>NC_051095.1:11471955-12761955 GCF_901709675.1 Syngnathus acus | reverse complement strand
ATTCGTGGCGGTGCTATTTATTACTGGGGGATGGGAACACTGCCTTATTTACACGCATCACGGTGCAAAACATACATGGAGGGTAACATCATATTTACCAATTTGTGCAAGAAATGAATATTCAATTAAAATATGAATCGGACGCCATTACATGGGCTACAAATGAATTATTTGATGACATGCAGCAGTTTGGCCGAAGGCATTCTTAAATGCAACATACAGCATAATATCTGAAATGAAAGTATTCTTAATGTTAACACGGCGTCTTCAAATGGTCGTCGCTAAACGCGCCGAGAAATAACACTTGCAAGTAAGAGAACGAAAGGTGGCCCTTACCTATTTACAAATAGCTTCGACTTGTCCGCTTCGTGGTCGATTGAGTGGAACTATCGTCTTTTCAGCAGAGATATCTTGCAACGATCACTACGTTGGGCCTTTCTCGCGATGATCTCCACCAACAGTGAGGCTGAGACCGTCACGTACCCCTTGTTCCCCCTCCCTACCTCCCTCCCACCCCCTGCCTGCACGCCTCAACGCCATCCTCCTCCACTATATTGATCACCCCAGGCTCGATGTCATCTGGTAGGCAACGGCAAGCAAAGGGACTTTAAATATCACGATATAGTTTGGTCTGGTGAAGTTTTTTTCTTTTTCATTTTACCAATGGCCCGACAAAATCCGATTAAAAAAACGTGAGCAGGTCGTGATCATTATTTGAAAAAGGGGTTGTGTCGGTTTGTGCAAAGTCCCGGTTGGGAGTTGAATATGCTCGATGATTTCAACACTGTGGTTAAATGAGTGGTTAAAATGCGATGCCAAACGCATCACAGGTGATTTATTCAAATTTTCTAATACACAGTCTCAGTGCATAGCATTTATTTTCACGATCCAGCCTTTCAGCAACGCCATCTGCATTGGGCATTGGACAAGCTGTGCTCCTGCATGAAGTTGGTCCATATCGTGCGAGGAGACAGTGGTGGATGGTTTCATTAACATGAAGGCTGCATTGCACGTATTAGGTCTATAAGGTATCTTGTGCATAAGGCTTTTTATGTTCGAGTTATCTTGGAGGGGGTAAAAATGAGTCAACATAAACAGTTGGACCATTAAATTGCATTTTCTGTACTTTGATTCAGGAATGTTCCATATTAGAAAAATCATATACTACCTAGGCTTAATGTACTATATTTTAATATTAGTAGTGGAGGAGTTGTGGGGTTGTGGATTAAATAAAAACGTAAAAATAGAAGCAGAACTACTGTATACTAATAATTATTTGTTTTTTTATGTAAATGAGCGTGGTAATTGGAGGTCAATGGTGTCATTGACTATATGAATTTTATATTGATGCATTTCAGGACTATAAGAAGACTACACGGGGGACTGTGCTAATCCTGTCGGGATGCACGCCCTTTTTTTTTTTTTACGAGTCGATTCTACCCCCACCCTTGCTCCTCTCTGACGTGCATACAGTGACGCAGTCATGGGCGAGTGATCGTGAATTCCTCCCCCAAACTTCCCTCCGGTGTAAGGAAATCCCAGCTAGCTCAACCCGAACGGAACTATCCCCCCTCTTTAGTCGTTAGTGGTCCGTGATAGGCAAACAAGAACCACGCGGCCGCCATCTTGGCCTACATTCGAATAATGTAGAGTAGAAAACGGCGGTGTGAGCAGGCGTTTCACTCTATAGCGTAAAACGAAAGTCGTGGTTTTAATAATTCGAAGATGAATGGATGGATTCTGTATTTGATAGCGGAAGACCGTAGCTCAATCCTTGATATTTATGTGACGCTGTCCTTGCTGTTAGCGTGGCGCTGTCCATGGTGCTGAAACAAATTACCAGGATGTGTTGCGAAAACCAGAAAGGGGATATACCCGTCGGTATCTTTAATTTCAAGAACACGATACTACAGTAGAAATACAATTGAAATAATTGACTTTCCAGACACATTTAAACAGAAGAAACGGACAGTATAGTAAAGCATTTCTTTCGCAATTGTGTGCCAAAGTTGCCTCCTGGTGGTCATTTGTAGTAATTGTAGGCTTGTGTCTAAAATCATTGGGGCCAAAGAGTAGTCACACGAAACGTTGATTATTCCTATTCACTGTTGTGAAGTAACGAAGTAGAAATACTTTGTTATGGTACTAACGTAGATTTTTAAAAATTTTCAAGATTTTCAGGGTTAGGTAGAAAAATGGCAGAAAAATAATGCAACAGATTAGGCAAGATACTCCCCAAACCTGGTCTACTTGTGTAATGTCGTTGGGTGCATGACTTGTTTTGATTTGTGGTAAATGCATTGTGTTTTATGCCAGCCTGCAAACGAGGAGAATTGCCATTAATCTCCGGAGAAACACACACCATAGAGAATTCACTGTAAATAAAGCTATTGTTGCGCTGACCCTGCGGAGGTGTGGCTAACCGGTCTTATTTCCTCCTGGCTCGCCGCCCCGCACGTGACCGGAGGCCGCTGCGTTTGCTCCAGCCCGCACGTGAAAACAGAGCTGTACGTACGCCGGGTGGATTATAAATGCGCGCGCGCCGAACTAAGGACGGCAAAAAACACCCGCAAACACCGTGAGGATCTGAGCCTGTCAACCTGAAATGCCATTGCTCACGTGGACTCTTGTCAAAATGGACGCCCTCTGACATTCTTGTGGGTGAAGTTTGTACCAATTGTCTCTGTAAAAGGCTTAAGCGGGATACTAGAAGAACAAATGCATACTGTATGGGTCTTCATTCTAATTTTAATTAATGCTAGAAATAGTAACCTAAATACTCAAATTCGAGATATTCCTCAGTTAAAACCTTTGTTAAAATTGTTTAAAGTACATATTAAAATGTAGACTGTTAATAATTTAACTTTGTGTATAAAATAAAAATAAATCCATTTAAAATAAGTAAAATGCAGGGTACAGACAAGTTTCGGTCATTCATTGTGCTTGACTCCCCTGCGTGTGATTAGCAGCTCGATGGTTAAGCATTTAATTTGCAAAACTTAATTTTGTACCTAATCTAATTATACTTACGTTCTTCCTCAATTAAATATAACTACTTAGGTTTGTTATCTGTAAAATTCATTTGACTTCCTGTGTTAAAAAAATACATGTTATTCAAAAGTGGGTTATTTTTGTATTTAAGGATTTTTCACCTCCTTGTCACGGGCAAAATAACACTTGACAGCTATGGCAACACACGGTTGTGATAGTGCTGTGCCAAAGTATCAAACTGGACAAACTTACTTTTGATGCACTTTTTACGTTAACTTCGTGTTCAGGTGGTATAAATCACTTTTTGTGAGAGGATACTCAAAATCCCTACTTTACGAGGTTATCTGAAGGCACAATTGTGATGTTCCTCCAGAGGTCTTTCCACTGCAATATGCCCATTAGCACATAACCAACTTGATGCCATTCTGCAGTGAACCGTGGAAGACATTATCTACTGAAGTTCATTTCTAAAGAGTTAATGTGATTCCATTTCCCCTTCCTTTTGATTTCATATGTAGCACATTTCTGGGTGTCTGTCGTTTTCATCTGAAGTGTGGTGCACGTTAATGTACAAGTAGTGTGGTAAAGGAGATCTTTGTTAAATGGACCACAAAGGTGTCCTCAAAGGCTGGACAGTTATTAGAAGCTTACGACAAGCTCCCGAGAGGAACAAAGAACCTGCTGAGAAAAGCTCTTATGAAGTGGGCTTCATTAAAATCTATTCATCCATTTTCTGTAGGGTTTTTTCTCACTTTTTAGTCTCTCTCATCCACGATATGAAAAGACTCATAAGAAACAGATGGAACGGTTGCAAAGGCAGCCATCTTGTTTGTCATATCTACCCAGTTGAAAGTTACAAAGTGAATTGTAAAATAAAATGTGCGTAACGTACTCCAATTCACTTTCCCAATCTGATTTCACAGCCTCAGCTGTTGGCCTTTTCTCTCCACCTTGAGTGAATTGGCCTTTATCTGTTAAGGCCTTTTACGACCTGTGGTTTTGCGGGAAGCTTCCCTTTTACAGACTCATTGAATGGAGTCATCCAGTCACCGGCATCATTATATAATCCCGATCAATCAGAGTTATAAAACCTTGACATGGACCCGGGTCGCGCTACTGCTTTGATTTACACCGACCTGACTGCAAGTCATTTCCATGCTGGTGATGACGTGCATGCACGTGACCTTGAATCCCAATAATGATTTGCATGGATATTAGACACACTTGCTAAAGAGAATGCACCACAATCGTAATCGAGACTCACTGCCTACAGATGGCAGCAGAGACTGTAACTTCCGCAGAGGCCATTGCTATTCACCTCACATTAACCATGCTACAGATATACTCAAGACACCCATGCATCGCTTGGAATTAATATGCGCACATACACTGCCATAGAAATATTTACAGTATGTTTCTTCTCTATAGCTTTCTTGGAGATTTAATTACACATGAAGTCATCACCTTGAAAACCATGTTCACCCCATCCAACATAATAAAGAATGTATGATGAATACAGCATACAAAATTCAAGCAATCTTCATTTGACATTGCTTAAATTTTTCTCCATTTTGTTTAGCATGTCTGCATTTGTCCTTAGGGAGGCACTGAATGTCCTTAAGCGCACGCACACACGCCCCCAAGAGAATGGGTTTTCATTTATGTAACATATGTTGTTACATATTTGTTTTAGTAATCTGATGTATCTATTATACTTATTGCGTGCTTGTCTATAGTGTGTATATCAAAATCCCCTTTGGGCATCATAAAAAAATGAAGCCAAATGAAGGGAATTATGCAAATAGTACACACAAAGCCCTTACAGCTATTCTCCATCTTCTTTATGCACGCAGGCGTAATTCAATGAATCTGTGTGAGAGCACTTTCCTCCATGATTGACCTCCATACAGAGGAGACAACTGTAAACCAAGCTGCACAGATTAACAATGAAACATACGGGAAGCAATATTACAATTATGTCATAGCAATTTGTTAAGCTGTCTCTGGCCCCCCCAGTGCACAAACATAACCATAAGTTATGTTTTTTGTGTCCCTGCATGCGTGTGTGTGTGGGTGCTCTCTGTGAGATAAAAAGGTGACTGTGATTCTTGGATTTGTCAATTTTTTGGCAGTTATATAACGCCATCCCATCTGGCTTCTTGCCGGCACAATTTCTTGCTATTAATGCTGATGGCTAATTGCATTACATAATGTGTTGTCCTGGCTTTTGGAGAAGTCAAACAGCTGCCACGGACTTAAAAGCAGTCTCTTTTATCCAAGCAAACACACACACCCCCATCATAAATAGGTATCTGTCAACTCTGAGCCTTATTAATAGTGCCTTTGTAACTGCTGCTGCACTCCAATATATTTGGTCAGCTAATTAGAAGACTTTAGGCCCGAGGAGATTTGATTCATTTATAGGGTTTTATCAGACTGCTGCTAATTTAAACCCAGCAGTTATACAATGTCATCAGTGACAGACTTATAAATCAGTCTGGGGAGGACGAGGAGGCGGATTGAACGTTTGCCATGAGTGCGTCTGCCCGAAGCTTGCCCACCAGATGGTAGTGCAGCATCACAGAGAAGCTTTTCTCCAACGGCGGAAGAAATGGTGCAGGAGGATGAGACGTCTGGAAAGGAAGGCTGCACGTCCTGACGTGGCCACCTAAATGGGATAATAGGCTCATAGCGTCCCTCTCCCAAAAGACGGAATCACAAATGACAGCAGTATCTTTCAACATCACCCATATGGTGTACCCAGGGGGATGATCCAAAGTGGGGCACACTGACTTGCATGCATGCACTTTTGAATCCAGTCATTTATGACAGCCAAGCCTGCGTCGAGAAGAATCATCGTCGTCAAGCATGGAGTTAACATTTTGACACAAAAGCAGGAGAGAAAATGTGCATGTGGGAAGTTAAAATAATATTTCGTTTGAATCCCCAGGAGCTGCGTTGTACACAGCAGCTTGTGAATATCTTGTGGGAGTCAAGGAAACTAAAACTGTTTACAAGTGGAAGCAGAGGCATGCGTTTGAAAAATGCTTCTATAACTATCCTCGCTGGTCATTTGATTAGGGACCCCTGCACAATCCCTATAGAGAAGCGTACATAGAATTCAGCTCAAAGAAAGTAATGCTCGGTTTCAGTCGACAGCATCAGAGAGATTCTAACCTATGAAGTCAAAAATAAAATTCAACAGAGTTAATTTTTCATTATCACTCTAATAATTGGCTGAGAGAAATCACAGGAAGGCCTGTAAACCCACTCGTGTTAACAATTAAAGCTCCTCATGTTTATGTTTGTTTGTGTGATTTCATATCTAAATGCCCCACTGCACACTGCAAGGTGATTCTAATATCTTGATTTCCATCAGGAGAGATCCTCGGATCAGATATTTAGAGTACATCCTAAAGGGGGCGGGCATTTGCGTGGTGCAGAGGTGGGTTAGCCCATCTTTTAGGCAAGAGGGGAGTGTTTCTGTCGTTTTTCATCTGAAAGTGCTGCATGGTTTTAATACTTTTAAAGCTTGTTGAAAAGAACCGTTAAAAGAAAAACTTTCCAAATTTGGGTTTCACGTTTGTGGCGCCTGACCATGCCCTATAGACATACCCCTATGGTTTCCATAGGCTGATTGAAGAGGCACAATATAGAAACATTTGTTAGTATGATGCAGTGCAGGTGTTTCTCAGTGATTGTTTATTGATCGGACGTTCTGATGTTCAATAACTAATCATATCCACAAATGTCAAAACATTCTAGTAAGTGTAATTCAAAATGAGTGAAATCTACTGGATCCATCTGCATCTCCATTGCCACTTTGTGCTGCGGACACAAAGTCAGTTATTGTTTCTGGATGGACAAGTGCTGTGTCTTTTGGGAAATATCTTGCCTCACAGCGGTATTATATTGGATGGCTACAAAAAGAAAATTGTGAAGTAAGTTTGTCATACCGAAGCAAAAAGCAGGGAAGGTGTCTATATTCTCTGCTCATGCACCAAAATGGAAAATGACGGGGTGCCGTGTGCTTTTTGATAGAAGTATCCAATTCTGCACATTGAGCGGGAGAGGCTTGTCACCTATATTTTAATCCAATACATCAACTCAA
Source organism: Syngnathus acus (assembly GCF_901709675.1). Classification (NCBI taxonomy): domain Eukaryota; kingdom Metazoa; phylum Chordata; class Actinopteri; order Syngnathiformes; family Syngnathidae; genus Syngnathus; species Syngnathus acus. The sequence goes on along the minus strand of NC_051095.1, from coordinate 12,754,853 downwards.
ATTCTGATGGAGCAGTGAATCCTTTGAAGTTGTACAAAAAAATCACTGGTTGGTTGCACAAGAGCCCTGCAGACTGAGACACCCAGCAAAAAAAAAGGATATGATAGGAAACCTGGTAAGCTAATGAGTTTGTGCTTTTATCTCCTCAATTTCTCCAGGCTTTTGTGGTTGGGCCTTTGAGGCATCTCTGTGCCAAGTCCCCTAATCATGTTCTCATTGTACGCCTGTGAATCTGACACTTTTTTTGGGGAGGGAAACTTGGGGGAGTCCATCCAGCAACTTTTCCCCACGAGAGCAACAAGGAGGCCAGGAAAACGGATCTGATTTATGGATATTGTTCCGGGGAACTTAAGACGACAAAGAAATGGGAGTAGGTAAAGGAATGCTGTGTTAAAAGACTGGAAACATCTCTCCCCATTGCATCTGAGCTGCAGTACGATGTAAGAAGTCGCAGCATTTGTTGAGGACTTCTAAAAATGTACTGTTCACCCCCCCCCCCCCCTTTCCCTTTCCATTTGGTCTAGTCTGATTTGGCTCGAAAAATCACTCTTGGTTTTCTAAATAAGCTGTAAATGATCTTCCCCAAATGTGATCCATGACAAAGAGATCATCAGATGGGCTGAGAGTAGGAAGTCATCTTTTTGTTCCCCATCTATCGCTTTGCTTATCTCTTCCAAGCGTTTGATTTGGTGCACTGCACAGGGATGTGAGAAAGTCACTATTCAAACAGAGAGACTATAGACTTGGGAGTTATTGAAATTATTGGCGGGGCAGTGACCGCAGCGCTTATTTGAGCTTAAGATGCTGGCTGTTGAGATTCGCTGGCAGCAACTCTCGAGGCTGGTCCTTTCTTCAGGCACGTCCAATCTGATCCATTCAACCATTAATGCCTGAGAGTAGACCGGAGGAAACATTACAGCCCTCGCGGAGACCAAGGTCCCTTTCCTCCTCCACACTCACTGATTCCCCACTATACATTCTTACACATGACAAGACAGTAAAGTACAGTAGGCCGTGCCAGTAGATCTTCCTCCTCCACATTCAGCTCAGTTCTGTGCAAAGATATATTTGGCCACTATTAGATTAGCTGTTTCTGAAAAGCTATACACATCAAGACAAAAATGGAGTTAAAGCTACAAAGAAATAGGTTAGTGGTCAGTGGAACTGTGGTTAAAAAATATTCTGATTTAATGAGTAGCACTGGTATTAAATTCCTTACCAGCATTTTTCCCTGTGTCCAAAGGAACATACATTGTACTGTAGAGACAAACATCCACACTCATGTTCACACTACCACACAGTGAGTCATGTACCTATATGCTGCAGTGATTTCTTCTCCAGACAGGCAGTCTGGATTCAATTCCCACTCACCGACAGTGTGAATGTGACAATCAATCCATGCCCAGTGATTAACTGGCCACCGGGCCAGTGACGTAGTCTTCCTTTTGCCTGCTCAGTAGTTAGATGAAATTGGATGATGTGAAGTCAACAGCACCTCAGCCGTTTGCAGCCTATTGGTGCACTCCATTTTGTCCCAGTTGCTTCAAGGCAGAATAATTAATAAATTCATGCAATCAGAATCATTTGAAACATAATCAATTACTCAACTCATTAACCCCCTCGCTTGTTACATTTAATAATCAAAACTTTACACAGCTGGAAGAAATCGAAAGTAGTAATTCCTTTTCAAGTGTGAATACCTGCGGTGTGTTGTCGTCTGTGCAATGCAAGAGCCAACTATAAAGAGACCGCCCACCTCTCTGTGTAATTCACACAGGCCCATTTACGCACATAAACACACAGTAATTCTATGAGGCTCAAGGTTGTCGTGCTTATTGAATATATCAACCCTAACCGCTGATGTCATTGATCAAAAAGCCAATTCCAGTTCTATTATTACGTTAGAGGTTAAAACAATTGCCAAATGACTTTGTGAAGTGCACTCACTTGGTAAACAGATCTTAGATCCATTAAAAACCTTGGAGATTATCAAGGCCCAGTCCACCAATTTGAGGAGATTGCTCCAAACACCTTGCTGGTGACCTTGCTCTCACATGGATGAAAGTCAATGAGAAAGACAGCATGAAAGCCACAAGCGCCCCCCTCCCCCGTTGCACTTTAATTACACTGCAGCTCAATGGCTGACGACTCTTTCTTCCCGACGGCGCTGCGTGTCCTTATCGATACCTCGGACGCGCTCCAATAGTCTACATGTGCCAGAGGCTTAAAAGCTGCGGCCACCCAAGCGGCCATACATAATCGGGATATCTTTGTTCGGTGATAGATGCGGCATAGCATGAAGTCCATCTCATCAATATTGATGTCTGGATGTGCTTTGTGGTTTTACTTTAGGTGCTTCTCTGTGACCTCTTCAGTCAGGGTGGTGGATATGCTCCATGCCTTTCATCCTCCTCCTCCTCAGAAGGGTAAATGTGCCTAAGAAGATCAATGAAATCTTGAGGACGTCTTGTTAGGTAGACATTTGAGGGTTGGGAAAGGCTTTCAATGAAAACCGCAGTCGACGACGCACTGGATGATTAAGATTAAAGATTAAAGTCCCAATGATCGTCACACACACACCTGGGTGTGGTGAAATTTGTCCTCTGCATTTAACCCATCCCCGTGTGATTTTAATCCATCCCCTGGGGGAGAGGGGAGCAGTGAGCAGCAGCGGTGCCGCGCTCGGGAATCAGTTGGTGATCTAACCCCCCAATTCCAACCCTTAATGCTGAGTGCCAAGCAGGGAGGCAATGGGTCCCATTTTTATAGTCTTTGGTATGACCCGGCCGGGGTTTGAACCCACAAGGCCACTGAGCTGGTAAATGATGTGAAACGGTGTAACGAATCACTAAAGACGGCCATAATAGCAACACTATGAACAAATACAAGTTGAACTCAAAGATCGATTAGCACACACCGAAGTTAGTAACACTAAGGAAAACTTGTAAAACAACTAAAACGTAAAGTAAAAAAAAAAACCATTTTCTGTTAACATAATAAAAGAGAAACAAAAGTACACCCCAAAAATATACACTACCGTTCAAAGGTTTGGGGTCACAAAATTGTTTGGGTGACCCCAAACTTTTGAACGGTAGTGTAAATATTATTATAATAAAATATTATGAATTAAATATTATAAATTATATTTTATATTTGTATAAGATTATATATAATCTATGAATATAAGTATACATATATATTATAAGATTTTTTACACAGAAGATTAAATATATAATCTATAAATAATTATCTAAATAAATATAATCACTACCGTTCAAAAGTCTGGGGTCACCCAAACAATTTTGTGACCCCAAACTTTTGAACGGTAGTGTAACTCAAACTAGATTTTATGTTTATATAACTATAATGAAGTGACATATTTGTTTTTGTCAGTTTATATCATGAATGAGGTTTCGGGCTTAATTTTTTTTCCGGCATTCCTGTACGGTTGTACCGTAATTGTCGGACTATAAGTCGCGGTTTTTTTCATAGTTTGGGTGGGGGGGCGACTTATACTCAGGAGCGACTTATATGTGTTTTTTTTTTTTCAAAAAATTTCAAAAAAAAAATGAAACCGCGATAAACGAACCGCAATGTAGCAAGGGATTACTGTAATTTGAATTTCAAGTGACGACAGCAGCGCGAAACCATCTGCGTCACTCCAATTCATTAAATCCATCAATCGTCCTTTGTCAACAATGCGTGCGCGCCGCTGACGGCTTTTGCACTTAAAAATATTCCACAGGCCCATATAACGACATATAAATTATATATCAAATAACTATTATATAAGCAATAATGTTATCAAACCATCTGTGCACTCTAAATCATTAAATCCATCGATCAAATTCCTCGTCCTTTGTCAACATCGCCGCGCGTGCGCCCTGACGTCAGCCTCGTCGTTATTCCACAGATCTACTATATAACTATATTGTAGCGTTAACAAAGTTCAAGGAAAGACGTGGGTTTGGTAAACGGCTCTTTATTTAACAAAACAAACTTACAGGCGTGTGGCGGCGTGGACGTCCAGCCACGGAAGGGGACGAGAGCTCCATACAATAGGACCGGGCGTGCGTAGAAGCCATGACCGAGCCCCATGCACCGTCCTCGGACAGCCACCCGGCTGAGCGCCGGGCCTCGACTTCCATCCACGGAGCTGAAAGGCAGCTCGGTAGAGTAGGACCGGGCGTGCGTAAAAGCATTGTCCGAGCACCATCCACCGTCCCTGGACAGCCACCCGGCCGAGCGCCGGCGCCCGACTTCAATCCACGAAAGTGAAAGTAAGCTGGACGAGTGACGCGCGACAGCAGCGCGACAGCAGCGCGACGCGACGTCGCGCGTCAGCAGCGCGACGGTTGTTTACATAAAGGACAAAGATCGACTCGTCCAGCTTTCTTTCACTTTCGTGGATTGAAGTCGGGCGCCGGCGCTCGGCCGGGTGGCTGTCCAGGGACGGTGGATGGTGCTCGGACAATGCTTTTACGCACGCCCGGTCCTACTCTACCGAGCTGCCTTTCAGCTCCGTGGATGGAAGTCGAGGGCCGGCGCTCAGCCGGCTGGCTGTCCGAGGACGGTGCATAGGGCTCGGTCATGGCTTCTACGCACGCCCGGTCCTATCGTATGGAGCTCTCGTCCCCTTTCGTGGCTGGACGTCCACGCCGCCACACGCCTGTAAGTTTGTTTTGTTAAATAAAGAGCCGTTTACCAAACCCACGTCTTTCCTTGAACTTTGTTAACGCTACAATATAGTTATATAGTAGATCTGTGGAATAACGACGAGGCTGACGTCAGGGCGCACGCGCGGCGATGTTGACAAAGGACGAGGAATTTGATCGATGGATTTAATGATTTAGAGTGCACAGATGGTTTGATAACATTATTGCTTATATAATAGTTATTTGATATATAATTTATATATCGTTATATGGGCCTGTGGAATATTTTTAAGTGCAAGAGCCGTCAGCGGCGCGCACGCATTGTTGACAAAGGACGATTGATGGATTTAATGAATTGGAGTGACGCAGATGGTTTATTAACGTGTTATTTATGTAATAGTTTTTTGAATAACTCAGAATTTTACGTCAGGGCCGTTCTCAGCTCTTAGTTTGTGTTTATGTCACGTTAGCATAGCTATCGTTTAGCCTGTTGTTGCTCGTTCATGACTGTTCTTGGTGTTGGATTTTGTCGAATGAATTGCCCCCCAAAATGCGACTTATACTCCGGAGCGACTTATATATGTTTTTTTTCACTTTTTTGGGCATTTTATGGCTGGTGCGACTTATACTCCGGTGCGACTTATAGTCCAAAAATTACGGTACTAATGGAGGAAGGTAAAAACGTTTTTTGTGAATTGTGTGAACTATGCCGAATACTACTAAGACTTTTTTGAATCTCACACAGGACACATACTCTGTGTATATAAAATAAATAATAATACTAAAACAAATAAAAAACAACACCTATTCTAAAAACTAAAATGTAATAAAAACTTACAAGCCCACTCTGAAACAGGTCAAAAGAAAAATCTAAAACTTTTATACCCGTGCCGCACTTAGACTTAGACTTAGACAGAACTTTATTGTCATTTTGTCAACACCAGGTGTGTACAAAACGAAATTTCGTTGCATACGGCTTTCAGCAATGTAGAGGTATTTCGGCTGGTTAAAAAGAAAAGTGACCTTCTATATAAAAATATGAAATAAGATAATTATAAAGTACAAAGTGCAGCAGTGATAAAGTATGTGAACAGTGCAGGAGACAAAAGCAGTATTTACAAGTGCGCAGAGGAATGCTACGTTTGAATGTTCAACAGTCTGACGACAGCAGGGAAAAAACTATTGCAGAACCTGGTGGACCTGCAGCGGATGCTGCGAAACCTCTTCCCAGAGGGCAGCAGGGAGAACAGTCCATGGTGGGGGTGTGATGGGTCACTGATAATATTTCGGGCTCGGGACACGCAGCGCTGGGATGACAAGTCCTGAATGGAGGGAAGAGGAGCACCGATGATCCTCTCTGCTGTCCTCACCACTCTCCTCGGGTTCTTCCAATCGGAGGCGCTGCAACCTCCACACCACACCGAGAGACAGCTTGTCAGAATGCTCTCTATGGTGCTTCGGTAGAACGTCCTCATGATGGGTGGGGGCAGGTGGGCTCTCCTCATCCTCCGCAGGAAGTACAAGCGCTTCTGTGCCCTCTTGACCAGTGTTGTGGTGTTCACAGACCAGGTGAGGTCGTCTGTGATGTGGACTCCCAGGAATTTAGTGCTGCTGACCACCTCCACAGCTGAGCTGTTGATGATCAGTGGAGCACGCAAGATACAACATGCACACACGCACTTGCACTAAACACAATACATAATGAATGTATACTACCCAAGTGGAACGGAATTAACAATCACCAATTACATACCAGTTGCATCCCAGCCAGTTATGTAATAAGGAAAAGGGAATTCATGGATAACATAAACCAATAAGGGATCAACAATCAAACCATCTCTGTCGTGAAAACTACCATAAATCTGACTGAGAGGTGGGAAGCATGGAAAATGGAGCAATAATTGAAAAATGTCATAAACCACTTTTATCTGTTGTTATCAAGACAATGTTTGTACTCTGCGGCTTGATGGGAGGTCATATGGAGTGCAAACAGGTATTATTCTAAGGTCCTTTCTTCACCACGTAAATTATGCCTTAAGTTTTTCAATGTCGGTACCCTGAAGACGGAAAAGCCTGCGCATGGATACATGCTCCAAATGAATAAATAATGAAAAGAAATGAGGTACACGTATTCATTTGTGTAGCTAAAAATGCAGAAAATCTACCACAACTTTTAAGCAAGTCCCCCGCCAACAACCTCCCCCCCCCCCCTTTAACAGGGGTGAGCGGTTTTATAAGGCAGAGTGCTGCACTTCGGTGAGGCAACTATTAAATTATAATGTATTTGACAATAAATGAAATGGAAATAGTCTATATTCTTTATTGTTGGCTTGGAGCATATACAGGACTTTGAAAATGTAATATACATGCAAATGGAAATGCAGTAAAATATACATTTTAGCAATAGCAATTCAGACTTGTGCAATTCCCACACTTGCGAATGATGACTTCATTTAAAATCGCACAAGTTGCTCTATATTTTCCGATAAATCATATTTCAAATGTGATTAGTTCCTGAATGCCTTTTACAGGATTTGTTAATGCAGGAATATTTTATATATTACAGTCATTATAAAATGTCTATCTCATTATATTCAACAGATTAGTGGACAGTTTTGGGCACACATTTGAAATTCCTACAGGAACACTAAAAGTTGTAATTGTTTGTGTTTCTGACAATTTTACAGATGTGGCTCATTGATTTCACTGGAACAGGAAGAAGACAGATGGTGTCAAATTGTTACATGTGTTTGACCTTGTGTCCAGGGGGATCTTGAGGGAGGGGGTTGAAAGTATAGCGTACCCCACGCCCTAATATGGGTTATTTGTTTCCTGTACAACCGTGTCAGAAATTGGTATGCATTCTCGACAGTAAGCCCGGACTTGTCCAATGAGGGTTGGGCTCTCTTTGTCTCTGCTCATAATTTCTATGGACAGAATTTATCGGTGCAGCTGAGGCGTTGAGGGTGTCCAATTTAGTGTCTACTTTAGTGACCTCAGTTTTACATCCCTGTTTTTGCAAGCCATGTGGATCTGTCCACTTCATCAAGCCGCAGTCCTCAACACTCACTGGAGCGGTTTGCAGCAGAGTGTGAAGTGGCTGAGGTGACAATCAACACCACCAATTTGGAGACCATGATAAATCAGCCGGAAAAAGGGTGGCGTGCCCTCTCCATTTCGGAGATGAGATCCTGCCACGAGTTGGAGGAGAAGTTCACGTATCCTGGGATATTGTTCACAAGTGAGTGATGAATAGCGCAAGAGATTGACATCGGCAGTGATGCAGACTGTATTCATGTTGAAGAAACAGCTTAGCCAAAAGCCAAAGCTGCTGGTCGGTCTAGGTTCCTATCCTCTCCCTGAGTGTGAGAAGTTTGGTCATCTGGAAGAGCCTTACAGTAAAGCCAGATGATGGTCTGGCTCGGCTCAGCTCAGGCATGGGCTTTGGCATTCCTGCTTCCACGACAGATAAATTGAAAACGGATGAATGGATGCAAAATAATTTTCCGATGCCCTCATCAAGCTTTGGACTCACATTTTATATGAACTACCCAAGTGTTACTTTTGTACAATTCAATAAAGTAAAAGACAGTAATATCTCAAACTGTGTAATTGTAGCCATTTACTAATTTATGTGTAAAAGTGGCTTTCAATGTTGATATAATCCGTACAGATCAAAATAACATGGCAAGATAAGAAGTAGCCATAGGGTGGAATGTTAGCAGACACCCAAAGATATGAAGTGTTTATTTACTTTGGAGAGTGCAGTAATTCACTCGCAACCACACAGCCGCAGTTCTGAGAAAAATCCTCCTAGGCGGCGTCTCCTGCAGATTTCCTGATAATGTAGGTCAACATTATAACACCTATTTCCTAGAAAAGATTAGAACAACAAAAGCAAGGATCTGGCCACTACACGAAACATTATTTCTGTCTGCGAAATATTTCATCAGTTAATGATAGGACCCAAAAAGAGAAAAGATGAGGAAAAAAAAGTAATTATCGCCTCCAGGCAACAGACAGAACTGAGGTTATAATGGTAACACTGAGCCAAAAATTCCGCCAATAGATTATCTCTTACATTAGATGGGCTCTTGCTGCATGAGAGAACTCTTTTCATTAAGAAATATACAAAATGACAAGCAGAGAATAAAAGTGGATCTGGTTGTGAGCCCAAATGCTCGAGATTAAATTTGACACGCTGCCATCCTTCTCCTTGCTGTCAAATGCTACCTGAGTCCCATCTGTATGCCTCTCTCATGATGATCTGCGACATTTTATGCCAGCTTTCAAGGGGAGGGAAGCTGACCTTTGCACAGGGGGGACATTTATGGATCTGCGGTGTTCCAACTCGGAACTGAAGGACTTAATTGACGTGTGATTGACAGTCATTAGTCATCACAGTGACGCTGGATGTTTTTCAGTGTCGCCGGCCGGCTGGAAAAATCCCAATCCAACAGATGGCAACATTGCTCCTCTGTCATCGCGGGGGATTTGGCTCTGTGGCATTTAGGTATGAGCGCCTCGACAAACCCTCCAAAGTAAAAACAGCCATCAAATGCAAGTGTGGGCGATGATGATGTGACTAATTGTTGCCATAGTGATCTGGTCTTTGAGATAACGTCTGACAGTGAACGCAGAGGAAGAAGAAGAGAGAGAGTCGGAGAAAGGGAAGTGGAGGACAGAGGGAGGAGGAAATCTGGCACTAATGCCTCCTCACATGGGAGAAGAGAAATGAGTGAAGTGACCCTTTAATGTAAGGTCAATCCAATGTCCCGCAGTCAATTCAGCGATGTAAATACCTTTCCATTCATTTAGTCAAGAACTGGCCTTCGTCCTTTGAGACGATCAGTTTTCATTCCCCAATTACTGGTGTTCAAAATGGATTTAAAGCCAACAAAGGTCGCTGTGTTCAAGGTTACAACTATTCAGACCGTTCTGCAACGCTCGCCTGAAGCTCTCTGTACGATAAAGGAGTTACAGTTAATAGATGAAAGAGCTTGATTCAAAAGTTCACTTACATGTACCAAAGTAGGTCCATGTCTATCCCTCATGTGTCGATAGCGCGCCTGTTTGTTTGGGTGCTGAGCCAGTGTTTGCGATGTTTACTTAATTCCTGCGGCCGTCCGCCGGCCACACATCAGCTAGTGCATCAGCTTTTCTTTTTGTTTACCAGGACAATAAAGACCACCAGTAAAGCAAGACTTTGAGAGCATGAAATAAGAGAGAGCCAGGACGAGGGCACAAAAGGGAAGAGGCTCTTCATTTCAACAGCAGAACATCACACTGCCTTTTTGTTGGAAATCAGACTAATCCAGTTTTCCCCATTGGTCAAGGTCAGGTCTTTAATAAGACAGATACAGATCACCACAGGGTTCGTATTTCCCCTCGGCGCTATCTAAGAGCCCGCAGGTACTGTTGTGTTATGTATGATCACTTAGGAGCCGCCAGTGGTGTGGCAAAGTCTGCCGAACTGCGGCTTGTCACAGCGCTGCTTGCCATATGACAACCTGCCTTCTCGCAATAGTTTCCACTGGGCTGGGTGATAAGAAGGGAACGCTAGATAAGATGTCTCCTACTCTGGAGGTGTCAGGAGCCCATGCATGCCATTTACAAGGGAGAAGCTGCTCATTTCCAAACCAATGTCAGAGCTGCCAGCGCACTGCGTCAACGAGCCTCGCAACACGAGCACATTTGTTTTTCCCAGCAGGGAAGGCTTTTAATGTCATCGCCTTTTATTCTATTCTCATAAGCGATGACTGGTAAACGGCAGCGGTCACCCAACCCCGAGCAGTCAGAGCTCACGCCCGATAACGACACATGCGTGTGGATTGGTCTGCGCTCCCACACGAGCTGTCGCTAAATGACAGTGAAGTGACAAGTCCTGACGATAGTGACATGATACGTCTTCGTTTGAACAAAATTTGTCAGTGACGCCTGTCACTGTGCCACCTGTCAAAGTACTCCCGCGACTCCTCACCATACCTGTCACAACAGACATGAACTTCTCATTCCCTGGAGCCGCAAACCTTCCTGCTGCGGTCTCATATCTACTATTCTGTTCAAAGGTTGGAAAATATACATATTTATAATGCATGGAAATATTTTTCAGGGGCTGCATTGTAATGGGAGAGGATGTTGTACATCCCTGAATACTCTCTCGGCTGTTTTACTGTGTTTATAGGACACTGTTTCTGCAACAAGCTCTCAGGAGGCATGTGTTAAATTAGGGCCGTGTGTGTGTGTGTGTGTGTGTGTGTGTGTGTGTAAAGCACATGTTGGAAGTTGGGCTTTTATTCGCACAAATTTTAGCCATCATGTATGTTTGTTATACTATTAAGCGTTGACTATATCCATGTTTCTGGAGGGTGTGAATTTAGGAACTCGTGAACTTTGAAACCAACTGCCAACGGTTCTCGTGGGGGAAATAATGCTGGTTTTTGTCTACTTTTTGGGGTTGGTGTTGTAGTGGTGACTTAAGTTGAACTCTTTCATTGCTGATAGCATCTATAAACAAATACATAGATTTGCGTTTAAATTCTGTGAATAAATACAATCTGCTTCCTATTTTACTTGAAAGACCTGATTTTCATGCCCTAATGCAGTTCTTGGCAAGAAGGCAGAACGCTCTCTTCTCTGATGCGGGCTCGTCTATAATTGGCTGGCCTATTTCTTAATACATTATGCAAGGGAAATCGGGCAGTAGGTATTGTACTACACACAAAGTCATACATACTTGGGTGAACATATAAACAGTTTTTTTTCTGGAATATTCAGTCCAGCACTCTGTGAGAAACCGCCTAAATGGCAATCAGCAAAGTCTTTATTAAAATGTAAATTCTTCCCGAGCCTCTTGTGAGTCTGTTGCCAAAATAAGCGAGGGAAGGTTTTATGCCGACTTAATTCATGATCCAAGCTGTACATTTTCCTTCGCTCTCCCTCTATCTTTTAAGGAGAAACAGAACACGTAGATTCGTCCTTTCACTGTTGGCTTTTCAAGAGTGCCCATTCTGCTGCTGTTCACTTTTTACTTCATGCAATCATGATTGCTCTCATTGTATAGCGCTTCGCTATAGTCACAACTTGCCATTTGATTTGATTCCTAGAGCAAATGTTCCCTGAATACCGGAATGCCGAGCTTTCTTGATTTGTAAATTGTGTCTAAATCACTCTGCCATTTGCAATTAAAGCCCTTGTAAAATGATTAGCTGTCTCGAGAGGTAGTTGTTAATTGTCAAAATAATAGACCGCAACTGCAGGAAACACATGACTGCTCATCTTCTGATCAACTAGTTTTCAGCAATCTAATTAAAAGTTAGCACATATAACATTCAGTACGATTACTCTTCGAATATTTCAGAACCTCAAGTGTACAAACAATATTCTTTGGAATTTCACAAATAGATTTGATGGAGAAGTGGGGAAAAAACACTAATATTGATAATGTTCTAGTCACGCCCTTTTCACACAAGATACTAAATTGATGTTTGTACAACAACTGATGCTAGTAGCTGCCCATTTACGCAAGGTGTTACTCTTACTATGAATGACAAGTTTATATTTGAGTAACATTACATTCATAAGATATGTCAATTTACCTGTGTGTGTGTGTGTGGAGGGGGAGGGGTTAATTATTTTTCTACAATTGACTGGATTACTAGAATTAGTACTCCCATTTATGGAACCACTGCCTTATTTTGCTTAAATCTACTAGACAAGGAATATCAACTTTCTAATCGACATTATACAGGTCGTAAAAATGGGCCATCCTTGACATTTGTTTTGTGTGGGAGGGCATAAATGTTACAGAGGAACTGTAGCTTGTTAGACGCCTTGAGGAGATCGAGAGAGCTATGATAGAATCGCATGCTTTGCAATCCACGACATTTACACCATCTAGTGCCTCACCTGAGCCTCTATTTTACTTGAGCACATTGGAAGCGTAGGCAGAAACAAGAGAAGTGGAACAAAAGCAACTTATTCATGAGGAGAACATGCACAGAGCGGATCGAGCCATCTGAAGAATTGATGGAAACCTATGGAATGTTGACACTATATGTTAAGTGTGTTGAATCTATGATGCACAGCAATCATTTAGCCACAGTGACCCATTTTCAGATTTTTCACGTTTGCTGTTCTAAATCCACAGTCATTGACCATCTTCATTATGGACTGAATGAAACTTGCGCCATGGGGAACATAACTGCAAGATGAGTAAAAATTGTTACCTATTAACAACCTGCCAAGAACAGTTTGTGAGGATTCCTATTCAGCGTATTAGCTGAATGATTCCCATGGCAATTGTTGCTTTATTCATCTCAAGCTGTTCACATTCATATCAGGTTTAGATTTCACTTTGTAAAGCATCTTGGAGCGTCTATTGTTAATGACATTTTCACAGCAAAAACAACAAAAGGAACGATACAATTAACTGGACTTTCACAAAACATGAGTGGGATTGCTTGGGCCAACGATTTTCTATTCGAGTCACCGGTTGGAACCTATCCCACCGGTCTAGCAAAAGAAAGATGACACAAAGGACAGGTCAGGAGAGAAACGGACAACCACACACACACACTGCTATTATTTAATGAGAACTGAAGGCAAGTCACAGAAAACTGGGAGTGAAATGCCACACCAGCTCCTTAATAATGGGTCTTGCTGCTATTTAGTATATCTCCATTGGTCCTACTAAGAATTATCTTAAAAAAAAAGATTTTCATGGTTTTAATTTTTTTCTTTAAGTTCCAAATCCAAATGCTACAAAATCAAAAGAATGATTAAAAATCAATCCATTATTCTGTCGGTCTCACATTCTAGTCAAAAGATACTTTCTTGTGATTTGACTCTACAGTATATATTGTGAGTAAAATATAAGCAGCTTGTGTTAATTCAATTTTCAGTTAAGAAGCACAAATAAACTCTCCCACAACCTAGGACAGTGTTGTGAGGTATAAATGTTGTCTAATGAAGAATGAAGTCTATTTATCTTTTGTGTACCCTTCCTGCTATTATTCACATTACAATTCTGAAAGTCATCATTATTCTGGTGTGGCTCCATGACAGGCTCAAGTTCTTTAATAACAAACTGTGCCTTCAATTAGTGGAACCAAACACTTGTGCATGATTGCAATTTGATACTTTTGTTTGTTTGTTTGTTTGTTTCTCCCCATTGAAACAAGTGCTGTTTCGCAGAACTCCACTGAGGCATTGTGTGCTGTGTTTAAAACTAACTAACTAACTGAATATATAAATAAAACAACTCAAGTCAACATCTTCAATGGAGTTGACGGAGTCGCATGGCATCTTGACACCAAGCAGCGGTTTCTTGGGAATCCGATGAGCTCTGTGGGGGGAATAGAAATGAGACAATTGACACCAGGGGTGTGACTAACGCCATTGTCAAGCTCTTGTCAAGCTGTGCGCAGTGAATTCACAATGTATCACAGTTTGCGTCGCATCTTCTGCTTTCAAAACCCCGAGTAAAACGAGTTAGATGGTAAACGTTGCCAGATTTGCGCGGCGCTTGTTAGTCCCTGCTGATTAGTACAGGAAATATCTCAAAATCATAGTCAAAGCGTGACAATTGGATTCAATGCATCTACCAATGACAGAATTGTACTAAAGGCTTTTTATTTATTTATTTATTTTTCACCATCACTAAACTTTTAAAAATCAAAATTAGATTCAATTTTTGCACACCCAACAACCTCTATTCGAGCGATTACACAAACAAGTCAATCAGAAAGGAATTTATTATCATTGTGACAGATCTTAATGACTCCGCGTTGACAGTGTACTTCATATGAGGACTCCTGAAGAACCCTTCAGTGAACAGTATTTTTGAGGACTCAATAAGCGATGCTGAGGACTGTGTGCCATTGCATATTGAGTCATACATTGTTAATTGTTAAGTAAGTCCGAGTAAGCTGCTGTATAATATGTTGGGTATGATAACATCGATATCTCGCTTGCTGAGTTTGTTGCTGTTTTTTGTGTGTGTAAACTTCATAACTACACCTTTGACTACCACATGGTAGCACACTTGTTTTGTATCAGACGGTGCAAATTCCAAAGAACGACACAGGAAATAATGTGCTGTATTTCAGGACACACTAGCTTCTATTTAAATCTATTAAATGTCATGTGTTATAATTCTGCTTTTTTAGGGTTACAGAAAATGCCAGGCTATATAATGTACATCTAATACAACTTTGTTAGTTTAGAAAAATTAATTTATCATAAATTGGGTGGGATCAATACAGTTACCATGTTTGTACGATATTTGTGTGTTATGCATTGCTTTTGCTTTCTGCCAATATATACGTCTAAATGTGGTTGTATATTGTAAAAGTGTGTTATATATATGGTGCTTTGATATACTCTGCTGTTTGCAATTCCCAACTAGCAATAGATTCTGCAAAAATTCTCTCAGCAATTCAGAAAATGAACATCATAGTTATGTTACGGCATGCTGACAAAAAAAATAGATTCTGTACCATGAGTATTATCATGCTACCATAAAAATGATGAAAACAAAATGTTTGTTTATGTAACACCCCTGCTGTGTTATTATAGCACAAAAGCTATTAGGAATGTACAATGTTTCCACTAAGTCTTGGTAGTTAAAACCTGTCAAACGACAGTTACTGGCGAAATCTACAGGAGGGCTAAGAATCATGTTCTTCCACAAAGTCAGCCACCATGCTGGTATATAACAGTACACACGTACAGAGTTTATCCCCAGCGTAAAGCTCGGTTGCATTGAGACGGATAAAGAAGAGCCTTTGCCTCAAAGGGCTTATAGCTGAGGAGAACAAAAAGCTCTCCACGGCAACAGAAGTTGGTCGGTTTTCAGCGCTTGGTATTTTTTGCAGAATACCACTTTTATTATATTTTTACACCAAGCTAGAGGACAAAATCTTTTTGGTGAGGGATGCATTTGATATACTTGATTCATTTTTAACTGTTTCATGATGCTGCAAGTTGGCACGGCGTGACTGCTGAATTTATTATCCAGGATTGTGTTTTCGAGGTTGCCTTTCAGTATGTGACGCTGTCATGGTGGACCAAGAACATTTTTTTCATGTTACAATGCAAGCTGTTGCCCGTTGCACCACTGGCCCAAACCTTAAGTCACATTATGTTCACATTACTGCACATGACAAATATTGTCAGTGTTTCATAATCGCCCTTTTGAGTCCAAACATCTACAAATGGAACATTTTCAGTAAAATTCTGACGGTTGCAAGCACACCAAATATGCCTGTCATGGGTTTGACCATGCCTCTTGAGCTGCTAAAGTATGTGCTTGGTTAAAGTGGTTCTAACCAAAATGTCTTCAGTCTCAATCACTCGAGGTAATATCACCACGTAGTAGCGGCAAATCCATGAGGGATCTCAAGCGGGCTGACCAGATTGTGGCGCTTTGTTTGTTCAGATTTGTAATCCTACCAATGTGCAATATCAACTAACAGGGTAAACTACAAATTCCAAGCTTCCTTCTTCCACCGTTGTGGCCAAACCTCACAGTGCCACACCGAAAGAACAAGTCAGTGAAAGCCGTAGTTAAGAAGTGAATAAATGTGGCAGTGCACCAAAGGATAAAAGTTGGTGCATGGAGCATGGGAAAAGCTTCAGACATGGGAGTAATTGGTTTCTTTGGGATCTCTGGCTGGGCGTCAACTCAGAGGTTATTTTAGGCCACTGGGCACGGCATTCTTCAAAATATGACTCCAACGACAGTTGTTAAGAACATCACATCATCACATCACGCTGATCTATTCATCAATATCCTCGGAGAAACGAGTCCCCCCGGTTATTGCACATGGGAAAACAGGAGTGTGCTTTCTCTTTGAGCGTTTCCATTTCATATAATTGCGCTCAGCATAAAAGAGATCAAAAGGAAACAGAAGAGAGAAGTGGAGGCAAAGGCCAGTCAAGGGAAAAAAAAAAGCAATAACCTAAAAGTAATAAAGGTTGCACATCTTTAAAAGCAGCCGCATGCTGATTTGTTGTTCCCACGCCTTTGGGTGTCTACGCAAAAGCCTGCGCATGTTTTTCGCTTGCTTCGACTTTCACAGTCGCGCTGAAAGAGATGAAAGCTGTATTTCTACAATCTCTCTATTCAAATGTGACTCTTAATTTCCTTTCTCAGGAAGGGGGGGGGAGTCAGATTGTGACTCTGTTAGTCTGTCAGTCATCCCTTCAGCCCAGAGGGGAACAGTCTGTCTTCATCATGCAGCCCTTCCATCCACGCCTATCCTTTTGTTTCCGACTCTATTCATAGAAAATGAAAAGAGGGCCGCGTGTCACATTTGACGTCCTCTTTAATCTTATTCTTTGTCCTTTTCTTTGTTTGTCATGTGTGATGCTGTGCTCTCTGATGACATATCAATGTCAAAATTGTCATATGTGCAGGTATATAATACATATAATACATATATGGCTATAGTACATACACATGCACGCACGCACGCACGCACGCACGCACACACACACACACACATACACACACACACGCACACACACACTGAGGGCAGCTACAGGTGGTCATGTTCCTCATCACCCTTGTAGAAAAAAAACCCCCATCAATCAACGGTCACATTCACTGTGAGAGCGCTCTTATCAAAATGAAGCAATCTCAGCTCAGTGTGATAAAAATGTATTTATGTGTTTATATAGTAGAGGGGAACCTCAAAGTCAAGCCCCCAAAGTGGTTTCATTTGTTCAAACATTCTGTTTTGCAAACAGAAAATTGAAGGTCACGTGATGTGACACAAATCTCCGGAGAGTTCAGCTCAGTGAGCATTTAAATGATTACCTTCAGCCACTTTTCTTCAATGCTGCCACAATAAAATCTCTTCAACAGCGTTCCTCCTTTACGCTATGCAAGCTGCCAGTGACGCAGTTTGAGAAGAAAACACAAATCCATTCACTCATCTGTGCCAAGACTGCTTATATGTTCAAAATAGTTTCCATTTTATTTACCAAAGAAAGTTAGCAATGTTACCTGTAGATAGATATATAATATGCAAGCTATATTATATTTTGATGGCCTGGAACAAATTAATTCCTAATCCATTAACCGCCAGAACAATTTGGAAGTCAACCAGCATCATGGAAGGCGACCTTTTTGACTTTGGAGGTCCCTCTGTATACTTGCACACAGTATGTGTGTTGCACGAAGGCAGTGTGAGCCATGTACAGTGTCTGCTCCCTCAGTACTTAGCCAGAGGATCTGTCTGCTGCTTAAATAAGGGCAGTCAGTCAGCGGCACTAAATAGAACATTCATCAAGCACTTTCACAGCTTACACCTGCCACCGCTGGCTAAGACAGACAAGGCAGGATGGCCACCGAGCCGCACAATCCCAGCTCGCTCCCTCTCAAGTGTTCCTGAGGGACTCGCATACCTCTCTTGCCACATTAGCGCCCTGCAATGACCGTTCCAATTTTTAGGTAAATAAAGAGGACCTGCCACGGCACGACCCAGCAGCGTGCAAACGAGGACATCGTTGTTAAATACAGTCGTGGTCTTAAATCACCACTTTACCTGCATCCCGAGGCAGTGGTGCGCGTCAAACAACATTACAGCGTTTTGATCCCTTGTGGCGAACGTATGGTTGGCTTCACTGCGGGATATCTGACCTCGCACTTTGCCAGCGGTATGATGGAGTTGTCGCAGCCTGCTGCTGCTCTGCCTTGTTAAAGCGAAGGATGGTGCTGTTTAATTTGCTTCTAATATGACAGCTGTGTTGTTATCGTGATAAAGAGCCGCCCGCAGCTTTACCTTGGTCCTCCAAGCTGGGCTCCCTGTGTCTGCCGCACATGTTTTATTGTCAAGCTGCACTGCGCCACGGCCACTCGTGGCCTCAAATGACTTCACACTTTAAAGGAGTGTTTATGTGCGGCATTATTAGTATGATGAGAGCATATGAGTCACTTCGCCATGTTGTCTTTCGTCTGGCATCCCCGCTGTGCTGTAGCGCCTTGCAAAAAACGCTATGCTCTTTGTACGCAGGACCCATTCACGGCATTATCGATTTCCTTTAAAACTGTATTTGCACAAAACAGGAAGGACGAATGTGGGCTTTAATATTCCCTATTCCTAACAACACCTGGTCTGGAGTTGCTAGGTAACACGGGCACATCAGCGTTTGATGTGAGTGCATTCTTACCAAATGGCTTTGATCCTCCGCACAGCGACAGACTGCAGAATTCTTCTCTTGGGATATCGCAACATGGTATCGCACCTTGGAGACTAAAGAGCATCTGAAAGCTCTCAGGTCAGATGGATTACAGTGCTCTCCTTGTTCGGGAAAATGAGAAAAGGAAACTATTCTGAAAGTTTGAGCTTTTCATCAATGTGTCAAAGTTGGGGTCACGTGTTAAAGGATGGCTTCTTGCAAGCTACCGGATATCGCTATCAGCAGCGTCGTGCAAATGCCGAGTATTGTTGTCATTGCGTTGTCGCAATGTGTGGCTTCAAAGACCAGCTTAGAAGCTGAATCTGAGCCAAAACGTGCAAACATATAAAAGCGCTGTGCCAAGTTAACTACAAATGGCCGTGTGCTAGTATGCAGTAGAGAGGTTCTGGGTTTGAATTTCAACTGAGGCATGGGAGTGTGAATGGGTTTGAGATTTTCAATGGAGCCATACGATTCTGCATACAAAAAATCTCTTTCGGCAGTGTCTAAAAGTTGCAAGCTGATGGCATACTTGGTTATGTGTATTGTTTACGGTCCAACAAAGTAGCAATCGAAAGGTTCACCTTTGGGCAAATAAATATCGACAACAAATAAAAGTGCATGTGTAAAAAGTCCTCTGACAGCCCATGACGCCCACATAAGTAGCACAAGGGGCTGTTCTGAAAATAGCTCAACAATGAATCAGAATTAATAGCCCTTGTTGTTAATCAGTTGCCCAGAAATAGCTCCCAGTTTGGTAAGCCCAAAGTTCAGCCGAAAGTAAAATACCCCAACATATAGAGCGCATACGATGACTTCATCTTGGTGCTCAATTCGCTGGCTTTGAATATTGAAAATGGAATGTCATCCCTACACTGTCCAGTCATGCGCTGTAACCTGGAAATACATTTCTCAGGCTGGCGCATTTGCAAGTCAAGCAAGTGACTGTGAAATAAATGACGGCCGGTTTGCCATTTTCAACATCAGTCTGTACGACGCTGATGTAGAGAGTTTGTGGCTGCTCACCCAGGGCACATACACACCCAATGTACAGCATGTGCAGTTATTACAGGTTTGATTATGGAATTCCACAGGGCAATTGGCTCAAATGAGGGCTGACAGTTTTGGAGGGGAGTAAACAGCTGGAGAGCTCATCTCTGCCAGCAGCCGTATTAAGGCGCTTCCACTCCCAGGTGCATCAGCAGCTATGATGTGTGATTAGGCCAGAAGTAATGAAGCGCTGATGAAAGTTATCAGTGTGCACAGAGTAACATCATCATAGCTTGGGAGGAAAATGGTGTTCAAGTTGCTCTGCGGGAAAATAATATGTTCCCTGAAAGATCCGTTTTATAAACCTTTTAAGTGACCTTGTGTTGAAAAACAAAAATCGCATTAGTATACTTTTGGTGCACAATTGTGCTCCATAAGACCGAGAACTGTTTGTAATATTTTCATATGCAGCTAGAAAATATATTAGAAACTCCTATATATTTTTTTTCTTTTGATAAAAAAAATTAGTCATCCCACCTGAAGCTTTCAGCTTTGAGTAAACAGGTCAGGGAGCACCATTTTCTGTTTCATGGGCCCCAGTGCATGGTACAAGGACTAAAAATGTATTTCGATATGATGACATCCAGCACATGTATATTCAACTGGCCTGACAGAATTCACTCAAATTGCATCATACTACATGCTAGAGTAGGTAGTGTAATGCAAATTAGAATTTAGACATTGTTCCAGCAGGTCTAAAGTTTAGGTGAGGCAAAAAGCTTTATTTGTGTAGCTTATTTTATACTCATTGTGCTTTATGTAATTAAAAATACAGCATTTAGAAAAGTTTTTTTTTTTAAACCAACTATTGACTTTGACAATCTTTCACAAATGGTCTTCTGGCTGAATAGACTGAAATTCCTACAGGTCCATTCCCTTTCTGTTGGTGTAAGGAGGCTTTTGGACTTCTGCATTTGTAAAGGCAGAAAATTGCTTGAGCCTTATTAGGCAGTGGCCAATAAATGTTTGTCAATCCAGCGTCCCACAAGATCCACAACCCCGAGGCCACTTTTCACATCTGTTGCTTAGCAACGCTGACATGCAACACACAGCAAGCAGGTTTGTGCCACATTGTAAAAACATTTTCTCGTGCAAGTCTCTCTGTGTATTATCACTTAATTGCCCCCCTGAATGCAAAATAATTTACTGTAGGTTTGTGTGAACTTCTCCCCAGACTTTTTTTGAGGTGGGTGGGAACATCCATGAGTGTGAAACGATGTCAAAGCCTAGCGGAAATGAATCGACATTATCTCTCCTTAGTGCAATATGTATGAGCTACCACTGACTGTGGAGAAAGAAAATTTGGCCTGTTGTAATGTGCAACGTGGGTGTTCAGACCCCTGAGCAACTTGTAATTGCATTATACAGGGTTGTGTCTCATTCCTCATCCTTAGCTCTCACAGCAGGGATGAGAACAAATATGTTCAAAAGAATGGAGAGATTCCATCACACGTTCCCATGTCGACTTAAATGAGCAACCACAAACGATTAAAGTTTGTCTTTCAGATTTCTTCATCTGTCTATCACCTGATGAGCTGGTGGGATACACATGAATGACAAGTCTAATGAGGTGACAACTGCTGTGACTAAAACTATTAGGTGCACTAAGTCAGTGCAAATCTCCTGAGTGTCTCCTTTTCTCCGAAGCTGTGCTTGTAGTCTTGCTTACGAAAGCAGATTGGGGCAACACAGAAAACAAAAACATGAGCATGAAATCAGAACATTGAGAAAAGAGTTGGAAAAACTCAAATGATTAAATATATAAAGTAATCATTTTGTCCTAATTTTACAAATTGATAGATAAACTTGACAGTGACAGCATATAGTTTTACCAAAATGATGATGCAATATTATTTAACGAGAACAAAGTTGAATGATTATGATCATATCCTATCATGTGCTTTTGTTTGTGTGTGACAAGACAACGTTATCAGTATAAAATAATTTGTTTTGATTGATATTTGTTTCAGTTAGAGAAAAAGCTATACTTAATGGTCAGTGTTTTGAGCCTGGCCTAACACATGGTCGTCTGTATTTGGACTTTAACAAAACGTAAACAAACGAAAAAATAATAATTTGCATTACTGTGTCTCGATTTTCCAAACGACTGTATTTTCCAACAATCTTCGTCATCTGCAGCTTGCTTGTTTACCTTTTTCACTCTTTATTTTCCTGGGTTTCTCTCCATCCTTGCATTTGGCCAACACATTTCAACCTGGAATGTGATTCATAAAACGTTTATATTCAGATTTAGTAAACTGGATTCATTGTATTATGCAGTGCAGTATGATAGAACTTTATTCATCCCACAGCACAGTATAGATTACAGAATAATATTAGCAAATAAATGAAAGTCTCACCATAATGTCTTCAAAGAAGCTGCATACATCACAACACATACATTCATTTTGTATTGTGTGATATACCACCACAAATATTGTAGTGCAAAAGACATCCATTTGAAGAAAAGTATAACAAACAGTTTTGAGATCAAAATGGTGAAGGAATAGAGCAGCTCTGACTCGGTCCGTCCGTCTGCCCGTTTGTCCATTCATCCATCATCTGAACCGTTTATCCTCCCGAGGGTCGCGGGCAAGCTGAAGCTGACTTGAGGCAGTAGGCGGAAGACACGTATCTATTAAATATGAACACGACAGTTGGTTCTATCCCATCAATATATGGCATTTTGCTAGATGGAGATGTTGCTGCTATATTTGAGGGAGGATGTTGACAGTCAATCGAAAACAATCTTTCTAATAACCCTAAACTTTGGGAATATACTTACATTATAACATCTGCAATTGGCTTGCAATCAGTCCAGGGTGGACCACGCCTTTCAACCATAGTCACCTGTGATATGTGAAAACAAAAAACATGAATTCTTTTATCATAATATTAAAACAGTTTCTCCTAAAATTACAACTTTGGCATCACAAACTAACGGCATTCCTGTACGTTTGTTTTGTTCTCATGTAGCCGTAATGCTGAAAGGTACTTGCTCACATGCAAACAGGCAGGACAGGAAGCCAAGTTTCTGCTCAAGGATTCTTCAGTGTATTAGTCATTGAGTTGTGAGGACTCAGCGGGCTTTTTGATCAAAAGCAGCAACGGGGGGGAGAAGAGGCTCGAATGTGGAGGTGGATTAAACTTAAAAAAAAAAAAAAAAAAGCCTTGTTCTGTCTGGAAACTTTTAGTTGGTATTGTGCCAGAGAAGATGCACGATGTGCTGACTGTTGCGTGTTAATTTAAACAAAACAGTTACAGCCCCTTGTTGCAACTGAGTTGTAGGGTTCATCAATCAGGCTTAGTGCTACTTGAAGCAGGATTACTTTGTTTCTTGCACTGTAATGAGGAAATGTGCATTACTTGGACAGCGGCATTCATCTTTGTCGACGTCCCCGTTTTAGTGTAACACCATTCCTCGAAAGAGTCTTGCGTTGCACCTTCATATGCTGCGCTACAGCTTGTTGCAATATAATTTCGATCATAGACAAGTAACCAATGTTTGCGAACGCGTGTAATTTAATTCAAAAGCCAAATCAGTCTTGTGGAGAGATGAATTGCAGCAGTTGCACCATTTATATGTAAATGAGGCATAGGTTATTGACATGTTTAGTTCATTTTCTATCAGTGCCTGATGAGACACTTGATATTATGTGCAAATGTCAATTATTTGTCTTCAGCTGTGTCTTTTTTTTTGCTAGTCAATGTACCGTGTCAATCAGTTGTTTTTCATATTATGTAACAAGTGCCAGACTTGGGCTTAATCTTAGGCTTAGTCATTTAATAGTTGTATGAAATACAGTTTTGGGCAGTGACAACTTAATGCACTTTAAATGAACTGTCAACTGTTGTGAAGAAAAGAAACATTACTTTTTTGGGCAGTAGAATTTTCTTTTTTGGGGGCATTTTTTCCCTCACACGTACGTGCACATGAAGTGATAATGTCCACGAAGTTCATTAAATATCCATTCGTAATTTCCTGGACATGCACATGACAGAAATGAACATTTCAGGCCAATGTGCAGAGCCAATGAAAGGTGTGCAGCATGTTGTTGTATATTTCTACTACAATGTAGAAGCTCATCTGATTGATACTCAGGGCAAATCATCTTTTAGACTCAAGATAGTGATACAACATGCATTCTTTCATTGGAAATCAAAATTATTAACAGTACTGAAAATCTATGGAGACATCCATCTTCCGGACATGAGACTCATTCAAATGCAGCTTAAAACAGCCTTTCACTTACTTAGCCCCGCACTACTGAGCATAATTTATCTATTTTTCATGAGTGCAACCATGATGTAAATGCTGCAGCAAATAGTGGCAAAACCAAGTAGAAGTTACTTCTCGAATCCACCCTGGATGTATCCAACATGCTCCTCAGCATGGAGGACGGAAGCAGAAAACAAGGCTAAACGCTCTTTATTTTTTATGTTCTTTCAGCATGCCATCATTTGCATTTCAAAAGAAATATTTATTTTGAGATCCAACAGTAAACAGCGTCTACAGCAGTAAACACAAGAAGGCTCAGCACAGCAGCAACCCCCCACATAGGAAGCCAGTATATATTAAGACATTAACCAATGCGTGGTCTTCTACTGTAAATTTACACACGTCATTAAATAGCGGCTGAACTAGAAAACATTTAAGGAGGCAGCAAATTCCATGAATGTAATTATCTTAAAACGAATGATGGAGCAAGAGAAAAAATACGGTGCAATTATCATGAATCCTGTGGGAAAGGCATTTCATTCATTTGTGCTGCTGAGCACACCAAGGCCTCACGTACTGATGATACCCTAAAGTGTTAGATTGATAGGATTGGGCCGAGAGTGAAACACACCATTTATAACAGGGAGAGTGCAGCATGTCCCTGACAATACAAATTCACCTAATAATCCTTGAAGCCTAGGACAACCTGCCCCGTGCTATTTGACGCTCCATAAAGGCTCAAGAATCTGCCACAAAACTGCTTCGGGTTTTTCTCAGTGTTGCTTTTCAGACTTCATTTCACAGAATTTATCCAGCATGAAACGTTAACCCCTGTGAAAGATATCTCTAGAAATACAGAAAAGAGTTTGCAGGAGGTCCCCCGTAGCGCTGATATTGCACTTCTCGAGCTATTTTCATTTAAATATGAGTTGGTCAGTCAAGTACAGTACATGCGTGTCAGGGGATGGACCGACGCTAAATCATTTAATGTAAGAGGATGATCACATTTTTAATCTGCTCTTCACCAAATTCTACAGGAAGTGGAAGGTCAACTTCTCTTGCACATTCCAGTTGTTCCAGAAAACAAAATATAATTCAGTGGGCAGCTGTTGTAGAGACGGGTGTGAGGAGGGCAAACTGGAATGTCCCCACGGAGCCTGGCACACAAGTGTTGACGACACTTGGTGAGTGCAGTGAGTGAAGTGGCTCTTGAACCATTGCTCACCATGCAGTCGACTTGACAATGCAGTCAAGCAACACACTGCAGGTAAAGCAGGTGAATATATGTGAGGTTTGCAGCTTCAGCTAAGATGCAAGAAGGGGGAGGAAGATGTCTGTGACAAAAGCGACAGTGCATAACACACATTGTGGAAGGCAGTGCAGCAAGTGTGACGGCGCATGAAAGTCAAATATCATTATGGCAAAGCAAAGAGACAAGATCAGAGCAGGTTAAGATAACACTGGCCAACTCGCAGGTGGGTGCACATTAGGACAAAGTAGCACAATGTCATAGCCTGCAGACCGACCTTTTAAAGATTGTATGCTTTGGATGACCATCAACAAATAGTGTCCCTTGCACCCCGAATATATAGTACAGCTCTTTCTCTCTCACTCTCTCTCGCTCTCTCTACTATCTCACTCATTGGCTAGGAATCACATACATTTACTCTCTTAAAGTGATACATGTGGCATCCATTTTTTTAAATGAATGTTTGACCTTAGGGGCCATGGAAATAAAATCGACAAAAAACAAATACATTAACTTATAATGAGAAAATCAATGTGCAGTCTGTTGAGAGATGCTCCGTGTAGTCGAGCAACATTTTTATAACTAATGGCAATGGCTTTATCAGTGAGTTGGAAATTTGGGGGTGATTTGGCAGAGTGATGAAGCGAGAGGAGGAAGTGAGCACTTTCTGTGTTTACTGGTGCGCAAGGCACGACAGTAGGCCAAGCTATTCTGGCTAGGGGGAGACTCACACCTCTGCATGCAGCACAGCAGAGGCATGCTTGAGGCTAAGATGTCATTACCACCTTTTTGGCAGGGAAGGCCTTCTTTCGCCAAGTTTACGACCCAAGTGGCTCCGTTATTTTCAGTTTTCCATGTCATGGTTTAGAAGACTAAATTGTAATATTTCTTGTGTTTCCACTGTGGAGGCTGAGTGGCAGTAGTCCCAGTTGAATTTGGGTCATGCTTAAAAGGGACCATACAATGGTGCCCATACAATGGTGCCATTCCGTGACCATGCTTTCAACTCAGAACAGTTGTATCTCAAATCATCTTTCCCCATTGGGTTTTTATTAAGGAAACAAGCACTCGATGATATCACACTCGCAATAATAATAACTAGGCCAATTCCAAATCTGCGAAAATTGGCCGGCTATATTTTTTGCAAAGACAAGGATAATGACGCATACATCCCTCCTATCCCCCATAATGGGTCAATTTTTGATCATTTTTCTCTGTTGTAAAATAAAATGATTGTAGAGTCAAATGTTCTGCCTGTAATTCATTTATTATTCTAAGTGTTTAGGAACCAAAATAGAAGTTCTTATTATCAATACATATTTAAAAAAATTAATCGGATGATTGATTTGCTATCGGAATTCATTCTTCCAAATATATTTAATAGCATCGGCCTAAAAAAAATCCATATTGTGCACTATGCATGTTCACGAT
The DNA here is from genome assembly GCF_901709675.1 of Syngnathus acus. Classification (NCBI taxonomy): domain Eukaryota; kingdom Metazoa; phylum Chordata; class Actinopteri; order Syngnathiformes; family Syngnathidae; genus Syngnathus; species Syngnathus acus. The sequence continues at coordinate 12,728,062 of NC_051095.1, read as the reverse complement.
TGCATAAAATTATGAACAGTCATGTTTAAGAATTGTGTTGGTTCACGTCAAAGTGGGGCACAGTTTTGGTCAAACTCGATGAGTGGGAGGGGTTGAAGTCATGTTACAATCAAATCTTGCTTGCAGTTTTCAAACTGCAAAGTCCGTCTTTAATAAGACAGTAATGAAAACACGGAATTAATGACTACTGTCAACATTTAACAAATCTCATTACAGACTTGTTTCTGTGTATCGACCCCTTCTGCAGAATGAACAAATAATTTTTGTTTCAACCCTGTCGAGAGATTTCCAATCATAGCACCTTTGTGTTCTTTCCATCCCATTTTACCAGCAGTATTTAGTTATCTGTTAACCACTAAATAGACTTCAATGGCCGTTGCTACACCATATTGGAATGTTTGCCAAATAATACAGATTTGTTATAGTGGATGCTTTACAACTGACAATGGAAATCCCAAATATTGCCTACCACACAGACTCACATCCACTTTACTGCTTAGTAAAATGGGCCCTTGGGTTAAAGCCCTGGATCAGAAGGCCTGTTTCCAGCAGATTTAAGATGAGGCAGCGCTTTTACAAGTAGAGACTGGCCTGCAAAGAGGCTGTGGTGGTCAAAAAGGTGGGACTTGTCCAACATTTCCCTCCTGGTGGAATTAGCTCACTCACCCCTCTATCATCCACAGGAAGGCAGCCGCTTTAGAAATGTATCAAAGCACTGCTCTCTTTTTTTTCGCCGGCGGTGAAAGGAGGGGTTACAGTTGCCCTCAGTTTGTTGGACATTTGCCAAACTGACAGGGAGCAGGCAGATGGAGAGTGTACCCGATGCGGCGGTTGAAGTAACAACATCAGCATGAGCACCCTAAACTTTCAAGCGCTGCTGGCCTGGCGACTCATATGAAATGACATTGCTTGCTTGCAGCTAACATCCGAGCACAGCAGAGCACCTGCAGCAAATCGAGGTCAGAAAAAGGCTGGCGCATCCCTGCAATGCACAGGCCTGAATATTAGCTTGAAGGGGAAGTCAGACCCAAAATTTGCTTAGTAATTATATGTGCAGCCCAACTACTTGAACCACAGTGTTCTGATTTATGCTTCGTTTGTGGAATATGAATTAAATGCGCAAAAAACACCAGTTTTTAGCCATCTCAGGTGACGACATTTTCAATCGGCAGAAAGCGGCAAAATGGCCATGAAATTTTCTTTCACTTTAGTTTGGGATTTTTCTTGATTTAGTGTTCGACCTGCATGGTATCGTGCTTGACTTTTTGTTCCTTTAAATAAAATGTTTGGTTTTGATTCAACCGCAGCCGCTCTTCCTTCCTTGCCGGCACTCCTCCCCTTGAACCCTAACAATATTATTGAAAAGAAAATTTGGGGGTTGAGTTCTCATTTAATTACAGTTTTATAAGCCTCGATAAATCACTTCTCTTGCTGTGTGTATGAAGTGGGCTTGGGAATACAGGAATCCCTTAATGCAAAAACAACATTTGTTTCTGTTTTAGTTGAGTCGTCGCAGTGATTTGCCTCAAAGGAAAATGCTTTTTATATCCTTTGCGCACATGCATGTATGTATGACGTCTGCGTGGCTCAGAAAGCTGCCTCTCATATGACCTGGATTAGAAGGATGATGTGTTTTGCTTGAAGAACAGGTTGCGCCTCAAGTGAGAGATTTAACCCTTGCTAGTTGTCAAGCGTGCTTCCAAAAGGCTCAATGTACGTCTCGCAGCCCGTGACTCGAATATGCACCGTAGGCTGTGTATTGAAGTGAGAATAAGATTTTGACAGATGGAGGAAGGAGGAAAAAAAATGGTAGGATCTTCCCTTGAGGACATCTTGAGGGCATTGGTTGCATCATTCTTTCGCTGCCTTTTCTAAAGAGCGGTAAATAAGACGAGCTGACAGATTAAGTAGAATTTTTTTGAAAAGTTGAAAGTGGATTTGAGCTCTGTGTTCACCTTTCTGATCTGGAGTTTCGATGAAAGGCGAGGTAATTCATGCCACTTTAGGAAAGATGGGACTGCCGTCCCGCTCCAAGAACAATATATCACTAGTATGAACAAACAAGTATTTGACGATTATATTTTAAAACGATTATATCCAATGTTTCTCCAATGACAATCTAGAAAATTGGTTTCACCTCAGGACCCAAATTTACAGTTTGTATTTCCATCGGATATTTTTGTGTGGCAAATGAATAGAATTTAGAAAAAGTAGAAATAAAGCAAAAGTGAAAATATTGCATGACGACAGGTTTGTAATGGTAATTTGGCAGCCGCGTACCAGCCAGCATATTTCAAAAAGGGCGGTCTGCGCCATTGTGGGGATGGACAGCCAAGTTGCCGCCAATCCAATGACTCCCCTCATTCCCTTTGAATGTGGCACACTCTGGGCGGACAAGGACGCAGTGATCCTTGAGTGACACGGGCATTGTCACCTGTCTTGGCTGGTGTGGTAACAGAGAAGTTATACATATTAAATACAGAATAAGATAACCCCCGCTGATTTAAATAATCCTTATATATCTATCAACATCCCTGATCGTTCACTTGCCCCACCTCAGAACTAAATAACTATTAAACCCTAAATATAAACTTAAATAACTATTTGAATATAAATATTTTCCCTCTATATTAGTATGGAGGCTCATATATTGTGTCTTGTGACACCATGCTGTCTTTTCCCCTCCATTATCACTGTGAAGGCGGCATTTTTAAAGCTCTGCATGGGTCTCATTTAATTATGGTGCTGGATTTAATGAAATCTTCACAGTGTGTAGACTAAGCTAGAATGTCAAGGGTTGCTTTAAAAAAGAAGTAGAGGCATAACTGTTTAAGACCTTTGGAAGAGTTGACTTTCACCAACTCACTTCATCTCCGGGGAACATGTTTGCTGTATGGCAGACGTGCTGCATGCATTTTTTTGTGGACCTCATTGTTACAAAGCCAACTCAATTAGCCAGGCGGGGTGTCAGAAGACATTTAGCCGGATCCCTCGCAGCGAATCACAACGGGCATATGGGTGGTCTTTTTTCATTTTTGTGGGCCTGCTCACTAACCCATTATTTCCCCTGTTTGGGTGAGTGTTTGAAAAACTGAATGGTTGATTAATAACAACAGGCAAACAGTTCCTGGCAGTCGCGATGCTATCTGGGCAAATGTGTGCAGGAAGCTGCTATGCATCAGCGTCTTGAGAAAAATGGGTCATATTTGTCATAATTTCACAGTGCTTTAATTCAAATTAACCTGACCCATCACATCATGTTTCCTCCACCTGTTGCCTTTTATCTCCCGGCTCTCGACTCATCACTCTTCTCCACCACCGCTTTATCCACTGAGCTTCATCCCTCAGCCGCTCTCCAATTTGAAGATTTCTCATGTGTCCGCATCAGCGACATGGCAGCTTCATTTCCCACCTCCGCATCATACGAGCCTCCCTTGGAGAGGCCGCCCTGGCAGCCTTGGTGCTCTTAAATGCATCATTCCTTCCAAGAGATATCCTTCCACACTGACCTCTGTGCTAGCTGGCCACCTGCCATCTCCGCTCAATGGACTCATCAATCCATCTTGCTTCTTGGATGGCCTTGATTTTATTGTCTCACACAGCCCTCTGTCATTGTGCTCATCTCTCATCGTTAACGTCATCCTTTCAGATTTGAACATGTCTGCATTTTCTCTGTGTGCATTATTTGAATACGCTGAGCCGCAGTGGCAGAGTCCAGGTGGGCTATTGTTGTTAGGTCCTTTCTGCACACGAGTGCAAGTGCCATCTCTGAAGTATTCATTTTGGTGTACTTTGAGACTCAACGTACGCTCTTTATTATTACACACAGCTGCAGAGTGGCCTGTAATGGCCATTAGGCGGTTGTCGTCCATTTGAACAGAGCCGTAGTAGGATTCAAGTGGCATGTACCCACAATAGGTACGGTTTCAAAAACAGTTCCACATGCTGGAGCAGTGGTATATATAATATATTGCAACCCGACCTAAAAGGAATTTCCCAGAACTTCCAGATTGCACAGTCCAGGAAGGACAATTATTATGTGTTATTTATGGTGGCTCGGTGGCGCACTGGCTAGCACGTCCGCCTCACAGTAAGGAGGGTGTGGGTTCGATTCCACCTCCGGCCCTCCCTGTGTGGAGTTTGCATGTTCTCCCCGTGTCCGTGTGGGTTTTCTCCGGGCACTCCGGTTTCCTCCCACATCCCCAAAAAACATGCTTGGTAGGCCGATTGGGCGCTCCAAATTGCCCCTAGGTGTGAGTGCGTGTGCGGATGGTTGTTCGTCTCTGTGTGCCCTGCGATTGGCTCGCAACCAGTTCAGGGTGTCCCCCGCCTACTGCCCGATGACAGCTGGGATAGGCTCCGGCAAGCCCGCGACCCCCGTGGAGATAAAGCGGTACAGAAAATGGATGGATGGATGGATGGATGGATGTGTTATTTATCAATCATGTTGAGCAGCCAAACAACATTGCTATCTTGCTACTCTGGAAAAAAACAAACTAGAAGCTCAAGTTCATCTTACCCTTGTTGCATGATAGAAAGTGTTGAAGTATTAATCAACACCAGCATCTCTAATACAACGAGTGTGCACTTCTCAGGACAGTTTACCTGGTGAAAAAACCTCTTTTATTACATCTGTGCCTTACTAGCGTCATCAGAACTATGAATAAATGCATGACCATTTAGGTGCTGCTCTTTATTTGCTGAGTAATGCCTTCAAGAGGCAGATCGATACGTGGCTTGCTACAGGACAAGTTCAGCCCACAGGGTTGGTCTGGGTATTGTCCACTTGCTCTGTACTAATTACTTGCAGAGAGCCACATGCCATGCAACCCCCACAAATTGGATCACTGAGTATTCCAAAATCAGATAAAAAAAATCTCAACAGGAAGGAAAAGTGATCTATTATCATGCGTAAACTTTATAGTTTCACTCAGTCATGTTCTATATGCGCTGTTCTCATAGAGATTTTGCGTGTTAAACAAACCGCAGGATAATTCTGACATTTGGTGTTGAGAGCAATACTTGAGTTCCTAACGTGAGCTACAAATTGGATTAATTACATCCTTAAATTACATTTATGATTGAATGTGTGGTGATAAACACACATTTCCACTTATAAGTTTGATCACATTATGGCAATTCAAATTACATATATATATATAATAAAATTTCTATTGTAGTTGTTTAATTTGATTTAAAAAAAGAAACTGTCAGGGTATTCTTAAAAGTGGATCTGGAACATACTGCAGTCTGTGTTCATGGAAAATGAACAGTACTGTATGTAAGGGTTAATATTTGCATTATTGATTCAATATGTTTTCCCCCCATGTCATTGCTGTTCAGTGTTGGCACTTGTGGAGTTATTTATGAGCAATTTGTGTGAGCATACGAGTTGTTTCATGCTTTTATGAATTTTAACTCAGCCATATCGAATATACGTCACTTGAAATGTACATGAAAACAGAAAGTCCCCAAATCATTTGCATTAGAACAGAATTTCATCCACATTGTACAGTAAATCCAGTCTTAGCTGGAAATCACACAAGAGGATTGAAAAAGACGTGTAAGACGTCGTGTTAACAGATCCATTCATCCATCCCTTTTCTGTACCACTTATCCTGTTGCAGGTCCCAGGAAGCTGGAGCCTGTCCCAGCTGACTCAGCGTAAAGCAGACTACACTGGTCATTTTAAACAGCGTGCATAGGCCCGATACAGATTGTTTGCCGAACCTGCCCAATATAAAAATATCATTTTGCTCAGTCTGCCATCAAACTAGCTATCAATTTTAAAATAATACTCTTAATAAATTTTTTTTAGCCTCAGATTTTTGTAAGATGTCATTGTGACGCTCTTATGTTTCCTTGCAGTTTGCGTGCTCACTTTCCTGTGTGTCTGTGAACCCACCCCTCCTTCTCCCTTCAATTTTGTGTGGGACGCAGATGCAACCATGCATCTCGACCGCTCACAGGCAGCTTCGAGCATCCGCAACCAATACATCACATTGTACAGCTGTATAGTGTTCACTTATAAAATAACTAACATCTGTCGCTGGCCTTTTAACATGTCGTCCAAGATGTTGCTGAGAAAACAAAATGTGCATATAATGACAACAAGTCCAGCAATCCATGACACGTCAAGTTCAATGGCATCGCCATATCGCTGTTTTTCCTTCAATAGATAATGTGGAAACGACAGTTAATACATATTGCGAATCTTCATCTGTGTGACTGTGAATATAAATGAGACTGCGAGGAGTCGTGTTCTCATGGTAACACAATGCAGGATGTGATGCGCTTGTTGACCTTAGGGCTGTGGCGTGTCGATGTCCGCATGATTTTGCATGAAGGTAGGCTACATTCAAGACAGGAACTTCACAAGGGCAACATGCTACTCTTTACGTTGTCTGGTCATTACGTCGTCTACTGTTGCATTCACATTTGAAGCTACAGTCTGATTGAGACCGGGAGAGAATTTGTCTGCCAGAAAATAAATGGCACCCATTTCATTGATTGCGTGTTGTCTATTAGCAGCATTCAGGTGGTGGTGGTGTAATGTTTTCATTTGAACAGGCAATGCGCAACACTTCTGCAAGGCCCCCCCCCCTCCTCCCAGTCTGCCTGCTACCTCTGATGGCCTGCAGGGGGCACTCTAGCACTTTTCCGTCATCTGTCACGCGCTTGCCTCCAGTGGCAGTTTTTCCTCAGCCCTCCCTCCCCATTTTCTGTTTTCCTTTTGTTCTGTGACTCTATCGCACCTCCCTTTTCCTCCCTCTCTTTCTCACACTAATTCTCTCTCTCTCTCTCTGGCTCTCGCTCTCTCGCTGTCTCTCGCTCTTTCTCTCTCACACAACGCACACACCCTCTTTTTCCACTATTTGACTTGTGGTAGGTACCCATTTTGTCTCCCTCCTACCTTCCCCATCTCTCATGTTCAGTCCTGTTATCTCACTGACACTTTTTCTTCTGGATTCCCATTCAAAACCAATCACCACCCCCCACACACACATCCCTCCTCTCGTCCACGTTGTCAATGCACACACATTAGCAACAAGCACTAAATGCAGCCCAGCGGACATTTGTCAATCTTTTTGTCTCCACATCGCAGCAGCGTGTAATTCGCATAATTATGCACACAAGAGACGTATCAGCTGTGAGATGGACAGCAATAATACAAAACAATAATACTTGAATCAAACAGGAGATTATTCTACTCTCGAGACTTCACAACAAGATGCATTGAGTGACTGATTTAATCTGTTTTCCTGCATATTTGTGTTCGGTATTTTTCTGTTTCATTTTATCTATGCGTGCACACATTTACGGACAATTTGAAGTGCACAGTTGGCCTACCTGGCACATTTTTTGGAATGTGGGAGGAAACCGGAGTATATGAAGGAAACACAAGGAAGCACAGAGAGAACATGCAAACTCCACACTGTGAGGCAAATGTGCTAACCAATGCTGCACTAGGCGTTTGGATAAGATACAGTTGTGAGGGATAAATGTGCCAAACTAGAATGAGAACAAATACACAGGTAACATTTGTCAAGGGAAAGACTGACATTGTGACTCCAGTGAGTATTGAAACATTTCCTTTTCAAGATAAACTTCTTCCATTGAAAGGTTCCATTGAAAGGAGACCAAATCACACCCAGTTAGTGAAAGTAGCCTCTCTGCTGTAGTTTACTTACTCTCACGGTGCACCCCATGGGAATAGTTGAAAGCACCATGTGGCAACTTAACGACAATGTGTCGACAATTTGAGTCTTTCTGTGAATTAGAGTGCTTTGTAGGGATCGTTGTTGTTTATGACTGCCACTTTGTCACTGTAGCACGTCGTTGCCACTGGATCCAAAGTTTCTTTATTTTCTCTCAAGTTATAGCACCCACCTTGTAGTACTCCGAAGTAGAATGGAAATTTCAGGAAACAATGGACATTAACTGACTCCAGTTATCTAGAGAAAACAAACACGAATCGAATCAACTCCACTATACTTATAGTGTCACGCCTCGCCTATCCTTTCGATCTCGACTTCCAAAATGGCGGACCAGCAAATAATAATCATGTTAGAGAAAATGAGCTATTTATTTACTTTTGGTATGACACAGTGCAGTTCTGCAATGCTGAATACTTACTAAATGGGAATTATTGAAGTATTGTTAGATCAACATTTAGATACTGGCAATTTGTACTAAAATACACAATTCATGTCATTTAATGCCACCACATACCAACTACACTGTTGAGCAGGGTGTGAGGTTCGGCAACTGTTCTTTAGGATTCGCTGACCGACAGCCACTGTTTTTGCAGTGATTGAAAATGTTAATCGCAAGTGTAATAGCCAATCAAAAATGCAAATAAAATTTCACACCCTGCAACTTTGTTGATTTGCAAAAAAAAAAAGAACCCAGCATTTCTAAGGTTGTAAGCATTATTATCTTTGGGGAAGTAGAATTATATTGGATCTCCATACATAGACAGCGAGGAGTATGTTGTGACCGGGGGGATTTAGGTTAAATTGTCAGATAAAGAGAATGTGACTTTCCCCTCGGTCTGCATGAAAACTAAGAGGATCTCGATATTTAATCTGTATTGTTTCAAAATTGTTTTCAGGTTCCGTAACAATTGCATGGCCATTTAATCTTGCAGCTCCAGGCTTAAAAGTGTCATCTCAAGTACACTGATATTTTATCTCAAAAATGTCAGTGTGCCAAGTGTGTGCTTTCATGCCAGGACTTGTAATCGAGTTGACAACATCTGCACTCCAGGGATTACATGAAAGAAGAGCAGCTAGTGTAGATTGGGCAACTTGTATTCAATTGCACTGCCTGTGGAGAAATGCAGCCAGTTTGCAGTCTGATGTGATTTAATACCGACATAACTTTTGTTTATTCCATTGAAAACTTTATCGATTCATCCTTTGTTTCAAATCATAATAAAAAAAAGCAGGCCATGTCAAGTGATGGTAATTAATAATGAGACCTCATATATTTTGCTTAATCAGGAATGAGTGATGGCTGCTTGATGGCTGATGGCCATGACCTTGATTTAGGAAATTGCAGCTGAGGGGGCACACCAAGGAGATAGGTTGCATGAAGCAGCCATTTCTTAATGACTGAATTATATCATATCACTTTCATAGCTGATGGCTTCATGCCCCTATAACACACAGATAATTAATTTTAAACCACTTCCCCAAGTGCAATGGCACCCGGCTACGTTGAAATGTCTACATGTCTTGTTTCAGGATTACTTTTTAAAGGGGGAATGTTTAGCCGTCTGCAATCTCTGCTCCAATTACGCGGATCATTTTTAATGTGTAAAATAGTTCATGTAATTGAGAACCATTTAGGCAATTTGGGAAAGGATTTTACAATATTAATTGTGTTAATCTAATTGTGTGGAGGCTGGTTCATTCATGCTAATGCTGTTAAGCGTCATTTTTAGTCTCCTTTCTCTGGTAGGAAAATAATAAAACTTATCCGTCTTGGACTGATTAGCCAGAAAAGAGCTGTGTACCGTTTTTGCCGCAACAATAATGCTGTTGCATTGACTTCGGCGGTTATTATTTTATTTTAGCTTAATTGGCAAGTCGGCTGGTGTTTATGATTCAGCTCACCTGTGCCTTGAATAAGGATGACTGATCTGAGAGTCACAAGAGTTGATACGCTACCCATAATTTGCTACAATGTGCTTTAGAAAAACTAAAGGGATTAAAGTTAAAGGTTTTAGTTAAATACCCAAAAAAGGTCAATATTCATAGTTCCAGCCTGATTGTTAACTACATGAGAATTTCGAGCAAAAAAGTATTGTGGCTGAATCTCACAATACAGATCAACTGGTGAATAGCGAGGAGGCGGATCATCGCTGCTGTGCAGAGACAGATTATTTTGTCAGAGCATGGATTGCCCTGCCCACACTTAAATAATGCGGCATTCAGACAAAAGCATGGGGACATCATTTTCAGGTTATCATTGCACCTCTTTCCGCATGCTATGGAAGACGAGTGTCGGCTCAAATTATGCATCACAAAGGGCCTTTGAAACAACAATGACTCTTTTTGGATGTATGCTTTCATTATGGAAATTAATTTGAAAGAGAATCAATGACTCATGTCAGTCATAAAATGAGTCATAAGATGAGTCATGGCACCATTTTTGTTTGCATGTAACTTCACCAGGATTTGCCTAGCAATATGCTTAAGACTTAAATCTTGCATCTACACAGTGCATCTATAGTTGCTTTTTTTTCCTCCCTCTCATGCTGGTGCTTACTGAGAAAATGTTACACACGTTTAGATCAGAACGTTGGTCAAAAACCTTTTGATTCAAATTAAAGACCCAATATTTCACTTCAAACAATGTCAACTGCATGTGTTTGTCTCAGGACCAAACTGTCCATCACCATTATACAATTACAAATTAGGAAGCTACCGAAGCTTCCACTGTTCCCAGATCCATATTTTGGAGAGCTTGTGTAAAACGCTTTGTATCATTCATATCAAAATGTTGTTCTGTACTATTTTTTTGTGAAGAAATCCACATAATCCATGATCAATGGATAATCTAATTCTTGTTGAATGTTATAAACATGGAGCCTTCATCCCACACACGTCTGTACAGTAGTATGAGGCAGACACTCTCCAGTGGTGTCCATGAAGATATCACACAGGTATAGAACGGGGGTACTTTAGAAACTCTACACCCTTGAAGTAGAAGTATGTCCAGCCTTGCCAAATGGAGACACACAAACAAAAATTTTTAGTTTATAATTTTATTTGAAATTTGTCCTATTTTAGAGAGGCGATGGCAGAGTGACATTGTTGTTACATTGATTCAAAGAGACATCAGCGGGTAAACGGAGACCAGAGAATTGCTTGCAACACTTGCAATATTTCTGATGAGTATAAGCACGCCTGCACAGCTGTTCTGAAACTTTGCAAGAACATTTTTGAAAAGTTTGAAGTTCATCGCATTTCTGTAAAATGACCCTCTTTGAGTTCACTCCCCCCCCACACACACACACACAACCCGCCCATAAAAGGTTTGACAGCCTCTGCCTTCAGTAAAATTACAGCAGCCACACTGTTGTGTCATTTGTAGCTTGTAGTGACAGAAAAGGCCTTTTGGCTAACACTGTTTGAATGGACCCAGCTCCAAACAAGACTGCCAAAACTAACAACTGTGCGGTCAAAACTCCAAGAAGTCAGTCTCTCTTATTGTACAATGCTAAGCAGCTTCAAACAGTTGAAATCTTCTGCTGAGCCCTGCGGCTTTTATGATTCAATGAGGCAAAAGTGCATTAAGACCTCATCCCGAATCAAAGTTTATGGCAACATTGGCTCGGATTTAAATTGACTATACATGTCTAACACAAACTTGGACATTTGGATTCTTTTTTTGGGGGCAAAAATAAATGCTTCAAACTATGTGCACAGGCTCAAACTGCACCAAATTAGATGTTTTCGCAGCATGTCACTCTGTCAATCACACTTCAAGGATGTCAACCTAAACAGAGACAGTGATTGGAAATCAGTGTCACATGTTTAGTGAATGTAAGGAGAGGAGTTGGGGCTTCCATCGACTATCTCAATGAAAGAAATTCTCATACTTATTTTTCTTTTCAAAGGGTGTGTTGCAAAGCCAGCATGTATGCTTTTACACCCACCCGGTTAGCTTGTTAGCCAAGCTTTCTGTGCCAGACAAAGCTTGAGTTGAGAAAACATGCCAAGAATCAACGTCAGGAGCAGCCAAACGAACTTTTCTGACAACAGGCGATGCAGTATGTGTGTTCACACCAGGATAATTGGCTGGCTTATGAATGAAGAGTTTTCGCCTCAGGCTGGACTGGCAACATTCGTTAAAGATTTACACCCCCAAGACCTGAAAATTTGATTCCCTGTAAGTACTTTTTTCAATTGTGTGTTTTAGAATGTACCCTCCATAATCCCATACTGACAGCCTACTCCATTAGTTTAATGGGTGTAAAGTGTAGAAAAAAGAGATGTGGTATATTTATATGTACCGTATTTTCCGGACTATAAGTTGCACCAGCCATAAAAAAAAACAATAAAGAAGGAAAATACATTTTAGGGGAAATGTATTTAATAAAATCCCACACCAAGAACAGACATTTATTAGAAACATTGATCTGTACTGCAAGAAATGAGTGATTGCATGTTTATGATTATATTGCTTTGTCATGAGACTTGCTAAAGATTTACCAAAGGAACACACTTTTACCTTGACACAAATGCTGTTTGCTCATTCTTCCTCTGTTCATTAGGTAAATTCTACATTGTTTCCAGGTGCTGATAAACATTTACAGTTTTGCCTGCTTCCCTGCAATATGATCCATCTTTCTCCATTATAAAGCCCCTAAAAGTAAAATATGGATATTGCAAATTTCTAATATTACAAGATGTTTTCATTCACTCGAGTTTTAAAGACGCCCCTTAAACAACAGCTACTTTTTTTTAAGCGTGCTTATGACACATGATAAAATACTGTCCACTTAAAAATGTAATTTCTCTGGAAGGAATTCCAGTATGCTGTTGCTTTTATGTTCCTTGAAAGCATAGGATTTTAAGGTTAAGGTTGAGGATCTTTTTGCATTTTCAAGTCAAGTCAAGTCAAGTTTATTTGTATAGCCCTAAATCACAAGCAGTCTCAAAGGGCTTCACATCGACAAAAATTGACAATTATTCTCAAAGCATCCCCTGATCCTAAGCTCCCAAAAGGGCAAGGAAAAACTCAAAAACCCCTGCCAGGGGAAAATGAGAAACCTTGAGAAGGGACCACAGATGGAAGATCCCCCTTTCAGGATCACCAGGTTGAAATGGATGCAGAGAGGGCACAAATAATACATAATATGAAAATCAATGAAAAAAAAGTGGATGTCCAAGTCAGAGCGAATCAAATAACATAGCCCTAAAATGTACTGTGTTGTGTGGAAAATCAACAACTTCAGCAAAGAAGTGGAAGGAAATAAAAGAGGACACAATCTTTATTTGCTTTCAAATGCAGATCACTTTTGGACTTGCTGCTTTTTTATAACAATTTGTTGCCAAGAATTGGCATTTAGCAGCACATTTGCCAAAATGTTTCAAGATAAGAGAGAAAATGGAATGATTAAACTCTCGCCTCACTTCATTTGGTTGCCGTTGAAGTCATTGGAGGACAAAGACAACAATGCATTGTCAAATCTGCACGGAAAAGCAGACTACGCTGCCAAATTTTACGCCTACCTTTGAATTAGTACTTGCACTCCACTATTTATATCTAGTGACCCAGATCCAATACCGCTGCGCATACATTTATTGAAGACTTCACAATCGACAGTTAGAGAACATCGGGATGAGACTGTACTTGATGTAAGACTGAAGTAAACATTTAGTCAAACATGGAATACTGGCCCAAACCTATTACTTCCTCTTTATCCTAAACATTTGTCTCACCCCTTACCCTAACTCTTTGTTGGAGAGACGAAGACAAAGGGTTAAATAGAAAAAAAACCATCCCCGATCCTCCTGGCAATTGGGAACGCACTAGACTCGCCACGTCGTCACTTGCATCAACTTGCTGGTTATGTCGTAAGCCGACTATTTTGCTTCGACGCCGTTTGAGAGCTCTACAGCAAACATTTACACTCAGAACATGTAATAATACTAAAGTGAGAAACATCTACTTCTAGCCTTTTGCTGAATTTGACTTCATTTCAACTTACATGATTTGCCATTTGTGCTGTCTTTGTCTTGTACATTGTTTTAAGCAACTTTCTGTTTCGTGCTCTGTTTGATGTAGTGCAGAATTGTGAATGGATTTCAAAGCCAGGCAACAGAAGGTGCTTTACAAGTTTCAGGGCCAGCGAGACAAAACACACAAGTACAAAAGTCGTACGAAGCGTCACTGGTTGAATAAGAGCTGAAAGGAGGCATTTCACCTTCCCTCTGCTGAGAAACTTATATTGCACAGGATCTAATTTATTTGAAATGAGATCCATGCCATTAACAGACAGCAGCAAAACAATTAGGATCCATACAATTTCCTGAAGCATTTGGCAGGAACACATATTCCATTAATTTTCTTTTTCCAATCAGTGAATGCTAATATTCTGGCAGCAGATTGACTTGAGACCAAAAAAAATCTTCATTCGTAAAGGTCAGTATGAAAGCACGCTATGTATCGGAAGTTAAGCTAATAGATGCATGACCTTATTTCGTCTTGATTTAGTGTGCAATTTAACAAGGTAATGCCTTTTCTGTGGATTCCATCCATAATGTTTCCGGATAGGAACTGTGTAACCTGTGGCTCACTCTGGACAATAACAAGGGCCTTTTGTGCCGCCCAAGTCGAAGCACGCTGGATAGCCTTTGTTCCGTGTCTCATTATCAAATTGGCTCCTTCTTTCCCATCTCCGCTGTGACCGAGCATGCGGAAATATTCTGTGTTCTCTGTATGATCCCCGATGTCATTGAAAATGAAAGAAGAGCCTGTCAGTTACGCAGCATTGATCATTTCTTCCTCTTTGGCCACTTGCATTCATGGCTAATTCTGACTACACATTTGACTGGGAGTTTTTCCAAATCACGCAACTGTAAACGATGACTCACGCCAAGTCAGCTGTGGAACGTCCAGACGGTATCTCAATGGCTACCTTTTATATCCTGGCAACCATATCCACCCTTAAGGGGAGCAGATTAGCTGCAACATACAGCATGTGTTAAACTCAAGGTCAGCGGATGGGGTGGATGTTGCCGAGGGAACCGACTCTTTATTGTCTTCTGTTTACATTTTCTGGAGGTGCAGGCTCCAAATCTCCCAATGGTTGGTCCATATACTGTATTTAGAGACTGTCCACGCATGTGTCCGTCCATCCATCCATCCATCCATCCATCCATCCATCCATCCATCCATCCATCCATCCATCCATCCATCCATCCATCCATCCATCCATCCATCCATCCATCCATCCATCTTCTTCTACAATCTACACCATTTGTCTTGATTATAGAAGTAAGGTATGAGCTGAAGCATTCTCCCAGCTGGTAATAGGAGGATACATATAGACAAACAATTCACACTCAATATCACAGCTAAGGGCAATTTAGCCTTCACCAGCATTTGTTTGGAAGATGGGTAGAAGATGGGGGAGCCTAGAATAAAAAACACTTCCACAAACTGCAAACTCACAAAAGAAGCTGTGCATTTAAATGATTCATAAGTACGTACGTCTAATTGCAATTGTATAGATGTGCACGTTTATGATTGTTTTTTTCTTTTGCTGGGATGATATATATGAACCAATTATGAAAAAAGTGAAATTATGCAAAGAATAAAAGGGTAGGACTAGATATGTTTTTTACTTCTTCCTATACTCCCTGTTGAACATGTCAACTGCTAACAATGATTTTTTTCTATTATATTTTGTTTTACTTTTGTTAATCACAGTCATTTCTGTTACTTTTTTTTAATAAACAAACAGACAAATAAGTACAACTCACTCCATAATGCACTGATGTAGACTGAAAAAAATAATGGGTGAAAATCTGCTCAAAATCCAAAGTTATCCAGCGAGCGTGTTGAGAAATCAACACAGCAATTTTTAATATTTAAGCTGAGCAAACTTACTATTCCAAAAGTATATATCAAACTGTCATCTTATTGCATTATTCACCAATAAGTACTAGCTCTCAGTTTCAAAAAGTTTGACGAAGACAAAATTGCACAATGTGTTTTTAATGTTTTGGGGGATTATCTTTTCCCTAACCCTCTGAGGGCAACCATAACTCAAATAGCGGCTTTCATTAAACAAGTTTGATGCCTCCAAGTAAAGAAGAGTGCCACAAGTGATGGGAACCTTTCTTGTGAATTCTGCATTTGCTTCTGTCAAGCCAGCAGCTTATTATCTCTTCACAGCGACGGCTGAAGTCACAAGGAACCAACAGCCATAAATTTCCTTTATTCTTTCTTTTCTTTTGACAAGCATTTCATTTCAAACAGTAACACAGAGAACGCTTCAATTCAGCATCTTTTGAGGTGACGGCACAAACAAGTACTGTACGCTATATAAATGTTATTGGAGTGGTTCAAAGCTTAACTTCCGAGCCTCAGCTCTCAGCTGGGGAAACATGAGAAGAGGCCCCGGGAGACGGTGGTTTCACATATCACCGTGATTTATGGTCGGCCATAACAAATCAACAAGTTTAACTTTAATTGTTTTCTTTGCGATGGGAGGTGGGCTAGTTAATACAGAGCCGTGATTGATGGCACAGGGCATCACGTTTGGCTCGGTACTTTGTCTTTCCCAGTGCCGCCCAGGAATTGAACCAGTTGATAGAAGCAATTAATTTGAAGGATTTTTGTTCCTTTTTAACGGCAATACGTACACCGACTCTGAAAATATCCTGCCGAGTGTCACACCTGTGACATTTGATGCTGTCCTCCTTTACGCTTATGGTGTTCAACTGCAAGGAAATAGAACATCAACGAGATTTGATCATAGCACATTTCTTCTTGCAAATCATTTCATTGTTTTCACAGGTCCTCGTCTTAGAGTGACATTTCATATGGTTTAATAAAGTTGAACTGTGTTCAAGCTACATTAGTCCGCTAAGTAATTGAGACAACCATTTAATTAAATGCTTTGCTGATGATGCCTCACTTGGAATTGTGGCCGTTAACCATTAATCAAGAGTGCACACCTAATTTACAGGAACAACAGTGGAGGAATAGGCCTGCACGGGAGAGGAAATGGTCATGGTGTTACATTAAATCACCATTAGCAATTAGTGAAGCTAGTGGCACCAGCAGCACTGAAGGTATTTGTGATAACATCTACAGCGGCCATCGCGGATGATAGAGCTGAGCACGGTGCGGCGAGCAGGCGCTTTATGATCATTTCGGTCAAGCTAAAGCTCCTCTGGGTGCTTCGCAGTCAACGTACACCTTCTGCGAGTAACTTGCTGCATGCCAGAGTAGGTCTATTTGCATTCTGCATTTGTTCCAGGCCACTGATGTTTTAGTGTGTTATACCTGAAGCAAGAAAGAACGAAAGGGGAAAAGCTGTTTGATTTTTAGGCACCGGGAAAAAAAGTGGTCTTTCCTCAGTTAGTTCTTGATAATATGTTAACCTGAATTGAGTTGTGATAATAAAATCTGGTCGAAAGAAGGGGAGAACTTTATGATTTGATTCATTCAGTGTTTCACATCCTTTCTTGAGCCCATTTTAGCGATGATACTGAAATAATGATCTCATCTCATTTTAATCACTAAGTCACTCACTCAGTGAAACCTGGCTATGAATAGAGACAGGTGGATACACCGTTTTATTGTACCCTCTGCCATGTATTCAAAGAGTAATTTTTTTTTCTGATCACTGCACGTGGCCAGCATAGACAGATGAACATTTTGTAATCAATAAATAATCATTTTGGAACAAATTAAAAGGATATAGCACTTCCAGCTCCATCGCATTTGATCATTTCTGCAGCCTGCAATAATTGGTTGACAGAATTCCAACGATTGCACGGAACTGATTATTCATTAATAACTGATGCGAGAGAAAAAAATAGACTGCGGTACTTGCAACAAGCAGGCACCGCTGTTGTGATAAAAGAAAAAGTGGAAAAGCTCCCTTTTATCAGTAATTCAAGCCATGTACAAATTAATATCACAATTCTAGCCACACTCAAACACACAAGCCAATCTATGCTTGCATGCACATAAAAATAACAATTTACCGGTTAACTGTTCATTATTTTATAGTCGATTAAGGAAATTTAGCCAAATGCCCGCCCCTAATTGTAAGCATAGACGTTGAAGCATAGCTATGGTTGCTTATGGCCCCATGAATGAGGCTGCAGATGAAATTTCTCTAACTACAATGGCAGCATGGTGAATTCCAACAACAATAAATCCAGCACAATTGTAATACTGTCGCAAAGTGTTTTTGCCGGCATCAATCAAATCCATTACAAATTAGCAGGCTGCTGCAAATGTTTATGACGTTCTGCTAACCTCAACACAACAAGCCAATTAAATTGTAAATTTTATTAAGTGCATGTAGTAGTGAGGGAAATTATTCTAAAAATATTAGTTTACAATGTGGATATGTAGTGGATATGTAGTCATCAGTAGTTAATTTAAAGGATTTATTTTTTTCATGGAAATGTATACCGACTAAAAATATCCAGCCGAGTGTCGCACTTGTGACATTTGACGCTGTACAGATAGCAATAACATATCAGCAAAACAAATAAGAACCTAATAAAATGTCCAAATAGTTTATCCTACAATATAACAGTGCTGCTTAGATCATGCAAAAGAGAGGCTTATGTTTGTTGGTATGGTTGTTTGATCCCCAAAATGTTGAAAAGAAACAAAAACATCTAGTAAGTGAAATTAGTAGCTTCGAGTACAAAGGGCAAGCCATCGAGGCAGAATTCATCAAAGTGGGAATGAGTTAAGGTTTTCTCTCCTGAGGGTTGCACATAGAATCTGCAGGCCACTTATATGTAGATGACGGCACAAAGAGCACAGCATTGGGCGCATTACATCATAGAACAAGCAGATGTACATCTAGTAGGGCACTGCGCCCTTGAGCCAAGGTTGGCATGCATTTGATTTCTTGCTGAAAGGTAGTTGGGAACAATCACAACATTTCTTTCTTAGAGCTGTGACCTTTCTTTTCTGGAGCCACATTTTTAGACTTTTTTTTATTTTGAATGGCTGGTCCAGATGCAGATAAGATTATTTCTATTCAAACGCATAATGCAGGCATTGTTTCCTGCTGCAATGAACACCGCTGGTGGCTTTCATATTGGATCATTCATCTGTTTTTCACATTTCTTTCGGTGTTAAAAAGTAACTACACTGAAGCTTCTTTGTGAGCATTCATTGACGTACACAAAGAAAAAAAAACTTTGGTCCGCTTTGATTATTAGTTCTGAAGCCACAAGACGGTGAGCGAGACTTTTCTTTTGTTTTGTTTTATTGAGAGAATCATTTTTAGCCCATATCCCCAAGTTGTAAAAATACATACATATAATCATTTCAGCAGCAGAAAGCTATTACTCCTCCCCCAGCCATTCTTCTACACAATAAAGTATTTTATTGATCTAGTGATAATTACACCAGTCACATAATAAAGCACCTGGAACCGATTGGTGGTTCAGATTATCGATTCGCCCAGGGCTACCCTTCATCGTTCATTGTACTGCCGCTATACATTACTTGATCAGATGAGCCTTGCCATGCTTTGCTTTGTATTTCCCTTTAAACCTTTGCCAGAATACACTGACAAAGTGCTGTAGTGGTCAAAAGCGTTATTTAAATAGTCATTTCTTATCTCTTGGCATATTTAAAGTGATGTTGCATGACACCCCAGCCAACAAGGTTTGCAGTAATGGTCCTGCTATATAGTGGATTTTTTTTGTTGGTTTATTTGTTTCCTCTAATAACCCAAGATTGCTGTCGTTTTGGGGTTTGGGGTGTAATTCCAATTTCCAACCCCTGGGCGAGTGTTCAGCAATGCAATTTGGAAGAAGAAGGGAAGAGGAAAATCCATTCTTCAAACTGTCTCCTTTTTGTTTAGAAAAACAGTATTGAATCTCTCATTCCTCTTCTATCTGCTGTTTTGATTCCTACTGATAGCAATGGCTTTAGTTTCATTTTATTATGCAAATTTTTGGGCGTGATTATTGATGCATATTGAAAGAAATGGGCGGACGTAACCTCCGTAATGGAGGAGGCGTTTACAGTTCCTAAAATCCGTGTCCGCAGTCAAGAGTCTCTTCCAAAACAATCCTGAACACAAAATGACCTTCCTTTTGCAGGCACCACTTTAGGCGAGCCCTGGCAAGCACCAGCTGTGTCAGATGCTTCATTACACTCCTTCCTTGAGGCCTGTCAGTGCATGACCCCAAAACCTCTGGCCACTGGATGCTCATATGTCCACCAGCTAAGTCCTCCACCGCAGTCACAACAATTGCTCTAACCTCCACTCAGGCCAAGTGACATTTTGTTGGCCACAAAAAACACGTCCTTAGAGTCATTTGAAAAACGAATGAAAGGGTACCTGACTTCTTTTGCATGCTTTAATAGTTTATAATGCACTGATCAAGATTGTCACAAGCCTCCCTCTGCTTGTTTCCACTAAAAAGAGAACAAGATGTCGACATGCAAAAAATGTATTGCTTTGTGCATCTTAGTTCTTGTCTGGTTATCACACGCTTCTCGGCTTTCCCCCTGACACCTCTGTCTTCTAACGGCACAGAAATACATCAGAATTTGAACCAAAAATGTCTGGGTTGCATTCAAAGTGTTCGACAGATGAAAAATTGTCTGTTATCATTATGAATTGTTGACCTGTCATTAACACTGAGGATGTGTCATGATAGGATGATAAGTCTTTCAGCTCATTAAAAGATGGTTTTGTACGATTGGAGACAGACGAATGTTGTCTGTTTCTATACACGGGCCTCACGAGTGGCCCGTGACCAGTGCAGGATGTTCCTAGCTTACCCATGACCTCAGTGAGGACAAGCAGTTATCGTCATAGAAAAGAGACGAATTGAAGTTCAGACATTGCAATCATAAACACAGAAAAACAATTTAGGTGAGAACTATTGAAGATATTTGCAAGATAATATAAAACTATATGTTTTGTGTAAATTACACAAGGGAATAGACCCAGAATAGAAAAGAAAAAATGTGCGTTTTATCTTGAGAATTTCGGAACTACATTAACAAGTAGGTCTTTATTTGCTGTTCCCGTATTAAAAAATTATAACGCTGGAGAAAAGAATGGCAACAATTCTTGCAGGAGGATATCGTTTTGCTCAAATTCATTGAAAAATAAAATACAATTGTGAATTATATAAGAATCAAACCTCTTCAAATACAAATGACAAATATCAAATGAATTACTTAACAAACACTGCTTTTGTCATTTAAGTCCAGCCTGTTCAAATAGAGAATAATCACTTATAAAGTACTTAGTCACCCACAAAAGTCACTCTGAGAAGTGGTGCGTATTAGTTGCTTTGAATGGGTGCACAAATGGTCTGTTTCCATAGAAACACACATTAAAGCCCAAATTAAATGGAAGCAAGTTATTCAGATTGTCAGTCTTAAAAGCTATGCCTCGTTTTAACACGAGTGAGAAATGAGGGAACAATATTAGGAACATTGGCGGTCTTAAAAACTATGCCTCGTTTTAACACGTGTGAGAAATGAAGGGAACAATATTAAGAACATTTAATATGCAACTGTAAGTGTATATATATGTGTGTGTGTGTACACACAAATGCATTCCCATATTAACCCACACACGCACGCACGCACACACACACACACACACACTCACTCACACACACACACACACACACACACACACACACACACACACACACACACACACACACACACACACACACACACACACACACTTTTGAAAGGATAGTAAATTCACCTTAGCCATCTGCGGTTACACAAAGTGGCACTGGGCAGGTGTTCAACATGGCCAGGTGCAAGGCAGATGACAGACATAGTTCCAGTGCACTATTTGTCACTGTAAATAACAATTGTTTCTTCTATATTAAAAGTAGACAGGTGTGAGCATCCTCGCCAGCCTTTTTCACTCCCCTTAATTTAGGTGATTAGAAAGAAAGGTCACGAGCAGAAACAGATGGCTACTCCTGAGGATGGAAGTTGCAAGTGGTAGATTGCATGCACGCTTTAGGATATTTGGGAGACACAGTAAACATCTGGATGGCTCTGCTTTATTTCTGCTGGCACCTGAAGGTACAAGAATACATTAAGCTGCTATTATATTACGACTGGTATTGGAAGGCCGGTAGCTGGTATTGGGACTTGCCCAGCGCTATTATTATGAATATCATATTCAACAAAAGTTATGCATTTATGCTCATGATACTCCAGCTTGATACTGATTATTTTCTCTTGTATAGTCTTGTAATATTAAGCAGTTATTCTAATATTATTAGACAATTTTTCTTGTAGTATTATTTTTCCTTTGCAGTGTGGCCCTAATGCTCATCTATATATTTATTTAATAAGATTACAAAATCCTGTGAGCTACTTTTTGAACATGGCACACCTTCCTGTAATTTGCATGTTCAAAGTGATCTCCCGCTGGATGCATTAGAGGTTTCTTCTGTGCAAAGCATACAAGCCGTGATATAACAGAGGTTAAATTAGTGCAATTCCGCAGCGCTGTGGAAAAGACGTTGATGTGGTTGACAGTTTATTCCAAGACAGCGTTCCCTTTAATCATCCTCTGCAGAGGGAGTCTGCCGTCGTCGCTCAGATGCAACAACTGTAAAACCAACACAGACTGCATCTGAGAGAAGAAAGATGATATCCCTGTGCTCAGGGACATGACAATTTAAGCAAAATAAAGTCTGCTAAAGTTAAAACAGCCTAGTGAAGCTCCCAGGAGTCACATAAGGAGCTGGTGTTAGCAGTACGGTGGGTAGATGCAGCAAACACAACACTGTCACACTTCCTTTCCCCCGCGGAGCTCGACGTGGAGGAGGCGAGGCGAGGCGTGGACACGACAGCACACCACCTCGAGTTCTGGGTACTTGCTGTCGCAGCATTTATGGGATTCCGTACTTGAGCGTGTACTCTTGCGATATCAAAAAGTAAAAACAAACCGTGACACGAAGGTAAAATTGTGTACATTTAAAATGACAGGCGAACCTGTCAAGATGAACGGTCGCACAAATAGATTTCGAGTCACAAATCGTCAGAGTGTGAACCACCATCTTATCACTCAGGACGTCAGCATCCCTAACGGGACTTTAATTAAGAGCGCATCAAGGGAGTGCTTCTCCATTGGCTTTTCGTGGATGTTAAGATGATAGAGGATCACAGGAGAAAAGCATTGCTATTTAAATGACAAATGCCATAGTACTTTTTACACTTTGTCTGACGGAATAATTCAAACTGAAGTTTATAAAGAATTGATGATGTCGACAGCTTGACCATGGAACTGGTTAATTCAATTCCCATTGTTGGATTTGGGAATTAACTTTAACTTTTTTCAATCAATCAGAATACGAGTGATATGACAGCTTTTGCACCACATGTTTTGAGATACACTTAGACTTAGACTTAGACAGAACTTTATTGTCATTTTGTCAACACTAGGTGTGTACAAAACGAAATTTCGTTGCATACGGCTTTCAGCAATGTAGAGGTATTTCGGCTGGTTAAAAAAAAAGTGACATTCTATATAAAAATATGAGATAAGATAATTATAAAGTACAAAGTGCAGCAGTGATAAAGTATGTGAACAGTGCAGGAGACAAAAACAGTATTTACAAGTGTGCAGAGGAATGCTACGTTTGAATGTTCAGCAGTCTGACGACAGCAGGGAAAAAACTATTGCAGAACCTGGTGGACCTGCAGCGGATGCTGCGAAACCTCTTCCCAGAGGGCAGCAGGGAGAACAGTCCATGGTGGGGGTGTGATGGGTCACTGATAATATTTCGGGCTCGGGACACGCAGCGCTGGGATGACAAGTCCTGAATGGAGGGAAGAGGAGCCCCGATGATCCTCTCTGCTGTCCTCACCACTCTCCTCAGGTTCTTCCAACACACACACACCCTCCCCACACGTAGTAGTGAGAAAAGGAATCTTGCATATGTATTATTTTCTCTAAATAATAAGTGAAGATAGCAGTAGTGGAATGCACTGCATTAGGATGAATACATGTACTTTTGACTTCAACATCTGACCCCCAATGTACATGTAGATACACTCTGCAAACTCTACTTGCTCGGGGGAATATGTGAGTGTCTTGCGGGAGGCTGAGAGCTGACTTCCATGGTTCAATGGGCCATTTAAAGGGAAAAAGCACGCACAGTAAAGATTTTGCCTCAGTGTGCTCATCATTTCACCTCATAACCTCGTTGCTGGCGGATGCATTGAAGGACACATAGCTTGTGTACAACACATTCGTTTAAATCTCAGAAAAATGATTTTTTTTTACATACCAGAGAGATTCTTTAGAATTGTCAGCGAAAATTGGTAAATAAGTTGTGATTACAGTGTTTCCTCACTAACAATGTTGCAAAAAAAAAAAAGCGAATCAACCTAACAACATAGTTGGAATTGGACCTAGATAGTGTATCGCTTGCTGCCATATGTTTTTAGAGAAAATGTGATATTATATTTTATTTTATTTAACAGTGTTTAGCAAAGTGTTTCTTATTTCTTATTTCCATTATTTCCTCAAGAAGTTTCCAACTTTTGCCACCCTATTCATCTGCCTAGTAAATCACGAGCTCTTCCCAGCACCCAAACTGGAAGACGGCTGGTGAATGTATATTTCTCCAGCTAGACCAGAAGCCCGGCAATGAAGCTTAATTAAAACAGAAATGAAATTGTAGGAACGCAGGCTATTAAAAAAGACATCTTTAGATAATATGTGGGTCCTCCTCGAAAAGAGAAAGTAATTTGGACAAGTACTACATTGGCCCTTTACTCCTTCGGTCTGATATGACCTTGTGGGTTCTTAAACCAAAGGAGCGGCTGCAGTCCATGATTCATTTTACACCTTGTGGGCCTTTAGGTGCACTCCAGGCACACACACTACTGATTAAACGCTTTGTGGGAGAATTCCTATTTAAAGGCATACGCTACAAGAAAATTAATGATAACCGTCCGAGCAGCAGCAGAACACAGTTACCAGCCAGCAGTGATGGGCAATTTATGAGATTCACTCCAATTTACAATTCTGGCTGTAATCATCACAATGTTTTTCCAGTATACAGCATAAACTATTGGGCATTAGCGAGTGTGTGGAATTACAAGTAGCACGAGTAGGCAGGTCGCAAAACGATATAAATGTCATTAGAGTGCACTGAAGCATGACATGGAGCACAGGCAAGTAAAGATTGTTGTGCACATGACCGTAAGAGTCAACGAAAGTCTTAGACAACAAAGTCTGCTCTGTTTTAGTTGGCTCCATCTTTTCAGTAAATGGGTCAGTTAAATCACTAAGATTATTATTTTGGCCTTGTGGTTACCATGTCACAGTCAAAGGCTTTGGGTTTGCGGCTTGGACTTTTCTATGTCGAGTTCTTATGTGTGGATTCCTACATTTACTCCCGTTTCCTTCTACCTCCCTGAAACATGCGTATTCCTTGGATCACCCAGAGGAACGAATGCACATTCAAACAGTTGTTTGGTTCAAATGGCATCATTGAGATTTTTTGGACATTATGGCACAGCTCGGATCAAGGTTATTGGAGTTACGGATGGGCCAGTACCGATACCCGGTATTGGTATCGGGTAGATTCCTGGATATATTTCAAGGTATCGGCTGCTTTATTGTTGCCCTTTTACAATCAAGAACTTAAGTCATGCCCATAAATAAATAGGAAAAAAAATTGCTCTGAAAACTAATCAGGTTAAAAAACAGCAATGTAAACTCCAAAACTATTACAACCATGGTTCGGACATACTACGTCATGGCAGTATAAAAGGAAAAAAATCTCTTTGTGAAATTCATATTCTTAGATAAGACTGGGTCCTCTTTTCTAAAATTAAACTTTCAAAATGAAAATCAGATACAACAGCTGTGATAGGCTGCAATGTGACTGTGAAAAGCATAAGTAGTACAGATTTTTTTGCAATGTGACTGTGAAAAGCATAAGTAGTACAGATTTTTTTTTTTTTATTTAATTTGCCCCATGCTGCTCAAGGACTGTATAGTATGTTAGAGCCTTTTCATTTTTTTCCCAAAGCTAAGACCTTGATTTCACCTACGTGTTAGACTTGCAGGAGCCCTTCATGTGTTGGTTCTGCTGTTGCAATAGCCAGTAGCTTTTTGATGGAAGAAATCCATCAGGCAGAGTTCAAAGGTCACATGTGGTCTCTGTGCTTCACAATTGCACTCTCACATCTAACAGCATGCCCTCCATCTCAGCGAGACCTTCTCCACACATCATTTTGCATGTGGGTGGCTCATGCTTCTGTTTACTGAAAAATTGAAGTCGCTGGTCCCTCGTTGTGCACAACAGGTTCAGAAGGCAATGACGTATGTCTTCATCATTTAAGTTTTGTAAAATAGAAAAAAAAAAATGCAGGACTTGAATGAAACCTACAAAATATGCAAGCTAAATTGAGTCACTAATCGCCCTCAATCATGCATAATTGATCCAATCCCCTAACAAGGGCATATTTAATAAAAGGAAACAGTCTGTATTGGGTTAAAAGGCTTTTTTAAAATCATTTGGTTTTTAGTTTAAATAGTGGCATTATGCTGATTTGCAGCCCAACATCAACAAAAATCTTGAATTTATCAGAATCAGTAGAAAGGAAGAAAAAGAAACCAGTGTGCCTCTGCATTATTATTGTAAACGTGAAATGATCATATTGACAAACTGCAATTGACCTACAACCACCATGTCAACAGTATGATTCATTCCACACAATTTTCTGTTCTGCCCAACCCTTCTTCAAATCTCGTTAGAAAGGGTGAAACAGATTTTTGTTCAATGCCATTAATATTAAAGACCCTTCTAGTTTTATTTCTTATAAATCCACCAATAATTGTGTCCATTAATTTCAGTAATTGTTTCATTGTCTTTTACATCTTGAACCATCTCCCTGCTAATCAGAGGCAACGTTTCATAAAACCTCTTACAAGCCCCAAATCTCACGCTTTCCAATCAAAGCACAGGTGCCTTGGCAGAGCTATTGATCGGTCATGTAAAAGAAGCAGCATAGTGTAAAAATGGAGTGCCAAAATACATTACTGATGAGCAAACATGCCCCAAAGGAAATTAAAAAAAAACATCTCTTTTGAGATGCGTATTGAACCAGCTTCAGTGATGAAAACATTATCACTAAGAGACAGGAAGGTTATACAAAATAATGACAAACAACACTGTCAGTCGCTACTCTCAGTGCACCCTCCATGCTAGCACCTCCTATTTTAATTCCCCATTCGAGCTATTAACTTTAAGACACTGCTTCTGATTGTGTTATCTACAATATGTATGGTACGTGCGTGCACAATAGTTCTGGTCTTATCATGAACTAACAGCATTGTAACCTCGACCTGAACTATCTGACATCCAAACCATGTCGCCATCTGGCATTTACTCATTGAAGTCATCGACAGCTGAGAATTAACAGCTCAACGGCATGGAATAGATATACGAATTATTCCTCCCTGTATGATTAAAGATGCGCATGGCTATGCATCCTGAACATGTACCATCCTTCAGCTGATTGGTAAATGCATTTTTATGCAATCATATTTTGAAACCCTCAAAACTAAAATGGATCACATTTGAATGTCCAGAGTGTGTCAGGATCACAAGCATAATGCTTATGAATGCATATTATCGTGTCTATGAAAAATGTGCGGAATAACAGGACCCAAATTATCTTTAAATCTTAAAAACAAATTACGAATACTAATGATAAGCGCACCACCATACAATCAACATGCATAATTCAAAAAAGAATAATTAGAATAGTGAATAATGTAGGTTACCAATGATCTGGTTTTGACATCACAGATATCAAAATTTCAGGATCCCGTACATTTTAAAACGGCACAAATGATGTATAAAGCAAGTCACAATCTATTACCATCGAGCATCCCAAAAGGAATTAATGAGCGAGATCGGCGATATGAATTAACAGGAACACGAAATTTTAAATGAACTGTCGTCCACACGACACTTAGAAATGTGCATTTAGTATGTATGCGCGTGTCGGTCTATCTAGTATATGTATACCTGTTTGGATATATGAGCATATATGGGTATATATGGATGAAAAGATTGGATTAATTGTTTTATATATTCAGTTTGTATATGTAATGTAGTGAATGATTTCTTTGGTGAAAAGTTGAAGATGATCATAGAATTAAAGCGTGCAGAGTTGTGACAAAATGATTACTAGCTGAAAATGCTGAAAGCCATTTGCTCAAAAGTGCAGATGATTTGGGCAGAAAGCATTTTCCACAACAGGACATCTCATTCGTTGTATGACAATTGATATGGAAAGTGTCAGTATCACACAAATCAAAAATAGTCTTGAGGTCATTTTCTTATTGAATATAATCCAAGCACTGACAACAATAAGACAAGACAGTCATTTGAAAAAGAAATATACACAAATGCATTCTCATATTCACACACACATACACGCACGCACACGCACACACACACTGCTTCTGATAGGCAGTGCAAAATTTGATGTCTCTATTTGGAAATTTATCACCATTTTATTCTTATGCAAAAAATGAACCTTATACTGAAATTCTCTTAAAATTTGCAACATGGCAAGTTATGCAAGAGCTTACTGAACTGCATGTACTGAACTGTAAGCATGAACTGAAGAGAACAGAGCTGAAGAAATCACCACGTGAATACACCAGATATCGTAATTTGTTCCACTGTCAGTTAAGAAATCAACAAACCGTAAACAACCAAAACGATTAGATATCGATGGATGTTCAAATGTTTTTAACTAAGGCTATGTGTGTGTGATGTAAAATATGTGATGTTGATATATCCATCCATCCATTTTCCATACCGCTTGTAACTGATCACTACTAATTGGGGGAAAAAAAGAATAGAAACATTTTTAGTAAAGTTTTGAAAAAGAACTCAAATGAAAAGGTTTTGTTTTATTGTCATATGACTCAAGCCTACCTGTGTGAAATTTGTTTGTTGGCTTTTTAGGATTATTCAAAGCGCTAATATGAACCTAGGATGTCAATGCCCTGCCGTTTGCTCATAGTCAGCCAGGATCGGCTCCAGATGACCTGCGACCCAAATGTGGTTAGTGAATGTAAAAAAAAATGGCTGAATTGATGTTCCACGACTGTTAGTCCTCATTTTTGCATTAATAAAATAGTTAAATTAAAATGATAATGTTAATTAAATCTCTCCCTTCATTTCTTATTGTCTTGGTCATTTGTAAGGTACATGTTGTTCCTGGGACCTTAACATTTCCAGATGGATGTCAATGGATGACCTTCACAAGACATAAAGGTATTAGTGACTATAAAGACTTCTACTTGGGAGCAAATTAAAGCGCTTAAATGTTCTCCACTCATCAAATCCTGCGGCCTCAACATTTTCACTTCCCCCAATAGCCTAGTAGACATTTTCCACTGTGTAATTGTAGGAGAAAGATCAGTATCGTCGTGGCATTATTGCACACCACCTAGCTTTGTAGTGGGGAAGACATGAAGTTGACAAATTCTGCTCTGAGTTCACCTTGGAAAAATGACTTTAGCTCAGGTGATTGGAAAGATCTTGGATTACGGTAATCTGACTATGAAGTAATTGTTGCATCACATTAAAATCTCACCATCTTTATCTTTGATTAGGGCAAACAATTGTGGTGGTTTCATTTTACAAGTAATGCAATGTAACATTTTCTTCTGTCATTCATGTTCGTCCAATACCTTTGACTGATGATGGGACACTCTAGTAAGACTTCTGGAGAACACCCCTAAAGGCTTACTAGGGTTAGTTAGTGCCTGAACTTGAGCAGAATGTTGCTTTGTACCGCTGTTTTGATAGTCATAAATTTTGACGTTGCTGATATGTAAATGTTTCTTTTTAACTTCTGTCCTATATTTAGATCATTTCGGTGACTTTATTTTTAGGGCACAAAATGTCAATGAACCTAACACAATCATTTGAAACAATTCAAGATTTTTATATAAAACATATACATTACAAGTTAACAGCAGGCTGTATTGGTGGTTGGCATGTCTGCGTCACAATTGTGAATTACTGGATTTGAATCTCAGCTTGTCTGGATGTTGCATGCATCAGCAGGCATCAACTCCAGCTCACCTGCTACCCAATGAATGGATGTGTATTTAGATTTTTTTTTTAATTTGTATTTATTCTGAATATTCAGATATTACAAATAATACAGAGCTTCTTGGTTGTTCTCACAAAAAAAGTCCTTGCATAAAACCAAAATAAAATTGAGATAGCAAAATAAACACACATAGAGAAAAAGAAAAAAAAAAGACATTTGGAAAGGAGTGAGAAGAATAGCACAATTAAGAATATAAGATAATGATTCAACATTCTTGCACCACCAAGTTATATCACAACATTCACTTTTTTTTTACCCTGTCCATCATTGCAAAAAAAAAACTGTAAATCCAGCTGGTGCCTTCAGCTGTCGTGATCCTTTTCCATTTTTCTGGAGTTTACAGTATTTCGTATGCTTTGAAGCAAATTGTAGGCCACTCTTGGATGAGCCTCATCCAACCATCATTTTTTTCATGTCACTTATCTTGTTCAATGTCACAGCAGGCACTGGAGGCAAAGCCAATGAAGTCGACTTTGGACATCTTTTCGTACCACATTTATTCATGTCATGTCTCTTCATGACTCTTCTTTCACGTTAGTATGTGAATGACCATAATTGGCAGACTTACTTTTTTTGTGGATCAGTAGTCGTCGTCATTTCACTCAGAGGGTGGTTATGACTGCAAAACCATCCATCCATCCATCCATCCATCCATCCATCCATCCATCCATCCATCCATCCATCCATCCATCCATCCATCCATCCATCCATCCATCCATCCATAAGAATCATGGTACCTGGGTTGCGATATGATCCAAGGATGCACCAATTTTAAAATGCAAAGTTGTCAATTTGTCAAATCAAAATTGAAATCCCCATTTAAATCCTTTTTTTGCGTATATGTATGTGTGTATGTACTATATCTAGAGCCGAACCCCCCCAAAAATCACTTCATTTTTTCCCGATGTGTTTATTGCATAAATCTCATGGCATCATACTGATTTAAATGCAACAATGCTTGCTGAAATATAACAATTGCTGCAGTAATTAGAGCTACAGTACACATGCCTATTAAGTTAATGAAGAGGAGTTCAGGGGCAAAGTGGAGCCAGTATATTTGTTAAAGTGAAAAGAAACTGAAGACACCAAATGGTGTTTTAAGACAGCATCCATCTTGTGGCTTTGCTACATTCTCAAATTGATACATTCTGACACATAGCAAAGATAACCAGAGAAACACACAGTCCGAAATTGATTCAGCGCCGTGACAAAGAGAAAAGTTGCAGAGTAAGCCAAAGACACACTGTGAACCAGCTACTTGTTAATTGACTGTACTGACCTGAAACAAAAGAAGACTTGCTTTAAATATATTATTCTGCAACCAGCAATGAGTGAGAAAGTTTCACTTTATCATAGAAGAGTACACTGGTATTGAATGCGTCACATGGGCTGCAAGATGGCACCCAAAGTAAAGTCAATCTGTGTTTTTCTAATCAGATTACAGTCATTACTGTAAATCTCTTATTTCAAAGCTAATATTTACAGTGCTAATAGGAAGCAAAAGCAAACATGTTAAATCGTGTAAAACAAGTTGTACAGAACATTTTAAGTTTCAACAGACAGTTTACACAAACATTCTCCCTATTTTGTTTGAGTTTCTCTGCTTGTGCACTACAATCTATGTCAGGTCCTGTCATTGGTTCGTTTTTGTTCATATGACCTAAGGCTAAGTGTTGTCTAAACCACCCATCAAACTGAGTGACAAGCTGTGGCCAAACCTTCCATTCTCTCTGTCCCAACAGAAGGATTCTCAGTGTACTTTTGTTGCCTCTAGGTGAGAAGTGGCATATTATTGCAGAAGGTTGTTTAGAAAGTAGTTTTTGTGCAAGTTTTAGGATTTCTCCTTCATTATAATTCCCACAACAGCTACTACGGAGGTATCTTTTTGTCTTGTGGATTTAAAAATGTTAGCACCCATCATAATGTGAAAGGGGGTTTGAGTTAGGAGTGCTGTCGTGAAATTGATTTTAATTTTGACTGAAAAACTTTAATATGATACAAATATGATCAAATGCATACGACAGTATCTTTCCTAGAAAATAATTCAATCTACTTCTCTACAATTCATGGACAATTACAATTCAGTATTAAATGAAACATTTCTGAATGCGTGCACTAAACTTCTTGTGACCCCACAATTCAATGAATGAAATTTTCTTTGCTCACAAAGTTTTTTTTCCCACCTTAATTTTTTTTTTGCTTTTGCGAAGTGGATGAAATAGTTGGTCTGTTATCACTGTCTGTATGAATACAGAACATCCATCCATAAATTTTCTATACTACTTTTCCTCTGGGGTCACGGGGAGCTGAATCCTATCTCAGCTGATTTCGTGCGGAAAACAGGCGTTATCCTCGACTGGTCGTCAGGCAGTCACATGGCACATACAGTATACAAACAGACAACCTTCCACACTGTCACCGTCAGTGATTGGGAATTAAATTCACGCTGCCTGCACCGAAGTCAGTCGAGTGAACCGTTATATCAACGTTGATACATGCAGAAGTCAAGGCCTCCTTGCTTTGTGGTATGCAACACGGTGACAAATAACTAAAAAGTGACTGCACAGAACAGTTGAAACCTCGAAAGGTGAGCATGCTGCTCTGTCCATATCCTTAAGTGCAATTGATTTCTCAGAATTTCAAGTGCAACACCTTTCATAATTGATTCTGAATTCATGAAAGCGGTACAGACTTGTAAATACAGATGGCAATCTAAAAAATTAATTTGCTGGCTTGACCCTGATCTACTTTGAGTTGAGTGATAGGCAATACAATATGCTTGATGTACAGCAGCCGGAATCAGAAATCATAACCACAGATCAAATATGGCTATAGACATTGCGCTTACTGTCTTGCGGTATGAGCTAAAGGTTATATTACTGTATGTGACATGCAGTAATCACAGAATTAATTTTCATCTTTTCAAAAGATGAGTTCTTCCATGAATACGACGGAGGGTGTGTTGAACATACCGGTATGCGCTGCTTTGTCAAGTCTTCTCACTATGGCAACCAGAATCTATTGGTGCTTCACTCCCCTCCCTGAAGGACATTTTCACCTCCCGTCTCACCCGCAAGGCGACCGCGATTGTGAGTCACCCCGCTCACTCTTTGTTTGATCTTCTGCTCTGGGAGGAGGTACAGGAGCCTGCGCTCCCGCACCACCAGACTCACCAACAGCTTCATACTCCAGGCTGTTAGGATCCTGAACTCTCTCCCCCCTTCTGCGTAGCGTCCTGTACTTTTGCGCTATATTCTGACTGTCTACTGTATGCACACTTGCTCCATTTTTGCTCCTCTTATTTATTATGTTATTTGTTTATTTATTATTTATTCATCACTCTTATTTATTCATTGTTTGTGCCTTCTTGTTTTTATTTTTTGTGTTGTTTACTTGTATGTATATTGTGTACTATGTCTTGTCACCGTGGGATAGTGGGAACGTAATTTCGATTTCTTTGTGTCTTGGCATGTGAAGAAATTGACAATAAAGCAGACTTTGACTTTTGACTTTTTTTTTTACCCTTCTCTGCTCTGGGGACTCAGAAAATACAACTGGAAAACAGTTCAACGTCAGACTCGCTTAATCAGTGAAAGATTCCGCTGTTTAACACACTTTTCGTGACCCTAATTAAGCTTAATTTGGACTATATGGCTAGAGACAAAAACAAGTGCCTGTACCAGCATTGCAGCGCAAAGACAGACATTACTTAGCCTACGACTGAACCCTTTCCCTCATTATACACGGTTGTCATCTGCCTCCAAATTTCCTAATTTGTTGAATTATGGCAACAGTGAATGAACCATGCCTGACTTGATGTCTATCTCCTTGATTGAATCTAGATAAGCAACGTGAAATGGATGAAAGGTGTCTTGACATAGTAGGGGTCGAATGAAAGATTTCGTCTACATGATTATGATACGTTGTGTCAATGACGTCACATTTTCCAGCTCAATACAGCGACCCTCAAATGTTTTTGCGCTAAGGAGCAATTTCACATAAAGACAAATTTGATGAACCAGCATAGAAACCAAGCAATTATTTGCATTATTGAAACTCTTTACCCTTGGTCTCATAGAGCTGCTGATATGAACAACAGTGCTTTGACGCAGTGTGTAACACAGTGGAGGTCTTCACTTACACAAAAAAATTGGCGTCTGTTGGTCACTCTGTCCAGATCTAAGCGTGCTCTGACAAATGTGCACGCCTCAGGCAAAGTTGCCTGAGGGAAGCTGGCCTTGAGGGGGATGTTCACACAAGATTATTTCTGTCTGCTTTATGTCACATTTCAAGCTGGACGCACTTTCAAAACACAGCTGTTGTTTTTGGTGCAGCCTGCTTGCAATTCTTTGTGAACGAGGCATACTCGTCGAATTCAATTCCATCAATGCTATGTTGCAGACAAAATTATGGGTGGTTTTGGTTAGGGTGAGGGGCATGATAATGACATTTATGATGATTAGGAATTATGACATGTGGAGTCTATTTGATTTTTTTTCCATGAAGGTTAGTTTGCACATTTATTACTGTACTTACATAGACCTTGAAACAACAGAATCATAATGGATTTCACTACTTAGTAGCAACCTGCAAAGTGGGTGACAAAATGTCCTGCCCAAACTGGGCTGCTGTAGAAATCATAACAGGAGCAAGAGGAGATCAAAGTTTGGAAGCGTCCATCCGTTTTCGATACCAATTGTTCTCGTTAGGCATCACTGGTCAGTTTGTTGTCCATGTACTGTATTTCTATTAGCTTTTATTTGGCTTTTTTTTTTCCTTTGCTGCCAGGCTGGCATTGCAAAATAAGAATCGGTTCTTGATTGTCTTGGCTTATCGGCACTAATAAAACATAAATAGATAAATAAATAAATAAATAAGCCCTGCTCCATTCCTTCCATGACAGGTACGGGTGAGGCGGATTCTCTTTGCTGTCAGTCTTATCTGGTACTCAAATTATAACATAAAACTGCTCATTTATCCATTGTCCTCAATAGTAAACAGGGTAATTTATTGAGACTCAAAGAAATAGCTCTGTATGCGTAATTTTCTTTCATATGGTAAAAACCGCGAAATGCAAAGTAAAACCTTGGAAACCTGGCAAAGAAACTTTGGGCCGATATGCAAATGGGAAAAATATATTTATTCACAAGCCAGAGTTGGCAAGTATGCAAGTAATTATTTGGTACATCAATCTGTTATTCGGGGGGGGGAAAAGTTGTGGACACGCCATTTTGCATGCAATGAATGTCTATTAACATTTTTATGATAGTATTTAGGGGTTAGTTGTTATTTTGTTCCCAATGCATTTCAATATGCATCAATTATACATGAAGTTTGGCTATTCGTCGGTCGGTCCTAATTGGGGACAGAAAACAAGTTGTTTCAATAGATTGGATCGATTGATCCATCATCTGATTGGATCAATAGTCGGTTATGCTTTTCTTTTCTTTTTAACTCTGTGAACGACTCCTAGAAACCTAGATTGTGACATGTCTAGCACATGTTGCAGTGTTTAGAAATGTTTGTTTTACTCATAACCACCAAGTTACTACAAAAAATATTTTTGACTCAATTAATTTTTTGAGAGGAATATTTTACAGGTCTACAATTTATTTTGTTTAATTGAGATGCATTGTGAGGTTTTTACAGTCTGCGATCGGCCCATGATCAGTCCAGCTTTTGGGTCAAAGCACTCCAGGAACCCTAATGAGTAAGCGGTGTTGGAAAAAAAAGATGAATGGAATCTGAAGAAAACCTAGTAATGTGGTCCCATTTCATCAGTTCAGTCAGTTCATTGTTATCACACATGCTCGCAGATGCTCTATAGCACTCGGGCTGTCTCGGCATTACATTATTGATAAATAGATGTCTAACAACATATGCATTACCTTCACCTTTATTAACTATGTATGAAGTGAACAATCATTTTTGCAAGGCGTTTTTGCCAGCCAATTCTGAAGGTGTGTACGTATGTTTCCTCTGGACACACTGATCATCTGTCTGTCTTTGCCAGCATGCTGCGCTCACACATTGTCTTTGCTTTGAAGGTGGTCTGTCATGCACATTTGATCACAGGCTAAACCAGACACTCACCAGTCCCCACAGTCTTGGCAGACAGCACATGCGTTCTCTCGAGCAGCCTATTATATTCTGCCTCGTGGAAATGCTAATCCTGTGCCATTCCTCGCTTCCATGGAGTATTTGCTAATGATCCAACATACTTCCTGAGTGGGGGCAGTAGCAGACCTGTGGAATCATTCCAACGATTTTTGAAAAGCTTCTTTCCATCCTATCGGGTATTTATGCCATATTGGAGGAGCAGGTTGTCCTGGTAACAAATATGTGGATATTCTTAAATACCACACGCTACATAGTATGCGCCCACGCAAAATATAAATACATAAATAATCACTGTCAAGAGCAGAAATCCATCATTCAGTTAGTGCCAATTGGCGTGCAAAAAAAGGCAGAAAAGGCGAGTAAAATTACAAGAGTGCAGAAGAAATGTACAAAGTACCGCATGGAAGACATTTCCAAAAGCAGTATTATGATAGGCCACATTTGACCTACTTGGGAATTACTCAGGACAATTTAAACGACGCAAGGTAAGCTCTAGACGCAAAATTTACAAACATGCATGTTGCAAACTTTGGATGCAAGTCACAAGCTGAGCATCCATCCATTCATTTTCCGTCTTGCTTGTCCTCAATGCGGTCGAGAGTGAGCGTGACACCAATAACCACTTGTCTCCCATGCTGCAAAGTCGAGCACACTCAACTCATTTCACAGCAAGATGTGAAATGCATATATTGTTGCTGAAAATGCAAAAAATTGGACTAACTCCATGGAAGAGACATTTTAAAATGAGCACACTGTAGTGTAGCTGTTATTTTGTCATATTAAACACTAAAAATGTGATATTCTTCATTTTGCAGCACCTACTGACTCTAATTCAAAGTTTTCTCATAAATTGTTCAAGGAAAGAAAATATTGGGACTAAAGAATGCTCTGAATGTCAGTGCAATGCAGCACGACTAAAATAGCACGTTGGAGCATTTCTCAGAAGCTGCGCTGCATTCTGAATCTGTTTGTGCTCAGTCGCTGAACCATTCAGACATGTAAATAGTTGCAGTGTTTTTGGCAGAGGCAAACTGAGGCGTGGATCATTTCTGCTTTTGTGTTTCCAGGGATCATCTTGCTAAATTTAGAAAGTTCTCCTTGGTATCGAAGCGGAACGATACATGGCAGTTATTGTGCTGAATCATATTCAAGTATGCATTGAAAATAACATCAGCAACAGGAATTTAGTATTATTGAGCACTACATTTGCATTTGAGTATAAAAAGGGGCTCAATCTAGTTATGATGTTTGAAATGCCCAATGCAGAATACCACAGTGTGCAACAAGTATTGTAAAGCAGAGCAGAAGCTGAGGTGAAAATCATGCCAAGAAGAACACGCTAGAAAGCAGACAGTTTTCAAAGAGAACCCTCTTTAGACATTGTCGTGACACCTGATGTTTGGCGAGCATGGGCTCTAACAGCACATTTCTCCCTGCCGGCGCGCTGCTGCTCAGCAAAGCGAGATGAACGGCAGAGTGTAATGTAATGTTGCCTGACGGACAGCAGTAATGGATAATAAATCCCAGCTTCAGGTGTTGTTTGAGCATAAATCACACTCAGACTGTAGGTTGAAGTCAAATCTATCAGGCTGTAGTAGTGCAACAGTAGGCACCCACCGAGAGAAGTGCATATAAATTCTATTTTGCTTCATCGTTTGTCTTCTCAACTTACAGTAGAATATTGAATCAACCGAATATTAGCGTGAATCATTCGTCTTCATCTGTAAAAAATAAATAATACTGTATTAGCTGATTGGTGCTTACATAGCAAGCCACTTTGGGGATGTAAACACAAACTGTGTGTGGTTTGAGAGGGCAAAAAGCTAAATGATATAATATACAATTTTAATCTTAAAGTCAGACCCAGGAGTCAGGTGGTGTCTGTTCATCATGTATCTATTACCTGGGGCGGGGCATTTACCCAAGCTGTGGAAAGCAATCGGAAGAGGCGCTATTATGTTTTGCGGCTTCTTTCATTTATTGCAAGGTCATCATAAAGACAAAAATAATCCTGCATGACAAATTTGTTTTCAAAATGTTTTACTTTTCTTCTCTGTCATGGCTGTGAAATGTTGCCTGATAGTGCTGACTTCAGGAGAATGCTTTGATCAAGGCCTGATGTATTACTCTGTCCTTCCTTCGTGGAATTCAAATGCGTCTACCTCCTGTTCTGGGAAACAATGGGAAAGTGGTCCTTTGGCAGTACAACTAAACTCCTTCTTTATTCCCATTTTGCCTCTGGTTTCCGGTCTCGGTGCAACTTCCTGTCTTAAAATTTTTCATGTATCAGAAAATATTTGTCATGAAAATGTATTAATACAAACTATTAGTGACATTAAATAATATTTGAAACAAATTGAACGATAAAGTCAAATGCATGAAATTAAATAAAAAATTAATTTAAATCAAATCATCAGGATTTAAATGTAACATTTTAACAGTAGCCATTGAACAATGCCCTACATTTTTCCTATATATAAATTGTAATGGAATCATCGACCTCCAGTTTTGATTTAAAAGGCTTCACGTAAATATGGCATTTAGCATTTCGGAAATACAAGTATTCTACTATTGCAATATCATCATTACCCTTCTGCTCTGTCATTAGTTTGGTAGCATTATACTGAGTGTGAGTTGAGTTGTGGTTCTTAACAGTTTGTTGGGGTTTTTTTTCTGTATACTAAATACTATTTGTGCTTTGAAATCAAGTGATGAAAACAATTGTCACATTGTCACAACTGCAATGGTGAACTGATGTTTAAGCCTTGGCAAGGTCTCCTCTGTGGTGTTCTTTTTTTTTAAATTCTAGCTGATTAAAAAGAGAGCAGCACTTGCCAGTGAAAGTTAATTGCACAAATGCAAATACACAGACC
The DNA here is from genome assembly GCF_901709675.1 of Syngnathus acus. Lineage (NCBI taxonomy): Eukaryota > Metazoa > Chordata > Actinopteri > Syngnathiformes > Syngnathidae > Syngnathus > Syngnathus acus. The sequence goes on along the minus strand of NC_051095.1, from coordinate 12,689,174 downwards.
ATTGATTAGTGCGACCTGATAATGCAAGCAGCAATTTGCTTGTCATGGCCTGGGTTCAAAATGAGATGAGAGTTCTGCTATTGATGTTTCAAGCTTTGTTGCTCAATTCATAAAGAAGGTGATTGCTGTCAACATACAAGATGCAGCCAGTGGAAATTATCCACTCACTGATTTGGAATGGCTCACTCAACTAGGGTCTTTGAGTTTATACTTTCACTTTTCACACTTTCCATTTTAGTGTGTGAGAGTTTTCCTTCTCAGGGCTTTAAATACATTCTGTCACAATTTTGTTGTGTGCCTGTTGTACAATGACTATAAAGGCATTCTATTCTATTCTATTCTATTCTATTCTATTCTATTCTATTCTATTCTATTCTGCCCTGCCCTGCCCTGCCCTGCCCTGCCCTGCCCTGCCCTGCCCTGTCGCACCAGCAACAGTTGCTTGTCTGGAATCATTACCACAATCAAAATGTTTTCATTCATTTGTAAAAATAGTGGTAGAGGCATCTGGAAGCCAAAATGGTGCTGTGTTGTTAGCCAGTCAATTATTGACTTTCTTTGGAAGGGATGAAAGAATCGCATTGTGTGAGAGAAATTTGGTGTTGTGAACCTCCTTGATTTCAAGATGGTCTTCCCTCTTTGAAACCCCTTCCCTTTGTAGAATATGTATACATTTTTGTCTTCAAAGGAGTGTTCAATCTATTTGAGGTGTAGGTAGACAGCTGAGTCTTGACCTGAAGAGTTAGCCTCGTCTATGTTTTGACATGCGCCTGCTCAGAGGTTGCTTGGTTACGGCAAGGAATTCTTCACTGCACTTGACAGCATACACCAAATTGTTTTTCTACCCTAGACTTTGTCTAAAGGTGTTACCAGGTTTGAAGTATACCAGAATTTTCAGTTATGTAGAAATCCTTCTGCATTTCCCAGACAGACTTGATACAAATGGAATGACCTCCATGTTGTGCCTGTCACACTCTTCTCTTCTTTATCTGCCTCCTTCTCAAACTAGATGTGAATTTTACGAACCATTTTTGGTTTGCACAGGTTTTGAAGGGCCTCCCTCGGGTGCCTATGCTCTTTCTCTTAAGCCTGTGGGCTGGTGGAAACATTATCACCGACATGTTGTAGGGTTCTGATTACGGTCAGTTTGTGTTCTAGTGGGTGGTGTGAATCAAAAAGTACTGGTCAGTGTGTGGGCTGCATTCTGTAAGGCAATCCGTCCAGTTGTGATTATTTCGATGTTCTGAGAATAAAATGACCCAGATGAATAATAATATTCACAGGCTGTGCAAGAGAAAAATTCCAGTATATCAAGTAAACCTTAGATGTTGGTCATCATTAATAACTTATGACTGTTTTCGGGCAATATCCTCCAAAGAAATGTTGGATGAGTAATGTGAGACGCAGTTATAGCATGGCTGAAAACTCCCTTGGAAAAATTGCTTTGAGTTAATGAGGAAGCCCCCAGCTCTTTGTGTCACTATACGGCTCTCAGCGCTCTAACAGACACTGGGAACTTGAGTCAAATAAAATCTTTCTGGAATATTCTACAATGGACACATTTTCAATAATATTTCCTGATCTGAATTGTATTATCTTTGTTTAGATATTGACAGAGTTTAGTTTCATGTTTTCTCTGTGTAACTTTGAGCATGTCTTGTCGAGCTTGTTAGGTTTTTGGTCCCACCTCTTCTATCAGTGCGGTCGGTCCCTTGTGTCAACCAATCAGCGCCGTACAGCCACTTGTTTCTTTTCCAGTCATTGTCTCATCAGTTAGCTTGTATTCTGTTCCCTGTTGTTTTTTTCTTTTCTTTTTGCCGGTACTTTTTTTTTTTTTGTGTTGTTGCTGTCATCTTTCCCTGTCGTGAGTCTGTTTACTGTTTCCTTATTATTGTGAACCTTCATTTTGGACTTTGTTAATTTAGTGTTTTAATTTTTCCTTCTTTTGCCTGTTTTTTTGGGAAATTAAATCCTTATTTGACTTTTATCTTGCTCTTCATCTTGACCACTCCAAAATGTCCGTAGGTGAGTGTGAGTGCGGATGGTTGTTTATGTGCGCCCTGCGATTGGCTGGCAACAGTTCAGGGTGTCCCCCACATACCGCCCAAAAGACTGCTGGGATAGGGTCCAGCATGTCCGTGAGGAGAAGCAGAACGGAAGATGAATGAATGAAGGTGAAATACATGTTGTGTCACAGATGTGCAAATAAGTGATGATTTATACCAAGCCTATAATGTCTATATTCTTGCATAATATAAACTTTTTTTTTTCGTTCTTCTCAACACCAAATATCCGCTGAGATGAGCCTAACACCATATGCTGACACCCTCAATCATGCACAATCAAAAATGACCATTTTCCGTCTTCTGTAAAAATAAAAACAGTCACTTGTCTTGTTTCCGTAATCCATCACGAGATTTCTGTCACTCTTTGTGACAACTCTGCACCTGTTTAAAGGGGTTCCAGCCTGCTTCTCATCAAACGACTCCAGGAGACTCATGTTTGAAGGGTGCCTTCACCCCACTGCATGTTTCAGCTCCTTCCACTGATGTTCAAAGAGGATTTTGATCAGTCACTTCAGTGTAGTCAAATTTTTTTGCAGTAACTCAAGGAACATTGTACTAACTAGCGCATGCTTGAGGGGATTATTCTATTGGATAACCTGTGACCTGCAGCTTTCTGACACAGGGCATCACTATTCGATCCTCAATGCCTAAACAATGTTGACATTTCATCGTACGTTGATTCAAGACATCCTGTGATGATTCATTTAGTAACACAACCGTATTTATGTTAGTAGTTTGGAAATACAGCATAATTGCGTCACTCCTCTGTCAGATTTTTTTTTACCCATAATCAATAGTGAGTTTTGCTCAGGTAAACTTGACTTAAGTACACAAAAGCAACAAGCAGAAGCAACACTTGTGCAGCAGGAAAACATTGATATCTCGTAGAGTGATGGTAGTTTCACATGAGGACATATTGCAAAGGCAAGCTTTTTCAGCGGCACATTGCATGGAGGTAAATGCTTTTCAATCTTCCCTGACTCCAGACAAAATAGCATTTTGCGAATAGTCACGCCATGGAACACACGCACGCACGCACGCACACACTCACACAGCGGTTGTAGTCACATCACTGACTAAGATAACATTCGCCTTCGATATGTTTGTGATCACAAGCGTTTTTGAGATTTGAAGTGCACAGAAACTTGAAAAATATCCAGTCCATTCCAACAGCACAATGAAAAGTTGCCCATGCGTTTCAGACGGAGAGGCTTTGTGTTCATGGTTCAGTATTCGATCTGATATACAGTACTTAGTGGTCATTTTAGGGTCACCATGCAGGAAAACAAGCAACCTTGTAAGAAAATAGAAGTGGTTGCGCAACCACCAAATATTGCTTCATTTTTAGGCTATTTCACTTGTCAGATAAAATTCTGGGGATTACCATTGGTGTTAATTTAGTGCCGGGTTGCATAAACCATATATTGGGTGGCGGTCTAATAAATGTAAGCACTGTTCACGTCTATTATTTAGCAGCTATTTTATTATTTGAGAATATTTGTTGTTTGATGTTTGAGAATATTTGCCATTTTTCACATGTCCTGAGTGTTGTTAGTCACCTAAATGTTGAACAGAGGGTGTGATTTACCGAAGTCAAATTCCTTGTTTGGCACACTCAAACATGGCGAATAAAAAACTCTTGAATCTTGAATTTTAGCAGCTGACCGTGTATGTGGAGTGGCTTTCGCTGAGTGTCCCAGTAACCATTCAGGCACGTGAGCGCACTTTGATGGCACACTTGTTTAGTGATGGATGCATAATTGCTGACTATATGACCTTTAAGCATCAGGCCCGCCTTCCGAGTGACTTGGACTCTCCACCACAACATCTTTTAAGGCCTGGTGGAGACATTTCTGCCTCAGAGGGAGGGCGGGAAAGCATGCGGGGCCCAAAGGCCAATCATGCAGCACCACCGCAAGACCTCAAGAGAACATGACGTTCCAGCAGTAATTTGTTGGAGCAGATATGTATGATGTACTTACTATCTAAGGAAGTGCAGATGAAGACAAGAGCAGATAAGAGGCTACAATTTCTCTCGTCGTTTTCCGGTTCTTATACGAAGCCACATTGCCTCCCTCTTTTCTTTCTGCGCGCTTTTCTTTTCACCTGTTCTTTGGTGAAATGAATTGAGTGTATTTTCCCTCATCTAGCAGTCATCCTCTATGAGTTGGCAGCGTTTTTCACACAGCTCTTGGCCCGAGATCAATGAACCACCTTGGGCGGAGAACAAAATATCGAACTGGGACACACAGACAGACAGAAACTCCCCTAGCAATCGCCTCCAGAGCAATTTTGATAGCAGGGGTGGCAGCGTGAGTTATTTTTTTCAGTAATACACAACAAGATTCTAAGCTTGTTCCCTTTGCAGTGAAGAGCATTCGCCTCCCTCCGCTTGTCAAGCACACATAAAGACATCCAATATCTGGTTTGGATGATTACGCCACTATTGACCATGACCTTAGCATTCATGTGCAATTCACGCGAGAAAATTCATGCAGCATTTTATGGCAGCTCAAGCTTAGTCCAAGCTTTTATTCGCTTTCAACAAGAACGTGCCAAACAGCTTGAACAGCTGGTGGTGATCATTTAGTTTTATACATATGTGCTGCAAACACTCTTATACAAAGAAATTTCATTTCATTGTTGGTCTTGGAAAAGTTTCAAGAAACAGAATGATGGTTCGTTGAATGAGAAATCATCGATAATAAATGCAATTTCTATGTTGTTCTTTTTCCAGGGGGAAGAAGCAGCACAGCAATGGAATGGTGAAAATGCATGGATGAAAACATTAGAGAATGAAAAAATATCGGGAAAAAAAAAAACCAATACAAAAATGAAATGTAACGTGGACTCCTTTTATGATGATGCACACACTTATGTATATTGTAAACTAATAACTGTCTGACAATATCAATCCTTAGTCAACATTACAATTTTTTACTTTTTTTTAAAATCAGAGATGCAAATAAACTTTTCAAGAAGATTTTTTGTGCTGATTCCCAATCTGCCCCTTTTTTTCTCTATTCTTATCAGGTTTTCATAATAACCTATGTGTAAAATATTCATCCATATATACGTATATGAATTAAGTGTTAGGTTCAGCATCAGGTAGAATTACTTGTTTGAAACTTAGTTATAAAGTACAATGCGTGGCAACAGCCGTATTGCTCACCTTCTATAGGTCAAGCTTAAGAACAAAACAAAAATATCACCAAAACTGATGTGCAAAAACAGCAAAGATCAGGGTCAATCAACACCATTTGTGTTTGAAATGTGCTGTTGATCACTGTTGTTATATATATAAAAATCAGAATATTTTAAATACAGTTCTTGTATCAAATTGTCAAAGTGCAGTCCTAATGTTGTTCTCCAAAATTAGATGCCTCCTTTTTTACCTTTAAGAAAAAACAAAGACATAAGATAACTTTAATTACCTCCATTTATACACTTTATGTGGGTTGTCTGGCAATTAACATTGGAGTTATTTCTATGTTTGCTGTGTTATGTTGTACACATTTTTATGTTGCAGGCACGTATGATTATTAAACATGCACAACATTCATGGATGTGACTTTTATTAATAGAAAAAAAATTATTGTAAAAATTGTCAAATGTAATGACCGATACCTAATAAACACCCTACATTAAAAAAAAACACTGATCTGCAGTTGTGTAATAAACCCTCAGTTATTCTTCTTCTGATGTCTGCAGATGGTAGAAGATTATAAAAGATACATAAAAAGATTAAAATGAAAGAACGATTCAATTTGACAAATAACAGAGTAAATAGATTTAAAGGTTCTTTTTAATAGGTCAAAAACATCATCTCTTTTTTAATGAACTATTTGAAGTGAACTAAAAGGATGGTGTTGGTAAGTAGTGTCAGCCATTTTTATATTAAGAGCATTTTTTTGTTGTTGAAGAGGAAGCTCTATCGGGGATGTGCAGGCAATTACACCAAATTCTCTCATGCATGAAATCCCAGCTGGTTGTTATTGATAAATTCCCAAACACATCCTAAGACTTTTCAAATTACCTCTCCCCCTCATTAAAACTCGTGCATTTCATTTCTTCACCCCTCTGCCATGTTTTTTTTTTTTTATGAATTTGTGGCAGGACTAGAAGCAAGGAAATATGCTTAGGTGAGATTGAGTGGAGGAGAAAAAAAGAGGAGATGCGTGAAAGAATGTAGGATTGGATTGGTGGACAAGCAGACAAGCTACATCCATCCATCTCCTCTTGGAGCAGCGGTGAGAAGGACTTCATTATTAGTAGGCAAGCCATAAGCCAAACATATTTGGGGGTCTGCTCTGTAGTCAAGCAGCGTAACTCTGCATTAACACGAGCCATTTCTCTTTACATGGCTCAATGCGATTCCCTCTAAAACCATTTGAAGGTCAAATGAATTGCTATACTCGAAGGGTAGAAAAAAAAAAACTAAAGTTCCTCTCTAAGTACTCCCTTGCCTCTGTGTCATTTCTCAAAGATAGATGTGTTTATTTGAAACGACATCTTAATTGTGCAGATGAATGGACTGCATCAATGGAAATGAATAAGTTAGCACAGTAGTTGATTTATTTATTTCCTCAGGTGCAGCACAGTCTTAAATGTATTTGAACCTTTTAACACAATAAATGAGGCCTGTCTTTAATTCACTTAACAGACAATCACGGGACCCCCAATCTCCAAAAGTACACATCTTTCAAGCTTTTATCTACACGACAAGGATATTAGAGTTAATAAAAACAAACAAAATGACAAAAGCAGAAGCAAAAAGAATCATCACGTTAATAAAATGAAATTAAAAACAAGTGCTTTAAACAAGACAATAACTATCTGTAACTGCAGTTTATGTTTACATAACTATAATTGTAGTAAAAATGTTTTTTGTCTTTATCCACAGAATAGTTTGGGTCAATACACTATTTGATTGAATATAAACCTAGTAGGGCTCTGAAGTCTGCACCTCAGTGCCTCCCCAGTCATGTACCTCACCGCACGTCACTTGTGTTCTTATATTGTGAATGTGCAATTATTACAATAATATTCCGAATAAGGGATGACCGATTTGAATTGAATTTTGCTTAACCCTAATCCTAATTAAAAAAATAAATAAATCTGAATCCCCCCAAAATCTAAATAAACCTACCAATCTAAATTCAATCGGACGCAATGCTAGGGATAGCCACTACGGGGTGCCCGAGGGTGACCGGACGGCGTGGCGGCCGTTTTGCAAAAATCACGGTACCGCGAGTGTAAGGGACACCCAAAATAAGGACCTTCAGGTAAGAAAGAATGTCAATCAGAGATGCTGTGGCGATTGCGGTGATCCTAAGAGAGCACAGTAAATGGGAGACCCTGCCAATGGGATCCCCAGATATCGCTTGTGCTCTTATATTGTGAATGTGCGATGATTACAATAATGTTACAAATAAGGGATGACCGAATTGAATTTTGGTTAATCCTAATTTAAAAAAAACAGAAGCAAATCCCCCCCCCCCCCACCCCCCATAAAAAAAAAACCTACAAACCTAAATTCAATTGGATGCAATGCTATGCTAATGATAGCAACTAGGGGGTGACCGGACGGCGCGGTGGCCATTTTGGAAAAATCATGGTACCGTGAGTGTAAGGGACACCCAAAACAAGGACCTTCAGGTAAGAAAGGATATCAATAAAAGATGCTGTGGAGATTGCAGTGACCCTAAGAGAGCACAGCAATTGGAAAGACTCTGCCAAAGGGATCCCTAGATGTCACTTCTGTTCTTATTTTGTGAATGTGCAATTATTACAATAATATTCCAAATAAGGGATGACTGATGTGAATTGAATTCTGGTTAACCCTAATCCTAATTTAAAAAAAAAAGCGGGATTAAACCCCCCCCCCCCCCCCCCAAAAAAAACTACCTAAAAAAATCTAAATAAACCTACCAACCTAAATTCAATCGGATGCAATGCTAGGGATAGCCACTAGGGGGTGTCCGAGGGTGACCGGACGGCGTGGCGGCCATTTTGGAAGAATCCTGGTACCGTGAGTGTAAGGGACACCCAAAATAAGGACCTTCAGGTAAGAAAGGATGTCAATAAACGATGCTGTGAAGATTGCAGTGATCTGAAGAGAGCACAGCAAATGGGAGACCCTCCCAATGTGATCCGAAGATGTCAAAACTAAAGTACAGGAATAAAATGAAGTATGATACATGTTTGGATTAAAATAGAAGTACAATACCAATAAACAGTCAATGACTAAATAAAATTAACAGCTGAACATTAAAAGCAATGAGATCAAAAGTGTGAGGGATAAAAATAGTGGTAAGATAGTGGATGGTATGAAATGGATAAGCAACTTTTGTACTCAACAGGGACAAAAGATGCAGCAATTTTTGAAGACACACTACTCAGGGTTGAGAATATTAAAATAGGTTTTGACTAATAATCGGAAATCCATAAAGCCACGCTCAGGGCCACTCGAAAGTATATCCAAATTACCTGGAGTAACTGCCGGAGAGCGAGAGGTAGTACATAAGGGACTCACAAGAGGGTGCCACCAGGAACCTGAATGAATGGGAACCGTGAGTGTAGGAACTTTCTGAAATAGTGACCCTCTGGCAACAACACCAACAACAGGTTGGCCTTCTCTGGGGCCTTGCGGTGTATGAAGCACAGGGAAGTTGATGGAATAACTCCAGCATCTCCTTAGGTCGTGCGTTGTAATGGGACAAAGGAGATTGCTCAAGAAGAAAGGAGCATACTTTTGTAGACTGGTTCTCACTCTGATCACGGTCGATTGATCCTGAGCTCTTCTGCCTTGAGTGGCTTGACCTGGATACCTAGCGGTGTTAACGAAGGGTCAAGGTGACTCAGGGTGTAAGTGCTCAGGGGCTCCAGTGCTCTTGGACCCTGATCGGAGGAGTAAGGCAGCGGTACACCGTGGGTGGTTCTCACTCTGATCGGGGTGGATTGATCCCCAGCTCTTCTGCCCTGAGTGGCTTGACCTGGATACCTAGCGGTGTTAACGAAGGGTCAATGCGACTCAGGGGGTACGTATGCGGCCCCCCTGGGTTCCGACTCTAGGAACAATGCACGCAGGGTGTGGTGGTCCAGAGCGGAAGGACCTTAATCCAGGCTCAGTCTTCTATGAGGGTTAGCCTCGCTCATGCAACAGCACATTGCACCACACACGTTAATATTGGAACAGGTTCCAAATTCTTACCCCTAATACTCATCCCCTAGTCCGGCTTAGGTGACTAGGCCGAGGATGCACCGGGACCTAGGCGATGTAGAGTAGGGTTTCTTTTTCAACCATTCCCTCCACAGGTATTGCAATACAGGTGAGTTCCCTCTAGGTACTTTGTTTGACTTCCCTGGAGCCTCGCGATGGAGGAAGCACAGCAGAGTTGGAGGAATGGATCCAGCATCTCCTTAGGTCGTGCGTTGACATGGGACAAAGAAGATTGCTCAAGAAGAAAGAAGCTTTTTTTTTGTAGGTACAACCAGGAGGAGAGCACTGGGGAGGCACTGCTTAGTCAGGGCTGGCTCCAGTGCTCTTGGACCCTGGTCGGAGGAGAAAGGCAGCGGTTCACCGCGGCTGGTTCTCACTCTGATCGGGGTGGATTGATCCCCAGCTCTTCTGCCCTGAGTGGCTTGACCTGGATACCTAGCGGTGTTAACGAAGGGTCAATGCGACTCAGGGGGTACGTATGCGGCCCCCCTGGGTTCCGACTCTAGGAACAATGCACGCAGGGTGTGGTGGTCCAGAGCGGAAGGACCTTAATCCAGGCTCAGTCTTCTATGAGGGTTAGCCTCGCTCATGCAACAGCACATTGCACCACACACGTTAATATTGGAACAGGTTCCAAATTCTTACCCCTAATACTCATCCCCTAGTCCGGCTTAGGTGACTAGGCCGAGGATGCACCGGGACCTAGGCGATGTAGAGTAGGGTTTCTTTTTCAACCATTCCCTCCACAGGTATTGCAATACAGGTGAGTTCCCTCTAGGTACTTTGTTTGACTTCCCTGGAGCCTCGCGATGGAGGAAGCACAGCAGAGTTGGAGGAATGGATCCAGCATCTCCTTAGGTCGTGCGTTGACATGGGACAAAGAAGATTGCTCAAGAAGAAAGAAGCTTTTTTTTTGTAGGTACAACCAGGAGGAGAGCACTGGGGAGGCACTGCTTAGTCAGGGCTGGCTCCAGTGCTCTTGGACCCTGGTCGGAGGAGAAAGGCAGCGGTTCACCGCGGCTGGTTCTCACTCTGATCGGGGTGGATTGATCCCCAGCTCTTCTGCCCTGAGTGGCTTGACCTGGATACCTAGCGGTGTTAACGAAGGGTCAATGCGACTCAGGGGGTACGTATGCGGCCCCCCTGGGTTCCGACTCTAGGAACAATGCACGCAGGGTGTGGTGGTCCAGAGCGGAAGGACCTTAATCCAGGCTCAGTCTTCTATGAGGGTTAGCCTCGCTCATGCAACAGCACATTGCACCACACACGTTAATATTGGAACAGGTTCCAAATTCTTACCCCTAATACTCATCCCCTAGTCCGGCTTAGGTGACTAGGCCGAGGATGCACCGGGACCTAGGCGATGTAGAGTAGGGTTTCTTTTTCAACCATTCCCTCCACAGGTATTGCAATACAGGTGAGTTCCCTCTAGGTACTTTGTTTGACTTCCCTGGAGCCTCGCGATGGAGGAAGCACAGCAGAGTTGGAGGAATGGATCCAGCATCTCCTTAGGTCGTGCGTTGACATGGGACAAAGAAGATTGCTCAAGAAGAAAGAAGCTTTTTTTTTGTAGGTACAACCAGGAGGAGAGCACTGGGGAGGCACTGCTTAGTCAGGGCTGGCTCCAGTGCTCTTGGACCCTGGTCGGAGGAGAAAGGCAGCGGTTCACCGCGGCTGGTTCTCACTCTGATCGGGGTGGATTGATCCCCAGCTCTTCTGCCCTGAGTGGCTTGACCTGGATACCTAGCGGTGTTAACGAAGGGTCAATGCGACTCAGGTGGTACGTATGCGGCCCCCCTGGGTTCCGACTCTAGGAACAATGCACGCAGGGTGTGGTGGTCCAGAGCGGAAGGACCTTAATCCAGGCTCAGTCTTCTATGAGGGTTAGCCTCGCTCATGCAACAGCACATTGCACCACACACGTTAATATTGGAACAGGTTCCAAATTCTTACCCCTAATACTCATCCCCTAGTCCGGCTTAGGTGACTAGGCCGAGGATGCACCGGGACCTAGGCGATGTAGAGTAGGGTTTCTTTTTCAACCATTCCCTCCACAGGTATTGCAATACAGGTGAGTTCCCTCTAGGTACTTTGTTTGACTTCCCTGGAGCCTCGCGATGGAGGAAGCACAGCAGAGTTGGAGGAATGGATCCAGCATCTCCTTAGGTCGTGCGTTGACATGGGACAAAGAAGATTGCTCAAGAAGAAAGAAGCTTTTTTTTTTGTAGGTACAACCAGGAGGAGAGCACTGGGGAGGCACTGCTTAGTCAGGGCTGGCTCCAGTGCTCTTGGACCCTGGTCGGAGGAGAAAGGCAGCGGTTCACCGCGGCTGGTTCTCACTCTGATCGGGGTGGATTGATCCCCAGCTCTTCTGCCCTGAGTGGCTTCACCTGGATACCTAGCGGTGTTAACGAAGGGTCAATGCGACTCAGGGGGTACGTATGCGGCCCCCCTGGGTTCCGACTCTAGGAACAATGCACGCAGGGTGTGGTGGTCCAGAGCGGAAGGACCTTAATCCAGGCTCAGTCTTCTATGAGGGTTAGCCTCGCTCATGCAACAGCACATTGCACCACACACGTTAATATTGGAACAGGTTCCAAATTCTTACCCCTAATACTCATCCCCTAGTCCGGCTTAGGTGACTAGGCCGAGGATGCACCGGGACCTAGGCGATGTAGAGTAGGGTTTCTTTTTCAACCATTCCCTCCACAGGTATTGCAATACAGGTGAGTTCCCTCTAGGTACTTTGTTTGACTTCCCTGGAGCCTCGCGATGGAGGAAGCACAGCAGAGTTGGAGGAATGGATCCAGCATCTCCTTAGGTCGTGCGTTGACATGGGACAAAGAAGATTGCTCAAGAAGAAAGAAGCTTTTTTTTTGTAGGTACAACCAGGAGGAGAGCACTGGGGAGGCACTGGTTAGTCAGGGCTGGCTCCAGTGCTCTTGGACCCTGGTCGGAGGAGAAAGGCAGCGGTTCACCGCGGCTGGTTCTCACTCTGATCGGGGTGGATTGATCCCCAGCTCTTCTGCCCTGAGTGGCTTGACCTGGATACCTAGCGGTGTTAACGAAGGGTCAATGCGACTCAGGGGGTACGTATGCGGCCCCCCTGGGTTCCGACTCTAGGAACAATGCACGCAGGGTGTGGTGGTCCAGAGCGGAAGGACCTTAATCCAGGCTCAGTCTTCTATGAGGGTTAGCCTCGCTCATGCAACAGCACATTGCACCACACACGTTAATATTGGAACAGGTTCCAAATTCTTACCCCTAATACTCATCCCCTAGTCCGGCTTAGGTGACTAAGTCAGTGCCTCCCCAGTCATGAACCTCACCGCACGTCACTGCTGCTGGGATAGGCTCCAGCACGCCCGCAATAATGGATGGAAGTACAGCGAGTTGCATTGGGTATGAAATTTGCTGCATAAATAAAGCTGCCTTGTCCATGGCCCTTGTTTTGCCTTCTATGGGATAAACATGTTATACTCACATTGGAAACCTCTGCTTGCATGAGATTTGTGCTGCTGTCGTTTGCAAAAACATAACAGACCATTCACTGACCAACGGTCCTCACATTTGTTGGCATTCCTTTGAACCCTTCCAGGCCCTCTTAACCTATGAGGAGCGGATAAGACAACCACAGCCATGAATACATTTAAATGTAAATGTGGCTTTGGGGTTTTCTGGATGAAGACCCTGCGCTCCAACAATGACAACCCTTTATAATGCAATTAATCATCTCATTGGGCTGGAGATTAATAGCGGCGGAAAATTCAACGCATCTCGGCACAGTGTGCAGAGATTGATTTGGTAAGCCACTGAAAAATAATGAAAGGTGCAATGTGATTGGAAGTGCACAATTTTCTGCCCTCAAATATTTACAGGGGGTAAATATTTATCAGCAAAGTGTTAAGGGACATAGACTAGCTGCCATCACTGGAACACATTTCAGCCTGATGGATGTGATTTATTTTTTTTTTCTTCCCCCATGAGAGCACAATAATGACACATGCTTTTATGCCAGTGGGCTCTTTTGGATGCCTGGGAATGCTACATAAAACAGCAGCCCCCTTTCAACACAGCCACACGCCCCAGTGAAGTACTCAGCACTGATGAATTACTGATTCATGTCATTTCAAGGTACAGGGATGTTTTATTCTTTTTATCAGAAATATATTGAACACAGTTTTCGAAAAGAAACAGTCAGAGCGTTTCACTGTTGTCAGTCTCTTTAATGGATCATAAGGGATAGCCCAAGGTATTTTTTGACCAGGAAAACAATATCACCTTGCCTATAAAACCTGTGAAACATGTCTGTGAAACATCACTCTTTGACAGTGCCACTTGCAAACGCAATTCAGTTCTCATTTATGTATATTTCAGGCACCTTCAAAGAGGAAGTCATATAACTTCATTTTAATTCCCTCTATTAAATGAAGCATCAGAATGACACTTAATAACAGTCTTAGAAGCCAGGGAGCACGGTGGAACTCTTACAATCTTTTGTGCCAAGGTGTAAAACTGGGAGGCAGTCGGTCCACCAGGTCTTCTCAGACTGTGGCCTTAAAGGTGTTTTAAGAGCGGATTAGTATGCATTGGCTGTCTTGATCCATCTGTCACCGTCCTGACAAGGCACAGGTGGCAAGAGTGAGTGCACAGACAAACCTGCAGGTACTATCTCCAAGAGTCGGCTCGCCTAAACAATATGCCACTTGGTCTTTTAGGCTTGTTCCGCTTGGAATTTTCTCTATGAAAAAGTGGCAGTGCAAAGTGGCACTGATTCTTGAAGCAGATATATGAATCTGTTGTGTCGAACAACCTGTTCTCACCAAATGAACATGATGGATAGTTTCCCAAATCCTTAATTTACTGGCTGAGTTCACTAAGAACATATTCTTATTCATAGTGACAAAACAGAGCATCCGTAGCGCAGAAACAGGACTAATACACGGCCGTATAGCGGGAACTTGTAATGGATTTGCTGCAAAAGCTTAACACCTGTAGCTCGGTTTGCAAAAGGGGATTTTTCAGGGAGTGATGCTGATCGCAATGACAAGGTATTTATTAATAATAGCCCCCGCATGCCACGGAAGCCACTGACTGCCAACGGCAATTCTGCAACCGCTTCTTTTGGCACACAACCATATCTCTAACTGCCTCAGCTGCTGGATGCTTTGAGGCGATATTTTTATATTAAAGAGAGGCTCTGATTCACGTTTGACCTCCATTCCACTTCGACCGACAAGAAAGTAAATATTCTACTTACTATGAAAATGGAATGACAAAATTGGAAAAGTAAGGTCTCAAAAATTCCACAAGTTACAAAAGACAGAAAATCTGCTGATACTTTTGATTCAGTAGTAATTAAAACAGAAATACATTTTATTTTGCCCTGAGACCGTAATTATTTCCCATGGCCTACTTTTATAGTTAGTGTCTTTTGCCTGGGTTCAGAGAGATTTCTCGGTTCACGAAATATTCGGCTTCATGCTCCCTTTGATAGATGTCCTTAAATGCTTCACATTCTATATTCCTCCTGAAGGTCATCCCTGGCATGTGGTGGTCAACAGCATGATGTCATCAAATAATGGCACCAGCAATATGGTTCACCTCACCTCCATCATCGCCAAAATGTATGCAATATATGTAATCTATATTAAATGTCATGACTCATAAGTGGCTGCCCGTTCCTAACAAAAGGCGACATGCCTCATCAATGGTGCACTCCATTTAACACAAGCTAACAGACATACTGCAATTTGTTTAACACACTCTTTACAGCCGTCTCCTTTGCCATCCCACAGACAACATGGTGCAGGCATTTAATGCGGAGTTTTTACAGAAGCCATTTCCCTGTTGACCTTGAGAAAACGTGTCACATGACAATGTAACCTCACGACAATGAAATTGATGTGCATTACATCTATTTGTAATTAAAGCCACATCATTTGAGTTGTTTTCATCAGCCAGTGAGTCAATAATTACATATTGCCACTTTGGTGCTCCAACTGCCTGTTAAAGACAAATGACCGAAATACAGGCACGCTGGTACATGACTGATTGCGTGTTTCAAGAGATGGGCCCTATGTTGACATCCCGCCGCCCACAAGCATCCTCATCCTACTCTGATTTGTTTTTATACAGGCATACCTTTTTACAATTGGTTGTTTTCTTTTTTTTAGGTTGCCTCATTTACACGAGTGCGCCTCCAAAGTCAACTACAGTCTGTAAAATTTCTAATACTCTGTTCCAAAGACTGTGTAGACAATGTGATATTTTAACACTCATGCCAACTATCATTCAAGTACCATGATCAATATAAATGATTGACCACTTAAAAAAAATCAGTAAACAATTTTCAGAATATATATATGTAGGCTCACTTCTGATTGAGTTCTTGAGAATGAACACATTCTAATGGAAAAAACAATAATATGCTGAGAAAAAAACATGCATTTGTGTGTCCACAATGATAAATCTTTTTTTTTTTAATCAATGGCCAGCATTATGAGAGCATCATATGTCAGAAAATACAAATTTTGAAAAGGAACACAGGGCAACAATGGACAAGTTGCCCTCACTTGGAGTGGCAATTAATTCATAAAATAAAAGCCTTTACTCCATCTGATCAGTTTTAAGTTGTAATAACAGTGTTTACCACTAAATGGCAGACATCACACAAACACATTTCCAACACCAAGACTGTACTTTGTTATCTGAGGAGAAGAGCGAGCATGTTAGGGTTAGGTCATGGTCAGAAGTCATTGCCAAATTAGATCGAGAACAAACAGAACCTTTACATTAAATAGTAAAGTGCATAGCTTTTAGCAGTTGCACCTATTTTATAATATTCACTGTCACGCAACGAATTCAATGAGTAATATAATATACAACTATTCACACGAGTGAATTCAATGAGTAATATAATATATAACTATTCACACTAGTGCAAAATGAATTCAATGAGTGATATAATAAACAATTTTGTGACAAAAACTTCTGTATTATTTAATAACAACTGATAAGCATATCATCGTCAGGCCAGTGAGATGTTTGACGGAGCAGTCTCCATGTTGACTCAGCGCACTCGTCAACAGCATAAACACATGGGACTCAAATGCGCAACACAAGTCACAGAAGATCAAAATCAAAAACCCCTTTTCCACAAAAAAGTTGAGTGAGAGTTGAAGATTCTTAGCATGCCGCCACTGCGGGTTTGGTTCCAAGCCAATGACCCAGCACTTAAGCCATCAGGGCTCCGGTGTTGGTCCCAGGCCAAGATAAATGGGAGCGCATTAAAGACAACAATAAAGAGGAATATTGCTTAACACAACAAGCTTTTCTTCTCTGTTATCCTCATGGCTACCGAGCTCAACATTGCATCATCTTCAAAATGTTCTGTAAGACACTGACTTAGGAAAGTTTATTCTTTTGAAGTTTAGTTTTGTTTCATATTCTTCTAAAGGAAAAACTGTTACAAAAGCAAATAACAAATGTCAAGTTAATGTCTTGTGTACACTGGCCAACTCCCACAATGTTACACAATATAACCCAATTTTTGTCAGACATTCAGGAGAATGTTGGAATGCTTTGTTTGAAATTTAAGATGTTTGAATATTGGTGTTCAATAGTCACAGGAAAGTTATTATTGGCCTTGCATAGAAACAGCAGTTCATGCCTGGAGATGAATGCTTTGAATGGCCTTTCGGCAAAGACAAAATCCAGCAGCTCCTTTACACTCGAGTACCACTTTCAAGGCAAATTATTTTCACTCCCTACTATTGTTTTTTTTTTCGAATAGAACATCTTTCCAGCAGTTACATATTTTCCTCAGGCATTGGCTGCGAGCTGTAGCTCTTAATGTTCAATATTTGTCCTTCAACAACATAGTCAAAACGTTGTCGGTTCCATCAAGCTGCGTGATCCCAGACGCAGTGCCTGCTGTGCGTTGACTTGGGTGTTGAGTTGTCGGATTACATGATGGTGGTCGTACGCAACCATACATTAGTCACACGGGGGGCTACAGAATGTCATTCCTACAGCTGCTCTCGTCTCCCAAGGAGTCCTCCATGCTGTAAACATCCAAGAGCAACCGCACAGATCCATGAAATGGTAATTCTTCACGTGTACTGAGATCAACTGAACATCAGGCGTCAAGATTTTCATCGAAAACAATTCTTTAGTAATGCCAGTGTTTATCATTATGGACATGTTTATGTTGTTCCACAACATGCACAGTATTGACACTTTGCAGAGCATATTGGCAACATTCAGCATCATCCCTCTGCTTTGTACCATTCTCATCACTAGAAGCTTGTTTTGAAAGTGTGGAAATAAGTCACGTCGACACTGCAACCCTACAAGGCCTGCCTATTAGCTAGTAAACACAGTGACACATTTAGTAGCACAAGAGCCATTATTTTTCTTCAGGAATCAATAGAGACAAATTTAGGTCCGAGAAGACCCGTGATGCCAGTAGTAGCGCTTTACTCCAATATGACAGCTTTTTTTGGTAACAAAATTGATCTATCTATCAATATTAATTTGATCTCACACTACTTTTTCCAGACCAATCATCAGATTAAAGTTACTAATACCTATTTTTCCAAGTACATTGTATTTTGTCTGACAGTTTTACAAAATAAACTCCTAATTGTTCATTTAAAATACGTTCTTCTCTGAAGGTTTATTCACAAGGTCGCTACAATAAAAACAAAACTATCTGAAACCTCCCTTGCAAATAATGTAAAATAGTTCATTCCACCTGATAAAAGATGCTGGAAGTAGACAGCTAAATGGTTACTCAGTACTGTTGAATGATAGATGAGATCAGAAATCTGAGATCAGATCGGGCAAGTTTCATTAAAGTTTGACGTAAGGGGGTTGAGTGACGGCTAACGTTTCCTTCTGCTGCATGTGCCACTGAATGCATTAAAAGTGAAAATACTATCAGTATGCACCATTTAAAAGAGCCAAATGTCACACGGGTAGAATTTGAATTGGGTGACAGTTTCAATAGTTATGTTACTGTCAATGAAATAGTCTACCATAGTAAGATAGATAAATAAATGAATACATGAATTAATAAAACAATACATTAAATCCCCTGCAACCCTCTTGAGAATAAGCAGTTCGGAAGATGACTGACACAGAAATGGGTGGTTTGAATTGAGATAGAGATGGGAACTCCAGGTCCAGAAAGTAAAAACCCTGTCACAGGTACTTCTACTCAACACAAGCTGCACAGGCTTGAGCTCTACTCTGATTGTCTGTTTACATGTGCCACTTCATTAATCGGAACGGCTGTGTGACACACAGAAATCAGTGTAAAACATCATGTGATTTATGAAGATTTTCATGAATCACATGATGCACGTTAAGAATATAACCAGAATTGCGTTTTTTCACCTTCGGAATATTGCTAAGATTCGTCCGATCCTCTCGACCGGTGATGCGGAAACTATTGTACATGCGTTCATCACGTCGCACCTGGACTACTGTAATGCATTATTCTCTGGTCCTCCTAAGTCCAGCATCAAAAGTCTACAGTTAGTACAAAATGCTGCTGCAAGGCTGCTCTCACGGACAAGAAAATTTGATCACATTATCCCAATATTAGCCAACTTGCATTGGCTCCCGGTCCATTTAAGATGTGACTTCAAGGTTCTTCTGTTAACCTATAAATCACTGCATGGCTTAGCGCCTTCATATCTCGTCGACCTAGTTGTTCCTTATGTTCCGTCTCGTAACCTTCGTTCGCAAAACGCTAGTCTTTTAATGACACCGAGGGCCAAGAAAATGTCTGCAGGGTCTAGAGCATTTTCTATTCGGACTCCAGAGCTTTGGAATGCCCTACCAATGGATATTAGAACTGCTACCTCACTAGAAACATTTAAGACACGTTTCTATGATATGGCCTTTAATTAACCTGTAGTGGCCGATTCGGCTGGAGTTTGTTTTCGCTCCCTTTATTCATAACACACCAATGTCACCCACTGGGAGACTTTTCGCGGGCCTCAAACTGTATTCGAATGACAATTCCCCATAGAATTCTTGTGACATGATAAAAGTTCAAGTAGACAAATGCTTTCAACACCCTCGCCTCTGGGAATCTACTGCATGGGATAAGTACGATGTATAGTACTATACATTGTATACAGTACGGATAAAAACACACCGGAACGGCCGCGAATTCAGATTCGCTCTGATATATGCGCAGAGTGTGACCACATATTAAAGTGATGGGAGGGATACGTACGTGTCTACAAAATGTTATTCATAAACACTCTAGGGCCTAAAAGTCCAATTAGATTAACTAGTACCCTAATTTGGGTTTTAACACAAACATATATAATATACACTGCATCATATTCAGAGTTTTATTTTATTACCTTCATGCTGCCCACCTCATCTAAAGAAATCTGGGATGCGCGGTAATGGCAATGAGAGCCCTACTGGAGTAGTTTATAGCTAATATCAAGCAATGTCTAAAGCAGCAAAATCACTGATTTGTGGATATTTATTTGAGTGTGTGTGCAGGTTAAAGGGAAAAATTGTCTCGGATCGACAGGTGACACTACCACCAAAGCGGTAGTCATCTAAAGCTCTTCCATACGACGTTGACATCAGCGAGAACAGACACCTCCGCTTGAGTTGTCTTAATGAAAAGATTTCAGAGACTGAGCATGACGAGGGAATGATCCACTGGGAAACGACACAGCCGTTCATACCTGAAAAGATGCAATACTGAGGTAAGTCAAGTGAGAGAGATGGTGTGTCTGTGATAATAATCAGAGAGAATTTAAATTTTGCAATGATTATCTTTTTACAGTGCTACTGATTATTATTATTTGTGCTTTAATTTTGCCAAAAATATAAGTTTGATTCATCTTACTGTTGACGTTAAAACCTTTAGATTGTGATCTTGTACGCATGAGCTAATTATAGTACCAAGTAAATATCTTCTGTTTGAGTCCTTGCATACATTAGGGAAGACTGCACACTCCTTACCCTTGCTTCCAAATTATCTTACTAAGATTTGAAAGAATCACAAGAAAACCATTCATATATTGTAGCTAAATGCAGACCAGAGGAAGTACAATGTGTTTATTGTTCCTTCACTAAAAAAAGACATCTAATTTTTTACCATGAGGTCCATCTGTTATGATTGTGGTTGGGCTCAAATGCCACTGTCCTGGTTTTTGCACCAATATCAGTCCGTGCTTCACTGATCACTGACTCTAAAATACTATCATCCTTCTTCAAGTAATCGGTAATATAAACCAGAAGTCTCCTTTTTTCTGTGCAAAGGAGTGCATGTAGCTCACTCAGCTATAAAGCTTGACCTTCAACTCGAGGGGTAGATCTGAGCTCCCTCTGCAAAGCTGACATATACCCAAAGCTGCATGGGAAAGAAGAAAGTCGGTTATCTTACAAGAGTTGATTTCTATCCATTTTCACAAGGGTCACGGGTGTGCTGGAGCCCATCCCAGCAGTCTTTGGGCAGTAGGTTGGGTACACCCTGAACTGTAGAAATGAACTGTGATCAAACTGTGAATGAAATGAAAGGCATGGATTTATCATACAACTTACTCCTAAGTGCTGTTTGCACCCGACTGCCATGATCAGAGGTTGATAAAGTAGCCAAAAATTGGACTCGACTAAGAGTACTGTCAGAATATCACTTATATATCACAACTACAAAGTTGTTGTCCATTAGTTGAAACCTCTGCATGTGACACGAATGTTCAATCAGAACAAATTCAGTCCATGTCAATTTTGCCATATGCAAAGCAGCCATATGTGGATGTGTATTGCTCTCTTGCAATAAATTAAACACATCAGTGGTAGTATCACAGAGTTCCCCCCAAAGCAAAACAAACATGATAAATTGTTTGTTGTTGACTAAAGATTAGTCGCTCAAGATAAATTAAACAATAAAGCAATAAATTAGACAGTATCACAAAAAGCGTGCACAAAAGAGTGCCCCCCCAAAGCAAAGCGAACATGGTGTAAATTTTTAGTTGTTGACTAAAAGTTTAGTCACAGTGTTTTTGTGTCATTTCAGACAAAATGACTTTCCAGACTTTCCTAGAGGTAGAAAAAATATTTTAATTACCCTTACTCAGTTGTCTATTGGCTACTTTAGACATGGTGGTGACAAGCATTGATTTCCCTAAATTTGAAAAGGCCAAGTGGTTGTGATAAAATCATGACGAATTGTCATTGTTAGTGGAGAGGGCATCTGCACGGATCTGATGACGTTGCGGTTGCCTGCGGAAAAATGACCTTTTGTTTGTTTTTCTGATGACAGGAGGAGAGACTCATATTTTTCAAAGTGTGGAAAAATGACCTACCCTTTGGTTATTCTGAATAAGCTGCCAAAGGGTCATCATTAGTGTGGTCAGAAAATGTCCAGTTTAACCTTCCATCCCAAGTACCGTAAGTCGACTTTTTAGATTTGAAAATTAGAGACACAATTTGTAGATGGGCTACTCTAATACAAACTAGTGGAGTGTGGTTTTTACTCAGGTCATATAGAGTTTGTTCATGACTGACACCAAATTAAAATGCTGTATCAATGGCATAGTGCATCAATATTTATGGACTCTATTTACCCACTTAAATGATAGCTGTCTTCAGTAATGTCCCCTTTATTAACCTCTTAGCTCCTCCTAGCTGGAGCGTTGTGTTTATGGTCACACAAACTGGTCATTCGGTCATGCCTTATAATGAACTGTTGTTAACAAGACATTTATACTTGTGTGTGCGTGAAATATTTTCTCAGAACGCCGTCACTGCCTTAGACTCAAGCAGCGAAAAGTGACACACGTTGAATTGCATGCACTTTTCACAGTGTGGGGCCGAATCTAATGAGTTATAGGTATGGTGGTCAACACAAGAACACTTAAGTATAATTATTCTGTTATCATGAAACAAGCTTGAAGGAAAATGCTGTATGTATTTGTATATTGTGATAAGAATCCAAATGCATAGACACCAGTTATCCCAATTAGTAGAAGCCGATTGTCTTTCATGTTCCTGCAGCTTGCCCCTGAAAGGTTAACTCCTCACAGCCAATCGTTGAGTCCCTCTGGCAGGCAATACCGAGGGCACCCGATATTATTGTGATAAAGAACCAAACAAGACAGAAAAGTAAGAAACCAATAAGGATGCGTGTGACTGAAATTCAATTCCAGTGTGATACTATCTTGCACATTTCCTGTCTTTTTTCACCCTCCTCTTCAGCTGTGTTCCAAATTGTACCCCGTACAAATGAAAAACAAATATATTCTCAGGGACTACATTTTCAATAGACACTTATTTCCATGAACGCTATATATTAGAGATGGAGCTGGAAAGTCATACTCTATTATATAAACAAATATTTTGTATCTTTGTACAGTGACAATAAAGCTTCTGTCTTTCTTCTCTGTAATAATAATAGAATATCTACATACATGTATATAGAAATATAAAAAATATTTCTTTAAAATTATTATCATAAAACCTTCCCATTGTATTCTTTAAAAAATGTTCACTTTACCGCATCCTCTTAAGAAAAGGTTAAATCATTTAATATACTCATCTTCCTGTGACAAAAATCAATGACTCAAGGTATAGCAGCGGACATATTTGGAAATACTATGTTGATTTTTAATGTAAATGCAGATTAATGGATCAAGCATTTGATGCAAATGTTGCCTTCAGAACAGCAAGTTGTGGAAAAACATTTGAAAAGAGCACATCAGGAGGTATTATGTGATAGTAGGTAGCACTTGTGATGTAGCCAACTTAAGTGGTCGATGCCCTAAGATTTTATTTTATTTTTTCATATAAAACCTCAACTGAGCCAGACGTAGTAAAACCTTTACGTGGCAGTCACTTCTTGAAGTTTTATTGGGGTGAGGGTCTAACTGCAGTAACACTTCTTACCTTGGGAAATCGAACTGACAGTCTATATTAAGCGGAGACGCCACAAAGTTTAACCACCGCCGGGCTGTCGGAGCAAGGTGTCAAAGCGTTGCCAAAACACACACAGGAGTGTGTCTCGTTTGACATATCACTCAAGTGCGGAAGAGGCAGTGTCACGGTTGGAACAGCACATCTGAGCAATGCTGCAGGTAACTGTGAAATCTCTGGAGGCAGCATTATGCACCTTTTGTTGTCTATCTAGCAAGCAAACAAAGTGTGACTTGCCCTTGAAGGATGTATTTCAGGAAACTATGCCTAAACTAAATCTTGCATCACTGAGCCTCTCCCTGAACTGAAGGGGTAAGAGCAAGTGTACGTGCGTGCGTGTGTGAGAAATAAGTATGCCGGACAGAACAGGCAAAGCACTGTGTATTTTGGACAAGTCTACATCAATGGACACACTAATTAGTGTACTGCAATTACAGCTTTTAAAAGGGAGTGCATGGTTGATGCTGAAAAGCACTGGTGAATAGGAAAGGTAAGCATCCGATGAACCATAATCAGAGTGAATCCAAACAAACACATAGCTACAATTAGCTTTTTCAAATTTTATTCAATGTCTAGGAAAGTATGTGAGAAAAGCTTCTTCCGTGCCAAAGATGGTAATGATGATTATCTTAAGTATCAGTCGCAGGGATGTCATAAGCGTAAAGTGTTTAGTAAGTGAAATGGCCAGGATATCATTACCACATCACTGGTAGGTAGGATCTAATACAAAATAAAATAATATTACAACAGATGCTTTAAAATAATTTAGGGATGCCGTGTGGACACTGACGTTACACTCCATGGTCAAAATGCCATAATACAAACGTGAATGGACAGATGTTTGTTTTGATCCTGTTCTTACACGGACATATAGTGTAAACATTGATGTTGAGAACTCAATTTACCTCACAGGATCAATAGTGCCTGTCTGTCCGTCCACCCATCCCTGCACTCATTATATTTCCAGGTTGTTTTTTGTTGTTGTTTTTAGTCATTCTTGGTCATGCTATTTCCTGTGCAAGAGAGAGTTCGACATATCCCTCCTTTGAACTTTGTATTTCAATGGATCTTTAATGGAAATGCAGACTGAACATGGTTGGAGGTAAGAGACAGAGGAGGCAATAGAGCACAAAAAAGCTCCAAACAATAACTATATGTAGGACTAAAATTTTAGATAACATGGATGAGGAAGGACCGCAATGAGCAGCAAATGGGACATGACTGGACATGACAGGAGCAGTGAGCCAAGCAGTGCCACCGGAGTGTGATGAGAGTGCCTATGCCGTATCAATCACTCCGGTAAAGAATTAGATGACAAATACAAGTTACTCAACACGGCCACGTACGCATGAGTTTCCAAAAATGTCTGGAGTAGCAGAGCAGGCAGAGTGGCAATGGCCGAATACTGTACTTTATTTACAAGATGATAAAAATGAGTTAAAAAAAACTAAATCTGAGAAAGAATTGTGATTAACATTTGAGATTACATTGCAGTTATAGATAACAACTACAGCAAATAAATAATTATTTAGATGATGCCCCATAGTATGACACTATGACAACTATTTGGTGTTCCATTCCTGGCAGAACCTTTGACAGAAAATTGACTTCACAATTATCATGTACAATTTACTAAATTGATAAAAATCACTTAATGAATCACAATGGAGTCAACTGGAAAATGAGCAAAAAAATCTTGGCCAATGGTTTGTTTTTGTACTTGTTAGCTTCTTTGTTCACTCACATGTGTCATGCTGTTCAGTTCACACTTTGTTTCCTTGCTCACTTTACACCAGCTCACTGCATTGTTACAGTGCCTTGAAACCTACTGGTGCTGCGATCTTATACTTTGTTTTATCAGACAAGATCGTGTGAAACTTTCTGCTTTATGCACCTGCCTGTGCTCCACTGAAGCACGGAGCAACAAAAAAAGTTTTGAATGTTTTGATGTTGACATGAAATGTATTTACGTAGACAGAGCCCTCTGCATGACAGGTTGGTAACAACGAGCCAACACCAAAAAGGGTGCTTTAAATGAATGAGTGCAGATTAGATGGAATGCCAAGGTTCCATTTTCATGATTCAGTTCCACCATTTGTGCTCAGTGAAGCATGTGCATGGTAACCTGAATTAGAATTAAATGAGCTGATTTTCAACAATGAGTGTCAAAGCTAAATGGCAACATCATTAATGCTCTCTGTCTACTTAAATGTGCTGTGAACAAGAATTTAGGACTTGGAGAGTTACATTTCTTCTAGAGGGGCAGGAAAAGGGTACTACTGAAAGACGAAGCACATCTGATGCACAGGAACACGCACAGATTGCAGGTACGCTCGATTCATTTGACAGAGTCTGTACTTGTGCACCAATCAATACTAAAGCCATGAGGAAGTTCTCAACAGCGTCCTTGGTTCTCAGCACTGTAATTGACAAATGGCACAGTTGACTTGGTCACATTAAATGTATTGTATTAATTTTAATTTAACATTAAATATTATATTATGTTATATTAACTTTTATATTATATTAACCCTAACTTATTATATTATAACTTTTTATATTATAACTTATTACATAACAGCCATGTAAAGCAAACTTCAGAATGATAATTATATTGACATTACAGTTCAGACTGTATACTGTCCCGATAAAAGCGTAACTCTATGGCGAGGACAGAAGGGTGCCCAGGTCGAGGAAGAAGGATGGACCGGCAAGATTTGGTGTCCACATCTGCTTGTATCTTGTGATGGTGTAAAGTGGTCACGTCGAAAATCTGACAGCCATGCTGCATTCTTTCATACAATTCTTAGTCCCCCTCCATTGAGAATCACTGTCTATCGCAAAATAAGGTTTGGGCTCTAGTTCACCCGTTTACAACAAACTTAAACAGCACAGGAGTTCACCATTGTGAATACAGAATAAACCTGGAAACTATTTTGCCGATCTGACTCGTTCGGCTGCCGTAAGGGTGCACAGGGCTTACAAATGTGATGTCATACTACACTTGCATAAAAACTGAAATTCGCGACATTCAAGGAGAGAGAGATGCTCCCATGCTGTTAAAAATATATTTAGTGAAAAGAAGCCAATTAATTAATCAACTGACTGATGATTTTTCATCTAGTTGATCAAGGCAATTTAATCAATTTGATTACCGTTGTGACACCAAACATAATCATCTGATAAATAAACTGGTAATTTGGCAGCTAATGAGAAGAAAACTAAACAGAAATCAATTTTATTTTCCATTATACAGTTTAAGAGGATGTATGTGGTTGATGGAAATTCTATCTAATGATTGATTACTGTCATGGTTATGTTATATTGTTACATTTGAATATATCTAAATGTGATCCAGGTCTCCCAAATATTTGTAAAGCAGTTTTGACCCTAAAAGTATGCTGTGATATTTTTGATTTGTCAGACAATAGTTGAGATGATCAAGGTTTGCAGCTCTATATTCTGCTCAAATCCTGATTCTGTGCTTCTGTGCTAATTTGCTGGGTGTGGTGCATCCTTACGTCCAGGATTCATTTGTCTTGCTGGAAACTTTTTATTCTCAAATTGGATTGGCTTCTGATATACACATCTGAGTTGAAGTCTTCATCCATTTTATTTCTTTTGATTTTCATCCAGCCCGTCCATATAACTGTAGCAACTGGGGCTATTTGGTGTGGCTAATTGTTGCACTGAAACAGCCAGAGTCACTGAGGGGAAAATCCAAAAAGTGGGCCAGGAAAGGACCGGCCATCTGGAGCATGGGGAGAGCTTCTGATGGACTGGCAGCCTCCACTTCACCACTTCTCATGAATTCATTATTGTTTGGAAGCCAACTTAACTCCATTTACCATGCACATTTCTGTTTGTTCAACTGAAAACATTACAGACGGAGGGAGTTTAACATAAATTGTCAATAATAGATGAGGCAATACTGCTTTCTGACGCCTTTGATAAACCGATAAAATGTGCACAACTGATGTAAAAGAACCGAAATAACACGTAATAGTATTTCTCTGTCCTTAAGTGCATTTATTGTAGCATCTAAGGATTAATAAATATTTTGGGTATTATATGCATCATTGTTTTTTGTTGCTCTTTAAGGAAATGGGAGCCCTCCTTGGGGAATTGGTGTGGTACGCTGCCTGATGTATTAGTAATCCAAAACACAAGCATTTAGATTTCTTGGGTGTTTTGTTTTTATGAGCCTGCTGAGCGAAACACACCCTGAGTGAGTTTTAATCTTTCCATAGACCATACGCGCGGTTATTATTATTTCCACAAACATATTTTTATCACAGTCGCCTTGTTATCTTTTGAAATTCCAGGATAAAGCTGGAAATGTTTCTGCAGTATTTTAAACTCTCGATTTCTAAAATTTACATAGTTTGAGAAATGTCAGATTCCCCTGTATAACTCTGGGAGAGGACAAAGGATGAATACACAGCCTTCATTCATACCTAATTGTTGTACAGTGAATTATTGAAAAGTACTATAGATGTCTGATAGTGAAAGATTTTATAATGTGACTATTGTTATATTTCAGTACTCATCTTTGCGCTGTTAGAACATTCTCAAGCGCACCTCTAAAATCAGGACAGATACAAAGTTGGTGTGACAGTAATGACTATGGGCTTCTACTTGAAGAATGTGCCATCTGAAACAGATGCAGCAGCAGTAGAGATAAATTTGGTTGTAAGAGAACAAAAAGGAGGAGCTAATTAAAAATAATGAGGCGCAAAAATTGTAACCGTCAGATTTAGGGGGGGGCGTCTCTGAACCTATTTACAAAAATAACTAAATGTATTTTCATACTCCTGTTTAAGAAGATTTCACAGGAAAATAAAAAGCTAATGAAATGAGGAAGCATAATAGCTGTAAAGGTTTATGAAGATGGATTTTTTTTTCAATCTTGACTTGACCAACAATATTTGTCATGCAATTTACAATTTGTCTATTTATTTCAATATTCCAATGATAAATTGTTGTTGGCATGTAGGAAATAATCAACCATTCAATCGGATGGCACAATAGGGCCTTTTTTTTAAAGGTGTGCAAGTGATTTACAGTCAATTGATTTACATAGCCTTTGGCAAAGAGCTTATTTACACACAGACATTTAGAGACGTATTTTGGTAGACTGGCACCCATAAATTTGGCTCAAAAACGGGCGTAACTTCATTTTCACGTCAGCACAAGTATAGTCTCGTGTGTTTGGGGCCGAACGCACAAAGCAGCCTCGCCCACAGCGCCCATGGTCACTTTCGTGCAGGGTCGTGTTTGTGAATTTGCTAAATGCGCTATGCCTCACTGGGTGTTTCTGCCTCTCCCACCAGCGCATGTGCCTATTTGGTGAAAAAAAAGGGACACAAAATTCCTGACAGGAAAAAGGCAGGTCTAATTCCAGATGCAGGCAATCGAATGCAATTTTGGTATATTTGATCAAGGCGCAGAGAGACAAATCACCGCTCTGTTCTGGAGAAAGTCATGACACTTGTTTCATTCGTGAATCACACCATCGTGGGACAATCCTGAATCATTATTTGAACAGATTATAATCCTCATCATCATGGCAAATCATTATGCTGTATTTTAAAAGCACCCAGTCACTACTGTTTGTTTGTGGGCTCCCACCCCCCCAAATCCCTTGATTGACAAAACGTATTAACATTTATCAGCTGATCAATAATAGAATAATGTGCACATTGAAGGGCACTTGCTGGGACAGAGGCCGTGTAAAAAGATCCTGAATATGGAATTGTTTAACATATGCCAATCTTGCCAGCTTCAGTTGTACTTTCAATTGGGGTTATAAGGCAATGGGGAACCGGACTTTAAGCTCCGCCGTTAGTGCCCGGGCTTGCCGGGGCCACCGGGCTTGCCGGGGCCACCGGGCTTGCCGGGGCCACCGGGCTTGCCGGGGCCACCGGGCTTGCCGGGGCCACCGGGCTTGCCGGGGGTACGGCTACGATCCCCAAGTAGGGTGATGCTTTTGTTCTCGCAACATCAGGCACGGCAGAGTAGGATTTGCGCTTCGACCTGCCTGAGTTTGATGCAAATGAGGTACACTGTGCATAATGGCAAAGAAAAGTCTACTTCCGTCCCACAACGGAACAAACGCCCTGCAACCCCAAATTCTACCAGCGCAATGTGTAGCAAAACACCAAGAGAAAGAAAACCCCACCCATGCACATAGTCAGAATTGCGCCCGGAATGAAAATAGGGTCCTTACTACTTAATTGGACTACCGTATGACATGTCCAGTACAGCATTAAAATGAAAATAATCACTGTGCGGGCTACTCAGAGCAGACCCTAAGGGCCTCATTGGGCTTGCAATCCTCCACCACACCTATTTGTTTTCCTGTCATTCACCTTGTGGCTACAGTCTGGTCTAGTCTAGTCACTCGGAAAGAAATATAGACATAAAAATCCCATCTGGGAGTCAGACTGCTGATTGCTTGAAACAATATAATCAATGGCTGCCTACACAAACATCTTGATAATTTCCTAATTAGAGCAGCCAGCTATATTGCTTGCAGACAGAAACAAATGTTCTAAATCTGTTAAAGCAAACACTGAGGGAGGGGGGCAACTAATTTTCGGAATTTATCAACATGATAAAACAGTACATTTAATGGCTACGTTTACATGGCAAACCCTTCTTTAATCTGATCAGAGGTCTGATTAAAATTAGGATAAGATGCATTGTTTTCATGGACACAAAGATTTTTGATCCGATCAGTCACACTTTCGGGCACAACAAGGCATTTTGGCTGATCATGTGTTGCAATTTTCTAATTTATCAGTGTTTCTGCATGTAATGGTATGATTATCTGTGTTGCATAATGAAGAATTTAATTAAACATGGGCAGATGTCGTGTAGCTTCCTGTAGCTCAGTATCTTCAATAAATCAAACTAGTTGACTAACTAGTTGACACTTAATCACTGCTGGTTGCATAGAAGTGCACTCCAGTGTAATCATTTTCTTCAGCATGTGATTAAGCATCTAAATTCCACATAGAACATTTGTACATGCATTGATTAAATCTGTTTATCACCAATTCTCCAGAGCACTTCTTCGACCAAATGGTGCTGTGTCCTCGGTCGACTGAAGTAGGTTCTTCTTGTTGGAGTGCCATCTGAGGGATACCACACTGAATACTCAGTCACGCAGCCCTGTTCAAAAATTTCATCTGAATCTTTGTATTACCCCGCCAAAGTGAAATCGATGAAAATGTTAAATTGGATTGCTTGGAATAGTTGTTTTAACACCCATCTGTGTCGGTTGAGCTTCATGAGAGAGATGGAACTTGTTTGTCATGTTAATGATCGACATCATATATTGTGTCTGAAGGGAGCAGATGAATGATTGATTTGATTGATTCTTCTTAAATGAAGCCCCAAATGATTCAGGAAATTGCTTGCCGCTGAAAAGATGATGCATTTGGACATTCTCATCTAAAAACACAAGCACATTTAGCCAGTTACACACTACAGCTTTCGCAGGCAGATCTTTTCGTGTCACGGAAAAAAAAGTTAGTCCCCGGTCTATTGCATTTGTCCCAGAAATGTTAGTGTTAAAGCAATAAGCTTGAGTGTCCCTTAGGATGTCCTCCATAGGGATAACATATGTTTGTTTTCTGATGCTTAGTTGACGAGCAAAATGAACGTGTGTGTGTGTGTTCTGTTTGGATCAAAAACAGACAAATAAGCATTTCTTTTTTTTATTCTTGCAAGAGCTCGCACTTGTTTCATTGTTGTCGCTGTGGACTAAGAGACTTTCATCCCATAAAAGTTCTAAGTGACTTAATTAATGACATATTTTGTCCACTGAGATGTTTGACGAATTTGATTCCAATCCATTTAAATGGATATGGACAAACTTTAAATAGTACTAATAGTCTCATTATCCCATTGATGACCTTGGAGACATTTTATCATACTTTCTTTAGAGCTGATCTGCACAGAACCACAATTTACTGGCATTTCAACCCTGACATTCATGGGACTTACCATATGCCTTGTCATGAAATTTAGCTTGTTCACAGAATACTTTTACATTGATTTCCTAGCAAATCATGGCCACAACAACAAAGGCCAGAATTTGGAGAAAAAAAATGCTCAAGCCGAACAACACCCTGTCCACAATATTACAGTAAATGTGCAAAAAAACTCAGGTCAACGTTAATCCTTCCAATCACATATCAATACTTTATACTCAGTACAATGAGATTGTTATATAGGTCAGTATGAAAGAGGAATGTGCAGACACAAAGTACAGCCGTTCAGACGCCATTCAAATAACAAATGCTCCTTTTTCCTTCTTTCTTACATCAAGATATTGACGGCTTTGCTGCGGGATATTATTCTGCTGTCCTGGTTGCAACCCCAACAAACCACTGGTGGGTGGAAAGACGACGAGGAAAGTTTGTCGGGATATCAAATGAATGCAGCGGTCTCATGTTTACAGGCCACATGTGGATGCACAGGAATATGTTCTTTTGAAAGGAGATAAACATAAACACCGACTGCGTTTTTTAATGCTTTTGAAAAAATATTATCACTATCAAGGAAGAATTTAGAATTTCCATGCATGACAAATAAGTAGGCCAACGATTCGTCATGATAATTAAAGTAGTATCAATGGGTGGATAGGACTGGTACACTTAAAGAAAAACATTTTTATTCTTTAATACATAAGCTGTTATTAATTTGGTTCTGAGACATTCTCAGTGTGAAAATGTGAAGAGAAATGATTATATGGTCAAATAAATTGAGATGACTCCTGTTAGCTCTATTTCTTGCCACTCTCGCTCTCGTAGATGCGCACGCACACATGCACACACACATGCACACCCTACTGTAGCCATATGTAGAAATTGCTCTCACTTCCTCTCAGTCACTCTCTCACTCTGGCAGTGTATCTTCTATCATTCTGTCACAAATTAGTACAAGATCCAAAATTATACCACAGATGGTTGTCTTAGTGGGCTCCCTCTCATAGTTTATTTGCACCTGATCTCCCCCAGCCTCTTCTGACTTTGGCAGCCCTACTTGTATTACTTACGCGAGGAAAGACCTGCTTTATCATCAGGCACTCGACCCCATACAGTTTAACTTTTTCTTTTGCAGCTCTACACGGCAGTCATTGAATCACTTCTGGATCCATCCATCATAGTCTGTTTAGTACTGCAAGAAATAAAAAAAGACCAAAAAGGATAGCAGGAGGAATAGTGGGACAGAAGTGAATCATCTCGCTCTTTCTGAATAATTTGCTATGCATGCAACTTGCATATTAGTGAGTAGTAAAATTTGTTTAAGAATGACAACGATATGATCAATGTCCACCACCAAAAATCTTTGTGTTGAACAATTTGGGAAATCTTAGACAAAGTGTTGGTTTGACATCAAAGACATTTCTTGTATATTATGATGAATGGCATAACGATAGGTTGCACCTTCTACGAAATAAATAAGATAAAAATGACAATGATGTCATCAAGCCCTGCCTCTTGGTAAAATATAATGAACCATGGAGCAGAAATGTGACTTAGTGGTCAAAGGATAGATTTCCTCATGACTGATCAAAATGAATGAATGTTGATAAATATATGTTGGCTCTTTGTGGAAAATGACCGTTTTTCTTAGCAGGCATTGGATTTGATTAACACCTTTATCTCTGGTACATGCAATTATGAAGCCTCCATTAGCTCTCCATTGTCTTCCCCTTATTGAAATGGATTTTTTTTTTCTCTCCTAACCATTTGTGGGGTGTCTGATCCTTAATTTAATCTGGATACTGCGGTTGTATGAAAGCTCTCAGCAGCAGTGTCTCTCTCTCAGACCAAGTGAAACTGTGCTTACTTTCTTTTAAAATAAATTCCCCTCTTCGTATAATTGGTGTCTGAGGCTACAGCTCATGCACACTCGATTCTTTTTTTATGTGATAGTGCCACTATCCCCATGGCAACAGTAATGTGCAACAGTGCACCCTCCCTTCCTCTGTCCGATCCACCTCAAGAGCCCTTTTCTTAGGAAGACACCGGTGAGAGAGTAAATGTGTGCGGCATCTTCCCCAACCATCTAACACAGGTAGCTGCAGTAGAAGGGAGAAAGAGTATCTCCCGTAATGATCTGTCAAATACGAAATGTGCTTTAGTTCAGCTGGTTGCTATTGGAAACTGCATGATAGTGAGCAAGTGTCACCAAGCAAAGTAGTAGCAGGGCTGGAAGGAGGTGGTAAATGTTTCTGTGTCTTATCCCTTTGACAAGAGAAGGTCTCTTGGTCTTTGATACCAATTTGAAATGTTGTCCATTTACTGTGGACCAGAACCCTCTGAGTCACTGAACTATGTCATAGTCAAGATTGTCAACCACCATAAATGAATTCAAAGGCAAACACTGATCAGTGTAAGGTTATCTTAGGACCAGTAATAACTCGTGTGTGACGTAGATAATGGATGTGCAATTAAAACAACGATGATGAAAAGACAGACTGGCCGATCGTCCTAAAATAGCAATGACACACTGTAATTTAGAGATGACGGAAGCTCCGTTAAAACAACGACAGAATGACGGACTGATGACAACAGATTTGATTGGCTTGAAATAATGACGTACTGGCCATGGACGCTGGTGAATGACAATCGGTGGACCGGCAAAATTTCCCGATGCACCCACCTCTGCTCTTTACAAGTTTGAGAAAAGATAATCGGATGTTTTGTGAAAGAAGTGACAACAGTGTGTATGTTGGTGGCTGGTCTTCATGTCATGTCAGAGTACGGTGATCAGCCCAATATGCCATAATTCTTTACAGTCTTGTCTCAAATCGAAAAGGATGGTGAAGTAGGCCAAAAAAAGGCAAGGTGACCAGTCATCCCCATTTACTGTTCTCGAAGCACCTCATCATGGCGGAAATGGTACATGATTTTCCAATCTGCCAATTTGAACTCCTAACGCTCAGAGAACGTCAGAGTTGGATAAAAAGTTTGGATGGTGCTTTGAAGCCAGGAATGAGTTAGCTTTATGCCCCGCGTGCACTTTTTTCATGACCTGCAACAGAGGTGGATTTGAGGGGAAGCTGTCCAGAGACTGCAATATTCTCGACTGCAGGCGGTGTTGACATAGAATATTTAATCAAGTTAATTGTGGCAGTCTGCTATTTTTGTTTAATTGCAAGTTAAACACACCTTTTATTTCAACAAAATGTACCTTGGAGGCATTTTTGGCGTCATACAGACATACACATACTCGAGCTGCAGTGAAAAACAAGTGACCATCCAAGTTGGGCAAGAGCCTTGAGATCAAGGTAAGTTCTCCTGAGTAAGCATAAGAAGAGATCACTTGAATACACTTGAAATGTGGCCAGTAAAACATTGTGGGATTCCCCTAGTCTATATCATGTGCTGAATGAAAACTGTTGGACTGGAACAGGAATGTCAGTGCGTCTTTGCAGAGTTGTAAACCTTTAGCAGTATAGTGCTGCAGTTGTGTCGTAATGGACCGTCTGCCTTGCCTCTACCGCATTCCGTCCCTTGAGAGTGTGTGAAGAAGAATTATGGACTTTGATGTGCTCAGACTGTCTTATCGCACCATCCATCATTCATTTTCTTCCATTCATCTAGGGTAGGGTCACAGTGCAGGAAGGCCACCCTATGCTTGGTGTCTATCACCATTCGCAACTCCTGCTTGGAAAAGAGTCCAAACCTGCTCAAGATGACCAGTACCAGAGTCCAAACTCTGTGTTGAGGCAAGCCCGACTCTATCTAATCACAATCCTTTGAGCTCCAAAACCAGCTCAGGGACCTTCTGTTTTGGAGAGGTGATATTTCACATCCCGAGAGCCAGACTCTCCAGCCGGGCATCGGACTGCCAGGGTCCTGGCCTTCAGCCGTCACCCAGCTAACTATGCACTTGACCCCTTTGACTCCTCCCACAGGTAGTGAGTCCACGGGAAGGGGGAGCCATGTTCCCTCTTTGGGCTGTGCTCGGCTGGGCCCTTGTCACCCAATAATTACATCAGTATGCCGACGGTGCTCTACAAGAGCATGACCTCGTGAATTGAAGCAATTAAAGTGCACGGTAGCGCTATTGTCCCGTAAAAGGATTGTCGTCACAGTGCAACGTTGGGTCGTACTGTTCCCTCACAGCGTTATGGTTTGAATCTGATACTTCTGTATTACATGATATATGTTTGTGGATTCAAATGCAATATATTATTATTACACAGTGAAAAAACCTTGTTAGGTTAACTGAAGATTCGAAAATGCCCAAAGGGGTGAATGGTTGCCTAGTGTCAGAGACTAATGATTTAGCATTGACTCGTTCGTGTTGACTGAAAAGATGTTCAGTCCTAATAACTATTCATGTGGAAATATTTTAGATACATCAGCCCACCCGCCAACCCATTCATGCCAGCTGTATCCTAACTAATTTGACTGTGAACAAAAAGCAAAGTGGAAAGAACACCCACTAAAAGTCACAACCTGTGACTCGTGTAGAAAAGAACAAAATCACAGACACAAGTGACCAAAGTGAGTTTTATCAACAAAGTTTCTGGGCCCTTAATTTGAATTAGGGTAAGAAGTGCTGGGAGGGGCTCAGAGTTAAGCCTCTGCCCCTCTGCTTCAAGAGGAGGCAGATGTGGTGGCTAGGGAATTTTGTTTGAGTACTTCCTGGACACAAACAAAGTCAATTACCTTTAAGAGGATTAAATTGCCACACTGTGTTGTGTTGTCTAATTATTTTAATGAAAACGGTTTGATTTACAAGATTTCAGTGTCGTTCGGGCTACATATCATTTAGCCCAAGGTGACAACTTGGCAGAATAAGTACAGGAGCACAAAATTAATTTGTAATATCCAAAATTAGAGGGGAATGGTCTGATTCTTGATTGGTTCTAAAATACAATTATGACAAGTGCCACTATTATGATTAAATGGAATCATTCCTTCCATCCCTCTTGCATGTTCCTCCAATTCCTATTCTCCACACGGTGCTTCGGGTGGTATTCATGTGTTTCATGAATGGGGATCGGACCATTGCATGTCATCTACGGTACATCATGTTCCTCATGTCATTTGGGCCTGTCATACCAATGATGCCATTGTGACCAAATGTTGACCTTATTAAATACCATAAAAAGGTCAATAAAGGGAAGGCTGGGAGTAGATTTATTGTCACTGCTACAATCAGGCATAATCAGTTTAGTAAATCGATAAATAAGTTTGAACTTTGGACTCAGTTATTGGATGACCTGCTGTTGCTCCTGAGCCACGTCCGCCCAGTACCGTTTCTTGTATATTTTACTTACAAGTACATTCTGCACCTTCTTGTGGTTCCACCTTAAGCTTATCCAGCAACAGACATGCAACACTATGCACTAGACTATTTGCCTCTCTGTGCCAACTGAAAAGAAGGTACTTTAAGTGTATTTTGGACCGGCGATTTTGAGGTATTGATAGAAAAAATAAGCAATATTGTAAAGACTGATACATATCTGGTGTTCCCATCTTGCCAAATCAGAGCGCCCGCAATCCTTGTGATATTTTAACGCATGCCAATAGAGAAAGAAGTGGAATGTATTTTATGTCTTGCAGTGGGGATAGTGTGTCCAATTAGCAATTTCCATGTTACGAATTATGAATATTTAACTGCATTTTACATTTTTTTTATACATATATACAAGTAAGATAGTTATAAATTCACTTTAAATTCAAACCAATTTGCTACATCTCAAATTAAAACTTTTTTTCTTCAAGGCGGGGGTGAAAATCACTATAGGACAATGTGGTTGCACAAGTGTGCACACACTTTCACACCTGGGATTTGCCTGTGGTCAGAATGAATCAATCACATTCACGGTCGCAGTCAATTAAAGTGGCTCTCATCAACCCCTTAATAATAATATAGCTTTACATTTTACCTGTTTGTTTACTTCTCTTGATTTTTAAAAACTGTGGTGTTTTACATGTTATATTTTGGGGTGTCATAGCCACGGTACATGTGAATGCAAAGCTGAATAAGCAGCACACAAGAGATAAAGACAAAGGATTTAAAGGATGAAGAAAATAAGTACATAGTAAATTCTTCTTGAGGAATTACTTTGACGGATGGCATCTCAATTTGAATGGAACCAGTTCTCGCAGAAAAGAGATCATGCTGAGGCTTTCAGACAACCACTAAAACAAACCCTTGTTTCCATGACAACTGTAATTAAACAGTGATCTTTAACTGATCCTCTATTCCAATAAATGTCTCCAAATAATCACTTTACCGCGTGGTGAGCAAATAAATGCTGAAAGTGAACATCAAACAGACTCCCCTTTTGATTGATATGCTTGCTCCGTTTTGTGAAGCTGGCTTACTTTGTGACTTATTACATGGACTAGTGGTATTATATTTGCATGTGTGCGGGCATGTGTCTGGGGAGTGCTCTGAACGCTTTGAAAAATTTCATTTTGTTTGGCTGACGTCTTTGCCTGTGTAAATTATCAGCAATGGGACTAGAAGAGAGGCTGTGGGAGGATTATTTTTTTTAAGCTTTCCTTCCTAAGCACCTCTTTACATAAACACACTAAGGTCTCTGCATTTCAGATGGCTTTAGTGAAGCCCAAGTTTGTGAGTGCTACATGTTTTAATTTAGACATACTTGGTGGCAGAAGGCCCCCTCTTGCACATCTGCACAGCAGAGGCTGCCAATGTGACTTTCGTTGTACTGCCGACAAGGCATTTACAATGGCCGCATCGCAATCGGTTTTCAGTGGGTATTGGAATGAATCAATCAGAGAATCGTTAAGAGTGAGCACATTTATGTCAAAAACGTCATTGGTGGAAAGTACCGAAATATCACTGACACTTCGCAATGGCACAATGTTTTCTGATTAAATATGGTGTTGTGGTTTCTGGCGAGACTAATGCCAGTCTAGCTCCAGTTGAAGCCCATCACAGTTTCTCTGCAAGGCTCAACATCATGATGATAGCTCCAGCAACAGAAATGAATTCTTTCTCTGATATTATTATTGTGTTATATGGGTCAACTTGATAATCACAAATGAGAGGAGGATGAACAGAAACTCCAAGGTGCAAGTGAGTTTAATATTCAATTCTCCGATGAAAGTTAATCTCCCTCTATGAGGGATTGCTTTGTGCCAGCAGGGGTGCATCATGACATCTATGATACACGTCATTTGCACATTACTGGCAATATTGAAGGCAGGAAAAACCTGACGTGCCGCAGTAAGCTGTCTTTTGAGGCACTGCTTCCTGCTTCACTAATTGGTTAGCTGTCCCCATTCAACTCGTCTCTTCTGTAGTCATTTCCGCCATTTTGGCTAAATGGCTTGGAAAAATTATGATAAAAATCACTTCTCTTTCAAGCTAGACACATGATACTATTGTATAAAGTTTGGTGCCTCCTTTTTTATTAAATCAACTCTCTAATCACTACTGTTACGTATCATTTCTGAAACAGATAAGGTAGTTATTGGCTTTCAATTAGCCACTGGTTTCTCCGTAAACCAGCAGAGAAAAAGGATTTACAACCCAATTTACCAACATATCGGTTTCGACGAGTCGCTCTTCAGACGTTTTTTTTTTTTTTTATCTGATGTCCGCCCCCCCCCCCCCCGCCTTCCCTCTTCTCATTAGTCTAACAACATGTGGCTGTGTGACTCATCCTTTGTAATTATACTTCATGACTTTGTTACAATTGTGCCAATTTAATGCCCTTTTGCTTTCTTCTGTTTGTCCATGTCTGCTTTCAAATGGGGACTATCTGGGATTATATCCTATGAAAATGATGGTTTTAAGGTTACTATGATAAAACTTGGATTTTATCCATTCAGGCCATTTGCATGAAAATGACATTTACCAAAAATGATGCCAAAGGAAATTCAAGCTAAAGAAGGATTTTTACGTACATCGTGTTTTTAATGGGGATATTATCATGAGGAAGCTGGAGTATCCAGGCAAAATGTGGACAACTAGTCGATGTCAAGCAGGGCATATAGACCACAGAGACAAACAATCGCTCACACTCACATTTACACTTAATCTCTGAGTGGGGATTGATGTTGCACACTGACTGCATGGAAACAAAACATTATCATGAGACTTTAATTTGGCCTTAAACTATGAATTATTGTGCATCGATTCTACTGTAAATTATGCATGCAGCCAGGGCTTTAGAGAGTAACATGTTTTATATTATTACTTATTGTTGCTAGCTCAGAATATCAAACTGGTCATATTTAAACTATTATTGCAAAGAGTGATTGCTGTGATTCTGGTGTTAAAATTGTCCAGTAACAATTCTTGTAGTGTTTTGATGAAATGCTTGGCCATAAAACCGTGTTTTTCCTTTAAATTATTTTCATTTAATTATTTTTTTAGATATGTAAAATTTGTACTGTGAAATCATGTTTGAAAGAGGGAAATTCATTGTAGTTCAATTTATTCTAGAATTACTGGCTGTTAAAAAATTTTATCCCCCCCCCCCTTCCAGTGTTTTATCGTCAAGGACGACAGATACTTTCGCCGCAGCCGGCAAATTAACCTTTCATCTCTCATCCTTAAAACGTCAAAACAAGCAAATGTAGATGGATTATGCTTGCATACCCCCAATGCTCTACACCAAAAACGTGAGAAAATGTTCGAATGTCAAACTTTGTAAACTACAAGTGAGTTGAGCCTGGATAAAGGACAACACTTGTGTTCACATATCCAACATTGTGCAATTTGTCAGACAAAGGCCATGCTGCCTTAAATGTTTGATGATGGCTAATGGGAAACTTAGAAGTGTGTGTGGGTACTATATCAATTTAGCCCTCCATCCCATTTGGTGTTTGGTGATCACTGCATTGCGGAAATGTAAATAAAGCAATATATACGTATATGTGCATTTATCATGGAAAATATTTGTTCGCAAACCAATGGAATCATCATAAAATAGTAGGAAATAATGAAGTAGAAATACTCACTGTACTTCTGAAGATCGTTCAGTTATCTTGAGTCTTCACTTTCCTGACAACTTAGCTTTTGCTCAAAACATTTTGACTTCTTTGTCTTTGTAAGGCGCTTTACTTTTTCAATCTCTGTAGATGACAAGACAGTGAAAGCTGAAACTTCCTGAATTTCTGAACTAATCGATTGAGAACCAGGGAGAATTCATTACGATGACGCAACAGATGGCATAAAAGCCTGCGGCCTTGCGCCAACACTCGCTGACTTTGTTTAAAAATACAAAAAAAATTCTTTTTCTTGTTCCAAGTTATCAAAAGTGTGCACTGCAAAATTTACAGTTTTTTTATTTTTGTACTAATGTTCATCTCAGAGTCTCTCCTTTTTACTTTAGCAATCAGAACTTTTTTTCTACACACAAGTGTACTTAGTAACTTTGTAGTGTAAAGTGTGGGTTCTTTTGTCACCTCTGTTCATACATGATCTACTATTCATGCATGTCAAGCACATAACATAATGTAGTAATCATTTCACTTGGGTGGACTGAATGAAGCCCCAGCTACAAACACAAACCTTTAGTTAAGCCTCTCAAAAGTCCAACATGACATTTAAGCAAAGCAATAGTTCTCAAAAGTCAAACAACCATGGAGACTATCATGTTCCCACATGACTTGATGAGATGTAGCAAAACAAAACAGAAAAATCTAGCCCCACCCCTGAATTATTTTCCATAGATTTCATAAAATTGCAGCAAAGGCATTACATGAAGCGCTTCAATTCATTACAACATGAACTCCTGGCCTCCACATTGTCTTTAAATGTGCCTATCAAATGTTAAGTGTTATTTTCCAAGTGTTACATTGTTCCATAACACATGTACGTACCTGCACCTCCAAATGCATTTCGTTTTCAGTCATCAGCTTGACAGGAGTTGTGACTCTGGAGGATTTTAATATTCATTGGTCCTTGCCTATGCTCATTATTTATCATTTCTCTTCTAATCCAGTGTGTCTTTCATCTTCCCACATAAATAAGAGTGAATCCCTAAATCCCTGTTTACAGCACAAAGTCATTACTTTTGCGATTAAGTGCCACTGGCGAGCTTTGCAAGTTGATGATTGTGAGTCGTCAAGGTTAGGCATGACGCTTGAAATTATTCTGCCAGTTCAAGTGTGTGAGCCCCTTAAATCCTTGTGGTAAAAGGTATTGCAGTTCTATTGGGATAATGATGCAATTCTTCATCATCAAAAAGGACAATGTTACCTCGGAGTTGATTTATTGAACATCAAATGTCCTACCTATTTCTTCAAACAAATTTGAAAATCCAATAAGTCAAATCATTTTCTCTAGGAGCGTAACCTGAGCAAACCAATAAGCACCGGAGAGTCTCCCTGAAGGACAATATTCAAAAACATGCCTCTAGCAATTTGGAGTTACCCTGTGTATTCATATTAATATTACTTAAATGACATCTTTGGTTGAATGCTTTGTAGTTGCCATCAATATTTAATTAAAACTTTCCTCTCCAAACTGAGTATTGCGCCTGTGTCACAACAACTGTCCCATTTACAGTAAATCCCCACAAATGAGACTGACTGTAGCTCAGATCAAGTTCCAGATTTATTTCTCTTGTATGGCCTTGTTGTTGCCATAGACGATGAGTGTGCCGGGCTTGTGCAATTTATCCAACCCTCGACACTTCAGCATGATTCTATATTTCTTCGTGTAGTCTTGTAATGTGATGCTGTGCACATACTTTGTTACTGTCCTTAAGCATACTATTTACGTACTGTGCTTTATTTATATTGCTTGCAGCTTTAACTATTAGCCCACTACATTTTTTCAAGAGAATGTATACTTTTACTGTGATATATTGCCTCTATTTTGGCTGCACGTTTACACAAAAATAGAATCTGAATAAACTATTTCTTGCAGTAATGCCTGAACTGAGGAACACAAAACAGAATACTAGTGCTGCCTCTCCTGATATGGAAGGCATACAAGTACACTCATAGAAATGGGATATAGGAAAACGGAAATTCCCAAAACCCCCTTACACCTGCTCATATCGATCAATAAAATTATCCTTATCAACAATATTTTGGTTTATTTGTCCACCACAACGAGGTTACAATGAATCACTTATTTTAGTGATGTAAAACTATAGCCAATATAACCCTGGTTTGTTGCGATTACAATAGAATATAAATACTCATTATTGTATGGTCATCCATCATATTTTTGGTGAGTCCAGTTGCTCATACATTCAAATGTAAAAATATCCAATCGTCAACTCGGGTAACTCAGGTATCGACAAGCTCCATGTAGACTACAAACTTTATGAAATTATCTCACCAAAACTCATAACGTTATAGCATGAATATTCAACAGCGAGTGGTGATGGGTTGATTGCTTGGCCCATGATTATGGGGCCGCAAGTCTGACACAACCATCAAGTTTGTCATCGAGCTACGGCCAAGTGTGTCCTGGTGCCGAGTGCACGTACGGACGGACACTTTTATGAGTGAGACGACTTTCACACAGCCGCCATCCGGCCTTTGATGATATCTCAGGAACCAGGAAATTGGCATCTTCATCCACTTTCACGTAGAGCGGCAAAACAGGAAAATAAAGCGGAATTCTGGCTTTCATGAGCAATGTGAAAAAGGCTGGCTTTCTTCCACCCCGCCACAGCTGGCTTCGTACCTACCTAAAGTGGACAAGTAGAAGAGCAGATATTGCCAATTTTAAAACCTCCCACGTTTTGACATTTATACAGGCCCCAAAATACAGTATATTATCAACACCATAATGTTTTCGATAAAAGCAAAAATGCAGTTTAAATTTTTCCTGGCTGTAACTAGGGCTGGACTGGTTGTTGGTCATGGTGGGCATGGGGGCCTTTTGAGGGGAGTGGGTGGCATTTTTTTCCTCCCCTCCAATTTTCTGTCCATTTTAGAACCTCCCACTTTGTAATCCCAGAATACATGATCAATAGTTTTTTCCCAAACCTTTCCAAACTATACCATGGTCAATTGAACTGTACCGTGTCACTCGGTTGAAGCACAGTTTGAGTCTTCATAGTTCTCATTACTATCTGCACGTTTTTCCCCAATTAACCAAGACTGTTTTGATTTCTCACTTCATGTATCACATGTTCTTTCAGTTACATCGTTTTTTTTAATAAGACTTGGCTACATGTTACTTCTTAGCTTTTCTGTTTTATTTTTTTATTTTTAATGCTTGCTCCATTTAATCGCGTGTCCATTTAGTTGAATAAGTAACACCTCGAGTCAGCTCTTCCACACCAGCAAACATAACACAAGGAGTCCGATCTTACGCTGCACACGAGGTGTAGTCGGTGCTGCTTTCTGCCTGCGGCAGTTGTCATTTTCTCACCCATTGCCCACGCTGTAGAAACAGATGTACTTGCACCCCAGTGGTTGTATCAAACATAACATATGCAGTGTGGTCAGGCACATTTCCCATCTTGATGCAGCCAAAACACATTTGTGCGTTGACCTTGTCAAAAGGCAATGAC
Source organism: Syngnathus acus (assembly GCF_901709675.1). NCBI lineage: Eukaryota > Metazoa > Chordata > Actinopteri > Syngnathiformes > Syngnathidae > Syngnathus > Syngnathus acus. The sequence continues at coordinate 12,645,430 of NC_051095.1, read as the reverse complement.
TCAGTATTCTTTCTTGTATCTAAAGAGCACAAAGAGAATCTATTGCGTCTCCAGGTGGGTGTTCAGTATTCACTTATTTCCCTTTCAGCCAAATTAATCACAAACAAATCAAAGGTCAACCAAATGAAGCTTCATTTTTGTCTCAACTGAACCATCTGGTGTGACAGGTTATAAAAGCAAAGTTTGAAAAACTCAATTTTCCTTATACCCTCAATTGAAGTACAGTGTGATGGACTGACATCTATTCTATGCCAAAAGATGGAGAAAATGTGCTGCCTAGAAAAAGATAATTCTCTATTGTTCATTCCTATTTCGTACCAAAACTTCAGGTTAACGCTCTGATGAAGTATATCCTTTGTGTCCCCGTCTCCTTCTTCAACTAAAGCCACAATGCATGTTGCATTTTTAATGAAAATCTAAATTGCGAGGCATTTTCAAACCTCCCTCATCACACTGTTGAAATGGATTGTGAGGATCGTGAGAACGAGACAGTAAGACACAGCCAATGACTAGGGAGAGTTATAAGACAACCAGCAAGCAATCAGGCATTGTAATAGGAATAAAAACACTTAAACGTGTCTTAATGTGTCTAAAATGAGCCTTACAAGTAAAAGTCACAGCTATTCCTTTTTCCATCCACACAGGAGGCATTTAAATGCATTCATTTGGTCAGTGCACTACCCCAAGTAAGCACACTAAATAGAAACCTATTAGATTTTGGACTTCCACCACAGGAGACTGATGATTTCAGTTGATTAACGAACTAATAAGGATCAACATCTGGTAGCAATTAACCTTCACACCTGCATTTATACCCGTGGACCCGCATGCATGGCTGGATTTGGGCTGAGCTCCAGGCCTCTGACATCTTGCTAGATTAGTGTTGATTTTAATAGGAAGGGAAGGAGGGTTGCCGTCATGTTTGTGTTTGTATGAAATTAGAAATGGAAGTCAGGTGCAGAGAGTCAAAAAAAAAAAAAAAAAGATTGAAATTGCTCAAACGGGTTGCCTGCACTCTTGGTTGGGCACCGCAAGTGCAAATTCTGGTGATGGAAATGGAAGTGTAATGTATAATGAATTCTATCACAAAGATAATGTGGGGAACTTAGCAAGCAGATAAAAGCCATGTTTGTTTTATTGAACACTTGCAGAGTGTGTGGTATTTGGATGTACTATATGTGCCCATCATGCATAACGTTTTTAAATCTTGGGTCAGCATACCTGCAATCAAATTTGTATGCACATGCAAACCCTTGGTAATTGAGGCACAAAACGGTCAATGTGTGAAAAAAAAAAAACCCGAAGCAAATGAATATTTGGCCTCAAGAGGACAAGAAGGATGATCTGCCTCTCAACTGTAAACACACGTTGTCATCTCACTGTACATCCCAATGTCTTGGCCTGTTAACAAAGACCACAGTGATTTATAAATATTCAACAGTGAGTCACGCTACATTTTAGATTAGGTTGTTTCATGTGTTATTCTTTTTAGACCTTGTTGTGATGGGAATTGATTTTCTAGCCTTGGAACAAATCACCAAGGCACCAACATTTCCTCTCAGTACAAATTCAAATTCAGTGTGTGCAAAGTCCCAATTGTTTGGATAATATAAAAAATAATAATCTATGCTTCATTGCCCTGAGGTCACTCCGTGTAATTATGAGAAATATGGGAAGGGGAAAACAAACCACTGCGTATAAGTCTTAGTGGATGGAGCATTCATCTGGAATTGTGACTCTGGACACTCCAATTGAAAACACTAAAACATAAAAAATCACTAGAATGAAAACCAGGTTTATTAACCAACGTCAACACAGCCAGTCTTTCATGAAATGAAAAAAGTTGGAACGATAAAGCTACAGATTTGTTATTATTTCTGTTCTAATCTGATTCAAGACATACTGATTTATTTTAAGACACTTGCTTGGTAGGATTGTGTGACATTGTCATAGTGAATGCTCAAAACACTGCAAGTCTTGTGATTCAGCAACTAATGTCCATCGTTTGCCTTTATTTTAGCATAAGAATAATATTTGTATGGTATTTTTCATTGTAGTAGAGATTAACTTTAAATAATGCATATCCAATTGCAATATTGATGTGAAAAAAATGCAATTCTTATCTTTTGTTAAAAAATCCTTCAGCTCTGAAAATTTTAATTGGACCCACAATGCATGCTGATTCACCTCCATTTACAGTTTCTATATGTGAGCACTAATACTATCCAAGCCCACAATAGCATTGCTAAGACTCAAACAAAAGCTTCCTGCTGTGCAAAACCTGCAAGTGGAGCTAATTCCATTCAAGTCAGTGGAGTCAGTTTTGGTAGGCGAAGCAAAAAGCACAGTTCCATAATAGGAGTATTAAAGTGTTAACCCGATTTGTCTCAATACAAAAAACTAATATTGGCATCACACTAATTGAAGGATGTAAACTTTTCAGGTTGAGTTAGCGCTGGCTGTGAAAATGTTCCAACCTTGGATGAAAGTGCCAACCTGTTGGTCACAAAGTCATATGCATATATGAGCTGTGATATTTTATAAAGAGTTCAAGCAGAGCCTTTAATACCAATAGTCATTAATTGGACGCAGGAAGACAAATCTCAGACGTAGCAATCATGGGGAACAGCATGCCAAAAGCTTTAAGTCGTCAGTCATAGCTGAAAGACTTTTTCACCTGCCGTGACCCTGCAGGTTCTTTTCACCCTGTCTCCAAAATGCAGAGATGTATTCTCACCCAAGTACAACCATCAATATTTCAGACATTGCATTCCTCATGTTTACAGGTGTCTAACATGCACTTAAGACTTCCGAGAATGATTATTGAGTGTGCCTTTGCCTTGCAGCATCCTCTCAGAAGCACATGCAAACATCCAATCTTTTTAGGATTGTGTTCAGCATCTGTTTTATTGAGCAGAATCAAAGTTATAAACAAACAGCTTTCTCAATGTACTGGAAGTTTTTTGTTTTGTTTTGTTTTTGCATCAACCTTGAATAAATCAAAAGTCTCTGTCTATCAAATGTGGAAAAAGAATGAATGAATGATTCAAATGTGAAATAATATGAAGTAATGTGAATCGATATTTCAAATTTAGAAACAACACTGAAGCTATGTACAGCATTTCTCTTTAGATGGTGCAATAGAGTTTATTCAATTTTCAACTTAAAATTCATTTATTCCCAGTCTGATGTTTCCTTTACATGTATTTAATGTTGTCACAAACGGACTACATATAGGAAAGGAGAAAAGGTAAAAAAAAAAACTTCTGCCACACTTAGCTTATAGCCAGTCAGTGAACCTAATTGAAAAAGGTTCAAAAGTTATTCATTTAAATTTCATTTTAAAAAGACTATTATTTTTCATTTCTTCTTTTTCACTATTGAAGCCTACGTAATGCATATTAAGTGAGTTTGCTCTGTTTCTTTGTCTGTGGAGGTGGCCTACCATAATGGGATTGTGTCATTCTAATAATGTGACAAACAAAAGCTATTCATCATGCTTGTTTGTCTCTATCAGACTTGAACAGCCAGTGATAATTAGACCTAAACAATAAAGGATCTGATTTGCCGCTTAGAAAGACATTGAGACGACTCTCTCAATAACCTGATGTCATCATATCGTTAGTGTCAGGTAATCATACAATTCAGATGAAGAGTTGGCGCTAGGAGTGTTAATGATGAACCAATTAACATAGAGAAAGAGGAGGAATATTTGAAATGGTTTCCCCATGTGTTGAAAGCTTTATCAGAGTTCATTTTTAGGGCCAGTTGTTCTCCCAAAATGTCCGGAGAAATGTTGCTTTTAGGTACAATAGGACATTTTATTAAAGGTATTACAGAGGATCTTATTTAAATTTATTTTGTAATATTTCTCAAATTTCTCCCCACTGACCATTAAATTGGTCATCTTAAAATATGTATATTAATATATATAAACCGCATGCTCTGTGGGACCAGAAAAAACAATCAATGTTGGCCTGAATAATGGCAATTAACTTGTCAATCAATCTGTTTTCCAAGTTTTATTTCCTTGTTGATATCCATGCTCTGCACACACGTGTATCTTGTGATTAAAACTCCTTGAATTTTGGGCACTGGCTTAGTTGTCGCGTTCCCTACTTGACTTCTGAGTGAAAATGGCTGATGAACTTTGTGATGATAAAGGTTCTCGCAAAAGAAAGGCAGTTTTTGACATCTTTGACAAATATGGCGCTCATGCATGTGAGTGTGGAGGCGTTTCCTAAAAACAACAGGGAAGGGTAAGGAGAAGGGACCTGCGCATGTGCAGTATTGAAAAATGGTGTATTAAAAAAAAAGGTGTTTGCTGTTTTCTGAAAGATTCAGCTTAGACAGAGTCATATTTGGAAACTGAATAACACACTCTCCCCTGGCAAATCAGTACCAAACTTGACTATTTTGGGAATCTATATTGAGATCAACAAGGATGTAAGGAAGGTTTCTTCAGGACATATCCGAGGTAGAGAACTTTTTGATTGGTGTCAGCATCTTTGGGTTATGCTGATACAGTTGTGTCAGAAATTTTCTATTGTTTCCAGTGGCCCTTAGAGACTTTTATTGGAAAGTTCACCGGCGTCAGGCCATAATGCACTTCTACAATATTGTTTTCCCACAGTTTTTCAAAGGGGAAATCAACTCCCAAAAAAATCATTGCAATTTCTCTGCTGCTCAACTACGTAGTCGAAACAATATAGTAGACTAGTCTTTGTGTAATGTGAATTAAACGGGCAAAATCCATCAGTTTTATCCATCTCAGGGGGGCAGCCATTTTGCCACTTGCTGTCTACTGAAAATGGCAAAACAAACATCGAGCATGACTTTATTTCTTCTTCTCAGTATGAGAACAATACAAGTGAATATAAGAGGGAAATAATTGTGTGTGCAGAAACATTTGGCTTTATAGTGCCAAGATTAAATGGCTCACATTTGATCCACTAACGGTAGTTTGCCAATGAGGTTAAAGGATACTCTTTGTAAAACTCTGGCAGAGTTAATGCTGCTTTGTTCAACTTCATAATGCCATTAAGAATGCAGAGAGAGGGTTGTGAATCACTGGCGGGAAGGAGCTGTGGCTCAACTCCAGGCCTCGCCCATGGCATCTATGCACCCTTCAAGAGTAACTTAAAGCATAAAAAAGGCATACAATGGGCCTGAGCCATCATTTGGGCCATGTGGTGACAGGGAACGCAACTCAGCTCAAATCACAACAAGCAACAGTTTGACAGATAGTGAACAATTCTTCAAAAAGAAGCTTCAAGCTGTTTAATGCCACTTCCAGTTGAAGTCTACAGCCAAACAAAAATAACTTTTAAAGGAAATCTGCAGTTTTTCATCCACATTGCCACGGACATTGCTTCCATTGGCTTCCTATACAGCTACTGTAATTCCAACAGTCTACTCAGTGGCCAGATTATGCATTTAAATGTTGCAGCCCGGATACAAAGGCATTTTTTCTTGCTTCTCAAGGATAGAACTTAATAATCAAATGCATTACGCTTATTGTCACCAGTGGCATTTTAAGAATGATTGGGGCAAAAAACTGAGAAGGGTTGAGACAAACAATTTCTGACATTTCTCAAAACTTCAACTCCTCCAGCCAACTTAACCTAATCTAAACATTTATTTCATACACTAACAATCTGGAAACCCACTTTTGGCTCAGTGTGTAGAAAAAAAAATCATTAACTCATTCAGCTACTACTTCTATGAATTGTTCCTTCATTATCAAGCACTCAAAATCAAGCCAACCACTCATTATAGATTAATGTCCTTGAGCATTGCCCAATGTATTCAAAGGTCAATAATAATTATCTTTATGGTGTTGCGGAAACCGGTTTAATGCATTACTCTAATTAGAATATCACTTGTTGTAGATGTTTGCATTTGACATTGCTTTTCACTTAAAAGTGCAATAATATATTTGGCTGCTTCCTGTAGGTATCCGTGCATGAATATTTATTTAAAACTTCTCCAGGCACTTCATCTAAAATGAATCAGGATGAACCTCCAGTTTAGACAGATCTGCACAAACACAGAATGCTCATCAAGGACAAGCTGTATAATAACGTGCACCCCAATGGAAAAATGAAAGGTAGCCTGTTTCAGTGTGACATATAAACCCTAACCCTTATTGAAACACATTTTATGTCTTTAGATATTGCCTTTAAATGTTGCATTCAAAATATGAACCATGCATCAGTTGCGCTATGTTTGAAGAACAAAACCAACCACATAACTGAATTGCACACACAGAAACCTCAATGAAGATTTACTGCAAATGAATGCTATTAGCCAAGTTCAAAACCGTCGATTCCCTTTCATCGTCTTTATGGCTGCCGTCCTCAAAAAAGGATTGCTTGCAAAAGACACAGCGTAACAGACGGCATGATTATTTCAAGGGCTTTTATAGAAAAGCTATGCGTGTGTCCCCTTCAAAATATCAACATCTATGGTGTGTAAAATGGATTTATGGCTGTGAACACACCAAGGGCATTACAGTGAGCAGAGCACACATGTCAACACAGCCATGTGTTATGCCATTTGTGAATAAATGTGACACTCATGACATGTGCGTGTCCTCTAGTTTTGAAAAGATCCTTCCACTCTGAATACCAAAGAAGACATAATGCTTTTATTATTTTGAGGAACATTTGCAAAAATGAATCTTCTCCTTCTCCAGAACAATATTGTCATCTTAAATATTGTCCTGACTTTTTCTTTTAGCCTAACAAAAAGCAACAGATATTTTTGCTAATAGAGTGAATTACTTCCTACCCAGCCCATCAGCAAAGATGTGCCAGTGCATAGGTGTCAACTGCTTCTCTGTGTGCAGCCAGCACTTGGATGCCCTTCAGGAAATGAAGGCTCTCACCGCACTATGCGACAACCAACCAAGGGCATTTCTAATGTTGCTAAAAATAGATAAATACATGTATACAAGACAACGCCTGAAAGGAAAGAATTTTTACATTAGCCTGGATGGGTTAGCACATTGACCAACAGACCAATTGTGTCATGTTTACATGGCTCTGATGCTTGTTTACTAATGTGAATCATAATGGCATGTTACTCGGTTGCAACCACTATAGATTCAATCTCAATTTCTCTTAATGACTTGAAGTCAGCAATGCGAAGTTAAGTTACAACCACACAGACCACTGACAATCAATTCCTCCTTGGAGCACTATTCTGCACAGTGCAACAGTACCAGAAAAAACAGGAAATATGTGTATCCTGACAGTCTAAATTCTCATAAATATAATATTGAGGTAATCAATTCATGATGAGTGAAATTTAGCCACATTCCAGACAAAACCAGCATTAATATAAGCAAATATTGTAATTCTGTATATGTGTATATAATGTTCGTAAATCGCCCCCTCAACACACACACACACACACACACACACACACACACACACACACACACACACACACACACACACACACACACACACACACACACACACACATTTCTAAGATTGCCATTAGACTCACAAAATGACAGCATGTGGTCACATTGCTCATAATGACTGATAGAAACAATCCTTTCTGCATCAGTAACTTATGCAAGTCATGTCTGCTACTGCATCTGTTCTGTTGACATACTGCTCTTTGAAGCTTGCCGAGTGCAGGCTGCACCAAAGGCTATTCTTCCTTTATTGCCCTGCTTATGGCTTTCAATTTTTTTTTTCTTTTTACTTGGAGACTTTCCAAAGAGCATTTTTTTTCTAGGCTGACAGAAGGCAGTCAAGCCAATCCCACGAAGCAACTTCTGTTGTGCTGCACCTACTGGAATCTAAATAGGGTCATGACTGGAGGCTATCGCCATGCCGTTGAAGTGACATTGCTCTCCGCAGGATTTGTGTGTATTGTGCGTACAATTTAGACAGCTGTCTGCTGTCAATATGACTTGGAGCATCCATGCAATATGTCATAATGAGGGATGGTATTAAGCAGTGCCCACTTTATGAACTGTATTATAAGATGTGCATTTATTAAACGCCATCCGGACTCTTCATGGTTTACTGGTATCGTGTGGTTGGTCCAAGCAACACAAAAAAATTGTTCATTTATTAAATTTAGTTTAAACAGCATTACAGTGCAAACTGTGTGGCGAAATGTCATTTTGCATCCATCACTCGAGAGGCAAAGAAAAAACAAAACTGGCCTAACGACGAAAACATTGTAAGATTGGTCAATCGTATCGCAAGACTTTACTCAAATATATTTAAAAAAAAAAAAAAGAGAATTAAATGTTTTATTGGCAGCACAAAATATGCATGTTATTATAAGCCATATTTCCTCAGCTCCATTTATTACATCTCAGGCGAAGTGTTCTGCTTTGCCTCCTGATGTATGGTGATCAACTAAGAGTGTTTGGTGCCCATAAAAAAGAAATAGAACAATTGATTTAAGGAGACAAGCCAAACGGCTTGCATACTTTGGAGTTGAGAAAATGCTAAAGGTCATAAAATATTAAACATTTCAACCTTTATCCTCACAAATTGCTCATAAGCAATTGAGTTGTTCCAAAATGTAAAAGTAGAGGCAAGACGCAAACAAAACTTATTTCCGTGCATGTCCGCTAAAAGAGCAGCAGCTGTAATGCAGTCCTGTCACTCCAAGATAACCAACTTTACTTCTGCTACAGAGAAGGCCACAACCCAGCACGCAGTCACACAGACACGCACAGCCCCCCGCCTACACACACACACACACACTAGCAAGTGCTCTTCCCCCCTGCAAATGTTTAAAACAAAACAAGTAAACAAGTTCACTCAAAAGTAAATGCAAAATTAGATGAGCTCAGTTGCACACACATCGCCTTGGGTCAAGAAGCCTTGCCATCACACTGACAAAATTATAAAACAGTAGACCCAAAGTTTCATGCCAGAATGCAAAGACAATCTGTAGAATTAAACTTGTGTTGAAATCATTGGAATGAGGTTAAACTGATTACATGAAAACACATCTGGAACTTCTGCATATATTCACTGTTGTACAAAGCAATTCAGTTTCATGCAAAATTCATATTTTCCACAACAAATATGACGAAATTGATTGTGCCTGGTTATTAAACTACATTCCTAAAATCTGGATTGTGATTGAAATGCATTTACCTTTCATATTTGAAAATGTTTATTTTGATACTAGGAAACATTTGATTTTCCTCATTATAGTTCAATAGGGGGTGGAGTCAAACAGTTTACAGCAAGAGTAAGAAAAATATTTTTACATTTCATCTTCCAGCAGCTTAACACTTATGTGAGCTCAGTAGGTTCTGCAGAGTTACAGATGTACTGTTTGTCTCCACTTCAAGCCAGGCACACCAGTCAGCATGACGGCTAAGAGACTGTCCATCACCACAACCAGTCAGCTTCACATGTGGTGAAAGAGCTTCACGCAGTGCAGAAGAAAAGACAAGTGAATTGTGAGAAAGATGGGGAGAAATGTTACCTAACCAGAATCTTTATCCTGCACAATTAAAGCCATAATTGTATGCCATTGAATTGGCCATTGGTTATCAGACAATTTGAATATTTTCCATAATCCTAGTTCAGAGGCTGTCACTAAAATTCAAATCTCAACAAAGTGGGACAATCTACAATGGCAATACAGCATTGGTTGGAAGCTGAGGATCAGCGTACTCCCCAGTTTTGCTCAGCTCTGCATTTTATGTGGTCACGGTGGCCCCAGACCAGGTTTCAACATCCACTCAGGCTCTTTGGAGCGCTAAGATTCTAGAAAAGGAAATTGAATCAAGCGCTGACAACCACATAAAGGATGTTGAGCCATCCAGCTCATCGAGAGTTCCTCCCAAATACAAGATAATAGCAGTGCACAGCGCCTAAAAGAGAGCACTACAAAATTCTGAGTTCTGTTGAGAAGGAGGCATAAAGAATTCATTTCATGCACAGTATCAGAAGCCTACAGCAAAAGGTTCCTGGATCTTGTTTATAGTTTATCTTTTTTTTTCATGTATTGAATAATTATACAGTATAATTCATTCTTATTTGTTTAGCAAGAAACAAACAGGATCGCCCGCCCCAGATGTAACACACATTTTAAATTCAGCCTTCCTCACTTCTGTCAAGTACATGATAAATGTATGTAAATACAAATTCCAAAGCTTGCTCTGAGCAAGTGAAATAAAAACAGCTGTACTGGATATTGATTCTGGATGATAATGTAAGCATGCTGAAACTCATTCAAGAGGGAAGCTGAAAATGCATTGACGATCTGTTGGAGTATTGACTGGTGGTATTGACTACATATTTTCGACTTCCAAATGCTGTTGACAGTCTTCCGGTGGCTGGGAATTAGAGAGTAGATACCGTAATTTTCGGACTATAAGTCGCGGTTTTTTTCATAGTTTGGGTGGGGGGGCGACTTATACTCAGGAGCGATTTATATACATATATATGGTTTTTTTTCACTTTTTTGGGCATTTTATGGCTGGTGCGACTTATACTCCGGTGCGACTTATAGTCCGAAAATTACGGTAAATATCTACCCTCATTTCTTCAAGAACTAACAAACTCAAAGGACCGAAAAATACTGTCAATAAGGTTAGGTTATAATACCGTCAACAAACAACCGGGAATTTATTAACTGCCTGTTTTTATTTGAAGTTAAAGTAATGGCCAAATGCAGGGACCTTTGGCTGGATGTTCCTCTTCTATATTGCCAGGGACAGAGATGCTCTCCTACTGATGATATTACAGCGGACATGCAATCACATGGTGTTTGTGTTCTATTTAGGGGAAACTCATAAGGGTTGAGCATTGAGAGGGCAACACAACAGCAATGAAAAGTTCTACTTCAAGATCAAGTCATTACTTGGTAAATTGATACTTGTGCCAAAGACGACACGGTCGATGTGTCCGCTAAATTTTGGACAAAAATAGATGACCATAACACCAGAGTTATGATTTATTTTCCCCCAAACTGTTCTACTTATTAGAGTGTATTGTTAAATAGAAATGATGAGGCCCAAACTGTGACTAATTTGAATTATATATGTATATATGTGCTCGATATTCAATTATGATAAGCTTAGGCTTCCTTCTACTCCCTTTTTGAACAAATATGATTTTACGATAAAGGAAATTATAATGCAATGATTATGATAATTACACTTCCCTAGTTAATTTTAATTTTTTTAAATTAGTAACGTTTCAAAGAATTTTATTTCACTTGATATTTTTTGTTTAAACATTTTCTTTGAATAATCATTCAATTACTACACAAATAATTCATATTATATATATATATATATATATATGCAGTGAAAACATGTACAAAGCTGGATGATTTTGAAATGCTCCAATACATTACAAGACATTGTTTTCTTTCCCTACCCATAAAAGATCGCCAAGAAAACTGAAAAAACTAACCAAATGGCAGAACAAAGAACAGGAAAATGGCAATGGGAAATTAAAATAATAATTTAAAAAAAAGGAAGCCATCTTTTAAGTCTGAAAACATTAGCATAACAAAAGGAAGTCTGCCAACTAAACCCTCTCAGTTGGAAGTGAAGTTGATGATATAACCATGAGGGTTATTGGTTTTAATTGGCTTTACAATCATTGGGGGTGCTTGAAGTTAGGATAAGTGGGTCAAACCATCTGAGCAAAGATGCCCACTGCTACCTTTCTCCAGCCAAACCCATCATCTTTCACTAACCATTACAAGCAAGCTTCTCTTTAGAAATGTCAGTGAGCGATAGCAATCAACTACGACTAACATCTTCATAAAACGGAACCCATGTTGTACAACTTTGAACGTATTTCTATTATTTAGTTTTGAAGCACTTTTTGATGACTGAGCAAATTCACAGTACCTCCACCAATCCAACCTGTGGACAAAAATACTTAAATGTCTTCTTTACAGGGGTCATCCTAAAGGTTGAAATCATTTTGAAAACCACCTGTGCTTTAGCTTGCCCTAATTCACAGCATGATTCACTGCTTTCCTCACATAAAGACCAGATGTGATTAAAGGGCATATCCAAAAGGCCATTTTATGTTTTTTTGTTTTTTTCTCACAGTCAAGCTGAGCGAATAATAGCAACTATTATTATTTTTTCTTTTGCAAACAACATATGTGTGAAGCTAGGAACAATTTCCCATCCAACAATAATGCTGTACATAGCATGCAATCAGACAATCGATTGTGAAGCTCACAATGGAAAATAAAATGTTGTCTTTAATTCGACATGGACAATAAAGGATATATAGAGAGACTACTGAGAGATGTTGGGGAACAAAACAGGGATGATGAAAAAGCAATGTTTGGTATTGAGGAAAGGAACTTAGAGAGAAAGGTGGTGGTGGACTCTACTCAAAGAATTGAAATGGCTTTTGTACAGATATAATGTGTTTGAGGTCAGTGACTGTGAGGTAGGGGTAGCTGGACGATAGCGCTGTGTAAGATGACTGGTGGTGGTGAGGAAGATTAAGAAGACAAGGAAAGAGCAGAGAACTAAGAAGTGGGTGCGATCTGAGAAAGGAAGTTTTTTGTGCTGCTTTTTGAGATATGGTGAGACAGGCTCTCAGTGGTCAAATGGACCTTCCACAAGATTGGACCGCCAAAGCCAAGGTGATCAGAGGGAAGGGAAGTTACCACAAGGGACATTTAGAAAGGTGGAGGAATGCACCGGAAAAGAGAGTAATGAAGATAAGATGAAGCAAGACAGAATATACAGTATGGATGGCTATGGTGGAGAACTTTGAATACTTGGGGTAAACAGACAATATCCAAAGTCTGTTTGGCCTTGATGTAGAGTAATTTGCAGTCCTTCCACTTGCCGTCCCTGATCTCTGACATATTTCTTTGAACTTTGTCATTTGATAAACAACTATCTTCTTTGCATGTAGACTATTTCTATCTCATCAGATTCAGGTGCTTGACCCTTTGGTATTAAACCAACTCAAACCCATTAGCACAAAAAACACAAAGTAGCTATGCAGCACTGAATTACATTTTACTTTGACGACCCGTGAACCTTGACAAAAAGCAGCTCACTTCACCCCTATTGCTAATGTGAGAAATTGTGAAAATAACACTCACCAGTGAGTATGAATACAAAATGAATAAAGGTGACATGAGGGCAACACAAAAATGGACGGTACCTTCATATGGCAAAATATTCCAAGAGTGTATTCAAAACTTAAAAGAAAATGCAAAAAAAAAAAATTTACTTGGGTGAACTATTTGCATGACAAACCAAGAAGAGATTAATAAGAGATATGAAATTGCTACCACACATACGTACATCAAATCAAGTACTTAATTGAAGAGCAGTCCATGTGTGCCAATTCTAAGGAAAACATGTACATGAACATACAGTATACTTTTAATCAAGAGTAGGCTTCAATGACTGGATGCAGCTCTTCTCATGTGTAGCTTTCTTAAAACTATACAACCACATATTAAAAAACAAAGAACAAGTTTGATGTACTTAAAGGTTTGTGGCTAATCAGTGGCCATATTTATCACATTTAACAAGGCACTGGATACCATTGCTGGACAACAAGATTGTCAACATACAGCAACAATAGATTCACTACGTTCTTTACACCAAAAATACAATAACCTCCTTGATCGAGTCATCTACCTATCTGTGATATTATTATTGAAATACTAAGGTGAGCATTTTTGCCTTCAACTGACCAACTTTATTGTCACCATCACGCAGTCCGTAGATAGCGTTAGAACACTATAAGAACTCAAAGTAAAGACCCTGGTAAACTATTATATAGAGAGAGGAAACAGAAAAGTCCAAGGCATGGCCATTGGTGGATTTCAAGTTCATACGTCATAGCTATACGACACAATTGCCTGGATTTACCTTTAACAGGTTCCTTGATCACAGCATTTATAACATACTGTTGAGAGTAGGGAGGCACAGGGAACCACAGCAAAAACTGAATGGGAAAGTGGGTTTCGAGTGACAAAATCACCTCATACATCATTTTGGAGCAGTGGTTAGTTTGTGTGCGTGTGAAGAGACCGAGTGAGTGAGAGAGTGAGGAGGAGGGAAGCAAGGCCATTAAAGGCAAACTGCAGAGCGGCCCTGCAAGGATGGATGGATTAGTGTTACAGTTTTGCGTAGCACTAGCAGCACTGATAGCAAAGCTCCTCTATTTGCTTGAAAAATATATTTCACACCTTGGGTTTCTTGCAAGTTGGAATTCCAGAGAAAGGAGTGTTCTCTCTCAAAGCTGAATCATGTTTTTTTTTCACCTGGTTTGGCTTCATCAGATCACACACACACACTTTTTGACTTAACTGGAAATCACAAACTGTTTTTTTTTGTTTTTTGTTTAGCAAATACACTTTACAAGAGACATTTTATGCATTTACTTACAATTACAAGCAGGTACACATCAACTACCATAAATAAAAAGCAAGAAACTCAATTTACTAAGTCATGTCCTCTTTAGAAATTGCACAAATTTCAAACATAAAGCGTGTGAAAAGATAATAACCACCAGACCAAAGCTGAAATACTATTTATTTATTTATTTATTTCAGTTCAGAGTTACATGGTACTGTTGCTGATTTTGTTTGGCTACGTTTCTGCTCCCTGACTTTGTTCTAAGCATGAGCAGTGGACACTGGGCAGTTTTAGCACATTTGTGGCCGCAGTAAACTTAAGCTCTCACGCTGGACCTGACTTTACATTCACCGTCAGAGTTGCAGTCAGAGCACTTCTAACCAGGAGGCATTGGGCCAGTGCAAAGGGGACACATACTGCGGGTCAAATCAATGTTTTATAATATTATTGTTCTGAAAATAACCCATTCCAAAATCCAGTTTTTGTACAGAAAAGACCATTGCTCACATACACAGGACAGTGCATTCAACTTAAGCATTAAAAACAGATAAGCTGGGCATTGTAAGACAAATCAAACAAATGGCTTAGCTTTAGAAGAGTTGTAGGCAGTGAGCGTAAGCACTTTTCCATGAGTGGCGCGTTAGAACGTACTTCCAAGTTTTTCTAATTCATATTACATACTCATGTTTTGTTGCATTTGTATCTTTTTACTACGACTATGGCTCTCATCTACACTGTGACTACCGTGGCAATTTTTTTTGACAGTTTAAAAATCTGTTCGGGGATCCACAGCAATCATGTCCTGTCACATTTGTCCATTCTGCCCCCTCACATTGGCTCATGTTGTGGCCGCCGGGGAAAAGAGTGTAAAAGTAGCATGACATAAAGGCGGAGAACTAAGTGAAGATGTTGGCTTGTCATGCTAGTCATTACCCACCTGCCATATGCTTGTCACATGTAATCAGGGTAGAGTTACGTTATATTATACTTTGTCTTCCATTACATTGATGCTTGGTGTCATTTACTTCCAAAAGAGCTGTCCCCCACGTTGTCATTTAAGAGTGGGATTGGTGTTATTACAATGTTTAGCTTCTGATAAATGTATGTCAGAATGTTAAAATGTGTCTTTTGACATTCCGTGTCCAGTTAATAAAGGATTTGTGAACTCCAGAACAAATTATTCCTTGTCAGTGGCGAACTTTGTTCTGAAAGTTGACCTTACCAAACCAACAGTGTTCATCTCTGGGGTTTGAGTGTCGTTCACCGCTTGGTTCCTGTCATGCCACTTTTGTCGGTAAAGACTTGACTATATGTTGTGAGTTAAACAGGTCACTTACATGTATCTAGCATAATATGCACTCCTAAATCACAATTTAACTGACCGGACCAGTCCAAGGTTTAGTCCACCGTTTGTCCTAAATGAGATGGAATGCAGGATGACGTGAACAAGATAAGCCGATGGATGACGGACAATATTGTATTTACAGCAAACTGGTGGGACTGAAATACATTCATACTTGCGCAGCAATGGTTAAATGAGCCAAGAACATTTCTGTGTTCTGAGTGAAGCCTTTACGAAGCACCGTGTCCGTGTTCAAGATGAATCTTTTAGCTTCAAGGATTTGAGAGCTCCAAGAAGATGGGCCAAATTCAACTTAACTGCTGCACTCAACATTTAAGCGCACTGCTGCATGATTCACACAAAGTGCTTTTTGGAACAGCGTGCAATGTCGGAAACGGACATTGCAACAACTGACAAGCACATTTTCACACTATTCAACCGTGCAGTTCTAATACCAGTACTTCAAATCTACTTGAAGAGAACAATCAAATTGTATTTTCCATTCTCAAAAATTGGAATCATTCTTCTCTTGCAGAGGCTACTTTTCAGCCTCCTTGATTGGTATACGTTCAGGTTGAGACTTACCCCAGTGTTAGAAGTTAATGCCTCTTGGGCAAGGTCTCCTCCAGCATTTACAATAACAGAAATGTGACTGCAGTGTTCTGTCACATCATCTTTATAATCCTACACAAGATGTGTTTCTAAAGTTTGTATGCAAACACGCATGGCGAGCAAGAGCAAGAACACATGCATCAGAGCAGATCTGAAGTAGCACACATTTAATTGACTTTATGAAGTTCAGTAACTGTATTATCACAAATCTAGGACTGTGCTGATCTCTCAAAAACGACAATCAGTCTCCTTGAGGAAATAAGATGCAAGAAGTGACAAAACGCTTGTAAACAGTGGCGACCCCCGTGGAGATCAGATGGCATTTTGAACACAACTGCACTGCTTGCTTTCATTGAAAGAGAAAAGGACAGTCCTTTTGCTTACCAACAAAAATGCTCCATGCCTGCCGATTGATTTTTTCACATTGAAGAGCAGTTGGCTCCCATATGGTAGTATCGTAATGATTTCATGCACCAATGAGTCGCTCAATGTAGAGAAAGAATAATGTTCTCCCCGCAGTGTTAGTTGAAAAACAAAAATCCTTTCACACTTTGTTCATTGTTTTATTATTGCCAATGCTCTTGTACCTGATTTTGAACACGCATCATACAAAATTGTGTCTCAGTCGTCTGCATCAAACTTTTGATGCATACAAATAAAGAAACTCAAACCCTCAACCCACAAAGCCACACTCACACACATGCATAGAGACTGCTCTCTATTCAAGCGGGGGCCATGACTTTTACAAGTATAAATCAGATTGGCTGTTTGATCTTTATTAGGCAGAGCATACTGTTAGGAAAAGGCATTAGTCTGCAAAAGTACAGAAGATAACATCTTTATATACAAT
Organism: Syngnathus acus; assembly: GCF_901709675.1. Taxonomy (NCBI): domain Eukaryota; kingdom Metazoa; phylum Chordata; class Actinopteri; order Syngnathiformes; family Syngnathidae; genus Syngnathus; species Syngnathus acus. Next base: position 12,628,264 of record NC_051095.1, on the reverse strand, counting down.
ATATGTGCCCACTGTATGCTTCATAAATGCATTATTGAAGTCATCTAAGGACATAAAGTCAATGTACAGGAAGAAGAATCCTCAACTCTACATAAAAATAAGAAATGTCAGTATAAATCAAGATTGCATGATAGGCTCTGCTCTTCTTCAGACGGGCAGCAATTTCCTTTTCCATCTCAAAGTTGCAAAGACGGATTAATTAAAATGGAAGTTTATGTTCAGCATGAGATGGATTCTAAAATTGGCTCAATGGGGAATAAGGGGGGAACACTGTTTGTGAACCGGACTATTCGTCGAGTCGGAGTACAAAGGAACCCAAGTTAATGATCTCACAAAGGAGGCTAAACTCTTTCACGGAGAAGATAATCCAACCGAGGGTCTGAATTGGCCGCCAGAATGGTTCCGTACCCTCTCGATGGCCGGGCGTGCCAACACAGTGGCTGCCACGGCACTTTACATAGAACAAATCACTCCTCAGAGTGGAGGTCCCACGTACAGCTGCCTTCTCAACTACACCTTAGCTGCCGAGTCACATGACAGTTCTAGTCTGCTAAATATTTTATTATTCATCGTGTTAGGTAAGCATTAACATAAATAAAATAATGTCCTTTATTGGCCATAGATGTTACTACTTGACTTATATTTCCCTGCAAGTGGGGCAAGTTGTTTGGTTACCTCAAACGAGCATGAAAGCGGGAGGTCTTCAGTCACTTGACCATCATGGAATTCTTTTGCAGATTGTTCAAATTGGAGGTGGGGTACCTACTACAAAAAGGTTCTATTTGACTGATTTCCAGGACATTACATGTGATGTACTATAGCTGTACATTTGAGAACAGTCGTGTACGTTTTTACAGAATACTTTGGTTTGCCATTAGTGTGCTGTGAGAGATGGTCAGATTTGCTGAGGGAAATTATTCATTTTCACTTAATTTGTCTGAACATTAGTATTTCCAAATTACAAATACATCTCATTCTGAGAGATACAGAACAACAAAATGCAATCTTGTATTAGATGACAACGGAATAAGTCATGGCTTCCTGCGAGTAGAGCACCTTTGTGTTCCATTAAACACTCCCCGATTTCACACTGAGATGTTGATTTGTGAGTAAATTGAGATGGAATCATCATTGTTTCAGGATTTTTGTTTGATAGGGCACTGTTTTCTTATGTTGAATGAGTGCCTTATCTCAGTACAAATTGGAAAACACGGCACAACATCCTTCAGTGTTTTAATAAAAAATATTAAGTATATGTAACGCTAATGGAGTAGCTAAGATTACAGTTTTTCAAATTTGCTCCTCAAACAGGTATTGATCGAACTATGTTGTCATGAATTGTTGATTGCAGAAATTCATCTTCAACATGGTTCATAGTGTTTGGCACATTTATAAACATTCTATTCATCCCTGTGCGAAAGCTCGTAATATCTCCCAAAAATCAGCAAAACAACTGTATGATGTTAAATTGGCATTATAAAATGTTAAGATTGCTTAATGGATGCGATAAAAGATGACCCATGGAGAAGGTGATTGCACCAAGATATGTTTCTCACCAAGTGTGTGAAGTCATCTTCATTCTAAAATATGCGACTTCAGTGAGATACAAGGCCGACAGCATAATTGCACACCATTAGCTTTTGTGGGGGCAGAGTAGCAAGAAAAATGACAGGCAGGAGAGGACCTCTGTGATAAGAGAGACAAAAAAAAAGAGAGAAACTCGACAATAAGTGAACCTCAGTCCACGGAGCGGGGAAAAACACAAACAAATCAAGAGCGTTTTAAATGAAGGACTTGAAAGGAAATGTAGAGGTGTGGTTTTGTGACAGTATGAATTCCTTTTATGATTTCAAGTACAAAAGAGTCACGAGTCAAGCTTCTCTCTGGACATGTATTCAAAGTAAAGTACAATAAAAGTCATGTGACCTTTTTAATTCCAGGTAATACTTGTTCATTGAAGTTCCATTTTTATGTGATTGGTACGTATAGTAACAGTTGCCATACATCCATGGTGATGTCACGTGAGGTCACTTGAGCTTGGCCCACTCCTCTTCCCTGCGGGTGGCAAAGTCCGCTGCTTTTGGCCGATTTAGCAATGAGCGCTGTAATAGTGAGCGCCTTTTTGTTTACTGACCAGAAACAGCTGGATCCATGCAGAGAGAATGCCTTTTATTTGTCATTATACATAGTATAACGAGATTGGAGCTACCCAACAGTGCAAAATAAAACAATATATATAGAAAAAAGTATGTTTGAGAGGGTGTTTTTTTAATAAATATTAATATCCTTGGGATTTCTTTTTCCTCACTATTTTTTGTGTCATTTTTTTGACAGATATTTAAGAATGTAAATATTGTGTTTATCCTATTATGTAATATCCTTGGGATTTTGTTTTTGGGGGGAGTGCATGCTATTTTTTTTTGACAGATATTGAAGAATGTAATTATTGTGTGTACTATTGTTATATTGTTAATGTTTTATGGTCATGTTACGTCTACTATTATGGACAAGTACACGATGATGCATACTGACAAAGGTTAAAATATATTCAAACAGCATGCATAGTGTAACAATGCATGCTTTATTGTGTAAACAAATGGACGCAAAAGCAAAGTTTACAACCAACATGTCACCTGACAAGAAATGTATTCAAATATATGTGGAGGTTTGCGGCAGATAAGGAAAATTAGTTGAGCTGAAGTCGGATGAACTGACTGAAGCCGTGCTTTTATCTTTTCCGCACTATTATAACTTTAGGTAGCAAACAGGCAGATTTCCAAATAAATCATAAAGACAGACTGGAAAATGAACAACAAGACTCTCATTCAAGGCCCACAGCAAATGTATTATGCTTATGACGTGCTTGAAAAAAATACACGGGACGATGATTTTAAAATAGTCTAAAAGGTTTTCTGACGTCATTTTCTCAATCGCTTGTCTGCTGAATTTGACTGATTCTGGCAAAGTTAAAATGTGCGTGTTATTCTTAAGTGGACAAGAAAGAAGCATTTAGTAGGCGTACCATTTGATTAATCACGATTGTGATTCGATTTTGATCAGTTTTAAGTCAAATAGGAGCTAAAGATGGTCATAAAATGAATTAATTCAGCGATTGGTCAGAATTCTGTGAATATTATGGAACTGATATTTGCTTAGTCAGACTTTGTAGTACTACCTGACTGCAGACAATTATTCTGCAAGACATGGGAAGCTGAGTTACAACAGTGGTGGAAACTTGGCAGACGAACTGAGCTCTGTTTGTGATGAACATCTGATCTTTCTATAAAACAAAATCATCCACCTCTGTTTTTATGTGCTATTTTTAATTGTCCATTGTTTATTGTGGAAATGCTTGCCATGGAAAATGGATGTACTCAAAGTATGAGGAAAATACCTGCATTGCCACGGTTACCATGGCAATGACTATCAATTGTACTGCGCAGAGTTCACCTGACCCAATGTTTAAATGCTTGCCATAGGTACAGAGGCATTTCTAAAAATGTGTTCCGGCACTCTCATATCCAACCCGGTTGCCAGTTGAAATAATCGAATCAGTATAACGAGTCAACACTTGAAAAACGTGTACAAATTGATCTGTTGTTTGACTATCCTGTTAGATTAGCTCGGCCATTGGAAGGTGGAGTCCCAGCTGTGTCAATACATGAGATTATCTATCACAAGCCAAAGTGGGTTTAGTGAAACACGGCAGCAAGACTAGAGCAATGCTGATGAGGAGGGCGATACAAGTTCAGCAGCAATTCACAACTGGGAGTGTGTGGGCGTGCGTGACACCAGCATGGCCATGTCAGTTTGTGGGGGTCGAGCCCGCTTGTCGCTTTGCCCGATGCCTGCATGCTTCTCATTCAATGAGACATAATAGGGCTGATCCCACCACAAGCGACATACACAGTTCAAGTCTCTCTACGCAAGCTCACATTTATGTTGTATTGTTTACCAACATTGGTAATGAATTGTGTGAGTGAGAGGGAATCAGAAATGAAATGTTTTGAATTGTTATTACCTCCCATTCATCTTCTATGAAGACAAAGAATACAGCTACCAGACAAATGAGCAAACACAAATTGAAGTCTTTATGGATCATTTTCACTTTTATAAAATAGTTTGACTTTGATGGAGGTCCACGCTCTACTTAGTGGCACGGCATAGCTAAAAGAAATTAGACACGATTGTCGGTGTGAGGTCCGAGCCAACTACAGCATTATGATCACTAAAACATGGCATGTAAATCTGTTTTAAAAAAAAAAAAATCTTATTATATAGAAAGGGTCACGAGAGACAATTGAATGCTTTACACCTCCAATGGTATAAATCACTTGGAGTACTTAGCAGTTTGTCAGCACCGTATGTCAGAGACGTTCAAATTGCCGAGGATCAAAGTTACCTCAAACGACACGCTCGTTCGTTCAGAACAAATTAACAAATGCTGCAAGCTCACACTTAAAAGTAGTCTTTTCTTTCATTTTGCCGCTTATCGGGTTCAAAGGCAGTAGTATGAACAAATGAAGAATACATTGTTTAAACCGAGCATGTGCGTGAGAACATAAAAAGCAATGAATAAATGTTTGTGGTTGTGCTGTCGGTAGTAAATATGTTTCTAATGTCACCTGAAGGAACATTTCATGAAATAGAAGAGCTTTTTTTCTTCAACTCTAGATTGATCATGTTTTAAAAAAAGCAAGTAAGCATAAGGTGGATTGAGGGCATTTCGGATGCAGTCAACTGAAACTTGATGACAAATTGCGGCATCACAAGGGAAATAAATATGATGTGATTTGATGAGACAAAGATTATGATGAAGTGAAAGACTCAGTGAACCAGGACACACTCCGTGGCTGTGGGCATCTGTCCCTGTGGACAGTGAGAGGAACATGATGAAAAAAATATGCTCAGCGAAGATGAGGCTCTCGTTCAAATCTAAGTGGGCATAAATGGACCATAACTTCTCCTGGAACTTTGACAAAGTCATTTCGCTGCACTGTGTGACGTGATCCATGCATCCCCCTCAAAATACAATATGAACATAGCAACTAATGCATACAGGCAATCGGAGCTGCCACTGTTTGGCACGGTCTCATTTCCTGCTAGTATAGTGAATGAGCATTTCTAATAAAGGGGGCAACCGTATCTCTTTGCCAGCTCCGCTATGTGGACATTGTTCATCTGAACAGCCTGAGTGTTCCAGGATTTTGCACTCCCCCTCTGTTGTATCTGGGCCACACTCTGCATTAGAATCTCTCACTGCTTGATCATCTACCTGTCTTCTTTGCTCTCATCGCAGATGGCTGGCATGTAAACAAATAGCCACACATGCTCCAGCGATGAGAAGGACCCCGCCGAGGCAGCTCTGCGCCCAGCACCGACATTTCTATCGGTTTCCAACGTCGCCGTTGTCGCTTTGGCAAAGTTTGAGATGCTGGATTACAGCCTGGTCATGTTTCCCATTTAGAATGAAGCTCTTGACCTTTCACGGGAATGTGCTCTGTTTATCTGCCCACAGATGTTTATTTAGGTTGGAGAGCCGGATGGCCCTCTTTTCCTCGGCGCAAGAGAAAGTCTCTGGTGACTCCACTTGAGCATGAGCTCAAGGGTTTAGTGGGATTAAGGAGGTTCACAAATTCAGCATGAGTTGTTTTATGCCATTTGGGGCAACAGAAAAGATTGTTTCAATAAATTACCGCAGTAGGACAAAAGTAATACACTGTTGCTTTCAGATACACACTTATATCATCAGATCTTCCAGAAAATACCTCTAATGACATTAGAAAACTGAGAAGATTGCAGAACGTAGTTTAAAAACTCATTCCCTATTTGTTTGCTGTCAGAAGGGAATCAGAGCCAAGTCAGGAAGTCACCATATGGAACAGAAAAAAAATGAGGGGAAATGTCACAAATCTCCCGACGGGATTTATTGTATCAAAAAACGTTTGCATCACAAACTCATTGTACATTCTGAGAGCTTCAAGCATATGCTTCTGCAGTATTACTGCCCATCTTCATCAATCATTTATTTGAGAACAGCGCGGTTGCACTGGCCTCAATACCGAGGGGAGGGGATGCCAACAACAAAGAGCCATCATGGATATGTAGAATGATTTCTGTAAACGTAATACAAAGGACAAAGTGGAAAGCAAATGTGAGTGGACATTGACGTACACATAAAGAAGTGCATCATGAATGGCTTTGAAAATGAAAACCTTTAATCTCCATTTTTCATACAACGGATTACTCCTGTGTTGGTGCGTGTCGAGATCAAATTATTTGTAGCAGCATGTTTTTAAAGATGGACGTCTTCATATGGCAGCCCAAACACATAGTTCAACGTCAAACCACATCTCCACTATTAACTTATCAAAATAAAAATCATTTAACCTCCAACAGGGGGACGCTGAAAAAAGAAAATCGGGAACCACTGCACTCAGCTTTCTTGATCCAAAACTATCCAGGGAATCGATTGCTAGGACAGCAAACCTATACGGAGGACATAGTTCAACATTTGTTCACCTCAATTCATCCAGATTCATTTCACTCTTGGCAGAGTTTTTACTGAGATAAGTGACTCGAGGTTAAAAAAAAAACGAGCTTGATTTAAGGCCATCGGACATTAGAACACATGGCCCTTACAAATACCTGCAGATCCCAGAGGATTTATCACCTTCACTTTGGTGTCCGACAACTTTTACTTTCCTGGGAATAAAGTGAAGCATTTAACAGGACATTTTAAAAATATTTTCTTAATTGCCCCTATCTTGATCTGGAGTCCTGCTGTAACATGAGTAAATAAAGAAGCTTCTCAGACTTGGCAAAAGCATGGCAAACTTAAAACAGAGCCAAAAGGGAGATGAACCCCTCAAATGGATTTTTCTTTTGATTGAAAGGAAAGTGTTTCCTGAGCCTAATGGACATGCTTGTCAGGCTGATGCTTTACTTTCATCTTTTGTGACTTCATTAGCGCTCACATTGTGTACATCAAGAATCTCCCCATATGTCCTCCTACACAACAGGAAACAGTATTTGATTAAATGGCCACAGCAGCCTCTTTCTCTATGGCAGCAGATATCTTCAAGTGGCTATGAAAGTGAATATCATTATTTGCATGTGGGAGTTTTCCTCCACCCCGAGATTGCAGGAAAATGCCATTGTGACAATTGTTGTCTGACACCCAATGCAGTCTCTGTGGGTAGAGCATATCTGATAAGCATGAATATATCATGTGGCCAAGAGATGGAATCAAACTAAATGAAATGACGATAGTATAAAAGGAAAATTTGTGAATGCTCACATAGAAGAAGGGCAGTAGTAAGACGCGTAACCAATTTTCTGTTAAGCGTCGACTAAATAGTTTTTGAGTAAATCAAACAATCATTTATCTCCTATTTCCCCCTATCTCTCGTGATCTAATAACTCACAACACTTGTAACGCTTGCATCACGCCCCTCTCAGCATTTGGTACAGAATATTGAACACACACTTGGCCCCATATTGATATTACTTTAGAGATATGAGGGGGTGTTCATCTAAAATTCTTCTTCATCTCTCAGCTTTTTCCCCCCCCATGCCTGGTATGTACATATTTAAAGTGGGAGGGGAAGACTGCCGACGGTGGTAGCAAAGCTTGAAAGAAGTCCTTTCAAATCACAATTTTGCAGAGCCAAATTTGCATTTTGCACCAACATTCAAGAGCAAAACAGATAATCAACATCCCAGACGTGTCAAAATGCTTTCCCGGGCTGACGTCACCTATGGCAGCTCTGCTACACTGCAGCAACAAGTCAGCAACAAGCTTTGGCTGGCTAATAATGTGCCGAAACTCTTTGCAGAGTCACTCCGACGTCAGTCATCTGTCTGTCTGTCTGTCTGTCTGCCTGCCTGCCTGCCTGCCTGCCTGCCTGCCTGCCTGCCTGCCTGCCTGCCTGCCTGCCTGCCTGTCTGTCTGTCTGTCTGTCTGTCTGTCTCTCTCTCTCTCCTCCTCTCTCCATCACCCTAGGTAACGTTCTGTCAAAGAAAAGGCAATTTATTTTATAAAAGGCTTTTCAGTCTTTCCACTGACACATTTAATTAGATGTTATCTGAGCTTGAGTGTATTTATCTGCTTTAAAATATCCAACTTTTTGCATAGCCCACACGCCATTAGGTGATACAAAGCCAGAAGTCAGAAGTGTGTCCTTGATACCATTTCCTTGTGTGGAGAAGGAAAACATATATAAAATGCGGAGGAGGAATTGACATCCTACCACGCCTTCTTCTGCTTATTACCGTCAGAAAAGCTTCCATGTCTTACATATGAATCTCAACGTTATCTGTCAGCTTATGCAACTGTTAATGCAATTTTGGATCATGTTCAGTTTTGTATTGATTGTCAATCAATTTTGCTCGTCTGGCTTGAGTGTAATAGAACAGACTATAATAAGCTCACCTCATTGTTGAAGGGCACTGAATACTTTGGGGATGAAATTGCAATATTCACGCAGAGTGAATGTTGAATTGCAGGATATGATGGATGTCATGAATCCCTGTATGGAGTGGCCTGGTAGGATCGTGTGGATTTATAAGCAGTCAAAATTGTAAATAATTGATCAAACCAGAGCACTGATTACTGATCGAAAGATAAACATCTCTTCCTGCATGAGCTGCGTACTGCATAGCACCTCAGAGAATCAATGACGGATCCAGTCACCCCATAACCACCTCATTTCTTTCTCTCCCCATTCTTTTGCATAAAAGTTTCCAGCTTGACTTGTGCATCCATAGCGTCCTCCTGCCACAGCCCATAGTGCACTATCGTGGCTGGGCAACGTTAACCCGCTGTACAATAAAAGTGAGTATTTTAGACAGCATATGTTACATAACAGTACATTTGCCAAGAATGACACATTACATTGTATTATTTTAAATGTTTGCGGGCCAATATGTGAAAGAAGGATTTGAGCAGCAGATATGTTTGGAGGGAAAACAAGGATTGTGTAACCAGCTAGCAGGTTACTGTGCAGTGGGTAATGCACCCACCACATATGAATGGAAACACATCTCAATCCACCATCCAATACGTGGGACACATTTAAATTCACTTTTTAAAGATGACAAGTTCATCCTTATCTCCGTGAACCTGTGTCTTTGACAGGACGTTTCACAGTCCCACATCTAAAACTTCCTCTTTGTACACAAAAGGCCATCTCCTTCAACTGTTCATGTCTTCATTCCGCTTTTGTTTAATGAGCTTCTTCATATACTACACCTGTAAAGTGGTTAGATTATTTTGGCAAAAAAAGTGCTCACTAACACAGATTTAGATACATTTGTGAGCGATAATTAAAAGTAACTGATCTTTTGAGTACATAGAGGATAACCTCCCAAATTTGTTTGGTTGCAATATAAAAACATTTTTTATTTTATTTTCTCTTCCAAAATATAATGTAATAGGACTATACCAAATGTGGCAGTCATCGACTGCACAGCCTAAGGCTTGATGGATTCTGAGTTCTAACGTTGTAGGTCAGTAGCATTAAATTAACCTGTGGTTAAAAGTTACTTTGGGACCTTGCACCTGGCCGAGGATCTGAGCTGTACAAGTTAAAGCAGTTGGCATAGCATAGCTCAATCAGATAGCCTGCATAGGAAATAAAAATGACTGGCTAAATGCTTTTTAGGATGTCCGGTTTCCACTTTAAGGAGCTTCTCATTAGACCAAGACCAAGATATTTTTCAGCTCAAATTTTTCATCACCACCATCACAAAATACATTTAAATTTGCTGCTTTTGTTATTATTTCCTGGACAATGGCAAACATGTTATAAAGCTGTTTCCGGCAAAATGCCATAAATAATAAGTTGAAAAGGATTTATTTTGCATGTTATGTTTGCCTTTGATAGTCTTTTTTTTTTTTAGAAATGAAGATCACACTGTGCATGAAAATGCAACAGCTTGCAAAGATGAATGGGCTCCATTGCCACGATTAGAAACATGTTTGTTTATGTCATAACAGGGCATACTCTAGCTGAATACCGAATACCTTCTCGCATTGTATAAAAATGTAGCATTCAGGTGAAATGAGCGCTTCATTACTGATTCTTTACCAGTGATGCCATTTGGTATCTGTGACATTACAGGTGGATCATACAAACCGATGGTGACCTTATTGGTCTACTGCACATTCATATTTTGAAATGAAGAATGTTTGTTAACTGTCTCTTTTTAAGGACAACTGTTTGTAAAGACTTTGCAGACAAAAAAAATAACTGCAGACAATTAATATCCAAACAATAAGTCTTGGGTTAAAATGTTTAGCAGCCAATTTCAGGAAAATGTTCACACAAATGTTTGCAGCTCAGTTGAACATCCAGCTGCTCTTTAGCAAAACGTCACACTTGTAGCAATGTATTTTTTGGGCAGCTGTCACTTCCTGTTTGGTGTCTATCCACCTTGTTTAGGGTTAGGTGTAAAGTCAGGTGCCAAAATTAGGTGAAAATCAAAAGAAAGAAAGAAAAAACGAATATTACATAAAATGGGCTCAGTTTGTGGTCTATTGCTAATGTAAAGTCATAGACCTCACAGTCACCATGAAGTTAAATGTAAAGTATGGCGATGTTTTTATTTTGAAATTTCAACACGCTGTATATTTCAGTCAGGCAGTTTTATTAAAATCATTACCTATCTTGGAATCAGCAATGTATTTTCAAAAGATTTGATCAAACACACAACCTACATTTGTGTTGCAGTGCTGCAGTGTGATACTGGTAGAGCAGATGTTACCAAGCCATTGGAAGATCATAGCAGCATCTTGCTTCTCAGCACTTCAGTATTTCACTATGTTTATTCAAATGAAGCCCTGGATGCATCAAGGAAAGATATAATTACTTTATGCTCGTTAATTATTAAGTACTCTCTCACTCTTCTCTAAATGCACAACTTCATACTAAGTAGGGTATTTCGTTTGACAATGAATTAAACATTTCTCACATAGCCTTAACAACAGGGATGAGAAAAGTTTCCCTCCTTTCATGCTACCTCATTTAGTGGAAAGATAAAACGAATGGGCACACTAATTCTTTTTTTGTTCTCAAGAGAAAAGAGTGTCTCAACCAGTTGGGCAAATTTACGTTTTGACGGGGGCAACAAAAAAAAGAAAAACAGGCCCCATTTTGAAGTAATCATTTTGTCTTTCCCAAAACTCCAAAGGCTTGTGCCAAATGTGCCAAAGCAGCTTTGAGGGCTTTGTTGCCTCATTTGGGAGCCTGTCGTGTTATACATATTATTCAGCGCGGGTGTAGTCGAGTCAACTAGCAATTAACCTGTATCTTAAGTAAGACAGCCAATATTGATTCGCAAATACAGCTTTCGTTTTTCTGGAAATGGTCAACTCTTCATTTGGGCAATATTTTTTTAGCTTCTTCTGCCTTTTTTTCAAAGAAGCTCTCAGAATATATTTTTCCCACTTTTTTTTAACCAATCTTTTTACCAATTTTTAGCAGCTTGTGACTGACCTTATACCCCACACAGATGAGCAGTTTGAAAGAGCCACTGGCGAGTATACCTGATTTTTTAAATTAAACCTCCTTCACACTCTGTTCACACTCAGCCACGGGGGCAATTTTGTTCAGCCTTTCTGAGTGGCTTGATACAAAAATGGCCTGTGGCCCAATACTGGTCCACAGTGGGGACTCTTGAGTTAGTGGATCAAACCTGCAGCCGTTCGTCAGACCATATTTCGTATGCTCAATTATCACAGTTGCCCACAGGAAAGTTAACAAAACTCAGTGCACTCAAAACATAACAGGCAACTAAAGGGATGGACTGGCGTGAGAAATCGGCTCAGGAATTTTTAATGACCCGTGCATGCGGTTTATGTACATCTGTCATCCATTCTGTTCGAGATGGCATTTAGATGTGCCCCCTGGCCATGCAAGTTAAGTTAAAGTTAAAGTCCCAATGATCGTCACACACACCTGGGTGTGGTGAAATTTGTCCTCTGCATTTAACCCATCCCCGTGTGATTTTAATCCATCCCCTGGGGGAGAGGGGAGCAGTGAGCAGCAGCGGTGCCGCGCTCGGGAATCAGTTGGTGATCTAACCCCCCAATTCCAACCCTTAATGCTGAGTGCCAAGCAGGGAGGCAATGGGTCCCATTTTTATAGTCTTTGGTATGACCCGGCCGGGGTTTGAACCCACAACCTTCCAGTCTCAGGGCGGACACTCTACCACTAGGCCACTGAGATGCAGTGCCATTCCTGACTAGTGCGTATCTCTGCCAGTGGTGTTGATTGGTTCTATTTACTGTTTAATTTGTAAATGGGTTAATGAGATGCTCTCTCTGATTTCTGGGTCGGGCTCTTGGAGAAAAACGCAGGGGGGAAATATTTAAAAATTCACTAATTGCAAAAAATTTATTAAAAGATAATTAACTGCACCACATCGGCCACCGAAGACGCCGGCCCACCGAGCATCTGTCCGCTGCTATGTGCCTGACGCTGAGTCCCAGCCCTGGGCAACTAACAGCAAGTTACTTTCAAATGTAATTTTTATTACATATAACACGTGGGATATTCTATGTTAATTTTATACAAACTAGAGAAAATACAATATACAATTGTCATATGTTTTCCACAATATCAATCACTAACTAATTTAAAATAGCTTCATGGATTAAAGTCATAAAAAGATTATTATTTGTTCCTCATTCTCGAGATACAGCTAAGATTTTACATCGAATACAGTAAAAAAAAAACTAAATGATAAATATTAAATTTAACATTTACAGTACATGCCACGTTACCTGTGGTGAGCATGTATACACAGGCGCACACACACCCACACACACACTAAGTGGAGTCATGACCATGAACACTTCTTGTATTGCTGTACGTCCAACATGGGATGACTAAGAAGTCAGTTAGTTAACTCAACCTTTCGAGTCCAGTTTGATAAGAACATATGAATCTAAAAATGGAACCGCATGGAAAGTTAGTGTCTTTCAAAAGGCTTCGATGTCGCATGTGACGCATGGTTCTGTCTGCAACAGTCTCATCTGAGTCAGAAATTGCGGGGAGGTTAGGTGGAAGGTGGCCTCGTGCAGTCTGTTCACCGCATGCTTTTCCATGGGTTGTTTACAGCTCAGCAAGTCCGTTTTGTTATATGTGACCCGACATGCCCAAAGCATCAAACATTGCTAAAGTAAGCACTCGCGTTTCACTTGTATCAGCTAAAATGTTGTGCTTTAACTCTTGTGATGCTCAGGACAGTCTCAATATATCTCAGAAGGATGCCGCTACAGAAGGCAAGTATCACACTTCGATATTAGCTACAAATCTGCCATATAGTGTGATCAAATACAAGAAACAACTGTGTGGAGGTTGGGTACAACATTAAGTTTGTACTGCATGTAGACGCATGTAATCCAACTCCAGATCAGGGATCTCCAGTTGTTGTTGTTTCAATCAGATGCCAATTTCTAACATGGGCAGATGTACAGATTATATAGGAATATGAAACAACTATGACTGACAGAACATTCAACAACAACTCCACAATTGCCACACTTTTTACAGGGGTGGTATGGAATATAAGCAGCCACAAGGAACCGTGTCAAAGAAGAATTAGGAACTGTTCACACTAGGTGCCCGACCTGCCGCGATGGGCAGACACAGCTGTGGCAATATTAAGCTATGCCAAGCAAAAACATGGCTATCAGCCATTACTGAGGCTGCGTGCTTTGGCATCTCATTCAGCTGTTTGACCATTTGCTACAGTTTTCATCACTTTTGTCTCTATGGTTCCAATACTTTCAGAGCCATTGGATTTATTTTAGTGTCTTCCTTGATAAGATTCTTTAGAGATTGCTTCTTACTCCCAAGGCCCTTTCCCTAACACTGACTTAAGTACGAGATGCTGACGATGTCAAATGCATTAATTATATTAATGACATTGTAATCATACATGCTTGTAAGTTTAATATGTGATGTCTGTGCAGGAGAAAGCTGAAGGGCCTTTGTCATTATTTTATAGCCTGAGAAATTAGTCAAAGATATAGACTAGACGTTCATGAATAAATGCACATTTTTAAGCAGACATTCACATAATTAGGCCAACCGTGCATTTGGCTTTGCAGCTGGTATAGCGCAGTAACTGCTTCAGAGCATAATACAGGAAATGCACATATCCCCTTCATATCATTTCGGCTTTTATGTTTATTTTCCACCACATGAGGTGAATAATTGGTCGGTACCTCCTGTTATATGTTCCACAGTATATTACAGAACGATCCAGTAATTCTATCTGTCTGGAATGATAGCATAACTAACCTTATCATCTCTGTGAACTGTTTTGGACTGTGCAGGTGGTGTTGCTTCAAAGATGTAGGTCGTTTAAAGGTATTCAAAATCCATCCATCCATTTTCTGAACCGCTTAGTCCCCACGGGGGTCGCGGGTGTGCTGGAGCCTATCCCAGCCGTCAACGGGCAGTAGGCGGGGAACACCCTGAACCGGTTGCCAGCCAATCGCAGGGCACACAGAGACAACCAACCATTTGCACTCGCACTCACACCTAGGGACAATTTGGAGTGCTCAATCGGCCTACCAAGCATGTTTTTGCGATGTGGGAGGAAACCGGAGTGCCCGGAGAAAACCCACGCGGGCCCGGGGAGAACATGCAAACTCCGCACAGGGAGGGCCGGAGGTGGAATCGAACCCGCAGCCTCCTAACTGTGAGGCGGACGTGTTACCCTGTGCCCCACCGAGCCGCCTGGTATTCAAGATTTTGAAGAAAATGTGTTCAAATTCGAGATATTGTCACACGTTATTATATTTTTGAATGAAGTACAATGACATCCACCACACATGTCCATGGATGTCATAATCTGACTGCCTTCACCAAACCTACTAATTGCGTAACACCACCTGCACCACAACTTTGACCCACTCTTAGCTGGTCAAATTGGAGGTTTAGTTTCTGTTCTCAAATTGTCATGTCATGAGAACTGCCCTTGGTCTTTTTGGAATGCCAAGCATGGTCTGGTAAATTCCGAAACATAGTAAACCAGACTTGCCCCTATATGGAAATGAAGATTTGCCAGTTTTTATGCCAAGCACACATGCACCTGTCTACCAAAATACTGCCCTCAAAATCTAAATGTACAGAAGGACAAGATAAAGACAAGATATTTTCATAAAAATACAACAATCTTGCCATGACAGTTTGTAGTAAACAAGTTCTGCTAATCCAAGGTAATACATCAACATCACTTAAAAGTCAAAGTCAAAAAGTCAAAGTCTGCTTTTATGTCAATTTCTTCACATGCCAAGACACAAAGAAATCGAAATTACGTTCCCACTATCCCACGGTGACAAGACATAGTACACAATATACATACAAGTAAACAACACAAAAAATAAAAACAAGAAGGCCCAAACAAAGAATAAATAAGAGTGATGAATAAATAATAAATAAACAAATAACATAATAAATAAGAGGAGCAAAAATGGAGCAAGTGTGCAAACAGCAGACAGGTAGAAATAGCGCAAAAGTACAGGACGCTACGCAGAAGGGGGGAGAGAGTTCAGGATCCTAACAGCCTGGAGTATGAAGCTGTTGGTGAGTCTGGTGGTGCGGGAGCGCAGGCTCCTGTACCTCTTCCCAGAGGGCAGAAGATCAAACAAAGAGCGAGCGGGGTGACTCACATCACTCACAATCGTGGTCGCCTTGCGGGTGAGATGGGAGGTGTAAATGTCCTTCAGGGAGGGAAGTGAAGCACCAATAATCTTACCAGCCGTGTTCACTATGCGCTGCAGGGCCTTCATGTTGTATTCAGTGCAGCTACCACCCCAAACAGCGATACAACTGGAGAGGACGCTCTCAATGGTGCCACGGTAGAATGTAGTCATGACGGCCGGAGGAGCACTTGCTCGCCTGAGTTTCCGCAGGAAGTACAGGCGGCGCTGGGCCTTCTTCGCCAGTAATGCGGTGTTGGAGGACCAGGAGAGATCCTCACTGATGTGCACCCCCAAGAACCTGGTGCTGCTCACACTCTCCACCACCGCACCGTCGATGATCAGCGGCAGGTGTTGGGTGTGACCCTTCCAAAAGATACACTAAGATACACTCTTGGCACTCAACATGCCAAACAAAAGGCAATGAAATAAAGTCACTTAGGTTGGGGAAGACTGAAACAGCAGTTACGACATGCAGTTGTCATGTTCCTCCTCCGTTTGGGCTCTAAACATGTTTGAAGTATCCATTTGGCTGACATTTGCTTTATGCAAATACTTTGTTTCTCAGGTCCTAAGAGGAGACATCTTTCCATCCATCCATTTTCCATACCACTTCCTATATAGCGTATGCCACTTGTTTTGAAAAGGCCGTTTACTTGGTTTGGCTTCTATAAAACAGAAATCACCATGGAGGAATGAGGGTCCGAAATAGTGACACCATTTAGATAAAAGTGGAGAAAGGCTGGTGTCCGGCCGGCTATGCGCAGTACACGCTGAGCTCCTTGAGAAGCCAATAAAATATTTATCACATGAGATTCACCTCTACGTCTATGATAAAGGATGATGTGTATTGCCCCAGACTTCTAATTACTCCAATAGAAAGCTGCATCTGCAATGTATTCAAGGGAAGGAAAATTCATGCGCAGCCCAGATCAAATTTTATTTTGACAGATACACTTGACATGCTTTAGTGTAGAAAAAATATCCAACAATCATGGTTACAGTGCTTTGTATGCAAAATGAAAGACTCCTTGGAGTGTATATATTTATGTCTGTCTGTCTGTCTGTTTGTATGTACTGTGTATGTATGTACTATGTATGTATGTATGTATGTACATGTATGTATAACTGACAACTGCATATATATATATATATATATATATATATATATATATATATATATAGTACATAAAACTGACAACTAGATAGATAGATAGATAGATAGATAGATAGATAGATAGATAGATAGATAGATAGATAGATAGATAGATAGATAGATAGATAGATAGATAGATAGATAGATAGATAGATAGATAGATAGACTGATGTACCTTTCTGTCCGTTCCAAACCCACTTTGTCTAAAACCCTGTGCCCTTATCCTTGTGTTCTACCAACGAGGCACCAACATGATAAACTGTTTAAGTGTTCTCAACTTGCAAATTAGTTCTTTTGTTCCAATTTGGTCTTCATCATCTTCAATCTTCCCTTCGACCTCAGTAAAGGAAAACGGAATGCATGTACTGCTGTAATGCTGATTATGCCTCAGGTATTTTTTCTGTCAATCATTTGCAACATAATGCACTTAATTGACATCTAATGTTTTAATACAGAAGTCTGTCTATGAATGTACAAAATGCTTTATTCATTTCACTATTCTTTGTGTTGCACGGTATGAGTCACATTGATGCAAGATGACATCTATTCATTTTTTTTCCCCAAAAAAATCTATTCATCATTATTTCAACGTCATATTTGAAAGTGCCACATCACTATGACGTGGATGATGATTTTTCAGAGGCTGATATTAATACGCCATTCAACCATTTGAATGGACTGAGCAGGCCCAGACACCAAAGTAAATAAGTGTCTGTTGAAAGCTTTGTGACTTGCAAAGCTTCCTGGACGTCCGAATCTGTGTAAAGCAAATGTTTTTTTTGGATGAGAGTAAAAATTGAGATGCTGCTGCAAAGCTTGGGAGAGAGGTGCAGTAGTCTGTCCAACAAAGACCTGAATAAATTATCAGAGAAGAGAGCACGAGCATATTGCGAAGCTAAGACCAAAACATGGTCGCTGTCACTTACAATCATCTAAATGGATCCACACGTCACAACCAAGCTTGTATTGTGGAGGGAAGCAGCCGTGTTTGTTCATGAGCCAATCTTGTTGAAAAAATGCCAACGTCCTATCTGAGGTGGCCTTCATTTTCAAAAGACATCACTAAGTGCATCTTAGCAGTGGTCTCCGCTTTGTGTTTGTCAAGGGGTGAAAATGAAAAAAAGCCAAGGACAACAAAGGTTGCAATTCAAACCTGCTTTCTACATCTTCAGACTGTTCTTCGGTAACCTGTTACATAAATCATACAAAAAAGCTTCAAGCCTTAAGGCTAAAATCACTTCTTACTTTTCCACACAACATTCATCATAACTTGGTGATACTTTAATGCAACAGTACATCAAATCATTTTCAATTCATGATGGAGGTAGAGAGAACATGACAAAAGCCATTTTGCCCTCCATCATAGTGACCATGAAGCATGTTCACCATGACAATAATGTATTGTAGGACGAAAAAGTGATTAAGCATTGGATTTGACGGTATCATAATATGTGGCGAACAAACAAGCTCTTTTGAAAGACAGTAAAAAAAATACTTCACGTGTCCTTGTCAATATTACTCAAACTGCTCAAACATTGGTCAAAGGTCCAGGATTTAATTCCGTTCTTCTGACCACATGATGTCATCCTGCGTGAGGCTGTGCAACACAAGCGAGAACGACAGCATCAAAGCTTACACCAACCTGAGGCAATCAAAACACTTTTTGCAACACTGATCATAATGTGTACAGTGTGGCCTCTGTCAGTATTGATAGATGTATTTTTCAAAAAAATGCTCACAAGTCGCCTGCAAGCTACATGGCTGCCTGCTACTTTAGTGAGACCTGGTTGCATGCATGCAGACGTGACTCGTTTATGTCTTCAGGCAACATATCTGCCATAATAAGGTTGGCTGTGGCTTTACTCGGGTGACACGAGGAGATGCTCAAGTCAGCCTGTGGCAACGTTTGGCACTGTCGTTGAATATTATGGAGAAACCATGCGAATATATTCATTCAAATTGAGTTGCAGTTGAAGAAAACACAAACACTGTAGACTATGATTAACAGGCGATCGATCCAAGATGTATCGGCCGAGACGTGACATGTTATCTGATTACGGTTTAGGCACTGTGAATCAGTTGATGCAATACAACACCCTCACTTCATTTTTATATTGAATTGTTCTCCCTGGCATAAAAGAAAAAAATCAAGCAAAGCCAACTCAACGCACTCACACGACAGACATTTCTGGTTTCATGATGAATGGAATGAAAAGTTAAGAAAATACTTCTGTCTGCCTTTTCATTCCAAAAAAGCATTCCATTGCAAAATGATTACAATTCTATTTCCTCCTATCACAAGACAACAGTGTCTTCAGTTATAACGTGCAGTGTTGCGCTACTGTGAGCGGTGCCCTGATGAGAGTCTGCTGAAAAGTGGGATGATACTGGGTATTTTGGGAGCCTTTTGAATGGAAATATGCAGTCAAATTTATTTTCAAATATTCAAAAGGACACATTAATCATCATTTATCTTTTAAAAAGATGCACACAAATTAGGACACTTTAAGGAGCAGTTCGGGAATTTTGATGGGTTGGTTTAATTAAGGCATGAATTGAACACCACGGTCGTACTTCACAGTTCACAAATGATACACTGTTTTTACATGTCTCTGTGGTAGCCCGTGCTTCCTGTTCAGTGACCTACCTTCACGATGTGTCTGTGTGGGAGTAAATCCTCTTAATGACCACATATCATGGTGTGCACATAAACATGGCATGAGGCGAACAGGCGAAAAGTGAGTGATGAATGCAGTTCAAGGACATATCCACGATCATCTCACCCTAATGCCCTCCGTGCTCCGAATAATCTCTCCGATTAGTTTGGTCATATGGTTAAAGCATGTATGGTCATGGATCTTTAACTTTGTCATTGTGGGTTTTCCCTTCCCCACTTTATCAAATACTGTCCTGATTGCGGACATTCCCTGCTTGGCTTCTGTGGCGCTTGCTATCAGCAGAACACTAACAACACAATGAGGTTAAGTAGTTTTGGGATCGAACCTGTCAAGCTGCAGACCCCAAGGCCTTTTGTTTTGTACAACACTGCTTTCTCGATCCCAGACAGATGTTTTTTTTATGTTTAGGCAAAATTAATTAATCCAAGCGAACAGAAGTTTCCCCATTGCTTGTCTGATAATAGGGGAGCCGTCATCATTAGGATTGATGGCACCAATTTATTATTAATGATTCGTAAAATGAGATCCAATAGACCCCATTCTAAATACATTTTCCATTACAGAGGAGCTGACTAGCAACACTGCTGATTCCACAGCTGATTCCTGCATCACTTTGCCTATTTCTCCCTTCCATAAACCGCAGTCTTGCTTCACCCTGTGCGTCAGGCAAATTGCTCCTCTTCAAGTAATGCTTTGTAATGTTGTCTCAAATAGAGAGAGCATTTGTTTAAAACACCAGAGCCTTGTCATCATGTCATGTTGAAACCATCTCTCGGTACATCTGCAAAATGCTTTCCAGTTTATTATGCTGCCTGGTATGGTCTGTCAGTTTGACTACAAGTGCCAAGACTTTCAGTCTGTAATCAACTGATGACTATAGAGTAAGGAAGATAATGTGTTCTCTGATCAAAATGATTTCTTCCTCAACAAAGATACGCAAAGTTGCAGATTGTATTTTATGCTGCATAAATGTGGAAGAATGTGAGTGAAAATGTACCTTTTGCTTTCTGGGGCCAAGAGGTCGTTGGTTCCATTGAAAGCAAATTTCAATGAGAGAACATACAATCCTTGTTGCAAATGAGCACAGTATGTAATTCTTTATTGCTATGTACATATCCACAAAGTTTTGTGGATATCAGAAAGTAACTGGGCTGAAACCAAATCTGCTTGTCTTGGCACGCCCACCCTCCCACAAATGACTCTTCAAACTCAAATGAGGGCCAAGCAAACATCTTTTCAGACACTGCAGTTGTATACATTCCAACTGCCTGTGGAGTCACAATCAATTATTTCACAGGTTTGCAAATTAGACTTTCTTCTTATCTTCTTACAGTAGATAAAGCTCCCCCCTTAAAAATACCATTAGCAACGCCTTGAGTGCACTTAAAAATTGATGACTGTAGCATCCCTGATAATTAAGAGTGAAATGAGCGGATTGGATAGGTGTGCATGTGCACTAAAAGGCCATGTAAATGCATGCGTTACCTTCATGCTAGTCTTTGATTGCACCCTTATTGAATCTCGGTGGCCATTCTTGTTGAGCTGTGAAAAAAGCACTTAAACATCCCGGTGATTTACCAATCATCTGCCTATCCACTTTGGACTGGCGTAAAACTGAACTCTAGAAAGTCATTACTCCCACTGACTCGTTTTAGGAATAATGTTAACATCCAGAACAAAAGCGTTTGAGTTGATTTGTTGTTTGCCTCTGTGTGCCCTGCGATTGGCTGGCAACCAGTTCGGTTGTCCCCCGCCTACTGCCCGATGACTGCCTTAATACAGTTGCTGAATTCATTCAGTGTATTTTACCACTTTTTTTTTTTTTTTATCACTTAATGGCTCCATGACACTAAGAACCAGGTCAGGTGCAAACCAATTGGCTGGGAAGCCTCAGTGGTTTATGAAGCTTCATTTCACCATCACTACCATTATAGCCATAGCTACCAGGTAGCTCCGCCCCTACTTCGTAGGGTCTTGCCCACAATATCTGTTTTTGTTCAGCCCAAGTCGCCTGTACCTCAGAGTCATTATGAGACAGAAAAGGGGGCATCACCAAAATGTTGAAATGTGTTGGTAAGATAAAAAATGTTCGATTCGGGGGTACTTATTCAGGGTACAATACAGTATGTGCATACACAATAACCTGGCAGATTTCCCACCTTCTGATTGGAGTGCATTTTCTTTGACAGGTAGACTGCTGGGGACTCTTCTGGATGAGTCTCACGTGAGAACAGTGATGATGATTTTTTTTTTTACACAATTTCATTTGGTTGGAATAGCTCTAATTGAGTATAAACTTGTGTTAATCCAGCTGAATTCTGAAAGTGGTGAGTGCTTTTGAGCCTTAAGTCATCCCCTTGTATAGGGCTCCACACCGCCTAGAGTGGTCCATGCATTACATTCTCATATGTGACAATACAGACCTTGCACACAAATGGTTTCAATTTCCCCCTAACAATACAACACTACTGGTTTCAAGCATCACATTTCTTGGTGTAATTTAGGTAGGGATTGTAAAATTCAGTTAATCTCCTGCATGGCACTCTGACCTGAGGGCAGCGAAGATCAAATGATCCAAACAATAATCAAAAGGTCAGTCACAGCTTAACAAAGAACAGATAAATGAAAATGTCCGACCATGAGGTCGACTTCACTTGATGAAGAACAAATAACATGTTTTACATATCTATTATAGACTGCATGATCAAAGTCAGAAAATAACAAAATGCTGAGCACTTAGAAACCAGTATAGTGCATACAGTACAGTACTTACCTTGCTTAAGTGCATTTAATCCAACCCCTGAATGATAAAAAGTCTCAGTACTTGAGTTCAAACGTTCTGCACCCATGAGGAGATACAACCTTCGGTATAAAGAGCCTTGGAATAAGTATTGTGAACGTATCAGAGTACCCCCAGAGCGTGAAGATACAACCTTGGCTCAAAGTGTAAACTGGTTAACCACAGCAAACATAGTTCAATAAACTCTTTTAACATTTAGTGTCAGTTTGTTTTCTTTCATCACAATTGCAGTTTCCTTCAAAAAGCTCCCATAGCCCAACTCCCACACCTGCTTGGCAGAGGTAAAAAGAAACAACCGCCTGAAATAAAAAAAAATAAAAATTCAGAGTCCTCGGGGCAGCTGACATTTGACTATTCAAAAAAGGTTTCATTAGTAATTGTTGAATAATATAAAAGAAAACAATGACTTTTGTGATATACGTATATATTTCTGTGGTCTAAAAACGGCTTTTTTTTTTTAAATGAATCAGCTAATTATCCGGTTATCGGAATTTCATTCATAACAGTAATGGCATTGGCCTCAAGGAAACCATATAGGGCAGCTCAAATTTGTTATGTGGGACTAAAATGAGCTGTATGGCATCTCTTTAGAGTTGATTCTTACCTCTAAGCATTCTTAGACAAGAACTGTTTTCAGTTGAAAAGACAGCCCTGTTAAACTCCTTTTCACTTCCATGTTGCTGTCAGTGTGTGCCAAACTCTTGCTTACCGCTCTGTAGCTGTTTGCCTCACACAAATACTGACCTCACCACCCCCACACACTGCGCATCCATAAGGTCTGTCTAAATATTAGATATTTATTATAATCTTCTTAGCACATCTCAAAAATGAGGATTATCACAGCAATTAAATTCGCAGTTCATTGAAAGGTAAAAGGGAAAAAAAAAGCTTCCTAATTCCAAAAGATCTCAGTTTGCTTCTCCATTCTGCCAAACCAGTTGCTCAGTCTACCGCCACGATAAGCTTCACCGTGACTGTGAAACAAGATGGCATCTCACCGTATATGTATGCACATTTTTAAAGAATAACAGAATTGCCTAGACCCCTATCTATTATGCTTGTAAACTGTAAGAGTGCAGGGACGACTTTGCATCTCTTTTCATATAATCTATTATTCATATTGTATGATTCATTTTGTCAGCCAATCTGCAAAATGAAATGCATGAATTCATAGCACTCACGTTTTGTGCCATGTAATTAGAGACAGAATTATGGCCTTGACAGCAATTTGAATAATACAATGCAAATCAATTTCCGTTAAGACTTTTAAGGGATAATACTGAACTTTTATGACGCAGTCCGCAAAGACGGGGATGACAGGGATCACAAATGCAGTAAAAAGACCGCACAACTGAATGTTTCTTACTTTTGACTCAGCTGTTAGCCTAGCAGCACTTTGTACACGCCACATGATGTGTCATGCTAATCACCACAGAGCAGCTGCAACCATTCTCCATTTGGGTAACTCATAAAAACACGCATCTCACTAAGCTGACCTCAATTGGAGTTTAAGTCTTGGTCCAAAATGGTTCATCTCTCTTAATGGCCACAAAAAGCGCAGTACACCTATGAAAAAAAATTAACATTCTCCCTTAGAGGGCTGATAAAACACTTTTTGATTCTAGTTCTCATGCACTTAACTCAGACGGTGATTATCTTTCATAATCCAGGCATCATAAGTCCTAAATTGAATCTGAGATCCATTTCAGTCCTTGTAAAGCAGATTTATTAAAATAGATGGCCGCTTTAGATTTACAACGTGAATGCGTATAAATCTATCGGTGCTTAATATCATATATTCTCCCAAATGCAGAGAGGTTCCAATGGACCGATCCCCAATATACAATTGCAAACTTACATGAAATATTACATGTTGGAGCAGTAAAGCCAAAAAGTAATTGAGGAACCCAGTTAAGATTCCATCCATCCATTTTCTGTACCGCTTGTCCCCACAGGGGTCGCAGGCGTGCTGGAGCCTATCCCGGCAGCCATCGGGCAGTAGGCGGGGAACATCCTGAACCGGTTGCCAGCCAATCGCAGGGCACACAGAGACAAACAACCATCCACAGTCGCAATCATACCTCCGGGCAATTTGGTGTGCTCAATCAGCCTACCATGCATGTTTTATGGGTGTTGGAGGAAACCGGAGTGCCCGGAGAAACCCACGCAGGCACGGGGAGAAAATCCAAACTCCACACAGGGAGGGCCGGAGGTGGAATCGAACCCGCACCTTCCAAACTGTGAGGCAGACATGCTAACCAGTGCCCCACCGAGCCACCCCCAGTTAAGATTATTTTATAAAAATCTCTACAGAATTACATACCAATAAAATGTTGGCTGGACGAAACAAGAATTTTGGCTTGCAACTTATTTCATAAGTAGTGTCACAGAAAGCTGTTGCTGAATGAAATGAAACCAAAGCAAAGCCTTGAAATTTTTTGCTCTTAAATTGAGTAACATTGTATGAAATTAAATTACTCAACTACTACTCGACTTTACTGCTCTACAATGACACTTGGAGTGTGATGTTGACCAGTCGCTAAGTGTTTTAGCTAGTTGCCTATGATTTATTGTGTCTATTAGAACCAAGCTTGCACGTGTTTGAATCCATAAAATAAGATATAACTTCATACACTAAAACAACAGGATTCAATTTTGGGCAAATCACCACTCAATATTTTATTTAAAATCCAATCTACGATTGGGTATTTTGAGGAACAGACCCAGAGGGTAACCTAAATAGAATATAGTGCACTGGAAAGGATTACTTTGAGTTGTATTGTTTACTTTTGTAGCAGTAATAAAATGATATAATTACAGCTATAATTTTTGAAGGGACAAGAAAAGGAATTCCCTTTGGAATGACCTCCCGTTAAACATAAGGCAAGCCTACTCGCTGTCCCTCTTTAAAATTCGCCTCCAGACACATTTTTAATGTTTGGCTTTCGATTCACCATGATACCCTGCAGTTCATTTACAATGGTAATGGTTCGAGGAATATGGTATTGCGAATGGTCGGCCCCTATACATTTTCATCTAACCAAATCTGGCCCGC
Organism: Syngnathus acus; assembly: GCF_901709675.1. Taxonomy (NCBI): domain Eukaryota; kingdom Metazoa; phylum Chordata; class Actinopteri; order Syngnathiformes; family Syngnathidae; genus Syngnathus; species Syngnathus acus. The sequence continues at coordinate 12,602,857 of NC_051095.1, read as the reverse complement.
TTTGCAAAACGTTTGGACACCCCTGTTTTAACTGTCTTTGTTTTATGTCTGTTCTTTTTTTTTTTTTTTTTTTATGTACAGTACTTTGTATGCAGCTGTGGTCTTTTAAAATGAACATTTCTGAGGATGGTTATAAACAGATTTTATGACACAAATTTGGAGTGTAACCCTGAACAGTGAAAGAACTTTCTATGTATTGCATGTTGTCGCTTATGAGAGACCTTAACAGCTTCAGGAATGAGGTCACTTGAAAACATGTAAGATTTCCTTCAGCTAATTGCAACAATGATTGTGTCTTCTGTCATCATTTTACTATATGACATTTAAGGACTACGTTGTTTCATCTCCACTAAAATTACTAGCTCACGATGACCATTTATTTTAATAGTTTATCAAGTGATGCTTCATTAACATTCAATAACAGCAACAAACTTGAACAATGGGAACTGCTAATATTCAAAAAACATCTTACCGTCAGGAATATACATGTATGGAGAGTAAGAAGTGATGGGATGATTTGAATAAGACTTTGGCAATTAAATAAAAGAACATCTGAGTTTGAAATCAATGAAGACCATGAATGACCATGAAGAGCAAAGTAGTCGAGTCATTTTTACAGACTGTAACCAAAGAGCTAATCTAACGTTATCTTGGCAAGTCTTGGATTTGTCAGCACTTCAGCAAATATAGAATGTTGGAAGAAATCCACTGCTGCACAAATCACTCAACCAAACCAACTTTTGGTTTAAGCCTTCAAGAGTTGGCACTTTAGCAATGTTAAAGACAGCACGATGTACAGAGACATGGTGACCGACAGATGAACTTTCTGATATTACGAAGAGAGAAAATAACCCTTCATTTAATTTCTTTGACATGGATAACGGCCTCCAAATTCTAGCTCATCGAGGCAGTGACAAAGGGATTGCAGAGTCACACACCAATAGAGTGTACTTCAAAATAATTCCTTAGAAAATTACTCTTCCTTTTTGCAATTGACAACCTTTTTAATTTTATGGTAAACGAACATGATGTGAAAATGAGAACTACCACCAACACATTTCCATCGAACGTATTAAACGAGCCAACGGATAGTAATTATATTGTTTTTCGAGAGACTTTTGTGGAAAAAACAACGACACTGCCAGTAAAGTTTACTTTTATCAATGACGCAACAATGTCAAAAATAAACAAGTTTAAAAAGAAGAAGAAAAGAAACAAGTGCAATGAGAATTTACATCAGGAGATGGTTTGAAAAACCGATAATGCTTCTAGGGCTTGAAGTCTTCAAACAGATTCAAGATAACAGATTAAAAGAAATTAAATAGAATTTAAAAGAATTAGACATGTTTTTCAACACAATAATGGTCATTGTGCCGCTATTTCTGGTGTGCCTGCCTTGGCCACCTGGGGCAGTATAAGACATCCATCTATATTTGGCAGACATTATTGAGACATCTCCACTTTTCTCCGCTCATCAGTACGGCACTAATATTAATCCCGCTTCTCAGGCAAGGGAGAATATATGGCTACCTTGAGCAGTGTGAGACAGACAGACAGATGGACAGATATTGTTTCTTGTCAAAGGATGAATAATATATAGCTGGGGTACTTTTATATCGTCTTACTTCTTGCGCGGCTGCACTGTTAATGTTCAGTCTTTTGAGCCTAAGGAATTGTAGCACCGCAACATAGATGCCATCAAGCATTAGAATTAAGTTAGTGCACTGAAATAAGCTATATGGTTGCATTAAATAGACAAGGTGGCAGTTTTTTTCTCTTGGTAAAAACAGATGTACTTTCCTATTTTAGAACAATTTTGGAGGTCAACTCTGCCGCCATATGCTCTCTTCTCTAAAAGGTCCCGGTTGAATAAAAACCCACCTCTATCATGGGCTGTTTAATGGAGCCAAAAACAAACAAACTTGAAATTTCAGCGACCGTGTGGAGAACTGCTCTATTGCGCAGCCAGCAGTGGCCTCAGTGTACGAAGGTGAGCGCCCTTTAAGATAAATGATCTGTTGGGAGAATGGCATCCAGTGTAGCGATGTGTTTGGAATGAACTTAAGCTGAGGACATCTGCCTTCAGAAACTGAGCAGCCAGGTTGTGAAGGTGATTTTCACCTTTGGACTAATATAAGGTGGACAGAGCAGACCAGAAAGCAATAGCACTGTTTCATATGTCACATCAGACATTGATTGACATGGGGACATGTTACCTGTCCATCAACAAGAAAGGGAAATTGAATAACCAAGTCAATCTTATTGTGTCTTCTTATATCTGAAAATATGTCTGTGAGCAAACCATTCTGCTTCTTGTAGTAGGGACGATTTGAATATAAACACTCCTAACATTGACTTTTTTCGGCCATGACTCGGGTAGGCTGGATAAAGATCCGGAGTCACTTTCAAGCAGTGACCCGAGTCTAGTACATCAAATCCAAAAGGTAAGCAAAGCTGTATTGAATGTTCTTGCATGCACGGATAAGCAATAAGGCCGCCGCAAAATGACTCATGCGGCTGAACGAGACTGAAGTGGACCGACACGAGAAAGTTGCAGACAACAATAACAACAAGCAGTTTTGAGTCAGTGAATGGAAAGACCCCCCCAAAACATTTTAATCTAAATACAAGTTGCAGTAATGTCAGCATAAAACAAAATTATTTAAAAAGCTCTTAAACAAACACCAACTGTCCCAAATTGAATATTTTGAAGCAAGTAAATTTTAAATTCAAAAAAACATCCTTTGAAGATGAAATGAAATCATTTTATATTTGAAAGAACGACATCCCAGTGGGTGTTGCGCGACAGGATAGTGTTTTCCTGTGGTCACTGAGCAACACTTTGTCAAACAGCTACAAAGAGAGAGTGCTCTGAAAAGGTGATACAGATGAGACATTTGCTGAGGGTGATTGAAAACATTTGTTCAAAAAGGGAGTTTTTTCTGAAAGCCACCCTGAAGACTTTTCAATATAATCGTAACCTTTTCCAGTATTCATTTCTCCTCACATCTACTCAGACAACCTAGATGAAAGGTTAGAACAGGCCCAACGGTGTCTGAAGGTACAGGTCTGTTAGTGCAGTCTGAATTCTCTCATAATTTTCAAGGTCTAACCCTGTCAGGTAAAAAGATAAAAAGCTAATTTATAGTCTCAGATTGTCATATATAAATTAACAGGTAACACTGTTAGATAAAAATTCTAAAGTGAAAATTACAGATCCCACTTTTGCAAATTACATGTCTGCTGGTACAATGGGCAGTTAATAGCATGCTGAGATTTACTGCACAGCATTCTGGCTTTATAATAGACTCCAATTTCATCTTAGTGACAAAAAGCCCTCTCCTGACCTGAAATGCTCAAAGAGAGCTTGAGAGCCACTGGAAGAATAGTGCATGAGAGAACATAATAATTAGCAGCCGAAATGTCACCATCACCAAGGCCCAACCAATTTAGCATGCAGACATCATGTCTCAACCCCACTCTGCTAAGGACAGTGCGGCCAAGAGAAACTCTCTGCGCGGATGGTAGTCTAATGTAGAGAAAAAAAAGAAACAAGGCAGAATACGGGGTCTTACTCTCCTGAGGACTCTCAAGCCTGTATGCCTCCCACAGGGCTCGAGTCTATCAGCATGGTCAGGTTCTGGAAGCCCCCAGAGACAAGAGAAGCTGCGCCTGCTGTTATATGAATACGGCATTTCTGCACCGTGAGACGACCCCATTCAAGCTGAAACCCATTTACGACTTGATCCGCAAGAGCAGAGATTTAATTCCTAAACTTTTACGATACAATGAAGCATCAGTGTCAGCACAGAGCTATTTTTTTTTTCTTTTTGCCAATACTTAACTCATCTTTTTGATATGCTGATTACATGTCTACGTGTGCTATGAAGCTTGGTATGAGAATGTGTGGATGGAGTAGATTTGCATAGTAGATATGTGTGTTTGTATGTTTGTGTGTGGATGGGTGCGCCATTCCTTAAGCATGTTCAGTTGCTGTCACGGTCACAGGCGCTTCCACAGAGATCACACAAGAAGTCGCGTTCAGTTCATTGGTCACATTATTTGTTGCTGCCACTAAACTACCCACACACCTTTTAAAGCCACTAGCAATAGAGCAATATAGATAAGCAAGAAACAGTAATCTGAAAGATTTATCAGAGAGCTGCTAAAGCTTACATGTGAGGGTCTTTTATGATTTAACAACAGGAAAAGGCATTAGAAGATGTCACAAACATGTTTGGATAATACAAGCTCTAGATGGCAATAGCATGGCACATAAATTCCAGAAGATTCAAACTGCAGAAGTTGATACTGTAGATACAGGTTTCCAGTTGTCATTGAAATGGACCAAAACCTGAAATTCAATATGCATTCTAATCAACACATAAAACAAAGATGAATAATTCCCTGATATTGTATGTTGTTTTCATAACCCATCCATCTCATTTTCTGAACCGCTTCTTCTCACGAGGGTCACGGGCGTGCAGCTGACTTTGGGCACCTAATTCCATACGCATAAATTGAGCATAAATCGTCTTTTGTTTGTAAGTGGCTTTGTTTCTGGCATTAAAATAGTGATGAGTATGCTAACAGTCTCTCGCACCAGAATTCTAATTTGAGTTGATGGCACAATAGTGTGTTGCTTTTGGACTGAAAACAGTCTTTTTAATAGGGCTTGATCTGCAGGGGATCCTGAAGATTAAAGTAATTTATTTTCAACTGAAAGGTTAAACCTTTGCCTGAGTTGATGCATCAATACACCATACAGGCTGCAGGCCAATACATTGAATGGGATAAGCAAAATAGCCTGGCTGTCTACTGGTCTAAACTGTAAAAGGGTGTGAATTTGACATTAGGAAAACTAATTTTTCCTTAGTTGTGAGTGGTTATTTACCGTTTTTTTTTTCATGTATAATGCGCCCCCATGTATAATACGCACCCTAAAAACGGCATGTCAATGCTGGAAAAAAGCCTGTACCCATGTATAATACGCACCCAAATTTTTTTGTTTTTTTTGTTTTAAGTCCCAATGATCGTCACACACGCATCTGGGTGTGGTGAAATTTGTCCTCTGCATTTGACCCATCCCCGTGTGATTTTGATCCATCCCCTGGGGGAGAGGGGAGCAGTGAGCAGCAGCGGCGCCGCGCTCGGGAATCATTTGGTGATCTAACCCCCCAATTCCAACCCTTAATGCTGAGTGCCAAGCAGGGAGGCAATGGGTCCCATTTTTATAGTCTTTGGTATGGTCTTAACTAGGCTGGATGTATTTTTTTTTGTTGGCGTTGATTTCTCCGACTGCCCATAAAGGCACCACCGCGATCAGTTAGGTTAAAATGAAAAGAGAGGAAAGTGACGTGCGGACATGTGAAAAAGGCGGCTCTGTATGGGAGAGAAGTTGAAGAGGAATAAAAACACCCTTGGAAACCAAAACTTGCCCCTCGTCGTGACTCGGAGCCGCAACAAATGTTTCGGATTTGTGTAGGGTACATTGTGACAGCAAACGAGCAGGTGATCGAGCAAGCGTCTGATACGAGAGCATTGCGTTCGTATGGAGCGTGTTTGAAGTGAACAGCAGAGACGAAAGGAACAAGGCAAAGTGTTGTGAAATAAAATATTACCTGTAATACGTATTTTGTTATTTGCTGATTGTATGTATTAAACTATCACATTCATTGTCAGTCAAGAAGAGAAGAGGACTATTCGCATCGGATCCATAGTGCGCATGCGCAGTGATACTGCCTCCGTATGACGTCCAGTCCGCGATGGAGATTAAAAAACAACAATATTTGACAATAACACAGGTTTCTGTTCCTGTCTTTGGTAATGTCACCCTGTCTTTTTGTTCCACGTCTTTGTCGGTCAGTCCTGTTGTTGGTTTTGTTAGAGAGTTATGTTAGTTTACCAAGTCTGTGTTTTGAGTTCCTCCAATGAACCCTGGTACAAGCTGCACTTGGTCGCCCTCTTCCTTTCCACACTCCATCCGTGACAAGATTTTCTTCAAAAATTGTTGTACCATGATTTTCTTAAAAAAAAAAAAAAAAAAAAAAGAAATTAAAAAAAAAGAAATTTGAAAAAAAATTGTACCCATGTATAATGCGCACCCCGGATTTTAGGACAATAAATTCGTTAAATCTTGCGCATTATACACGGAAAAAAACGGTATTTACTTCATGTAACCTTTGATTGGCGATCCTACTGGGCACAAGCGGTACCAATGCAGCAATGTAGCAATCACAAAGGCAGTGAAAACTGTAAATTGACACAAATTGGTATACAGTAGCAGAACAGTAAGCCAATCAAAAGCCAAAGAATAAGAAAGTCTAGTTGAAGTGTGATGTGTTCATTATTTCCCCATCTCGAGGCATTTGTGAAGCCATGAATAGATAATGAAAGCTAAATCTGCATGAAGTATTTCTATACCGGTAGCTTAAGTGGCTCATCAAGGTATACAAGAGTTAGAAATATGAGAAACAGCAATTTTCAACCACTCAAAACTATAATAAATTCACACCTTTCTGACAGGTTTCATTAAAAGCTGAGTCATGCTACCTTTTTGAAATTAGAACTCTTGCATTGCAAATAAAGAGAAATGACTGAAGGCCTCTGATTTCATGCAATTCTCATAAGATTAACTTGTTGATGTAAGTGATATGAAAAGGATTCTTGCATGGTCGGGTGGTTGAGCCAAGGCTGGTGTGTCTGTAAGACACCCCAACCCACCCCCGCCCCCCTCCCTCCAATGCCAGGGCCCCGAGGCAACACTGTTAGTGCTAAATTGACAAAGCAACTCGATGTGACAGGAGGGGGTCATAAAATTGCATTTTGTAGGATCCGTGTTTTCCCATCCTCACTTGTCCCTCAGCCCTTCAAATATTAGATCATTGCTCAATTTCAGCCAGTATAACTCTTCTTGGGCTGCATCCATGTATCCCATCATACAGACAGGATGGGGGCTGAACCATAGACATAACCTTGCCCGTTTCTGTGGTCACACAGTAGAACTAAAGTGTGTCTCATTCTTTGGTGACAACATTGTCATTGACTGGAGTTACGCGTCATGGTTCATTTGGCACAATTCCCATTATTTTCCTCCAAGTTGCACAATCCAGACATGGGTGGGGTATAAATGACAAGAAAAGTGCATGGAATTGGAGACTTTCAGATGAGGCCTCTTTTCAAATCAGATATCTGCAAATGTGATTGCAGCATAAATAGACAGATTGGCCATGACCAATCAATGCAAGCCACATCAAAATAGTACCGATTAAATGTTATGAAAATGTCACACTATGGTTATAGTGAGAAAAACTATTAGTAATCACTATGACCAGGATTTTACTAAAAAAAAAAAATGAAACAAAACAGCACAAATATACACAGTGCAGGAAACAGCAGCAATCCAAATTCCTTTTTTTTTGCACGTCAGGGCCCACAAAATGTAATTAAGAGCGATATAGCTAACAGCAAACTTTTATTGCTGTAAAATCTTTTGTCATTGACATTTGTGCCGACATTTTCTTGTATTGCAGCACACAATGTAATTATCCTGAATATATTTGACAAATGCCGTCTTATAAAATCTGAAGCGAGTCTGCGCCCCCATGTTGAACCATGTTGTCACTGCCCTGTGTTGTGACTTTGAGTATGGTATGCAGTAACTTTAAAACCAGATTTATCTAATATGTCACTTGAAAATGACATGTTTGATATACATCAAGAAGGAATAAAAGGTTGCATCTGAATATATTGATAATCATTAACGTATAAATCTCCAACAGCAAAGTGCAGGCACCTTTTTTGCCAACTGCTGGCTTCTCCCGCCGACTGCAAAAGATAATGCTTGCAGCAAATACGAAATCTGTCAACGCTGCCGTATAGTCCTTCCTTTCCCAATTCTTTGAATGCTACAGTTGAGTAGATTACAGAATGATTCTATGAAGCATGACGCTCCATCTGAATTCTGGGTCAGCAACCAATGCGGTATCACTCAGAAGAAAGGCCCACGCACAATGACCCTCATAAACAGAAGGCTCTACAGAAGACTTAAGCTTTTCTTGACGCAAAACTTTTCCTGAAAACATGCTGCAAATTACGACGCGAAAAAAAGTTTGCAGGTGAAAATAAACGCTACTGCTCATTTGTGTCAGCCATGTTTTAGCATGGATTATAAAGCGTGCGGTGCAAAAGGACCAAGAGCATGTGCTAGTAGTGATTAACTGGACTATGGTCAAATCATGTAAATTGTCAGTTCTTTATGCAAAGCCACATTCAGTTAATAACTAATTGAAATGCTATCCCAGCGCTGGTGTAAAACACAATTAGTGTACAACGAGGCGTTATGTCTTCATAACCTCACACGTAACACAGAGGAATGACAGCATTTCTTTCAGACTTACATATATTAAAAGAAAACAATTTTAATGACCACACATTTGGCCACACTTGGTCAAATTTTCAAAGGAATTTCCATTCCATGGATGCAAGCATTCATGAGGAGGGTTAAGTATATTTCAGTGCTCAATTAATTTTACTGTTTTGTTTTTTACACTATTAAGCACAATTTAGTCAGCGGTTATTACATCGTTCTCAATTTCATGTTTGTTAGTTGTGTTGTATGAACATCATTTGCTGTTACTTAATCTTGTAGATTAATGTGCAAATTGAGTTTTAGTGTTTGACAGCAACACATTGCATTAGAAAGGCCATTAGCATACTTCTGAGAGTTACCACCTGCACATTTTATGGTCATATTCAAATATTGTCTATAGTATATATTAAACAACAGAGGCAACAACAACTACATCTTTGAAAGTAGCTGGGCATAACATTTCCCTTGTGCCCCTTTTCCATAATAGAGGGGAGCCAGACGCTTTCTTTCAAAAACAAGCGGTCGGCCACAGCAGCCTTTGAGGACAACAGAACTAATTCATTGGGGGTACATACTCTCCTCATAGGTACGTGATTATGAAATACCCCCCTCAACACTCTTGCTCGGTGGCTATGGATTTTGAGCAGATTGGGTTACTTTTAAGGTTGGGTTAATTATTGTGATCTAGCAGATTGGTTTGAGGATTGGATTTGAGCGGGCTGAAAAGCTCAAGATGGTCACCATTTTAGACAGTTATGTGTAATGGAGTTGTAATGTAATGTAACATTCCTTTTGCTGGCTAAACAATCTTTACTAACGTGCTGGGTTCAATCCTAATCCCAATGCGCTGGGTATAAATAATCCAAATTTCATCCAATGTGGACCCAAGCAATTTTGAGAGTGTATTCCATCAAGTCAACAAATGTTTGTTTTACCCTGCCCACGTTTTGAGGACAGCTCATAAACGATATCAATAAACGAGTGAAATTAATAAATATCAGGTGGTAAACACACCCCGTGCATCCCGCCTCTCCTGTGGCTGCTAGCTTTTGATGGCTGAAAATAGCAAGATTGACTTTGTCCCCCACATTCTACACTCCATGTGCAGGTGTAAAATAATATTTACTGTATTTCAATAAGATCAACACAGTACTTGGATACTAGTGCATGGCAACATTATTTTATTGCTCCTCTTTCCAAATGTTTTTTTAAATAACTGTAAACGTTCACCACAGAAATGAAAATGAATGCCAAGCCAATGGAAGATTTTCGAACGTGTCATAATAACCACAACCACATGGCACACAGCCAAAAGTCAGCCTATGCATTCTGTATATAAAATAAAATGATAACATTTCCATCTTGAACTTAATCTTTCCACATTGCCGGGGGGGTTGTTGGGGTGAGCGGCTTTGTGTTCGACCTCAGGAAAGTCCCAGCAATCCCCCAACTGTCTCTGGGGAACAGCAGGGAAAAATGTGCAATGAAATGAAACCTCAACCCTCACAGCCCTCCCAGATTGCCATTGAAAGCGTTGACACTACAATGGGTAACAACGTGCAACCATGCATTGATAATGAGGGTGCGAGTCAGAAAGGAGGAAGAAGCAATAAGGCGGAAGGATGAACTCTTGCCTTCCTATTAGTAGTGTTAAATCTTGAGTTCTGGCCTTTTTAATGTAGAGCAATTGAGCTCATGAAGGAGGGGACAGGTGTGAAAACATTCCAAATGTGAGAGAACTTGGCCAAAGAGCCTCAACTGTAGGTCAGTGTTGAACATGCAATCATCTGCCACATGGAGAGGACGATTATTGCAGACAGGCGTGACATGCCATGCAGGGATGACTGCCTCAGTAAAAAGCGAGGAATTTCAGAGGGGTATGCTGTGCAAATGACTGCAGTATTTCTAGATAAAAGAGGATCCAAAACACAGCAATGGGTGCACAGATGAGACCTGTTACTATATGAATGCAAGTATTGCACAACAGACAGAGATGGGAACAGTTGAATGTAATGTAACCTGCCCAGCCGACTCCGAAACAAGCAATTATTTTAACTATCATTCCGACCATCGAGGGACAATCTGTGGAGAGTTTAGTTTAGATTTGACAATGGAATGTACATGTCAGAGATGAGCGCATCAGTAAATTTTGCAGGGCCGTCATTTATCATTCGCCAGCACCCGGGCCACCTGTCCGTCAGCGTCAGGCTGTTATTATTTCAAGCCAAACCAAAATTGTCATTTTCACTCCGTCATTGGAATTTTGACTGCTATGTTGCAATGCTCACATTTTAAGGGAGGCATTTCTAGTGGACATGGTCAAATGGGACGTGCATTGTACAAGTCCCCAATCGCCAAAGTTGACACATTTCCAAGGAAGTCACACTATTGTTTCTTTGAAACTCACTTAAACTTGAGAAAATGGTGTGAATCACACCAAACCCCTTCGGCCAGAGAGGAAGCCAAAAGTTTTTCTCGATATGTGTTGTGATGTAATGTGACCAGGCAGAATTAAATAAGAAAAACCAGTCAGGAAAGAAAGAGCGCATACAGGAAAAGGAATTCTCTTGAGATCTTCTCAACTTTGAGCAAGTTTACGCTGAACACCTTTTCTCTTGAGAATTCAGCAGTTTTATTTCAATCACACAAAAAGTAGAATCTTGCATTTTATTGGATGAGAGTTAAAAAAAATCTCGAGACAAGAACATCCAGTAATGCTGTTTTGCTATAGTAACCCTCGAGTTGTGTGCTATAAATGGTGCAGAATGCGTCAGAGACATCTCGCAAGTATCTCTCTCTACATAGGACAGTTAGGCAGCATGTATTAAAATCTGTAACCATAGTTTGAAAAAAAATGAGAAAAGATAGAAATGAGTAATTAATAATTTTTTAAAAAACTCAGAGTAAGCAGTTCATGTTTATTGCTTATTGGCAGTTTTGTATTATTGGGTTCCCATTTCACTGCCATTTTACTGAACATCCATTCAGCATTGACAAAATGATAATTGAATTAGCACTAGCTATAGCACAGTCAATGAAATTTCACAGTTTAGCATGAAAATGAATCAATGTTGATGTGAGGAGTGTGAGTACCACAGTTAACTATTGCACTGTGTTCTTAGTAAATGTGTTGCTGGCAGGATCCTCACCTCTCCAATATTGGCACTTTACAGGAGGAAAAAACAACAACAACTTTGCATCGGCAAACACAACAATCATTTTCATTTTTAAGATCAGATTAGGTCAACAATTGATCAAAAGTAACAGGCCCAGATAGGGATTGACCAGTAGTATTTATTTGTGGTGAAAGTGGCTGGGGAGAGGGAAGTCTGGGAGTCCCTCCTGAAGCTGCTGCCCCCGCGACCCGACCCGATAAGCGGAAGAAGATGGATGGATGGATGAAATATTAAGTCAATCAATTTTGGACACAGGAGGATACAGCGACAACATTCTGTATTTGTTCATTTTCCTAAATAATCATTCAAGTGCGTTGTCTGAAATAGACCTCTTTGCATGACTCCACTGCAAGCCATTGCAGGATCCTCGCTCGAGTTCTTGGGAGTCCAGGGACACCAGTAGCTTCAAATACCTGCTCACTACTAATCAGTGTGTCTTTTTAACAGGAGCTCTCTTTACCTGACAGAAACTTTCCCTAATAAGCCTTTATCTTGCGCTCACTCTCAGACATGCATTATTTAACGGTGCAATTATTTTCTTGAAATGTCCATTGGTGTCATTCCTCTTACAAGGCATTAAACCCTATCAGCAGAAACCAATCATTTTCCATGAATTCATCTCATTTGAGAAACCTAAACAAATGCGAGATGAACAGCAGTGATGTAAACAGACAGGAGGAACATTAGATTACAATGTGCAAAAACATCCCCAACTCAAACTGGAATATTTTGGGGTAATTCAAACCTCTATGCATACTGAGCTGTAACACAGTGGATTGATGGATCAAAACAATGACTGACACCCAAGAAGGTGAGGCAAGGATGCCATTGATAGCACTGACAGATTAAAAATGTCTAGTATACATGACAGTTACCCAGGAAACCACAGCCTGCAATCTACATAAACTAGGAACTGCCAGCAACAAAGCTGGTGTGGAATTAATCAGAGTGAAGCATTTGGTTAGAGATACATTTGATCTAACTGCACACACACGTGCACACACACTATGACAGTATAGTACTATAGTATATATATATATATATAAATATATGTATATATAAATATATGTGTATATATATATGTATGTGTATATATATATATATAATATATATATATATTATATATATATATTATATATATATATTTTATATGTTTTATATATATATATATTTAATACTATTATTATTTCTAAATAAACATTTATGTTAAAACTTGTCTGGTGTTTTATTCCTTGTTTTTATATTCGCCAATTAAAACATAAACATAAGACATTTGGTTAACTGCTTTATATGACAATATGTGTTTTACGTTGTTATACAAGTTGGTGTCCCTCAAAATAACAAATGTCGGCATAACGGATTTTTCTTTCAACCTTTTATTCAAGCACAAACACATTCGGTATAATAACACCATCAACTACAATCCAACAAATATAAAATTAAGATGTCAAATGTTTTTTTTAATGTTCTACCAGGTAAGTCAATTGAGAACGTCTTCTCATTTACAATGGCGACCTGGAGGAAAGGTGTGTGAAGTGTCTTGCCCAAGGACACGACGACATGTGACTGAGCTGGGATCGAACCACCACCCCTCCTGTTACTAAACGACCCGCTCTACTGACTGAGCCACAGTGGCCACAATCAATAAATGTCGGCATAACGTGTGTCGGCTGGCATAGCAGCAACGCTGTCTGTCACTCACTCGTGAATCTTCGCGAACAAACCTGAAAATGGCGGTGTCCCTAATAGAGTGTCCGAATGACATCACAGATCAAACAGCCAATCAGAAAGTGGGGGTGAGGGTGTGTGTGGCACTTTTCACTTTCACTTAAGCTTTTTCCCTAATGAAGTGGCCTGTGATTAGGTACACCTCATGGACACTTCAATAGGTACACTACACGAGGTAAAAATAAATGAATGAATAAATAAGAAAGTGTAGCAAATGATTCGGTGAACGATTCTTTTGAACTAATCTTTTGAGTGAACCGATTCTAAAGATTCAGTTCACTTAAGAACGGGAATGCGCATCACTAGTACAAAAGAGTGCAGACGGCCAAGGGCTGCCAGGTTGAAATAGCCTACTGGTTAGTGACACGCGCTCTTGCTCGGTAAGCACCTGGTTCGATCCCAGGCGTGAGCATATACCATAATGTGGTTTTAGAATTGGAACCTCGCTTTGTATGCGTACGCATATACAAACAAATGCAATTATTTATGTGTTAATACATGATGACCGTGAGCTTTTTCCCTAATGAACTGGACTGCACATCAAAAGATACAAAAGATAAGTACAAAAGAGTGCAGACAGACAAGGGCTGCCAGGTTGAAATAGCCGACTGGTTAGTGACAAAAGCTCTTGCTCGGTAAGAAGCTGGTTCGATCCCAGTTGTGAGCATATGCCTTAATAAGCTTTTAGAATTGGAACCTCGCTTTGTATGCTCCTGCAAAACGTGAAAATGACCGAAATCTTTTCACGCAGGTGTGTTTAACGAGGGTAACTTGGAAAACATATTGGAATGCGGCCCCGAGGACTAGAGCTTGACACCTGTGACCTTTGACCATGATATTTCCCTAATAAAGTGGCCTGTTATTAGGTACACTTGAAAATGGCGGTGTACCTAATGGAGTGTCCGTGTGATTCCCTCGTTAAGCGCACCTGCGTGAAAAGTTTTAGCTCCTGCAGAACGTGAAAATGACCAAAATCTTTTCACGCAGGTGTGCTTAACGAGGGTAACTTAGAAAACATGTTGGAACGCGGCCCCGAGGACTAGAGCTTGACACCTGTGACCTTTGACCATGATATTTCCCTGATAAAGTGGCCTGTTATTAGGTACACTTGAAAATGGCGGTGTACCTAATGGAGTGTCCATGTGATTCCCTCGTTAAGCGCACCTGCGTGAAAAGTTTTAGCTACTGTAGAACGCGAAAGGAGCTAAAACTTTTCACGCAGGTGCGCTTAACGAGGGTAACTTGGAAAACATGTTGGAACGCGGCCCCGAGGACTAGAGCTTGACACCTGTGACCTTTGACCATGATATTTCCCTAATAAAGTGGCCTGTTATTAGGTACACTTGAAAATGGCGGTGTACCTAATGGCGTGTCCGTGTGATTCCCTCGTTAAGCGCACCTGCGTGAAAAGTTTTAGCTCCTGCAGAACGTGAAAATGACCAAAATCTTTTCACGCAGGTGTGCTTAACGAGGGTAACTTAGAAAACATATTGGAACGCGGCCCCGAGGACTAGAGCTTGACACCTGTGACCTTTGACCATGATATTTCCCTGATAAAGTGGCCTGTTATTAGGTACACTTGAAAATGGCGGTGTACCTAATGGCGTGTCCGTGTGATTCCCTCGTTAAGCGCACCTGCGTGAAAAGTTTTAGCTCCTGCAGAACGTGAAAATGACCAAAATCTTTTCACGCAGGTGTGCTTAACGAGGGTAACTTAGAAAACATATTGGAACGCGGCCCCGAGGACTAGAGCTTGACACCTGTGACCTTTGACCATGATATTTCCCTGATAAAGTGGCCTGTTATTAGGTACACTTGAAAATGGCGGTGTACCTAATGGAGTGTCCATGTGATTCCCTCGTTAAGCGCACCTGCGTGAAAAGTTTTAGCTACTGTAGAACGCGAAACGAGCTAAAACTTTTCACGCAGGTGCGCTTAACGAGGGTAACTTGGAAAACATGTTGGAACGCGGCCCCGAGGACTAGAGCTTGACACCTGTGACCTTTGACCATGATATTTCCCTAATAAAGTGGCCTGTTATTAGGTACACTTGAAAATGGCGGTGTACCTAATGGAGTGTCCGTGTGATTCCCTCGTTAAGCGCACCTGCGTGAAAAGTTTTAGCTCCTGCAGAACGTGAAAATGACCAAAATCTTTTCACGCAGGTGTGCTTAACGAGGGTAACTTGGCAAACATATTGGAACGCGGCCCGAGGACTAGAGCTTGACACCTGTGACCTCTGACCATGATATTTCCCTAATAAAGTGGCCTGTTATTAGGTACACTTGAAAATGGCGGTGTACCTAATGGAGTGTCCAAGTGACGTCACAGATCAACCAGCCAATCACAAAGTGGGGGTGAGGGCGGGTGTGCCACTTTTCACTTGGAGGTGGGGCCACCTTATGTATTTACACATAAATACTTGCATTTGTTTGCATATGCATACAAAGCGAGTTTCCAATTCTAAAAGCACGTTATGATATATGCTCACACCTGGGATCGAACCAGATTTTGACCAAGCAACAGCCTGTGTCACTAACCAGTCAGCTATTTCGACCTGGCAGCCCTTGTCCGTCTGCACTCTTTTGTACTAGTGATGTGCAGTCCAGTTCTTAAGTGAACCGAAACTTTAGAATCGGTTCACTCAAAAGATTTGCTCAAAAGAATCGTTCACCGAATCGTTCGCTACACTTATTTATTTATTCTTTTTTTTTTTTTTTTTTTTTACCTCGTGCAGTGTACCTATTGAAGTGACCACGAGGCGTACCTAATCACAGGCCACTTCATTAGGGAAAAAGCTTAAGTGAAAGTGAAAAGTGCCACACCCGCCCTCACCCCCACCTCCTGATTGGCTGTTTGATCTGTGACGTCACTCGGAGACTCTATTAGGTACACCGCCATTTTCAGGTTCGTTCGCGAAGATTCACGAGTGAGTGACAGACAGCGTTGCTGCTATGCCAGCCGACACACGTTATGCCAACATTGATGTTTTAGTTTTGTATTCATTGGATTGTAGTTGATGGTGTTATTATGCCGAATGTGTTTGAATAAAAGGTTGATAAAAAAAAAACGTTATGCCGACATTGTTATTTTGGGGGACACCAACTCATATAACAACGTAAAACACATATATATATATATACATATTGTCATATAAAGCAGTTAACCAAATGTCTGATTTTTATGTTTTGATTGTGATTCGGAAGTGATTCGTTCACTCTCGTTCATTGAAAAGGATCCGTTCTTTTGAACGAAACGTTCACTGTCAGCATAGGCAGCCGTGTGATTACGCAATCCTCAGAGGAGGCAAGGCAGGAAATTGGCTCCTACGAGCGAATCGTCTTCGGTTTTAAAATAACTAGTATATAACTAAATAAAACAACTATAAAAATTCAGCGATTTTGGTTCAAAATTATACAAAACTACTGAAATTAAAAGGAAAATGACTTTATAATTAAAACAATTGAATTAGTTTTTTTCCCCTTTTCATGATGGCAGGGGAGGCGTGGCCTCCTCTGACTGCACGTCCCTGACACACACACGCACGCGCACACACACACGCACGCACGCACACAGACACACACGCACACACACACACTCTTTCCATATTAAGCCAGCAAAGGATCCTCAGCATGATCACATCATCAATTCCAAGGAGGAACAGGTTGATGGAAAGAGGATTTGACAGACTCTTTTAACTGAGGTTCAAGTCACAGATTTTGTGGTTTTGAGGAGGACAAGCTTTCACAGCAAAGTCAGACAGAGTTTCTGTCGATGTCATGCTACAACAGTAGAGCATCTACCCCAAACTGTTTCCATGAAACTGGTGTTATAGAATTGTTCATACTGTAGTTCTGAAGACTTCAGATTAAAGAATTGAAAACTATTGATTGATGAAGTCATCATTTTACAAGGTGCTTGTGTTTGTTTTTGGTTTAAAGGGATGGACAGAAGAGAACACTAAACATTTCATTTTTTTTCTCAAGCTGCAGGGGTTACGCAATTGCTAAGCAACAGTTGCTATGGTACAGAATAATTAGATAGAGCATGAGGAAGGTGTGGTGCATGCAGCACTATCAGAGTGCCACATTTTGCCACTGGTACACATTTGCCTTTTGCCGTTCTATTTGTTGGTGCTACTGCCATATTTATGCTAAAGTCATGATAATGGCACTGATGTTATGTTGAAAGAACTTTGAATTTCTTACAGGATAAAACAAGTATACTTTTCCTCTCAGTTGAGAACTGTTATGTGTATATAGATGAATGTAACTGTGTTGAACAAAACACCGCATGTTTTGTCACACAACAATACAAGACAAAGCAAAAAGTGCCATGTTAGAACAACACAAGCGAAAGTACTGCAAAACAAAAATAAAACGTCACATATTTGGGATGATGAGGTTGTGTACTTGATCGATGGAAATGAGACACTCCTGGGATAAAAAGGGCAGGCAGAATTCTTTTGGATCTTCCACATCCTGGTCATCAACTCCTCCAGCTTCTTGCCTCAGGTAGGTGCTTATGGACTCAAAAATTGCATCGTGACATTTTGTGATTTTTTTTTTTTTTTTTTTGCCAAAGTCGTCTACATCAGGTGGACATTTAACTACTGTAAAGTCAAACACAGCATTTCATGAGAAATTCGGCAACTTTATTTCAAAACTATCCGTAGCTGAATGCAGAAAAATGAGTCACTGTCGTTCTGCAGCAGTCAGCCTGCAAACGAGTCGGACTCAGGCAGTTTTAGGTCACGAGGGCTGAGACTCTGGACTCCGCATAACTGTTAGCAATGAGATTGCCATAGGCAGAACGGTGCTAAGGTCCGAAGAGGAACAATTTAATTGACCAGTGGTCTGGTTTAGAAATAGACTGTGCTCTCGGTTGTTGATTTGACATAATTTGGGATATTTCATGTCCAATTCCCAGAGTTTTGACTTTGTCTACTGCAGTTCGTGAAAAGCGAACACTTAACATGGAAACACACCACGGTCATACTCAGTTAAGCCCTTATGAATAACCAGGAAGGAATTGCTATTGTAAAGAGCGTTATTCACCAAATGTATCAATATGTATTTCAATATGTAAATGGAAAAGTTTCTGTCACTTTATAGTGGAACAGAGACGTCATAATGTGCAACCAAGGCATTTGTTGTTGTTATTGTGGGAGTTTCTCTTTTGTATCCTAAGAGTGGGATATACCCTAATTGGGTTTTCAAAACATCCATGCGTGTGCACCCAAGTTAAAACATCCAAAATGTTTCACTCTGTGAGAAATGTTTTGCTGGTATGTAAGAATATTCGCTCACTGAGTAGTTGGACATCCACTGATC
This sequence comes from Syngnathus acus, assembly GCF_901709675.1. Classification (NCBI taxonomy): domain Eukaryota; kingdom Metazoa; phylum Chordata; class Actinopteri; order Syngnathiformes; family Syngnathidae; genus Syngnathus; species Syngnathus acus. Next base: position 12,584,249 of record NC_051095.1, on the reverse strand, counting down.
TGCTGGCTGTGGGTGTCAGGGTCTTAAAATGACACAATAAGGAGTATGAAATTGCACCCTTCAAATAAAATGTACTTTCACTATCATGCATTCCAATAAAGGATATTTGTTCATCTCAAAAAGATCTCTTTGTAAAACTCCATTTCATTAATTTGTACTAATACTCTATTTTATTTCCACTGCCTTTTTTATGCACTAGTGTTCGACATTAGAGCGTTTCAAAAATGTATCCCATTGCATATATTTGAGCCATCTCTACAACACTTGAAACGGTGTGACGAGACTTTAATGAGGCAGAATCATGTTGTAATGTACAATTTCTACCTAAGCCTATTTTCTGGGAGACAGAATTCATCTCTTGGGGGAAAAAAATGGATAGAATGACATGTCTGTGTCATATTCATATTCGTTCAGCCTTTAGATGAATGTAAGAGTAAATCCATGCCTCTATGTTCACATCGAAATGGATTCTGTATTGCACAGCCTTTTGACGAACATTGAGCAATCAAGACCAAAAAAAAGCAGACACCCTTGGGAGTCTAAGCTCATTTTTGGCCTGTCCTGTCCTGTTATTTCATCAGGCATACACACACATCTACACTCACACACACGCGCTTGGTCACCTTGGTTGATTCAATCCTATAAAAGGTAGGTTACATTTGAACGAGATGATGAATTTACACTAGATTCAAATTAAATATTAACCTCCTTGCCCCCCCCCCACCCCGGATCACATGAAAATTTAGAAGTGAAGGATTTCGTGCTGGATATACAGAGTTTGAAGAAACTTAATTTTCAAACTTGGCTGTCATGCTCCACCCAAATGTCTAAAACTCACATTTGCCATCTGGCCACAATACTTGTATTAGTTTTTGAAGGCCAAACTTACCCAAAAGTGGCTGCTACAAAAAAAAAAAGAGGCTACCTGTCTTTTTGGTATTTCTCTTAAATGTGACTTAGAAAAGTGGTTTTAGGCGGGCAATATAGATTTTTTTTCCCCTTATGTCAGGATGCATGGATGCAATATACTGCCCCCAGGTGGTGGCCAATGACTCACATAAGAAGGAGCAGCACAATGTCCATCGAGTTAAAGGTACAAATGTGGTGAAAAGTGTTTTGTTCTTTACAATGTGATCAAAGTTTACCTTATCGGGATCAAAATTAATATGCAAATTCAAAAGGGCCTTTTTACTGCATGCTCTCTGCCAAATAACCTCTCATTGAGCATGATGACTGAAATTAGCCATGGAGAAGAGTTTGCTCGTCTGACCTGTGTTCACAACAGGCCATCATAACAGAAATCATTCAACATAATTGTTAATGAAAGCAGCCAATGCAGCAGCTGATTACAATAAAATGTCGATTTACTGAAGGCATTTCAAGCTCAGTTGATTTGGGCGGCTCTTTCCTGTGCCCACGCAGTGCATGGTCACTGGTGTCAATGCTAACCTATCAACCGTATGTCACAACATTCACGACAGAAGCAATTCCAAAAGTGACAGAGCTCGGAAAAAAGTAAAAAATGACATAGATCTCTGCAATGCAACAATGTCAGAATGACATCAGAGGCGGCAAAGACGTGACAGAGGAACTGCGCTTAAACTCAAGTGTGCCTTTTACAAAGCTGAGTCATTCTTAAAAATTTCCCCGAATGTCCTCAACAGACACGTCAAGGCCACTTTATTCAAGTGACAAGCATCCGGTACCATTGACAGATTTCAGTAATGTGCACTTGAAAAAAAGTATCTATTTTTTTTAAGAAAGGCCTTTCTACCGCCCTTGTCCATTGTTAACTAGAAGTCATGGTCACTTCAGCAAACACACACAGCGTCCTGTATTTTTCCACCAAGATGGAGCCTGCTTTATTTAACATATGCCGTTGTATGCATCCGTATATGTGTAATTAGATTTTAATCACATTCCCATCAGCCATGTTATTACCAAATGCCGGGCTCTCGTTCAGCATTCCGAAGCATATGGTCTGCAGTGCATGGAACACATGAACGCAGCACAGCTCATTTGAAGAGCAACACGCCCACCGACACGCAGATGGGTGCAAGCGTATTGGCCATTTAGAAAGAAACAAGCAATAAACCTTGTGACTGTCCTTGTTCCCCTGTTTGAGCTGAGTGCAAGACAAAGCCCTTATCTCTTACTTGACCCCATTCACACAGTTCACTAGCCTTTTTGAAGGAGACTCTGTGTGTGAGATGGAAGTGTGACCCAGCTTCACTAAGATCGACAGTACAAGATCTGAGTTGAGACTCTTGACTCAATAGAAATTTGCATTTGACTGTCAGTTTAAAGCGGGTACCGATTTTCAACATCCTAAGTGGTTTTTACAACACATGAGGGGATTGAGTTTTCGTGTGTTTGAGATGAAAGGAAGATCAGTGTGGCACTGCTGGCACAGCATAAACAAAGCACTTAAAACATGCAAAGCACACAATGAACATCTCAAACAGTGAGACAAAATTTTCCCAGTGGATACATTTGGGAGTAAAACTGCGGAAGGATAAGCAAGTGAATAATAAATGAGCCGTGTGCTTTGAGAAGAGAAACAAACCAATTGAAAGAATATTTTTTTCTTTTAATAGGACATTGAATATGTCACTAGATATCACAATCAAAACACTAAAGAAGATCGAATTCATGACGTCTTCATTTGCCACTTCACATAAATATGCATGTGTTATGAATATTACATGCCGTGCATGACATCCTGAGTTGTCAAATGCACGTATACCTTTTGTACTGTCTTGTCATTTATGACAGGAGACAAGTGAATAATGATTTCTCCAGGGAGGTGTTAACATCTCAGATGGGAGCTTATTTCGAAACTACACGTGGACAAATTGTTGGTACCTCTCTGTTGATGAAAGAGAAATACAGATTAATAATATAATAATAATAATGTGCCGTTTTAGATCCCCTCTGACAGCGTATGCTGTCAAATGTTCGTATATACTACAATGTGTCCTGTATACAACTGTCTATGTGAGTCAAAGATCTTGGGTGGCCAAACAAGCAGCCATCTAGGTTTGCGGCCTTGTGGTCGGAACACTGGACAGGTATGTGTTGAGGTTGCTGCAACACATATGAAAACATCATGAAATCAAAATATTCCTCACACAACCACTTTTACATAGTATAACGTGCCCGTTGTTCTTACCAGGGGCAATTATTTTAAATCACCTTGTGTAGATTTTATGTAGAACAGACGGCCATTCGGCAATGCAGGAAAGCTAATTAGCCAGCAAGTTGTGTGGGTTCAATTTAATTGTAAAATGGCATGTTTTCAACACAGCGTTTTAACAAGGGTTAAATATATTATCATTATTATTATTATTATACTGTGTAAGTGGAATTTTTTCAATCATTTTTTAATACTGCACAAAAATATTGTCGGCTTAAATTGTCTTGATCATCTTGTTGAGTGCGCACAATGGCTAGGATTTTAGCATTCAGACATGACAAAACAATTTGTGTTGCACCGCAGTTCATTGGAGGTGTGACCATAGCCTCAAGGACATCACATTAAAAGATAGCACCAGTCTTTCAATTTGTACATAATCAGAAACTATGTCAACATCATTTTTGACATGGGCCACTTAGTGGATTCGGTTTACCTCAGGGGGCAGTTATGAGCTCTATAGTTTGTCCTGTACTATCTCTTGAGCTCTATAGTTTGTACTGTAGCTCTTCTTTTTTTAAAAAACAGGGCTTCCTCGGTTCACGGTTGCCAGAACCAAGGCAGCTTCATTGAATATAGAGTTAGTGTTGCAAACAATGTTTTCTATTTTACAGAAAATGTTGCCTTAATAATGAAACTCAGTTAAACTAAAGCCCTGGGAACTTTTCCTATTTTGTGACAATATTCCTCTGCTCTCTACTTTAATGAAATATTACCTTTCCTTTATCTACGCTGTGCATTACACTGGCTTGCCTTTGCACGGTTACTAAAAAGGCTTTGTGATCCCCCCTATCTTGCCCTCATCAGCCATCAATCATGAGTGCATTTGAAAAATCATCACTGACCTTAGCTATAAAGACATAAGGGCCCCTTGGACTCAAATATTTGAAAGCCCATAGGTAGGGTAGCATAATAGCGTACATTAAGTGATTGTAGTGTGTTACTATTGACGTTGTGAAGCGAGAGAGTGATGCACACGTCCAAACATTATACTACAACCATCCTCATCCATGTTCGCACGAATGAAGAAATTATACATACAATGTGTGAGAGTGGGATCTTTTTTCCTCTTTTAGTATCATAATCCTGAACTAGGTGAAACATTAAACGTCCTTTATGAGAAAGGGTTTTTCCCATGATGCAGTTGTAGAAAGACACATTTTCAAGATATCTAATCACAAAACACAAAGCAAAATGGCATGCCAAGATAGATATGAGCAATATTTTATCCTTTGACTACATAGGTCACACGCACATCATCTACGCCCATGTATCAAGATAACCTTCACTCGGGCTCCTTTTCGGAACATCCTGAAATGCTGTCATAACAGTCTGTTACCACTAAGAAAGCCGTGTAGGACACCCCCCCCCCCAATGCCGGGCGTGCGTACGTACGTCAGACGATTTGATTAATGCTGTGACTGGGAGCGAGATCTAATTGTGAAAACAGGATAAACACTTTCTCCCAGAAAGGAAACGGTGCAAATCAGAGCACTCCCCAGAGTATTGTTGAAGGAAATTGCTTTAAGGATGAGACACAGACTCGTGTGTCAATGTAGCGGCCTGTCATCCCTCCTAAACTCTGCTGCAGCAGGCACTTAGGATTCACATTTTCAATGCATTTTCTACATGCGACACTGCTCTTTTCCTCCCCTAAAGACAAAACCCTCCATTTGATTGGAGCTGCTGACTACAAGATAGAAATAACCTCTATTGAAGCAATGTAATGCCAATTCAAAAAAATTGAATTCAAAATCATAAGAGATAATTAAATGTCTCTGAGTAAAAAGGTGCACGCTGGCCTGTTTAAATAGCTGCCTGTACAAATCCTAATCTAATACAATGATTTGCCAATCCGATATTCAATAGAATACACTACAAAGCCAAGACGAAAAGTGACAGGGTGAGTGTTATGATTTGGTATCAGGAGAATCTCCAAAAGGCTCATTTGCTCAAGCAAAAGGATAAGCCGAGGTTCACCACTTTGTGAATAATAATACGTTGAGAACATTTCTTAATGCGCAATTGCAAGGAATTTCATCATGTACTGTTCGTAACATCATTAAAATATTCTGAGAATCTCGACAAAAATCTCTGCATGTAAGCAGCAAGCCCAAACACGGACACTGAATGCCCATGAACTTTGAGTATTACCACGTGGGCTCTGCAACACGTCAACAAGTGTTGGTTAAAATTTGACTCTCCAAAGCAAAATCCGTGATCAACATATGTGAAAGCACCATGACTACTGAATGTTATATAAACTGATTTTGGAGCAACACATGCTGCCATCCAAGCATGGTCTTTTTCCAGGACATTGCTGCTCATGCAAGACGATGCTAAGACACATTCAGCATGTGTTACAGTAGTAGGCTTGCTTAAAAAAAAAAAAGTGGGTGGGCAGTAAGCAGTTGAAAATGTGTCGCGTGAAGTGCAAGATACGATAATGGAGACAACAGATTTGAGAAATTCACGGTGTATGTCGAGCAAGAATGGTGACCAGAATTCCACCGACCAAGCATGAAAAATTGGTGTACTGTAAGGAAATGTGATTTATCACAGAAGTATACTACATGCCCCTCTCCCAACTTATTTGGAATGTGTTACAGGCATCAAATTCTGTAAATATTTGCAATAAAACTGTTTATCAGTTTGAATATGAATTATTTTGTCTTCCTAGTGCATTCAATTGAAAATTTGCAAATTATTGAATTTGCTTTGCATTTGTGTTAAACACAACGTCCCAGCTTCACTGGAATCGGGCTTTGTATGGAAGTGAGACTGAGAGAGCAGCCAAGCATCCATCCATCAATAATAATAAATATGTATAAAAGGCACAGGCCATTTCCTCTCAGAAGAGATGATTGAAGATGTTCATCCCCCTGGTACATTTAAAGGTTTAGCAACTAATCCACCGGCCACTCAAGACAACGGGATAAAAACATGATATGCACAGATCACTTAAACCTAAAGCCAATTAAAGAGCGTTTTGCATGTAATTGCATTGCATAAATCATCCTGGACAACACAGGCATTTGTTTGCGATACAATGATAGTTCCCTAAATGCAAAGCGTATATAGTAGCAAGCATGTTTCCTCAGCTCTGCATTTGAATCGAATTACCGATGCATACAACTGACCTTTTTGTTCTTCAAGCATTTTGTGTGATTCCATGGAGAAGCATAGCTAAGAAAGAGCCAGTTATTTGCAGTGCTGGTATCATTTTTCTTCTGGATTACACACCGTTCTAGCAGTGGTGTGCAAAGCGCAAAAGATGCCCAGCCCGATCGGCCGATTGTGATGCCCCCAGAAAAATTGTTGCTGGGGTTGAGGGGGCATGGGTGATTTTTTTATAACTTAATGTGTATCGATCGTAGTAGGATAGTTTTTCAACATGCCCCTTTATCTACGATTGACAACGGGCATGCAACAAATAGTGTTAAACAAGTAGGGGGTCAGGAGGTGCAAATTCAAACCCTACTTTGAAACCCTAACCCGATTTGAAACCTTGACCCAGGTTTTAAACCCTACTGCAAAACCCAAATCTTCGTTTAGATCCCTAATTCTAAACTATCCCTAGTTTAAAAAAAAATGACTTCAGTTTGAAGCCGTAATACGACCATTAACTATTACCTGAACCCTAACAACTAAACCCGATCCCTATCCCTGTCCCTAACTCTTACTACGAAACCTAAACCTTAGTTTAAAATGTTACTTCAAAACCCTAAATATAGTTTAAAACCCTACTTCAAATCAATCCATCCATCTATCCATCCATTTTGTACTCGTGGGTGATTCTATCCAAACTAACCCTGAAAATAGAAACACTTGAACATGTTGCCATCCCCATCAGCCCGAGCAGGTGAATGTGGAGCTGTTTGAATGTCCCATACTTAATTACACTTTTTGCCAACACTGCAAAAATCTAATCCCCTGAAGAGGAAAGTTCCATTAAACATGAAAAGTGGGCCAGTGTTCGACGTTGCCTTTGTAAATATGACACGAGGAGGGAATGCTGTATCATTCTGCACCTTGTAATTGTAACACCTTCCTCTTCTGATCCAGGGATAATTAATGTTCTCCTGGATTCCCAGCCCTTAGTCTGTGGGACATCTGGACGCCTTTATTTCCTCCTGACAGCTTGAGCAACAAAAATATATATATTATGTTGCCTTGGAAAGGGTTAAATGCATCATGCCATCACAACTGCAGAATTAAATACTAAGTAAATAAATACTAAGTATTTCAATCAAGTCTGCAGTCTGCAGAAAGAGACTTAAAAATAAATGTTTTTTTTTTTAACATATATTATTAAAATCTTGAGAATTATTTACTGTATTTTGTTGTGTACCACTTGTTGGCAGACTGGTCATGTGACATTGTAATGATGTCTGGAACAACATACATATTGATTTAAGGATTTAAGTGGTCGTATGTACACAGTGCATTGATTTGTGAAAACAAAATAAAATACTTGTAGTGATTACCCCTGCCAGCAGCAAATCCTCCCAAATATACGGAAGTCCTCAAAACCAACCAGAGGGACCAAAGTATAAACAGTCTGCTTTCATAGAGGACTACAGAAATCAGAGAAAAATTACAGGTGAGATACTGAAAATCAGAAGATTTGGATGATTAAAGGATATCTCGAAAAGATTAATCCATTATCAAACTATCTATTGGTTATTAATAAGTTGTCAATAATGGCTTCATCATTGCACTCTAATATATTCATATAAAATATTTAATTACATAATACAGGGAGAGGACATACAACATTTAACATTTAATTGTATAACATTTAAACTATTTGAAAATAATGATAAGCTTAGTTTCACTGTCTGTACATTGACAGGCGAGAACAAGCGTATGTGTTTGCTTTTTTCAAATTAATGTACCCTAATCATGCACTTGGCTCTGCAGTGCAAATAAAACCTCAGTTGGCATGTTTGTGGGTACACTCCAAAGTCTAATAAATGGACGTCTCCCAAAGTGTCCTGTTGGACTCATGCATCTTTTATAGCGCTAATGATTTCTCCGATGACTACTAGTTAATTTGCACCCTGGCGTCCATGCAACTGCTCCACCATGTCTTCTCACCATCAGATTGAAATTAAACAACACTCGACCGCATTAAAGCTCGAAAAATTTGCATGCTAAGCATTTTAGCTCCATCTGTTTGTCGAGTCAAGCAATATTAGTTTGTCAAATTCTCTGATGGATACAAAGTTTGCACACATCATTTTCAAGATGCTAGATTGTTGAGATAGAGACCAAGATAAATTAACCTTTACAACTCATTCAAATGGGTTCGGGCATAATTTCAGACATGCCCTCTTTGAGGTTAGCTCGGATGGATGGACGGGCATCTTGTATATGTCGTAGCGTTCCTCACATTGCTCTGGCAACACGTCTGAATGAATGAATGAATTCCTTTATTGTCACGTTAACGCAGTGTTAACTGTGAAAATTAGTTTGGCAGCTCCACATGGCAGATCGTGTGTGTGTGTGTGTGCGTGTTTGCGTGCATGTGCGTGCTTGCGTGCGTATTTATTAAGCTATGGAGGTCGGTCTGCCAGAGAAGAGGCGGCAATGTCAGTCTCTCAGTCTTGAAGCCTCACATGTGATTCAGGGTTAATATTTCTAAAGCCTCCGCGTTTCTGTGTTTAGGAACAGCTCAACAGCTTTGAGTCGGAAACAGACCCGCTGGCCTCTTCTAAAGACTACCTTAGGTCCATTAATTGTAATATCACAGGAAGGGCTGAGAAAAGCTAACCTATGGATTAAAGTGTCACACTTCAGCACCTTGATTGATAAATCTTCATTTAGGTGACACAGCAGGGCAGACACGAGAGTATAAGTAGCTCCTGTGCTTTTGCATCCCATCGTCATTCAAATGCTTCATCCTGCCTGTTAGCTCTTCAAGGCCTTGGCAGATTTAGCTCTCTTGTTTCACATCACAGGAGCCCATCTACTTATTATCTGTCAAGTCTCAAGTGATCTCTGGGGAGCAGCCATATTTACGGAGCTGTTTTCTTCAACGCCAGAGGATGCGCGCCTATCGACTTACAAATATCATCTGAGCCATACACCACTCTAAAACAGTACCGTACAATTCTGAATTGTCTTTTCTTTGGAAAGTGATGCGCTATAATAAACATTTTAAACTATTCGAAATGTGTATAGTCCATCTCTCCCTTTTTTTCCTTTTGTCATCAAACTCCAAATATATACAGAAATATTAGCCACATTTATTAATAGAACGGTGACATTCACTGGACTTCACATGGACACTTGGTGGCGCACTGGTTAGCATGTCCATCCCACGGTGCAGAGGTTGCGGTTTTGACACCGGCCTGTGTGGAGTTTGCATGTTCTCCCTATACCTGCGTGGGTTTTCTCCGGGTTCCCTCACACATCCCAAAAACATGCACGGAAGGGCGATTGAGCACTCCAAATTGTCTGTAGATGGTTAGATGGTTGTTTGTCTATGTGTGCCCTGCGATTGGCTGGCAACAAGTTCAGGGTTTCCCCACCTACTGCCCGATGACTGCATGTGAGAAGCAGCGAGTCAGAAAATGGATGGCTGGATGAATAATTGCTTTTGAGCTAGCTTTTGAGCACATGACAGTGATTCAACACAAAATGTTATTTTATAAATCAACAAATAAAATCCCCCAAATAATTTGGGTAACGCAAAGATTAATATAACAGGATGGTGAATTCATGGCACTGATAAACTGTTGGAAATGCATCAGGAGGCCTACATGGATTAAAACCTCCTGCGAAACATATGGAATTTTATACAACAATAAAAATAGAAATGACAGCATAGCGCATTTAATGGGGAAGAAAGCTTTTTATGATTTGGTAAATAAATAAGCCATGGTGTGAGGGTAATATGGCAAACTGAACATCAGCTGACACACAAAAAGCAGAAGTCTCTCCAAACTGGAGCAGCTCAGCTCATTGTTTTGCTACACTGGCCACAAAGGCATCATAAATTCACAAAGAACAATCACAGGTGTGACAAGATCTCCCTCGACAGGCTCGTCTCCATTTGTTCCGCATGTAGACTGTATATTGTGATATTGTCAATATAAAGATGACAAAAAAAGAGATGGGTCGTGAACAAATAATGCTGGTCTTGACCCTGATAAAAATCAAGAAAATATTGACAAACACAGTAGAAAAGAATTGCCACTAAATCATTTCTCCCATCGGAAATCATTTGGCTCTCGTGGGGTCTAACAGTACTCGGGACAAAAAGTGTATCTGCACTAGTTCAGGTAAGTTTTGAGAATTCTTAAGTGACTGTCACACAAGAGTAAATAAAATATAAACTTCAGCATTTTCTCTACCCCCCCTCAAAAAAAGATCAAACAAGCCTGCACTAAAAACTAACTGAAATTAAACACATTTAAAAAGGGATCAAAGCTAACTATAATGAAAATCCCAAACTAATATAAACCCGTGCAAAGTGTGCAAAAAAAAATCTGCGCGTCGCTTATATTCAAACCACGATATTACTCGAGCGAGAGATTTATCTCCTACGTGGACACTCATTAAGAATAACGTAGATGAAGCGCCGGATTATGTACATTTTAAAATGATATTCAAGCAAATGAATACAAATGAGATTGAATTTTGGGACTGGAGTCCTCCGCATTAATGCTGGGTCGGAGATATAACAACACTCAAACATGCACACACACACACGTCTTGCTTATTAGGTCCGCCCCAGCATATTAAACCAGCCTTTCGCCAACACATACCGATTCTCTTTAAGTACAAAATGCCTAAAGATGTAACGTCTGGATTAGTCCTAAAATCATTTTCCATGAATAGCATGGTGCTGCTTTAAATGATTGAAACTAAGACATCCAATCAAGCAGTTGTTTCTTGATTATTACAAGAGCGGTTTGATGTTCAGAGGAAATTTAGTGCCGGTAAGATGGAAAGGTAAAGACTTGAGCTCTCGAGATGGTGGCGAGATGAAAGCAGTATGTGACAAGTCACAATTTAAAAAAAAAAAAAAAAAATAGTGCACTTTGTAACGCAAATGACAAAAACAAATCTACTGGGGGAAAACGAGGTTTCAATTAAAGTAAACAAATATTTTCCCTCACGATTTAAGATTTGACAACACAATTTAGCAGCACAATGAAGCTTGAAATCAATTGAGTTGAAAACATTTTTTGGGGGGGATGGTTTTATTCAGTTGCTGATGAAAATACAGAGCAGGCACATGAATTCAAAATAGTGTCTACTAACAGGTCAGCTATATATAAAAAAAAAAAGAAAAAGCAATGCACAGCAAAGTAGTTTACTTATATCTATTCCAAAATCAGATACGTACAGCAAAATGCAATCCAAGGAGGGAAGGGTGGTGTTAGATGATGGGATCTTTGTGATGTGGGAAAAAACATGCTCAGTGATGTGTTTGAGCACAAATGCAGGATTAGTTCACTGATGCCAAAAACGAATTTGAACGGAAAACTAAACCACACTTTTTGAACCCTTCAAAGTCTCACAATGCCATCAAAACGTGACCATTTTTAAAGCTTTAACACATTACGAGTTGCTTTTATGCTTCCAAAAGCTAAGTTTACCACATAAATCTGGACCAGCTTTCAAGATTTAGAACAAGGAATAGAAAACAAGTCATTAGGGAGGAACCCCGCTTCTTTCTTTTCGTGCCTTCCTCCCAGGCTGAGTCGAGCAAAGTATTGATACCTCAATTTGGACCCATTCGGAGATTGTGGAGCTTGGTCTCATTGACAGAAAATAACGCTTGGCAGTTCTTTGCAGAGAACAGGCGAATTTCACTGATTGTTTGGCCGACTGGGTTTTATAAGACTTCATCAATAAGCCTCAAATGCTCGGAGCTGCTCTGAAAGGGCAGATCTGTTGGTCTTAAATGCTCTTGGTTACAAGGCCATGTAAAAAGGCTGCATTGCTGAACAAAACAGCGAGAAAACAAAAAGGAAAAAATGTGTCATGGAGATGACAAATCTGTCATCCGGTGTTAACAGGTACAAATTTATAGTACAAACTTTGGCTTGTTACAGTTGGGCCATGACACATTCAAGTCACACATTCACCCTACATGCTCCAAACATTATTGCTCGAGTTGAAATAAGGCCATTGGGAGTTTGCATAGTTATTTGTGGTACAGACAATGAAAAACACCAGAGAACCCCAGCATGGTAATAATACAACGAAATGAGAATTGCCTTGTGGAATTAGGTCATACATACAGAACAGAAAATAAATTGGAAAATACAAAACAAAACACTTCTGTCCAATTGATCCTTTACTATTTTCCACGCAACACAGTATACAGCAGTCATCTGGAATTGAGATGAGGCAGACGCGTACACATGGACCAACAGAATGATTACAATATTGGGTTGAAAAAAGGTTAAAAGCTCTCTTTAATAAAATGCCAAGCTTGATCTCTATTCAAAAACAAAAATGAGGGAGGCTCTAGATGCTATCCATTGCTTTAAACTCGCTCAGAGCCTGCACGGGGTTGACGTGCTTCTTGTGAGAGGATCTCTTGACCCGATTAGTTTGGCCATCATCTTGCTTCTCTCGCTTCACCAGAGGTTTCTTCTCAGGTGCCTTCATCCTCCAGGAAATGGCGGGCATATTGAGAGCCTCCATACCTTTGTTCTTCTGGTACTTTGTGGAGGCGACGTACGACGCCTTCACGGTGGACACCACGGTGTTCATCAGATTCTTTGCGGCTTGAATGAGGGACATGGCGCTGTCCAACTGTTTGTGTGAAAATGAGAGAGAAAGAGAGCGTGAAAAGTGCAAAAAAAAAAAGAAAATGTTAGCCTCTGAGATGTTGGAAAACAAAGGTGTCATTGTTTGGAACCTGCAATCAACAACCTTTTCACATTTTGACATATAAACATATGCGAGGAATTGCAGAAAAGATAAAAAGGTCAGACTAATTTAATTCCAACTATTTAAAAGCCTCCAAGACATTGGTGACACTTATGCTAAGTGTGAAAGCGCAGTCGCCTGTCAGCCTCGCTGAAAGGGGAAGGGGATTCATTATTTCATGCACAGAGGCTTGCTATTAAAATCAGGTTGGCTGGCAAGTGGCTAATTAATGCTTTAACAACCCTGTAAACATTGCTCATCCTGAAAATGGTGCGCGCGTGGAGGCAATGTCTGTTTTCTAGCAAACAAAGCAATTACACCCTTGCGATTAGTCAATATAAAGTGGCACCAATTCAACCAAACCAACGTAACAACTGTAGTACCGTAATTTTCGGACTATAAGTCGCGTTTGTTTTCATAGTTTGGGTGGGGGAGGGGGCGACTTATAATAAGGAGCGACTTGTGTTTTTTTCCAAACATTTTCCCAAAAAAAAAAAGTGAAACCGCGATAAACGAACCGCGATGTAGCAAGGGATTACTGTAATTTGAATTTCAAGTGACGTCAGCAGCGCGACGTGGCGGTTGTTTACAAAAAGGACAAAGATTGATCACGGGATGACGAAGGGCCCCACGGACTACCGGCATCATTAGCGGCTTTGTTTCTAAGTGACACGGAGGACGAAGAGTTTTAAGGATTTAAGGATTTGGAGTGACACAGAAGGTTTGAAAAACTATTATGGCTTTTACGCACGCCCGGTCCTACTCTACGGAACTCTCTTTCACATCCGTGGATAGAAGTCGGGGGCCGGCGCTCGGCCGGGTGGCTGTCCAGGGACGGTGGATGGGGCTCGGACATGGCTTTTACGCACGCCCGGTCCTACTCTGTATACAGAGCTCTCTTTCACCTTCGTGGATGGAAGTCGAGGGCCGGCGCTCGGCCGGGTGGCTGTCCGGGGACGGTGGATGGGGCTCGGTCATGGCTTTTACGCACGCCCGGTCCTATTCTATGGATCTCTCTTCCACCTCCGTGGCTGGAAGTCCACGCCGCCACACGCCTGGAAGTTTGTTTTGTTAACTAAAGAGCCGTTTACCAAACCCACGTCTTTCCTTGTACTTTGTTAACGCTACAATCTAGTTATATACTAGATCTGTGGAATAACGACGAGGCTGACGTCAGGGCGCACGCGCGGCGTTGTTGACAAAGGACGAGGAATTTGATGGATGGATTTAACGATTTAGAGTGCACAGATGGTTTGATAATATTATTGCTTATATAATAATTATTTGATATCTAAATTTGATATCTAATTTATATATCGTTATATGGGCCTGTGGAATATTTTGAAGTGCAAGCGCCGTCAGCGGCGCGCACCCATTGTTGACAAAGGACGATCGATGGATTTAATGAATTGGAGTGACAGATGGTTTTATAAACGTGTTATTTATGTAATAGTTTTTTTTAATAACTCTGAATGTTACGTCAGGCCTGTTCTCAGCTCTTTGTTTGTGTTTATGTCACGTTAGCATACCTATCGTTTAGCCTGTTGTTGCTCGTTCATGTCTGTTCTTGGTGTTGGATTTTGTCGAATAAATTTCCCCCCAAAATGCGACTTATGCTCCGGAGCGACTTAAACATGTTTTTTTTCACGTTATTGTGCATTTTATGGCTAATGCGACCTATATTCCGGAGCGACTTTTAGTCCGAAAATTACGGTAGTTCAAGTGGAAAACCGTGAATAAAAAGCGTGTCATAAGAAGGTAGCCATAACAGTTCAAAAGTTTAAAAGTGGAAAGTTAGCAAATCTGTAAATATATCAGAGCGATGACAGAGGAAAAAAATGTCATGATCATTTTAGAGCAGGAAACTTAGGGCGACAATACAGTTACAGTATTTTCAGACTAAGTCGCTCACGAGTACAATCACACTAACGCATGCTAATGCACAAAAAGTATTTGCCAACTGCCAAGAGAAAATTAAAGGGGAGATGGAAGACGAGGAGTTGCAGTAGTCACAGCAACTAATGCGTGACGCCGATGTATTGTTAGTTTGCTGTTGCCTCTCCTGGCAACAAAGTGACTGTCTCCCAAGCTAGCGAGCTGACAAATTTAGCATGCGGAATCCGCCACAAAAGGATTTATCATTTACAGCCGCAAAACACATAATACAAGAGCAGGATTCTACCTTTGGCCACAATGCAATGCAAGGTTTTAGTCAAGGTAAGGGGAAGTTTCAAATCCAACTGGAATTCCTTCTTTGCCATCTACAGTATTAGGGAATGGGGGTTTATTTTAATATCTCTTCGGCCACATGCATCATTGCCGAAGGCATATTTCAATATTTTTGGAAAACATTTCTAGATCACATTTTAATCTTTCTAAAGCGCAACCTATTATGCAGTAGACATCATAGAAATAAGCGGTGGCAATTTTGCTTTTCTCCATCTTCTTTCATGCCCACTTAAAATATTACAGAAAACATTCCCTGCAGAGTTCAAAAGGTAATCGTTTGATTCTTGAGCAGATTAACTGATACGTTACGGCAAGTGTTGTTAAAAGCCACTACAGTCAGAAAGGACTTGATGTCAAATCTACCTATTTCATGTGAAAGGAGCGGAAGCAAGCGAGGACCGCTCTATCAACTTGCTGTTCTGTTGCGACAACACAGGTATGTGAGGAAGAGTGGCATTTGAAAAGCTCTTTTCCTGAATGATTTGGATTCTTTGCCGTCTTCCTCTTTGGGATTCAGTAGGTTACCCAAGAGACTTTCACACTTGACTTTGCTTTTCTCGCAGGAGTTGTCAAAACATTTCAACAACGGTTAGGCTTATTTCTTAGGTAATTTAACTGCTCCCCAACTCCTCAGTTACTTTGGTGGCTGAGCACATTGAGGAGAGTAAATTATAGATGGCCCCCTGGTGCCCATGATTAAAACGATGGTGTACTTACCCCTGAGACAACCAGCTCTCCTCCCAGATTCTGAACCTCGGCCTTGACTTTACTGCAGATGTTGAGCTGGTGGCAGTACAAGGCGATACGCTGCAGGTAAGCGAGCAGGTCCTGCTTACAGGTTGAGTCCGGACACTGCAAGACACAATGACAACGTGTTAACAAATCTGCGATGCTCGCACGCACGCACATACACACACTTTGAAGATGGCTTGGCGGCACTGCGGTATGACAGGTAAGGGAGAGGCCCACATCGGGAACACTCCCATTAAATATGCAACAACGTGGGGTTCGCTAATAGGTATATTCAGCAGGATACTTTTAGGAGGTTATAATGGCATCAAATGTTACTTTTTAAAGAGACGGTGAGAGCTCTTCCATCCAACACTGCGAAGTGACATGTTGCATGAGCACATTTCAACATCGTACTTCAAATGTATACGTATTCCTTTGTAGCTTTTTCTGGGAAGCCTACAGATGCCCTGCGTTGCTATGAATGAAATGGGCTGAATCTCTTTCATCATCACTATCTATTCCTGACTAATAGAAATATGGTCCAAGTGGAGAAGAGGGATATGTAATACTTAGCCACCCATTAAATAAAATAATTAAAGAAGATGAGGGGAAAGGAGGGGGTTGATCATCTGACAGATGAGGACAAATACATAGATGGCAGGAGGAAGAAAATGGGAGGGTTAAAAAGCGGAGCCGAACCGAAAACATAAAACTGAAAACAAGCACTTGAGAGAAAGCATGAGGACGAAGAGTGAGCCAGAGGGGAAACCGTATGGAGAAGTAAATAAGAGCGATATCCAACTAGGGAGAAGAGAAACACGAGGATTCAACTGCAGCTTGCACGGATACTGAGTGCGTGGTTATACTTGTGTGCGTGCGTGTGTGCAAACATACACACACTCGGCAAGACCTGAAATGAGGCTGAATGCAGCAGCCATGCTAATAAGGGCTTGGGGAAGAATTCAGACGGCTGAGAGCAGAGCTCTGTGAAAGCATCACTTGTGCTCGTGCTCAGCTGCTGGCTTCACTCTGCGAGGCTCCGCGCACTGTGACAAGTGCATACAGAAATTACGCACAAGCGACAAGATCCCCAAAGATTGTTTGGATCATGCAAAATGTAGGCTGGTGTGCTTACCTGGGCGGGATTCGGAGGCTGTAGTTTGTATTCTGACTAAGTTTATTGTACAACGTGCGATTGTTTGAAATGATCCCAAAGAGACTTATTTGCTTGGTTTTACGAATGGAAATATTCGTAATTGCTAAGAGTTCAATTAAAGATGTTCCAATAGGCTTTCTCCTGCCTTTCATATCTTACAGCACAAGACATTCTGTAGAAAGCATCCATAAGGGGGACACCGGTACCACCTCACCAGCAAGCCAGTAACACTCCGAATGGGAATTAAGTCAGCCACATAGAGACACTTTACGGTAAACGTGGATGACAACCCTTTTAGTAGGCGGTAAATGATACTCAGCTAAGTGGATGATCAACTCCACTCGGGTGGCGACAGAGGCGGCCACCCAACAAGTATGCACAGTGCGTTGTGCACCACATTGCAAGCTCCACTCGGCGTTGCTCGACTCCGGCCAAGTCAGCTGCGCTCCTGTCACAAAGCCATCGAGGAGGACCTCGGGCCGGCCGGGCCAGCGCAGCAGTGCTGCGACACGTCACCCACCCTTCACATTAGGACACTACCCGGTTGATCATGCCAGTAGCAGAATCAATATAATCTCAAAGATTAAATCAAGCAAGCCTAAAAATACATCACATGAATTTGTACAGTGAAACTGTGCTCTGGGGTAATCTAGTGCCAATACACAACACATTAAAAATAACCTACCGCTGAATTTATTTAAAAAAAAATATATATACATGTCCAGAAAATGAAAAGAAATATGAACACCAATTATTTACCCTGCCAGTTTTATTAAATGAAACTAAATTCTCCAACAGATTCCTTAATCAGGCTTTTTCTTATGAGGAAAAACTTTTGCATTTACCATTAACTTGCTTGGTCGGAATTTTTGGAGAGTAGACAAGACAAAGTCCACCACTTGGTACTGTCACAAGCCAGACTATCATGTGCTACACCCTTGGTTGGTGGCTATTTCGGTTTTTCTTTTTAACATTGAACCGACATTCAACATGTGGCATGAGTACCACTTAAAAAAATCCCTAAGTACAATTTAATTGTTTTTAACTTCTAGGATTAATGCATTTGTATTTCATCTAGAACAAACTGTTTTTACACATTTGTGGACCATTTTCCTTTAGATTTTATTCAGTCATGACTGAAGTTCTTTTTTTCATAAACATTTGTGCCTACTATACTAGTGGTACTTTAATATCTGGGCATTTGTTTGGGCGGAAATTGGTATGAAAAGTTTGCGAACCACTGTCCTAACTGTAAAACGACAGCCAATATAGAGATAATGTACAAAGAATGACCGAGTACCATGTTGAACAAAAGGATTCACTGTGCCACACACTGGCTAATGTCCATGATATAAATGATGATCAGGAAGGTCAGGTCCAATCATCGGTAATGCCACGCAGTTTTGCTGATTCTATTACACGCCACAGAGAGAGGCAGAGCTGCTGACCTTTAAGATGCTTCACCCAGAGGAAATGCCAATTTCCAATACTTACTGTTGCAACAGCATTCTAATGAGCCACTGTCAACATACCTGTTGAGTGCCACACACAAGTCAACCAAGGAGGTTTCTTTGTTCCCCCATTCGGGTTTGTTCATAAACTATTTGTGCAAATCAAAGTGAAGCTAATGCAAACAATGGCATTTACACAACATTGTTACTGTCCATTATTCTATGATGTCACGTGCAAAAATAAGAAATACTGCTGAGTAAGCTTCATTACACTGTTTGCAGACTTGCTCCGTTTAGTGAGAACGGGACAAACCAACAACACAAAGGAATGCAAGGGTTAATGTTACTATGTTAGCTAAATCAGCACATTTGCGTAAGCCTGGTTTATTAGAAAACAATCATTATCAGTCTGTCAGCATTTAATTTTCTCCTGTTAAATTGCCTGAGAACAGTAACGTGACAGCTCTTGCCGGCCTATACGGAGCATGTGGCTTAGCAGCTAGCCGCTAGGGAGAACATCCGTGAACACCTTTCAGAACAATCAATTGCACATTGACAAATGTCTCAACCAACAAATACAGTAAGCTCTTAGTTGGACAAAACTCCAATTGGCTGAAAGATGACCCTTGAACTGCTGAGCCTCTGAGAATTTATGGGGCTCATTGGGTGATTTTGCTTCTCCAATGCAGTGGGTAATTTACAACCCTGCCTGCTGTTAAGCGCTTCAAGCCAGAGCCAGGATTAGACGCTGTCCAGCAACATAGCTCATGGATCACTATAAATCTCTACTGATTGAATGCAAATTGGAAAAGTACACCATGTTTGTCAGCATACATCATGAGGATAAAAGCTTGCTTGCACACACAAATGCACAACACACTAGGGCTGGACGATTAATCGAATTTTTAATTGTGATTTTGGCTTCTTTCTATTTTCAAAACGTTATCGTCAACAATTATTGTGCAGAATGGTGTTTCCCAACGTTGTGAAGTGCTTGCCTAGCAATGTTGTATGTCACTCTTCTGGTGAATACTTTGAAATCAATAATCATTTTAATAAATGTGATTTCAATCTCAATCAAAATAATTGTGTTTTTTTTTGGATAATCAACCAGCCCTAATACACACAGATTTGTTCATATGCACCTTTAATTGTCAAATAGGCAAGAAACAGACAAGTTTGAATGCATAGTGAGGAAGATAATTAATGATGATAAATCTCAATTACACCGCATTACTTGTTTACCAGCAGACTGATAGTATTCCAAGTTGCCCTGCATAGGAGGGTCATAAATTCCTAATAAACTGCAGTGCAGACCTTACAGACAACACTGACCTAAATCCCATACCGCTCATCTCTAAGTGTCTGTTCTTTCCATTTTAATTAGGGCCCACTACATGTTATAAAGTTTCTAAAAACACCCAAACTTACCAAAAGCACATGCATTTCTCAGATTACTGCAATCACATGAAACAAAAGAGTAGAACAAAGTCTTGGGAAGGAGAATGAGGGTTGAGAAGCTCTGTCATTAATGTGGGACCATCTGCTGATGTTTTATATGAGGAGTAAAATCTCATAGGCCCCTTCTGCCAGAAGCATGGAGTCCATGTGATTAATATGGCTAGGTTAATGAGCAGGCCCAGCATTGCCTTTACTCTGCTGTCAGTATGTATACATCTTAGTGGTGATTCGCTTAACTATTGCTGCTGGAGTATGCAGACGTGATGCACGACAGACACGCCTTTTGCTATTAGCAGGCCTGCGGCATCACCGTGCTTTGTTAGAGCAATGTCCTAAATATACATATACTGTGAATAAATGCAAGCAGTTTAGAAAGCGCCACCTGGCAATTATATTGCTAATTAAAAGGGCAAAGCACACTTAATGGTTTCATCTCTCAGGAGGGACGTTCCTCTCTCCACAGAAATACACTGTCCATTCTCTCTACCTTCCTATTCCAATCTCTCTTTCTTGCATGTTAAGCCTAAATATGACAGGCTGTGTTATGAGTGTCACATAGTTGTTTGAGCTGTGTAAGGTAGATGGACTTTGAGCCCGAGGAGTATCCATTCATTTGTTCAAACGCTAGTCTGAAAAGCACAGACTGTGCTCACGTAAATTAGTTGAACACAAATGGCAAGTGAGGTGGGGTGGGGGGTTGTTGGGAGAATAAACTAGCCACCCAAGTCTAATCCACAGGATGTACTGATATGCAAACACTCACACCTGCACAGTTGCCCATCTGTTTTCTTTGGGGGATAGCGCGGCTTTCATTAACGTGAATAAGCATCTTCAAACTGTGTCAGTGAGGCATACAAAGAACAAACACAGCTCTTTTAAATTGAAACTATTCAAATGAAGTCAAAAACTGGTAAGAATAGATTAGTATGACAGACTGCAGAACCGTTTGGTATCTTTGAAAAGTTGTTAAAATGATCACGCACGTAAGGCGCACATCAACTGCACAGCCCTTATGCAAGTCTTATACAAACGTATTTAGAATATAGGAATACAATAAAATGGGATTGCAAGAAGGTTGTTGTCTACCACTTCTCCACTTCCGTGTAAGGGTTGGACCGCTCAAAGGCAAATTAAAAAAAAAGTTTCCTTAATGAAATCAACAAAAACAGGTTGATACTACATGATATACGAGTGTGACTTCATTGCCATTCGTGTTTGTGATTTTGGCTAAACACTGCCATTCGTGTTTGTAATTTTGGCTGGGGTAAAAAAAGTAAAAAAAAAAAAAGATCAAATTAACAGTCAATGCAAAAGAGGTATATATATATATATATATATATATATATATATATATTAGCAATTATTTAACGCTCTGTGTAGCAGAAGTCCCCGATAAAGAAATGTATTTTACAAGTTCAGTGTGGCTAAGAGCTTAACACTTAATATTGTCAAAATTGAAATTCAGTGGTGACCACCCCTCCTTCTTAAGTGGCTACTGGTACTTGTGCTTGAAAAGAGACACTGGGTGCATCAAGTAGTCTCAGAAGGTCTCAATTTGACAAGTAGAACTTGTAGCAAACATCAAAACTGTGATTCTATAATAAATAAATGTATGTGCATTGCAGAAAAAGGATATGAAGTTACTGAAGACAGGGCACATGAATAAGTCTGGGCATAAATCATGTACTGTGATTCCTTGAGGAATAGTACAGTGCAAGTATTTAAGTGAAATATGAAGCCATAGATGATTGAATGCGCGTTTCCCTCTGTCGAGGGCCATCATCCAGTGGGTAAAGAATACATGGTGAGAGACTATGGGGAGTAGTAAGACAAAAGGACTAGGAAAAGGGAATGAGTTTCTTTTGAGAGAAATACGAGAAATAAGGGTGTCTTCATGAATAACACAAGTCACAGCAAATCAGGACTCCCTTTGTGAAATTAGGGAGGACAGTGTAAAACAAAATTGATCAGCGAATGAGCCCTGTTTTTGCACAATCCAAATATGAAATATATCACGAGAACAATGGAGAGCTACGTGAAAACCTCCGGGGTGTGGCATAAAAGCAACTTACATTGTCGGCAATGGTGCGACCCAACTTGTCCATTCTTGATCCTGCCTCTGCAATTTTCTTGGCAGCACTGATGACATCAGAAGTATTCTTCAATGGGCCTTTGCCCCTGTGGAGGAGCAATTTAAAGATCATAAATAAAGCTGGATTGTACTGTATCACATGTTTGTTTTTGTACACTGGCGATCACATGAATTTGATTTGTTTCAGAGGTTGGTTTCCCCTGGTTAGAAAATCAGTTTTGCTCTCCCCAAATCCTCCATCCCCATTTTCCCACAAGGGACTTCTGGACACATTTGGCAAGAGACAACTTGACTGTAACTACTTTGGGGAAAAAAAAACCTCCTAAAAAACACCCCCATATGCTCTGAGAACAGTATTATACAAAAAGAAAAGTGATTGCTGTAATATGGTGGAGACAACAGAGGAGAATACTGCAGTCTGCCGCAACAGCACACAGCAAAAGGATAAACTACTGTGTCTGTTTAATATGTAGATCTATGTCGTGAAATATCACAATCACACTAGTCCTGTCCAATATTTGACATATCATAGGAAGATAAAGTGCCGATGCTACAATAGGCACCTCTATCCTTTTTTATTGTTATTTTTGTTTAAATTCAGTTTCTCTCGCGTGGTATAAGGGGGAGGGGCGGGCTTTACAAGCAAAGAGGGGACCGCGGCGCAGCATACTGCTCAACGACGAGTTGCTCTAGCTGGGGCTATTCCCTGATCGATTGTGAAGCAAAGCTCAGACAGGCATGGCCCTGGGAGGGATCGGGCTGCTCGATCCGTTCGGAGAGGCGATGACCAATATATGCTGCAATTCGCATTGGTTTTTGGGGCTATCTGCCTTCTTCCTCAGCGCATGAGCCAAATGATCCACAACTTGGAATTTGGTCTCATCAATGTGAGTGCCTCATGATCCCAACATTTGGGTCTGGCTGGTGTGTGGTATTCTCAATTAGATCTCTTTCTTATGCACTTCATTCATAGCTTGGCACACGGCGCCGTGTTCTCATGATCCCAACAGTTGGGTCTGGCTGGTGTGGTGTTCTCAATTAGATCTCTTTCTTATGCACTTCATTAATAGCTTGGCACACGGCATCCAAATGTTTACTGGCACTTGATCTCTTATCTTTAGACTCCTTTTACAGAGTGCCTTAGTGTTCAGACTGAGACACCACAGGGCCTTCAGCACAAGGTAACAAATTTGTGTTTCTAAAAGTAGACATTCAAAAAATTTCATTTTCTGCCATTTTTAGTGGTCAGGTTCATGTAGCGTATTTTCCGCACCATAAGGAGTCGAGTTAAAAGGCGCAGACTCAATTGCGGGTGCTTTTCTGTGCTTAATTCACACACGGTGCTCACCGGCGTATGCATGCCATGACTTACGGTAAATAAAAAAAAAAAAAAAAGGTCAAGAGTCTATCCGAACTAAACAGTTGGGCAAGTTTGCCATTAAACAGGAAACGTTCCCTCTCGCCGCTGCCTCGGCGTTGTCACGTTGCTCTTCGACAATGATCCCGGCTTTCCAGAAAGCTTGCTTGAATTGTGCCTCGTAAGCATTTCTCTTTGGCGATGCCATTTTTGAGGGTCCTAAAGTTGTTTGCTTTGCACAAACCCATAGTATTCATTCATCAATGGCGGCGAAGGTACGGATTCTATGTACGCATTACGTATAGTCCTCTGATTGGTTTAATGCCCCGATATACGTAAAAGGTAATGTCTTCTGAATGGTTCATTGCGTCTCCATATCAACATTTACGGATTTTGTAATTTGGTCCACGCAAAAGGGACACCTTATTAAAAGGCGCACCTTCGGTTTTTGAGAAAATTAAAGGTTTTAAGTGTGCCTCGTGGTGCGGCAAATACGGTAATTTTCAAGATCTAATATGAAATTATCTATATCGTGATCTAAAATATTGTCCATATTGCACAGCACTAAATGACGTGGTGAAAATTTTGCCTGATCAGAAGAGTACTTAACAGTGGTCAGGTCACTCAAAAACAAGCCCCTTTGACGAGAGGACAGATTTTCATGGCGAGTAGAAAGAGCTAAGGACTGAAGATGTTGCAGGCTCCAAGATGTTTGTCAGTCACACATGACCAAGCCATGCCCGGCTAGCCAAAATGCTATATCAGGTGGGCCCCAAATATATCGAATGTTTCCGAGTCACAAATGCTTTATTCATGAGGGCCAACAGACAGCCATCAACAAGAATCACTCTCACTCTGCAGATTTGTCACAAGAGGTCGAGATCAATTACCTCACAGAGCATTATCCTTGGCAAGGCATTGTGCCAGCTCAAGGTTGAAGGGGCAATAATTTGGGCGAAGGTGGAATTAGCCAGCAACTGACCTTCTGTGTGCTACTATACCATACAGGCGAGAGGGAATATTATGAACGTATATATTCACCCACCAAATCCTTCATGTGCCCCCCCCCCATCTGCTATGTGATTTCATTTCGTCTTTGTTCTCTTTTCAGACTTTGTTCTGCCAAGCACAACTGAGGTTCTGCGTTTGTATGCATGAATTGTCACTGCCCAATAAAATGCATGTATATTTGGACTTTGTAGTATGTATGAACACGTCAGGTAAATATCCTGCCTCAATAATTATAAGCAAAAGACAGAATAAGTATTGGGTTACTACTCATTCCCTGACCGAGTAATCTCAGGCACTTATTTTCTCTCTTGGCCAGTTGAAGTGTCCATGGAACAGACATTTTTACTTGTTTTGGAGGAATAGAACAAGATGCTCAACAGTCAAACTCACCTGGTGAAGTCTGTCATCTCCATCATGATCATGCACATCTGCTTGGCCAAAACAATGATATCATTGCCGCTGTCATCCCACTTGGATACCTCGGCATCCAGCTTGCTCTTCTCCTCCTGGAAGCTGGCGACTTGTTCTGCTATCTTTGCTTTCTGTTCCTGTGGCAACTGAGCCATGATAGCCTGGAGCAGAGGATAGTTGGGGGATAACAGGTTAAAACAGCACACTGTTTTTGTAGTGTTAAGGTTTACAAAATTCACCAGCATGGTGCTATGGGAGATCACTTGGTTTTAAAACAGAAATATTGCAGGCTTTTTTTTTGTTAGCACTACCCTAACTAGTAGAACAAATTATTTTTTTATTGACTTCTGATATCAAAACTTGCTCGTTATCCATCCATGTATTGTGTGCATGTGATAATATAAGGTTATCAATTATATGTCACTGTCATAACATAGCTGCCACATAGATGCTAATTATTCGCACGTGCGCATATGGAATTCCCCACGAGGTGAGCAAAACGCTAGCACAGGCTTTGTGGATTGATTGATTAATTAATCAAAGCCGCACAAGTCTCTGCATTAATCAATATGGGAATGGCATAATTAGGATGTTCGTCTTTTGCATTTTGGCACTGTTCCTCAAATAAAAGATATGGTTTGATGCTGTTAAATGGGTTTGTGATCTGCTTCTGCAATCTGCTGTTAATATTATAAACAAAAACTCGACACTCACCCTTGCACTCTGGCCAGCAATCAGCTGGTCATCTTCTGTCTGCACACTGGTCCTGCTGCGAACATCAAAGTCTTCAGTTTCAAAGTCAGAGTCGTCCAACTCTTCTGGGGTCTGGAAAAGAAAAGAAAAAAAGATCTTAGTGATTTTTGTTTCGGAAACGGCGAGAAAAGTGAAACAATAAGGTAGCACAAAAGCATACTGGAATCACAATACTTCAGAATACCATGTGGCATTCTTGAAAAACAGGAAGATGCAAGAGCTGTGTACACAGAGTGTAGCTATTTCAAATTTGAGCCGCTGCAGTCTTTTAACATAAAACCGACCATATGCTTCTGTTTTCATACAAACATGAAAACATAGTATAACTCAATTACTGATGAACTTTTGTGAGGCTACAATAGCAAAAGAATGAAAACAAAGGAAAAAAAAAGGTCTAAGAGATGATTATCAGTATGTTTTACTTACTAAGTGGCTCGAAACCTCCCATTGTAAACTACTTTGGAGTAGCTTAAAATGGGAGGGCTATTGTTTTATGGAGTGCAGTAAATTTCTTGTCGTGCAAGGAATAGGGATATGTTTTCAGGTACAAATCTGTACTGACTCACAGGCGTCTCTTTCAAGTCAGACAATGGTTTTCGGAGGGGCGGAGATAACACCTGCCGTGGCCTGAGCAACAGATGAACGTGGGAGGCTCACAAACGGGAGCTCATGTTTGGCAGCAAAACGCACTACCCCTGCCTTTTTTAGCAGCGTCAATACTAGTCTGCACTTAAAAAGGTTTTGTCAGCATAGCAATGTTTCATACAAGTGATAACTTGGATGATTTCGTCATTGTATTTTATCTACATGAGGCATGCACAGACTAGCAGTAGCTGATCATTTAACAATACTGGTCAAACTACAAGGCTTCTTGGTACGTACATTACTCGTCTTTGTAACAGTCACGCTGGACATTACAGTTTTTCTCATATGATGCTCTCCAACATATTGAACTTGTCTGAACAAAGATGGGAGGGAAATCACTTTTAGTGCTAAACTAAAAAGAAAAAAGAAAAGGTAGCAGCTGTCACATTTATGATAGTTGTATGTCTGGAGGGCATATTTTGTGATGTCTCTGTTGGACGACTCTTTAGTCCAGTTTTACAAATAGTCTGACCCTGACCACTGTATGGATTTAAAAGTGTGTCTATTTTTAAGTGATATAAGTCTGCCACTTATTCTGAGTAACCACTTATTCTGAGTAACTCAGTGTTAATAAGCCGCAAAGCTAAATGTTTCCAATAAATGTTCAATGTTCATTTGCTGTCTTGAGTTCAGCATGAGGCGGTGTACTGCAGAGGTCCACAACCACAAGTCTGCATATTCATTATGTTCCTTTAAGGAATGTGCCTACCATGAACCGGTCCTTGGCTGACAAAATATTGGAAAACCATTGTCTTCTCTGTAAGGAACATGGTATTCAAAATATATTTGACAACATAGTTAGCGCCGTTAGCAGGGTAAGCATATTGACTCCTATTTCACCTATGACTAATTAAAAGTGTGCTTGGATGATAATATGCTTTTTACTGGAACGCGTCCATGACCGCAATAACAGAAGGTTGTAAATGAATGATTGTTTGGGTTCTAATAGACATTTCCACAAGATACAATATAAATTGCATGAGTGAAGGAAGCAATGTGTGCAACCTACCCTAATCATGAGGACAGCCTTGCGAATGTCTCGAATGCCATCATATACAAGACGGGAGGCATCAATGAACTCATTCTCATCAACGGGCTGTGAGGGGTTTGCACTCAAGGCCTCCACTGCAGACTCAATTTGCTCAGCGAACCGTGGCATCACTGTGGGAGGGTGACATAAAAGGTCGGGAAAAACAATATTGAGGAAGATTTCTTTGAAAAACCACAGTGAGCTTAGGCCAATACAAATCATGTGTAAGCACAGACAAATCAAAATTACTCATTACAGCGACACAGCAGCCAAGACGGGTCACAAATAATTTTTAGGAGAAGGGACAAGTTGATATTCACCGTTGATTTGGTAATATATCCTGATTACAAAAAAACTAAACATTTAAGCAATCTTCCACACGAAAGATTGATGGTCATTGTTTTCCAAAATAAAAGCAGATATTCGCAATGGTCTTATTTCGATTAAACACAAAATAACTCAGTCTATTTTCTGCAATTACTTAAGAGTTGCACCTGTGTCAGTCAGGAGCTTTGTGGCCTCCAACACCTTCTCTGTGTAGATTCCGGGTTCATAGTTGTCCATTTCAGAAGTGACCACGTGGACCACTCGGGCAGCACGACCTCGAATAGCCCCAGCAGTGCGATCCAAACCATCAACATCTTTCTCTTGTAGAGCAATAACACACTTGTTCACGTCCTCCAGGATGTGGTTCTCTGTGGGACAGACAGTACAACAGGTATACCACCGAGTAGATTATACTATGACTTGCATCATACATTTTGGTATTGGGGGTATTGAGTACCACTTACCAGAGACACATAGGAAGTCATCGATGGATGTTATGTCATCAACAGCATCAGTGAGGACTCTAACCTGTTTCTCCCATTGTTCCTTGAACAGATCCATATTATCTTGTGCCACCTTACTGTTGGGCTTTGCAGCTAGGGCCAAAGCTGCATTGATCACCTGCAATCGCCCAATCACACATATGTTGGCGTCATTAGGGTATCAGCACTAACTGCACTAATAGGACAATTAACAACACTAACATACAACTGCAGTGTTCAAACTGTACTCTGAAGATAGCATATTTGAGGTAATAATTTACAGGAAGTGCTAAATGAAATTGTGAAGGATTTCCTACTAATAAGTCTGTGTGCAGTTTCTTTTTTCTAGAATTAGATCAATTCAGGTTGAAGAGTAAAAAGGCTCACACAACTTTGATATCAAGATGTAAAAGTTGATTTTGCAGGAGTTGGTCACAGCCTTTTTTGCGTGCAGTGGCACTGACAATCATCACGGTATTCTAATATATCCTTACAAGGTTCAAACATATTTAGTTCCCATATTTGACAACGGCAGAAATCAAAAGAGAGATTGATGAAAGTAAGTGGGTGTAAACAGCAATAGTACCTGAGGGCAAAGAGTTTCCAGTTGAGATGCTGCCATCCGGACCAGTTTTACTCCCTCCTCATTGTTGGAGATGGAACATGCCAAGTTGGCCACCTTGATAGATGAAAAAGATAAAAAATGGCACAACAAAACAACATAAGCATGTAAGTTCTGATTCTTATAAAAGACGATGAGACAAGGGAAGATTCCACATGATGACTTTTACACCATCCATTGGGCCTCATATACAAACAAATGCATATAACGTTTGTACACCGCACACAAGTTGAGTATATACGCAAATCAGTGCCTATGCATATTAGTAAATGAGCGTCATTGTGCTCCTTCAGAAAGATTTTCCAGAAAAATGTAGGTCAGACACTGCTGTTACGATATGATGGCAACAATGGGGATCGTCTAGGATGAGAGGAACTCCACCAAAACGGGATTTCCCAGACACTGTGCTGTAATCTATTACAAGTCCTAACTTCACTACTGCAAGAGAAAACGTGTTGTCAGTAGTCTGGTTGTTGTCTTTGTAATTTCAGATTTTCACTACTTGAATAAATTCAACTAACCTCCTAAAGGCCACATGGTTCAGACAAAGCTAGCGGATCTGTTTAGATGCCATCCAAAGATGAATGTGGGTCAGTCATAATGTTATAATGGTTTCAAGCTAATGTGTAGAAACTAATGGACCATTTGCCTTGAGGCCACCAACTCTTGAACTTATATCATGTGAGCAACAATGAAACAGATTTCGTCAAAGGCTGAGTTTAAGAGCACAGGTTTAAGGAATTTCATCTAAAGCACACCAGTCTATTCTCTATCGGTTGACTCAGTTATTGGTATCACTGCTAAAGAAAATCCCACAACTGTCACGGAATTGACATGACAATGAAACTTGTTATGCAATATTGCTTTTGAATTTTTGTTCAACAAAACAATTTAAGGAGGAAAAAACATGTTTCAGGCCTACACTAAAACGGTGATGCAGCTAGTAAATACTAAAACATTATTTCCAACCTTCAAAGCAGCTTGATGATGTTCCTGTGACTACAGCTGCAAATATTAACCAGATGTTTAAGTTCTACAGTACAATAGCCACCATTCCTGGATGTGTGCTGCAATATGGAAATGAATGAAATAGGGGACACAATACAAATGCTGACCAAAAATCCCATGAGAACCGCCCCCAAAATGAAAGGTCACCTTCAAGGTCAAGGTAGATCAGACTCAGATAGTACTCTACTCATCAACATTGTACAAGCCAAAGTACAATTTATGGGCGAGAAAGCAAGATTTTTGTTACTGAACACAGGAACCAGTTTCAGGTGTTTGCTAATGAACAAAAGCATCTAGACTTCTCTTAAAATAATTACTGTAGTTCCCAGTCCTGTCTCATCAGAATATAGAGACAAAAGAAACTACAGTCTTAGAAATGATGGGTTAAGAACAAGCCAATTTAGGTAAAAAAAATTGCACCAACCCAGAAGGTTGGGTCCAAACCCAACTTCCTGGGTCAGTCCAATTTTAAACCCAGCGGTTTTGAGGGTGTATAAATTGTAAGGGTTTTGATACTGGAGGCATTGCTTGTTGTATTTAAAATAAGATTAGCTTCCTCATTCCCACCTTAACAACTACAAGCAATTATACAAAGTATTTTACTCTTAAGTAGCTACAGTACTTTCAAGCATATAGTATGAGCCTGTCAATGTCCTGATGGGTGACAGACAGTGAGGTGCTCCTTGACAATTTAAAGGTCTCCTCCCCAATGTGATGCCCCCTACTGTCCAATTCACCAGCGGTGTTTGGAAAAAGCTTATGCTGCTCTGTCCTCACTGGATCAGCCAATACAGTGGACTCGTGGTCAACTGCCCGTGGGGGGAAGTCCCATTTCAAATGTCAGGCATTTGATGCTCAGACACGGGCATTCAAGGAATTGAGCGAAAATACACTAATGAGGTCAGCTAGTGGTGCCTCTGGCTTGTTGCTGCTCCAAAGTCATCATTTTGTGGTCCCTCATTTGCTCTTGTCTTCTTAGGACAAAGTAAACATTTCAATAATTAACATGGCAAGATATTGAGGATGTGTGGCCGCAGCAGGCAAACACCAACAAGCTTGGGAATTGTGGAGCATTAGAAATGAGTAACAGGCTGGAACTCATCAGTAATACTCCTACTGCTACTACTAAACTACCCCTACTGCCAGGGTCTCGTTAAATCACGACATTTTGGAAAGATAATTTACACCACAGTATAACTGGAAGTCAACAGTGTCAAAAAAGAGAACCTGGATAGTGGACCTGGGGGAAATTTGCTATATTGATGCCTGTGAGACAAATAAATGAATATCACTCCTTAAAAAAATATAAATAAAGGACAAAACAGATTGGGTTTTGACAAAGAACATAGTCAACATTGTACCTTACCTCAATTAGCTTGTTGGCATGCTCACGGAACACTTGCGCATACTCCTTCACTTCTTTCTCGTTGCCATTCTTTGCAGCTTCAATCAGAACCAGGAGGGGCACATTGGTTTCCAAAAATGAGTCAGACACATGGTCCATCACAGCTTTGCGTAGCTATAAGAGTGAGAAATAGAAGAAAACGGCAATGTTTGAAGTATTCAAAGTGTTTATGGTATGGTACTTGTTTGCTTGTATTACATTAATGGCTATATTGAGGGGTAGAGAATCATACAGTCCAAAAACCTCAAAGGGGAATTAAAAAAAAAAAAAAAAAAAAAAAGAAGAAAGAAAGAAAGAAAGAAAGAAACCTGTCTGCGGAGATCTCTGGTTTTCTTTGTCATCCTGTCAATGGCTGTGTTCAGAGTATCACTCCTGTCCTTTCTGCCAGCCTGTAAAGAAAACATGGGAGCATGATCAATTTCACTAAGTGCCATGATGGCAGGTACATTTTATACACTATGAAACTGAACATCAGCCAAACCAGCCACATGTGCATTTAGGATCATAGAGAAAAGCACTAAGACTTCTCAACCCCACACAATCGTTTAGTGCATGATATCGACTTGCCCAAATATTATTTGGACCGTCACTGTACTGCAACTGAACGCCCTCCGAGATAAGATAGAACCAATTTTCAAACTGCCGTCTGAGGAAAAAATAACTTTACATTAACTTTACATTATTTCACATAGGAAAACCAGCATTGTGTTTTACTTGTGGTTATAAGTCAACAACAAAAACTGAAACGAATGAAAATTGTACGGACTATAATTGAATCTTCTAATTTCATATAAATGCTTATAGAAACATTTTAACTCTTTCAGAAGATGTGAATGCTACATGCTAAGCAGTAGTGAAACTGTCCCCCACAGACCAGTGAGATGTTCATCCTCATTCTGCAAACTGTTCAAGTGGAAGTTACCAGAACTAAAACTTTCTCAGATAGAAACTAGTTGGCCCTCAGATATTCCCAGAGCAAGGCAGAGACCATTAGTAAGGTTACAGGGAAATTAGATGGACGCAAAAGGGCAACAAGTAACCAGTTATAAAGGGGGTGAAAAGCCCATAACCTAACGTGCAAATCAGATGCAGCAACTTCATGGATCCGACCCATCCTCCAATGCTCTTTGCCTATCAAACGGGGTTAGCAAGTGCACATGGAGACAAGAAAAAAAAAAAAAAAATTTGAAATTGAAAATGACGCGAGATTTGGAAATGAAGGAGTGCTTGATTTATTTTCAGTGATAACTAGACTGGAGAGAGCATTTTGAATGTTAGTACAACTCGAATGAAGCCCAGGTAAGGCAGTGTGGAGGGAGGAGATAGAAGTATAGTTGCCAACAGCATGAGCTATACTGAAATTGAGTTCTCCACAATATTTCAATTTCTCTGTATATGTGCTCTGCAATTGGCTGGCGACCAATACATGGTGTTCCCTGTCTATCATCCAAAGTCAGCTGGGATAGGCTCCAGTTCACCCTGACCCAAATGAGACAAGCAGTAAATAATTGCATTGTTACTGTATACCCATTGCTACTGCTAATAGACAACGTTCACTTAATGCTTTCCCAGCTCCCTTGGATAGTTAGAAATGTGTAGTAGTTCATAAGAGTAACAACTGCCCTTAAATTATCAAAGGGTAATTTAGAAAAGTAAGGTTTGCTATGTAACATTGTAATGTTACAGATAAGACAGAAATAAATGTATTTGTGTTTGTTCAATATCAAATTGTAATTTCGATATTTAATCTCACTTTGTGGTTTGCTGTTGAGCAAATTGTACTAATAGAATTTTTTAAACGACAGGCATGTTCAAGGCTTATACTGTTTTTTGTTCTTTCAAATCTTGTGCTCGTGCATAAAAATTCCCATGTCAGGTTACATAAACTATTTTGTTACATTCTGTTAATACTTCTATCATACACTCCTCTGGAAACATGTATTTTATTTTTTTCATATTACTGGTCATGTCATTTTTAAATAGATTGCAGTCTTATATTCAATAGCAGCCCAGTCCCACATTCAAAATATCCATATTCTGATTGCGACAAGTCAGTGGGAAATAAGTGGGGGCGGAAGAGAAGACTGGAGGTACACAAGCAGTGGTATGAGCCAGGGAGCAAGTGACTGAGCAAGTGAGCGAGACAGAGAGCGAGCGAGAGGATTGTTTGAGTGGGAGAGAAAAAGAGAGAGAGAACGAGTAGTGATGGTCGACGCCAGGCTGCCACCACTCTGTAGCAGTGAGTGGCTGCAGCAAAAAGCACAGAATAACATCCCTGGCTCCCCGCTCGCCTTTTTTTTCCCCCTCTCTCCTTGCGTCTCGGCAAGCAGATGAGGGCTCTGCTCACGGCGCTGCGGAGACAATGTTGGGACTTAGCTGGCGTCAGAAGCAGATTCTTTGGATGCCATCAACAAGTTAAGAGTGGAGGACTCGAGCCATGAGAGGGGAAGGATTGATATTGAAGTAAGCGGCTCATCTGACATCATTGCAGAGGAAAGAAAAGGGTGAAAAGAAAAAAGGGAGGAGGAGAACCTCTAGCAGAATCGCAGGGACTGCAACTGCTCAACTTAGGGGAAAAAAAATCTGCTATACTTCTAGGATTTGCTGGATAACGACAACAATTTAAACCACTATTGGATTTTATGGGACAGCTAAAAAAAAAAAAAAAACAGGAGTAACCATCCTGGGACATGGAAATGTCTATTTTCTCGCCTTTGCGTGGGCTCAGCATAGTTTCATTCCAAAAGCGGTTGGTTTATTTTGTGCTTTTCCTAAAAGGTTCTTTCCATTTGGATGTTTTTTCCATGTGGGTGCTCAAAAAGTCTGCAAAGAAGGACAGTTGAATGCGGCTTCCGATGTGCACAAAAGAATGGGTAAGTTTGTTTCTTATATGAAAGGTCTAGCTATGACTAGGGAAGGCAAGAAGAACTCGAATAGCAAAGAACTGACATCTCTGGCAGAATTTATCTACTCTCCTCCACCAACAGACAGAGAGACAGACACACAAACACACACACACACACACACACACACCATCATTTATCAATGTATTCTATAAACAACCGTGTAATCCAACTGCACCACAGGATGGGCTCTCTTCATGAAGCAAGGTTGACAGTTAATCCTGACAGAGGCTGCTGTACTCTACAATAAATTGTTTTAAAAAAAAAAAAAACCACGCATTTTAAAGAGGTTGTTCAAACTGGCATTCTTATTTGGTTAAGATGGACGATTCTGATTGCAGCGATCACAGTAGGGCTGGTTGGAAGACAGCATTTAGTTAGAACCACCCTAAAAAGACGGGCAGCATAAAGGAAGAACTTTATGCAAGGTGGTTGCATAGCTTAGATTTTTTTTCTTCAAAGGTGTACCAGAAAATTTCCAAATATATAAAAGCATTAATGAAATCATACCAGTTAAATCATCATTGTAAAATTGAGGTGCCGATGCTACAAAGAGTGGCCTTGAAATGATTGGGGAAAGTATTTGGAATTAGAATAGAAACAAATTCAGTAAACTGCTCAATTCTAATTAGCTCAGACGAGCTTCGAGCTTCGCCCTTCGCCCACATCCTTCATGCTCATTTGCTTTCTTTCGAATCCACTCAGGTTTTCATTCAAGGTGGCCATTGGTGGGACCTGCACCAGCGGCTCTTTGTCTGTACATGATCAGCATGCTCCTTGTGTGCCTGCTGCCTTCTGCATCATGCACAACCTGCCCTCAAAAATGCCGCTGTGAGGACCTGCAGTTCTACTGCGACACCCAAGGACTTCAGGCACCCCCAGATGGTGTGGACAAAGGGGCCCTAGGGCTTTCACTACGACACAACAGCATCACTGAACTCAGCCCTGATCAATTCTACGGCTTCAGTCAGCTCACCTGGTTGCACCTCGACCACAACCAGATCACTACGGTTCAAGAAGATGCCTTCCAGGGGCTCTACAAGCTGAAGGACCTCAATCTGAGCTCAAATCGTATCACCAAGTTGCCCAATACAACCTTCATCCACCTCATTAACCTGCAGATTTTGGACCTGTCCTTCAATCAGATGACCGCGCTAGAACCAGAACTGTTTCATGGATTAAGAAAGCTCCAGATTCTCCACTTACGATCCAATTTACTTCGTACCACACCCGTTCGTGCATTCTGGGACTGCCGTAGCCTGGAATACCTTGGTCTGAGCAGCAACCGTCTACGGAGTCTGGCACGAAATGGTTTTGCTGGGCTCATTAAACTCAAAGAGCTCCACTTGGAGCACAATCAGTTGACAAAGATCAACTTGGCCCATTTCCCACGCCTCGTTGCTCTCCAATTTCTGTATCTGCAGTGGAATAAGATCAACAACATAACATGCGGCATGGAGTGGACCTGGACCACTTTAGAGAAGCTGGACCTTACGGGAAACGAGATCCGTGTCTTGACACCCGATGTCTTTCAAACGCTGCCAAATCTCAAGATATTGCTGTTGGATAACAACAAATTAAGTAGTCTGGATGCCCAAGTCATGGATATGTGGCAGTCTTTAAGTACTATTGGCTTGTCTAGCAACCTCTGGGAATGTACCAAAAGGATTTGTTCGCTAGCCACTTGGCTAAGCACTTTCAAGGGAAGGTGGGAACATTCCATTCTCTGCCATAGCCCCGAATATGCCCAAGGTGAGGAAATACTCGATGCTGTGTATGGATTCCAACTTTGCCAGAATTTTTCAGCACCAGTTGTTCAGACCACCGGTACAACCACAGACGCTACCACAGCTGCAGAGATGACAAGCTCCTTTTTTGGAATTATGCAGCCAACCCCTACGCAGGACTATGCAGAGGATAATTGGAGCTACTCCACATTGGCAACCACAACACAAACACCTATCATTTCTCAAGCAACCACCACTGCATTGGAAGAGGCAGCTGTAACAGATGACTTCTCCATCATGGACAATACCGTTATGACTCATCGGGTCATCATGGGGACTATGGCGCTTCTGTTTTCGTTCTTTTTCATCATTTTTGTTGTATATATCTCACGGAAGTGCTGCCCCCCCACTCTGCGCCGGATACGCCACTGTTCCGCTATTCAGAACCGCCGACAGATGAGGACCCAGCAGCGGCAGCCTATGGCAGATCTAGCTACGCAGGTGCCCTATAATGAGTATGAGCCCAGCCACGAAGAAGGGGCACTTGTGATCATTAATGGCTATGGGCAGTGCAAGTGTCAGCAACTGCCTTACAAAGAGTGTGAAGTATGAACTATTTATTTCTAGGACATGCGGTTTGCCATTTGACCATTTGACGATACAGGGTTTGATTTTTTGATTCGTTTTGCAGTTCATGTGGAAAATAAAAACACACACAATTTCTACTTTCCGGGATTTGAGAACACATGACATATGCTTACTGATCCAATGAAAGACATGATGGTGTTCGGGTGATGTAGAGATAGGCATACATTTATTTTTCTATGAGTGCAAGTTGTTCGTATAAGGCAGGGGCAATCATTTTGAACAAGTGTCAACTGTGAGATTTGTCACCACCTTATGTCAATATTCCTCAGCACAGAACAAACACTCAAACATCAAATGACCCTCTGTAAACTACATTAAGTGGAAACATTACGTGTTGCTTTTGATAGATATCTGAAATCACCTTTTATTCACACCACAGAAACTGTAAACAAGTCAACTAACAGACACCAAACTATAAATTGGGTAAATGTAATTGTTCTGAGATGTGATACATTTGCATTAACAAAATCCAATACACTCTTCCTGAAGGGACAATGCGAATGGGACCATTTCTAGGAGGTTTCATGTTTGCAGTAACACTGATTTACACCTCCAACTAGTGCGAAAAAAAAAAAAAAAAAAGGTTTTATACCTTCCGCAGACAATGGGTTCGTTTCAATATAACATTCAGAAATTGCATACACATTCTTAAAATATCCCATGACACTTATCTACCTAGCTACTGCGCAGGTGAATGATTAACAAGGAAACGCTAATGAATAGCGCACACGCAAGACGGGGGACCATTTTATTGTGAAAAGAAAAAAAAAAAAAAAAAAAAAAAAAAATCAAAGCTTTCCGTACCCCGGGCTCTTTACAGCTACCACACTAATAAGGACTGACAGCCCCGAGATTAAACCAATTACGGCAAGGCAAAAGAATCAAATATTCTGTCACCCACACCAGTGATCCAGCAACATTTTGCTTGTTCAGTCGCAAATATGTTTCTTAATAGGCTCAATCTCTATGCTCAACAAAAGCATAAGTGATTCTTTTTATGAACTTGTTTTTATTCAGAGACAGACTACGTGAAGACTTCTATACTATGACAGCTGCCCGGTGTCTCAACCAAAACCGTGGACAATACCATGAAAACAACTGGAGATCAAGTGATAAGCAAACAGCAAGCCTGGGTCAGGAGACATTTGTATGCAGGAGGGAGAGGATGTGCATTAGCATCAGACTAAAGCTGCTGCCGCAGCTCCGCACTTCTTTGTGCTCAGTTTGGTGATGGGGGGCAGGGTGACACCCAAACAAACGCGCGTGCAGGTGTCATTTGTAGTTTGGTCTGATCAGGTTGGTTTGAAACATCCAAATCAATGTTTGTGTCTGTGTGGCATCACATTTTCATGAGATGTGAGTTCATACGTCAATAATTATTCCATCTAAAAAAGCAAAGGGAAACCGTGATTTCAAAATCAAACACGTCTGCTGTGTTGTTACTTTTCATTTCCTTCAGCTTCGCACTGCTATGACAACAACCCTTTTATCTGTCTTGCATGTTTCAAAGTGCCATCCAGGAGACAGAGACGTTCATTTATGGTACAGCAAAAGCGAGGATTACATGGCATTCCAATAAAATCTGATCAACTATTTGACATTTCACTGTTAAAAACTATGGTTGTGCCATGTGATGGAAAAGCCACAGCATTTGTAGAAATATGCATCCCACTGCACTTTGGCTCTTTGTAAAATGTTTTTGTTTCCTCTTGTCATCCTCTAGCTCCCTATCCTGCCAGAAAAAAAAAGTAAAAAACAAAGGAAACAGATCCCTCCCTCTCTTGCCCAGCTTTTTCGTGCAAAATGAATGCTTCGCATATTTTGTATTGTAAATGTACAATTTCATATCTGTATAGTGCATAAGATGTGCCATCATGATCAAAAAAAGTATCCTCAAAAACATAACAGTATATTTTTAAATAAAATGGTTCAAATAACAGTGTACCTTATTAATGCTCACAATGTACGTACTTTAGTTCATCACATTGTGGATAATGGAAGCGTTCACATGCTGAAGGAGGAACAAAAATGACATGTAAATAATTTGAATTTCTAAAGAATGCGCAAATATCTAGCATATGTTCCCCTAGGACTGATTGGCTGAGTCCATGGAATACACACTGGCTCTTTCCTAAAAAGACTCCAACCAACACACCTAAAATCCTCATAAAGACAAACGGTATACTCAATTTGCTTTACACCGAAAAGATTTTCAAGTAAGCATTATGACAGACCCAAATATATCTATTCACTAGCACAATTGCAGCCCAACCCCTCAAAGTTGGCATGCCAAACAAGAGGTGGCCTAAACCTGGAAGATGAAAAAGTATAAAGTGCACCTAAATTGAAATGACAGACTACAGGAAAGGCCAACAACTTAAGAGACTCAAAGGCCTGGCTCATAACCTCTCTTTGTGAACCTTGCTTTGTACACTGAGATGTAATCATGTACAATTAAGGTGTACAGTCCTCTCCAAAAGTAGGGTTCGGGAAGTTTGATTCCTTTATTTTTGTTATATATTGAAGAAATTGGAATTTCTAATCAAAAGATGATTACGACATAAAAGTTCAGAAGTCCAGCTTTCATATCACGGTATTTAAATCCAGATGTGTCAAACAACTAAGGACAGAAAATCTTGTTTGAAGCCACTCACTTTTCAAGTGAGCAAAAGTATTGGAACGTGCCTGATGGGCGTTTCGAGTTGCTCAGGTGTTGCCTTTTAGATTTACTGGTTACTCTATTCACTGGTGTTTGTTTTCGAGTTTGTGTTTCACCTGTGCAAAACGCATTTGCTGTTAAGCAAACATGAAGACCAGAGAGCAGTATATGGAAGAAAAGCAAACCATTTTGAAGCTGAGAAAAAGGCAGAAAAATAGACTGGCATTATTGGGCCATACATTGGGCATGGCCACAACACAACAATTTGTAATGTCCTGTAAAAGAAAGGAACTGCTAGTGAACTGAGCAAGAGACATCAGGACAGGAAAAGGACTGCCAATGGTATCGGCAGCAATTGCTGACAGAAACAATGTGTGAGGTGTGAAAAAACACATTAAGACCTCATTCGTAACATCACGGCTAGCCTCCACAGGTAAGGCATGAAGGTATCCCAATCCGTAGTTTGAAGAAGTCTTCAATAGAATAAATATACAGGCTATACCACAAGATGCAAACCACTCATACGGAAAAAGAATCGGAAGGCCAGCTTATGTTTTTGGAAAGTACTGAAATGAGCCAATATAAAGTGATCTGCACCCTTTGGATAACAACCTTTTCTTTTTTATAACCACTGTGGCTGTTTGATGAAGTGAGTGGTGGTGCAATTATACTTAGAATGAATAGGTTACTGTGCATTTTATTGGTTCACGTAAAGTCATTTGAAACATCAGATTGAATGGTAACACTTGGTGTCTCTAGGGGAATGATGTGCAACATTTTCATCTGATTACACACGGTATTAGATTGGGTGGGTGCTACTGGCATGGACAATGGTTCATTCAACTGCCAGCCAGAATCCCTTGCTGCTCCCCACTGTACAATGACTTTCTCCTCTGGAGGCGAGAGAAGCACCAGCTAAGCAGTGCTTATCAGTCAGCTGATGGCCAGATAGACATCTTGACGGAGGCCAAGTCAAAAGGAGAATCGTGATTTTCATTCTTTAGCTAAATGTTCTGTTAACTAATGTATGTAATGCTGAATATTTACATTATTTTAAGGCTGGAAGTTTCAAACAAACTTCATTCCCAAATGTGCTTGACACGTCAAAAGGAAGTTAAATGAAACAGACTCATTCAAAAATTGTTCCTTTGGTTACGTCACTCAACATTTTCAAGACCGCAATATTTATCTTGAAATTTCAGTTGCAAGAAAAAGTATGTGAAACTTTTTTATCAGGATTTCTGCATTAATTGGCAAATATGGAGTATAAGTGGTTCAGATAATGCATGGCCAATAGCCAAAAATTTGTGCAGCCTTGACTTACAAATGACCTCCCAAGTTTTGAGATGGTGTTTTTTTTTGTTTTTTTTTTTGTTGGAAGTGGGTGAGGGAATGTTCTAACTATGGCAGCAGCAAACTTCATGCCAATCAACAATTTGGCCGATAGCAAACAATTCGACAACAGAGGCCAAGTAATCCTAAACAAAGAATAACAGTGTATTGTACATTATTAAAATATTGAACATAATTTCAGCTATATCATCTACACAGCTAAAACGCAGTGAGAAAAAATGAAAATATATGTAACAAATTTAAATATCCTCAAACTAAACCTGAAAGTCAGCAGTTTAAGCCCATCTTGTTCATGTCATTTGCTCACTGCTTGGAGCCAAAACAATAAGACCTGTGGACTTCAGCGTTGAAGCAGACATAACACGCCACCCCACCAGGCCCCGCCCTCTTTGAGCCCAAAATACCTGAAGCATTCTCCATACATCTTATCCTTGTTTGTTTTTGTTTGACTGTTACATTACACAATGTTTGTAAAAAGTATCTTTTAGAAGTTTAAGTGTGTTTTACTAAGTTTAAATTATGAGTGTGCTGTATCTATAGTTAAGTGTTTTTTTTTGTTTTTTTAAACATTTCAACCTATTGCAATCAGACCTGGAGCATTCCCCCCACAATAAATGGGCACGTGATAAATGGGCATTTACTCTTGTTTGAAACAGCTCCAAACAGCTTA
The DNA here is from genome assembly GCF_901709675.1 of Syngnathus acus. Classification (NCBI taxonomy): domain Eukaryota; kingdom Metazoa; phylum Chordata; class Actinopteri; order Syngnathiformes; family Syngnathidae; genus Syngnathus; species Syngnathus acus. The sequence continues at coordinate 12,543,027 of NC_051095.1, read as the reverse complement.
CAAATTGTCCAATATATCACAACTGGACATTTCTAAATCAATCAAAATTTTCATCGGTGTTGGCATGTGTTCCGACAGGTGTTAAAACGTATAAATAAAAAATAGGGTGACGCCTCTGAAAAGCACCATTTTCTTATCAGCTAAGGTGGCTTGATTTGTTCTTAAGCATTTATTTTATTTTCAGCCAGAAAATTATACCATGCTATCTTGCTGGGCCTTCTCATGGTAAACAATACACCCAGTCAAGGGGAAATACTTAAACGTGGCATGCTGAATGGAAAAGCACATTATTGCAGCTTGAGGCAAGCGTTAGAATTAAGACACTCAAGTTCACTTCATTTAATTATGGGTGGTAAAGGTTCTCTTGTCTGTGAAAGAGACTCAGAAAACCCCCTCAATTCATCATGCAACCATCCTTTACATTTACTTGCTCATTTCTATAAAGTAGGGAGGAGCCCGTATAGTTATCCGTATCAGGCCAAGACCCGGACTTATTTCGACGTTTTGGTACTTGCTGCGCTGGTGGGTATAAGACTAGAAATAAACTCAATGTAACTCAAATGATTACAAGAAGAATTTTGAAAATCCCCAATTGATACAACCAAATTAAAAAGTCGGTTGCCAAGTGTTATAAATCTGGACCCTGATATGAGCGACAAAAAGAAAAGAAAAAAAACTTCACTTACATTGCCCATATACTCAGACAGCAGATCCTGAAGAGCCTGGCGCACTGAATTGCATTCAGCCACAATTCGCTCCCTGCGGTCATCACGAGTGCAAGACGAGTCGGCCATGAGAGCAGCGCCACTGATGATGCTCTCAAGACGTTCCTCCAGGGATGGACGAAAGCGCTCCTCACTAAATGCCAGAGGGTCCACAATGATTTGTTTCTAAGAATAAAAAAGAAAAAATGCCATATCATTCCGATGTTAGTAATGCAGTACATTAGGCAGCCGCAATCACAGCCATATTCAGCCCCCTGCATTCATTCCATCTAACGTGACCTCCTCTGCTTCTGTGTTACAAGAACTTATCAAATTGCTTCCGATGGAAACGAGGGGGTGGCGCTGACACAAGAGTGAACTCAAAGTTGCCCATGTGCACCTGTTGCGTAAATGAGCAGGTGAGTCAGAAAGGAAGGCAGATAAATTTGGAGTAGACCATTTTTGATTGTACAAAAAAAAAGGACATTTTGGCCCAAAATGTCTAATATACGTACCATACATACAAGTATCATCCAAATATGAACTAGGGCAAAAGAAAACCGCGGTCCTATATCGTAAAATTGTTATTCGTAACTACCGTAGATTTGATGGGCAGTTTGTCTTGTGGTTTACTACTTTCCAATCAACACCACTGCATGCCATGCAAAATTCTATGAGTAATGAAGCAGTGCATCTTACAGCCATAGCTATGCAAGTGACAGCATTAATCAACAAGGTAAACAATGTCCTATTGAGAGTTCAGCTATGCTGACTGGTTCAATAGCTAATTGACTCAATAACATGGGAGAAGATTGCAATGACCATGTATTTTTAGAATTCAGTGGAGCTCCGCTCATTATCTGAACAGGGTGAATATGGAAAACTATTTTGTAATCAAAATCTTGCCTGCTAATAGCTTCATTGGCTGCATTTATCACCCCACACAACATTAAGATGATTAGCTCAGTGTTCTATCCCGCTGTTAAGGTTTTATTTATTTTTTTCATTGCCAATGAATCAACTGTTATGAGTATGATGCAGGTTTCAACTTGTGTTAAACTTAAGCTTAGAACATTTAACTTTGTTTACAGTATGCACACGGTACACACGGTAACTCTTCTACTCAAACCAATTTGACAAAAACATATTTCGGTACAACATTAACATGGTTTCGGTTTAGAATTTAGCAAGGTACATACACACTAAGTAGTGCGCTACAGTTGCTGATGTGCCAAATCCACAAACAAGTCATGGAGCGCAAGTCAACGGGTCGCCATTCTGCAACCACTTGTACTTACGTCAAAATTGTTGAGGGCATATGCCAGCTCTCCTCCGCCTGCCGGTTGATTGAGTGCCGAGTCTTCTGTGGCAGTGGCCTGAGCGGCATTGGAGATGCCAGAAACGGCATGCTGCAGCTGCTTGTAGATCAGGTCACGGTTAGCCTTGTAGGCGGCAACGTCAGGATGCTGCAGGCAGGCATGGGATGCTGTGTACAGCATGGGAATGTTCTTCTGGAGAACACCACGGGCGGCAGCCATTTGGTCCTTGTGTTGGGAATCCTTTAACTCCTAAATGAAAGAATGGTAAAGTGTGGTAAGGTATTTTTGTAATATGAGACCAGGTCTGTCATGCCCTTAATTAAGTGTGAGTTCTGTGACCTAGACTTATTTGTTGCCAGCAGTACAAATACAAGTCATAAGTCAGTCAAAAGATGCCTTTGTAATACTGTATAATGTATTTCTACTCAAAGTTGTGCATTATATAGAAAATAGACCAAATGAGCTTCCATTGTTTCATGGAATAAACAAAAAAAAAAAAAAACACACGCACAGGATTCACTTCCAGCTGAGCTTTAAAGTGTACCTGTGGAGCACAGAAGGAAAAATATACATGGTTTGTCAAGAAATCCAATGTCTAAAGGCGCTTTTGGTTACACTGGTTTTATAAAAGCAAGCTTATATTAGCTCGCCTATTTGTCGAGACGCCCTGGGCGCAGCCATGTGGCCTGAAAGAAAGGGAGCCCAAGGGGAGCCGTGACGCAGGAGCGTCTCGGCTCAGCCAGCTCCTTAATACAACGTGTTATTTTCTTGATCAGATATTGACAAATGTGAGTCATTCTCACACTTTACCTGCGTCAATAGAGACGGAGATTTAATAAATAAAGACAAAGAAAATTGTTGTCAAATGAGGGGGCAGGCGGGGCTGACGCGATTGCTCTTAGCCAGTTTTTTTAAATTCCCCTCCTCCCCCATTGCGGCTTATTACAGCCATGGGCAAGCAAGCTGGCATAACACTCAATAGCAAAGTGGTGGTTGCAAGGGACAGCCCAGTCAACGTCACATCCGTTCTGTGCATTCAAATAAACCAAATAAATTTTGGCAAATACAAGACGAGACACTAAAAGAAAACACTAGATATTTATTATACCTGTTGTCTTTTGGCTGCCATGATGTTCAGCTTGTCGACCTCCGGCTTCAAGGCCTTATACTGGATCCCTAGCTCCTGTTCCGTTCCTGCATTACGCACTTTCACAAGGCTGTCCTCCACCTCAAGATGAAAGAAACAATGCTTCAAGAAACAAAATTCTTACATTTTAAATTCCACTTCTTAAGATTTCTCGGGCCAATAAATTGTGTCTTCTCAGACTAATCATCACAATCTGCACATTTAATGTACCCAAATTATCATTTTAACATAATTTAAAATGTGAATGACACCTCCAAAATATACAACTGTGTTAATCATTTATGTCCGCATGGAATGTGCATCCAAAAGAGAGTTAAATCTGACTTCATTTCACTAAACTGGCCTTATCTGGCAGCACTCCAAACTTTAATCCGTGAATATTCTCCATTTCTCTGCTTTGATACAGTCCAGTCGGTCAAAATGTCATGGAATCTCTCTCACCAGTTTAAGCTGCAGCAGAAGTTTGTAGACGTCGGACATGTCTGCCAGAACCAACAGATGTGTGACTGCCGACAAGAGGGCTCTGGCAGCACGAACCATATTGCCCCTCTTTACAGAGGAGCAAGGGTCTTCAGCAAATTCTCCGGAAGCCTGCCTCATTGAATCACCTGGGAATAGAATATATCTGTCAGCATGTCTACTCGGGTAACATTTGAATTACAATCGGCCTGGTAACTAAAAAGCTTTATTATGACACTGATATATCAACATACCATCTTGAGATGGCAATAGACTTCAGACATCATCAAGCAAAGTCGGAATTTGTAGCCGACAGTGGAATCAATGCTACATGTAAGGGTTACAGCATGGATATATTTGTGTTAAGTATGACTTTTCCTTTTCACATTGAATGAGTCAGCACTTGATAGACCGAGTTTTTTTAATTTGAGTTGTGTGTTAAATAGATATCAGGCAATTCAAATGTACACAACGGAGAACAGCTTGACCCATTCCATCTTGGGGGCATTCTTTCTACATTTCTAATATAATTTCCAAATGCACGACTCAGGGCAAAGTCCCAACAAAAGGCCTGAAATCTTGTTTGTCCAGCACCATGATTTGTCCTACATTGGCCTGTATGGTTGACTGAGCGCATATTGACTTTGTTGTCTCACATTATGAACATCAGTACATCATTCAATAGGTTACATTAATGGGGGGAGCATGGAAATTCAAAAGGATGTAGTATGGACCTAAAATACAGTGAGCTCCATCTAAATCGTAATCCAAAAACTAATAAAAAGAGTGACAGGACAGTATACATTCCCATTGCCTAAAGCAAAGTAGATATGGATGACAAAGGGTTCACCAAACAAAAATGGCCAAGGCTGAGAAGTGAAGTTCACAACATTGTAAAAAGTGCATGTGTGATAAATTCATAAATTCAATAAAATTCAGGGGTACCTTTCTCTCAGCTATGTAATAATCACCCCAGAACAAATCTTTTAAAGAACTATTTTTGTTAAAATGCATTCGAGTGGAAGTCGTGTACCCTGCATAAATGTCAAATTAAAATTTTGGGCAAATCCAAAACAATTGTTGCTCATCCCAGCTTTTGGAATCACAAGCAAACAATCCAAAAACTTAAATGACTCCAGGTAAGACAATTTGACAATTAAATGAAATCATTAAAAGTGAAATGCCTTAAAAAAAAAAAAAAAAAGATGTATTTAACTCACCTATTTATGCTGGGGATTCAATCAATCAATCAATCAACAAAAACTGCAATGAGGTTTTGAATTGTTTTGAACTGAGGAGGACCATTTTACCTCACAGCATTGACCGTTACATGGATAAAGATCAGCACAGATTCAACAACAGCCGCTGCGCCTCTAGGCTATAACCAGCCCTTGTGAACCAAATCAATTAGGCCATTTTCAGGCAGTAGCTGGCAATCCGTCAAGACTATGAAAAACCTCTACTTGTATAATGTTCACCTGTGGCCCATTAAGAAGTACATTGCTTGGTAAGCCTCAATAACACCAATGCAAGAAAGAAACAGATTAGAATAGAATAGAATAGACATACAAGGAGAGCAGTTGTGGCTTGCCTTCAACATGAAGGGAAAGTGCTACTTGAGCTTTAGGCAAACAACTTTAACCTGGTGAAAACAGTAAAAAAACAATATAAACTTTAAATCTCTGGAACACAAACAAAGGCCCCTGGAACAAGCACATACTGCATTACATGTGGACAGCCATCCTTGATAACGTCATCGATGTTTTGTTACATCCTTACATTCTAACAGCAGGCAGGTCACAGCTGGGTGGAAAAGGTTACATGAATCCAGGGGATGGAGGCGATGTTGGCTTTCTCAATGGTCACATTATCGGTCCAGTCACGCTCCACTGGGCAGCATAGCAAAGCTGACAGCCGGCACGAGGCACCAGCGGAGTGCTTGCATTCCAGCCGGGTGACAGCTTACTGCATCTACAGTAACAACACTGAAGTGTGTGTCACAAAGGCTAACTAGCCACATGTCAGCCACCTCCAAAGTATTGAGAGGATAGCTGAAGCGGGGGCACATTTAACTCGCTGGGCAACTTGAGGCAACAAAGACACACGAGCACAGCTGTCACATCCAGGGGCGATAACAGTTGTACTCAAGACACCGTTCAGAAAGGTCTGGGAGTATTGTCAGATTTTGTCCCAGTTCTTTATCTTTAATGCTGTGCTAATAGGAATTACCAGGAGGCTGCCTTCTCAGTCTAACTATTTAATGTATGCCAGAAAGATCGATACACAGCTGTGGAGCCTTCTCTGCAAGATTGCGGACCTCCAAGGTCCCTATTCTTATACTACTCTTGGGCGCCCTCCTCTATGGGGGCGACTCTGCCTAGCCTGTGAGATAATGTGTGACCTTGCAGTCTTAACGGAGATCAACTCATATGTGTGTGCAAAGAGTGTCAAAGAGAAGGGAAAGCCAGTGGAAGCAAGAGAAAAGTCACAGCAAGATATCGGTATAGGTCAAGCTACCTAGCTGATTACATGTGCCATAAAGGTCTATTCAAACAGTATGCAAAACCAGATAATTGGGAGTATGTGAAAACAGATGAATAAAATAATAAAGACATTAATTGGAACTTGCTGTAACAAGCCTGTCAACTTTGCTATGGTGGAGTCCCGTCTTGTGTTAAGTAGCAAAATGCAAACTGAAACGCAAGACGTAAGATCTGCCCATCCATTCTAGGCACCGCTTATCCTCACTTTGGTCATGGATGTGCTGAAGCCTTGAACCATCTGGCATTGGGCCAAAAACAAATACAGCGCAAACTGGTTGCCAGCAAATCATAGGAATATGTCAGATAAATTATTAACATAAAACAATGTCACCACAAACATCGCCTCCCTTTCTTTGTCCTTTGCATGAGCGCTTTAATACAGTGAAACTTGCTCTCAGCAGGAACATCAACCACCAAAAACAGGGAAGCATTTTGAAAGTGGTTACTCAAAGAGGAGCTAAATCCAAGATGTCAAAACTGGTGATATTCTAAACATACATATGTTCTTCATCAGCCGTTTACATATTTTCACTCCCAGACAAGTGCAATCCCAAGAACAGAGTACTGCCCTATTTATTTACTAAGACAACAACTGCAACATTGAGTTTTTCATCTAGTGAGGCAAGAGAGAAAAAGAAAATCAAACGTTACATGTTAGGCATTCGTCTTACAGCCTCCTGAGGCAGAAAACGCATTGAAAATAAAGCCTACACAGAGCGCCATCAACAGGTAGCTCCACTGAGTGGGAGACTAAAAGGTAGCATTGCTATGCTCAATATGACAATCACATTGTAGCGGAGCTCACTCCATGAAAATAATTTTAAAAGGGTCCCAATTACCAACCAAAGTTAAACCAAAGGCCCATTCCTAATTATGTACAAAAGACGGTGTTAAAGTCAAAAGTCAAAGTCTGCTTTTAAAATCAGGTAGCTATGTTTATTGCTAAACTGTAGTTGTGATATAGCAGCCTTCCTGTTCCCAAACTAAATTGGCTACAAGCAAATATTGCACAAATACAGATGGTGGCCATCTTTCATTTCTGACATACCAACAGTAACTTGGATAACTCTGGTGTGACGGGATTCCAATCTCAGGACTACTGTGGCAATTAGATTGCAACACATTTGCTCATGGACACAATACATATTTGCCAAAGAAAAATACATTGCTGCTTACCCCGAAATGCTATTGGAGCTGTGGCCAAAAGATTCCAAATCAGGTTCATCCCCTCTTTTCACAACACTGAGGTCATACGAGTATTGATACTATGCCAAATGTCTACCTAAGTGTCTATGCATTTCATTTGTCATTTGCTTGTGACGTACGCACATTCTGATTTACTGATTACCGTATTTTCTTGACTACAAGTCAGGTTTTTTTTCATAGTTTGGCCGAGGGTGCGATTTATACTCTGGCATGTGTGAAATTATTAACACATTATTATATAATTTCACATGTTATTTTCACACTGAACTGCAAGAAGGTGCTCTAGGCCTGTGTTGATCATTTCTGCAACTGACGATGAGTTTGACGTAAGCGACGTAGAAGAAGAAGCGCCGCATCTTCTACCTCCGGAGTTAGCGGAGTTGTTTAAAAGTGACACCAAGGATGAAGATTTCATTAGATTTAGTGACTTGGAGTGACACGGGTCGTTTGGGAAACTTGTTAGCATGTTATTTATGCTATAGTTATCTGAATAACTCTTAATATGCTATGTTAACATAAAAGGCATGTTCTCAGTTCGTTGTTTATGTGTAATGTAACATTAGCATAACGCACAATTATTCAGTCTGTCGTTGCCTGTATTCTATTTTAAATTGACTTTCAAGATGACGTGTCTGTTCTTGGCGTTGGATTTTATCAAATAAATTTGCCCCAAAAAGCAACTTATACACCAGTGTGACTTCTATATGACTTTTCCCTCTTTATTATGCATTTTATGGCTTGTGCGACTACTCCGGAGCGATTTATAATCCAGAAAATACAGTATATACCCAGGAGAAACTAGCACAAACCACAGCGCAAAGCTTATCAAGCATTTCCAATACAGTAAGTATCCCTTACCTTGCTTGCGGACATCTTCAACTGCAGCAGTCAGCTCATCCTTAAGGAACTGACTCTCTTTTGCAATTTTCTCTCCTTTTTCCAGGAAGTTCTGGGTGGCGGTCTCCACTGAAGCTGCCAGGACATGTGCCTTCTTAGAGCGTCCCTTCTTCTTGTTCGAGGGGCCTTTGTTACTCGAGTTTACCAGAGTGGTGACCTGTGGTGGGAATACAGTGAGGTCAAAAAAAAATAACTGAAATGGGGCTGTGTCTCATAGCAAATTAATTGGATTACTTGTACTACCAGTTACCATTCAGACCATTGTATCCGGTTGCCTTCAACTCAAACGATCAAAATTTTAAGATTATCTGATGCAACATCCACAGACAAACAACACTAAAGTCATACAACTTTGAATTCATCGACAATTTTACAGACAACTTTATAACCACCACCTGAGAACACATGACAGAGAAGACACTGCTGCCTCAGCAATTACAAATGCTTTGGATGTCTATAAGCTAAGGGGTACCCGCTTGTTTTCCACACAAGCTCTGCTCCCCGTGTCAGAAGCACACAGCCAGCTGGCACAAACGCTCGCTGTCGAGCGAGGCGGAAGGAGACAGCCAAGGGATTCAGCCCACTGGTTGTTAATCTATCGAGTGTCCGGCTCGTCATTGGTTCAGCAGTACAGTGGATATACTGTTAAAAAATAATAAATTCAAAAATAATTTATAAAAAAAAATTGTTTTTTTTAAAAACACACTAAAAACTCAATCTTGAAGGGACAGTTGGTTCTTGGTAATATGACAGTGGTCCATGTTTTCTTCACTTGTTGATGACCGTCTTTTCTGCACTCTGTCCTTTGGGTTTGGTGCCAACACACTAAATTACTTCAACGGCAACAGTGCTCAGTGGAGGAGAACAATTATAATTACATAATAGAATTAATAAATATAATTACTTGAGTTTTTCAAATAAGCACTGCAGCCATATCATTACATTGTCTGTTTTTTTACAGCCGTTCTCAGTTTTTTTCTTCGTCCCAATTGAGTTGTAATTGTTATAGAATCACATTTGAACAGGTGTGTAGCCTTTTATTTCCACTTAATATGGGGCAGATTCAAGGCTAGCTCACTAAAGCGGCTTTATTGCTGAAAAATAAAAAAATGGGGTTTATAAAACGTGATATTCTACATCTGAGGGGTATTTTGACAACACGTCATGCAGACCGTGTTAAGATTTAAAATTTAAAAAAAAAGGCTCATATAAGAAAGTGAGGCCTGATTTAGCAATTTATTCAGATTTCTTTCAACTTTACCTTGGGATGGTAAAAACAACATGCACACTGACACTATTATTACCTGTGTAACCAGGGGCTCGAGCAGCCGCTCCACTGCCAGAGTCCTGATCTCCAGACTCTTCGGGTCCCATTTGAAATTGATATTTGCGGTGTTGATGCTTGTCATGTCTGGAAGTCTAAGGTGGTACACAAAAATCAGCAAATAAAAGAACAATGAAAGAGAATTTCAATTCCTACCACCAACCAATCTGTGTGTGCAAGACAGTGATTTTCAGAATGTTGACAAAAATTTTATGAAGGGTGGAAAAGTCAAACAATAAGAAAATGTCCTCCACTTTCAATAACTGCTGCTGCATAGATTTGATATCAGGTAAAATAGGCGGAACAGTCAAGAAAGTCTTGGGGCAATATCATTGCTATAACCCTTGAAGGAAATGTGTTATGCTTGAATGCAGCCAGTTTAAGCATAAACTTTTCTAGCCTGAATGCCGCTTTCGCAAGTCGCAGTTAATAATGTATAAACATCACAAAATTAAGACTTAATGTCTAGATCAGGGGTGTCAAACTCATTTTTTTCGCAGGCCGCATTGTAGTCATAGCTTCTTTCTGAGGGCCATTATGACTGTCAACCCAAATAAATGTATGATCACCTCATATTATATACAGTAAAAGCTACAAAACAAACTGACAAATAACTCATTTACAAATCAGATGAGTAAAAATTGGTCAAATATTTAAAAAAAAAAAAAAAAAAAAGAAGATATTTAATATGAAGACAATTTGCAATTCTAGTAATGACACAAATTGGATGCACAATTTGTCTTCGTGGGCCACATAAAATGATGTGGCGGGCCGTATGTGGCCCCCGGGCCTTGAGTTTGACATCTGTGGTCTAGATGTCTGACTTTCTTTTGTAGTTTGAAAAATATCTAACAAAAGGTTCCACAAAGATGAAGAGTTATTGATGAGCAGGTCAATAAAAAACCTGGGGGGGTGCCACTAGGCCTAAATAAGGAGACCAGCGATCTTTCTGATCAGCGATTTACCATCACTAGTCAACTCGTCAGCGATGTTAACATTTAGCTCAACTTGCACCTGTGTGGTCATTTGAAATAAAACTAAGCAGCACTCATCCCATTTGCAACCCTAAGCTTTAAAATGTAACTAAATCAGGCGATTGAGACCAAGTTATAAGTGTTGCAGATTAAGTGTTGTTCTCGCCCATTTTGCTTACCTGCTGCGGACTTTGCCAAAGCCGACACCTTGCTAAAGCTAATGCTAGTTGACAAACAAACGATCCACAAAGGTTCCGTGCACTACTTGTGCCTAATCCCAACTAAACAGTTATGAACGTTCTCTTTCAAATGATTGGCATTCCATTCTTTCAACTTCGATCGTGTGACGTCAAGTGACTTCAAAGAATCACTTTGAACTCACTCATAACAATTCGTTAGGGAAGTTTCAAGATGGAGGAGATGACAACGCTTCGCCTCCAAAGTTTTGCTCTCTTTCGCTGTCCTAGCGGAGAAGCAACTTTTGTCGCTCGAGCTCACTTCATAACAAATTCCTCTTCAAAACAATAAAATTAGTTGACGATCAACGAGAGTTTGACAAAATGTTACCTTGAAAGTTTCGATAGAGCTGGTTTCGCTGTCGTTGACTTGTTTCCCAACAATAGCCGAGACGGAGGGGGGATTGGGCGGTGACCGAGTTCCTGAACTTCCTGGCAGTTAGACTACCAGGGAACGTCCAACTAGCCCGCAAATGACGACTTGTTTTGGGCGTGGCAGTAGCTGTGCTTGTCCATATATGGATTAATTACTGTTTCTATTTTGCACTACGTCGACCAACCTGCGACATACATTTTGACTGGTTTACGTTAAAAAATTACAAAGGATAGATTAGAATCACGTTTATGGAGGAACTTAAAAGATGTTATGTATCCCCTCATCAAGGAAGTTAAAGTGATTACGCAACAAATACATAGAACGACAACAAAACACTTTTCAGTTGTGAACATATTTTTTGTTTTTTGTTATACGTAGATGCAATTAAATATTAATTTATACATGTTTTATTTGTAAATAAATGTGGGTATAAACACAAGATAATGATATATGTAAATCCAATTAAATATAAATGTATATATGTATCATATATTTTTGCTGTAAATCTTTTTTTAATATTTGTTATTTTCACTTTTATTTATTTTGGACTTGGATTATCTTGCTTCATTGAATCTGTTGCTGTCAGCATAAATGCCCTCTGGTTCCAATGTGTTTGATTTCCCCAAAATCTCATTCAATCAATCAAGATCTAAACAGCAGTTGACTTTACTCTCGAAATATCTCATCTTTATTTCTTTGTGTCATCCAAGGAGTCTGAAAATAATAAAAACACTACTTCATAAAAGTAAGGAGTAGAAGGTAAGGCGTGGGACTGCAATAAAACAAATAGAAAACTTTTATGTTAAATTAAGCAATATTTTTAAGCTTGTGGATGTCCAAAACAACATTTTGATTTATACAGTACCAGAGGTGTCAAACTCATTTTTGTGGCGGGCCACATTTTTGTTACAATTTTTCTTGAAAGGCCATTATGCCGGTGAAACCATGAATGTTCAATTCCCTCTTCACCATATACAGTCAAACCTCGGTTTTCGAACGTGCCTACATAAAAATCTGCTACAGGTTTACAATGACATATTTGTTGGGTTGTCAGAAAATCCTATCTCTTGTCCTCAAGAATAAAAGGTGAAAAGCAACAGACGTTTTCCCTAGAGGCAAGCATCTTGATTTTTGGTTCTGTCAGCTTCTTTTTATTTTTCCAACTTAACGAAAACACTTACCATTCTGTTGCTGTAATCCTGAAGAGAACATATGCCAAAGGGGTTATAGTTATGTATGGCGTAAAAGTGGGAGACTATTTCTTTTTTATTTGACTTGGATGACCGGGGCCAAAAGTGCCCGTTTCTTTTTCACTTTCATAAATGCCACAAATTATTTCAGAGCTCATAGACCGACACATTTATGTTAGTGGCAACTGTGACTGATAGTGCTGGGACATTAGATAAAAGTGTTCTAAAATATACTGTAGGGGATGGAAGTGTGAAAGCTTTAAATAGACTATCTCAAGAGGCTGGGTGCAACTGCTTCTCTAACCCTACATGTACGCACACACACACACAGTTTTTTTAAAAACTGATCAATATCTTCGTTCCATCTTGGCTAGACTATTATAATGCGCACTACGGAATCAGCCAGTCCTCCCTCAAGTGTCTCCAGTTAGTCCAAAATGGCGCCGCTCACCTCCTAACTGGAGCTCATAAGAGGGAGCACATAAGCCCTATTCTGGCCTCCCTCCACTGACTCCCAATATATTTCAGAGTGATCCTTCTATTCGTTTTCAAATCGCCAACGGCCTCGCCCAGTTAACCTCTCTGAGCTCGTCCACCCCTACGCAAATGCTCGGGGCCTCGGGTCTGCAGACCAGACACTCCTGGAAGTGTCAAGGATTTGTTGTGTGTGTTGGAGCCTCAGAAGGGATCGAGCTACTGTTGCTGGTCCTCCCTCTGGAATAACCTTCCCTTGGATGTTAGGCAAGCCTCATTTTAAAAGCCTTTTTTTTTCATTGGCTTTTGACTGAATTGCTGTTCTGCTACTGTATATTAAAGTGTGTTTCAATTTTTCAATTATTGTTCCATTGCTATATGTGAAGAACTTTGTTACAGCTGAAGCTTATGTAAAATGCACTATTACAAATACAAATAGTACAAATAAAGTTGTATTATATAGTATTAAGTATGATTTTCTGTGGAAAGTTAATCAATTTGCTGTTATTCTAGTGTGCCAGAATGCATTCATGAAAAATATTTGCTTATCTGAAAACCGAGATATTGCAGTGAACTATGTGACGTGTAAAGCCAATGACTCGCCATGGACACAGTGATGCAAGGATTGCTCATCCAACGGTTGGTCTGTAATGACGAGGGATTATGCGAGGTGCTATTCTATGTTTTAATGATGAATGTTTACCCAAGTAACAGCTAGCTGCCAGACAAGTTGGGATGTCCTTGAACTTCATCTTTTTTGTACCTGCTAGATTGAACAAATGGTGGCGAGCACAGCATGATATAAATAATTCCTTCTAATTATGAGGAGGCTCACATGTTTGTCACACACTGCATGTATAATTGATCACATGCAAATGAGTGTGTAGAGATGTGGGAGATCAAAACAATTAGATAATGTTGAATAATTGTCTGTGATTTTTTGGGTTTTTTACAATGACAACGGAGTCGGGACTGTCGCAATCATGGGGCTAATAATATGGGTATCTATTTAAATGTTTATTTTCACCCTATATGAACTTATGCCTTCATAGTTGTGGTTTTTGCTGCTGTCAGTTTTAAACAACACAGTTTTACAGTTGTTGCAGGAAACTCCTCTTCCATCACTGGTGCAAACATGTCAGTCTCCAGAGGCGTAGCCAAGCCGGGGCGAGCCGGGCCGGCGCCCCGGTTAGGACTCCCTGCGCCCCGGTTGAAAAAAATCGAGCTTTTTCGATTCTTCATTTTCATGCCGTTTTTTTCTTTCGGTCTTGCGCGAATGTGCTTGCGCTATTCTATGTGCGCGATGTTATCCATTCACCATTTGCCTCCCGGACCCGGATGTTGTTTTAGCGATCAGCGAACGGCGTGGGTGATGTTCGATTTTTTTTCCTGTGGGCGTGCGCCCCTACTGGAAAAATTCCTGGCTACGCCTCTGTTAGTCTCACCTACATTGCTGACAAAGATACAAACACTTTGACATTGAATTTGAAGTGCCTTACTGTAGGAAGGTTTTGTTTGCGACCTTCTGTTTGCCCCCATTTTCCTGACTCATACAGAGAGCCGTCCATGAAGCGGCATGATGTCACTGGCTATCTCTCGCTTTTCAAATGAGATCTTGGTCCTCTAAGATAATCAATGGACATGCAGTGCAATTACGTTGAGAGTCTGAAGAAGTTGAGAGGAAGTCAATGGACTTGGAGCATTAATGATTGTTCTTCATTTGCAGTGACCCTCCCCATAAGGATGTGTGAAACGAGACATATTCACAGTGTTGGAATGGTAACGCAATGGTTTCTGACAAAAGCCTTGCCATTTGCTTGTACAATGGAGAAGGCCACACATTTTACAAAATATTTTTTTAGCTAAAAAGCAAATTAAATGGTCGCCTTAGGAGGTTACACTTCTCTATGTTTCTGAATAAACTCCACTGGCATGCTGACTGAAAGGGGTACAAAACTCAACGATTACTCAGTAAATTGCAATCACCAGCAAATCTTCAACTGACCTTGTTATGTTCCGAAATTCTCCTGGGAGCTAATGTCCTAATTTTTTGCTTTCCAAGTGGGATTCGGGCTAAAAGGAAGGTGAACTATGTGGAGGAAGCCGCAAATTAAAACGTTCGGCTGTAAATGAGTCACGGCTTTAGTCACTCTCTGATGTGCCCAACCAAATATGGCAAATATGTGCATGCCTGGGTGCTTCAAAAATAGACCTGCATTTAATGTGCATTTCTTCATCCTATGATTACCTCTTGTTGACAGCTCATCACTTTAACCATTGATAAGGTGGTGTTGTTTTAAAAGAATCACTTGAAATTCCGCGTGACTACATTTGAGAGCCATTCATTTAACAATATGCTTACTACTGTCTACTACTTCCATATCTAATCTGTGAATCTAGAGAAAAATGCTTACACAAACAGTAAAAAAAAAAAAAAAAAGCATCTTGGATTAGGATGCGACTTCCAAGTTGAGAAAATGACTCCCATCTGTAAGGAAAACTGCTGAAGGATTCATTGTGCCTATGTGATGAATTGGCAGGAACTTTATGATGATGTCAGTTCACTTATCATCCCATTTACATCATATTTACTTTCATACAAAAGTGATAAAGGTCCCTCACCTATTATCGTCTCTATTATCATGCAGTAGTACTTAAATTGCACATACATTTACGCACACTAGAGCTAATGACAAGCAGGTAAGCAAACCCGATAACGCCAACGATTGATTGATTTGCGTTTTTCTTTTTTAATGCAACTCGCGCTGTTTGTAAATGTTCTTAAAGCTTGAAAATGCAAGGAGAGATGTCTGAGTGAAGAGGCGGGTTAACATTGCTGCACGTCTTGAGCTACAAGGATGAGGGGGCTTGGGGGCGGTGGCTTGCTCAAGGTCAGCTCGACTGTAGTCACAAAGCAGACTGGCATCTCTCCAAAAACGAAGAGGCTTTTTTTTCCCCCCGCAGCGCTATGTTGTGGTTCCAAAGCCCAAGTCCTTCCAGATGAGCTACTTCCACTGGAGATGAGCTCGCACCACCGTTGTCTTCCTGGACCCTGTGTTTGGAGATATAACCTGAACGTAGCACATGCATGCTGTGCAGCTTCTTCGGGGACTGGAAAAAATAAATGGTCTTGACAGTGACTCATTCTCTGAGGTAATAAAATGAAGTATGAGTACGAATGAGAGGTAACAGACTCTCTGCATCAGTAACCATGCCTTGTTCATTAAGTGCTAAACATGTCACCAGTGTCATCATTTGTTTTCAGTTTCCGTCCCGAGCGGTTATGATTCATTTTTCACTTAATGCGCTGCTATCGTTTGAATGCATAATAACATGTCGAAGTGAGTGAAACATTTGAAGCAGCACCAAGAAGCTTTCAAAACTCACAACTTTAACATTCAAGGGCCATTTGCTGCCGAAATGCTGCATTTGGTACAACGAGGTATTTAAAGAAAACCAGATCCAATGAGATGCAAAAATGACCCACGTTTCAAATTCAACAGCAATCATCCATTGAGTATTTAACGGGGAGATCATCTCCCCAATTCCATCAGGTTAAGGAGCAATTTATAGCTCTCAGCGATTGTACAGTGAACCAATGCAAATGTTGAAATGGAAACAGCGAGGCATGATTACCGATACAATGACCAAGACTGCGTTCCGCTCTCTCTGTAAATTGAATATACCTGCTGGTTGAAAACATCATTTTGAAGAGGTGAAACAACCATTCATGTTTAGTCGGACGTGTATCCTTGCGGTGCATATGCTCACCCAGCCAAGGAGTGAAGTTCAAGTTTGAAATACGGCCGGAGCAGACAGCAACTAACAGCCGGTCCACCATAGTAAACAATCACAGGCTACCTGTCAAGTGGATGTCTAATCAATCACAAGGGTATGTCCACTTTATTACTCTGTCAAGAGATGATTATGGATTTTTGTTTTGACATGTCAGTGTTGCCAATAACAGGAGAATCCTTTGCGTCTATTGTGACAATTTCCCAACGTTTCATTAGGGAAATATATTTCATTTTAGTATAAAATCAATAGAGTGAGGATTTTGCTTGGTTGAACAGTCGGCTGCAGACTCATGAAATGTGAGACTGTTCGGACATTTTCAGCACTACACAGCGACAAGTGCACAGCCAAATTAGTTTTGCACTATACACTCGATAAACATTGACTATGATTTTTATCATCAGGCAGCTTGCTTAACTAAATCGGAAATTGGAATGGAGATGATATAAAAAAAACTTGCAGCCATAAAACTGGGGGAAAAAAAGTATTTTTGTACCACTTGGAGGCACACTGTGCTCACTTTGAGAAAACAGTGATTGCACTATGTCACGTTACATTGGCTGTGACAGCAGAGCCAGCAGATGCTCTCAAACAGCCTGTTCACGTACATGGCAGCTAAAACTAATCCCAGGTTTCAACTTCAGGTGACTTGCAGCAACGACTTGTCAGTGAGAGCAATGACAAGATTGCAGTGACAATAAAAAAGACACTGTCACACTGCAGTTTCAATGGAAAGAGATGGCGTCACTCCACTGAGTACAGAAAGGTAAATCAATAAAAAAAAAGATTCAAAAAGCAAGTTTATCCCCATCCGCGCATGTTTTACATTCAAAAAGGAAACAGAGAACGAGCCATCTTTTAATCTGTGAGAAAAATGAATTTGAATGGTAAAATAAAATACAAAGCAAGGAATGGACCAAACAAAGTCACATTAATGACAGCTGAGGAATATACAAAAAAAAAAAACTCCAGCCTGTCTGGTTGTCACAACAACAGGTTCCCCATGGCATGCATGTCAAACAGCTTTAGTTTGCCCTTTTCTCATAAAGTGGAGCGCATGTGTGCCCCTTTGACACAATTCATGCAGCTCGAAATAGGCTTCATTTCACAGATTATGGTAAACGTTTCATACGCTATTTGAAAGAGGGTGTACCCACAAAGATGGCTTCTTTATGAAAAATTCATCCTGACAGATGTCTGGGTCGGCCCGCCCTGCCACGTTAACCCTCATCTGGGCCGACTGAGAATTGATTAGAAAGCTATCTACGCTGACTTTGAAGATACTACAGTACCATCCGATGCTGCCTTGCGCTGGCTTTCATTTGAAGAATTCAACACAGACTTTTGGAAAAAAATAATTGCTGGCAAAGTGAACTCATTAATGTCCTGCCAATTGAGAAAGTTGAACTTTAAATATGAACTGTGTTGTATAAGTGAAACACGGATCACCTTATCAAACTTAAATAAGTTACTTAAAGAAATGTCTCCACTACAGTTTGTTGGAGAAATGGACACCCTACTAACCCTTATATGGATATATAGTAGATATATTACTTTATATACATATATATTAGTATATATATATATATATATATATTACTATATAAATAGAGATGAACATACAGCATATATTGTTGAAAAGCAAATGGTTCTAAATGTTCTCCTTTTTCAATATAGCTCTGAAAACCGTGATACTACAGCCAAGATGGTGAAACAACCGATGACTGTATTTCTGTAAGGTCTCATTTGATTTATACTACTTTTTTGATGGCTATATCATTTATTTTATATAGGAGCGATGATTCTGCACTAGAGATAACATTTAAAGTCACAGAGAAACAGGTGTAAAAGCAAAAGCGCCAATATACCAAAAATACATATTGAGAATACTATGGAATGAATAATACCGAATATTTTATAAAAGACGGTCATGTTTAGAACACCAGCTTGACTGATAATGTCCTTTACAAACGTGTATGTGCGTGTGGTTGTTTTATGTGGTTTTAAATTGAGTCAACTCATTTCACATAAGTGCCCTTCATGTGTCGGCAGCTGCCGTTCCATGTAGAAAGATGAGACATGTCCTAATCTGTTAATGCAAAAATGGAAGGGCAGTCTACTCTTGACAGGTCCATCGCTTAATCATTCCAGCATTTGTTGTACTTTATGAGGGTCAAAGATTTTACGGACAAATGTAATGTTGGCAGTGTTCCAAGAGGCTTGATTTGATGAGCTAATGAGCTGGATGTATAAACTTGTAAGACATTTGTAAACATGCCGCTGACTACCATGAAGGTCCTGTTGTTTTCCTTTGAGGCATTATTTGCTTTACCACCCATCATCCTCTGTATTTAATCTGTTGCTTAATTATGCATAATGTTTAAGCATTGTAACAAGTATTTAATGTCCACATAAAAATACATTTATGACTATGTTTTTCTTTGGGCTCGCCAACCTGTTACAAAGGGAAATTGAAATGTCATATGGTTTGCTAAGAAATGTGTGCAAATGAACTCGACTTAGACAAAATAAAACACATGCCCGAGTGTCTCACGGTGAGTGTTAGGACAAGTTGATGTTGATTGAAATCGATTTCACCAACTCTGTTTTCCAGATCTTTGCGCTTGCGTTGATTAAAGCCTGTTAGTGAGAGTGAAGGTTAAGCTAATGGCCGTGCGCATGGTTGTCAATTGAGTCATTATTCATTAATTGTGTCACGATGTTAAACTTGGTGTGTATGGTTAGAAAGAAACACGACATAAAGGGGCGGGGGATCATGAATAAAATTAAATGAATAAAATGAGGAATAAACAGAAGCACGTCGTTGTGAGATTCAAATGAAGCAAAACGTAAAATGTAAACATTATAGCGTTCGGCAATTCTCTGCTGTACACAGAGTTTCAGTAGAAGATACACTCGTGTGGCGCTGCAAATTTTATTTACAAAATATCGTGGACGGACTTTCTGTACATTTTGCTGATCTTACATGTGGCATTGAAATGCCAAACTATTAATGCTAGAATGGTCAGGAATGTTGAGGAGCAGAGTTCCGAAGTCTGACATGGCGGTGTTATAATAAACTTGAATGAGAGAAAAGTTATGAGTGTTAATATATGACTAAAACATTTTCTTTCTACATTTGCCGCGGTTGGTGTCAGGAAGGGCATCCGGCTGTAAAACGTTTTGCTCCAAAAATTTTCTCAGTGTAGGACTCTCCAACCACGAGATGGCCATGGACCGTCCCCAGTGGAAGAAAGCCATATTGAGAATCCAGTCCAACCCAGCGGCGCCTGGAAAGCGGACTTTAAACCGATGATGGTGATGATGATGATTTGCCGGAAGCAAAAGGATATCAAAATTTGATTTTTTTTTCTCTCTCATTTAATCCTATTCATTTCCCCCGGTGCATTAAAAGCACTTAACCAATTTGCATCTATTATCCAAAATGTCTCATATGAGATTGATATCTCATCATTCAATCAAGAATGTGTGACTGTAGTTCTTTAGCAAAGATGGTGGATTCATGCATATATAGTGTATTAGAATAGAATTAACCAATTTTGTCACACTGCATCAATTGAATGGCCATAGTGTTGCTCTTTCCCGTCTGCCTGCCTTGAGTACTAAGGCCGCTATATATACAGGTACTGTATATATGTACCGTTCATTGAGGCATTATTATGAATCCCACAGAGTTCTAGGCAGTCCTGCCTGGATGCAGCAGTGCATCAGCTTAGGACTCTCAGCTCATCTCTCAGATCATCAGTACGGCACTAATATTAATCACATTACACAAAGGATAAAGAATATTGACCAAACATCGCTGTGAGTGTTGTTATATTTTCTTTCTACATGTCAGTCCACAGTTTGTGTTCAAGCTGTTGCTTAAAGGGTGAAAACACCACATCATGCAGTAGTTTCGATTAGCGTTATCGTTAAGATAGCAGGCCGAAAGACACAAACTATGAGTGTGTGCGTGTGAGAGATAGAGATAGAGATAGAGATAGAGATAGAGAGAGAGAATTTCACACTTAATAGGAAATTAATTAAAAAGAAGCATAAGGGCAATGTACCTACTGCAAAGCACAACTGGCATAAATTACACAACGTCCAGAGTAAACATTGCAAGCTAATTTAATAGAGCCTCCCACTGCCAGTTTGAAGAAATTGCACTCTCCCCATCTGGAGAAGGACAGAAACAGCCGCCAGTGCACTTTAAATCACACTATTGAACGGCGATAACAAAATAAACACAAGCGCATATTCACACTGACTAGACCTGTCGTTTGCCTTAACTTATGGAGAGTCACACAACATGCAGAGAGTAGCCAGACAACTTGGCTTCACTGAGTCCTGCGTCACTCAACAGGCCAGGCCCTTTTAAAGAAACACCTTTTCCATCAGTCACAGATACAGTATGATAAAGAAGGGATTACTATAGGACTTCTGTCTCATCAACCACAACATCTCAACAATTGAATTTTCCTCTTTTCTTTTTTTTTTTTAAATACAAATGGACCAAATTGTGATCATTTGGTGTTGTGGGCCTCACAAATTAAAAAGTTGAATTTATTTTCCCTTCATTTTGTGCCACCTGGTAGTAAAAGGGGAAATAATTTGCTGCTTATTATTGGATGGGGAAGCAAATTGAAAACGGATGGAACAAATACAAATTTAATACACAAGCTACCTCCAGGGACAGCACAGAAAGAGAGAGGCCTGCTCAGTTTCTCTGCAGGCTTTTGGACGGGACTTATTCCCACCTCTGCGCTAAATGAATAGTGCCGGCCAATTCAGCTGACAACGCTAACAGAGAGGGTTATGGCTATACTGAGACCCATGAAGCAAAATAGCTGGGGAGAATTTTCATTTATAAGCGGAAGAAAACTAATGACTTTGCAATTGGATGCTCGCCATAGTCACGGTTGAAAGTCTGTCACAAAACTGTCATCACAATGCTCCACTGACTGTGATATGCGGTCTTTCCGCATAAGTCACAACGTAAACATTCAAACTGCAAGAAAAACGGGAGAAAAAGGGCCTTTCAGGAAAAGGGGAAAATGAATTCAGGCATCCTTGTTCAAGCCCCCAGGGATCACGCCGTCTTCCCTATATTGCAGCGTATCTGGTCAACTGCAAATTTGCGGCAATGATTTTCCGTACACACCACAATGATATGTTATAGATTCACGATGAGGAGAACTCCGTGTGGAAATCCCTACTTTCACTCGTTTTTCAAAACCTTCCCCAGATTGCATGCCATAACTAACACAGCCAAGCCCAGAAGCTTCCTTGCAGGAGATTACAAGAGGGACTTGTGAATGCATGAGGAAACATTTGCAGATGAAGCCACCATGCGTGTGTTTTCATGTCAAATGAGAACACAGTGGGCAGAAGACAACCGCTTCCAAATGCAAACGAGACAAAACCACATTAGCTTTCTGCTATTGTGGGCACTGCTAAGAACTTTACTTTTGTATCGGACTACGAACAGTCTGCCTGACCAAAGGAACATGGGCCACTTAAATGAAATCCAGCCTGTTGAAAATGCGGCTATTTTTACCAGCATCAAGAGAGTCAAACCAAGATGAGGCTGCCTATAAAGGGGAGAGGCAATCTTGGTCCTGAATGGCTCTGAACATTCAATCAGCAATACATCGCTTTCCAAAAGGAAATAAGACAGCCACTTCAATCCCCACATTGATTTCTTCTGCTTTCCTTCTGACACTGACTTCATGGGTGAAGACAGTTGCGTCACACAAACAATATTCCAAATCTACTGTATATGGAAACTAGGATATGTATACCATCAGCACAAGAGAAACATCTGCTGCCAATTTTTCATGCACATCTAAAGGACATATTTAATATATTGTCACTGAAATCTGCCGAGCCCGTTATTCTACTGATACAGCTGCAAAGCGATGTAACCCATCTGCATCAATGCAAAAGGGAGGGAGGCGTCAATGAGTTTAAACACAAGTGATCATCATAGCAGGATGACATAAAGTTGAAGGCAAGAACGGCTCACATTACATATAAGGGAAGATATACAGCACAAAGGATGCGGGAGACAAATCACATTCAACGGCATCTGAGACCAGAGGCGCAAATCAGTAGAGGTCTGAACTAACCTGTTGCTGTTTTTGTTTTTTTTAACAATAGCAGCATCCACTCAATAGACTGCAATGAGTCATGTGTATACATGTTGCGTTTTGACTCGCATGTTCTCTGTCAGTCTGGTTTTACTGTGGTAATGAGCGAGAGTAACGTGCAGTGTCAATGCTTGACCAGCAGGTGGAAATACATGCAAACGCGTTTGACTGCAGCGATAAAAAGATGCCTTACATCGACTTTGACCGAAAATGACATAACAGACTTACAGTGAGGCACGTCAGCATCTTATTTAATAATATTGTACATTCCTTCACATTCATAATTATTGTGATGTAAAAGTTGGCTGCCATTCGACACAATTTCCAAACACAGAATTCTTAAGAGCAATTTAAATAAATTAAGACTTGCAATTGAACCAATATAGATTCGATATAAAGCAACCTTTTATATACAACAGGCTTCAAAGGGCATGAATCCACCAGGCCAAATAGATAGAAAATGAAAAGGTAAATCCAACTTTACATTGCACATTTTTTTATTAATCTTATTTGACTTTGTGTACAAAATAAAAATAAAGAAAGGCGCGCAGCAATCCGATCATTTTAAAATGTCTTTAAATCCACATTAAAGTAGAGATTGCTCTTGAATAGTGTTTAGTATTTTATTTCAATGCATATGGGAATGAATTGACCAACTAATAACCATTCAAAAAGCACAGAATATTAAAAACACACTATTGCAAATTGTCTTATACATTTAAAACGGTGGTAAAGGTATAATATTGGGTCCAAGTTGCCCACATGTAAAATTATTTTAGGAAAAAGGGCTCTTTAGTTTGCTCCAGGAGTTTTTAATATTATTTTCTTGAAAAAAACCCCAGACATTTTAAATGTGGCTTCCTCCATTTTGTTACATCACATATATATGATGCTGTTGTGTATTACTGGTATAAACAGTAAAACTAACAATTCCAAAGTGGGTACTTTGGACCTAAAGTCTAGAGAGTCTTTTTTTAATGATCACTTATTATTGGGCATAAAACGTTCCCCTTGCTCTTCTGTGCTGTAGGAAATCTATTAATGATCCTCTTGCCTTACAGCCTTGACTCTATCTTTGAGGTGAACGCACTAAAGTCCACAGAGGATTATGTTTAAGGTTATAGCTTCAGGTCAATACACTCAAAACCATTAGCATTGACGTCTTTGAAGAAAGGTGGAAGGGAACTTTAAGTACATTTTGTTCGACACAGACATGTTCGGTTTGAAAGCATGGTGGTTGGAGGGCTTTCTTTACACCCGTGGGACTGTAATTTTACCACAGCACACTGAAAGACTAATTAGATAAAACCCTTGAACCATCTGCATCGGCAACTGTTGAAATGATTAATTTGCTTTTGGCGGGGTGAAAAAACAAAAGACCAGAAGGCAATAAAGTGCGCATCAGGGGTGAGCTAAGTGTACGTCGGGCATGCCACAGATACTTGCAGACCCAAAGGCATGTGTGCAGGATACTGATAGAGAAACCATACAAGATGCAACAGAGAGAGCTCCAGCTGTGGAAATTGTGTTCTCTGAATCACCCCCCACCCCCCCGGATGCGGCGAGATCAATATATACTGATTTCTTCTCTTTCTGGGGGGTGACAATAAGAAGCTAGACGGTTTCAACTGAAATACATTTTCAACAGCTCGGAGCTATCGTGTATTTGATATTCAAACACTTTGACAATCGAGAGGAGGGATGGATGGTGTAAGTGCTGCATTTAAAGCTTAATCCAATAGCAATGAGCACATCCTTGGACGTGATCCATACGTCCAGCATGCAATGCTCGTTATATATTTTTTCCTCCAGGTCTGCCTGCGGATACATGGGCTAAGCAATCAATTCTTGGAACTCAGGGTTAATCATAGTGAGCACTTGTAACAACACTTTTGTCTCGCTTTCTGAATTGTATTCCTCTTTTTTAACTGATTCACTCTCGTCTGAAAGTCAGACACCTCAGCAAGTGGTGCGTACCTGCCATACACAGAAGGAATTAGTGTGGAAAATAATGAGACCAAGGTCTGGGGATGAATATTAATGCTAATTTTATCCCCGTAAAGTGTCTCAGAGGCTTCCTTGGAATTGATTCATGCATTGCGTCTCTTGATGCTCATTATACCAAGTTTGAGATTTGTACATAATAAAAGCTAACACTGACTGTCTGCAGGTTGTGCAGTCTACAAGTCGAACCCACCAGTTTTCTGAAGCTGAGCCATGATTGGTTGTCACCTGAGATCTGTGATGTAATTTTCAGTGGACAGCAAGTGACAAAATTGCCGCCCCCTAAGATGGATAAAAAAGGGGGATTTTTGCTGTTTAACTCATTTTATACAAACCTAACATGAATTGTAATGCCATATTAAACTAGCAGCAGCACATACGACATATTATTGGGGTTTATTTCCTGGTGCGGTTACCATTACACCCTTTAATACCCATCCAAATTGCAAAAGAAAAAGCAATACCTTATAGTATTTAATTGATTCCTGCATATGATAGTGTGATAGTGAATGCGTGACAAAAAAATTAATAAAATAAAGTATTTAATTGATGCTCGCTGAGGTGTCAAAAGTTTTAGGGAGTTCACGCAAGATGGATGTGTCGAGCGCCCAGCTTTGTTTTTGGCGTTTAAGACTTCTGGGCCACTTGATGTCTGTTAATTCTTTCAAGTGCATTGATAAAACATATTTACTACCAGCTCAGTGGCCTAGTGGTAGAGTGTCCGCCCTGAGACTGGAAGGTTGTGGGTTCAAACCCCGGCCGGGTCATACCAAAGACTATAAAAATGGGACCCATTGCCTCCCTGCTTGGCACTCAGCATTAAGGGTTGGAATTGGGGGGTTAGATCACCAACTGATTCCCGAGCGCGGCACCGCTGCTGCTCACTGCTCCCCTCTCCCCCAGGGGATGGATTAAAATCACACGGGGATGGGTTAAATGCAGAGGATAAATTTCACCACACCCATGTGTGTGTGTGACGATCATTGGGACTTTAACTTTAACTTTAACTTTTAACTTATTTAGTGTTGCGTTTGCATAATCTTGTCAATTAAGCAAACTTTAGTCTCAATCAATTTCAAAACCACAGACCGACACAACTTCAATTGTTTGGCATATTTATGATTAGAAACCAACACCACATTGCACACAGGAAAAAAATATAACATGAAAAACACTGTATGTAGCTGCATTGTTTTTGCTCTTGCATGCTTTAGAGACCTCCTTGGGTAAGATAAGATAAGATAAGATAGTCCTTTATTATTCCCTCAATGGGGAAACTCCTGTCATGTGATTAATCCTTTTTAAAGAAGACTGGCAATGCTGGATTGTAGCCAGGGATCACACAAAGGAAGAAAAGAAATTTGAGCTGATGACTTCTACAAGTGCAAGTTATCACAAGACTGGGTGACTCATGCCGCACCTCCCATCTGCTCTACAGCGGACAGCAGAGGACACTGTGTGCCCGCGTCATGGGTATGAGGGAGCACACCTGTGTAAATGCCCAATGCTGGTTCTGGTTGAAAAGAATAATAGTGATGACATCATACCTCTAAAAATTCACGCTGTAAACAGCACACTAACCTCGACGTTTCTCCTTCTAAATCGGACACCACCTACAATGTATTGATCCTCATTGGTGAGTCACAAAGCATCACCCTGAGTCAAATAGGACAGTGATAAAAACACTAATGAAAATATTCCATTTTCATTTGATGTGGAAAAATAACTTAAGATGAGTATTTTACAGCTTCTGTGTGTGCACAACTTTGTAGTGCCGTCAAGAATGTGTGACTATTCAAAGAATAACATTGGTTTGAGATGGTGGTTTGGTTGCTACAAAGTAGACAGTGCAGATGATTCACACAACATATCTAAGGGTGTGATTGCGTGACCACTAAATGATTTTTTCAAATGCCTCACTCAATTCAGTGTCTGTTTAAGTGAGAGACTCTTTAAATGCAAAATAAAGCAGTTGTTAAAAATGCTCGAATGTGTAATGCTGGGAGAAGCGCTACGTGCACATTTCTTCAGTAAGAATACAATAACAGCTCTCTTATTATCGTCAAGTGCTATTCAAAGAACTATGACCAATAAAATGACAGCAAAGCCCATCAAGAGAAAAAAAATGCTACAAAAAACAACTTGTGATATTGTGAGGATATGCTCTGAATCGTCAAGCAGTGAAGCTGATTCATTGAAAGGCTCTCATTTTTCCTCGCAGGGATACCAATGACTGAAATGTTTTCAGCGAAAACCAAACAGAATTTGTCAGTAACATTGGCAACGTAAGTTGGCTGCCCTCAGGCGTCATCCATGTGGGTCAGTTATTTGTCCCATTATATTTGTCTATGCCTGAGATGGAATAAAAACAGGTGGATTTTGCTGCTTAATTCATATACCATGATGCAGAAATGTGACTAACAGGAGCACATCCACAAGATTATGGATCATTATAAAAAGATCAACAACAAAATCTGAATAACGCCTCCCAGGTACCTTTTGTGAAACGAGCCTGAGTGGAGCTTTTGTTTCCACATCCTTGTTGTGCTGCTCCGTGGCTGCTTCATAGCACAAATTGTATCATATGACCTTCCTCTGCAATTCCTGTGGCTATCCAGTAAGACAAATTCACATATTGTGTTAAATGCATTCCTTCTGTAATAAAGTTCACATCTATTCTGCTGTTACAATAACATCATTGTGCTCAACTGACAAGATCACACAAATCTATGCTGGCACATGTAGTTGTGTATCAGCATCAGATAAAATTGAAAGCCGGAAAATTGACTGCAATGTTACAACATATTTACCATGTTTATGTGCATTTATATGCTGCTGTGACTCTGCCTCAGGGACAGCGGGGATTTTGTGCCATCAGATTCACACATTCGATCCATCCATCCATTTCAATACATCTTGTCCAGGGCCAGGGGAAGCTGGAATGTCCTCAACTCCGAACTATAAACAGAACATTGTCATCACTGTTGCTACAGTTACCTTGACCATGTAGTGACTTAGTCACTTTGCTGATAAGTTCAATTTAAAAGTAAGTACATTATATGACAAGTTACTTTACCTTTAGCAGACATCAACTGTCGGAAATGAGTCATGCTGAATGACGGCTTGCTTTCCTACAATTAGCAAAGCCACCTGAAGACAGGATGGGTCATCACAAATCATATCTTGTCTTCCTTGCCATGACATTATACAGCACATGTGACAAACTCAAGGCCCGGGGGCCAGATACGGCCCGCCACATCATTTTATGTGGCCCGCAAATTGTGCATCAAATTCAATGTCAGTATTAAAATTACTAATTGTTTTCACTTTTAAAAAATAGATCTATTGCTAGCAATTTTTATTACCATTCATATTTTTAAAATATGTTAACAGTTTTTCTTAGTCTCTGTTTTGAAAACTAGTTATTCATCTAGTCATTCACTAGTTTGTTGAGTACCGTACACTATATATAATTTGAAACATTCAGACATTTATTTGGGTTGGCAATTTCAATGGCCCTTCGAAGGAAACCATGACTATGATGCGGCCCGCGACAAAAATAAGTTTGACACCCCTGTTATACAGTATTATGGTGACACATCCATTGTTGCAAAAATCCATTTTTGTATTCTTATGTGGACGAACATTAGACTTTCAAACCAGAGACAAGTTGCTAATTGCGTGCTATATACAGATTCCTTAGGTCCATGGGGTTAGATAGCCTCCAGGCTTCATCTATCTTTTGCTTTTCATCTTCCACAAGGCTAGCATCTGTCTAGTGTCTACATTCACTGTTTAATCATGTGAAATGGGTCTGTGGGAAAATATTTGTGCTGCCTTTTAGTATAAGGCTCCCCCTGAAAGACAGCGTGAGCTGAAGGTTAAAGGTGAGTTGTGTGTTGTCAGGCCATATCAGAGGGCAAAAATGGTTTTGCTTCCTCAGTTGTGGAGACAAAGGGTGACTGTCATCGTGTGGAGTGTGACTGGAAAAGTGTGTGTGCGCGTGTGGAGTGGACTCAGAACCACATGTCAATTCAGCTCATTCACCTGACCTGCTTGACCATCTTCTATGCTGTAGAATGAAACGGCAAAGGCCACTGAAGTTTGTGCATTCCCATTCCACTTCAGTTTGAACCGCCGTCATGCGTACTGCTCGCAATCAAAGCTTCCCGCATGAGGACTCAGGTCAGTGAGCCTCAAAAGAATGTTTATGGCTTTGCGTGACACTGTTCCAAAAGAAGCAGCAGCCTCAAAATGGCTTTTCAGAACAGAAGAGATCAAAATAATAATAATTAATAACAGAAACAAGAATAAGAAGAATAGCTTCGTTTGAAATCTCAACTTTGTAGGCTGTTAGAAGGATGTTTTTCTATAACCCGTGGCTAATTTCAAAACTGCCGAGTGCATGTGCATATTCATGTTACGAAATGAATGCTTTAATGAACAAGAAGTTAAGAAGGGACGTAATGAAATCCAAATGTCACGATACGATATGAACTTCACAATATGATAATTGTTATCATAATGTGGGGAGCTGGGCAAATATACACACACACACATGCACACACACGCGCACACACACAATGCATATCGGTGAGCATCAATTGAATGTGAATTTCTGCTATTTGCGGGCCGGCACTATCCTGACTGAAATTTACACTCGAGGTCTAAGAGGTGGCACTTTTGCTGGGACATGATTGACCCCCACCTCCCCAAACAAATCAATCTTGTCATGCCGGGCTATTTTGTACAGACTCTATTCTCTGCCATGTCAGGTTTTGAGTTAAATCAGATTAAATCCCAAAAGTGTCGTCACAAGCAACAGTTCCATTCCAAACGGTTATAAGCACAATGCAGCGTGTCAATAATCAATCAATCAATCAATCAATCAATCAATCAGAGCCAAGTTACATTTCACTCTTTAAGACAACTCTTTTGCAACAATAAAAACTTTTGATAGTTATAATGATGAAGTAATATCATCAACATCAGCAGATGACACAGGTGGAATTAAGAGAACCGTCGATGTGTGAAATTAAAAAAAAAAAAGCCTTCAGATGGCAGATGGATTCCAGTGGGTGGGGTGGGGTGGTTTTTGATATAGGTCGAGTACTTTTAGTTCTTTATTTCTGTCGAAATATCGCCTTGACATTTATCTTGGCAAGATATTGCCCCGCTCTATTTTCCTTTAGTTATCTGAAGCGGGTTTTGAGTTCGGAGAAACAGGCTTTGTGCGCACTTGACAGTAAATGGTGTTCCATTCTCTGCCATTAAACCCACAATGCGTTGCGTTTTGATCACATGGTTGCACACACTGAAAAGGTTGCCATAGTTGCAGAGTCCACTTCCCGTAATTTTCGGACAATAAGTCGCGGTTTTTTTCATAGTTTGGGTGGGGGGGCGACTTATACTGAGGAGCGATTTATATGTGAATTTTTTCAAAAGTTTTCAAATAAAACAAAAAGTGAAACCGTGATAAACGAACCGCGATGTAGCAAGGGATTATTGTAAGTGGAATTTCAAGTGACGTCAGCAGCGCGGCGCGGCGTGGCGGTTGTTTACAAAAAGGACAAAGATTGATCACGGGATGACGAAGATGACAAGGGCCCCACGTACTACCGGCATCATTAGCGGCTTTGTTTGTAAGTGACACGGAGGACAAAGAGTTTGAAGGATTTAATGATTTGGAGCGACACAGAAGGTTTGAAAAACTATTATGGCTTTTACGCACGCCCGGTCCTACTCTACGGAGCTCTCTTTAACCTCCGTGGATGGAAGTCTGGGGCCGGCGCTCGGCCGGGTGGCTGTCCGGGGACAGTGGATTTTGTTCAAAACAACAACCAGACAAATCTATTATGAATTTAGAGTATGCTGGTGGAAAAAGCATACTTTGACTCTATCATTTTCAACTACATTGTAGTGGCATTTGTGCGATTGTTGAACATAGTATTTAGACCAAGTCAATTCATAATTGTTTTAATAGGATCAAGTTTTTTTTCCAGTCCACTTCATTTTACACTTGCATGTAAATTAAAAATGTCAAAAAGGTGCCTGAAGCACACCTGCAATGCAAATCATCTTTGTCGTTATCATGAAAGTATTTCATCATTTTAACATTTTGCTTCCCATTGTTGGTCTGCACAGTGAGCGGCGTCAAACATCTTTTTTCCTTCTTCTGGCAAAGACGTATTACTAGCTCCAGGGAATCAAAAGAATAAATTACAGGGCCTTGATAAGCTACAAGTTCAAAACATTTCTAGGAACTTCAGTTCTGCTCATGGAGAAAAATGGACGTGGACGTATCTCGTTATTGAAAATATTCAGTAGTGTTCCACTACGATGCTACTTGCTCACACAAATTAATTTTTCAAGCACAACTTGTGTATGATAACGCTGATTATAAAAGTTAAACATTTAATCAAGGACCCTATCTGAAAATTGTGCAATCTTCATTCATTCATTCATTCATTCATTCATTCATTCATTCATTCATTCATTCATTCATTCATTCATTCATTCATTCATCTTCCGAACTGCTCGTCCTTATTAAAGTGCTTGATGAGCTCTCTGTCTGATGACGCTTGTGTTTTCTTATATTCGAGAGTTGGGAACCGAAATAAAACACCACAGGGAATGAACAAATTTTACCTGAGGGCAGCATGAGGAATGCTCGCTGATATTTCCTCCCACGTACGATCGAAGTACCTCGGAGTCCTGCCCCTGCATGACTGCATTAAATTCCACATCAGCCTCTGCACAGTATGACTGACTGGTGTCATAGTGGAAAACCAAAGCACATCTTCATGATGAGGTGACACCAAACCCTTGAGGGTATATTAGCCGTTAAAGGATTTGACTAATTGCAGGCGAGAGACGGGATCACTTCAATATCAAGCTAATTATAAATTGAAGGAAAAAAAAAAACTCCAGTTACTGTCCTTTTATTTGTTTTGGGGGGGGGGCGGCACAAACCACAAACCCAATTTTGTGTGATAAAAGTTATCTCTAAAGTACAGACAATGACACTTGCAAAATATTAAACATTTAATGATTGAACCTGTAGTATGTTGCTTGCTCATCAAGGCAAATTTATTTATATAGCTAGCAGATTTTATGCACAAGAGAACTCAATGTGCTTCACACAACCTAAAGCACGAGACCTGAAAGCGTTTACAAACAGAACTGCTGAAGATATTCAAAGGCGAAGCAAAGAGAACCAAAGCGGCTTATTAATTTACTACATCTAGACACATTTAACAACAAAAAGATCTTAACAGCAAAGTAAAGAAGCAAAATTAACTTTCTGAAATGATGACAGGTGAATCAATTTTAAAGATGCTTGAAAGATCTACAAGACAGAAAAGCATGGATAAACTTCTCCTGGTCTGCTTGGAGCATGCGAGCTGCATGCTTTTTAGATTTTTTTTTTTTTTTTTTTTTACAAATATACCACATTTTCTAATCCTAAACTAAGCGATTTGCTTCCAACAGCTGTCTTTACAGTAAACTTTCAAACATCTCTTTCAAACATTTCAACATACTGTGACTTCAAAAGAACAATTTTAATCAGTGACCTGAATTTTATTTTGCCAAATTGGCCTGAAAAAAATGTATCCCAATTTGCTAGTTAGTACAAAACTGATATTAAAAGTCTGAAAATGCATCACTCTAACTGTTGCATTGTCACGTCGCTGTTGGAAGCGTTGTTCATTTGCGCTCATGAAGCTCGCTTGAATTGAGTTGAAGTGGTAATTCTGTGACGCAAATCAGTGCATGCGTGCGCTCCAATACACGTGTTCTCTAAATTGGGTTTGTCAAAAACTCAGGCTACTTCACTTGAGTTGATTAGATTACAATGCCACCGAAGTCTGCTGATCTGCACCACTTGATGAATAAATCCAGTAGCATTTAAAGGTCAGAAAATCCCTGCTGTGAACTTGAAGCTTAAAGAGCAAGTCAGTTCTCAGTATTAAGATGTGATCTTCAGCTGACGTTTTGTTGGTGTGTATTCAAATGGCGAGTGGCTAGCAAGTCCGCCTGGCAATTGTAAGGTTTGCAATGTGAATCTCAGTGTGGACCTTCCTTCGTGGAGTTGGAATTTTTCCCTTGTGTACTCCATTTTTCTCCAACGTTTTGGATTAATTAAGGACTCTAAAATGTCCATAGTTGTAAATGTAAATGTGCGATTGGCTTGTGGAAATCACTCAGGGGTGTAACCCCGCCCCTTGCACAAGTTATCTAGGATAGGCTCCAGCTCCCTCATGACCCTAATGAAGAGTATAAAAAAAAATGGGTGACTGGATAGACATGGCTCTAATAATGAGACCTAAGTTTCAACTCTACAACACAGTTTATATTCATATGGCGAGAGCTATCAGTTTGCTAACGTTACATAAAGTGCATGCTATTAATCTCAAAAGTCCGTCCGAAGACCAATGTAGTATTTTGAAGCGGACACCATGACAGACCATCAGACAAATTGGATGAATTAGTGACATTATGTCCATGGCGGCACAATAGCACTGGTTAGTACGTCCGCCTCTCAGTTCAGAGGTTACGTCTTCGATTCCACCTCCAGCCCTCCAAGTGTGGACTTTGCATGTTCTCCCCGTGCCTGCGTGGGTTTTCCCTGGGAACTCCGGTTTCCTCCCACATCCCATTGGCATGCTTGGTAGGTCGATTGAGCACTTCAGGTTGCCTGAGTCAGAGTGTGGATGGTTGTTTGTCTTTGTGTGCCCTGTGATTGGCTGGCAACCAGTTCAGGGTGTCCCCCGCCTACTGCTCAATGACGGCTAGGATCGGCTCCAGCACGCCCGCGAGCCCCGTGGGGACAAAAGTCAAAGTCAAAGTCTGCTTTATTGCCAACCTCTTCACATGCCAAGACACACAAAGAAATCGAAATTACGTTTCCACTATCCCACGGTGACAAGACATAGTACACGACATACATACAAGCAAACAACACAAAATAAAAACAAGAATGCACAAACAATGAATAATAAGAGTGATGACTAAATAATAAATAAACAAATAACACAATAAATAAATAAATAAATAAATAAATAAATAAGAGGAGCAAAAGCGCTACAGATAATGGATGGACATTATGTCCACGAAGTGATGCCACTAAAGAGATGGAAAACACGTTACTCTAATAATGCAAATCCATTTTATACCTTACGTTTGCTCAGTGAAGTCCTTTGTCTCCAATCAGCTCTCAGAAAGCTCACTGTGACTCACCATTTATTCACTATTAAGTGTTAGTGCTGTTGACAGCTTTTTGAGTGCATCAGTGCGTGTTCTGTGACAAAATAGGAATCACTTTGTTTCCAATCGTGCATGTATCAAAAATTAACCATCAATAAAACAATAAAATATGTGTTGAGACCCTATTCCGAAATAAAGAACTCCAGAACTTACTGCTTTTAGCAGAGCATTGTGTGACTTCACAATTGAGACATCACATAAGCGCTACGTCAGATTTAGCCATGAAGAATAACAACAGAGAAAGAAAGAGTTTTAAAGCTATAAGTCTGTTTTGAGTTTGTCAGCTAAAGAAAATATTATTTAATTAAAATATGATCAATATTAATATTCCTTTATGTTTTATATGTCTCCCTGCTGCAACACGCCTAATGTACATGATCAGATAATCAGCAAGGTCTGCATAAGCTGGATCAGGATCTTGATTGTTAAACATGAATTATTTAATGCTTTACACCAGCATTGAGACCCGCCATCGGTCCTGCTTTCAATTTTATTGGGTTGTCGATTGTCAGCAAAATAGTGCAAGCCATATTACTCAAGCAAGTCAAGTTTCTTGGCAACAGGCTTGTTGATTTTTTGCTTGCTGTAAATTATTGCCTGTTCGCTTGTTCATCACTTGTTTTATCAGCAATTTCGAATATTTAATATAAGCCCGCACCACAAGAAAAGGTTTGATACAGTATGTTCTTGCTTATTTTCATTTAGTAAAAAAAAAAAAACCTGCCTGGTTAGGGAGCTGCCATATCAATGTTATGGAAATAACTGATGATGATCCATTCAGAGCCTCTACTGCTTATCTACTGGCTGTAGGCAAGAAGAAGGGTACACTCGCTGAAATGCTTGCCAACCAACCGGAGGACTCGTGTCTATATAGGTTCTCCGCTTGTGAACAAGTATTTACGCTCACGCTCAAAGCATGCAAGTAGTCTTAAAGACAAGATTCCCTCTCTGAGACGGTGAGTTACCTCATTCACTGCCATTGACGTCTATCGACGTTAATGATTCATTTCAACAGAGCTGGCAGTGAATGAGTTGACTACCAACATTTTCAACAGCAATAACAAACCACGGAATTTTACTTATTTTAATATCAAATTCCAGTCATAGCCTGACAACAAAGGTATAGAAATGTTTTATTTCTCTGCTTACATCCCTCTTATCCCTCCCCAGCCAGCCCGGCTTTATTCAGAAAATCTTGCCACGACACTGTGCCTAGCCTAAGCCATTTTTCTTTTCTTCTTAAATAAGTGTTAAATCTTCTATACAACAGTGACAGCGTTGTTGCTGCAGCACAATGGGGGGCTCTGACGACTATGAGTATTTTGACCAGAAATATTATGTTTCTTCAACTACACTAAAAGTTCGCCTTGAAGACCAAGCGAAAAAGGGGGCCGCTAAATAAAGTGCAGTCTTTGACAGTATAAAGTGCATTTAGGTTATAATGTTTAGATAAGCTGATGGAATGTGCGATGGATATCTTACTGAAGAGTTCAAATCTTACGATAAGCGTAGAGCTGCCAATGTGTCGTAAACATTTTCTGACTGGCAAATACGATTGAATGTACTTGCGAGTGCAATTACGTTCAAACGGATGGATGGATGGATGGATGGATGGATGGATGGATGGATGGATGGATGGATCAATGGATGGATCAATGGATGGATCAATGGATGGATCAATGGATGGATGGTATGCACTCGCCTGACAAGACAGATTCAATTATGTTTGATGTATCAGCAACTTTCCCACGCTGAAACGGCCGGGATTGATCTAATGAAAAAGGAGGATGTACTGTGAAAAAGAAAAGTCCTACTTGACTGGTTTGAAAGATCCAACGTGACTTCCTTGTTCATCTGCTTGGGTAACAACCCACCGTTCACAATTGTGATGGATGTAAATAATTTAATTTCAAGGTTTCTATGTAGAAATGCTACTGTGTAATCTCTTAAAGTATTTGTGGTAAATATTGACAAAGAGTACAGTGTTGGAATGAAATGTATGCAGTGGCACATGTTTAGAAGAAATTGTCACATGACCAGAGCTGTTTACTTTCTGGTCGCGCCACGAGAAGATGGTTGCCTCAGACCCTACCCAAAAAATGTTAGTGAAGTATCTTTAAATAAACACTCAAATGTGTTTGGTGTGTGCGTAAAATGAGCACATATAGATATATATGCATATGAATGGTCACAATTGTGACCGGTGGGATCGCGGATCGAGCTGGAAGGGAGGGAACTTGCTCTCTGTGGCGCACAAGCCTCGACAGTCTAACGCGTGCGCCTCCTGGTCTTTTGGTCACTCCACTGTTGGCTTCTGGAGATGAGACATGCCCCAGAGACTGACGCTTTTCCTGTAGTTAGATTAGCCAGCGCCTGTTTGCCATCATATTGCGCTCCTTGGAGTGAGGGAGCAATCGAGAAGAGTTTGGCGGCTGCAGGGCGCGCGGCGCGCACTAGAACCAGCAGACGAAACAGAGGATAAAAATGAATGCCACGGACGTTTTCTGCCGTAACAACTCTATAGAGCCATTATGTGCAAACGCAACCGCTTCGTCTCCGAGCTTCATCGACATCACTACTTTCATGCACATTCTTCCGTCCATCTATGGCATCCTGTGCGCTGTGGGAGTTCTGGCCAACGGGTTGGTCATTTACGCGGTGGCTGCGTGCAAGAAGAAAATGGTGTCGGACATCTACGTGCTCAACCTGGCCATAGCAGACATGCTTTTCCTGCTGGTGATGCCTTTCAACATCCATCAGTTGGTCCGAGACAGGCAGTGGGTCTTCGGCAACTTTATGTGCAAGGCGGTGGTGGTGGTGGATGTCAGCAACCAGTTCACCACCGTGGGAATAGTAACCGTGCTCTGTATTGATCGGTAAGTCCATAAAAGAGATTTTCCTGACATTGTCATCATAAAGCATTTATTTACCTCACAATGTTGAGAGTCAAATAATTAAGGTGACCTCTAGCCATATTGTAATGAAGAACCAGGACAGAGATGTGTACTGCTTGCCAAACGTGATATGATCCACTTCAGGGCCGGTCTATGTTCTTTATCATGTTTACTCTTTGTCATTCCTCAAAAGTGGTGCCATCACACTGGGTCCCACTTAACAAAAAAAAAAAAAATTAACATTTTTTAAATCTGCTGTATAGGTCAACATAAACATAAATGTAAAATATTGCCTGGAAATAACTGGTAAATTTAGTAAAAAATATTGACAATTTTTTTGTTTATGTTAACATTAAAAGATTTCATACTTTGTTGCATTAAAGTTAATCAAAATGGCTGATGTTTCAAACTTTTTCTTGAAATGTTTTCTTATTAGAATATGGGGCAGGCAAGCTTGAATATCATCAGTTGTCAGGCTCCCCAGGTTCCCCACCCTTATTCTAAAGCAGGCATGTCTAGCTCCGGTCCTCGAGGGTCGCTGTCCTGCATGTTTTACATGTTTATATATTGTAATTTCCCTTAGAGTATATTCTATAAATCTCCTCCCAAAGAATCATGCTGTCGTTATAATACCAAGAATCATGCGTGATTACGGGAACATTCCCAGTGT
Organism: Syngnathus acus; assembly: GCF_901709675.1. Taxonomy (NCBI): domain Eukaryota; kingdom Metazoa; phylum Chordata; class Actinopteri; order Syngnathiformes; family Syngnathidae; genus Syngnathus; species Syngnathus acus. Next base: position 12,505,393 of record NC_051095.1, on the reverse strand, counting down.
AATTATGTGACATTCAAATTGCCTCTTTAAATGCACAGCATGATTTTCGATATCGTCATAGGTCGGAGTTATAATAAATACAATATAGTCACATATTAGAATGATAAATAATCTGTGCTATTCTGCAATACCAGAAATTTTCTTTGTGGATCCAGCCATCCATTTTCTAAACCGCTTCTCCTCACGAGGATTGTGGGCGTGCTGGAGCCTATCCTAGCTGACTTTGGGCAGTCGGCGGGGTGCACCCTGAACTGGATGCCAGCCAATCGCATGGCACACATAGACAAACACCCATTCACACTCACGGGCAATTTCAAGTGGTCAATCGGCCTGCCGTGCATGTTTTTGGAATGTGGGAGGAAACTAGAGCACCCAGAGGAAACCCACGCAGGCACAGAGAGAACATGCAAACTACATATACATTATATATACGTACATCTTGTCTGACACAATATTGAGCCAAGCCCAAAGGTAAGCAAAGCTGCATTGAGTTTTGTTAGATGTTCAATTGCGCATACTGTAGTAGCATTAATTAGCAGCTTTAATTTCCAATAAGCGTCACTTATAGTTGATTGTTCAGTTTTTCACGATGGCCAAGGTGTTTATGTTTGGCAATGTGTGCGGTGCATTTGCCACAGACACAGATCTGCACAGTAATTAGCAAGAGTAACTCTTGGCTTGGTGATGATCCCATTGTCTCTGCAGGGGATCGCAATCGCTTCGCTGTTCTCATTTGCCAATTTGTACTCTCACGTTATCAAGACACACAATTGTCCCAAACTGTGGGGGGTAAAAAAAACAATTTATCCCCTTGAAGTCTAGATGGATGTCTCAAACCTTCTATTTATTGAATTATTTGTTTGTTGTTTTGGGAGTGTGATGTGAATTTGTCTGCATCACCTTGAGGCAGACAAAACGTTTCTGTCGATTTTCTACATTCTACATTCTTATGCTCCTTCCAAAGAAAGTTGATGTGCCCATCCAAAAAGGGTTGTATGTTGACGCACCAGTTCTTGAAGCTTTAGCCTTTCACATAAGGTTCATGTTTGGCTCCATCAAATGTCACCAAGGAATTTCTCTGGCAAATAATTCCATCCTGGCCCTCCTGTGCTGTTTCCCAAATGGTGCTTTCCATTTTCTATTGAAACACCAGTTCTTGTATTCATATCTATGACCTTGACTCTTGCTTTCTGAAGCTGGTTGCTAAAGTACGCTCACGCAAGTATGCTCTCATAACTGCTGCCGCTTTACATGATGCACCCATTCAATGACTGAGATTCAGACATTGTCAGTCAGTGCATTGGATTGTAAGGAAATGTATTGGATCTGGTTCAAATGTTATCAATTGCTTTTCATTCTTGACCCAATTTTGGGGGAGTTTTAAGTTTCAAAGAGCATTTGAAATAACACTTACGTACCACTGCTTTTTCTGGTTGTAAGGTTATTGTCAAAGAAAAAGCAAAACAACCTTGTGGAGTTATTCTGAGCTCAGTGAAGCCATGAACGTCATCAGTTTCAACTCTTTCTGAGTGACATTGGAGGGGATTAATTCCCCTTTTTTTGTTTTTTTTTAAATGTATTTCTCCAAAGGTACATTTACTAGATGTTGAACTGTACATGTAATTCAAGAACAAGAAGATAATGGCATCATATTTGCTTATTCATCCATGACCATTTTAGCAACTTTATTTGGTGATGCAAATGTTAGAAGAACAAATAAAAAAAAAAATACAAAAAGTGCAGTTCATCTTTTACTGCTGATAGTACCGACCCAGACATCACACCTACAGTTAGTGATCATTAAAGTGTTTTCTTATTTTTTTAAACGCTCAATCACATAGACGGCTTTAATATTTGGATTAGTGCTTGCACAACATGTTCAAGATTGTCACGTTATTAAAACCTTGGTAATCAGTCGCCTCAGACAAGTATGTTTGTTAAAGAAGTGTAAGAAAACTCAAAACACAAAAAAATAGAACCATGCAAAAGTGAAAACCAACTGAAACTAATTAATACCATGCATGAGCTTTGAAGTTTCATTTATCCTCAACCTTGTGCTGACAAATACTGCATTTATAAAAAGTAAAAGTATTACTAAAACTAACAAAAATGAATTCACTCGAAATACTAAAACTTACTGAATAAAAAAATATCAAAAGACAAAAACTACCTATAATGAAAAAACTATCATAACCTTCAATTTTGATGTGCCTTTTGTGTAGGGTTGGGAAGCGACAAGTGAGCTGTATGTGTCTTTATGGCTTTAAGCTATTTTTTTAATTAGCTTGTTGCACTAGGTCACTTCTATTAACTGGATAAAAGGTTATTTTCTCATCTTAATATGAAGTGTCTCAGGCGATTTTAAATGATTTTGACCGATCAATATGGAAATAGGCATTTGACTAAATTGCCTTGACAGACCCTGGGGAGTAAAGAATCAATAATAATCCATTCAAAATTATACCGTCAAAAAAACAAAAACAAATATATTTCCTAATGTGATGGGAGAATGTCACGTGTCAAATGTTCAATTGAGACCAATAATGTTACCTGGAGGAGGTATACTATGGTACATATGGATGGAGCTCCACTTGACATAGCTGACATGTCATTCATATTGAAAAATTTGTCAAATGATAAGAAACTCAATGCATCATATCCGCTTGAACTGAGCTGTATTGAATGGGAATCTCACTGGATTGAACCCACAGTATCAAAGACCAATTGTGCTGATTGAGTGTCATATCCATGAATTGGGGATTACTGGGACTGGACTCACTGTCTATCCATCACACTAACGGAACAATGCATTAACTTGGAAAAGGCTTTTTGGCAAACAGACTTTTCCGCATTAACTACAATTTATCTGAATGCCCTTTGGACAATTGCAAAAAGTCTTGGTGGAAGTGCACTGCACATACTCACATTACATGTAGACATAAAGACAGTTCTAAGTCATACGAGTATAATGGTTTAATAAGCTGTCCATTGTTTTTTCTTAAATGGCCAAGTGCCTCCTAAATGGAATGATGGGCAACTGTATTATTCCTGTAAGTGGAATTACGCAATGTTAAATGAATATTTGGGATTTTATGGGTGTGGGGGAAAAAAACATGAGCATTACAGTAAACATCTATGTTTATTAGTTTTTGGGAAGATTCTGCCAAAACACACAGAAGCACAACCTCAGATTTGATTCTAACGTTCAGCGATTAAAATAATGATGCTCATTGGAAGTCCAGCAATGTTCCTCTTCTCACCTGTTGTGGAATGCCTCTAAAATTGTGACTTTGTCCCCACAGGTACATTGCCATCGTTCACCCCACCTCAGAGCGGCGGACCATTCAGTGGACTATCATAATCAACGTGCTGGCGTGGATCGGCAGCTTTCTCCTCACTGTGCCGGTTATGATGTATGCCAAAGTCGTACGTAGAGAGCATTTGGAGATCTGCATGATGTATCTAGATGGGCCCGAGGACATGTACTGGTACACACTCTACCAGTCCATCCTGGGCTTCATCATCCCGCTCATCATCATCAGCACCTTTTACTCGCTCACGCTCTACCACGTGTTCAGCTCCATCCGTCGGGTTAAACGCAAGCAGACTGTGTGGGCCAAGAGGGCCACCAAGATGGTGCTGATGGTTATCGCGCTGTTCCTGATCTGCTGGTCGCCCTACCATGTCATCCAGGTGATCAACCTGAGCAACAATTACCCGACTGTCGCCTTCATCTACGTCTACAACATCAGCATCTGCCTCAGTTACTCCCATAGCTGCATCAACCCGCTGATGTTGCTCATCTTTGCCCAAAATTACCGTGAACGTCTTTGTCGCCGAACCACGCTCAACAGTTCCCAACACTCATCCAAAGTGACTGTCGTGAAAACAGAGGGATCCAGTATGGCCGCTGACCCCGGTTATCGTTGTACTGCCATTTAGTGAGGAAACATTTCTGGCAGAGAGAGATGTGGACATGTTGCTTTTTGTTCAAATGGACAAGGTAATGTAGGCCGTGAAATTTGTACAAGGATCAGAAATCATACTGAGGGTGTCGTGTTCAGCAAAAGAGATGATGCGCATTTAAGTTTTTAAATCAAAGGTGTCTTGTCACCTGCCTCCAAGCATGGAAGCAATGAAAGAAGGGATGCTGAGGTACCACTCAAGTGTGACTGTTTGGGGATCATATTATAATTGAATAAACGCAGATACATTCTGTCTGACAACAAAAAAAACGTGGGATATTTCCCTGGACAATTTACCTGACAACTCGCTGTTAATCTTGATATCATAAACCAAGATAGCAGAGTTAGGATAGGTTTACATGACCAGGCAAACGTTAACAGTTTTTTCCTTCTGCTTTTTTGCATGTGCGCCAACCACTTGTCCAACTGGACACAGGACAGGTAGTATTGCAGATATGAAACATGGGATGTCTGAAATTTCAGAGGTTCGACAAGGCAGTTTGCAGCTTAGAATCAGTATTTTCTACTTCTGAAGTCAGGGGTAGTCATGTACTCTAATTTGAGTGAGTGTGTTTGGGGGAAAACCAAAACAACAGTTGGATTTGTATTTTGACCAACAAGTCAAGTCAAGTCAAGTTTATTTGTATAGCCCTAAATCACAAGCAGTCTCAAAGGGCTTCACATAGACAAAAATTGACAATTATTCTCAAAGCATCCCCTGATCTTAAGCTCCCAAACCAACAGATGTTATAGAACCATAGAAAAATTGAATATTAACCAACACATCCTCCACATTTACAAATGCTTATTTAACTCTATTTCAAATGATTGCCAAGACTACACTGGTCTTAACCGGTTTCCAGTTAGTCATCTCATGTTAACAGCCCCTCATTATTTTTATTCCTAGGTACCATTAATATTAATGAAGGTATTTATTCGGGACATTAACTGTCAAAGATAAGGAGTAATAAGTGATGTTTTTTTATGACAGCACTTGTCTCATTGAATCAAAAAGGTAATCAAATGTCAAATTGGAAAGTAGCACTTTCTGTGCATTTCGTGAATTTATTTCCAACTAAAGGTCCACTAATTAGAAACAGTAATTAGACAACGTTATTTAGTGTGGTGAATCTTATGTAGGTCACTAAAAAAACTGTCTACCCAGGAACCCCGTTTAGACTATAGTTACTGAAGGGTCATACTATAACAGCATCTAAATTGGTGAAAGGCTTCATCAATGGGATGCTATTTTGAACCTGATCAGTCAGTCCAATGGGAAAACATGTATTATTGCTTGTGGAGCATAAAAAGACACATTTGTGCAAATGAATCACACAAATCCAATCCATGCTAAGTTTCATATAAAGTTTTGGTATCGATATGAAGATACTAAGCAAGTTGAGCATCTTTTTGAAGGCTCCGGATCACCATAGCAGGTCCAATTGGCTCACTCTAATTTCATCACAAGCAGAAGTTTTTATTGTGGTGGCGTTTCAGTGGAGAGCTTTGAACATAGCAAATTGTTATTATTATGTTGTCAAACGTTATGTGATTGTTCTCATTTCAGGTATGTGCAAAAAAGCAAGAAATGATGGCCATGAATCTTTCTGTCATAATGGATTATGTAATTTTCCTGTATGAACCTAATTTGCTCTTATTCATTTCTATTGTAAAAATTAAACAAATGCTGATGATATACTGTGACATCTTCGGACATGACAAAAAAAGGTAGTTTTACTTCCTTTATTTTTGGGCTTATTTTCTGAAATCAAACACAATTACTTCAGAGCTACCTTTATGTAGTTGATATAAATTAATTTGCAATTTAACATTTAATCCTGTATAGTCCATTTCTTTATCTCATGAACTGCGTTATTTAATTAATCACGGCATCGTTTCCCTTGACCTATTGTGTATGCTAAAAGCAGACTGCGGTCGATACAATCAATATGCAATATCTATTATAGTGTTCATTAGTTCTGATCTGTGGTAATAATTTTTGTGTGGTGTTTCCTGCCGTGCTGTGGTCCTGAGATCCTACCAAGTTGTGGTTGTGCTCACATGTTTTGTCTTCAAGCTAAATGCTTCTGAATCCAAGCATTGTGTGTGTGAAAGCGGAGTGTAATATCTACACTGTGCACTGACAAAATGCGACTTTGACTAAAATGTCACATGAACGTTGCTGTTGTCTTGTTTTCATTTTCAGTGGTCTATGATGCAATTGCAAAAATCCCTTTACAGAAAAAAAAAAATTCAATTTACAATTGCCATCATTGTCAACACTTAAAACGTTTCTAAAAGCTCTGGAAGTTTCAAGATGTTATGTGTTTGTATCCATGAAATGTAGAATACGTGCTGCAGCAGTTTGGTGTTGTTACAGTCAAATAGTGAAACATTTGGTGTATTTTGAAAGAATATCCGATGCTCTGTTGAGAATATCATGTTGCTATTGTAGGCTACATATTGTACATTGTTGTTGTATTGAAATAAAAGTGGCTTTTATCCAAGAGCGGTCGACTCACTGTTTGTTTGTGGTCACGAGGAAGGTTTGACTGTTCATCTGTTGGTTGGCAAATATTGTAAAGCTTTCTGGGGATTTCACACAAATGTAAACAATCTAATATCAGCAAATACAATCTTAATTGTCTATTTTTCAAATGGCAAACTTTGAGCGGGTAAATCCAGATTTAAAGGACAAAGACATCCGCAACCGGAATGGAGCCAGACACTAGCTGTTGTATATCTATGACCACGAGGGCTATTTATCACTATTTTGTAACACTAACCTGTGACCAGAAAAAAAAAATCCGTAGTTTGAACAAAATGGCCGCTTATTAGGTTTTCAAATAAAATAATATAGCACATGTTGTAGATAAAATACTGTACAATACCTCCTATAATTACCGGGGCAATTTTTATTTATTCTCTGGGAAATACATCGCCCTAATTTAGTGAACGGCACCTCGAATCTTCATTGGTCCAATACACACACACACACGCGCACACACGCACACACACACGCACACGCGCACACACACACACACACACACACACGCACACACGCCTACTGTCCATCAGTTCCTGGACAGGTTGGCTGGATATTGTTTATTGAAGAATCTGTCAAACAAGATGGTCTGTTGAGCAAATTGCAGTGCGATGTTCCACTAGTGCAGTACGTTCTGTAACAGTTTTTATTGATTGTTTTGACACAGCTGTCAACTCCAAATCAACATTTTCAAAGCAGTTAAAGTAGAGGGCTAAACACATGCCATAGTGGTCAAAATGAAACATTTTGTTTGCAAACGGCAATACCAGTGCCAAAACATTTCAAATATGGAACAAAAGCATTCCAAAATGGGCAACAAATACAGCTCGTGTGCACCGTTGCTTGTCATTGCAACCTATGATTTACATGCCAGTGCCGTTTGTAGTCAGATTTGCCCTCTTGCAAAAAATGCATCCAGAATTAGATATGCTTTGATGCTAATTTGATTGATTACATTCTTTTTTTTCAGACTGTGGCTGACAAACGAAATATCCGCACAGAGAATACAAGGAAATGAAAATAAAATCAATTAATTACTGTGAGAAATTAGGGAAAAACAACAACAGTTTTTTACAGTAAAGAGCAAAAAACTATAGTAGGCATATACTAGCCTCTTCTTCTGAGCCCTCCCAGATAAACCTCCACCTTGCAGACAGACTCCTCTTACTCTCACTCTTACTCTCACTCTACCTCTCATCTGCCTTAGACCTCCTCAATCCATGCTTGCAAAGAACAACACAGTTCTGAAGACTAATTGCAAATTAAAAAATTTTGTGAAATAGTGCTTTTAGTGATTGCATACTGATCAGGGAGTTTCTAAGAGCTCGGAGCATATGGTGTCCGTTCTGTAAGCACAGCTAAAACAATGCAGTTTGGACTTCTTGAATGACATCCGTGTTAACTGTTTTGCAAAAAACTATGTCCATCCACTGAGATTGGGTTAACACATTTGCATGAGGTGTTTTCAGGTGAAATGGTGATGATGAAGACTGAGAGGTCCGCAGGTTCTTCAAACAGGTCAAAGCAATAAATAAGAACTGTAATAGCATCACTACCTGTAGCCTTCATCTTTGTTGGTACCGTCATGACACGACAACCCTGCATTGCCTGTGTTTTCTAGCGCCTCCAGCCTTCTTTCATCTGGCCCTGGTGAAAGCCCACAGTACTGTTTGGATCAAAGAATTTATTTCAACTTTAAATTCACTATGTTTTGGCTTTTGTTCACCAAGGTCAGTAGTACCTTGTACGTGTGCTCTCTTACCCGTTTTAAAGTCCACATATGGTCGGTGTGAATAAAATGCACTTCACTTTCATACGCGCATGTGTGACATCGCAGCTGTAAGGTTCATGAAGGCAAGCTATGTTTACTGTGATGACTTTTAGACTTGTATGTCAGTCAATGGATTTGTTTTGTTTATTCAATCAACTGTAGTTTTCGGTAGATTTCCTCATAGTACCAAAAAGAGCAAGCTGACCCCTTTAAAGAGCAAAGCAGTAATTTGCTTAAAGGCAGCACACAACTATTTATTGGCCAATTAAAAACAAGCACATTAACAAATTGTTCATACATACTGCATATTTTGCCACACATTTTGGGGTGGGTTAATTATGTTCAAATTCCTAAAAGGCATGTTTAGCATAAACAATATTACTAATCTCAAAAAGAACACCATAACGACCGTACTTAATAGCTGGAACTAGTGACTTACTAAAAGTGGAAGGAGATCTGAACAGTTCAAAATGGCTTCGGGGCTGTTTTTGTGCACGGCCTAATTCTGCACGGAAAAGGGTTAGCCCCGGTGTTGGTAATTTCACATCTGAGAGAGAGAGATAGAGAGATGTCTGCACTGTCTGTGGTTGCGGTCACAGCACACTAATCATGGCCAATCAAAGCGGGTCCTTCTGATTCCATGGATATATTTGGTTTTACTTCCCCCTTGTAAAGATAAAGCAGAAAAAAAAAACTATTGAATACACATCACAGGTCGCAGTTATGGTGGAAAAATCTTTTTATATAAATATATATTTTAAAAATGGAATTTGAAAAGGGGTGTGTAGACTTTTTATATGTATATGCAGACATGTTCAAGGAGGGACTGAGCTTTGTGATACTCTAATTCTTTGGGCGGTTGCCGTTGAAAAGCTCAATGTCCAGTGTGTGAAACATGGATTGAACAAAACATTATCACGGTGGACATGACATGATTCAAGCTCGTTGGTCAGCAACTCTGCGGTGCAGAAAAAGCATGTAGAACTCATCGCTGTTTATCTTCCTTTCCCCCTTTTGAAAGCACGCATTCCAGCTCACTTTTAAAGCAGCTCGTGACACTGTGGCTAATGAAAGAGCAATGTGAAGTGAAGACTTAGTCCAGTTGATTGTACTGGAAATTAGATTACACAGTTATGCATGTCTTGGCCCATGTGTTTACTGGAACTTGTTGGAAAATGTTATAAATTGCTGATGAGTGATATTGAATAGGATTATATCATCAATTCTAAACTATAAAATCTTTCAGTATAGAAGATAATAAGTAGACAGCAAATGTTTTGTATATAGTGGGGTCGTTAATAAAAGCAGACTATGCTTGTAAGCTATAATATACATGCATTGATTATTCAGCATTTGCAGAATGCATGAACTATGAAGTAATTCAAAATTTCAACTTCTCCAAAAAAAAAAGTAGCTTCAATTGAAAAAAAAAAAAATACACTGTTGCATATTTTCTTTTATCTATTGTATTTCATGTTATCATAGCGTTCAACAACTTCCAATAAAAATTACATTTTGGGGGTGTTTTAAAAACAACACCTTTACTTTCCATAGAGCAAATTATCAATACCACTTGAACTGGCAGCCAGCCCATCGCAGCACACAAACAAATGACCATTCACATGCACATTCACATTCACACCAATTGACAATTTGTAGTCTTCAATTTTTGCTCTTGACAAAATATGCTCTTCTTCTCTTTGTGCGTACATAAAGAGGCAGGAGCTAACAAAGCTGCTTGTATACGGTTAGCATCAATGGAGCAATGAAAAGGCCTGAGAGCATGAAATCAAAAGTCCCGCCTTTGTTGTTCTGTTGTTCACTTCACTGTTGTCATAGATTATTGGCAGGATATTCTCACTCCATAGGAAAATAGCTTCACTCAAATACTGCTATGGAACCTAAAATAACACCAAATGAGTGTGCAAAAGCTGGAGAACAAAATCATTTCTTGGCAGACCACACGGCGATGAATTCTGGAACAGAATAGTCAAATGGTCAGCACCTTCGCTGTAAAAGATATCGGGGGAGCGTCTCAAGAAAAAGGACGGAAAAGAAGCTCGCATTGACCCTTACTTCCTCAGAGGTAAGAACCAAGAACCCTTTGTAAAAGAAAGAAATAACTTTGAAAAAAAAAAAGAACCAGGACACTCCTGGTGTCCTAAAATACATTTCAATGCCGATGGACGTGGCGTGGAAAACAGATACCACACCAACTTGGGTGACATTTCCAAGCAGCAGTTAGATAAATCAATTCTTGGCATCACTGAAGAATAACCATGTCATCTAGATCTAGATCCAATTAGTCCAAAGAATAAAGAAAGACTTGCACAAAATGTTTTGGGCATGTACTTCACAAACTACAGTGAACAACTTTCATGTTCTTCAAGGTCCCAATGAGCAACCAACGGTTGGTAAAAAGCACATTTTCAGAACCCACAGCAATATGCCCTAGCACAGGCTAGTGAAACTGCTTTCCAGAACTTTGAGGTGAGCAAGCTGAACCATATCTCTCCTGACCTCCTACATGGCAGTGGAGCAGATTATTGGAGCGTCCTGTCGTTTGTTTGGGAGGAAATGTTTGAAGCAGAGTCTACATCCTCTAATCAGGATGGCATGGGTACAGTAACAACAAAAATCACATGCATCAGATGCTTATCAGATAAACACCGAAAAAATATCCACTGGGCAAAAGCGGAGCTCAAGCTCGGCATATTGAGAACTGTTTCCATTGATGCCAGTCAGCTCACTAATAGCGGGTTTTATATCAACAATGAGCCAATGCCATCAAGGGAAAAGCCGATCAAAATTCTTGGACAGAGCTATAGCATAGACATAAAAGACTCCAATCTAGTGGAACAACTGAGGCAGGAAACCATCAACAGTCCAAAGCAAATTGACAACACGGCTCCGTCAGCAAAGCGGAAGCTCTGATGTTTTCACTCTATCAATAACTAGCCTGATGGAGGAATACAAACGTGCTAAAGCTAGGCTGTAGGTGATTGTCACAGTAACCTGGGATCCATTTTTATGAGGTGCTGCCTCTACCTAAGCAACAGCAAAAAATGGGATCTTGTTGCACCACTAACCGGAGCTAAACACATTGGGATGCCGTGTAACTGGGCAGAAAAGATGGAAAATTAAAAAAAAAAAAGACTGCCTTCGCTGAATTGGAGGAGGAGTTGCACCATCAGGAGGAAGCAGCCAGACATGCCACGGCGATCTGCCAAGATCAGAAAGCTCGCTGGATAAGGTGAGATGGTTTGGGAGGAGGAAAAATAACATGTAATGACTAACGAGATAAGGAATACGGCTGAGATTTATCAACAGAGGCACATGATGTTGTACGTTCTGCGGCCAATCTACATCTCTGGTTTGGAGAAGAGCCCAGCTTGTTTTGTGTGTGCAGACCGGCAGCAAGCCTCAAACATCTTTGTGGATTGAAAAACCAGCCCTCCTGAAGGAAAATACACCGGGTGCCACAACCTATCAATTGTTTGGATAGCGATCAATGCAATGGCCCTAAATGGACAAGCACCCACCGCACCGCCTAACATCCTTCATTAAGGAATTGGCAAATGTGAGGAGACCTAAATCAGAGGCTCACTTTTCCACCAGAAATTGCAGACACCAATCTGCCGATAGATCTTATCCTCTGGTGCAACGCTTGCAGACGCGTCTCCATTGTTGAGCATTGGGAACATGCCATCAATTAGGCATACAAAACGAAAAAGCGTCAGTAAGCCAATTTTGCAGCTGAAATCGAGGAACATGTCCTCGTGTGTGTCCATGAGGCCAGTAGAGGTGGGCTCCAGGGGCTTCATTGCTAGAAACGCTCCACAGCCTCTGCAAGAAGTTGGGATCAGGGGACAGGCCTGATGGAAGGCAATTAAAGAACATAACCTTTTAATGTGGTTGCAGAAAGTTCTTTTTCACAACTGGTTTATCAATGTATTTTTCAATATGTCGGAATTTGAAAACTAACCGAGTAATGACACAGGTCTATATCGCACAGTATTATTTATTCCAGGCTTTGTACTTTTTTAGTGTTTGTCAAAATCATCCATTTATGAAAGACAGGTTATAGATGGAGAGGAGTGGGTTTGCCAAAACTGTCAGACAGTATTATGTAGATTAGCTTAGAGTCAGTAGATGTTTTATACTTTTATTTGTACTAGTGCACACATGGACTGCACTGAGTAATTTCTTATCACGTATCCCCAGAACCTAGACAATAAACAAATGACGGAATGACATTCTTTCAAAAAGAATTGCAGATTGCACCTGCAGATCAAATGAAACATTCTAAGAAATGCCAAGGACGTATGACAATGGTAAATTGCAACGACAACAAGCTGTTTTGCTCCTTGAATCCCATCTTTATGCAAATACAGTAGGGATGGCGGGGCATTCAAAGAAGCAGCGTTATATATGTAGTTCTGGCTAGTGGCAAAAGCACCCATGCTGTTTGTTTGTTTTAGACAAAATCAAGATCAAGCAAGCTTTTGCCCTTCTGCTCCATGGGAGGTTTAGTCCTGCCCGAGCTCTCCTGAGGACACCGGCGTTACCGTTTGACAGGTGTACCGCCCCACTCAAACTCCCCACCTGTGGGTTGTTGTACCTTGAGAAACTGCAGCCCATCTGGCAAAATGTTCTCTCAAGAGACAAAAGATAAATGTTTTGGGGGATGTCAATGCACCACAGTGTTTTGAATATTATTTGATTTTGGTGACCATATATCAAAATAATTACTTTGACATGGGAGGGGAAACACTCGAGCAATAAGCTAACGTGATGGATCAATTATGTTGCCAGGCTGTGTTGAGGGAGGCTGTTTAAACAACCAAAAGCGTCATGAAATTCGAGGATTACCGAGGGATTTTAGAACAAAACAAGCCATCCACTGTATAGCATCTAGGTCTGAGTGAATAGTGGGTTCCTCCGAACAACAACAACCATAATGCATCAAAATCACACATAAGTGCTTGACAACGATTCCATTTGAATATTTCAAACTGGCCAGCAATCTCAAACCCAGAGAAAATCCCTGGAAAATGCTGTTATGAATGAAAGAAATCCTGCAAGCAATTTAAAATATAAACAAACAATAACGGGACAACCTTTTGGCGCAAGAAGCTTGGAGATTGCTGTAAGAAAGTTTGGAAGCAGTCGTCCTTGTTAAAGGCTTACTAACAAGCTATTAAGAAAGAATAAGAAAGTGCCCGTGCTTCCTTTCCATTACTGTCCAGGGCCGGATTTGTTATTCCGTTCTATTTGTAACAAGAGGCACACAAAGCAAAAAACTCTCACTTGCAACAGCCGGGAAGAAATAGAGTATAAAATGTCTGCCTGCTTCACATTATGAGAATATACAGTATGAACAACACAAGAAAAATATGTTGATATTGTGGAACCCTGACAAGAAGGGCTTCTGCCAGATAAAGCACGGTGGGTGGTCTTCATTGCTGATGTGATATAAGGTACATTCCTGGATGACTAGGTGAGATCTGTTCTTATTAAATCAAACAATATGAAATGAATTTGGATCTCATTTGTTATGGCTTCAATCTAATGAATCACTTTTGCCTCATGCTATAACCATCAGTTTCTTGACGGTTTTATTTGAAAATGATTTGTCCTTCTGTACGGTGGGAAAAGCACAGGCCGAAAACTTAAAAGGCCTGATTTTCGTGGAAAGGTTGTGCAGTGTGACTATGACGTCTGAGATCATTTCTGTCTGTTAAACAAACATTTTCATACACAGAGATTAAAATTTGGAGTCAAGGTTAGGCGTATTCAATCAGCGTTTATAAACACACCTTTATAAAAGTTGACCTTCATAAAATGTCAATTTAAAAGAATACATCATGATGTGCTGGATTCAAACATAGTTTTAAAAGTACATTTTTAAAGTAATGACAAGCATGTCTGCCTCACTGCTCAGAGGTTCTAGGTTCAAATCTCTGCTGCAGTCTTTCTGCATGCAGTTTTCATGATCTTTGTGTGCTTGCATTGCATTTCTATGGGTACTCCAGTGTAGGTGTGAATGTAGTAAATGTAAAAGGGTTGTTGTTGATAGTAGGTGACCTGTGATTGTCTTTCGACAAGTCGAGGCCCCCCCACCACCCACCCAACCCAACCGACCGTAATGGGAACAAGCGCAAAGAAAATAAAAATCCTGTATAGAAAAAAAAAAAAATTGTTTTTTAGCTGTATGCCATGTGCTTTAAAGAAATACTTGAAAAGAAACATGCTGTGACAGCAACAATAGAGTGCATCTGTTTTTCTGCTTATGCTTCTGTTCAGTGATGTTATTATCCCGACTCCACATTGACTGTCTCTGTTTTTGACCTAATTATTTGTCTTGAAGTGCAGGATCTGAGTAGTAATATCAATATGTGTCAAATGAGGGGCTGAGCATCAATTGTCTACTGCTACTGGTTGAAATGCAGGGTACACCTTGTACTGACTGCCAGTCAATAGGGTCAATCTTAATAAAGTGAACACAAACGGAAACACAACACGACTAGATTAGCGTGACTAACATCAGCACATCAGTCGCAATGCACTGATGTCTGAAACAAAGCGTGGAACTATCCATCCATCCAGTTTTAACATGCTCATCCCGTTCAGGATCACGGGGGGGGGGGGGGGGGTTGTATGTGCTGGAGCCTATTCCAGCTGACATTGGGCGAAAGGCAGATCGATAATCGTATTTTGTCACTTTGGCAGTTCTGTGTCGTTTCTGGAAATTCGAAAAGTGTCATTGTCAGCACTACCCAACAGTCTTGACAAATGAAGAATTTGGGAAATTGTTTTCACATGGACATCGTCACAAATGTCTGTCACTAATGGCAGTAGTACTCGCTGCGGGCAACTTTGGTTCCGTTCCCACTCAGTGATGGTGTGAACATGAGTATGAATGGTTGCTTCTACCAGTCAGCGGTCCAGGGTGTAGTTTGCCTTCTACCCAAACTCAGCGAGGGTATCAGGATAAGCCGTGTAAAAACAACGAATGGGTGCTATCTTAGTTTCTTGTGTATATCTGTGTTATCTCAAATCAAATGACTTTTGCTATCATCTAATTTTATCTTGCCTTGCTTGACCTGAGATTTTATTTGATATCAACACTGTTATTATAAATATAATAACTTCAGCATTATCGCTAACTTCTAGAACTTATCAGATCAGCTTGTGTTACTGAATTTTGTACCTTCCTATGATTGACAAATGCAGTGTGTCCAAACACTGCGTTTCCTCTGCAATTGAGCGCCTCAATATGAGATGGTAATGTGGAGAGAAACTGAGATTGAATATTGATCAGATGCCTCTTCACAGCGACGAGGCACCGAAAGAATCAGCACGGCCACAAAAAAAGTGAGAAACATCGAGTGATGACAGAGGATGTAAGCTCGTCTGTGAAGTGTAACATATTCAACACACTCGCACATCCACATACACCAAAGTCCAGGAGTCATAGTAGTGGAAAAAAATGGTATCTCCAGGGAGGAGGGGAGGGAGGGACGACTGACTACTAGAATTTCTAACCAAGTAATGAAAACCGTTGCTAAATTTACATTCACATCGAACGACCGACTACATTTCAGCCTCTTAAAATGCGAGCAAATTCGTCTCCAGTCAAATCCAGATTTATTTCATATTGAAAAAGCCAGGGGCAGAACAGAACTGTCACAAATGTACCAAGATACTAACAAAGATGAGTTTTCTGAAGAAAAATAAAGCCGAGTCTTTGTTCAAGCCAGAATGCCTTTTCTTTATCTAAAGTTTAATAGGACCGTTTCAACACTATTTTGAAGAAAAAATGTTGCACAATGTGAGAGAGGTATATTGATGAGCAGCTCCTGGGGCTATCTTCCCTAGCAAATCAACCCTAATGTGACATGACATTTCTTGGCAATACCCAAACACAATCTACACATTGATGTTGACACTTAATTTGGGGCAAAAAAACATATTTTAGCTTTTACGAGCAGATAGTGACTGTGGTGTTTGTCCTGCTGAAAAGGTCTCCTGCTGAGGCCAAGAGTGTCAGTAAGTGCCGCCCCGCCCCTCCCTCATTCTCTTTCTGTTGTTTCATTTGTATTGCACTTGTTCAACTCTGAATCACATTGCAATCACAAAAGCAAGCAAATCATGTGAGGAGGCTCTCCTTCAAAACAGTTTAGTTTCTGGGCACTATAATCACAAAAATAGAGGCCAAAGACAATTTTTTTTGACAACGCTACAATTTCATTCCACAGGAACTTTAATACACTCATGGGCAAAAAACAAAGCAAGTAACATTACAATTAAAGTCATGGTTGTTGTTGTAAGCCACTAAAAGAAGGCCAAGGAGATAAGTGCTTTGGCCGATGTGTTTAACAGGCACACACACACACTAAGCACACGGATCAGCCGTGAAGATCAAAAACTAAATTTGGCAAACAGTAAGGACACGAGAAGGATAACTTATGACTACTACGTCATTTAGATTGTTGACCATGTACACTTCAGACGGCCTGCTTGCGGGTACGTTTGTTAGTTCAGCTGTGTCAAGAGAATTTTCCACTTGTGGTAGATCTGTTCGGCACGCTTGACATTGATTTATTTTATTTAAGGACATTTATCTTCAATAATTAAGTCTGATTGTTTTGTCTTGTTCTTCCATTCGGTGCCAAGGTGAAATATTTTTGTAGGGGTTCTTAGCATATTTTAATATATATACTGTACAGCAGTAATGCGCTCATCATGATTGCTTTCAACATTCAAACATAAAACAGAATTTGCGCCTATGGGAATGTTCCAATGTGTCTCTCCTAGAATCCACTCGATTTCGATAAATCTCTGTTTAATCTTCATAAGGAACGTTCATTCAATTTGTCTGGACTTGTTGCCGTTCAAGCTGCTTCACAATGGAGAGAAATTTGTTTCTTCCAGGAGGTGATCTGAGTTGCCATTCTTTTTTACTACCATTTTATTACCAATTAATTTGATATGTTTAACTTACTGAAGTACTTCTATTCATTGCCTTTTTATGTGAGGGTTGTCTTGTCCCTTTTGTTTATTAACTTAACTATATTATCTTAAATTTGTTTGTCCCTGAAGTGATAAACACTTCTAAATTTGCACAATGCCACAAAAAGTTCAAGTATTTCTTCGTTTATTTGTTTAAAAGTGCATCAAGATGTCTAGGTTGTTTTTAATTGCATTTGTTGTTTGTAAAATGGCACCTTTTTCATCCTGTCCACCAGACAAGTTTTCCTTCGGGAATAGTAAATTAGACCGAATCGAGGCATTCGGTTTAGATTAGAAAATTAAAATGTCAAAGTGGATGGGTTTGCGCTGTATTTCTTGATACATTGCGAGAGCTATTCTACATGATT
Organism: Syngnathus acus; assembly: GCF_901709675.1. NCBI lineage: Eukaryota > Metazoa > Chordata > Actinopteri > Syngnathiformes > Syngnathidae > Syngnathus > Syngnathus acus. The sequence goes on along the minus strand of NC_051095.1, from coordinate 12,487,729 downwards.
TTAGACCACTTTTTTACTCACTAAATGACGCTTTGAACTGGAGCATTTCCATTGACAAAATAAGATAATGCTAACTAGTTTGTGTTCATCTATTTATGAGCAGTGTGCATGATATAGCGGCAGTGGGTTTTTGGAGGTACATATAAAATCTTGATTAAGGCCACTAAAATACAGCTCTGCTTTCTATATACAAGTTGTGGCATCGCTGGCATGGAAGAGCCATGTAAAAATGTGCAGCGAGCAGGTCAAATAGTGCACGACAGCTGCTGACACAAAGCCAAGAATGCGTTTTGTGTTTTCTGTGCGCTTCGTCACCCAAGTGCCATGCGACGTGAGAAAAATGACAACGGTATTCTGATCCTGTCTAACTTTTGCCTCGGGTCATTATTTAACATGTAAATGTAGTCAAATTCCCAGTTGAGCAGCTGTTTTGTGAGGTGATTTGAAAAATTCCTACTCGACTCACGTTCTACTCCATCGCTTACTTCAAAGCGATAATTTCCAGCTGAAATGATGATCAGGGAGTAACGAAAAGTGATGTAAAACGCTTTGACAGGTGAAAAAGTCTATATAATGAGCTATATGTCACAGTCATACTTGTACATGGACTATAAATGGAGCAGAGACAAGAGCTGTTTTGACATCTCATGCAAGTGCTCTTATTAGACACAGATGGGGATGGAAGCAAAGTGAACATTTGACGACTCGACTCAAGAGTTAAGGGGAGCCTACGGAGGATCATTTGTGATTTCATTTGTCACTTTCTACTGTGAGGCATTACGGAAGAATGTATCCATTAAAAAAAACATGCAATTTACATTGACAAATATTTCCACTTATATTTTCACATCCATGGTGGTTCTCATTGGCGTCTTTGGTGAGCTGGAATCTATCCAGCCACTTTTTGCAAACATATGGGGCGGAATCCTCTTATCTCCAAAATCATCACTTTTTAGGAGACCCTCAAAATGGCAAGTTGAAGAAACTTTGCATCATGAAAAAGAGCAATTTGTTTAAGACTTTAGAGTGGTCAATAATTTGTAAAAATAATGCCCACACATCAGGACTGAACAAAAGTGTGGATTTTTGAAAAACTATGAAATTCATCAAAATGTGAATTATAAAATTTTGGCCCGACATTTTGGATATTGGATTATTGCCACTTCATGTCAATTCTTCCACAGCATGTTTTGCCATGCAAATTCAACTAATAGTGTCTTTCTTAACTCATGACCTTCCTTCCACGTATTCCACTGACAGTTCTTATTTCAAGATTTCAAGAATTTTTATTGGCCATGTTTGAGCGTGCCAAACAAGGAATTTGACTTCAGACAGACCTAACAAAGAAGACCATAATGAAAAAGACAGATGACAGTTAATTAAATTAAATGACTACAAAAAGAAAGCACTGTAAGCAAATTGTGAGCCATTAGTGAAGTGCATTGTTTCCAATATGAAGAGTCTGGTGATGTGAGTTTTGTAGACACACTCCTTCCTCATCACTTCAAACAGTATATATATTTTTTTAAGCATGAAAAGAGTGACTTGTACTCGTCTCAATTATTGGTAATGTTATGCAAGCCAGCATGAACACATTCGGGGTTGATGGGGTTATACGCATCAGAGTATTACAAGCCCCATTTGATGCAATATAAACTTCATTGGTGCACGACATGTGTCGGGATTTTTACAGCCTCACATTTAGCTATTGTCACAGCGCCATTAGTTGATTCCTTCACGGTAGACATGATCAATAAATATCCCGGCAACATGATCATTACCTGTTCATTAACACCATTCCAGGCCTTTAAAAAGCTTTTACAGTTTAATTTGTCGGCACTGGAAGACATAAAGACTGATTTAAGAAGCTGGCGAGGAAGTGTGGCACGCACGTTACGAGCTGAGGCCTGTGTTGTGTGAGACAAAGTAGCACATCTTTTGTCTGCCTTTAAATCACCAGGAACGCTGTACAACACACTGAAGTGCATCAGTGGCAGCGACAACTTTTCCCCTCATTACTGGCAATGGTAGCAAAATAACCCAAGTCAAAATAAACATGCTGTTTTCAAATGGTGGTTTTATTTATTAAGTGGTGGATGGATGAAAAAAAATATTAAGAGCTACACAGTGCTGCATGTTGAAGTACTAACAAACCTAATAACTGGTTGGGCCACTCTCAGCAGCAGCGTTCCTATAATTGCCAATAAGTATTTCATATCTCAGTGGAGACATTTTGGACAACTCTTTTGCAGAATTGCTTTAAATCAGTAAAAACTTTTTTTAAGGTCACGTAACAGCATTTCATTCAGATTCAAGTCCAGACTTTGACTTTGCCACTCCAAAACCTTTTTGTAAGCCTTTCAGAAGTTGACTTGCAAGCATGTCTTGGATGGTAGTCCTGCTGCAGAACCCAAGTATGCTTCAAGTCACAAACTGATGGCCAAACCTTCTTCCCTCCTCTTTTCTAGTAAAGAGTAGAATTCATGGCGCCATCAATCAAAGCAATTCATCCAGGTCCTGGATTAGCAAAGCAGCCCCAAACCATCACACCGCTACCACAATTTGATGCTGTGTTACAATGACGCCAAACGTCATGAGGCCATAGAATATTCCCACAAAAGTCCTGGGAATCATTCATATGTGTTTGTGATTATTTTTGCAAAAAAAAAAAAAAAAAAAAAGGCAAGGCTGATGTTCTTTTCAGTCAGCGGTAGTTTTCAGCTTGGAGACAGTTCTCGAGATGCTGTCCAGTATTCTGCTGGTGCTCTTGGTGTAATTTCTGCATGCCAGACATTAGTGGAATGCTTCACCACAGTTCCGTGCTTTCTCAATTTGTGGATAAAGACGTTTTATGTTTGCTTGAGTTATTTGCTTTTTTTTAATGACCATAAAGAATAAAGTAGGGACATGATGGTAAAAAATTTGAATTTGACAAGAGGGAAAGAAGCTGGATACAAGTTACCCTGTAAATTAGACTGGATTGCAGCATTATCACAAATGATCATGACATTTGAAGAATGTAGTCAGGCGGCTATTCAATGCCTTCCATTCGGGTTATTTAAGGGAATACTTTATCACACAGAGGGGAGTTTTGGATAAGAAGGCAATTCATCATTGAGAAATGTAAGTAAATGGCATCAAATTAGCAGTTATTAAGGCTGCGAGGGAGCAAAATGTCTACAAATGCAGAGATTACGCACTGTCCATCCTACTGAAGCAAATTAAAAGAAGGGTATGGTTGCTTTGAGGTTTCTATGCAGTGTGGGAATCAGTCATCATTTTGTAGAACTAATTCAACCAACCCCCTAAGAGAGGCTGCGACTGCAGTGGCATCTTCCATAAAAGTGCACATATGCAAAATGGTTTAGGTCCTTCAGTCAAACACCATCCAAGCATTACGTCAATACGCAGCGTAGATAAAAACTGGACTAAAATGGCTGACACACAATTAGCTGTGCTGTGATTGCGTCTGGAAAGTACGGGCACTCTGGTGAATTACGACCTGTCCGGATTCGGTTCCTGCTTCGACTCAACCCCAAGGCGCTCTCCTCACACTGAATCGCTGGCAGATTGAGAGCGATGCTGAGAGTCTTCTCACCGGGCCATAATCCTTCCTGCCATGGATTAAATTGGACTCTGATTCGATCACAGTTTTGCCATATAATTGTGACGTCTCATCCAATTGGGCCTGCAACCAATAAGGCCTGTTAGGAGCAGAATATACGGGTTAAATCAGTCAGATATTATTTTGTCTTGGTATCAGGACAAAATGATTATGGCAAAACCATGAAAATCTAATTTCCCATTTGGGGCAATAAAGATTATTTTATCTTTGCGCTGGCGAGTTTTTGTTGTTGTTGGGTTAGGACCGTTCCATACATGCATAGAGAAATGTACTGTATTATGAGATGAACTTTATTAAAGCACACATTTTGCATAGATGCACATATTGTTTTCATATTTGATACAGCATTTTTGTTATACAACTGTTTTGGAAGTGTGTGGTCCAATGTGGCCCCCAAGTAGCAATGATGAAAAATTCAATGATTCAAATTGCCCCTTTGTTGATTTAGGTTATATGCACCTTTTTGCTCATGTGATGAAAAAGCAACTTGAACTTTGCAAATCTATGAGCCCTACCGCCCAAAGGACATTTTTACAGCAACATAACAACACAGTAGAGATCAAGAGGACAGGTATTTTCTCAAAGCACATGTGTGGAAAGCACATGAAGAGGCTGACAAGCTTAGTGATGTCATGTGATGTCTGTTCCCCAAAGTTGGATGACGCAGATGTGACATCACCGGCTGTTGAATGGAAGCCTTTAACAGCTCAGCCCAAACCGGGTGCATCGGTAAAAGAAATTGATAATGACCTTATCTTGGGGCTAGAGTGAGCTTCTCCTCGTGGATGCCCACTGGGACTTTTCTCATTATCTGTCAGTGGTTGCATTCTTTCGCGGCTACTTGTCACAACCAATCCCAGAGTCTAGAGTTTGAAGTTCGAGATTGTGTCTTTACAACAATGGAAATGTTCTTTTGCATGGGAACCTGAAATAGGTCCAAATGTAAAGCAATGCATGGTTAATATTACTGCAAATTATGTTGTGGTCGTGATTCTTTTATTACTTGTTGTATTTACATTCAACACGAGTATGTTGCCCGCCTCCTCCCTAAAATTTGTGTCGACTCCCTTTGGAGTGTTGGAAAAAGCACTGAAAACTACAAGGGGGATTGCTGAATCACTACACATATTAGTCAAAGTCAGTCAATGATATCCTATATTTTGCAATGAACGATTGCAATGTTCCATTCGCACCATTCCCGTCATCACCTTCGAAGCGACATTATCTTTGATAAAAATGTATTGGAGATTGGGATCTATACGTGCGACAATGTTAAAGCATCATCGGCATGCTCATTCAACCACAAGACAGAGGAGCTGGTAAAAAGATGAAATCAACCTTAAATAATACCCACAAGGAAGAAGAGACAGCTCTGGATTTCACCAGTATCTAATCATAAACAGGGCATAGCCTTTTGATAAGAAAAATCATAAATAAAAGGCTTCGAATTTAAGCATATTAGATTACAGACAACGATCGGCGTCAGATTGGTTTATTGGAGGGAGTGGGGAAGCGAAAACACCAACAGGCGCACCAGGCAATAAAACAAAAGATATATGGCGGATAAATTGATTAGTTTGCTGAAAAGGTAAGAAAATGGAGTAGCAGTGATATCATGCTGCAGCTAATAAACATTATTAAATTAGGCGGTTTGGAACAGCCCTCGATGCTTCCTTGAGCACAGACACACACACACACACACAGACACACACACACACAGACACACACACTCACATTACATAAACAAAACAGGCCAAGGCATATTTATTGGACAGATAATGTCCAAAGAGATAGTCTGCCCAAATCAAATCAAACAGGAGCAATCTGAATGGAAGCTGCTGTCTCTGCAGCCATAAAATAGCCTGGTTTATGTTCGCAGGTACGCCATCAAATCTATAAATTATCAGGCGCATTTTAGATTATGAATAATCCCGAAGACGGAAACCACAACATTAGGGCCACAGGACCATCAATATTAGATGATGATAGTTTGTTGTTCTACTGTCAGACAGACCCTCCTGAGCTCTGATGGCCTTTTTCTTTTGAGGCTAAGTCTCAAATAGCATCTTAATGCATTGGTCATTGTTTTCTTTGATGGGAACTTTTCAAAAGGACGGGGCCCGACTCACGATCCTGGGCCGCCAATGGCAAGCACACGTCACATTCTGCTGGAGTCTGCCGACTCACTTTTTTTCTTTCCTAACTAAGACTGGAAAGCGCCTGGGTCATCATTTGTCTCCCTCTGTTGGCTAACTTAAGACGTCATAAGTTAAATTCAATAATGCAAGAGAAGCGTTGCCCTTCCAATTGTTCCCAACAGTGGACATTTTTGGTAGTGAACAATCTTTTTTGATCACTGTTTTATGTCGATAACACACTACCGATTGGCTATATCAAATGTTGACACTAAGAATCTTTTCAAATCCTATCGTGATTAAAGACAATGACAATCATTGGTAGAACTGCACAATCATGGCAAAAATGATCAACTCAGTTATTTCTTATTGATATTGGGGGCACGATTGATAATTTCAGTGTAAGGTTTTTACTGCAAGATGAAATGTGAACCTATGAAAGAATAAATGACAAATTCCCCCAAATCATTTTTAAGGATTTTAAGGCTCCTCGCTACGTCGCTCCTCATCTTCAACTTTTGCTGTACTTTCTTCTCTTTATGATTGGCTCTCGGCCAGGTACTTTCACCTCTCACTACAGGGTGCACTCGCTTGTTAAAGGAGCCTTGGCATGGGCTTTGCAGCAACGACAATAAGCATCCTCTGGGAGCCCTACAATTTTATCAAAACACTTGTTGTAGAATTACAGGCTCCACCAGGAAGGTGGCATTTTGTGAGTGGATTTTGGTAGCCATGGCCAAGGCTCACCTGTTTCACCTTTATTCATGCTTTTGCTACACCCGTTTCACATTCTGTTCATGTTGAATCTTTGCTGTCAGCACCTTATTGACACATGCACTCCCCTCACTGGAGGTCCACTCCTCCGAATATCTCCTCCACGGCATGTGCTGGCAGCAGCAAGTAGCACCCCGCTCCACGGAGGCTTGCTTGCATGCACACTGTGACAGGCTCTCCAGCTAGCATGGATGTTACATCAACTAGGTTCTCAGCTGCAAAGCTCATGACTCATGGAAGGCCACAGTATACACACACTGAAGGAAATAACTCCAAAAATAGACTTACTTGATCAGGGTTATATTCCAGATGGAGTTGGGATCGGTCCCAAGGCAAGTAAAAGATGTCCTGCTAATCCCCATTTGTATTGTCCCAGATTGCTCAAGTAGTCAGTCAGTTATATGATTTCCACAAACTAATAGATGTTTTTTGAGTTGTTTGGACATATGCATTGCATTAATAAAGTTGAACTGCAGACCTTGCTATGGCTCAGGTGTAGGGAGGAGAAAGAAGGTGTTGATCTCCTGCCACACCTGCACATTTGTTTGTGTTAAAAGTTTGGCGGGGGATGAGTTCAAAATTATGAGGGTGGAGTAAGGGCGGAGTTAGTGGCATCACAACCCAAAAAAGGCAGGGTTAGTGACATCATAACCGATTTGCTAAAGCAGCCCATTTAAGAGTGCAAGGCACAGGCAAGGGAAACATGGGTCATAACTGAGGCTGGGGGATGGATATTTATAATCAAAAGACAAAGAAAAAGAATTTTATTTTGGGGCCCCTTCAATTCGAACACTTTAATGAAGGCTTAATCATCAGGAGAAAAATATTTAATATTTCATAAAACTGTTCATTTTGCAGGGATGAAGTGTAGGCTCTGGGGGCATGCATACCAGTACTGCAGATCATTGTTGGGAGTTCAGCAGTTGAACAATTTCCAGGCAGAATTGGATCGCCCCTGGTGGTCCTACAGTCGATGCTTTGTAGCCTCCTACCTGAGGGGAGGGGATCAAAGAGGGTGTGTGTGAGTTGGTTGGAGTCCCTGATGATGCTGAGCCCTATTTCGTTTCCTGCTGATGGAATGTCTGTGATGGTGGGAGGTCGACTCCCCCACAGTCCGTTTTGTTGCATTCATCAAACTCAAGGTAGGGTTTTAAACTAGGGTTCGTGTTGGGGTTGATGGTTAAGTGTCATAGTAGGGCTTCAAATTAAAGTCATCTTTTTGAGTTAGGGTTTCAAAGTAGGGTTTTCAACTGACATTTCGGTTTCATAGTAGGGTTTAAATCTAGGGTTAAGGTTTCAAACTAGGGTTATGGTTTTGAGAGTAAGGCTTCAAATCCATGTTGGGGTTTCAAACTAGGGTTAGGGGCTAGTGGTTAGGATTACGGGCTAGTGTTCAAAAGGGGTTGGGGTTTAGGGTTAGGGTAAGGGAGTAGGGTTCAGGTTAAGGGTTATTAGTAAGGGTTAGGGTTGTAAGGGGGTGGGTTTAGGGTTGGCATTAGGTTAGAGTTTAGGGTCGTTGTAGATCTTCAAACTAAAGTCATCTTTTGAAACTAGGTTTAGGATTTTGAAGTAGGGTTTTAAACTAAGGTTTGGGTATCACAAAAGGGTTGGAAATTAGGGTTAAGGTTTCAAACTAGGGGTAGGGTTTCAAAGTAGGGTTTCAAATTAGGGTTCAAAGAAGGGTTGGAGGTTAGCAGTTAGGGTAAGGGCTTAGGGTTATTGGTTAAGTGTCATAGTAGGGCTTCAAAGCAAAGTCATCTTTTCAAACAGTCACCACACTGCAGTGCCTTCCCAATACTCAGGGGGCTCTCCACCACACCTTTGTAGAAATTCCTCATGGTGGATCACCGCAGTCCACTTTGAAATGATAAACCGGTGTAGAGATTCCCAAAATTATCTTTCCACTTATATTTTCTTATCATTGAACAATCCATACTTTGTAGTCATTGCCATTTTGTATATGTATGGATTTATAAGATCAATGTTTTACCACAGATAGAAATAACCTTTCTTACTTCTGTGTATTTTTTTACATCCAAATGTTGAGCAAAAGCTCATTTTTTTTAAAAAAAACGTAAGTGATGCGATATTATTAAGGGTGCAGGCGATTCTGATAGTGAAATTCGACAATACCCTTTTGGACAAAAATTAAAATATTCAAATAAAATGCCTTTGAATGAAGGTTTTATATGGTGACAATTTGACCCTGGAGCTGATTTTTTCTTCAATTACAATTAAGGGGACAAAAGTTCGGTATGTATTGTGCTCCATTGTATTTGATATTAGAAATGGAACGCGTACGGCTAAAGTTGCGGAGTAAAAGAATCTGGTGCCAATACTTGTAACCAATCATGATTGGTCAGGTATACCCTACAGCACAGGTGTCAAACTCAAGGCCCGGGGGCCAGATACGGCCCGCCACATCATTTTATGTGGCCCGCGAAGACAAATTGTGCATCAAATTCGTGTGTCATTAGAAGAATCTAGAATGTCTAGAATAGAATTGCAAATTGTCTTCACTTTTAATAATATCTGTTTTTTGAAATATTTGACCAGTTTTTACTCGTCTGATTTGAAAACGAGTTATTTGTCAGTTTGTTTTGTAGCTTTTACTCTATATAATATGAGGTGCTCATACATTTATTTGGGTTGACAGTCATAATGGCCCTCCGAAAGAAGCTATGACTACTATGCGGCCCGCGAAAAAAATGAGTTTGACACTCTGTAGGGCCTACAGTGTGGCTAGTTAATTTAGAGTGCAAAACCAGCGAACTAGTGAAGCACAAAGCGTAGTCGTTCCTTCATGGGTGTGCTAAAAAAAACGACAAAGTAGGTCTTATGATATAAATCCTTTAATATATGAAAGAAGCACATTTCAACACAATATACAGTGTAACAGACCATGTCCCAGTTTCCATATTCGCAAACAGGTTTTTTTTTTCTTTTTCCATAAGGCCAACACCCGAGCGGTGATTACAAAGTTCAGTGGTATCTGTAAAGCAAGACATAAGATGCATTCCGGGTAATATACGTACATTTTATTACGGACACAGGGTTGAGACCTGGGAGGTCTGTGTGAAAAAGAGCATTTCTGTTGCTAACGACAATAATGCTGACCCGCGGATGACCCCGGGTCAACCTCTGGTAAGGTCAAATGTGCCAGAAGATGGTGATGATGTTTCTCACAACTCATTCCCTGAAGACACTTTATGGGTGGACAATGGCTTCTTTGCAAAATATCAACAGAACGGAATGTTCAACTCTTTCTCACTTTTAAATCTAGACAAGAAAAAAAAGTCACTGACAACACCTTTAGATTCACATTCCTCATTTGTGTTGTGCACTGCATAAAGCTAACCTGTGGCGTGAGGAGGGTGTGCTAGGTCCATGCCGTTTCCCACTTTGACATTCATGGGCTGCATAAGGCTCCTCCATAGGAATGATTTAAATGCCCACCGGGAAAGCTGGGAAATTAACAAGCTAGTTCATGCAAGGCCATTATAATACAAGGACAAAGCAGAAAGAGCTTTTTCATCCTCCTGTAATAAAAGGCATTTAAAGCCAGAATTTAAAGGGCGGGGGGGGACAAAACTCACTTAAAACTTTAGAGAATTCAGAAAACTTTGCGACACAATAATATGGCATTATTCATTAGCCTGTATGCCAATGCATCTGCCTCATTCAATAAGGTAAGACTTCCCCCGGAATTGCCCGTTTAATAGACACACACTCACAATCTCCTACCACACTGAAAACAAGACCAGGTGTTTTAAACCCTGAGCAAACGCTTACGCAAGTTCAAGAGCTTTCTGAACAAATCGACTCATGCTTTATTTCATTGAGCGTCAACGACAGCTTTGGATTGAACTCAAGATCTGTGGTAGTCAGTGAAAGCATACACAAGTACTACATCAGACATTTGTGTTTGATGCTCTACAAACGATACGTTGGCTCTGAAGGCAAATTTGTCTTCTCCCCGTGCTTACCTACAAATGACGTCTAAAAAGCTCAGAAAAGCATTTATCAGCACTGAGAGGTTGTGAGAATTTAGTTTGAAAACAAATAACTTGCTGTGCGTCTTGTTCAAACAACCCGAGCGTGTAAAAATACATCAGCATGACAGGCTACCAAACACGGGCGTGTAGGCGAGCGCGCCATGTGACATGTACACAGCGCTTGAGATCACACGGCGCGACAGACTGAAATTCCAGATACGTATTCCACAGGTAAAAGGCTGTGCTGTGCTGTTCCCAGAATGTTAAGGCAGCTCATGTTTCATTTTTTTTTGGCTTATACTAGAGCGCATCCCCACCAACATGTTGACAGATCGCTGCATCACTTGCAAAGAGACAAACAGCTCGCCATGATGACAATCCAAAGGGCTTGATGTGCTGCCTGACAGGCGGGGGGACAAGGCGCAGCTCGAGACGAGAAGAGACATAGAACGGCTGAGGTGCAAATTGAAACAAATAGTCTGAATGATTCATTAGCATGAGGCAAAATGACAATAAGAGCCTGGAAGTGCACTATTGTCTAATAATCTAGTTCAAGTTCAAGCAGCAATCATATTATACTGACAATGTCCAAATGTAACGTACTCGTTTCCTAATCTATTTCAACCATTCCAAACAAATCGATGTAACTGCGTGGATGACAAACGGTATCTCCTGTTACAACCATGTGCATTCTCTTTGTGTAAACTGTGCTTCTCCAAATTAACTCATCCACTGCCAGTCCAATAAAAATGAATCCTGGATGTCTTTAGTTGTCAATGCCAGTGAATGAGTTAAAAGGGACGGTAAATTCACATTTTGCCTATATAGAAATGCGAATACTAAAGTCAGCTCTTTGAATAAGTACAAAGTTGAAAACCTTTGCTTGTGGGCGACCAATTTTATGTGGTGAGGTTAAAAATGAGCCAAAATTGTTGCCAAATTTTGGTCTAGTAACAAAGCTGCAATTTTTAAATCTCTATACATGTAGCTACAAGAAAGTAAAATATAAAGGCTAAACACATCGTTGGCGATAGAATTTAAGCATAAGACAAATGTGGTAAAAGGCCCCCAAATCAACAATCCCATGTGCCTGAGGGATGCTGTGAAAGAAACCAAACATCGATGGCGGCTAACCCAGCCATCCCTATCACATTAACAGTTCAAGAGTTAACTTCTCTCTGCATATAGTATGTGCATTGTAATTCCCACCAGACATAGACAGAAAGCGAAATATATTTTAAACAATCGATTTTCAGACAGGCCCTGAGGAATAGCGGGCTTGTTGCGGGCAGGGGGACAATCACTGGAGATTAATGGCACTTTTTAAATTTCAACTTGGGCTTTAAATGTCCTGAAACATCTGAAGTGTCAGTAATGACCATCCTGAGGCTCAGGGGTCACCAATGAGAAGACAAACAGAGCCACGGGACCCTAGCTAAATGTAAGTAACGCTTGACTGAAAGAAAGGGGTCATTTTTCTTCATTGTAGTTCCTTCAATGGCTTTTAATTCCCCATCTGACAAGCATTCATGTGCAACATTGTGCCATTAACGCACTTGTTTGAGGTGGTGGTGGGAAGTTGGATGAAATGGTGTTGAAAAAAAGTGATTGACGATCTTCGTAACATCCCAGTTGAGGGGAAAACAAGGTTTTGTTTTGGGAGTTTTCCCTTCCGACAGCTTCCCACATCCTACTAAAGTAACAGGTTTTTGTACATGGATGTGCTACCTAGCGCAGAGTAGTTACACATCAGACAGGAGCGCCGCCTCAGAGACCTGCAGGGCTTCTGAGTGACTCCTCAGTTCACCTCCCCCGGTCACCAATTGGCTTTTACAGCTTTGATGTCGCTGACCAGGTTTTGAGCGAGGCAGATTCCAAAAATCTGGAAAGGAAGACACACAGGAAATGAGAGAATTTAAGGTAGCCATATCAGATTAAAAAAAAAAAAAAAAATGCGGTGATTTGCTCAACCAGGGGGATCTCACCACAAGGTGGCAGTGACAACATAAAATCACAACCCCTAATGGCCACTGGTTTCTTTCAGGTTATTTCATTTACAGTATAACTACCTGTAAAAGTGCGATCCCGACAAAAGTGCCAGCAACAATAATGAGGTTGTCCTGCAGCCACTTTTCAAACTGCCCCACACAGCCTTTGGTATAGATGTATTTTTGTTGATCCAGATTCCCGGGCGCGGCACCGCTGCTGCTCACTGCTCCCTTCGGGGATGGGTTAAATGCAGAGACAAATTTCAACACACAATCATTGGGTCTTTACCTTTACCTTCTATACAAAGCAAAGCGGGGAAACAAAGTTCCAGAAATGAGGCAAAAAAAACATGTTTCAATAAGCACACAAGTAATTTGCTCTGACAACAAAGTTCCAGGAATGAGGCAAAATAAACATGTTTCAAAAAGCACACAAGTAATCTGCTCTGACATGACAGAGACATCTTGAACTCTGACCTATGACTAATGCAGGACAAAACAAACAGCAAAGAGTGTCACAGGAAAATGGGAGTGATGACTGAGTCACTCTTTCCATTAGAACACGTGGGTGTGTTTCATAGAGGTCACTTTCAGGCTTCGAAAGACCATAGACCTAGTCCATTTCTTGTGTCTGACAAAATACTACTACATTTTGTGCTATAGCCTGGAACTTCAATTTTAGACATGTACAAACCTAGAGCCTGAATAAAAATAAAAATAAACTATAGGTATGAATAGCAAGCTATGACATGTTCCTTTTAGGCTGCTTGCTTAGGGCAACGCTAAGCCAATTTCCACTCTTTCCAATACCCTTGATAGAACAAAAAGCTGCAGCGCCATTTTCTGGAACTAACACACTTCGAAATGTGCGGTTAAAGGGGCATTCAAATGAGGTCATTGGTTACGACCAACCCGAATCAGGCTTTTTCTGTACTTTGTACTGTCTTGACCGATAAGGAAAATGAAGCAAGTGGGCAACCTTTATGTACGTGCCCAGTGTCTGAGGTCAACGGATCAGACGCTACAGGCTGTTCAGAGGACTACGTGGGGTATCAGAGTGGGATTGAGCTTCTTCCGTTGCCAGTGTCTCTCATTGGAATGCCCTTGCGTTAAATGTCCGGCAAGCCCCTCTTATGTCCATCTTCAAAACTCGCCTTAGAATACACATTTGTATTCTTCGGCTTTTGACGGCATTGTTTTTATGTTCTTCATTTTTAGTTGTAACTGTCTTCATTGTTATATGTCTTATATTTCTTTATGTGCAACAGTCGGTGGGCAGCTGGGGCTGTTTTAAAGTCCTCTATAGATAAAGTAAATGAGTTGAGTGTGCAACCTCTGACCACGTACACATTTTGTTCAAAAGCACAGCCGGATGCTAATTTTTAAACCAATAAGGGGAGCTACTTTGTAGCAAGTTGTTCAGGCGGTCAACTTTCTCAGAAGCTATTTCTTTTTCCGCCGTGGTCATACTGCTGCATTCTCTGAGTCGCTCCATAAACAAGCTGCGCATCACTGATAGCTCCGGCAAAATATTAGTCGCCGGGGCGTAAACAGACACGAGGAAAATGAATTCATACCTACTCAGCAGCCGGCAGTTCACCGTGCTGCAGTGTGCCTAGCAACAAGCAATCTGTCGGACTGCAGTGCAGTGAGTTGTAACGGCCACACCCACACCCACCCACAAACGCACGCACGCACGCACACACACACACACACAAACACACAAACACACACACACACACACACACACAGGGCGGACTGGCATATCACAGCCGATTGCCAATTACAGAGTGGCGTAAGGCTGCACTCCAGGCTATAACGGGAGGCTAATTATACCTGCTAGAGGAACAATCTGTTATTAAGGCAGGAAGCATGCAGAGGAGCCTGGGTAATTAACTCGGTGGATTCTCAAGTTCTGCTGTGATGCTCTACTGATGTTTTGGAGCATTTCTCTGTTTAGTATTATTTTATCATGTACATTAGGCATTCAAATCACCCTCGATTGCTCAGGTCGTTTCAATCATCTTGACCTTGTGCGCAAAGAAGCTTGTGATATCTGCAAAAATGGGCGGCTCCATGCTCTCTGCCATGTGAAATTTAAAAATAGCTGAAATTTACATCAAGTGTGTTATATTGACCTTGGCCTGTCTGAATTAAATATAGAATGCAGCGTAGGCAAAATCATAATTTCTTTTCACTATTCAACATTCACGTACCAATCGGAATTTTTTGTTTTCTTTATAAGTTCTTTTTATTATGGGATGGTGTTACGACCCTTGACTGGGAGTGCTGCCGCGTAAAGGCCTAACATGGATGTGAAGGTTGGCGGTTAAGTGTATTCAAGATTTTTATGGCCTACTACTAGAAGCAAAATGAACCGACCAAATTATTGACTGAATTAAATGGCGAAAGGCCGCGCGTACATGCATTTTCTGGAAGTACTTCATGAAAAGATGTCTTATCAACCAGTTTTGCCCAATCAGCAGAATTAAAGATTCTATCAAGAACTATGTATGAATTATTAACAATCAGATAATCAATTATTATGACCATCTATACTGCAGAGAGAAGTAGAGACAGAACATTAAACATGTCTGACGATACCTACCTCTTTGCGTCGAACATCATAACCACACTGGGTGTTGACGACGCCCTTTTAAGAAAAAGAGAAATGAAACCAAGAGGTAACGTCTGTCAGTTGCTTTTTTTTTTTACATTTTACAGTTGTGTAACTTAACCAGCACAAATGAATATTTTTCAGTGGAACCTCTAAGGTCAAATCCCAATTAAGATTAACAACTCCTCTAAGGTCAAATCCCAATTAACAACTCAAAATTTTCACGTAAATGGCATATCTCTACCTAAGTTAAAGTGAAACCCCTTCCACCGCGAGTTCCGGATTGGCGGGCATAGTATTTCATGGATTTTTTTTATATTTCATCATTTGCAAGAATTTTAATGGCGGAATTTGGAGTTTAAATCCCTCGCATCATGAAAAAATACCCATGTGTACTGATTCAGCCAATCAGAGCGTCGCTATCATTCTGTCAGCTGCTGATTGTGTTCTTTCAGTAGAGAGAGGCAGTGCGCTGCTCAACTTGCTGATTCACTTCCGAGTTTCCCCTTCCTTTAGGGAATGCAATGTTAGCAAAGTAACATCCTGACATTGGTCTGGACTGCAGTTTCAGAACAGCATTGGTAGAGCCAAAAAAGAAATGTCAGCAGGGAGCAACTGCTTGTAATAAGAATAATTAATCACCAATGTAGAAGGGCTGAGATGAGAGCAAGTTAAAAGAACAAGTTAACACCCAGATTTGTTCTGTCCAGACCAACTAATCAAAACACAGTGTTCCGATTCATGTTTCATTTGTGGAATATGAATTAAATAGGCAAGATCCATCTCTTTTTATCCATCTCAGGGGACGACCATTTTGCCATTTGCTATTGACTGAAAATGACATCACAGTTGCCAGGTTTTAGGTCACAACCACTCATGGCTCAGCTTCAGAAAACTGGTACTGGTGTAGGTGGAACATTTGATGGTCAATTACAACACATAAGAAATTGGTCCACCGTTGCAACCTGGTCATCCTGGAAGGGGGATCCTCCCATCTGCGGTCCCTTCTCAAGGTTTTTATTTTTCCCCAGTTGGAGTTTTGTGAGTTTTTCCTTGCTCTCCTGGGAGTTAAGATCAAGGGATGTTGAGAAGAATTGTGGCCATGTGAAGCCTTTTGAGAGGTGTTTGTGATTAAGGGCTCTATATTTGTAAATTTGACTTGACTTCACATCTTTATTTGGGAGGGAATGTATGTATCTAGCAGCATCCTGGAAACATTGTTACACTATTTGTAATAGTTGTTATTCCTAAATGTTGCTCTCTCTTAAAGTTATACATGTTTAAACGTGTGTTATATCATTTGCGTTAAAAACAAGTTGTTGTTTTTAAATAGTTTTGGATTTTTTATTACAACGTAGTTTATATTTTGTTTTTACTCTCTTTGACGCATATAAAGATGCAGTAAGTTTTTAGAGCAGGTTGGTTAGTTTTTATTAGCTTTAATTTTGAAGAAAACACTTTGTTTTCAGTTGGGGGTATTTCTATTAGTAGCACACCTCGGTGTATTTCTGTATTACGGATTTCACTTAATGCAGCAGTGTTATGGAACTTAACCCCACGCAATGGACGGGTATTTATTCTTTACTCCACGGTCATGGAAAACGTCACAAGTAAGAAAATCTCGCTCAGTAAATGTTTTGTTGTACAGTATTTATATTTTCTAGGTTTCTTATGTTGCCTGCACTTAATTGAAGTTTTATAATGTGATTCCTTAATTTCCCATTATTATAACTGAATCTAAATCAACACAGCGGAGGTTAATAGCGAAACAGATTGTGTTTGACCTCAGAGAGTCCACTGTTCTAGATCCATGCTGCATTAATTGGTTTCAGTGCCTCACCACAGGGTCTTTGACACAGCAAGACAAGGGGACACCACACCGCTCTCGACTGTGGTTCTGGTCAGTGCAGTTGAAGTACATGTTCAAGTTCCAGTCATCTGGCCCGTGAGCACCACAGCATGACCACTAAGAAACAAACAACAGGCAGAAATGTAACTGGCAATTAGTGAACAAGCAACAGACACGGATTTAGTTTGATCTGGTCTCGGAAAGGCTCCGAGAGGGCTGCCCAGGCTATGCTTGCGTAGGCTGGCAGCTAACGGTGGCAGAGATAGTGCCAACTGATATCAGACAATAGAGAAGCTAATCGGCTTTATGTAATAACGAAGTCCATTGTTTACGCATGGGAACCAATTATCTCTGCCACCTCATATACTTGGATAAACACAATCATATTCATTTTGACATTTGTAGCAGACTGGTCCCCTTTGTCTTGAGCATCTGCCCCCAGACAAGACTTTGGAAAAGCTGTGCTTTAGGCAGCAGCGGCAGACGTACATATCCCTGGGCGAAGTCAATGAGGTTCTGCAAGTCGATGTCATCCCGGTAAGCCTTGATATTGTTGTTAATGAAGAAGTTGAGCTGGTCTTTGATCCAATCCTTGAAGACGAAGGCGAGGATTCCCGCGGCGAGCTCCAAAAAGAAGATCAAACCCAAGAACACGGAGAACTAAAAGCGAGAGGGTCAGTACACACAGAGCGTCACTACCACTTAATATGACATCATTTTACTGGCATTGTTAGTCAGATGCTCTGGTGGAAGGCTCAGGTCTCAATTTGCCTGGCAAAAACCGCAGTCCCAGAGGTCACATTAAATCATCCCCTCACAGTAAACGTAGGTGGAGACAGGCTAATGATTAATGTAGCAAAGCCCTATTAGCTCCTCTCTCTGACGCCTGACTTACTGCTACTAATGGAAATCGGCTGGAGGTAATAGCTACTCAGAATTGCAAGCGGCAGGTTTGTCTGCGTCAGCTGTCAGCGGGACCAAAATACATTCTCCAAAATGTAGCTGTTGGTTTGGACTTCAAAAGTGTTTTATTTCATTTCCAAACCAAAAGGCACAGAGCAATGTTTGGGAGCTTGGATCCTTGTTTCTTTGATGTTTGGCAATGAGACAGCACGTTTTGTTTTGTTTGCGTGACGCAACTGCCAATTCTCTTCAAGCGAGTCACAGACACGACACCTGCGACTTCGGCAGCCTCTGCTCTGGGCGTTAACTGTTCTTCTAAAGATCTCTCAAGTGGTGAGACTGTGTGTGTACGTGTGTGTGGCCTTTGAAAGTCACTTACAAATTTAAGCAAGAGCGTGTTCTCCCGCAGAGCTCCGATGCATCCGGCAAAGCCCAGCACGAACATGACCCCGCCGACAACAATGAAGAGCCAAACAGGGTCGAAACCTCCAAGATCTGTGATGGATGACAGATTGTACAGCACGCCCTGGGGAAGGAGGAGACATAAAGACAGTGGAAAATGATCTTTCGATCAAATTCGATGTCCTAACTTTTTTCTGTGGGATGTCAAAGAGAAATATTTCAAACTCAACTTGTGACACAGCTAAGACTCAACGCTGCACCAAAAAAAAAAAATGCCGGTTGCATGATAAATAAACCGTTTTTATTTCTATAACTGGCATGTTTTGATCCCACTGACAATGCTGTCACATTTATCAGGAGCGCAGTTCGCAGGTTTTTGCCAATGTTCACAAACACTTCCTTCCTTTGCACATCCTGCCATGCTCCACCATGCTCTCACTAAACAGTCTTACAGTAAATGTGGTGTTAGTTCACAATGATGTAAAACTGCTATTGTTTTGCGATGTTAAGAGTGCCATGTTGTAGGATATACAAAAGATCATATCAAAGTACACTCCCCCTTTAAATGTCCATCCATCCATTTTCATCACCACTTATTCTGTTCAGGGTCGCGGGGGGTTCTGGAGCCTATCCAGCTGACATTGGGCGAAGGGCAGATTACAACCTAAACTGGTCGCCAGCCAGTCGCAGGGCACATATAGAGACAAACAACCAGTCCCACCTACATGCACACTGCATTTCAGTATTTTTAGCATTATGTGATAATGACAATGATTATTGTGTTTTAGGCTATGGTCAGCAATAAGAAACAGCCTTCAAAAGTTTTGTAATAACTGAAAAATAACAAATTCACAGTAGATAGCTAAATGTAGTTGTTTTGAAAATCCCAGAGAACTAACTAACCCTAACCCTAACCCTCACCCAACCATTATTCCAATCCTATACCTGCTATTAATCATTCAGCTCTAACCGCTTTAAATTATTCAAACTGTTCCACAAAGAGACTCGGGTGAAGGCAATTTGCACAGAGTTCATGACCACATAATACTAATCAGAAAGTGCGACCACAAACACACAGTATTTAGGGAACTGGCATGTATAATAATTTCAAGATAATTAATGAACATATTCATTGGTAACTGGACTTGAAGACATTGTACATGTTTTTACTGATCCGCTGATAATGAGAGGTTAATGATAAAAAGTGCCCTTTCATGCTCAAATACTGTTACGAATACACTTAGCGACACCATTGGGAGTTTATCCAAAAGACCCCTGTTCTCACAAACCTGAAACACAGAATATTGAGATAGTAGGTGGCATGCTCATGCTCCCGTATCCTTCCTCTGCATGAAGCCATTGTCACACTGAGGCAGAAACGATGACATCAACAAGCTTTATGGACATATCTTCACCACGATCCAAATTTATATCATTCCTACCACATATCACAGTATCAATAATTCTGCTGCCATAAAGGTGGGTTCACAATAAAAGGTGCTACATACTAACAGTTTAAAATGTTACCCTTTCCTAATCCTGTATTTCATCTTTGCATGTTGCATTAAACTATTGGAAGAATGCTAGCTATTCTCGTGAGCACTGCGTGCATGTGTTGAAACGTACCTTCTCCGCCCATGCCCACAGGCCGATGACAAGGAATGCTGCTCCGAGTAACTGAAAAACAAAACACAAAGAAAACGGGACTTTGTTAGACAGAACGCTAACTATTTAACAGGTACTATATGCTAACCTTAGACAAACAATTATCAATCTGAACACAGCTACGCTAAAGAATGCTGCAAAGTCTACATGTGGAAATAAATCTCACTGCAAAGCGCTAAATCTGGAAAACAGGTTTTCTGAGGCTTCAAAGACAACTAAATTCTGACAGCATGTCCTGTGGACAGACTTAATCATTGCATTTGCAGGTTGAATTCATTGCTCCAGGCCACTTAAGAGGCTGAGGATGCGATATCCGGAGGATTAGGGAAAAATCTTTCCAGCATTAGCTTCCTGTCCCTGTGAGGGATGTATGCCGGGGGAACTAAGGAAAAAAAAAAACTTTTTCTGATGGCTCCTTCATTAGACCATGTCATATAAAACCGCAAAACAAAAAGTATTATATTTTATATCATATTTCGATCATGATTGGGACCTATTAGAACCAAAAGCCAATTTTTCTGATTTTAATCAATCTAATTTAATCAATTACAATAATGCACCTAATTTTATTTCATTTTAAGACAGTAGCTGTTACAAAATGAAAATTGGTGGAGATTATATGGTGGGTCATATGGTATAAGAAAAACTTCAGGTGCGATTAGATTATTGTTTCAAATATAGTGGTATCTCGATGACTGAATCTGTCCAGTTGCCAGACATCACTTTATCCACTTTTTTGCTTTTCTGGTAAGCAAAATGTTTACTTCCCAGTTTGACAGAAACCTAACCCTAAAACAAATAATTACACATATATAACAAAACCATATAACCTTTTCTTTCAAAACTCTCCTAGCTCAATATTAACACAAGGAACACCACTGACTTTATTTTACTTGCGTTATTACAACACTTCTTAGGAGGATAAAATAGAGTGAAATTCGGGGGAAAGGTCTTGCTCTCATCGGACAATAAAGGCCTACATTCAACCTAAACTTGGCAGCAGCTTTAGGCTAATCTGCAAACAAAACAAACAAGCAATGTCTGCGCTTGGGCAGGTTCCCAATAACTATACATTTTCTATACCGCTTGTCTTCATTAGCTGTTAGCAATCTCTTGGTGCTCGTATTTCACTTTCACTTCCCAAATAGCTGTGGCTGGGGTTGAATAAAGAATGTTTGTTTCTTTGTGGATGGCCTGTGATTGGGTGTAGCCCACCGCTTGCCCAAAGTGAGCCGAGGCTCGACTTACCCACAAAAATAGATGAATGGCGTTTGACTTTTTAAACGTGTTTCAGTGTTGGTTTCATGTCGGAAGTACGACGCCATTTGGCAGAAGTGAAAGATATACACCAGCATTTGTGATAAAAGCCTGCCTTACATTTGTAACCGTTTCCTGCAAATAGACAGACGCCTGACAGATGAGACATGAGCTGCACCTAGACAGCCAAAGATGCAAATGTGGGGAATATATTATGAGTGAACCTAGCTTTTTGACAGTAAAAAAAAAAGCCATTATTGCATTTATATTTGCCCCTTTCTTGAACAAACACAAAACACTAAACTGCAAAGTAAATTGATCGCTGTTGCCTTCGGTGATTTAATCAAATGTTTTTTCTGTCATTGCTTGTGCCTGAAAATAGTAGAACGTGATTGTAATCGGACTGCTATCAAAACAAATTGCCAGCTCACGCTTATTCCAGCTTGAAAGTTTGACGGAATAGAGTTTCAAACATAACCAAGATGGCTGCCACTGATGTGAAGCCATGTATTAAATGAATGTTACATCTCAAAACAGACAAATCAGACGATATCTTCTCTCCCAAAGAGAAACAGGTGCATTTCAAGCTGTTGTTGGTAAGAGAGATAAGCCTGTGTGAATCATATTTTGTGCTGCTGACAAGGTGTGGTCAATTTCCGCTTGCGGTAAGAGGCACTTGTTGTGTAATTTAAGATTATAATGATGAAACATAATTAAAGATTGAGACATTCTGGTCTTTCCCCAGTCACTGACGGGAAAGTGATACATTCGCCTGAGTGAGAAGAAAATGGCACAACGAATACTATGCATCGATGAAATACATTGACCAACCAGTCGGCGTTTGTTTGCACCGAGTTAAAGATATCGAAGGCTCTCCAGAGACACGGAGATGCCGCTGCCTTGAATTTGTGAAACATTTACTGCACTGTGAATCATCCACAGTTAGGCAACATGGCGTTGTGTGGTGACTCTTGTTGAGTCACAACAAACTACAACACCGCTAGTCTCTTATTGATCAGAAGAATGTTAACAAGAAAAAGTTTGCAGTACGGACAAGCGATTGCGAAGTGGAAATTGCAGAACACATCATCTTTGCTCAAACCGTTCCTTAAAATAAAAGGACTGCAGTTATCTTTGCCTGTATTCTGAACACAACAGCTAGCTGCATTGCGTAATGAAGTCTATTGCCACAGAGGTCTTTCGTTACACTTCCATTGTACACCTTCAAACTGACAGTTTGCCTTGTCGTATTTTTTTAGGATATTAAAACAAATGTTCTCTCGGGTTACTGCTTGACTGAAGTGAATTTGTCTTTACAACTGCATTTAAATGGAACTAAACTGCCTTTGTCCGAAATGTATTACAACACAGTTTACACACACCCTCTTGAAATTTCCCAACAGTGAAATGTGACAATGTGGACTTCTCTACATAGCATGTTTTCTCTTTGCTTAATGAAAGAAGTATTCAATCACTTTTTGGAATACATTTGTCTTAACATTCTTTCAAATAATTTCATTGATTTCATTGTCTGTTTTTTTTGTGACTTCATCAAGCATTTTGAGTTATTGTAGGTAAACTATGCTCATTACATGGGGTGAATTCATGAACATTGGATCAAATCAAATCCCCCTAATGCTTCTCCGGGGCATTATTAGAGCTGCTGCTCGAAAAAATGTATGACTCATAAAATCTCTCCTTTTAATTCGTCAAAAGTTGTCTGATGAATAATGAGAAAAGTAAATACGGTACGCTGATTAAAATCCAATTGTAGAAAAGACCCCCGCAGGCTTATAGAATGCCAAATGTCTAATGTTTGATGAAATCTGGAAAACATTAATGCCCTGAGAAGCACATCCCCACAGGCTGGCTGGCCTTTGTACTTAAAAACATTCTGAGTGACACACCCCCCCAATCTGACACACACAACCTTATTAGCTTCATAGCTAAGAGAAATCTTGCTTATATGAAAGACCTTTATCTGCAGTTTTTGCAGGAAAGAAAGCTCTGTCGTAATCTGGCCGTGTCATTAGAGCACAATGGAGTGGATTAAAGCATAACCAATCCAGTATGTTAACACAGAGATTATCAATACGAAAAAGAGTGAATCAGTTAATCCTGTTAACATCAACGATCGTCTTGCAATAGCTTTCGAGTGGACAAAAGTGAAAAATAATAATAAACATCCAAGTGAGAGTTCATTATTAAGATAATGAATTCTGAATTGTGTTTTGTTTTTTATGTCCATGGCTGTGCGCTTGTCTAGATTTCTGCGGATCTCCCAGTCTCAACCTGCTGATGACACTCTCCGACACTTTTATGATGAGTGACCACGTCCCTCTGAGACTGTCTTTTTTGAAATCTTGCAACGGTGAGGTATTGTTGTAACGTTACATGTCAAAATGTGAATATCACATTCACAAGGACCATCTAAATACCAAACGTCATCTGTAATGGATACATTCCATTTTAGGTTAATCCTGAAATTTTATCCAAAAGCAAATGACCTCTAACTTTTTGTATGTAGTGTATGGATGTCGTTTGGAGACTGCAAACTTGGCGAGACTGAGCACCAGTAGTAGCAGTGCCCATCAGTTGCTTCAAGGTGTGATCAACAATCAGAACCACATAATCGACAGAAAAGCTCAATTAATCGATTACTGTACCCACCCCGACTTTACAAACTCAACTGATGTCAAATTCAAACAATTTACGCTCTCTTTAATACCAATCTTAGAAGATGACTCGAAAGGAAAAAAATGAACAATTAATGTCCACTAAGTCCATTGACACACAATACACATTTTATTGCCAATCAGGCACGTGCACTGTGAGCCGATGCTGGCTAACAGCACACAGCCTCCATCCAAGCAACTCAGCAACCTGGTTAGAGCTTAACACGCTGTTAATTACAGAACGCGGAGCTTCCAAACATTACTGCAGCTCAAGCAGAAAATGTGATTAATTATGTGGATGTGAGAAATGTGTCTATTCTGAGGGACCACAGAATGTGTTTTGTTCCCGGGCGAGAGAATGCCTGGCTGTCAACACCGAGCATACATGGGCACCGGAAAAATCCAAGTAGAAAGGGTTTTATTGCTCACAATATTTATACTCTTGGGCATGTTAGTCTTATTTTAGGCACCATTGTCAAGGTTGACAAGAGAACAGCAGGAAAAACAAACAGGTTGATTTGAACAGAATAAACCCCATTGCCGTCTTTTCAACAATGGACTGGCTTGTCTGAAGAGTCCACTTTCATAGCTCATGCAACAAGAGAACATCTTGTGACGATTACTAACAGAAAAAGAAGACAGACTTGTTTCACCAAAAATGCAGATACAGGACTTTTACCTCAGTCAAAATGTTAAACAAGAAGAAAACAAGCCTCAACACATTCACTCTGTGACGATCGAATTAAATATAACTGATAGCGTGAAGCTCACGTCATCGGATATTACCATTCCTAAGTTTGGAGGACACTTGGAGGTGGTAAGGAAATGATGAGAATAAGGAGGAATGGGTCATTTGCATATGTGGCTGATGAGCCAGACACAAGCAGAATATATGAGCCAAGACAACCAACCATTGCTCGCCCTCGTCATTGTTCTCACCATCACTCTTTGTGCATTTATGGGAGTGGACGGCAGAGAAACAATGCTTTCCCAGAGGCCAGCCTCTATAGTGGTGGAGTGAGTGAAAGAGGCACGTGAAAGGAAGAGCGCCTGGTCATCTCCAAGCATACGTGGGAAGACCCTGTGGGTCACACACACATTACACAACTATACCAGTCACACTGGGGCCCATGCAGACGGCCGAGGGGAGGGAGGGGGGTCTAAATAGAGAAACTTTGCTGCTAAGAGATGGTTGTAAAGATGACGTCGGCAGATGAGTGCTCAATGCAGATGAAACTTGCGCCATGTCTAAAACAACACTGCACTCCTCCAGCTGCTTTAACAGTTTACTGTTTTTTCCCCTCAAGATTATCTAACCTTTATGTAACGTAAACACTTTTTCGGCTTCAAAGGTTGTTCGGTATGATCAGCAAAACTGACATGTGGCAAACAAAGAAATAGGCATGGGGACACGAAGAAGACTTAAAACAAATACTAATACTAGGTGTTTTGATATGTACATAATCATTGTCAACAACTACGATGACGTCCTCTCGAGCAGATTGAACCTGCCTAATAATAGTGAAAGCATATGAACATAACAACGAAACAAAAATAATTCAACTACTGTACATTCATGAACCATTCCAGTGAGTGTTGGTGGACAATGTAAAAGCATTTTGTCAAACAGCAACGCTAACGTTAAGCTAATATATCTCATTTCGAACACAAAGCTACTTCTAATTTAGCGTCACTGTATGATTATATGCACCATAAATGCTTCAAAAGACAAGTGTTTACTTACCCAGAATAGAACATTAAATCCGAATAGGAAGTATTTGACGCAGCAGCTGACTTCTGCTCCTTTATATTTGTGTTTTCTGTTCATTCTTCTAAAGATATGGGCTAACGAGCAAGATAAGGAACTACTACGCTCGCAGGGGGATAAACTCGACCAAAACCGAAGTTGCTAAACACCCGAAGTGACGGCTAGCTCGCTCCATAAGAAAACAAAAATAGGTTTACTACCCGGACAGACTGACATGTTACAAACATAATTAGCCTTCTTCGTTTGGACCATTAGCATGCTAGGCTAGCTAACACACAACTTTTCCCATTAGCCTTACATGCTACAAGAAAACAACATTAACTACGAATACACGTAGTCGGGTGCGCATTACGCCTATACTTTGTTTACACGCGTCAAGTCGAAAGGGAATAACAAAGCGCAGCGTTATATTTGCCCCTTCGAGACGGGACAACACCCATACGTCATCATCTGTCGTCCAAGTTGGAGTGAAACAAGCAAACAGAAGCAAGGGTTGAGCCTCAGTAGTTTCACCATAGGTAGAACTTTAAAAAAAAAAAAAAAAAAAAAAGAGGAAGAGGAAGAACTTAAAAGATCGTTTTTTTCTCAACTTTTTCGGATTTAGTTGCAAAGACACGAGCTGTTATAGACGTTAATAACAAAAGATGCCTCGATAACATAATGCACTGTATAATTACTTTCAAATAGTACTAATATCGTGCATTTGATATATCCATCCATCCATCCATCCATTTTCTATACAGCTTGTCCCCACGGGGGTCGCGGGCGCGCCTATCCCAGCAGTCATCGGGCAGTAGGCAGGGGACACCCTGAACCGGTTGCCAGCCAATCGCAGGGCACACAGAGGCGAACAACCATCTGCACTCGCACTCACACCTAGGGGCAATTTGGAGTGCTCAGTCGGCCTACTAAGCATGTTTTGGGGATGTGGGAAGAAACCGGAGTGCCCGGAGAAAACCTACGCAGGCAAGGGGAGAACATGCAAACTCCACACAGGGAGGGCCGGAGGTGGTGCATTTGATAGAGAATATTTTATTTAAGACGATAAAGTGGTTCAGATGGATGGACAAAATGTTGTGAACAAAATCAGATGATGATTAGCCAATGAATCAGTGCCATAGAATAGCGCCAATTAGTGGCTGAAAAGGACTTATCATATTGCTTAAAAATATGATAGCATCTGATACCTAATATTGGAACTCGCCCAAATGTACTTTCAAAAGCTGTTTAGAATTAATTTGATCTACCACCCAAAGAATATTGCTCACCACTAGATTGTTTAAATATGTCTAAATATATATATTTTTTGCACATATCTTAAAAATTGCATCTGTTTTCAGAATATTTGAAGGTGATGTCCTTAATGATGATGTTCAACTCTCCTAAGCTTATAGTTGCGTTGATACTTGTCACATTTTGTACCTAAAATGCACTTAATACAAACCAGTAGATTTTTTTTTAACAGAAAAGATTTCAAATGCGAAGATTATGGGTTTGACCCTCAGTCCTTGTGACCATGTTGAAGCATCCTGAAGCTGAACTCCCAGTTGCTCCAGATGCTGGTTGTCAATAAAAAAGTTAATTTTGCAGAATGTGTTATTTGACGGTTTAAGTTACAATAACTCGTGTCTGTATTATTCGTACTGGTATGTTTCTCTGCGTATGCACATTCATCATAATGCTACAAAAACTCAAAGGATGGCGCCTCACAGCTTCACAGTGCACATGACAAATGACCCAAAACATATTGTGAAAAGAAACTTTTTTTGTTGTTAAAAAATATTCCTCAATGGCCAAGTCAGCAGTAACTTTATCCATAAAGCCAAAACACCATGCTCTTCACTTACTGAAGACAAAAATACAGGATGCAAGACAACAAACAAGGTAGAGTGAACAGTGAAGGCCTGGCCAAGACTGCCCAGAGAGAAAAAGGAAACTAAGAATTTGAATATACTGCAGAAACTCTGCAGGAGATGGCTGGTATTCCTGACTGTTAAAATGAGAACACTGACCTCGTTTTAGCCTTTTTGACCTCAAGAGCGGCCTCTTGTGTCTCAAATGAGACGCTCACCTTGAAACTTTTAATTCCTCTTTCTTCCCGTTTTTATTAAGGAATGGGAAGGCGCAGAAAAATCCACATTGTGCTCCTGGTGCGATGTAAAACTTGGGTGGGTTATAAATTGTTGTAATTGATCATGACAATGGAAGGATCAGTCAATTATACAGAGAGGTTCTTGCATATTATTTCTATATGTAGGGATTCAGGGAAGTCAATAAATACTGATCAAACCTTGACCAATAAATTACAATTAAAGAACTAATCTCGATATATCAGTATAATGCAGTGCAGCTCAACGCCACTGCAAACTATAACCACAAAACAATCATAACATTTGCCGATAACAACTGTAAAAATATTATAAAGTTATGAGGGGTCTAATAATACTGTACACTTATACGGGTATACGACCCAAGGTGCTAGTGGCACAACTATTTTATCTGGATGCGTTTGGTCATTTGAACTTCTGTCCCAAGTCCTACAGATGGCAGTCTCGGAACCTGAGATGAATGTGAATTTGGACCTTGGAGGCTGACATTTTGGCAAAGCACCTTTCACAAAGTACGTAAACAACTTTCAAATTAAAATGAATGCCAGCAGGTGTGAGGTCAATTTGTTGGATGCCCGATTGTTCATTATATTCCTATTTGGCTAACTGATAGTGGCACATTGCAGGTTTTCATCTGTGTCCAATTATTCCTAGCTGATTTATTAGATAATTATTGAGGGGCTATATCAAAGGCCTTTAGAGCTTGTAATGGACCAGATTTGATTGAATTAACTACCTGAAGTCTGCAGTAAGACACACAACTTTGTAATAAATGTCTTAAAGTCAGAAGTTAATAAAATACACTGCCATGCCGTGAATTTGTTGTAGTCTATTTTAAATTACAGTCAATACTGGGATTTTTCCGTTACTATAGTCTTGTGGAGAGAAATCATTTTACAAGGCTTTACTTGTGTGTCACCACTTTATTATTCAAAGATTTCCAGACATCATGCAAGTATGGAATGTTAGTTGTGTAAAAATGCAATTGCATAATCACAGAGCCATCAAAAAAGAAATGCTTGCCAAAGTCTAAATGAAAAGTGTCAGGAGTGGTTGGCCTGTCCAAAGTCCTACTGAAACCAATCCATTGACGGCGACAGGTTTAATCCTGCTGAAGGTCAACACCAAGCAGGTGTCCATGCCTCTCAAAAAACTCAGTTGATGTGCTGTGTTTGCTGACGTATGGTGGGGCAAGATGTGTGCAAGGATCGCTTTTCGGATCTGTTGATTTGAAGGCCACGGCCACTTACATCCATTTTGGCAACTAACGGAATTGCACAAAGCGCTATTTGGAGACAATCCAGACTGAAATCGCTTCGTTTTGCTTAGGAATGAAACAAAACTTGCAAATCAAGTTGCCAAGAAAAAGCAACTTACCAGATATGATCAGGAACATACTCTGCATTCAAAATACATTTTTAAAATCCTTTTTTCCGCATATTCATAGATGTAACACTGAAAATTGGTTTATCAGCAAATTGGGGAGGGAGTCAACATTACATTCATACAAGCAAGTCCTTCAGGTAGCATTAAAATCGGTCCAATATGCCAATGGCACAGAAAGGGGTCCACAACATTCAGAGAGGTTTTCTCACCCCTATCAAATAAAGAAACAAAATAACAATGAATTTAAGAAGTTTGGTCAAATGCCCATCCATTCTAAAGTCCTTTCATTTGCACCAGCAATTAAAAGCTTGGGGAATCACTCTCAAACATTTTTTGAATGGGTGACTAATGCCACATCACATCCCCTCTACTCTCTTTTCTGTCTCTGTTAAGTTTACATTCACTTCAGCAAATGCAATAAAAAGCAACATACAGTATGTACACTATGTTATACTGAGTATTGCACTATGTATGGCAATTTCCCTTGGATTATAATAGACATACACTGCTGTCATGTGTGATAGTGTGATTAGTGATTACCACTGTGCTGCATAGTATTAGGAGCATAATAATCCATGTGGTCATTAATAAAGTAGGAATGTTGTTTTGAACAGTACACAACGATTGTAAAATTCAAAAAGTAATGATCAGTCATTGCTAATGAGCTAGGAAAGCTAAGGTATGCTCCTTGTGAGACTGTAAAGTATAACATTCATTCAAAGTGAAGTGAAAAAAAAAGAAATCTTTGGTTAATGTGTCCTTTTAGTATGCCGGAAGCGTACAAGCTACCACAATTGTTTATGTAAAAAGCTTGTTCTTGTCACTGTAAGGCCATAAGTCACAATCGGTTGCTAATTGAACTATCAATCAGGAATTTTGCTGCTTCGAGATGTCTCAATGTAACCCCGGTTGTTGCAAGCTCACAGGTCGGTGGAGATGGTGCTTTTCTTCACCCTCAGACTGCCGCCCCAACCGCGGGGACAGGTGTTGTATGAATGCATGCCAGGCAACCGCAGGCCCGAGTCCTCGGACTCAATGGACGCATCAGAGTCAGTTAGCGAGCGTGTGTTGTAGAGCCTCACTGGGGAGCAGATCTGCTGTGTTGGGGTTGGTGGAGGGCTGGTGAAGATGGGCGACTGCCCCCCCAGCCGTTGTGACTGGAATGGTTTGCAGTCATAGCCATGGTGGGAATATCCCACAGGCGAGATGGGTAAACTGTGAACGCTCAACGCACCCGGCGAGGGGCTGTTCTTACGTTTGGCTGCATTGATTATGTTCTTTGCCAGCATTCGATGGTTAGCCTTTGACTCGAAATTATTGTTGATTGGGGACATGCAGCGAATGTCCTTGGGTGGGGGACCAGGAGAAGAGGCAGAGGAGATGGACAGACGGTGAGCAGAGGGGAAAGACAAACTAGTATGAGAAAGTGCAGGAGACTGGGAACGTGAGCCCCAAGGTGGCGAGACAGGAGAAGTGGTTGTTGGTGGTTTGGAAAGTTTGGAAGTAGAAATAGCAGAAGTCTGGATTACCATTGGTGATTGACACCTTGGACTCCAAGGAGGAGAACGGTGAGGTGCAGTTGTGGATGTTTGAAACGGTCTGGAAGAAGAAAGTGAGGAGAGGGTGGACTTCTCGGTACTCGCGCTCACCATGGGAGACTGGCATCTTGATCCCCAAGGTGGAGAGATTGGGCAGGTGTTTGTGGATGTTTTAGACGAAATATGCGAAGCATGTGTCGATTGCGAACTGACTGCCGGGGACTGGCACCTTGAACTCCATGGTAGCGAACGAGAGGAATGGGATGTTTGGAATCTGAAATCATGACCAGAGGAATGGGTGGATGATTGGATATTCTGGGGTGCCATTGGGGATTGGCATCTTGAACCCCAAGGCGGGGAGCATGGAGATGTGGATGTAGATGTCTGTGGCGGCCTGGTTCCGGAAGCTGACGAAACTGTGGAAAGCTGAATATTTTGGCTGCTCATAGGAGATTGGCCTCTTGTAACCCTTGAAAAAGGAACGGGTGATGTGACCGATCGGCCAGAGATGGTCACGGGGGGACGCTGTGTTTGAAGACCGGACGTCCACGTTGTACCGCCAAGACAGTCGGGGCTGCTGAACTTCCTTGTAAGGCCCAGCCGAGTTGCACTGGCTGGTTCAGTTGCGGAGGCTTCCCTTGGACTCTGTTGGACCACAACAAATATAGCTTTTTACTCTGCAGTCCTTCGTAAAATATACAACGGCTGGCCAACTTGGCAGTGGCATATACTTTGTTTTGTTCATCACTCGCTCCGAAAGAGATGCACGGGAAATAACACGTCTTTTTAAATACGGGGATTCTCTTCAACCTAAATAATATTTATCATAATCGCAGTGGCATTAAGGTCATAGCCATGAATTTGAATCCCCTGCATTTGTTTGTGCCACTACGCCTAGCCAATAGCCCATGTCGACCTAGTTTTATATGCCATTCTCAGGTTACTGTGAATATGCATGGCCTTTGCAGGCAGGGATTTGAGGTTACTTGGCCGAACAACATGTAAGCACCCAATAAACATTATCAAATACTATCGCATCATCTCAATTGAATAATAATGTGAAGACTTCTCCCCCCTGAGGGGCTTTTTAAAAGTTTAGTTCTTAGAATTTCCGAGCCCTTCATGACGTGATTTGCATTCTCAGTGTGTAACAGATATTGAAGTAACTGGCAAAATATTATTCAATCCATCATGTTATGAAATATGCTTGTGTCGACATTTGTATATGCAAAATTATCAGTCATTATTTATCTAGGATGAGCAAGGTTTTGCAGTGTCGGCAAGAATGCCAGGAAAGTTGCATATTCATTAAAAGTGAAAGTAAAATATGAAATTCGAAAAAGGAGGAGGAGGTCACAGACGAGTGAACGCGTAAAGCTTTAATCAGAGAAGAAGTAATTCACCTAAAACACAATTAGAACACAACGTGAATGAAGGTTTAGGAAGGGAAACAGACATGCAAACACCCGGGGAAAAAATTACCAATGAATATATTTCCTTTGAACAAACCATTCTGAAATTGCTGCTCGAAATCATGAAAATAAAGTTGATGCGGGTCCCGGAAGCAAATTAGCACGCACTCTGCAGATGGTAAACATCAAAGAATTCAGCAACATGTGGAGTAAAAAATGGTGGTGAGAGAGCAAATTACTCTCCAGATAGAAAGACATAAAAGGAATTCTATGGCTGCATTTCCACTTCAGCGAGCAGCATTAAATTGCAAATAGCAGCTCATAAAGCAGATGACACATCTGTCAAAGTGCTTTGTAACAGCATCACCCTGCTCCTCAAATAACTAAAACACACCGTGTGGAAGAAGGAAAGCAACGTTGTTATTCATTTTATTGAGCTACTCAAGATGGAGGCATTTGGGTGCTAAAGTGCCTTGCAGCATTGGGCACGAAAACTCGTCTTATCATGTTAACACACTTTTATTTGAACTCAGGTTAATCCCTCAGGTGTTACTTGATGAAATCAGCAACTTTAATTCAAATTGCCGTTTTTGTTTTCTCCCGTAAGGAATAATTTGGCGTTTATGTTATGTGAATATGTCACGTCGGTAATTTCATTTTAAGAGGAGTTTAAGGGAAGCAAAGGAAGAGGAAGAAAACACAGCAAGGTGCAGGTAGAAGGAAAAGGGTTCAAATTTGATGACAAATAAAGTTTAGCAATCACCACGTCAAAGATCTTAAAAGATAAAAGGCCTCCACACCTGTGCTTCAATCCCCGCTTTCTTGGCAGAAAATCTCGGCCTTGGTGCCTGAATCCCCAGCCGATTAGATGACACGTGGGCTGGAGAAAAAGCAGCTGATGTCTTTCCGCAAGACGCATTTTCTGGATACTCTACTCTTGTGATGGAGCCGACCGGAAGCTGGGGAGATTGAGACTGGGTGCGAAAGAGAGTAGCAGGGTTGTTAGGCAAGGAAGTCTGTCGACAAAAAGTCATTTCGTTCCTGGACTGAGGTGCTCCTTTCGGAAGGGTACTCAGCGGGTCTTTGACTGGCTTAAGGATGAAGAGGGATGAGTTTAGCTGGTAGGGTCGGTGTCTTGAGAGGTCCATCTCTATCTTGGAGCAGCCATTCTCAAGAGGAGGCGTCTCTTGAACTTGTCTCGCTGGTGCCGTTTGTCTTAGTTTTGGCTTTGCACTTTGTTGGGCTTTCATGTTTTGTGCAAGTTGAGCGCACATGTCCGAGTTTTTCGCAATAGCTTTGACCCTACCCGGCATATTGGATGGGTAAACCCAAGATGGTGGCAAAGACATTGTTGGAGAAGGAGATCTAATATGGTGACCTGCCTTCTGATTCTCAATGACGTAGTTCTCCATTCTGGACCTGCGCTTGGCAAAAAGCTCAGCGCCTTTACCTGATGCATCATTCAGGCTCTGTTCTGGTTTGTGTTCTACTCGTGTATAGGTTCTGGAGCTCTTAAGACAAGAGGTCCACTCTGGGGCTTTGGCTTCTTCAGCCCTGTCATCCTCTTTGGCGAGGAAATTGGACGCTTCTGCACCCAGAGCGAGTAACTCCTCCTCAGATGCGGGATCAGGCACAGATCTATGCCTATGCTTCTTCTTTTCATCCACCCCTTGCACCATAGAAAGAAGCTCAGGGTTTGGCGATACAACCTTCTTCTCTTTGAAAGTGAACATTGGCTTTTTCGTTGGACGCTTGGCAGCACTATCCTCAAGAAATCCCGTTTTGATTGGTGGCGCTGACGTCCTCCCTGAACACAGCTGAGGAACGAAGGTAGAAGGCTTTGGCGCTGTTGGGGGTCCGTATTGAGGAAGGGGTGAAGTGGCACTCTGAGATGCAGTAAAGGCAGCGGGTGGTGGACAGTTAGTGTTAGACGCAACAGGTGAACTGATGTAATCGCTTTTTGGAGGCTTGTCGGTGAAGGCCGGTAGAGGAGGTGTGGGATATGCCGGGGGAGGCGGAGGTGAAACCACCTCTGGCTGGGGAGCGCTGAATGCAGAACGAGAAGGGAGGTTGTCCGTGATAAGACTCGTTGCTTCGTGAGACTGCACTGTCAGCGGTGAGAAAAACGGCCTGGCAGTTCGATTGATGATGGTGGTCTGCTTCGAGGTCGACACAGCAGTCATCGGAGGCCCATGGCAGCCATTCGAAAGCTTTTCAAGAGGAGCTGTTCCCGGCTGATCTCCATTCATGGCCGCCTCTCTCTCCATGAGACTCATTGCGATCGGATTCGTATTTTCTCTCTCGGGTGGAAGCTCATCCACGACTTTGCCTTCAAGTTCTTTGTAGATTGGATCTTGTTCTTCCTCCTCCTGCTCATCTATTTCCTTTACAGGGAGAAAATGCCTATCTTGGATACCACTGGGCTCAGCGACATCTTCTTTGACATGGCGGTTGCCTTGTTCCTCCATGTTATCACTTGTTGCTGGTATACTCCCGATAGGCACAAATAGTGGGCTGCTAGTGCAATTCTCGTAGTTCAAGTCTTTGTCCTTTTCCTCACGACTTCTCTCTGCCCATGTTAGTTTGCTACATGACGGGTTGGCTTTCACGTTGCCACTTTTGTCCTCCTTCGAGCACACGTCAGCGCTTTCCAGTGTAAAGGCGCTGACCCTCTGCTTGCGCCGGTTGAAGAGTTGCACGCCTCTGGAACTGGAGCTGGAAGGGACGGTGAGTTGAGCTGCAATGATGTGGCTCCTCTGGCGGGCCTCTTTTAGCTCCTTCTCAGATAAACTGACACTCCTGGATAGATCTGTCAGAGGGAAAGAAAAAGTAAAGGGGCACGTTGGTTAGTAAAAGAGAAATGTAGGTCATCTTGTTTGATTTATGGTCAATCACGGCGACTTGCTTTATTTACTTCTCGAAAATTGAAACAAAGACAAACGACTCCCTAACCACCAAATTGAATCTCATTGGAGTGCTTTGAAGAACAGAACGGAAGAAAGTAACGATCAACTGATTTCAAACAAACCACAAGTTTAACTTTATTGACCAGAATTTAAAAGCCAGTGGTGTCCATTTGCTTTGTGTTGCTTGAAAAATGACAGTATTCAGCATGCCTCTGCTTAAAATTATAGTTTGTTTTCTGAGCTTAAGAGTTCCATTCCAAGCAGCAGAGTTATTTCCTCTGCAATCTGGTCAAGTCCCTCCCTGAGCATTCTTCCACTGTGGAGAAAACCCCCTGCTTAAACTTCCAACATGACTGCTTTCTCACTGCAACAGATTCAAAAACCTCAGTTGTTAAACACGATAAATTAATATAGTCTTATTTTAAAACAAAAAAAAAAGTACACGAAAGTATCATTTGAGCTGCAGGTTATGAACTGACCTCCCAAATGGCATAATTTGATGAATAACGTGAAGTCGAAGGATAATTACTGGTTCCGGCCACACGTTATACATCATTCATCTCATTCATGTAATTCTGGCCGGCGGAAGAAATATCAAGTCTCTTCAGGAGGTTCCCATGGCAACTGGAGGAAGCATGACTCATTCTTTGTTCCATACATTGATTTATTCAGACAGCTACATTATTTAAAGTAATTATGTGTCGTTCCAAAAAGAATTACAGATTGGTATAATGCATGTCATTTATAGCTTTTATTGTCACTGACTAAAACTGAGTGCACTATATGCATTTGTAATTGATTCTTCCAAGTTAAATGCCCCTGAGTGATCAAGAATATAAAATATGAAATCCTTTTATGATTGACTTTAAAATAGTATAAATGTCTTCATATGGTTTATTAAGATTTGAACTCTCTTTTAAAGGCTGTCCCCAAAATGACTTTTATTAGGATCTATCTTTGAATAATTTCTGCCCAGGGACGGTACCAGAGCAGTGAAGCTTGAAATGAAATGTCTTGACTATAAACATTTGCCTCTAGTGGGAGCCAGATTAGTTATCAGGTAACATACAGGTGCAAATCCAGGCACATGATATTCACATCATCGACAGCGTCTCAAAATAAACGCAAGTCTCCCTGGTCGCTCGCGACTAAAATAGTTTTTTTTGTTTGTTTGTTATCTAAATCAATCTACGTTCATTAATCTACCATGATGACAGTGATTAAAAACTTTACAACAATGAAACAGAGAGTATGTTCATTTGCATAATTTTGAATCCTTTTGACATTTAAACAATTGAGTTCCAGTACTTTCATCAGAAACTGTTTACGGAAGATACATACATGTCATCAAAGTAGCAAAAGTTAGCAAAACGTGACAAGTCAAAGTTTCAAATCAACAAAAGAGTTTCCTGTAAGTTTGTGCCGGCTATCCTACTGTGGCGTATTTTTTGTCTTACCTTCCCCTGTCACATTGAGAGAGAGCTCTGCCGCTTTGTACGTCCCAACGAGTTTTCCACAGAACTGCGTCTGCTGGTCTCACACACCCCTTTCCCTTTCTGTAGTGTGGCACAAGCTCCAATTTCCTTTTCTTAGCAAGTCCAGCAGCACACAGAGAGGGAGGGTGTCTGCAGCTGGAGCCTGCGCCGCCTGTCTGCCTGCCTGTGGCTCTGTTGCGCTACTTTTAATAAGGCTTCGTTTCTTAAAAATAAATACAGAAAAGAAAAAAAACCTCAGCAGAGCTTATGGCTTCTGTGGAGAAACTCTGGATGTCAGCTCTGCCTTTTGTTCTGACAATTCAAGAGAAGCGACCAGTCTGTGGGCGGCTTATCGTCGTCTAATGTCGAATGACAGCCGAAAAGTGTTTGACCCTCGTTGGAAAGGGAGATACTCCAGTTTATGTGCATACGGATTAGTGCACAGAATTCGCCGAGCCCCAGTGGCTGACCCCCGCTACCCTCCCT
This sequence comes from Syngnathus acus, assembly GCF_901709675.1. NCBI lineage: Eukaryota > Metazoa > Chordata > Actinopteri > Syngnathiformes > Syngnathidae > Syngnathus > Syngnathus acus. The sequence goes on along the minus strand of NC_051095.1, from coordinate 12,450,765 downwards.
GTCCGTCTGTGTGTTGATTACGCACTCTCCCTGAGTGCCTGGCCTCTTTGAAGGCATAAACTCCAACCTGCCGTGGCTGGGATAGGAATTTCCTGTCCTGCAGCGAAGACAAAACTCAAAGCCCTGAGCCATGATATCAAATCGTCCACGCCCACTTTCTCTCACCACGTCCAATTTCACGACCTCATCCCTCTGCTATCGGCCCCCTTCCCCCCTTCCATGGGATAGAAAACTCCCATACAACGGGGGGATTTTCGAGTCAGAGGGCTAACCCTGCATTTTGTGTATCAAAGGTCAGATTACCCTGTCGGATGTTATCTTTCGTCAGGCACTGGCTGCAGGCTGAGCGGGATGACAGCCACTGGTCCCAGTGGCTGTTGTGAGAGGCGGTTTGGAAAGGCCAGGATTAAAAAAGGTCCTGGGATCTCCTGGACTGAATGTGACCTAAACTCTAGGTGAATCCCGTGGGAGGATAAGAGAAGAGCCCAGAGGTTAAAACCAACCCGATAGTGTTTCTGTGTAAAAGGTCTTTGCAGAGGTGTAAGCCAACATCAAGCTGTTTCTTAAGCCGTGATGCATTTGGTGATCTCTATAACAGACACTTAACTGGTCACAATATTAGGTCGCGCACAAGATAATATGGAGAAAGAAAGTAATTATTCCCCAAATTGTTGCAAGATCTTGAATTGGATCTCGAGTGTATCTAATCCAGCGTCTTCCGACTGAATTGTTCTTGACTCAAATTATGATTCAATGTTTTCACTAATAATGATTTTTGACAACGCAATGTTTATTTAATAGGGGCTGAAGCGGCTTAGTCAGACATGGCTGTCAGTCGCTGCGCTGTACATTTTATTGATGATTACATTTCCATTGCTGACGGGCTTGTGTGAATTTTAGCTGTATGGAAACAGATGTTTCGTGGAGCGTTTTGCCTTCTCCAGTTACACAGAAGGTGGAACCTTTTCGGTTTTGACGTTTTGCCTTCCACCCCTTTCCTCTAAGCCCCCCCCAACACACACACACACACACACACACACCATATTCAAAGACACTTCTCGTCAAGTGAGGAGAGAAAGCACACAAACACTCACTTGTTTTGCTGCTCATCTGTTCCGTGTTGAGTCTAGTCATTTCATGTGTCGCGTTGCACTCCTCCACAGTGGTGCTTTGCGCCGCCTGGATAGATTTAGTCAATCCTCCTGGACTCCAGCTCACTCCTCTACGCAAAGATATGTGTCCTTTCTCCATCTCCATTGTAACTCCAAGTTAAAATCACAGTCTTTTATGGAAGTGTTGTGTCCCAGTTGGATCGAAACTCCCTGTTGAAGCTTTACTCCTTACTGGAGAAAAGCAAAAAAACAAAAAACGTGTCAAGGAAAGTAGCTCAGTTTTCCAATTGGCTACTATTGGCCACGGTCCTGCTTTCAGCACAAATGCTTCCAAGTGTTTTCTTGTAGTTGCAATGAAAAATGTCAAAAAGAAGTGCGCTCTGGCTTTTGTCTTCATCAAGTATAATTCTCTATCTAAGTGGACCTCCCTCTCGGGCCTCGGCAACGTTCCCCAAATGAGTCCCGCTGGACGACTGCCACACAAAAATTGCACAATTCTGGCATGGAGAGCCGAGGAAACAGTCCAGTTTTCTCTAATACTCCTTTTTCTTTTCCCAGACGTTGCTCTTCCTCCACATCTATTTCAGTCACCAAAGCATTCTCTCTGTCTTCATCCAAATCTCCAGCCCTCAGATTATTTTTCTTTCAGCGAAAAGATCTGCTCTTTATCTTGGCGATCGTAACTCCAGTGTGACATGACAAGGGAGCTGCGCTTATGGCAGTTTCCTGCTGTTTGGTGTATGTGAGAAATAACATGTCACACAGCAAAGGTCATTCCAAAGATGGCTTTGCAGTGAAGCTTTTCAATGGTTTCATTCGGGATCATGTGTTACTTTTTTCATATATGAGAGCCAAACAAAGTGTTTACAGCAGACTGCTTTTTTTCCACTGGATGACAGGGTGCGTGTAGTAACTGACATTAATACTAAAAAGCAAAAAAGGAAGCCATCGTCATGATTTGGGTTAAACTGTGGTCGGCAATTGTTTGGGTCTGTCTTCACTTTGTTTATATTTTCTTCCCGGCAAATGTTTTCGTGGCCTCGTTTTGGCTCAGACTCAAAGTCTTTCTGAAGGGAATCTGGTGCTTAAGTGCAAAAAGGCAACGTTATGTCCTCTCCAAGGTAACCTGCAAAACAAGAGAGGAATGGTTTATAGATCTGGTGGAGCCCTTGGCCGAGCATCAACGAGATAAAATCGATCACCTTCTGCCAATCTACTTTTAAGCTGTTGAGCTCGAGAAAATAAACTGAGATTTCATGGAATTGTCAAGCTAAAAAAATATCTTGAAAAAGCAGTCACGCTGTTTCAAAATGAGGTTTATTTGTACAGGCCAAAGTCACAAAAGCGTCTCATTCAATTTATAGATTTACCCTGACCAAATTTTGAACCAACGTGCTCTTAATCTGACTCTCCTTGAAGATACTGAAGAGCCGTCTTTGTTTTTGCACATGAATCACCATGGTAACACGTTTTCATTTAATCATTATTATGACTAAATGCCTTTCCGATGTTGCTTTGTGTTTTTTTTATTTGCAAGTGCAACATAACCCTTGATGATGGCGGTGTATTCATAAGGAAAAGCAGTCGGACATATGCGAGCAGAGTCATAACCATGAAGACAGTCAAAACAAAACGGTACCCGGCAACAAAAAAGCTCCACAATTTGGCATCGTGACGTGATGGTGGTGAGTGAGAGCAGATGAAGGCCGGCACTGTTTAGACTCTCTGACAACAGCTCTTTGAGTCTCGCACGTCTCACAGATCTGGATATCATTGGAAGACTGACATTATCTTTTTTTTTTTTTCGTCATTCCCCAACATTCTCATGTCCATCTATGTTCTCTAATAGCTCCGATATGGCATTGCTTCAAAGCTCTCGTGAGAAATGCACACCCAACTAATTGTACTGTTTGTGCTTTTCATATTTGACATCTGATGTCATCTCCCCTCCTTTCCCGTTATCTAGCCACCCATTACTTTGGACTTCAAAAGCTGCACCACTGTGCCCACCTGCGCTGCTCAACCGCAAATCCTTCGCTTCTCTCCACCACTCAGTGACCTCCATGATTACAGGTAGGGATATCATTTACAGTCTGGGCCCCCGGAGGCCACTTTAGGGTGTAATCACAGCGCTCCTGTTCATTGTCAGTGAATGATGCATCCTCATGTAAACTGTAATCAGTCTTCTAATGTGCACGCATGCGGGATACGTGATCTGTGTCGTTGGAACTACTCTAAGCCTTGAAGGTGTATCACGCAATAAGTTCATGAGAAGGCCTCGATCTCCACACAATTGACTACCGTGTGTCTGCTATATTTTACTGTATTTACCTGCACACTGAACATGTGCAGCCCTCCAACAGGTTTGAGCTAAAACTGCTGAAGGATTTTGTTTGACCTCACACAAACAGTATGCAATTCAATGCCTTCTTGGCAAGCTGAGGAATGAGTTTTGGTTGGACTCCAAAACTGGCATTCCTGGTTCATAACTCCTGTTGGGGGTTTGATCGTCAACATGCCTCAGCTTGTGCTAGGTGATGACTGACATCTAAAAATTGGCAGTCTTCCAATGAATATCATGTATCTTGCCAAAAGTATTTTATTTTCAGGAAATAATGGGGGGGGGCAGCCTAGGAGAACGTTGTTTCCCGTACATTTCACTCCCTTCTTCCACAAGTGGGAGAGTTCAAGCAACATAGATTGACACTTGAGGGGTAGTGTATATGTCCCAGTGCCAAGAGGGAGGCACCATGACCTGAAAAGTGTTAGACATCAAAGGAGTAAAGCACGTTTTAAAAATAAGTATTATCAGTACTATAGCGATGCTTTGTAATGTGTCATAGAACTATAATATTGAAAAAAAATACTTTGAAGCAGTCAAGTCCTGTGATTGCTCACAGACCGTCAGCAAAGAAAGTTAATGAAAATGACAATACTATATTTTAAATATACTAATTAGGGTGTATGAAATTAATATATACTGCTATATCATTTGCGATCTATCTATCGATCAATCTATTTATCTGTATCAAAAAGTTAATAACTTAGTTCTAAATTAATATAAGATTTCTTAGGGTTAAAATGTAAGTAAGTAAGTAAGTAAGTAAGTAAGTAAGTAAGTTATATAAATAAATATATAAGTAAGTAAATAAATAGATAAATAAATAAAAGTTTCCCCTGATGTAACATACTTTATCATCACAGACCGTTCTGGATCGCAGAGCCACAGTAGCAAGACAAAGAACCCTGCAAGTCCCCAATGAGGGTAAAACCAGCGGCCCCCAGATGTTTGCCGTCTCCTCCAAACTTTCTCTCCTTTGTTTCAATTACCCGCTTGTCCGCGCTCTCTAAAACAAAGATTGCAACTTACCATGGAATAGTCTGCAGGTGATTTGATCTGCAGCAGCAGTATTCCTTGCTGCGGGAGTGTGCTGGTCCCACTCACTGCAGCTCACCTGTACTGTGCCGGGGTCAGTCTGTGTGAGGCAGCAGCAGAGGAGACTGCCCCCTTTTTCAGTTCCTATATGACTCTGCAAACCCCCCCCCCCCCCCCCCCCTCCCGCCTCACTCATGAAACAGACGATGGATGGGGCGGGGTGGAGGGTCAGCTGGAACACAGAAGGCTCTTTGTCTGGGATCTTTTTCATATGGTTTCCTTCAAGCTTGCATACTGAACACATTATGCTATTATATATTTTCATATTCAACACGAAGATGCTGAGCAGTATGTGGGCTCCAACTCATTTCTACCCTCCCTCCTTCCCTGTTTTTAATTTTTGACCCACTTTTCGGCCAAGAGCCAAACAGCCAGAGTAAATGTAAACAAGGGGGGAAAAAATGAACACATCAATTGTGTGATCCTTTCTTGTCTCATTATGCATACACAGTGAGTAAAAGCCAGATCATATATTCCAGCAGCAAGCACAAAATCCACCAAATATGAAACTCCATCCAAAAGTATACATACGGTATTGCTGAAGATTATGTTGGAAACCTGCAGTGACCTTGACTTTATTTGGGAAAATAGAACTGTTGCAATCCTCATGACTCCCGCACTTTGATGCTTATCTGTTCTCCCACAGTGAGGTATTGTCATAATAATTTTGTCAAAAAGCACTCAACGCATACTAACATATACATTGATAAGTACGTTAACGGCCATTTCAAAGAGTGTACTGTATATGGCTGGAGGCAATACTTCAAGCGGCATATGATAGAACTGTAGTCAGTAACTGGTGCGTGAAATTCCGAGTCGGATTAGTTTATTTATGTTAACATTAACCCAAAAACGGGGCAGCCGTAGGGATAATTCCAAACAGACGCGTCGATGTCATGAAAAACAAATGCCCGGTGCCCACACGTTTATAGTTTGCATTCTCAGTAATCTGAACAATAACTGACAGATGTTTGCAGTCCATTCTAACCTTAATCCACCGAATGAAAATTTCAGTTCTTATAGAGGGAGGGGCAACACAAGTAGGCCCATCTTTAGCCACGCCCCCTTAAAAATCTGGGAATATTTGAACGGTTTAACGTTGAAGCTCCCGCATAGTTCACAGTCTTTGTGCAGTTTCAACAATTACCTTCAAAAAGTAAGATTTGAATTCACTGAATAGGATCTTTCAGTGTGTTGGTAAAAATGTAATAAAATACGACTCTGCAACAACTGATACTTTGACATCTCTGTACAAGAACATCCATTTATGCATGTTGATCCCGATTGAGCACTTCTTTTATTTATGGCACCCGTAACTCAAACTGTACCATCTGCTGATGTGATAAACTTTTACAGTTATGCTTTCAATCGATACATAGACAAATGGTACAGTAAACCAGGAGCTCCACGGTGGAGTTTAACGGATGGATGGATGGATGGTGAATCTGGAAATGTACGTTGGCGTTAAAGCCACAATGTGGAAATATTTCTTGAAGGCTTGAGCAGTAACATCTTAATTGCCCTCCAGATGTTGGATAAGCCAACTTTCAAGTTGATTTCTTCTTGCTGTGGTTCTGGAAGGTTTAGAGACAGGCTTCAATAGATACAGCAGGAATATTGGATCAGTTGCTTCATAATGCAAATGGACATATGGATGATATCTTTACTGGCCCACATTGCCACCTTGTAAAAACAGAAATGAGGAAAATGTTTCCACCACTCTGTCTAATCAGCCCTACGGCCTTATGGTCCTATACGCCAAGTTCGTATATGAGGAAAGGCTATCAGGACAGATGTGTGCTGTACAAAAGCCAACTGTTTTATCATGTTAATTTTGTGATCGTGTGGTCTGCCTTGGCCACGAGATGCCATCGTTTATAATACCATCCACAGGCATGACATAAAATGTGCATATATGCAACCTTGCTCAACACAATAATACACACTGGAATAAATAGAATTAAATAAAAAGCAACATTTTCATGAGCTTACTTTACCGTATTTTCTGCACTATAAGGCGCACCGGATGATAAGGCGCACCTTCAATGAATGGCCCATTTTAAAACTTTGTCCATATATAAGATATATACATTTGGCCCACGGGCCGGACTTTGGACACGCCTCCTGTAGTGGCTCAATATTGGTCCATATATAAGACGCACCTGATTATAAGGCGCACTGTCGGCTTTTGAGAAAATTTTAGGTTTTTAGGTGCGCCTTATAGTGCGGAAAATACGGTACTCGATTGTGCCTTTTTATTTGTCATTGCTTGACTTTTGTGTATATTGTACTTTAGTCTACATAAATGGATGGATACATGGACGGACGGACGGACAAACAAACGGACAGACGGACAGCGCAGCCAATGGTGACCACAGCCATCATGTAGCTGTGCCCATGGTTTGCCCATGGGCATCAAAATGTACCCAGTAACTACTTTTTCTGGTATGTCTGCTTCAATGATTGGCGGCCCACTCCCATTAACTGGCTGTCACACGAGCAGTTTTAACACAGAAATATGTAGTCTTATCAAGTTGGATTGAAAGGGTCTTACTGGTGATTTTTATGTCTGAATTTTTTTCCCTTCCACTATTGCTTACCTGATGGATGGTCTCAGCAAGGTGCTCACACAATCCATCACCTCAAGGCTTCTCAAGTAATATCTCTGCCGCTTCTTCTCCTTCTGCCAACATATCTTTCCTCCTGCTTCCACTCATCCTCACTGTATTTTTCTAAACTTATCTTTTTCATCTCCTCACCTTACTCACACGTGTCTTCGCAGATCGGTATTCGCTCTACTTTATCATTTTTCCTCTTGTGATCCTACTCGAGGGCGACACAGGGATGTACGTAGCTGTTAACATGTCTCTCAAGGCTCTGAGGTTAGGAATTCCAAATGTTGTACCATGCGTTACTCCAAGATCAAAAAATGAACGGACGGTTCCTCTTTAGACTGTTTTCCTAATTTTCCCCTCAATTACTGTCTCTTCATGACCTTTTCAGTGTGTGTTTCCCCATTTGACCCAGCCTGACATGTATAGGTTTTAGACCCCTCTGCATCCCGGAGCAGCCATTAGTGGTGGCATCTGCTTTCCCTTCTTCTGCTTCTCCCTCAGTGTTTTACTTTTCTGGTGTGGTGGGGTGACTCTGTGAAGGGCAGATGTGCTTTGGTGTGGGAGCTGAGGGGAAATGTTAGCACACATTTCTTCAGAAGGTCGCTTCACGGACAAACAGGAACGGCATGAAATTTCCTAAGTGATCTGGTTTGCATTGCCTCTCAAGTGTGATCCTTCTACACCGCCCGACAGAGGTTATTCAACAGTTCGCCCAGTCCTGGATTGATTGGAATCATACGGAGGCCCTGCTCCGTCGACCCCGGTTACGTCCCTGTGGACGGAATGGGATACAGTGATGGGGCTGTTCAAAGGTTTATGCAGACAGAAAGGAAGAAAATTCTGCAAGTTTGTCAATGTTTTGGTGGGTGTTGATGGTATGGGATTGCAATCGGTCTGCTTACCGGCCCTGTGGCTATTTGATATGCATGTAAAAGACTAATTCAGTTAAGGCACGGTCATGTTTCACTGTTTCCTGTGTTTATTTTCTGTAGTAGAGGCATCTGCATTACACATGCAAACTGCCTCAGACTAGTCTGAACGAGAACATTTGAAAAATGTTTTGTTGTTTTTTGTCGTGAGTGGGTCTACATAACAGAGGCACAGAGAGAAAGTTAAGTGTTTATTAAACCTCACCTTACAGTCAAGTGAGCACAACAACATCAACAACACTAATCTGATGTGTAGCAAATTCATACGACTTTTGCATTTTCACTTTACAGTACTGCCAGTTCAGGCATTAATCCGCTAAGTGGTGATTTTGGTGACAGACTAAAACCCACTTGCTCTGTCTTTTTAAAGGTTCCCGTCGTTCCCTCTCATGATCGAATGCCAACCGATGCATATATGCAAAAGTGTAAATACACGACTGAATTCATTCATTTACAATTAATGATGCCTGCCTGGCGCCTGCTTATTGCCCCAACAAACCTTCAGAATCCAATACACGATGCCAAATATATTCCAGAGTCAGGCTATGACACAGTTTTGTGGTCTAAATTGCTTCCACAGACTGGGCAGGGCATCCAAGAGTGTTTTTGAAATGGTTTGTGAGACTTGAAGCCACAGACCCATTAGTGTAATGTGACAGGACCAGCATACAGATATTCATGCTTATATAATGAGATTGAGTCCAATTTCGCAATCAGTTGGCACTATTATGGGTAATGTTAGAGTCACACAGGGTTCCTTTTTAGTTGTTTGGAAAACGTTATAATAATTATAATAAGGTGTATGCAACATTGTCTCCCTTCTGGCAGGGAGGGAATACAGGCTACAGTCAAAGAGTCTTCTGAGGTTTTAGAACGCAAACCTTAGGAAATAGACTTTGAACCACTTGCATGATGTCATGATTCACCGTAGTAGAAAGTTGTAAGATGAAAACCTATTAGAATTTTTTTTAGAACAAGAATTTCTGTTGTATTTACTTTCAAATTGACATGGCAAGGTAAAAAATGCAATATCCAAATTTCAATAAGGCTCCAATTTGAGGGTGACAAAAGCCCCTACTTCATTTAGGTCCTTTTTACATGTGTATATGGTTGCTCTTATCGTTTTTTTTTTGTACCCAGAACACTTTACTTCCATTTATTCAAAACTGGTTAAAAATATGACCGATTGGAGATCAACCTGCATCCCATAATAGAGTTTCGATGACACAGCAAATCTCAGGATTGAGTCGTTGAGACAACTGCTGTTTTCTTCACTGCAATTTTGCCTGGTTCTCATCACATGCAATACATAAAAAAAGATGTTATCTAGTTGAAATCCACACTCATCACTGTTCACATGCCACCGACAGCCAATTCAAACAAACGCCGGATGTTGCTTTTCAACTCATTGTTTCCATGTAAGAACAGTCCAGCAGCACCTATTACATGAGCATGCCTTCAATAATGTCTCCCGTGGGATGTTCAATTGTTATTACGTGACACAACAGAGCATTTAATGCGGCACTAGGAAACATATTTCTCATTTAGCGTTTGTACTCTCATCCATCAGGCCAACACATTATACATTGAACATTAAAAGAACCAAACTAATCCAACTGTAATCCATCAAAAATGCACAAACATATGGAGAACAGCAAGCAACATCCCTTCTGCTTCTGTTTGGTACAGACCATTCCCATGGAAATGCCTTTCTACTTCGTACTGGGCCTCCCAGCAGATGGGGTGGAAACGAGTCCCAAATAGCCTCTTGTAAAGAAAACACATTCACCAGAAGGCAACCCAAATTTACCAGGAGATGAAAATGAAATGACATATGCTGCCAAGCCAGCTAAATCTATTTAAGATGGCCAGGCAAGGACTTTATTAATCCAGCAAATGACATCAGTACACCATGAAAGATCTGCTCCAGTCACTCTGAATGTTAAATGTGGTGTGATGCCAGGAAAGCAGCAGCCCTTGTTGTGTGTGTGTGTGTGTGTGTGTGTGTGTGTGTGTGTGTGTGTGTGTGTGTGTGTGTGTGTGTGTGTGTGTGTGTGTGTGTGTGTGTGTGTGTGTGTGTGTGTGTGTGTGTGTGTGTGTGTGTGTCTGTGTGTGTAAGTGTATAAAGTGAATTTATTTGGATGTTTATCACAGTGTTCTCCAGCAGGCTGACCTGATTTTTAAACAATTAACACTTTGATTCCAGATTAGTCTAACATAGTGATTAAGTAACTCTGTGGACTGAAAACACTAACCACTTCCTCATCTTAAAGTCCACCCCCCCTCTCACACACACACACACACACACACACACACACACACACACACACACACACACACACACACACACACACACACACACACACACATTACCCCCTCACATGCATTGCATCTGCAAGCAATTAAATTGATTCGTTCATACCTCCAGCCATCTGGCCCCTTTGCTCTGAATTAAGAAACTACATTGGATATTTTCCATTCCGAGGGCTCGTATTTTTTCCTAGGACACAAGAAGCTTTGTTACACACGCACCCGCCCTGCCGTTCTACATTTCTCAGGGCAAATAAGCCACTGGAGATCTGTTCTGTCTCAAATGGGAATATTTGACTGTAACAAGATTTGCTGAGAAAAATCTAAGATGAAATGGAACATTCTTGTGAGTTGAAGCGGAAAAAGAGAAATATACTACTGGAATAAAATATTTGAAGCGATATGAAGACATTTCTTTTTACCTGTTACTGGCTAGTATGAAGTTGTTGCAATTTCCCTATTGATTCCTAAAGACCAAAGCTTTCCTAGGTCTCCGTTGAATGTTTTGCCAAAGTGGCGGTAATGGTTGTTTCTGCTGTTTGCATTAAAATTCCTCACGGTGTGCTGCTCTTGTAACTACCACGGGACAGGTGTAATGAGCTTACATTGACCCGCAGAGGATCCCATTACTTGGGAGATGAGTCCAGATACAGCAAAGGACACATTGTGGCCATTAAAGAGAATCAATGGAGGCCAACAGATGGGTCATGGACAAGCTACGTCACTGGGTGTTTTTGGACGGTTATTTATGGTCTTTGGTTAAAAGATGAGGAAAGAAAGGCCATTTTTAAAAGCACCACTTTGAGCCATCCACCAGCTGCATGACAGAGGATCAGTCAGACGTGTTTTTCACTGCATCCTGGGAAAGTCGTTCTCTAAAAATGAGCTGTCACATCCATGGTCAGCCTTGTTTTTTTTATATACATAATGATGAATACATTTAGCATTTTTCCACATGTACAAATGGAGTACAATAGTTCCCTATTGGTTCATTTTTTTTTTTTTGACCAAGGTGGTTGGTATACACAAAGAGCAGGACTAATGAGAATAGGTAGAGACCAAAGCTTCAAAAGGAGATACAGAAAATAGACACAGAGAACATGACATAACATGACGCAAAATTAAATCTTATTTTGGAGCTTAAATTTACTAACTACTTATGGTTGGTGTTTGAGTTGTCAGGTTTTGAAAATAGGAGAATACTTAATCACAAAGGCGTTTATTCGCTGGAGGCCATTATTTGCATTAAATAGATGACAAGTTAACAACACTGTCCAACAATACTAACCAGAATGTTGATAACAGTTTCACTAAAATGCTCCAATTTAGTATAATGACTTGTACAACAGTGGGTTGGTGCCAGTAAGAAAGGTTCCAAAACACCCCAATTCAAACCTCAAGCACGAATTTCCTCTTTTAAAGCTACTTGGATGTAAAGGAAAGTTTTGACTCATCCCCAAGAGTTCTCGTGCAAACTTAATCTCTGTGCTTGTATTTAGGATATAAAGAAAGGGAGATTCCCAAGTGTCTCTGGCTGTAGTAGTAGACTAGACACACACAATGGCTCGACGTTGACAGTCACAGAAATGTTGATGAATGGGAGACAGATGCTCTTGGGTTACTTTCACTTCTCCCTTTGATTCTGTTCCTTCGTGGGGAAGCTTGGCATCAAACGCACAATAGTTTTTATTGGATGTGTTTCTAGTAGATCTGAGGTAGGGAAAAAAATGATTTGGTGATGAATGAGACCGACTTGACCACAGTTGCCTCAGCTGGATGGGTCAGTGTCATTGCTTGGCCATCTATTCATGAGCCGCCTTCCCGACAACCTTGGCAGAATAGCGTCAACTGCATACAGTGGCATAGCGTCAAAGTGCAAAGATAAATCTTTTCAAAGCTTTTTGATTCAGCTGAAGATAAGGACTGTTTTTGAGATTGAAAATATACAAAAGTGTGCACAACCTCTTGTAATCCCAAATTTTGCAGAGACAAATATGAAAGCATGTGGGAAAATTTGTTATGGCCTGATGAAACCCAAGTTGGACCTTTTGGGCAGATTTCTAAAATGGATGTTTGGTACAAAATCAATTCATGCTTTGGGGCTGTTTTTTTTTTTTTTTCAGCTGGAACCGAGACCTTAGTCAAGGTGGAGGGAATTATGAAAAATTCCAAAAAGCAGTCAGTGTTGATAAACACAACATCGAGGCTTCAGCAAAAAATAAAAAATAATGTCAGGAAGTGTTGCACTTTATTTGGGGTTTATTGGGGCACTGCGGCAGGTGTGGTTGGTCGTTGGTTGATTGATTGACTTGTAAAGGTCATAGGTCACATGAGTGAAACAAATTTCACAATAATTTATCTTGGTTTCAGGAGTGTGAACACTTTTTATAGCCACCGTAGCAGATGCCTCCTCGATGTTTTCATGATGACAAAGTGGCAACTGATTTCTCTTTTTTTTTTTATACTTGGAAAACTAATGAGTATAGTTTTATGTCTGTTTAAAGACAATAAAACTTTTAATTGCTCACCGGGGGAAAGACAAGAGAAGAAAGCACACCTTTTTAGTCTCATCTCTAACACATAATGTGCACCCCTGAGTAAGTTTTCCATGACTCGCTGTTCAGCTCGGTCATCCTCACCTCACACTCACCTGAAAATGCAAATGTTTTATGTGACATCCCTCCAAAGTGGAGCTTGTAAGCAAAAGCCCATAACATAAGAGCAACGTGTGCGGTTGTTCAATGAGCCTCAGGTGTATTCAGTCAGTGACAGCAGCCATATGTCCTCAGCGGGATATGTGAAGGATACGCTTCACTTTCGACACGGCCGTCCTAGCCCTCAGCTTCGTCATCATGAGAGCAGACAGGCATTTAGTAAGGCAACACAATGTGGAATGATTATCCACACGGTGTGCAGAGGAAGTGTCCTTTCTAATTTAAAGGGAACTTGTTTGTTATTACAAAGAGATTACACTGGAGGCCATCCGAGTTGGCTTGAATCGCATCTGCTTAGCATATGGAGCCTGGATAAAAAGAGCTCTCCGCTGTGTGAAATGACTAATTAAGAAAGCGGGGTTTTTCCACCTGATACAATTTACTATGGAAAACCTATGTACCCTCCGTAGTAAAGCCGTCATCCGCTAGCATGGAAGCCACCCACCTTGATGGACACCATGGAACAAGCGTGGCGAATCAAAAACAGACAACAGAGACTCTGTTGAGGCCGCCTACAAGCTTCCTCGCAGTCTTTTGTCAGTGCGCTGGCATGACGGAGTAAACAAGGGCAGAGTACAGTTCATGCAAAATGCTGAATATCCATTGCCTCGCTTGTGTGGATGTGGTAGCCTGCAGCTGGCGTCCTTATCGCTCTTCCAGTCAAATGGAAGTATTCTAGACAGAAGTGACTGTTTTGTAAACAGATGCAACATGCTTCAACAGGCTTTGAAAATGCTCATTTATTTTTGTGAATGTTTTATTCCCTACAGTCTTTGGACAAAAACATTGCACCTACGGGAAGTGAAAATGGAAGTATATACGGTTGTTTTATTGGAGCCGTAATGGCTTGCACTCTTCTGGGAAGACTCAAAAAGATGTCGGTAGTACATTTGTGGCATTTTTTTGGGGGGGCTAATCTCATTCCTCGTTCATCCCAAAGGTGCGTAATGGAAAATGTTACCTTCACAGTAGTACGCAATCATTACTTCACAACTGTCAACCTTTTCTGTGCTCGAGACTGCAACAAACCCGTCGTGTGTGCGAATTTCTCTTTTTAGTGTTCAGGAAAATTTCGGCCTGTTGCGTCTTCCACTTTCTGCTTTGGATCCTTTCCCCCACCAACCCTCAAAAGCTTTACTGTACGCACCAGAAGAGGTTATTTCAGAAAATGTACTGGAATTAAAATGTCAGAAACTAATCCATGCAGAAGATTAGAATATTCTTGAGTCCTTTCCCAGAGCTTTTTTCAGCATGAACCATGAGGTGAGGACTTCTTTTTAGGGGAAGTAAAATCACAGCTGGCGGAGATGTGTGGTTTGTGTGTCTGTGACTGTCACCACATTCAGTCCACAGAAGATTAACTCAGTGTAAAAAGCATTTACTATTTATGCCTGCATATGTTCTCTGTGTATATACGCGACCGTATATATACAGTAAAAGTGTTTCAAGTCGCTGTGTGTAGTGGTTTTGCGATAGGCGCTTGCTGGTCTGGTGTGTTTAGTCTACAAGGCGAAGAAAGCTGGCTTGGCAAGGATAAATAGATCACTTTGTGACCACCAATCAGCAGATGACATCACTACTTCCACCTTGACTGTCTTGGCTAGGTCAGCTCAGTGTTAGCCTTCGTGTCCGATAGGCAACAGTGGCATGGGAATGAATTGCAAATGTTTTCGTTAGTTTATCTGAGAATAACACTTAGTGATTAGTTGCTTCGCTAACAACAAGCTGCGTGAGTCATACAAATAAAGTAATTCTAGAAATGCGAATAGTTTTGTCGCTGTTTATGTGCGCAACACGTTCCCAGATGAGGCTCACACAGCATAGATCTCAAGACTGTGTAGTCCATCTCCTTTGTTTGTTTGCCCGTCGAATTTATTTTTCTTTAACAATGGCAGACACAGGCAAGAGAGTAGACGACTGAATGCCGGCAGACAGCCGGCCCCCGAAACGCCTTCATTTCTGCATGAAAGGCAATTGGGTGAATAATGTATGATATTACTAATGCTTTGGGTAGTTTGATAAAAAAGCAGGTGGCAGATGGTATTGAGACCCAACTGCTTAAAATAGTGGAAGAATTACAGAACGTATCCTTTAAACACATAACTGACCTGGCATATATTCCGTTCTTTTTATCTTAATGATGTAAAGGGTTCCAATTAGGAGTGTTCCATTTTAAAAAGCTCCCATATGGGACTGTTAGTGGCATCCTGTCTTTTTTTCCAACACCAAAGAGGTGCATTAGTCCTCTATAAACCGTTTTCTTTATTTTATTACATTATTATTATCATTATGCCCGTTCTTCCTTAATGAATGGTCTTTTAAGGGGCTTTGTCATAATATAAAACTCAGTAAAGTGGATTTAATGGGTGGGTTGTGGAAATTTATGTATTTTGAGAGTCCTGGATATGACCCTGCAAAATTGATTTGCTTGCACCCCCTGGAAAGATTATTCAAAATAAAAAATCCTAGCACCATTTTTAAAAAGGGTTTCATTTGATTTGTATCACTGACAAATATTGTAACAAAAGTTGGCTTACAAAGACTGCATTTGTTATAACCTCATAAATTTAACAGCAGTCCGTGACTAAGTTCTCAGCAGGGGTAGAATCAATGTGAAGTCAACAGTGTATTTGTTAGTTGACTGATTCTCTGAAGAACTGTAATTTGTTACTGTTATCACATTTCCTGCATTTCTTCTTTTTGCTCGGCCTCCTTAATGTTTCCCACCATTTTCCTTTGATTAGATGCACATCTGACTCCCATTAAAACTTCCACAAGCACGTCCAGGGGCTGCCTCTAAGCTGGTTGGAAGGCTTTTTTTCGCCTATTTTTTTATGTGGCCAAGGCCACGTTAAGCCCTCTAAAATATCTGACCCATGGAAAACTTGTTGTCGTCCGAGAAGCCATGGATTGTTTTCTCATCATCACAATCCAGTTAAAGTCACTCTTTTCAATCTATTCACTCCCGGCTGAAGTTTACAGTATGAGAAAGTGTTTCATCCCGAGTAGGGATACTCTTTTTCCTTATAGTCTGTCTCTGGCTACTCAAGACAACCCTAACCCACCCCCAAAAGACACTGCTCACCGTCTAGGAATGACGTTATAATGACAGTTCCATTGCTCTTGGCTTTTATGTCTCAAAATCCCAAGCAGAGTTGTAGCCAGGGATACATTATTAACCCAAGTCCAGAGGCAAAAGTATTTTTTTTATCCCTTGTTCCCATAGTAAGGATGCAAATTTGGTAACCAAAGTCATGCTGTGAGAAGAACCATGAAGGTCATAAAACGAAGTCACATTTGATTATATTGAGATTAATGTATAAGTACTGGAGCCGCTTTCGTTGGCTGGGATCAAATACGGCGGCTGTGCTCACTTCCACAACGGCGCAAACGCCCCCTTTTAACTGTGTCACATCATGTATGATGCATGTCTATCTTTTTACATTAGCGTGTGCTCATCATGTCAACCTCACATCATGACAATATTTCAGAGGGGGAAAAAGGCACATCATTGCTCGTTATCGAGTGCCCAAGTGTTTCAAGTTTAAACACAAAGGGAAAAGAAAAGCAAACATTTTCACACTGCAGTGGGCAGGGCTCACCATAAGGCCACAGAAATAGTCATGGACAAAGAAAGGCAGAGTGGGCGGCTGCTTGGCAAGGACAATAGGAAGTGATTTGCCTGATCTATGGATTCCAGAGAGGAAATGACACAGTGTGGAAAGCCTCAGAGGCCTTGAATCCCACAGACCGTCGGGGCGTGTGGGTTCAGTCCTGGAGGAAAGAATAATCCCCGTAGCCCTCTGCCCAGTTTGCCATGCTGTTTTTTGTAGGCCGATGAAGCTTGTAGAAAGCTTGCTGCTACCAATATCAAGATTATGCCAAAAATCAATAATGCACATGTTGTGCGCCTTTCCCACAGCGTCACTCTGATGCATGGGGTGTTATTACCGTAAAGTGTGGGCCGAGCAGGAATGTCCGGGTGAGGTCAGCAGGGAAAATATGCATGTGCCACGCACTGAGCAAGCAAACCTTCTATCTCAAATATTTCCTGGGCTGAAACGCTCAAGAGGGCAGGTCTCTCTTACGGAACCATTTACGGAAACATGTTGTGCTTTCTTCTTTTCTTTTTTGTTGTTCTACAATTTACAACAGTTCCTAGGTCTGTTAGTAGCACGTTTCTCACATTTTTTTGGTCAAAATGTGAGAGTACGCATAAAACCATCTTGTAACACTCAAACCACAGAAAGCCGTTTTAGCATTTATTCAATATTCATCTTAAGGTTTATGCACTAGCGCACTTTGTCCTTTAACACTGTTTCCGCTGCTGCTTTCCATTACTGTATGTCATCACTGCATACTAGTAGGACTTTGAGTGGGTTTTATAGTTACAGTCTACGAGATGTTATTTTAGAATTGCAAACTTTGCGTGTTGCTATTGTCTTTTTCATCCAAAATATAATCCTTCAATACACGAGCCTAACTTGTCATCCACTGAACAAGTTTATCTGCTCGGAATCTACTGAAAGTCTTGAAACTTCCTTTGATGGTGGATTAAAGCAAAGAAGACCACATGGAATAAATTACTCTTCACACTCAGTTCCAAATTGGCAAGCTACCACATTTTATCCTTGCAGATTCATGGCACTGACACATCAGCTATTTCGGGTCATGCACCCCTGCCACAGCAGAACACGCATGTTGTAATTTGAGCCTTTCACTGGATCTTAATTGTCTGCTTTTTTGCCAGTAAGCATAAATCACTTGTCTGCATCCCTTACGTGTCTTTTCTTGAACTCAATGAAACAAGTTGTCAGGCCATATGATAATTATCCAACTGAAACTCGTGAAAACAATGCTAGTATACATCATTAAGCATATAGTGGTGCCTTGCTATGCAAGTGACGCATCTCACAAGTTTTCGAAATTCTGGCTGCTGTTTTTGCTCCAATATAGATGCGGATTTGGCCCGCGGGACGGACTTTGGACGTGACCGCCATAGACCGTCAAACTAACTGGTATCAATGTCGCTGTGTTCTAACTCTTTGTGACTGATATTTCAATACAAATACAATGCAATACAAAGTTATTCATAGAGGACATTTTACGACAGCTGCAACTGTAACAAAGAACCTCAAATACATACAAACGGTGACGCAACACATGCAGACAGATATAGCAATCCTCACCGCAATAGATTCTTTATCCTCTATTTCTGCAATTTACTGAGAAATTGCTACCGTCTCCTTTAGCTGTATATCTGTTTTAATATATTTCCATTCATTTAAATGAGCGAGATCATTTATTTTGAGGGTACAAGCATAGTTAGGAAACTATTTGAATTTTTATCGGAAGGTACCACTGAACCTGTTCAATTGTTTTTACAAACATTCCTTCATTTTGACCAATGTATTGACACTGACCGAGAGGTATTGATTTGACAGTATGTGGTAGTATTTTCTTTATACTGAGTTTCTAATGCATTGTAATTATGTTAAATAAGTGATACTGCATAAGTGTACTTATAATGAATTGCTAATGTTACTGTGCACAGCGTGGACAAATTACATTCTCTAGACACTTCTACACTGTCTAGTTAGTGTTCATGTGACAATGTAATAAATTCAAATCACAGTAAAAAATATATTTTGAACGCTATGAATAAACTCAAACAATATGAAGATTTCATTCAAATCAGTGGTGCAGGTACTGAGAAATCCTTCTAACTAACAACAAAACAATACAGCCCGCTTCTGGGCTTGGAGGTAGTGAGCGTGAAAAATGAAAAATCACCACTGTGAAATGAGGAAACGGGCAAAACACGTCAAATTATTAGATGGCTTATTGTTGTATAAGTGCTTATATTTCACGTCAGTGCGCTCAAAATGAAATGATAACATACACATACACAATCAATAGTAACATTTATAATGAATGGGGCCAACTTGCCTCGTGCTTGTTTTCCTAAGTTCCTATTTCCTGAATGTCTGGCACCTTTCTGAGGTTTACTAAGTGTTTGCAAGGTCCAAGTAAAACAAAGAGGACCACGGACCACTGCTTCAGCCCACCATCCCAGCTATCTGCTGATCTCAGCCCAGATCCTGTCCAGACAATACACCGCTTTCCTCTGCTACACCAATCCAAACATGCACCCATTATATGGCGGCTGGGTGCAAGGCTGAGGCACCAAAAACAAAACAAAATGAAAAAAGGAGAAAGTCATCGAAATAGAGAGGGTAGTGTCACAATATATATCGCAACGTTGTTTATTGAGTTTGTGTCATTTGCGTGGCATTTTAAATATAATTAAGGGATTCATTATTTTTAAACTCAATTTAAATTTAATGAGGACTTGCACATATTACATCAAGTATTAAGTGCTGAGGATCCGAGGTGACAAAGCAAGTGTAGTACTATATCAAGTAGGGGTGGGAATCACAAAGAAATGTATATTTTTATGCTGAGAATACAGTTGTTGCTTTGAGTTTGTGCCAAAAATCAAAATATAAAGGTTCATTCTACACGCCATGTTCAAGCTGCCAGATTTTGTGAGATAGAAAGCTGCTCTAAGTGTGTGTGTGCGTGTGTGTGTGCGCGTGCGTGCATCAGATGAATGTCACAAAAGTGTGTGGATTAATAGAGAATAGGAATAACATACTGTATGCCTCAACATTCGCACAATTATGAAAAACAAGGCAGATCCAGAATCTCTTTGGTAGTTGTAATCTTTCATTGTCACCTAACAGCCATCACTCTAATGACATCATCATCTCCTCTCCACTGAGCTCAAATAAAAAAAAAATACTCTCAGAGGCACGAAGAACAGCTTCCAGTCTCTGTGGACCAGTGCTCTACTGATGGCAGCCAGTCGGGGGAAGTGAACTCCGTCCTGCTCTGCCGCTCCCTGACGGACTCTGAAAAACCATTGAGGTCAAGTCCCAGCTGAGAATCTGAGCTCTGACAAAGCCAAGCTCTGTTTCTTTGACACACACCACTGCATTTTTTCAGGCTTTTTACAGATGTGAGGTGAAAGTGGGCATGGAGCAGACCAACTTAGCAGGATTCTAGTAACTTAATGCGCCTTTTAACAACAGCCTGATGGATCCTTTGTGTCTGCTTCCCGTCTCTGTGTGGCAGAGCAGAGTAGCACAAACACAACACTGAGACAGCCAGTAACTGCCTGGTAGGTATTTCCAAAACTGCTATGGTGCATTTTGGACATGGGCACAGCTGAGCCAAATACTTCCTTGTTGTTTACAAGGCAGGCAGCCAAGCATCTTATCAGTCCTGATGTTGTCTCTTATGGTTTCTGTCCTCATGCTTCCCCTGAGTATAGATGGATCAGATAAACAATTCGAAAGATTTTTTTGGGGCCTGAAATATTCCCAAGAGTGATTGTCATAATTTTGAAGTTAACCACCGGAAAACATAAAAGAATGTGGAATAGGCAGTGTGACAGAAAAGGGACAAAACTGAAAGCCAAAGGTGATTTTGATGACGGGTCATGAAGAATTTATTGAATAGGACTGCAAGAGACATCAATAAGTGGACAGTCGATACTCTCCACATCCTTGTTTAAATGAATCATTTCAGAACGCCAGCAGTCACATTATTAGTAGTAAATAGAAGGGAGCCAGTTCCATTGGTGGTCATATATGCCTACTGGGCACTACCACCAACAAAGCTTCACTGATTAGGTGGTTCGGGCGGGTCTCACTGCAAATACCAGCCATTTTAACACGGGTGTGTAGACTTTTTATATCCGCTGTTTCTATTTCTGTGTCGCTTTTGTTTCTTTCTGGTTGTCATTGAATTGACTCAGGTAGATGTATTATCTTTTTGGGGCTGATCAAGGTGTAACATGGGAGCGTATCATCACATCATAAATTCATAAGGTGTGTCCTCCGCTGAATTAATGTGAAATGTCTTCAACAGAATTTGCATGAGCCAAAATACACATTTAATACAATGGAGCGATTCGTTATGGGAGGTGGCGGATGCATGTCACTAGTTGATTTGGAGTGGACAGACGCTGGGCGTGTGGGTTCAAACAAGTATTATGAAGCAAGGTGATGAATGACAGGGTTGTGTTTGGCAGAGGAGAATAGGACACTTTCCCCGTGTCACATCCTGCCCACTTGAGGGCCGACCGACATCAGCAAGAGGATGCTTTTCTGTTAACCTCAACAACACCCTTTCCTACTCCTCCGCCTCCTCTTCCTCCCGATCGCCGAGTGCCATCAAGTGCAGACTTCACTCAGGGGAAAAAAAAAAGATGTAGTCATGTGTCATTCCTCTCATATAATTCCAGAGAAATGAAGTAAGATTACATAACATGTGAGCTGCAGTTCCACTCTCAGAGCACAAATATTCCAAGCAGACATTGTTCCGAAAAGTGTTCCCAACGTCTGAAAGATGTTAAAGGTTCACTCCATGATAAAAGGCCACATATGATGTGAAGATTCAAAGGCGCATGTTTTAAAATGTGAGGCGTGCCTCCCATCGGGGGCATCAGAAGAATTTCAAGGGAGCTGATGCAGCTTGAGGGAACAAATGAAAAATTAAAGAATTTTTACAGGGCTCTTTTTTAATGTTTAAATTAAAAGAAAAAGACAAAATTAAGAAAGTCCAGAGACACATACTTTAAAGTAACAAAGAAACACAGGGAATTAACTCACAACAGAAGAAAACATAACATGGCTAGATTAACATTCCATATTATAGCAACGTTAAACAGGTGAAAACAAAATCCTAATGAGTAAGACAACATGAAAAAAGGGTCAAAGGGCAAACATCACAATCAATGAAAACATATATCATGACCATCTCTGATGTTCTTTTACCATCTCACACTTTGAAACGATCCAATTTAAAGGAATGAACCCTTTCATTTCCCTCAAATGTGAAATACTTTGGATTTCAACTCGGCTGTCATCAAGAGCCATTTGTATTCTTCCCACTTATGTCCCCCCCCATGCTTTAATGGCATCTTGGTCTTTATTGATGTAGCAGAAACACAATGCATCTCGATTAAAGACATTGTGCTACATATTACATCCATATTTTGAAAGGCAGACAAGTCGGTTTTCTTTTGGGGTTCCTCCATCGCCTTCCATTTTGTGAAATATCTTCAGTCCAAACAGAGGTTTTTAAAAAGACATTGCGATGAGAAGACGCTCATTCAATAGTGTTAACCACATTGAAAGCACTACTCAATGATTAAGGTATTTTTTAGTGAGTAATAGGTTACCATGGGACTAAATTTAGACTTCTGGTGTTGGAATGCGTATAGCTGCAATAAAAAATAAAGTATTGTCTGGCCTTTCATATTTGATTTGGTCTTTTCGTCTACACTGTTTGCCTCCTCTGGCGTAGACAAAAGGTCAAGATGTGTACAATAGACTTCCATGTGTTACAACAGATAATAGAGTTTTGGTTTTACAGTTTCGCAGTTCTGTTTCACTGTAGCTGTACAGAAAATCAATAGTACATGCTGAGTTGTGATGCCTCACTATTTCAAAAGATTATTTCTGAAGACATTTCGGGTTCAGATTACACAAAGAATAGTTTGAGTTTCAACAAAGAAGTCGAACCACAGCAAGGAGAGTTTTCAAATTCCCTCGATAATATATATATATGTTCCATCAATAAAGATTTTATGGTCAGTAGGTATTACAGTTAATAAATTGGGATTCAAAGGTTGAAAAATGCATTCGACAACAAAATAAAATATGATTTTTTTTTGTCAGTGGAAAAATGTTTGCCAAATAGCATGCTGAAAGTTTCTGCTGTTCTTCTTTATTTGTCAACTGCTGCCAGTGGGGGGGACAGATTATTTGCATGTGGGAATAAATCGAGACAATTTCAAAATCATTGGGAAAAAGAAACCATGCCTTTCAGGCTTTGCTCTTTTAACAATGCAGAAACTTGAAGGGAAATGTCATGAGGTGTTGGGAGTAAATGTTTTGAGACATAGCATCCTAATTCTAATCAGTCATCCTAATCCATTCTAATGTAAAAATACCAAAATTGACAACAAGCATAGGAG
Source organism: Syngnathus acus (assembly GCF_901709675.1). Lineage (NCBI taxonomy): Eukaryota > Metazoa > Chordata > Actinopteri > Syngnathiformes > Syngnathidae > Syngnathus > Syngnathus acus. The sequence continues at coordinate 12,427,601 of NC_051095.1, read as the reverse complement.
TATTATTTTACAGATCAGAATACAGTAAAACAAACATCCATCCATCCGTCTATTCTCGCCACTGCTTATCCTTTCCTGGGTCATTATATAAGCAGGAACAAGCATAAGTAAAAAGCAACATTTAGAATTGTGAAGAACTCCGATTTGTGCCGTGGTGCTTTTTAGATTTGATTTGAATGAAGGAGCCATCTGAGCCTGCGAGGTGATCTGGCAAACATGAAAATGGGCTAATCCATTCTCTAAAGTATCTGGGATGTGGACTGGCCACCTGACGAAGGGGACGTTTGACCTTCTGCATCCCCTTGCCTCCAGAGCACTGCTTAAAGCGATAAAGATGTCATGTCCCGGGTTTCAGTTCCCTGACCCACTTAAATGTGCTGTGTGGCAAACATGCCCGCAGCAGTCAGCAATTCATCTGGCAGGAGAAGGTGAATTTTGATGCGGCACGTCGGATCACCAAACTCGCAAGTTTAGCAAGCTATATGTCGGTGAAAGCTACGAAGGACAGTAGGTTAAGCGCAAATGTGAGACGCAGGAGGAGGAGGATTTTGTTTAGCTTTGCGTGAGGTCGTGTGAGGAGCACCCTCAGCATGAAAATATTTATGAATTCAGTGGAAGGGGGAGGAAAACAGAGCCCTAATAACAGATCATGTTGTTCCTTTTGGCAGCCAAATTCCTCCGAAAATGTTGAGCAAGCTCGACATCAGAGACAGACGTTAGTGCTATGAGGTTTCCACCCACGTGTTGACACCTCATACGCTGACCTTCATAGCGATACGAAGAACGCAGTGGAATACAACTCATTTCAGGATACTGGTTGATCTCTCATTTGTTTGGATTTTCAATTCGCTTTTTCCCTTAATTGCAAAAACTAGCAAATGTAGGAATAGAAAACAGGAATTACATTTCACGTTTGAATTGACGGCAGACCGTTAGCTGCGGTGTTGTCTTTAAGAGGCGGGGCCTGATGGGATGGCAACGTAGGCAAAACTTTGTAAATTGGGCACTTATTAGACCATCATTGTTAATATCATTAGTAATATACATATACATTAGTATGATTGCAGTTTGTGTTCCAAACTGAGTGAAGTGTTTGAATATAAATACAGGTTGATATATCAAAAAGTGTATAAAGGACACAAGATAAACCCACAGCAAACAAAGCGTAACCTTCTTGACAAAAGGTAATAAAACAGAGTGTATCACAAAATGATGAATACGACACCACAAAGGTAGCCGTGGCCCCTCTTTCATCATTAACATAACACTTTGTGTTAGGAATGCGTGTCTCTTGCTGCAGGTCAAAAAATGTCAAGTACTCAGAGGTCAAACTCATCCATTCTTGGAGGAGTGCTCTCCGATGACAGCGCCACTGGTGCTGCGTGCGCTTCGGGTGCCCGTGCACACCGACAGCCCTTGAGTCTAATTGGGCCTGCTGAAAATCAGTACATTGGATACAAATGGTTGTTCACACTCACGGAGGGATGCTCATTTGGCTGTTTGTCCACTTTTAATAGAGCAATTAAATGGAATGAAGGAGTGGCTTTAATTGACCATGTTTGAAGTCAGTTGTGACCACTCCCACAGTAGCACAGCCCTACCTCTCTCAGATCTGCCTGTGTTGTCAACTTACCAACATTGAATGTAACCCGCCTCTGCTGCGCAGGATTTATGCCAGTCACAAAAATAGAGCCCTTGTCGTTTCAAGTGTTGGTTACAATATATAAAACATTTTGCCAAAATCTATTGCACTTTTCTCTCCTAAATGCCCTCGTTCTATCAAATACTATAAAACCTAATATAAAAACAACAAGACTGTGAAAGCAAAACCCTTAAAGACTGGCTGGCATGGAGAAATTCTCACTTAGAGGATTGGCACCAAGATTATCTTTCAAACATAAGCAGGAAACCAAATCTATGAGCCACATCAACAGGAAATTAAAAGGGATGTCAGTGTATACAAACTCGAAGGAAACTGCAGGCAATCCAAGTCCTTTGGGCAGCAAACATCAACAGTGACACAACATGTGTGATATTTGAGGACATCCTGATAGACAAACACACCCCCAGCATGTCCAGTGTGTGGCTAAATAAGCACTCACATAACAGTGGCGGCCGCTTGGTAAATATGCGGGTTTTTTTTTACACTTTCTGTATCAAACGCTCTTGTTGAATTGTTTCTATAAAACTTGCTGGTGACCTCTCGTCATCAATATTGCTGTGATGGTGCAGTCTTTTTTTTTTTTTTCCTTTTTTACCTTAACGGAACTGTGTAACCTATGTCAGTGCCAATTCCCGCCAGAACCTTCTAGTCAGGGAGCTATAATACACTTTTACACACGACGTGCTCATTAATTCCGCCGATACATTTTAAAATCATTGCATCACTCCATCTGCGGCTGCTGCGGGTGCAAGATGAATCATTATGCAAATAAAAGCAATGAAACCTCAGATTCCGGATGAGACGGCTGACGCATATTGAATCTCTTAGTCTGGCTGACATGTGTACTACAAAGAGAATAGAACAGAAGGGATGACATAAAATGACCATTTCTGATTCTGGGGGTGAGAAAATTGCTTCAAACGGCAAAAGAAATCCAACTAAATTAGTGTTAGTGGAGAAGTTAAATCAAAAGTGGTTCTTCGTCTAGTCGAGCATTCTGATTAATATTGTGTTGGTGGAAAAAAATCACTGTGCAGATGAATCCACCCTTTTTCATCAATCAAAGGGGGCAACCATTTTAACATTATACCGCCCTCTGCTGTTGCTGAAAAATGACGTCAAAGTTCCCATTGCAAATGACAGCTTCACCTGCTTTCTGGGGTTGGCACGTTGATGTCAATTTCAGTCGAACAGAAATAATATGATCATATCGATTGATAAAATAGTCCTATTTGTGTCAAATAACGTATTGTAGGCAATACCCCGTATTGTACCCCAACTACAAATATTTTCGCATAGCAATGCTGCTCCAACTGCATCTAATCTTGTCATTGTGAGGTGCAGCACGTATCAAACGATCGCCTCGAGTGCAACATTACATACTGTTGTATTGTAAACAAATGAACATTGATGCATTGATTTAACTTTGCTCTTTTGGGTGGGCGGGCGCACAGCGCTGCTTGTTGATGCAACCGGGGGGACTCGCCGATTTTTTTACGAGGGGTTGGTGGGTCATGTGGGGCCTCTCAGTCTCCGTTGTTGCTTTGGCTGCTCGCCCTCGCTTGGCTCGCTCCTGTGTCTTCACTTTCATTGGGGGGGCACACAGCACCCAGCGGTGCCTCACTGGCCAGGAAGCGGCCAGCTTGGCCACCTTCAATGAAATAATTGGAACGAGAACAATTTGAGCCCTAATTGAAATCCTCTCCTATTGCACTTGTTTTATTGCTGGCTTGTGGTAGAATAATGTGTGCGGCATGTAATTCAGTTACTTCTGTTAATCACACAGGAGTGTCCTTTGCTCGGTGTGGATAAACTAAACTCTTCCTGTGCTAGCTGCATGCATGACTCTTTGCTTGAAATGTCAACCCAACTCTCATTTCACTCTGCATGTTGATACAAATAAATACGTGTCAAATTATATGTCAGCGCACAGACGGCCAAGCCTTCTGGGAAGTTCAAGCTGAGGTGTGAGTGACTCAATACATACAGCACATAGTGAAAATGACCTCTAATTACAGGGGGTGAAATCGCTGACGAAGCAGGAATACAACTGTCGTTTAACTGACATGTTGTTTTGGTTGGGACAATCGTACATAATGTCATTTAACTGACATGTTGTTTTGGTTGGGACAACCGTATATAATGAATAAATAAACAACTCATTCGATAGTACAGGCTGCACTCAGAGGTCCCCCGTAACAGACAGTACAATAATAAATTTGGTTGGACCAATATTGGTAATGAATATTCGGTCGTCCTCAGACGAGCTTCCATCGGAGTCTCCAATCCATCCGGTTCTCCATACACCCAGCCAGCTCAGAAGAGCTTTCAGCTCCCACGTCCTTCTTCAGAACGTTCACGTATGTTAGCGTGGGATGTCCTCGTGATGAATGCCCACGCGTTGATTTCCACAGGACCAGCCTGCTGGCCGGGAGCTCCCGATGTCTGTGGCAATGGCCGGCCAGTCTCATCCTCCTGACTGCTACCTTCTTGCTGAGCCTCAGCAGTTGCCCATACAGGTCCTTGTTGGTTATGTGGATGTTCTGATCCACATTCAGAACAGATCGTAGCATTCTGCATCCATCCAGAGACTTCTGCAGGGTGGGTGTCAGGGTTCAGCTTTCGCAGCCATACAGGAGGACAGACTCCACAGTGGCGTGGAATAGGCTCAGCTTGATGTGTCGAGGGAGATTCGAGCACCACACTCCTGACATACCGTTCAGGGCCCTCCATGCTAGTGCCTTCCAGACCTTAATGTCCTGTTGTGTGGAGTTCACCCAGGAACCCAAGTATTTGAAGTCATTGACCTCTCGCAGAGCGTCGCCATCTGATGTTGCAATCGGCGGCTGGTCCGTGTAGATGTTATAGGTGATTACCTCAGTCTTCTTTGCATTCAGTCTGAGGCCAACCTTAGCACATTCCACCTCCACTCTGTTCAGGAGTTCCTGTGCCTGCTCCACACGGTCAGACACCAGGCAGATGTCATCTGCGTAGTCTAGGTCGGCCAGGATTACAGCAGGGCTTCTACTAGACTCTCTTGGTGTAATTGTGAAGCCAAGCTTCTGCTCCCGCCCGTTGATGGCTGTCCTGAGCACGTAGTCCAGAGCTATGATGAAGAGGAAGGGGGCAAGAGTGTTAGCTCTGTTTTGCCATACTGGGCAGTGACTTCTGTAAACATCAAGCATTTAAAAGCTTTTGAGAGCCCGCAAATTTAGGTGACGAAAATGGGAGAAATGATTCACTTTCACCAAAAGGCTCAAGTAACTACTGCAGTGCTGGGGTTCGAAACTACCCAAATCTAAATTTGACAAACTCCCTAATCTGCGATTTCATTCCGAGTTTGCATTTCTTCAGCGTGAAGAGATGATTGCACAAAGGCAGAATTTCCTCCCTCTGGTGACTCCAATTGGCTCCAATTTGAGGCAGTGACCTCATCTCGGGGGCATTGACACATATAATTCGCCTGGTGATATTTGAGCAAAACAAACAAATGAAAGCCCTCAGCGAGTGTGCAGTCTGTGTCTTGTAGTCGGTGGTGGCGGGCCAGCGCTCGGCGGGTTGTGATCTTTTTACATCTGGGAGTCCAAAGTCAACATTCCAAACAACCTCCAGCCTCGGGAATGCTTTGCCAGGGTGAACGTGAGAGGAAATGGAGAAAATGAGCACACGAGAGTCAGGCTTTGAAGGCCTTGCCCACATGCAATCGTTCCTCTAGGTGCGTATCGTTGTTAATGATGAACTCTAATGACGCAAATGATGGTCTGCTGAGCAGAAATGGAGGTGGTGATTAATCAGAGCTCAGAGCTCTCGCTGATTTTCTTCTTCTAGTCCTCGTGTGGAAAATGGCCCGAACAATGTAGTGCGCACACTTTTTCGTTCCACTTGACACGTTGAGTGTATGAGGAATGGGATTGAAATTCAGGCTTAAAGATCAAGTCTTTTAATTACGTAGATGGAGAGGATTTAAAGGCCTCACTTGAGCTGTGGATTTTTTTTTCCCCCTTCTTTTTCCAACCGGTGTCACTCTTCTCCTGTGGTTGACTTCCTGGCAGTGTGGACCATGATGTAATTGTGGAAACGTCCCACTTGTGATTCAATGAGGAATTTTACATCTGGCCGAGGTTGGCGTGTTCCCCATTACTAAATAAAGCCGAAGGAGTGCAGAAGGAAAATGAGAAGACAAATAAAATAAACATTGCCCATTAATATCGCAGCTGCGATGTTTGTTATTACTAATCCCTGTCAAATGTACACGGAGCATTTTACAGTGCTCTTTACCATACAGTAAGTGCCAACATGAAGAAAACAGGTTGATGTGAAGTGCATCCTGCGTTAATGCAAGGAGTATTATGCAGATTTGAGGATTACAGAATTCTTCTCTCCAGAGTGGTTTTTCAAAGTGTGCCAGAAAGAGAGAGAGATATAGAATGACTGACACCTTGTCATGCAATGCTATACATTTTCAGTCAAACCCCAAAAATAACTTCGCCCCTCCCCCGCGCACACACACACACGCAAACTAATGTTATCATCTCACAATATACATCCTCAACGCTGCACGGTGATACACTGGTTAGCAAGTTTGCTTCACAGTTCAGAGGTTGTGGGTTTGATTCCATTCCGGCCCAGTGGAGTTTGCATGTTCTCCCCGTGTCTGCGTGGCTTTTATCCGGCTTCCCCCTACATCCCAAAAACTGCCGATTGGGCGCTCCAAATTGCCCATAGGTGTGCGAGTGTCGCACGCATGGATGCAAATCACTCCACGTATGCGGGGTTTGTTGTCAAAATAATACATTTACGGAAACACACAGCACTACAGCGGCAGTTCCAGTCAAGACCCGGCAAAACTCCCACTCACTGTCTACCTTTTCCGGGTACAGAGGACCCGTTATAAACATCACACTGTCCATGTTACACGCAAAATTATACATTGTACAACAATAACCGTATGTATCATATTTTTAAACAATAATTAGCTTCGACTACCAGCAGTATTGCGAGTTCTGATTATCATCACTTCAACAGCGTTATTGACCTGAAACACAGCACAACAGCGGCAGTTACAGTCGAGACCCGGCAAAACTTCTGCTCACCGTCTACTACTTCCGGGTACAGAGGACCCCCGTAGTTGTCCCAGGTGCCTTATTGAAATCCCCAAATACTAGCCACTGATACAATATAGTACTATTTGCATATAACGTGTTCAGATTTGCATATCACGTGTTCAGAAACATTCACAAAAGTCATTCAAAAGAATAATTAACATGGCGGGTGAGTATGAATGTCCATTCAAATAAAGAAAAAAAAAAAACACCATGGGCCCCACACGAGTCCGAATGGATCTTCGTCTCTTGACTGTGATGATAAATTTCTGCTTTTTGTTTAAATTAATACTGTCTCAAGTCATTTGTGTGCCGCCGTCATGAGTGGAATTACAACCCAAAATAAACACGCATTGGACCAAAATCGAATAATCTATTTTAAGAGTACATCAGTGTACATTCCCAACAATTATAATACAACACCAGAGGCGTAGTCAAGCCGGGGCGAGCCGGGGCGCGCCCCAGTTAGGACTCCCTGCGCCCCGGTTGAAAAAATAAAAAATAAAAAATCGAGCTTTTTCGATTCTTCGTTTTCATGCCGTTTTTTTCTTTCGGTCTTGCGCGAATGTGCTTGCGCTATTCTATGTGCGCGATGTTATCCATTCACCGTTTGCCTCCCGGACCCGGATGTTGTTTTAGCGATCAGCGAACGGCGTGGGTGATGTTCGATTTTTTTTTCCTGTGGGCGTGCGCCCCTAATGGAAAAATTCCTGGCTACGCCTCTGTACAACACTGAAGTGTGTACTTACTGTGGGACCTCACTCTCCCACTTTTGCAGAGGTTCATTTATTTATGAGTCTGTAATGTAATCTTGTGATTATAGTCATGAGTGGGTGATTTCAAAAAAGATTTTATCTCAACTGAATTACAGCTATGTATATCTAAGCATTCCTAAGTGTGTCCATCGGTTCTCAATCTAATAGAAGGTTTGCATCCCAATCAAGAGGACTCGACCAGTGCAGGCTGATTTAGAAGAGCACTAGAATTCAGTTAGTGACTTTTAATGGGCGCCTGGACCGTTTCTGTGGCACGGATTCACTCTGTGACGATTTTATTACCTCATTTTCAGGGGCGCTGTATAGTCGCTCCTCTAAGCTGTTTATGTCTGCTGAAGATAAAAGAAAATCATTGCTTTATTAGCCAGATGGAGAGGATTTGTTTACAGAGCAGACCTGCGTCGAATAACTGAACCTGCCTTATTCCTTATAAGCTGTCCCGTGTGTAAAATAGCATTTTCCATCAAAACCCAGTGCTGGCGACGATATTTCATCTCCAGATAACGTTTTGTCCTGCTTGGCTTCTTGTAAACTTTGCAGCGCGGATGTGTGCTGTCCTCTAACAGCATCGGACAGACATCATGAACGCACAGTATATGATGAGGAAAGTACCCTCTGATGACTACCTAAGCACCTTGCATTGAAATAAAAGACGGCCTGCAGCGACATCTGGTGTTAAGACAAGGTATAAACACCCATAAGTTAGTATACACAGGGCTCAGATACTTAACGAGAAAAAAAAAAGAGATCGGAACAATTCTAATTCAAGACTTAGTCATCTGTGGAATATGTTTTATGAATTATTCTATTTCTTGCTCATGCAGTTTGGCTAATCGACACGGAGTTGTTCATGTGATTTATACAGAATAGTGAGTTAACCCTGAAAACTACCTTGAAATATAGATTACAAATTTATTATTAAAAAAGATATTTTTCTTTTCAAGCAACAGGCTTTGTAGCCCCAAAAAGTTCAATTTGTACATGTTAGTACTTTGTATGTCCAACTCAAATCATGACTCAATACACAAAAACACTGGTCTGTTGCAGGATAACCTTTATTAGGTAATACATGAAATTACTTGCTTGTTTTTTCCTCTTCATTTTACCAAGGCTACGAATTGGAACCGAAAGTGACAGCAGCTTACAACACTAAGACGGCTAATCAAACAGTACAGTTCAAAAAGAAGCGTCGTTACAGTCAAGTACAGAGCTTCTTGTAGTGTCAACAGTTAATTCTCGATTTGCCAAAGAACAAAGTGGAGTGCAGCAGCATGTGTGCAATGACAGTTGTAATATTTATTATAGATGATCCATGCGGGTTAGTGCAACACTATTATGTGAGTAAGCTACAGGCGCGTGTGTGTGTGTGTGTGTGTGTGTGTGTGTGTGTGTGTGTGTGTGTGTGTGTGTGTGTGTGTGTGTGTGTGTGAGAGAGCAGTGATATGGATTGTTCTGATTGGATCTCTTCTTCTGCTCATCTTTTATGCGGCCGAGTTTCAAGTAAATTCCTTGCTGCTGCTGTTTTATGCATTTCATCATAACTGCAAAGAGCTTCAGGACAAACGGCTGCTTTGAACTAGAATACAAAATAAGCTTGAAGGGAGGGGTTGAGGGGAAAATATTGCAGCAGCGAAGACGGTGCAGTCAACTACGAGTCCCCCATGATACTGACATTTTAGAGTACGGGACTACTGAATTCTAATTGGACATGATGCTCTTATCTGTTTGTACTCGTCTAGTAATATAGGCTGAACTGCATCTTGTAATTCATCGAAGGTCAAAACTGCAAAATAAAGAAATGGTCAAGAGAGGGGTTACAGACGCCTGAAATAAGAAATAGTTTGAAACGTTAGGTTTGAAAGTTTGCGGGCGTTCAGGGGACAAGCGGCCCGAGACTCAGCTCGACGTGGTGCGTCAGCCAAATTGCCTTGGCGGCGGCGTCAGTGCCCCCCTCCTCGCTCGGCCTGACGGGAGCGGCGAGGTCCCGAAAGTCGTGCCGGATCTTAAATGTAACGGTCACATCGGCGTCATCCTCTTTGCGTGGGATCACTTTGATGAAGAAACCAATCTTGTTGGATTTTCTGAAGGCAACAATGCTGGAGGAGAAGAGCAGATGCAGAGTCGGCTGGCAGTTAGAATTCTCAAAGCGCGTGTGTGCGTGATACTTACTCCGGGTCATCCTGGAAGTCCTGCGGTTCGGCCAATTCGTCATACTCAGCAGCGGCATCCTTCCCTGCCAACACCAGCTCCTTGCGAGGCACGATGACCTTCAAGACAAACACCAGCCAAATGCTCTTACCTTGCCTCTTCAAGTTCTAACCGTCATCCTACGTGACATCAGCATATCACGCAAGCATCAGCTCACCACGGCAGAGCTGAACTGTGTGTGGATTCTACTAATGTCTGCCGCACCTTTTGTTGTCTTCCACCAAGGAGCAAAAAAAAAAAAAAAAAAGCGCTTCCATCGACCTATTTTCAGCCAGCAGCACTACGTGATTAAGTCTGAACGCGTCTCGCCTTTTTGCTACACTTGGTTTGAAAGGACACAGGTAAGGAAAACAAGAAGAAAAATATCTTTGGGAAGTTACTGTGAAGTGAAGTTGACTTCCAAACATAGAAAACTACCAGCGTGCGGCATTAGGGAATGTTTTGACTGAAGTTGCTGCGGCATAATTGTGCAAAATGAACATTTCCCCCAGTGAGTCACTAGCAAACGAGTAACGCGCACAGGTCAACATCATGTCACACCGAGAGGTGAGCCAATTCCCCTTCCCTCCACCTCTTAGCCTTTATTTTTGGAAGGCCCGGTCAACGGAAGTCAAGCATGAGTCCCTCCAGGTGTTTGAATACCAAATGAAGCAGAGAGATGAGCGCATGCTCACTTTGGCCGTAATGTGCCTGGAAATGGGCCAAGCTCTTGTTTTGGCCACGAGCTCGGACTTATCTAGTCAGCGCCAGTGACTTCATCATTAAAAGAAGCCAAGACAAACAGGCTGTCGTGTGGGCTGGACCGGGCCCGGCCTCGGTACGGCCTCTGGCAACATGCGGCTCAGCGGACCGTCGCCGGATGGAATCACAACTCCGGTCATTGTGCCTGTGACAGCTGACAAATGGAGCTCAAACTGGATCTGACTTCCCTGTGAGACGAATACTGCCAGGTCCAGATAGCCAATGTGACATGGCAGCACTGGCTCAAATTCAAAGCAGTTTTTAAACAATGTTTTATTGTTTTTAACATGCAGTGGCATACTACCAACTTCTCAATGCCCACTAACCATACACGTTTAGCAATGTTTCCGCTTTTTTTTTATTTATTTTTTTTATACATGACTTCCCCTTAATGTGATCACCGCGACTACTTCACAAAATCTTATCACGTTTGTATAAACATAAATTAGCAAATCAAATAAGAATACAACAATAATGCAAACAAATCTGTGGCTTTATCACTTCAACGTTTCATGTTTCATGAAACCATGGATGCAAAACTGTGGGCTGCATTTTGGAGCTGAAGCAATCAAAACACGATATAAAAGCAAAAATAAAACATCCATATTAAAAAAAAAAGAAAAAAGCCTAGAGCCTGGCAGAAACTCTGAAATTGCTGCTATTGCAATTTGAAAATTACCTTCAGCTACACTGCGATTTAAATTGGAATATGATGAATTGTTCATCCCCAATTTGTAACCACACTGTCTGTTTTTGTTTCTCGACAGTTAAAACATCATGACTACTTTCCACCATGCTGAATTTCCTCTATACTACCTTAAGGGACAAATATCTGCCATTTTCCTCGCCTCCACAAACAGCCATTGTACCACTATTATAGAATGTGTAAATTTTGTGCATCAGTGCCAGAGAGACCCGGAACTGCAGTTATACTTAATTTCAATGGCCCCCCTGCGCCGTAAGCAGGAGACAACGCACGCACGCACGCACAAGCTGCTGAGATGAGAAAGCCCTGAATACAAACAACCAACGAATGTTGGGATTAGCCCGGCAAATGTGATCCCAAAGCGGCAATGAAAGACCAATAACAATTTTTCTTCCCCACAGTTGCTCACTTGGCCAGGTAGCCCTCGACTGCAGCATTTTCCAAAAGCGCTGCTGACTGCTAATGTTCTTTCACTTGAGGCCAATTAACCAAAACATGCCTGCAAAGACACATCAGTTTATCACTGCTGGCTGCTGTATTTGTATGTTTTTCGTGTCTTAATTTGGATTTTACCCTAAATAATGTATATTTAAAAGGTGGTACACAATAAAAGTAATAACTCAAATACACTGCAGCCATTTAATTTCATTTAAGTACATGATAGAGGTCATACCTCTGCAGTACTGTTGATGTCATCGGGATCGTCCTCGTCACAAGAAACCAGTGTGACGTGGGTGACGTTCTCCACTGGGTTGGTCAGAGTCAGCAGCACTTGACTCTCCTACAGAGATAAGAAAGCAAAACGTTCCGCTCACTTCAATAAAACCAGGTTTGCTTTTCCTGGAGATCTGATGAACATCTGCTCGTTGGAGACATTTTGTAAACCTACAAGTATACGACCAAATCACACCTCCACAGTGCCATGATGAAAATATGAACAGAATAAATGATGAATACAAATGCAACATATTTGATGATTATCCCTTTTCTAGCATCTAACTAGACAGACTCACCTTCAAGTGGCGCAGATTTGGAATGGACATAATTCTCACTTCAGGGATGTAGCTCCTACAGAAGAGAAATGCAGGACTAAATTTACAGTTTATTACAAACAATCATAAAAAAAACATGCAAAGATGTTTCATTTTAAGTGCAAAGTGAAAAACAAGAAACACTATAAACGCTAATTGAGAGCAACCTATCAAAATAAATCAATAATATTACATCCCCCCGGGGTAAAACTGCAAATGAGAGCATTTCTTGAATACATAAAAATCACCATAACAAAGACAAAGAAGCAACAAAGAACAACACTGGTAATTTCGGATTACATGTACATCTGATTACTAAAAATGTATCGATATCGATACTGTCAAATATCTGCACTGCTGCCAACACATACCAGGCCCATTAGGCCCACCTGCACACTAACAACAACAAAATGCTGCAGCCTTCGAATGTTGAAGGTGAATGTGCGATGATCGACACTCACACAGCAACCAGTTGAATCTTAAACTTGATTGAAGTTGGATTGAATTCGGGTTTGCTCAGGTTGTGCTCGCATTTCTGAAAGGAAAAAAAAAATGAACAAGTCAAATCCATCTAAATATGGGATATAAATTATTGACTGAGTGTGTCGCTGGACTGACCCTGCAGCGCAGCGAGCGCTTCATTAGCAGATGTTTGTGCCGCGGGTGCAGCTGCGAGGCTCCTGCGGGCTGGAAGTCCGGCTGGAGGAGGCGCTGGCGCAACCGGGTCACTGCAAAGAGGAAATCACTTGAATGATGAATACATTTTTGTGTAGCGTACTAGCAGTGGGTGAGTACATGTACCAGATTGTGTCTTAATTCAAGGAACTTTAACTCATGAAGAATGTCAATACCCATTTAACACATCGATGAATACTGTGCATCGGAGAGACAGAAAGGTCTTTGCTCGCAATTACCTGTCAATGTGTTACTTCAAATTTTTATGTATCCACGGTACCAGTGCTAGTGATACTTGGTATCAGTATCGGTGAGTACTCAAGAGTGATTATTATTGGTATTGGTCTGAAAATAATTAGTGATTTTGAACATCCCTATACAGTACAATACCGTGATTCCCAACCAGAGTGCAGCGGCACCTGTTTTGATTTATTATTTATCTATTAATGATGTCACTTTGACATATTTGTTTTGTGGCGTTCCACATTTTTTGATGGTAAATGGGTGCCTGGATTTAGGGTTAGAAAAGGTTTGTCGTAGTATACTCTATGTAGCAAATTTGTATCATGAGAATAGTGAAAACATGATTTGCACAGTACATAATTAATAAAACTAAATGACAGATTAAACAGTCAAAATTGTTGGACAGGAATATCACTGGCCATTTTTTACTATTTTGCAGCTGACTATTTAGCAAGGCTAACTGCCTCCAAACGTTCGTTATAGTAAACCTTAAGCTTCTTGCAGTAGATCCAAATAACACTAATTGGCAATACCTTTGATTAAAGCAATCAGAAAAGTGTCCAAACATTATCGAGGAGATGGTTTACCCTCTGGCAAGCAGATGGGCCTTGTGTAGCAATCTTCAGGCAGAGGCTCCACCTCGTCAACAGCCTGGGCATGCTCGATGGTGATCTCTCGCTGGTCCTCCCCCTCTTTAAGGCTGCAAAGAAAGATGGTCAGCCATCAATATTGCCAACCTCCATCCATCTCTGCGCTAATGAATTTCCCTTTTACCACTAAGGCAATTATTCATTATCATACAAAAGATGGGAAAGAAGTATCACTCTGTAAGTATGATATAATGAAACGGAGGGTGCCAAACCGCTGTCAATATGCAAATCAGAATGTGGCCCTTTCAAGTCACAACATTTAATCAAGTCGACGGTGAAAAATGTAACTCACGAAAGACCGGCCAGAGTGGAAATGGGCGCTCCGGACCTCTGCCGCTGCAGTCGTGTTCCAAGGCCATATTTTTCCTACATGATGGAGAAAGAACGGGGTCATCTATTCAACACGAGTAGTGCTTAATCTACAGTGATGTTTTTTTTCCCCACTTCTATGGATTGTTTTTAACGGAAGGTGACGTGTACAGTAACCAAAACGATGGACAACGTGGAGAACAGCTGTCAAGCCAGACAAACAAAAATGTCAAGAGGCAATTCATTTATATCGTGAGAGACAAACACCTTTCTACTGAGGATAGCAGGAGAGAATTCAAGCTGAAATTGTCGTATTATGTGCGTATTGTATGTTTTCATATTAAGATGTACAGGGTCGTAACATAAAAATCATTTCAGCTCACTCAAACCATCTACAATTTTAAATAGATGTATTTAAAAAAGCTGAAGTTTAACATTTACATTTTTCTTCAGGGTTAAGAATGACATCACAAGCATTGAAACTATACTTGGAAAAAGTCAAACTACAATGTACAATGCATGGTGTCCATTCTCAAGGAAATTCAATGAAAATACATCAATATGACAGATTTGAACTTGGTGCAAAAAAATTAAAGACCAAGAGGGAAGAAAATACACAATGCACCTGTGAAATAACTGATGCTCTAAGAAAGAGATTAGAAAATCTCTTGTCTGAATATTTTTGGGATTTTCTTTTATAAATATTTAGTTTTTCACCATTACATGTCATTTTATTTGCCTATGAGCTATAATTGCACAGTTATTCAATATTTCATCATATGATGTCAATTGTTTTTGGAAGCAACCTATACTCTTCTTTTTAATATAAATGTGCAAGACTAAGATACTAATGCGTTTCTTCTCCCCTGCTAACCTCACACAAAAAAGGCTCCGCTGTGCGTTTCACCACAGGGGCATTCATGTGATCTGTGAGGTCAGACACTAACAATTAAGAGATCAAGACTACAGTACATACTAAACTACAAATATCCAAATAGAACTCACCACCACATGAATAGTGTGTTGCTGGTAGGGGGGGGATCAAAAATAAAATACCGGGGTGCGTTAGCAAAGGAAAGGGGAGAGAACAAAGATGCATGAGCAAACAACAGTTGGCGTGCGACAGCAATACACAGCGCAGATTCTCAATTGGATAAACAAAAAAAGACATGTAGGACATCTCAATTTAAGCGTCAAGGCAAACTGATGTTTGTGCTTTTTAGTGCCACTTTGTGTCTAGTCGATACAACAATCAACTTGGTCCTGTGACATACTGATATACTGTGTTGAATATTCAAGTGAGTCTCCGTTTGTCACAGAGGAAAGAGCGTACCGAGAAAGCGAGAGGCATGCACTGTCTTCTCCTGGCCAGCTTCTTCCTGTCTCGCTCCTGCTTCTCTCTGTGAGCCAATTGCTGGTAATACTCAATCAGCTTGTTGATCTGCGATAAAGAGAAATTCACATCAGGGCCTTTTTTGGTTCTCAGTCGTTTTTCACACTTTATTCACGTATGTGTTACCCCCACCTACACTAGATGGTGGTCACACTTCATCAATGTGGATCGTGTTTTTTTCTATAGTTCTTCAATATGTGTATGGCAGCTGAGAATGGCTATGTTGAAATCAATCATTGCCTTTGCAGTAAATAAAGGCTTTACAATTACATTCTAGATTCGATTAATTCAATTTCCATTATGTCCCATGGACAAAACGGCATCTATATCTGAAGCAATCCATCGATCGGCACCCGCAGCAGATTGTGCTCAACCACAGAGGTTGCACTGTACAAAGATACACGCTGAGCTATTCCGAGAATTCTGTCAAAGACAGCTATTCAGCACATCAAAACATGTGATCATCCCAAGGCAATGTAAATGACTGCAAAGAAGAAATGGGACAGCATACTCGCTGATTATGGCAGTTCTCAGGCTCTTGCCACCCGCCGCTGGCTGCAAATAAACGCAGAATTACAGGACATAGTCATTAAACATGGCCAACAGTCTCACATATCATACATCCTATAGCAGCACCCACCCACTGACTTGTCAGCCATTCCTACATCCCTGGAGGTCCAGCGGCAGAAGCCACAGGCCAGGTAGTATGCTTTTTTCATTGTCGTCTTGGTGGGGTCATCGGGCAGAGGAGCCGGGATGTTGGTGGCCCGAGTCGACAGGGTGTGCATGCAACATGGGCAGTCGAAGCAGTTGGCACACCTACAATAGTAGAGGGATCAATGAAGTATTGTAAAAACACCACCTGCAATATCAACTTTGGAGATATGTAGACGTTCAATTTAACCTCACCTGTTCTTTTTCAGCTTGGCTTCTGCAGATGGCATGTTTTCCAAGCAGCTTGGACAATAATGGGAGTCCACCTGATCAGTGAGACATGAAAATCTAGTTATTTGTGCGGTATGTCGATAAGTTAGAGTAAAAAACACTCTGTTATTTACTCTGGAATCACGGACATTCCAAAATGTTGTTACACAAGCTTGCTAAAAGCAGCAACATCGGTGCACATTGTGGAATGGAACAAATACTAATATATAGTTTGAATTTGATCATAAATTCGATCTGAAGCCGGTGAAAGGAAACGTCGATGATGAAATTTAAAATAATGTTTGGTTTCGGAAGCAGAATTTGGCCTTTCTGGGCGTGGTGTTTGTATTGGTGTCTAAATCAAAGTGCATTGACAAATCATATAGCAGCTAGCTGTGGCATGAAATACTATAAATGATTGCAGCAAGTTTTCGTTAACATTCATGAACTCGTCAATGATTAACAGTTAGCGAATGCTAGGCTAGGTAGCTTTTACGCCCATCGACGCTAGCGCTAGGACTATAAACGGAAGTTAAACACACACAAAGCCAATCAAATGACAGGATTGTTTTACAATTAGTGACTGGCAGGTCGCACAGCCAATCTATACATTTGACCCCGCCTATCTGTCAGATCGACGGGTAGCAAAGCAGCTAATATCACAGAACCACTGACTTTAAAGAAAAGAAGCTAAAACGCTAGCGTGTCAAAATTAAAAGAGAAAATCACATAACCTACGTACCTCGTGAGACACACATTCTAGGGATCGTAGCTCACTGCAATAACGACAGTAATACAGTTGAGAGAGAGGAGCCCGGATCTTTTTCTCTCCGCGAACCAGATAGACGACTCTATCCGGCTGGAGAAGCGACGCCATCGCTGCCCGATTTCCACGGCGACTGTGCTTGTCTCGTCACCGCTGGTCGGCTGTTGTGGAAGCGAATCTCGAGCTTAATGTCGACCTCTTGTGGCGATCGTTGGAACTGAATCCACGTTCACAAATAGCTGCAAGACAGAAGGGATGGCCTGGAAAAATAATTATCCACCCATCCATCTTCCATACCGCTTTTCCCCACGGAGGTCGCGGGCGTGCTGGAGTAAAAACCCTACGATGCAAATTCCCACACTTACATATTTGTTACAAATCATTTGTACTCATTGTATATGACTTTCAATGTGCAACATTATAGATACACATTATGTACAATAAATCAACAGTTTTGTAGATAGAATTTGGTATATTATATTTCACTGTATACTTCTTGTGATGTATATAGTAGCACTCTGAAAAATATTCTTCTTCCCACTTTTCTACAAGCATAAACTTTATTTAGTATATACCAAAATGCAGCATCCAAGATATTCAAAGGGGTATTTATAATTAACTGTTTAAAAAGTTATTTGTTTGCACTTCAGAGACTGTTCTTTTTACAACTTTTAAGAGTTAAAACAGTACTTCTATTTTTTTTTTCAACACTAGCTGATATTAGATGCCAAGTTTAGTTCCTTAACTGTCTTCAGAGTGGTTAAGCCTGTCCTAGTACAAATACTGTAACGTCTTGTTCATATGACTGACAGAAAAACAAGAGAAAGATACAGTTTGTTAATCCAGTGAGGGAAATGACACTATCACAGCATCACACATATTCTACAAATACACTTAAATCAATAACACAATTTACAAATAGCTTGGAAAATGTTGCTTTTTACACAACTTGATCTTCTCTAACAAGCAGCGGAACAGTGACATTCACAAAAAAATATACTATTAATAACAGTGATTATAATGATAAACTCCTCTTGTGATGTTTGACAGGTGCATTCAAAAGTTCTGAAAACACCTACGTTACGTTTCAGGCTCATCCTGACAGCTTAATATCGAACATTATTATTAACTTTTACAGTACTTTGTTGGAGCACCATTGGGAAGGAGATTTAGATATAATCTTAACAAGAAAAATTGAATAATAACGTGATATCCTTGTGTGTGTCTAATCAAATAACTGATAGAGTCAGTGTCCTTGCAGTCGATGACGTCATGACTGGGTGTCCCCATGCCAACCAGCTCGTACGCCTCTCCTCCTCTCTCTCTCCTCTTCATAACTGGCACTGCAGAGGGAAAGCGGACATTTCCCCGAGCTCAGAGTGCAGGTGGCCGTCATGTGGAATCTGTTGTCTCCGTCATTGCTTTTCCTGCTGCTTGGCCTGCTGCGGCCTTGCAACGCCGAAGGAACCCCGCTCACTCAGGTAGCCGCTGCCGAAATGTAAAAACATGAACTTGTGTGTGTTGAATATTCTGTACTAATTAAAAGCCGTGCGTTGTGATAATCAGCAGTGGTAAGAAAACGATACCACTCTACTGGTAATATAGGAAAATAATAGAATCTAATAAAGTATTACTGTAATAGGATTGTGAACTTTTAACCCCAAGTAACTGAGTTTTTTGTAGCACTGTACCAGACAAAGATTAGTATTAGTAAGACTATCACCAATATCAACAATAAAATGAGGTAAAAAGGCTTAAAGGTACAGCGTATGAGTTTTAGCAAAACCTTGTACAAATACATATTTCAATCCACAAATATGTAAAAAGAATCCGTATCCGGAGGCAAAATCATAAATGTCTAAGATGAGTCAACGAACGTGTGATTGAAGTCACAAATGATGAGAGCCTAGGCTTGTTAAAATTTGTTAAAATAAAGGCAAAGGAAACATGGATTCATATGAATTTATGTACATCAGTTGGAGTTGATAAATTACTAAAGACTTTGACTTATAGTCTTTTAAGTGCGATATGCAATCGCGTCCGATACCAGTATGAGTATCAATGCAGTTTCTGATACCGATACCAACTCCCGAATACCACTAGTACTTTGTAGATAAAGAATGAATGTGTGCCCCCCCCACCCCCTCCAGTGGTGCAGCCCACTTGCAGATGGTACCATCTACAAATACCAGGCCAAGCCCTTGAATGGCAGTCGTACTGTTAACTTCAGTCACTTTGCGGGAAGGACTGTCCTCTTCGTCAACGTGGCCACATACTGAGGTTATACCCCTCAGTATTGGGGTAGGTGACCACACACACACACACAAATGAAATAGAAGATATTTTAAGTGTGCCAAATGTACCTCTTGCCTTATGCAGAGCTGAATGCACTTCAGGAGGAGATGAATGTTCACGGACTTACTATTCTCGGCTTCCCATGCAATCAGTTTGGCAAGCAGGAACCGGGGAATAACAGTGAAATCCTGGCAACCTTAAAGTAAGAAATTCCAAATTGAAACAGTTATATAAAGTAAGCTCTAAGTGTGCTGTTAGAATTTCAGCGGTAACCCACACTAGCATTCCTGTCAGTCATCAAGGCTTCATTTAATCTGCTTTCTTACAATCAGTGAGTCTTTCGGGGGAGGATTCCTGTCTCACATTCCATCAGTCATCTCATAATTAGCACACTGAGCTGTAACGAGGAGGGAATTCGGGCCAGCTTCCAAGCGTTGAAAGACTAACCACTCATAAACTTCTCTGCCTGAATTCCAGGCATGTCAGACCTGGCAACAACTTTGTTCCAAACTTCCTGTTGTTTGAGAAAGGTGATGTGAATGGGAAAGACGAGCAAGGGGTTTATACCTTCCTCAAGGTAGGTTTTTACGGCTTGCTCTAAATGTACTCCTGATCTGTGTGTCTCAACCTTTTTGATGACGTGCTATTTGCTCACTTGTCGCTTTCCTTTCTCACCTACTTGTGTGTACTTTGGCTTCTCAACAGAGTTCCTGTCCTCCAGTATCAGACAACTTCGGTAACCCCACCAACAGACTATTCTGGGATCCGTTGAAAGTCAGCGACATCAAGTGGAACTTTGAAAAGTTCCTGGTGGGCCCGGACGGAAAACCCATCATGAGATGGTATCCGTCCGTCAGTGTTTCCGAGGTGCGAGCTGATATACGCAAATACCTGTTCGAGCGTTACACAGAGGAGGTTTTCAATTAGATTGTCCTGCCAAACCATTTTCACAAGTTGTAAAGTTGACGTAAATCTAGCAGTTCCTCTAATTTCTGAAGGTAGCATGTTGAATGAAGAAGAGGTTTGAAAACAGAAAGTCTGCGGAGCCTCTTTGGAGTCTGAGATTCAAGGCTAGCTTTTTGGTGCATTCAAGCTGTCTTGCTATCCCACAGTATCATGATATTTTCGCAAACGGGGACCTGCTGGCATTTACAGCTTCAATGTCAAGAACTTGTAATAAACCAATGACAACTGCACACTTGTTTGCTATCTTTTACTGGAATGCAGATCATGTGGGGATGATGTCCTGTTTCCATCTTAATATTAAAAGTGTACAAATAAGAAGGCTGCGAGAACTCAGAAAGTCAGTTGTTTTTTGGAACAAGTCTTATTTTTTGAAAAAGCTTTCCTTTTTTTGTATAGTTTTTCAGCATGGAATATTTGAATGCTAGATTTTTAAACAAGTCAATAATTATGGTGGAATACTGTAAACTACATTTCTAATATGACTTTCACATTCCTTATCTATGATGTACAAGAATACAGAACAAAAACATTTAATATTAACCTCGAAAGCTCACATACTGACAAAAACAAAATATTTTTTGCAATAATTTTAGTTCTAAAAGATGTACTTTCAGTTTCTGTACTTTTTTAAGGGGTAGCGTTAATTTGTTAACGCAAATGTTTTTTTAATTTATTTTTAGTTATTTCATTTAACCTTGGTACATACCAAACGATTGAACAAATGTTTATTATAAGCATTTATGGGCTCTTTATAGCAGTTTTTCATGTCCCATGGGATGTATGTTGCAAATTTCTGGGGGAATTCAAGAAACTAAAAAAAATAAAAAAAATAAAAATAATAATCTTGACACTTACCTTGCTCACAAAAGTAAACCTGAATCCTGTATTTGGACTAAATTATTTTAGGATCATGCCAAACCTCAAGCCACCCATGTAAATTTGTACTAAATTATTTTCAGGCTCATGCCTCACCCATAACCACCCATGTATTCATTTGTAAATCAATTGCATAAACCTGCCAAAATGCCACTGCCAATATGCATTGATTCAAAGACTTTGTGGCAGCCAAAGAAAGAAAATAAATTGCAGTCGGCATCATACATTATAAACATTTAGAATATATTTATTAAGCCAGTTAAATACAAAAGGTCTCACATGTGCTTTTGCCTACAGCAAAACAGAAAAAGGGCTACAAACCAAGACATACAACCGCCAGTAATTAAAGAAAATACCATTTCAAAAGTGCACATCTCCCTTCACTTCTCACCAGTCTGATTTGGTTCTTGGCAACCTAATAACTTGGTTAAAAATGAAGCTATATTACAGATTCTGCATGATTTTTGAAGCCCTTCATCTCACTACCTCACAACACCCAATGCGCAATCCTATTGAATATTCGGTTCGGACGTTGGTGAATTTAAGACTGAATTAGTTATTTAAAAAAAAAAAAAAATTCTCGACCGTGTTACAGCAAGGCAGGAGCTATAGATTTAACCAGAATTCTTCTGCTGTTACAGCTGCCTTCACTTATTAATAGCTATTAGAAGACCGCATAACTATTAAGTGCTGCACAGGGCTAAAAAATGTGCACGATATGATAGTGACATAGGTGGCCAAATAAAAGAATACAAGTGTTGTTTAATGAGATTAGGTCCATTTTCATGGTGAAAAGAAAGGCTTGTGTATATGTTGTCTGACACAAATGTCAATAGCTACAATATATCGGGAATACACTAACAACATTGAGCAGCATCACTAAAAGACAATGGTTCACACTTAGTCAATGCAACTATCAAAACAGCAGGTTATAAATAAATTATCAATCACAAATATGTTTTTGGTATGATACGTCAAAATCCCCCCTCCCCAAAAAAAGAAAACATTTTGTATGCAATAACCACATTTTCACCAGTTACACATGGGACGTTCCTATCACATCAATGTACTGCGAAAGTCTTCAAATCAATTGAGATTTGCTTTGCTTTGCAGTGGTTGAATTCACTTATGTTGTCACCCATTGTTGGAATGAGAATAGTTTTGCTCTTACGCTCTATCCCTACAAGTTGCAAAATCAAGTTGTTGCAGATTATGGCATAAAAAGTTATATTTTCTGGAAAAACAGTAGAGTGTTAAGTATCCAACATATTTAACAAAAGACTTTTCAGTTCATGATTTAAAAAAACAACAACGAAATAGTTCATGTTTATATTCAGAATAGCCAAGTATTCCACAAATAGCCTTATAAAACGCAAGTATAAACAACATTACAATAGAATATCTACAGTTCAGTAGGAAAATTATAGATCAAATCACACCTTTTCAAATCAAAACAAACTGATTTCATGCTACGACCCAATCTCCATTAGGTGGTGACACTTTAGTGCTTTCCGGGATCTATATTCTGTCGCTCCCTTTTTCCAAATCCGCCTCCTCCTCCCGCTCCTCCTCCCGCTCCTCCTCCTGCCGCCGCCGCTGCTGCTGCTGCTGCTGCCGTGGACTGGTCTGCAGGCAGACATGGGAACACTAAGACAATCTGTGCATTTCTCCACTTTGCTACCTTTGTATAGTGCGACTTTAGCATTGGGTGGTAACATAGGAAGAAAACAATAATGGGTGACTGCTAATGGGCCAATGACTAATGCTAAACGACAGCCAATTACAGAGTCAAAGTATTAGAAAGTGTTTTAACAGGCCTCACAGTGGTGAAGGAAGGCCCATAATGCACAAGGAGCAGACACACTTCTAGACAGATGCCAGCAACAAAGGAGTGCCAGTGTGATCACTCACAGACTTTGATATGACCACAGAAGCGAATGCATTTTCATTTGTTCATTGTTTTTTTCAGCTACTGACGTCAAGAAAAAAAATCTTCCCACACTCCGGATTTGATGCTTTCATTAACCATTCACCTTAAAGCGAGGTCAAACTAGCGTTGATTTCAGACACTGATGCTTCTTCATGGGCGAAGGACAAAAACATTTTTGTGTCTACCTGCATTATCTGGTGCTGGTCTTGAACTTTCCCCCACCGCTCTCCCTCCTCTGGGCTGTAGAAATGATGACGACTGCCACGGAAAACCCTGAAAAGAGACAACAGTGTCGTCATTCAAACTACGAGATGTTTCAAACACTGTTTTCCACTACCAGAAAGCTCAAAGTCTCTGTCATAATCTAAGTATAAGATGTCTCCGGAGCCTTGTCACTCAGTATTAACGAGGCGGAAGACCTCAATTCCATCATTCAGGGGTGCCTCCCAACATAAAATAGGGCACGGAGGCTAAAGAGAGCCTGGGTCTGTCAGTGGGACAGACATAGGGACCTTTGAGGACCCTTACCGGGGTAACAGGCTGGAAGTCTCGTACGGGGGGCGGAGCTGTGGCGCCTGCTGCATTGGGCATCCGGGGATGGAAGTGTACGGGCCAGCCCTCTAGGCCCTGCGGTCCCACCTGCACAAAGGGACCACAGTAGGGGGGGCTCAGCAGGCCGTTCACTGAGCCTGACGTGGGGTCTGAGGTACGTCTTTCCTGCCGCTGCCCCTACGAGGGATCACAAGTACATATGTGATCCCCAATCAGTGCGTGAATGCTAAACTGAGCGAGCATAGACGTGGCCCAGTTATAGCATGGCCCGCCACTTCGCCCCGGATGCACTGACAAACATGACAAGTGGAGTCAGGTTCTTGTCTCAACCTGCTATCCTTTAGATCAGTGACTTCTGCTAGGCACAAGGGGGCGCTAGTTTGTAAGCAAAAAATCATGCAGTGACCGCTTGGGGCTTTGGAATTGTCCTAACAAACAGTGTCAGCTATAAAATCATACTTTTTCACACACTGACACCTTCTCACTCTATTTCTCGCACACACACACACACTTTCACACACTACCTGCTTGTGATGCTGCATCTGCAGTCTTTCTAGCTTGCATCGCTCCGTGTGTTCTCTCTGACACTCGTTCTGTGCCTGATGAAGCTGTAGGACAACACGGGGAGCACAAATTCAGGCGTTCGGCGCAGTGGGATACGTGTGATCATAATCCTCATCAGGTGGTCGCTCACCTGATTGGTCAAATTCGTAATCTGAATCTGCAGTCGCTCCACCTGCCGCCTCAGGTCTTCTTTTTCCTCATTCATTCGTTCCCTGTCACTGCGTTCTTTTCTGAAGTCTTCTTCAAAGATTTTCACCTGGTTTGCATAGAGATTATGAATAGCAGATGAAGAGATGAACATATGAATGGAGCAAAATTTAATTTAATTCTATCTTTTTCATTTTGTCTGACCTGTTCTTTTAGAACGGCTATTTGGGTGAGTAGTTCCTGCCTCTTCAAGTTATTGGCAGCGTCCTGGCCAGGTTGTTGTTGGGACGATGAAGGGGCATGCAAATTTAAGGCGTCTTCTAAAGCCTGGAAAAAGAGAAAACATTTATATTTTCCTTTTGGGAAGGTGACAATACTCTTTGCAGTTAATACTAGTGTCTATGATTGTTTCGAGAAACATAAAAAGTTGAAGCAAAGCCGCGGATTGGTTTGCATTATTTTTGTACTTTTTATTATGTTTATGCCACACTTTGATTTTATGTTTGTTTTTGTAGTGCAAACTGAAAAGAGGAGTGCAACTCTTTCAGTGTTTAATAAGTTAGCAGCTAACTGAAGTAGACAAAAAGTATTTCATATTAATTCATGATATTTGATTTTATTCTAACTGAGACCAAAATGTGTATGTATAATAAATATGATATTGCTCATTATGATGAAAAATGAATGTACTGCTCGTGTTTGTTAAAAAAATACCTAGATGGGAAAAGGGCCTTGGGAAAAAAATAAATTACAATCGTAATATTGAAGGATTTAATCGATTTTTCAAAATCGTTCAGCCCGAAATTGACCGACCGACAAAGACCCTGGGGCACCTCTTGGATGTCCGTTTCACTGACCCTGTTGAGGCGTTGGATTTCCTTCTCCTGGTACTCTCGCTGTTTGCTGAGAGGCAACAGTTGGTCTTGCAGGTAGCGAACTTTCTGCTTCAACTCAGTCGTCTCAGTGTTCAGACACTCCTTCTCACCCTGAAACACGGGCCCCAGCGTATTCAAAATGGGTGTGTTTGGATTTGTTTTTCCGTTTTCAATTAATTTTGTTCACCTGCACATTTTCAATCTTATTCTTTGCCAACAGCAGCTTCTTGTCGTAGTCGCGCTGCCTCTGCTCTCGCTCCGCCTCCAGTTCGAGCACAGTCTTCTGAGAATCAGCAAGCCTCTGTCTGAGGTCAGTGATCTGCATTGTGTGGGGAAAAGTATTTACTGTGAGGGTATCAAATATCAAGAAAATATCCATTAGACACTATTCTCAAAAGTAAATTGGGAAATGGTTTTGTAATACAATTGCAAGGTAAAATGTTATCCAGTTAATCAATGGAATCATCAATTCTAAAATGATTCACTCGACTTGGTAGTCATGCACATTTGTTATTCTTCAAATGAAACCACAGTAACAAACATCTGCAATGTCACTTCTATTTGTGTGAAATAAGAGCAAGCCTAATGATGCAAATGCATATAGATGGGCTTTTGTGGTTTGACCGAGGCAACATGGTGCATTCGTCATCAAGAAGTGGCAAGTTTTTTGTGATGGAGGGCCTGATTACAGTACAGTACAGTGTGTGCGTCTAGCGGTCTCTGCGTGTGCGTGTCTGCGCCCCCTGTCTGCTGATTGCACCACAGAAGCGGGTCAGCAGATACAACGGCGGTTAAGGGGAATTCTCACTGACAGCGCGTGTGGCAAGTATGGTCAGATAGCTCAGCCATTGCAAGAGTGCATTTTTTCCACTCTACAAGCAAACAGCTGCTCGGCTGCAATGCATCACTTAAAAGCTAGGTGCCATTTACACTTCAAATTACAAGTCATGAACAATGTAAATTGATACCACAGCAAGGGTCTAAAATGTAATTGCGCACAAGCTGATGTTATTTTATAACTTTGCTTGCACTTCTGATAAATTTGATAAGACAACTGTCAAGGAAGTGAACAAAATTATGATCACTCGCATCATAACACACATTTAATCAAAATAATTTTGACTTGTGTTTGAGACCTGCTGTGTAAGGTTGCAAAAGCCACTGAATGACCTTAGGAAGGAAAAATGGGAGGAAATAAAGGGGGAAAGATATCGATAATATATCATAAATATATCGTAAATGTGAATTCTGCTTTAAAACTGAAATATGATGCAACAGACATAGCAATGTTTCCTTTCACCCTCATGGCAGCCTTAGTCATTACTGTACCTTCTGTTCAAACTGTGACTTCATTGAATTCCACTGAATGTCCCACTGCTTATTCACCTCCAGTACCTGTAGCAGGCAGCACATGTTGCAGAGCAAACAAAAAATATAGTCAATTCTATCCAAAATGCTAAGAAATAGAGGAACTATTATATAGCAAAAGAGGTAGAGACTCACATCTTTTCGTTGCTTCTCTAGGAGCTTGATTTTCTTTTCATAAGCCTCCACGTCACAAGGTTTGTTTGGGCTTTTCTCAGCAGCTTTTCCACTCTGGGGGCATACAGAACATTTCTACATGACATAAACCCCACGGTGGAATGCTTCATACAAGGGGAACAACTGAATCACTGAAAATTGTGATAGCATGGAAAGGTCTCCGCGCTGACTTGCCACCACAAGCTTCCTGGTTTTAACTTTGTCATTTGGACTTCGTAAAATAGTCAAAGATGGTTGGTTACCACAATGCTGCGTTGCTTTTAGCTTTTTGGTTTAATTTATATTTTTTAATATGTATTTAGGAACTGTTTTAAGGTTTCTCTTTAGGCATATATGATCATTTTCTCACATTCAAAGTGTATTGATGACTTAAGACATTTATTAAAATTTGTCTCAATATGTGTGACAATTTTAATAGCAAGAACTACAGCTCGACCATTTCATTTGAACTACCTTCTGAGGGGTGGAGGCTTCTATCTTCGGTTTCACCGTGGCACATTCATCTTTAACCGTCTCATCTTTGGTGTCGGGACCTTCCGTGTCAGACGCTGCCGCAGATGATGATGACGATGATGATGCTGCTGCAGCTGCTACTGCTGCTGCTGATGCCACTGCTGCTCCTCCTGTCACAAGCTCCTTCAGTTTCTGATTCTCCTGCCTGAAAACAACAGTACATTTTAGTGAACTGGGTTTGGTCCAGGATCAGGAAGCATTTTGGTAACACCCAACAATGCCTCAAAGGGTAACAACATTTGCATACGGTGCTGCAACAATCCCCTACAAAAGTGAAAGCATGCACGATTGGCACGCAACACTAAGTAAGCAATTGATCAAACAAAACATTACCTCAGCTGTTCCAAGTCTTGATTCCTGATATGATGATCCTCTTCCATTTTCTTCCGCAGCTCATTGTTCTCCTCTCTGAGCTGTTCACACAGAGTCTGCACACAACAATATGCACATTTCATTGTAAATATGTTTTACATCTAGCTGCACACGCTGAGAGATTGTTCGTTATGACCAGAATTAAAAAATGCCACGCAGCCTTATCAGGTAAGCAGGTGCACACACAAACAGACACAAGGCTTCCTGTATGACGTGCAAACTGTTTTTTTTCTAATTTGCATTCACAAATGGAAAAATGCATTGTGCATTATAAACAAAAACAACTCCATGTGGTATGCGCCTCCAAATTGTACATACACTACTTATTATTTCTCACATGTCACTATTATTAACCACTTGGCTACTCGGTTTAGAAATGAAATGTGAACTACAAGGGGAGAAAAAAATGACAGTATGAATATGAGACAATGGATACAAATATGAAATCAGCCAACCAAAAAGTTAGAATATCTGTCTGACAAAGTGCTCCACAAAAAATGACAGCCCACATAGGACTGAACAATTAATGCCAAAAGAAAAAACCAAAACAAGTAAGGACTGCAAGGCTGGTTAAAACATCACAGAATATCATAGCACCACTCCAATAAATGCGAAAATGCCCTCTTGGACTTTGCATGAAGGGGCCGATTTGTTTCCCGCATAGGACTGAACAATTAATGCCAAAAAAAAACAAAAAAAAACAAGTAAGGACTGCAAGGCTGGTTAAAACATCACAGAATATCATAGCACCACTCCAATAAATGCTAAAATGCCATCTTGGACTTTGCATGAAGGGGCCGATTTGTTTGAATGTCGGGTGTTTAACTCTACAATAGAGCCTTTACAAACAGGGGACATCCTCTCTTTTGTTCCTGCTCCGATACTACTTCAGGATGCAGAAAACTGTCCGATCAACTCAGTCACCCCTTGTTGGTGCGATTCAAATCAGAACAATATTTCCGATACAATTGCATTTGCACTGAGAATTGTAAAAAGCGAGGAGCCGCATATTGCGTTAAGCTTAAATATGTTGTTCAGTGAAAGTGCAAATTCTCATCTCGCACACAAAACATGTTGTCAGTATTTATTATATATTATATTATTATTATTTATTACTAAAATCGGCAATGCTGGCATTTCTTTATTTCTCCCAATCCAAGCTTGTCACATACCTGTAGGAGAGACGTCCTTAGTTCATTCTTTTGAACCTTCGAGGAAAGATGGTGAAACTCCACAGCCATTCGACCCAGGTGAGCTAAGAGCTGGTTTGGATTGGACTCCTCTGCAAATATGCTGAAGGAGCTCTCCAATTTCTTCAGCTGGCTCGCCAGCTCAACGTTCTCCTGAGGCAGGAGGGGTATGACGCCTACGGCAGACCGGGCCTGAAATTACAACACACCCACATGTCAATCAAATTTTCCTTTCAAGTTGAATCAGGATATGTTAAATGCATTTCAAAAGGCATCAGGATGTAGGACTCGTAGTGCTACTACTTTTGTCAAACAGCTCGTTTGGAAAAAACAATATCAAATGATGACAGCCGACCACAGAGAGTGACAAACAATCTAACCACAAATACATGTAGTAGTTATTTTAGAATATTAGCACATTGAAATTTTACACCATACATGTTAGTCGTATTCTGGCAGAGTATATAATGACCACATTTCTTAAGATGCAGCATGTGACTGAATCATGTGTGATTCCAGTCAGTGAAAATGCTGGACTTCCCCCTGGTTGACTCAGGCTAGAACTGCCAGTATTGTTACAGAGTTACTTCATCGGGATGGGTTTCTATTCTTGGGAAAAGACTTATTTAGTAAAGAGTGTCGGTACACAGACACACCAGTAAATGACTCATTTATCAGACAGATAAAAACCGTGACGAGTTTACATTGCACTTCTAAAACGGAACCAAAGGTTATAAATGTCGGTGTCAAAATAAGGTCGTACATACAGTCAAGGCATCGGACGTCCTCCTGTCCATATTGACCACTTCGAACTCTGATAAAGCGTCCTGTAAAAGCCTTAGCGTTAGGTAACACCAGCAAACACCCTTGTCAAGAAAAGTTAGACCAGTGGAAATGTTGTAAAAGTTCACACTCACGCTCATTCTGTTGGCCTGCATGGCCTTCGCTAAACAGCTTGCATTCGCTTCTCTGGGCTCAGTGGTGGGTTGCAAACAAGGTTTACCTTAACATAGGGTGGGGCAAGACAGTCAACACCATCCTTGAGCAATAAAAGCCGTTGTAATCTGAAAATGAACGAGACCCACTTTGCGTTTCGGTCTGAGCGTGTCCCCCGGCGCACAGACTGGCGGCAAAGCTGGATGATTTGAGGGCCTCATTGTCTCTCACAAGCTCCTCCACACGCTGGCGAAGCCTCGACGCTTCTAACTGAGATTCTTCGAGCAAGTCGCCTGCATAAAGATGGCTGCTTAGCTTCACAAAGTTCAGTTTCAGCAATTAAGCTCGGACGCATGCCAATGTCACGACAATAATTAAAAAGGATGTTTTGAAGAACATTCCTTACATGAGTCACAGGCAGTGTGACAGCCAAAAAACTACCCATGTTCAGGTTTTACTACATTTCTGTTTTTACTTGCTGAATGGGACTTGCATCATTTGACTGAGAGAATCTGTTCCGAGAGTAATTGTCGTGCGAGTGGATGTTCGATTCCATGCATTTTGACATTTGATTCCATACCAGGGTAAAAATTGTTTGGGATTTTTTAATACACCATTTTTATTTTATTTTGATGGTACATGTCAGTGCTAGTTCATCCCTGCTGATAACCAGGAGGCGGTGCTGCCTCTTGGCAGTCATTCTGGATTCATAGAATCATAGTTACAGTTGTAACTTTCGTTTGAATTTATTTTTAGAGTGGGTTTGCTAGTTAGTTATTCTTCCAAAAATTATTTGATTTTATTTAGCTCTTAACTTTAGTAATAGTCTTAGTTATATTTGAAGTATTCGTTGAGTGTAAGTTAACTCTAACCGCCTTTGTTCTGTAAGGCCATACATTTAAAATAACCCTGTGTAACTCAGGTATGATATTAATTGACAAAGACAAAATTGGAGGACATTTTAAATACAAGTAGTGACTTTTAGTCAGTTTCATAAACACTATTTGTTTCACTTCATCATTTTATGTAAAGGCACTTTCATTTAAAAAAATTTTTTTAATCAATTTTGGTTTTAGTTGTTTAGATGACATGTTCCACATGGCATTTTATAAATTAAATAGTCAATTAATTCCAATATTGCTCTTATAGTTGCTTCAATAAGGTTCTATCTTGCTACCACATGAAACAAAAAGAGAACTATAGATGTACAATAGATGTACTACTCTGCAGTCAACTTCAGACAGCATAAATAATTCAGGCCTAACTCCAGTTTGTTGTCTAAACAGACTGCAAAGTAAAGCAAAACCATTAACGCTAAATTACAAGTCCACAGTCTTGTTTTAAACAAGAAAAGCCATAACTTTCATCTCTTATTAGGAATGCACGAAGTATATGCCTTACACCACTCACTGATGACTGATGATAAGTCAAATTAATTTGAACGCCCCTTCCTTGTACAACAGACATCAATGAGCAGCAGGCATTCATCGTGGACACTCGTACGAGCTTACCAAGGCTCTTAAGACCTTTCATCCTCTCTCTCAGCATGCTGTTCTCCTCCAGGAGCTGTCGATAGCTGCTTCCTCCAGCAGCCTCATCCCTGGATTTGGCATCACTCCCGCCCGGATCGTAGATGCGGTACGGGCCTTTACCTTCCATCGTCCGCTTACTCTCTAAGCATGGTCCTTGGAACTGAAGAGAGCAGATTGAAATATATATATTTTATAGAATTAATCGTCTTTTGGTTCATCGTGATATCGGACCAAACGGTGCAAAATAAAATCATTCAAACAAAACAAAGTTTCCCCATACCTATGGCTTAAAATACACCAGTGGATTAATTCACTTATCTGTGACAGTCATGTTTGATAACTACGACAAAGAATGAACTTACTGTGCGCACACATTTTTCTCGCTGAAACAAGAGGGTGGAGGCTTTAAAAGCAGTAGTCTCAGTTATTTTAGTTTTGACAAGAAATCTACTGCAGGCACAGCGTGTACGATGATAAACACGTTAAAAGAGTGGCTGCACTATTTACAGTATGCAATGGAACGTATGCGAATCGTTTCTTTTCTTTCTTAACACAAAGCATTGTTAGCACAGCATTCATGTCAAAGGAGCTCGACCACTAAAAGACCCACATATATCATACGCATGCCCCAAAAGAACATAAACCCAAGAGTCCCGACGCAAACTAGCTAACTGATAGCTACCTTTATTACTGAAACTGGCTAATATTAGTTTTTGCTGTTGACATGTAAATGATTAGCACCATGTAGCTATCGGCTAGCTAACACTGGATAACAATAGGAGACAGGAAGCGCGGCTCGCTTTTCTTGTTTTTAAACCCCTCGACAGACACTTTTGCTCGAGCGCTCCGTTCGTCAGAAAGCATATAGATACCTGACATAGCAACAAACAAAGCGTTCTCCTTAGACAGAATACCTTTCCGCCCGCAGCGGCCTCTCGTCTCTGTGCCAAGACATCTACTGCGGAAGTGGTCTACTGCTCGATGCCGTAACATGGGAAATTCCACCTTGCAACGTTTGATGTAAACAGCGGTGACTGACAGTGGAAGCGGCCAATCGACACCCAGCAAGGAGGAGCCACCGAGCCAAACCTTTTCTTTTGATTCACATATGCATATAGCTTATGGTAAATGTGTTTAACAAGAGCAGGAATGGGCTATTTTTTTGTAAACTAATCTCCCAAAAGTTTTCAGAAAACACTGAAAAACATTCTAGGGTTTGCCGCAAAAATACGTGGGGTAAATACCTGAGAAAACCCGAAAAAGTCCAAAATATAGTACCTCAGTAATGTTAAAATTTGGAGTAGGATTTTTTTTTTTTCTAGAAAAAAAAAAAAAGGTACGAAATGAGTTCTTGCACGTGAGTTTGATGTTTTGTGCCGCCCCTAAAAGCTATTTTATAATTCAAGAAATCCATTTTCAGTGTGTGTGTGTGTGTGTGTGTGTGTGTGTGTGTGTGTGTGTGTGTGTGTGTGTGTGTGTGTGTGTGTGTGTGTGTGTGTGTGTGTGTGTGTATCACTCATCCGTTATTTTGTCGTTTGCTTTAAAACATTTGTTGCTGGGTTACGAATGTGGATTGTTTGTAGGCTACATGCACTGAAAAATGTGTATTAAAAATGGCATATAGTAAGGGTATAAATTTTGCCTTTATTTATGCACGTTTTGTCCCCCCAAAAAAACAAATTTTTGTTTTCCAACCTGTTTGGATGTTTGGTTCTTTGTGGCCCCTCCAGTAGCACCAATGGAAAATTGTGCCCCCCCCTCCAACATTTAAGTTGCCCATCCCTACATAGAGGGTGCATGCATGTATCATATCATTTGACCTTATTGGTATTATTGATTTTAATAATGCAGGTAAGGCAGCATTACATCAGGGTGACTTGACTTAAGAGAAACGTAATTTGACTTGACTAAGACAAAATGACTTCAACCTTAACTACAGACTTGCATATTTGGCTTGATCTCATCCAAGGTTATTGTAGTTAAGGAAAACTAAAATAATAATAAATAATAAAATAGTAAAGTAATATAAAACTAAAATAAAAAACAAAACCAAGACTAAACTTGAAATAATATTTCTGTTAACAAACAAAAACAAAATGGGTATATTTTGCTACTAGTGTGTGGCCGTACACAAGAATGCAGGTCAAACACCCCCCCCCCCCCAATATCACTACAATTAATAAAAATCAACCAAATGAAAGCATTTTTGAAAAAAAAAAGTAACAAACTGACTCCAACCAGAAATTCAAATTTACAGAATAATAATATTAAAAAACTAGAACCCTGATGCCAAGTTTTCACCTTTTTAGGCTATTAATCAATTTATTACGATAATTATTTTCACTGATGAGCACATTCCATCAAACGCAGTTTCTTCCCTCGCTCAAAATACATTTGAAGGGTAAAGGGCTTGGTGGTGGGTTTTTTTTGGGTTTGCATCAAGCATTTCCACTGAACTAGAAAAAAACTCAATCTCGATCAAGGCCAGGTCAGCAGTACAATATTTGTCATCAGGATGTAAAGATATCAAGATGCTAACGAAATCACGATTCAATACTGTGGGGCAAGCTCCCTCACTGTCCGTTTTCAAAAGTCGGTTCACCCTTTTTTTTTCTTTTCTTTGTGTGATGGCCACATAGGACCTGCTCAGCCAACATTAGTAGCAAGAACTCATTTCGTGCATTTCCCCCTCAAAAATCAACATGCTTGGAACTTTAACATGATTATGTCTGGCCTGCATGTCACTCCAAATCCATCCATCCATCCATTTTCTGAACCGCTTAGTCCCCACGGGGGTCGCGGGAGTGCTGGAGCCTATCCCAGCCGTCATCGGGCAGTAGGCGGGGGACACCCTGAACCGGTTGCCAGCCAATCGCAGGGCACACAGAGACAAACAACCATTTGCACTCGCACTCACACCTAGGGACAATTTGGAGTCTTCAATCGGCCTACCAAGCATGTTTTTGGGATGTGGGAGGAAACCGGAGTGCCCGGAGAAAACCCAC
This sequence comes from Syngnathus acus, assembly GCF_901709675.1. Classification (NCBI taxonomy): domain Eukaryota; kingdom Metazoa; phylum Chordata; class Actinopteri; order Syngnathiformes; family Syngnathidae; genus Syngnathus; species Syngnathus acus. The sequence goes on along the minus strand of NC_051095.1, from coordinate 12,393,119 downwards.
GCGGGCCCGGGGAGAACATGCAAACTCCACACAGGGAGGGCCGGAGGTGGAATCGAACCCGCACCCTCCTAACTGTGAGGCGGACGTGCTACCCAGTGCGCCACCGAGCCGCCCACTCCAAATCCACCCACAAAAAATATTTGGCCTACTCAGGTTTTAGTGTAAAACCTAATGCAAAACATGTCTGCCATTTAGTGGTGAATGGTAATATAATATGTATGTATGTATGTATGTAATATAATATAACAACCTAAAACGTTTCAACTTTTAACAACCTTAAAACATTTCAGTGGGCGTCACGTCCAAGCGGATCTTTGCTATTTTTGGTTCAGCTCAGTCCCTGTCCATTGCGATTAGCGGGTGTCAACTGTATCCAATGGAACCTCACAATTCGAAGGGCATGCCTCCTTCCCCCCAAAACGCTCCCAAACTAAGATTTTTTTTTTAATTATGAAAAAAAACAATGTGGGAATAGTGGTGAGTCACAAATATTCAGGTGGAAATATTTTTTTGGGTGTAAAAAGTATATCACTGTCATTCCCAAATATGGTATTTTTGTGTACTACGATCATGCCAGAACCAATTCATTTGATTTCAGATTTGTGACTTAATATTTTTAACGCATCAACATTTTATTTGTAACGTTACAACAGTATACTGTAAAAGCATACATATGAGCATAATAAATAGTGAATTTATTATGTTTGCTTTTATTCCTGTATTTAACCTTAATAAATTATTTGTCTTTAAACATAGCTATTTGACTAGGCTAGTATAACATATTACAGTAAGTAAGTTAGTGTGTGCTTTTTATTTTTTAGATTGACCTCTACAGAACTTCAGAGTCTGTAGTTGCCAACGTTGCGGGGCAAAATACAATAACATCCCTAAAATATTGTGAAGCAGTCAATAAAATGAAGATCTACCTGATGTGCCAAACTGGTAAATAGTGGTTACGCAAGGCAGTAAATTATATACATACATATACAAGAGACCAAGGGTCATAAACTCATATGGACCAGTTTTTTTTTTTTTTTTTGCATTACCTAACAGCAGAAAGGAGCAGCATGTCTTTTGTTTGTCAGCTTGTCTTTTGTTTACTGCGTCTTCTTGAGCAGAATGTCTAATTTCAACCCTTCTGTGTTCTAATTTCTTTTAACTGTCAACCTGGACATGTTAGAGTTTGTAAAAGTCATTCGATAAATGATCAGTTTCAATTTATGAATAAAAATGAATCTGGAGCTTTCCAGCGCAGCACAAAAGTAAAAGTAGCATTTCTTGAACAGACCATGTACTATATTGTGTCAAATAACAGAGCGATTTTTTGCCATTTCTGAATAACTCAGCTAAAACAAATCAACAAAAAATGGATAAGGCCTTTAGCAGACAACATGCTTGATTATGTAAAAATATTAAAGTGGAATAAACAACAACTCACCCACTCATTTGGCTTGTGTCTGAGCGGCATTCACTTTTTAAGGAAACTGCTGTGGTGGGGGGGAGCAATTTCACTGTGAGACTTGGGGAATTCCCATAACCGAGCAAAATGGCCTTACACTGTAGGCTCAGTGTGAACAGAACCTGGTGTGTGTTCAACTTTGTGTTCTTCCTACCGGGTGTGACTCATCATATATTGATATTTATATTTGGGGTTAATCAGCGTGCAGTAGGCCGGAGGCCTCCAGTTTGGGGCCTTAAGTGTATGAACAGAAATGACCACAATGAGATCTGGGCTTAAAGATGTGCAGATTACCAAACATTTTTATAAACATTTTTGCACTCGTGTCAAGATCAAAATAGAACAAGCGGGGAGTTAAACAATCAAATAAGGCAATTCAAGAAATTCTGCACATTTAGGGATAAGAATGCATTTTGTGATCACTGAATGGCGTTTATGGACTGGGACTACAACTAGCTGTGGCAGTTTTGTTGCCTTGGATTTTGGCTTTCTTCTGGGGATTTCCTCACTACCCGTCTTTTTTTTCTCCTCTTTTTATCACAAAGAAAGGCTGCAGCAGCTGCACCCACACGTGCAGTGTTTACGTAGTGAACTCCAACGTAGAATGTGCTTCTACTAATTATGTTTTTAATGGCCTTTTCTTAACCTACTTGAAGTACTGCATTCATACTTTCACACACGTTTTTTGGCCGCACGCATGAGAACTTTAAAGAGGTATTAACTTGAAGGGAATTTCCTCATAATCAAATAGTTCCCGTTCTGCTTATTACATTGTCATTGTGCCAGTACCATCATAATAAATTATTGAACTATCTTCCAATATGCAAATAGAAGCACTTCTTCTTTGTTCAGACAGGATGTGGTGAAAACGGAATACACCATAGGGAGATTTGAAATTATTCAACTTTGTATGGTACAAGAATAATGTAAGATACCAGGTGATAGTCATTTTATTTCATTCGATTCATTGGCTGTGTCCTGGGAAGCGCTGTTGTGCCTTCAAATATCTTCAAATAAAAAAATTTATGGCATTTATGACATACAGTTTGGCAGACCACTGCATTTTCACTGTGATGTGATGTGGCCAGTATAGTTGGCAGGCCTTGACACGGAGATGTGCCATCATTCATCCTCCCCTCCGCACAGCACCAGCAGGGTTTTGCGATAATCTCCTGAAGTGTCGCCCTGAATACACAAAGACAAATGTTAAAATACACATGTATTCAGGTTTTTCTGACTAATCACACAGACACAAAACTCACTGCATGCAAAATGAAGGACGTACAGTATACATGCCAAGCCAACAGTCAAGAAATTGAATTTTAAACATTAAAAAGGGACTGTGTGTTGTTTACAGTATAAACGTGATAAAAATACTTATAAGAAGTGCCAACTCTCTTAAGCCAAATATGTTTGTAATATACCGCACTACAAATAGACAACATTTCTTTTATCTTTTAAAGAATTTATTATGGCCTTCAAAGGACTTTAAAATGCTCCCCACCCATGATATGTTACCATATATGTATTTACACTTTTACAATTAATAAACTATAAAAAGTCTATACACCCCTGTTCAAATGCCAGGTCATATAAAAAAGAGAGCGAGACTAGAAAAAATACCGACAAAAAAAACAACATCTATTGGAGGGAGCAAAGGTAAAGATAAACAATCGCGATGATGCTGTTGCACATGTTTTCACACCCCACTCGTAACTGGGGAAGAGGTCATTTCAAACCATTGTGAAATAGGAGTTAACACCTTCCTACAACTATTTCAAGTACCTCTGACTGACCCATATTGCTGTTCTATGAGGTGGACTTTCTAGATCCACTCTAAGAATGAGACGCCTGCTCCAAACCGAATGTGCCAAAATGTAACCCAGCTACTCCTCTATTAAGTCAAACTACTCATTTTAATGGGCTTGTTTGCAAGACGTCAATGAAGCCAACAAGAGTTGCCACAACGTCAGCCCTCACTCTTTTCATACATAGCAGAATCTCAAAGTGGTTTCGTAATTGGAAAATATTTCTGCAAAGCCAACATGGGCTAATGTGCTGCGTATTTCTTGTGGAAGTTATTATAGATATATGTTCCTGGCTACTTCCTGTCTGCAGAGCCGTCAGCCAATCATGCAACAGATACCGAAAGGAAGTTGAGCATACAAGGGAAATTCCTGAACAGCTGAGCAAAAGCCACAGACCCACAGTCCACCGCAAGGAAGCTATAGGTTACCGCGGCTCCATTGCCTTAGCAGAAGACGACCGTGCCACATTCGCTCTCAGGATGCAACAGAACAAACGATCAAAAAAAAAAAAAAAAGCAAGCAGGTGTTAGTGGACATCGACGCCGACTTACGATCATCGTCTCTACCTTGATGAATTCATGCAAAGAAGTGTCTTGTGTTTCTTTAAATTCTTTGCGAATGTTGAAAAGGTCAATCTCACTTCGGGACACCATGATGCGGATCAACGCTCTGTCATCTGTGCCGAGACCCTGGGCACAAACAGTTTCAGAAGAACAGATATCAACTTTGATTGATAATAATGTAGGCAAGCCTACTTTTTTTTTTTTGGAGGCTCCTTCAAATTTCCTAGTCTTTTGTTGTACAATGAAAAGCCAATAAAGGCATGCACAATAATTTTGCATGGTGTCCAGGTGTCCTAATATTTACGACTTTAAACTAAGATTGTGCAATAATATTTTTTAATAGAATCTTTTGCCTTGAGATGTCTTGTCATAGTGAATGCATTATGCATACCTTCATGGCTTTGTACAATCGGTCTGCAAAATAATTGGGCTGGTTCTTCACACTGCGGACTGCAACGGAAAGAGAGAGCAAATTGAGGTAAAGTTCCAAATAGGGGTGTTGCTGCAAAGTCCTGACCAGCTTGTTGCTATTTCTTTGAAAGTCTTACCTATGGCATAAAAGGCATTTTTAACATCTCCCGACATATCCTTCTTGATGATCTGTTCAATGTCCTTATTGGAGAACCGGACAAACTCTTGGAAAACTGAAAAGATGACAAACTGTGAGCCAGCTTGCACTCGTTGAGCACCGATCACATCGACCACAAAGCAAATGTGAACATCTTCACAAGTGCAGTTTACCTTTCCTTAGATGAGGGAAGCTCCTGGTGCACAAAACACTCATGAACTTCATTACCCTGTCATCAGAATCGGCGTTACATGCATCAGCAAGTTCCTGTTGATTAGAAGCAGAGCAAGAGGTCAAAAATAATCAGCAGTGCAAATTTTTGCCTTTCTAGTTCCTTTTTGTATGAAACCCACCTGAGCATCAGTATTTGCTCTTTCATAATCTGGAGGACCATCTTCTCTTGCACCCTGATCGAGGCGGAAAGAAATGATGTAATCACGCAATATTGTTTTACAACACAAAAGACAATTGCCACATTGAGACTTTTCCAGAAAGAGCCAAATGTTCCTGTCAATCAGGATGGGCGACCTATTGTTCCAATTGGTTCTCTTCACATTGGATGGTTAAAAATATATTGGAATGTTAGACAAGACGATGTCCTAACATGGAAACGAGGAAATGATGTCATGATACAAATTGGATCGCATTTTGGCTCTGCCGAGGCTTCTCACAGTGCTAATTTGCATATTGCCTTGGTGGTAATGGTGGTTTCCTTGGGCTTTTTGACATTGGGAAATATTAACCATAACCAGCACGTTGCAAAAAGCGTGTATCTCTCAATCTCGGCTCTGGCCTTCCTGTGTAGAGTTTGCATGTTCTCCTCAGCTTCCTCCCGCGATAAAAAAAAACTGATGTATTTTAGGTTATATCGAGTCTCTAAATTGTGTGCTCGCGACCATTCCAGGTCATAACTCTCAACAAAAAATTCAGCTGGGAAAGTCTCCAGCTCATACATAACCCTGATGAGGAAATAGATGGCTGGAATAACTCTTACTAATTACTGGAAACGGGAATGTTGTTGTTTCCATCACACCGTGCTGTGTCTGCGTAATTACGAGCCAAATGAGATGATACAAATGAAAAATTACCTGCACGAGAGAAACCAGGATGCGGCAGAAGTGACCTGATGTGTCCGATTGAATCGCTGCCTCTAAAGATTGCTTGTAGGCTGTGAAGTTTGAGTGCCAATTGAATGTACACATTTGAAATGATTACAAAACGTCATCTTCGACGCCAACAAGCTCACCTTCCTGAAAGGCAGCATTCATGGCTTGTATTTCTTCATTGTTCCTGGTGACCAGGATCTCAATCAGCGCGTGTTCATCTGTGCCAGCGCCCTGTGGAAAAGGCCCGAAATACTCACAATGGATAATGTGTCTTTGTCAGGTACGACTGAATGCAATAAGGTAGTTTGAGTGTTACGTCAACACTAATTGCACTACTACTTGCGCTCTAGCAATGTGCTTCTACTTTCTCAATAATTGCCAATTTTGTCAGAACTGAGGATAAGCAGGAATCAAACTAGAGTTTCTGACGTTTGGCGCCCTCTAGTGTGTTTGTATGGTACTCTCAATGACCTCATTTCTACAGACCTTCTCGGATGTTCAAAACAAAATCAGATGCACTTTTACAATGTAAATTCTAATATTTGTTTCATGAAATTACAATAATTTATTCCCAATAACCTATTCTGTTGAATTTGTAGCCAACTTCGACTTTCAAAAGACATCAGTGGTCGTCTGTGCACATGATTGCATTTGATAATGATTTTCAAAATGTTTGTGCATACCCTATAATGGTAAGTGAATGATCTGCATTATTGATCCATGATTGAAGCCAATACATTTAAATGTCAACATCACCTCTATGGCTTTCATCATCATTTTGGCATCAAACTCAGCTGGGGTCAACATGAGACCAATGATCAGTCTCTCCAAGTTCTTTGACAGTTCAGACTTGAGGTCCTTCATCAGATCCTGCAACCAGTTCACGCAAAGGTTTTATAGCTTATATGGTAAAACAAACCAAAAAAAAAAAATTGTTAAATATTTTTACGGACGAGCATCTCTTACCCTTCCCAGTAGTGATTTGAAAGTGTGTCTGATCTCTTGTCGCTGTGCATTGCTTCTATGTGCAACAATGTCTATAATTGCATCTTCATCTGTTCCTGTAGCGCACAATGGTATTACGGTAATGTTAGTTATTCAAATGAGATATTTTATAAATGTTAAAACTGTTAAGACAAGGTTACGCACCAAATCCTTTCATGGCTTTTCTTAAAGCCTGCGCATCAGCTGCAGGGTCAAAGTTGGAATAGGGGAAAACTGTTGGCCTCAGCTAGTAGTGAAATTGTTGAAATGCACAAATTAGATGCTGGTTGAACAAACGCATCATGAGGTTGCAGGACAGGGGTGAATTCTTTATCTTGACAAAGACGCAAGTGGTAAAACAGCAACCGTGCATACAAATGTCACACGAACGCATGTTGGTCACATGCTATTTGGTTAGTTGGCAAGCGTGACATCTTAGTTTCAGGTTAGCAACCATGACACACAGCCACAACAATGAAATGATGCAGTCTGAAAAGCCATTTTGTTTACGTCAACCCAAATCGTTTTGAAATTTGACTTTCCTAGTAAAGCAAAGAGGATCGCTGCAAACTTGCATAGAATAGCCAGGGCAAAGCATGCAATGACAACTGGAGCTGTGTCACAAAGCGGGGGTCAAACCTTGACTTTGGTCATGGAACTTGTTTCCCACATCTTGTAGGCTATCTGAGCTGCTTCAGGGAAGAACTCTCCGGCTAAACTGCAATGATTAGTTTGACACAACACAGCTCACTGAGCATAGCCAGAACTTTGCTTGAACATTGGTCATCAGTGCTCAATTTTCTAGTGATGGTCCTCCTCTGCCATTGTGTTTTATAACGGTAGTTTAAATTGATACTCACTCATCATCACCTCCGCATAGATTCAACAGAGTCCTCTTGTAATCGCCTGATGTGTCGTCCTGTGTGCGGCAAGCACATATCAGTGATGTCCTCTGAACTCAGCGACAGTCTCTTCTGCCGTTCTACTACCTGGATCATGTTGTAAAGTGATTTTTCATATCCGAGCCTGAAACACTCTCGGATGTCCAACATGTCTATTTCAGAGCGGCAAATCATGATCCTTATCAGGGTGTTGTCATCTGTACCGAGACCCTGGAAATGCAGCACACGTTTATTGTAAAGTTGTAATAGTTGGACTTTTCAGGTGCTTTACTAATGCAACATTGACTTTGGGGTTAATTGAAAATCACCAGACATTTATATTTACCTTCATTGACTTGTAAAGGCGTTTGGCAAAGAACATGGGAACACTACGTATGCACTGGACTGCAAGACAATAGGAGAGTATGTTATTTCCAAAATAAAATACTTTATGTTACACTTTAGTAGTTACTGTGTTTGGAAAATAATTACCGGTTAGAGCTGTCAGAATGAATCGATGAATCGACAAGTAATCGAATTAATCAACAACTGTTTTAATGATTAATTAATCGCTTAGAGCCAAATTTACCTTAGACTTGTTCGTGGCCTCTCATGTCAGCTACCCAACAGTAACTAGGTATTCATTCTTTTTTTTAATAATGTAAACAAACAAATTGTCTTTTGTGTTTAATCAAATAAAACATCTGCTTTTACTTAGGAAAATAATAATTGCACCAGTCATTGAAACCGTTTTAAAAAGTTTGAAGAGTACAACATAAATTCCTCTTGCCTAATAATGTTCAGCTGTTATTTTTTTGTTTTTATCACTTAACAATACAAAATAAGAACAGTCAATGGGGAAAAGTGGTTTTGTAATACAAATTCAAAATTGTGTCAGATTATTCGATTAATTGATGCAATAATCAATGGAATAATCCATTCTAGAAATAGTTTAAGTTCACCATTTGCATTGTATGATGCTGCACTAGTTTCATCAAAACAATAACAGAATTTCAAAGATCAGCATCTTACCAACAGCAAGCATCAGTCTCTCAAAGTCCCCGGACAGCTCACTCTTGACGCTTTGTTCGATGGATTTCTCTCCAATCTTCTCATACGCATCGAAAACTGACAAGACAAGAACATACAAGATGCTACAGTACATTATGTTTGTTAAATTTGGACAAATGCAACAAAATGGACACACGTGTTTCTTCATTGATTTGTCATTCGTTCCAGTTACCATTTCACAATTTATGAGGTATATACCATAACGAAATTACGATTCAGGGATACTTTCTTCATCCCATATATTCTTTATTTTACTGTACAAGACTCTTCTTGATATTCACATTTAAGCCGCAGTCACGCTACGAGGGGTCGCACGAGAAAAGACTAAATGCAATATGTGCATGTTAATTCCCCTTGGCATGCACTCACCCATGCGGAGGTGGGTCACGCTGCGGTTTCCCAGTATCATGATGAATTTAGCCTCGTCCGTCCCCCACTGCTCTTCGCCAGCGGCATAAAGGTCCTTTTGTTGAAACAAGTGGGCCAAGAGATGGCAGAATTACAATGACACGTCACGACAATAAAGTCATAAATAGAGGTACATGTTCTCAAGCTGTAAAGGTCAAATATAAAAGAATTTCCATTGTCAACAGGATTAAAAACAAATGATTTGCTTGGTTGTGGATATGAGGACTGCACCACTGTTGGGGCACTTGGATTTGAATGTAGAGGTGCCACTAATGTCATTATTCAGTGCAGTTTCACATTCTCTCACTTGTGCATCTTCCTCCACCAGATCTGCATTCACAACTCCCGACTCATCTCTGGTCCCCTGAAAGCAGGACAACAAGCTCACCATGCAGGAAGCCGCAAAGTCATGGAACTGCTCATCGGGTGGTTTTTGATAACTTGCTGCTGCTGACCACCACAAGGCAGTATTGGGATTGTATCAGATAACTGACCTGAAGTAAAACAACCAGCATCTTCTTAAAGTGACCTGAAGTGTCCCCTATGATGTCTTCCTCCATGTTTGTGCCATACGCTAAAAAACAACATGTAGACAGACATCAGAGTGAAATTATGAAAATAATACACACACATTTTGCACAGCTAATGCTGTGTGTTAATGATGGACAAAAAAGGCCTCACCATCCTTGTATGCTTGAACCATGTCATGAATTTGTTTGTTGTTTCTTGATGCCAAAATTTCAATCAAGCTTTTCTCGTTGGTTCCAGCTCCCTACATGACAGGGTCAACAAGTTGAATATAATAACGACTCCAGTTCCCTGACGTAAGAGTTGTCTTACTTTGAGTGCATCCTTTATTTCTTTGGCATCGTGGTAGGGTGGTGTTCTCATCAGACTCACAATGAGACGCTCAAATTTACCCGTCAGCTCATATTTCAGATCCTCAATAAGATCCTGCAAAATATTTGTTCTCACTTCGACATGTTTTAATACATTTTGGACATTAGGCTATTCTTTAACAGCGAGCCGGCAAAATTTCTAACAGGTGTTGATGACAATAATTTTGTTAAACCTGGATTTATAGTCCAAAGACCTTAAACAACTAAAATGACAACACTGTGTCATTGTGAGAATCGTCTCAAGATGTGAGCAGCATGATGAAGAGGACGGTTGAACTAGCAAATCTAGTTTAGTATAAATGATGCAATGTAGCGGACCTTTCCATAGGTACACTTGTACGCCGCAATGATTTCCTGTCTCTGAGCATTGCTGCGAGACGTGATCAGATCCAAGATGGCTTCTTTATCACTGCCTGGAGACATACACATGGGAGTCACAAACATTGGAAAGTGCTGAATAAATATCACGTGCGCAGTTTTCAGACATTTACCTATGCCTTTCATTGCATTGTAGAGCGCCTCGGCATCGGCGCCGGGATTCGAATTGGGAGCATCTGTTATTGTGCCTCTGAACACCTGAAAACAAATAGGCAGTTCTTTTCAAGCACAACATTACAGGACTATTATTAGATGACACTATCATGTTGCACATTTAATTATTGATCTATTGTTAATCGAATAGCAAAACTGATACATGGTTGATAAATATTTTAAGTCAGTAAATTCAAAGAATCAAATCAATTGATGAAATATTTTAAGTCAATAAATTCAAATCAAATAAATATAATTGAAAAATTGTATTCTCTGGAATGCGATTACAGACTATAATAGGAAGGTTTAAGCGGCAAATATTTTACATGACCTCTCCTTAAACACTTCATATACTTGGCCAAACGCGGATTCATTCCTAAGTCTATGCATGACAAAGGTTATTAATTTTTTTTATTTTTTCTTCTTGGCACACACACACACAGTTGTTGCTCATTTCAATAATTTAATGAAGATTCACAAACATGTATGTTTTCTCTGTACTGTATATTCAGTGTATTATTGACAAAACAGCTACTATCCCGTAAATGCATTATTGGTGAATTTTGACCATGATATTCCAAATGCATTGTCAGCTCTTTTTCACTTAGTTCACATGGATTTAATCACGACAAAGCACACTTTCTGCTGTTAGTGGGTGTTGCTTGATGCAGTTGTTGGTCCTTTATGCTTTGTCCTTTTATTGTATTTATTTTGTCAAATAGACCTGATTCCATGATCAAACAAGTGCTATGCACTTGCTGTGGTTCTTTTATGCTTTGAACTTTTATTTAATAACACTTTTATTCTGTTTCTTCTTCTGCATCCAGCCCTGCTCTCTGTTGTTAATTTGTATTTTTGTTTATTCATAAGCCTTTTACTCACCAACTTTTGTGTCATGTCTGCTTCTCAATCCAAATCCTGCTCTTCATATAACTGTTTTACTGGCAAGTTACTGTGTATTTGTAATATTCGGGAGTTGCTTGTTACTGGACACAAGCTGTAGCGTTTTGCCATGAAAGCAGTTGCAGCTAGCTGTCTGACCCCGTTCACAGAGGGAACTTGAATGTGTGCATATGTGTGAGCAAGCACACAGTTCTGTGTGTGTGGGGGGCTGATGCAAGGACAAAGGGGTGGGACGGTGGGTGTGCAGTAAGGAGTCAGATTACACACAAAGCAGTTTCCACTGAGGGTCTTTTTCAAAAGCAATGAATAAACATCAAGCCAACGTTTAGACTAAACTAAGTTGTCACTCATGGCCATGATTTTAACCCACTGAAGTTGAGAAGATCACGCAAAGTCATTGTGGGCTGCAGGAAAACAGTGTTCAATGCAGCAGCTGCTAGATAGATCAATGCTGCTTCAGGGCAGTCGGCCAAAAGGCGCTTTCCACTCCACATTCACAACTAACCAGCGTCACTCTCCTCGACAGCTGGACAGCTTCACTGTCATGGCAACTCGGTTGCCAAACAAGTCCCTGGTAACTTTTCACAAAATCCTCAAAGTGGGCCGGCCTTACAAGGAAGAGTCTCGAGAAGAGTCTGAATGTTCATTGAGTGCACACTCAACAGACACTTTCTTTGGTATTTGTGTACTCTCATTTTGATTTCCTCACATTCCTTTATGGTCACTCAATGTGTAAAATCATACATTTGGTCATATCCAATCCACAATACAGAAAAATGTCCACTCACCATCTCGGAATTTGGTCGTCTGTGTCTGCACGGTGCAGGGGTCAATAGTTTGGGGCCTGGAAAAAAAAAAAAAAAAAAAAGATGACAGCAATGCCGTTAATGGTGTCACTTGACTGCAAGTGTAACGTGAAAAGAGTCACCGTGTGCATTGAGACGACCCCTCCCCTTAGGTGGAATCTAATCTTATTGTCGATTCACTGTTCCCTTAACTTGTTAAATGGGGTCTCTAAATCTAAAGCAGCACAGGATACAACCGTTCTTTCTCTTTTTTTGTAGCTATCTTACAACTGAGACTCTAAGACAAAAAGTAAATTCAACACAATGTCATTTTCATCTGAATGCTGGTGAATTGTATGTACATGATCAACTATGGTCGAGGCTGACAAAACATAACTTTTGGAAAAAAAGAAAGATCCCTATAAATGTTCATGTGCAGCACTGTTTCAAACATGGGTGTCTCTTTCCAAAAATAGCAATAGAATGCAGTCTGAGGGTCTGCGTTGGCATACAAAGCAACGCCCTTACTTGTACCCCAAACGCTATGCACCAAAATATTAGTTCTAAACTTCGAAATAACCTTTTTAAGCCCGACAAATGACTTATTTGAAATCTTTTTTTTACACAAACGTCACTCTTAGGTTGCAGTATTTGCACATGTAGATAAAGAATCGGCAGAGACTAATTCGTTACGTGTATTCGCTCGGAGGAAATAGATTAAACAAAAAGAGATTACCTTCTCAAATGAACTGAGTTTGGGGTGGAAAGAAAGGGAGCAGACTAGCTCTATCTTTGCGGACCGTTACGTGTCCTCCCTCTGGTGTGACGCAAAGACTGCGGCGCTCGCGCGCACGGTCTCCCCGGTACGTGCGCGCGGCCGGTTGGAAGCCACAAAGGAAGGAGACATGAATTTGACGCCCGCGCCGCGCGCATTACGCACAACTTTACGCATCTATTTACGTACAGTTGCTGCGCAAAGTGGATTTTTATAACGTTCTCTGCAGAATTCAGAGAGAACTGTAGAAAAAATGGCATTTTGAAAGAAAAAGTTTACATTTCATTTAGAAGTTGGCATTTGTTTCAAAAGAGGTTTAACTGTGAAATCACTGGGGAAAATATATGTGAAATTACATGTGAGGTCGAATCTGCACATATGTCAGCTCATACACGGCTTTCTCGTGTGTTATGCTTTTTTTCCAACCAATTCCCCCCCACCCCATTTATACAATACAATGCCACTAGATGACAGTATTGCTGTACAAACGCCTTTCTTTCCAGTTCTCGGTGACGCCCATGGTGCTAAATAGTGAGTTATGTAGGTTAAAATGTTTTTATGATGCAGACAATTTGAGATCGGTAATCAGTGCAAAGTCAAGGCACATTTACATGAAAAAAAATGTATTGGATATTTTCTTCCTTTGATTTCGAATGTCCTGGTTCAACAGGCAGTATACACAGTTGATTACCTTATTGTGAAGATGTTATGTGTTTTTATAGCCTCCCGAGTGACCGTTTGAATTTCTGTGGCGGTTATACCATAAGGTTAAAAGCCGATGTTGAAGCCGATTAATTCAATGACCTACTTTTCTTTGCTGTGAACCTTTCATTTCATTTCAAGTTTGAATGTTTGTTGACTTTGTCCATGTTTCATCTTTAAAGTAAAATTTCAAAATGGTATTTTTGATCGACCAATTAAAGGTGAGCCAGTGTATAGTACCAATTGGGAATCACAGTCTCTTGTGATTAAACATGAAAATGACATTAACCTGGTTGTAGTTTTTCAATCAATGTAGGAGGTGCTTTATACTGACCTCTTGTGCTTCTATTGCGTATTGCACTTACAGTGATCGTCCCTGAATAAAATGGCAAAATAAACTTGGTATATGGCCAATTTTGAACTATTTGTCAAAGCACAGTTTGAAACCCTTCAGTCTGTAGAATTTGAGAGCATGGCCTCGCACCAAATCCCATTAAAAATGTCACCACACCCAGATGTGTGTGTGACGATCATTGGGACTTTAACTTCTAATATGCAACATTTCTTAAACAATTCAATTCAGCACAAAGGCATTTTTGAGATTCTCACTGGGATATTTGGTTCACATTCACAGCTTCTTTGCAATAATGAGCACATTATGAACGATCCAAACAAGGGAGCAAGAAAGACTACTTTGTGAGTAATTCCACCGAGTGGGAGGGTCTTGCAGGCCACTTGTATATATCGCAGTAAAAATCGTGTTCCTTTCCAAGTCAGCAGCACTGATACTGGTGCCTGCCACTGGGCACTCCTTCTGGGACAGCAAACAAGGTACAGTACAAGAACATGCGTGTCTATAGAATGAGAACCTCATGTCATCTGATAATCAATTAAGTCCGATTTGATTTGTGAATGTGCTCAAGACTTTACAGGAAATCATATTCTTAATGTGATGTAATCGTGGTCACATGTGCAGTTAGTTGTTGTTGTTAATAAACTTGTTATCTGTGGTGTGGAAAAGATAGCTCAGCAGATAGCAAGGCCGAGAGTGTTACTTTTGGTCAAAGGTAGACCGAGAGCAACACACCGGCTGCCCCTCACGGCTGCTAAAGCGGATGCCAGGAGGGATTAGGGGAGGCTGAAATCCCACCCTGGTAGTGAATTCTACCTCAAGGCAGAAAGTGTGCACTCTGCATCATGACTGCTTTGTCCTCCTGTGTTTTATTAACTCTCATGGCCATTACCTGGCGTCCGTTACACCTTTGAGCAGCAAGGAGCGTTTAAATTCCAGAAGTCAGCGTTAATTCTGCTGTTTTAGTGAAGGTTTTAGAAAGCATGATTGACAATTGTGTTTACAAGATAAAAGGGAATAATGCCAAAATTAAACAATTTTGCAATAACACTGCATATTTATCAGCAATGTTCAAACACATTTTACCACTAGTCTCTTAATATCTTTATAATTTATAGTCGTGATTAAACACGTGTTCGTGACTTTGGCTGCGGTTATCTTCTGACATGATCCTGCTGTGATGAGGTGAGAATGTATTAGTAGATATCAAAGTAATTGTTGACTCAATACTGTCATAAAAAGCTGCAGGAAGTTGAAAATCGTTGAGTAAAGTCTCTAGCTGGTTTTATATGAGGGGCAATTACATATCCAAACATTGGCATTAGAAAGTCATAACTGGATTAAGATGTTTTAAAAATAGCAATATAACACAGGTTTGAGAGTTGTGGGTTTGTGACCGAACTAATTCTTAGAACTAGGAATTAAAACGGATGTAGAGTGCAGTACAGTACAGTACAGTAGTTTTAAATTGTGAATTCAATCTGTATATAATTGTAAATAAATGTCACGCAAACCCATTATTACACTGCAATAGTGATGCAAAACCTTTTTCTAAAATTTGATTTTAAAAATCAGTCAAGGAATGAAGTTGCTGTCGTGCAAAGCGTCCATTTCAAATAGCAAATGTTATTTGTCGGGGTCCATAAATGACATTGCGTTGATGTTAAGGAGTCCTACTTGAGGGCTGCCCTGAAAATTATTCATTGACATGTTGAATGCCCGCCCTTCTTACTCATCTTCACCGTCTTCTACTTCTTCCCCTCATTCCCTCTAGCGACTTCCAATACCAATCTTCTTTCCATCCCAAGCCGAAGCATGACGTACATGGGGCTAAAGTCGTTCTTCAGGAGTCTGTCCCGGACGAAGCCTCTGGAGCCCGACGGAGAGAAGTCCACGTTTAACCGATGCCTGACCACCTTGGACCTGGTGGCGCTCGGTGTGGGTAGCACCCTCGGAGCCGGCGTCTACGTCCTCTCTGGAGAGGTGGCCAGAGAGTCGGCCGGGCCCAGCATCATCATCTCTTTCTTCATCGCCGCCCTGGCATCCATATTCGCCGGATTGTGCTACGCAGAATTTGGCTCCAGAGTTCCTCAAACGGGCTCGGCGTACCTTTACAGCTATGTGACGGTCGGGGAGCTGCTGGCTTTTATCACCGGGTGGAATCTACTTCTCTCTTATGTCATAGGTAACTTCAAAGCAGATTTTATCAACAACAATTTGCTTTTAATTGGAAATGCAATGTGAATGGGGAAATTATTAATTTTTTTTCGGGGGGGTTAGGGTTAGGGTTAGTTAATATATCATATTGTGAGAAAGAACATGAATGATCAATCATTCACATGATACATCATGTGACTTTCCACCTGCTGTAGAAGCAGATTCTTCAAAGATGATTCACGTATGCATAATCTTGTCTTATTGCCATGTAAATAAGATCATAAACCACCAAAGTCTAAAGTTTAGCGGATGTCAGGAAATATCAACATGTGTATTTTCTGACTTTATGACTGCAGTTACACGGTGACTCGGTTTATTGCATTTGGTCCCTTCTCAAGGTTGTATTTTTTTCCCCCCAGTTGTTTTTTTTTTTTTTTTTTTTTTTTAGTTGTTCCTTGCCCTCCTGGCGGGGGTCAACATCGGGAGATGTCGTTAATATTTGTCGGCTGTAGGACGTGTTTGTGATTAAGCGCCTTGTAAATAAATTTGATTTTTCCACTCACTTTCTGCTCAGGGACATCCAGTGTTGCGCTTGCGTGGAGTGGGACGTTTGATGACCTCATCGGGGGCATCATGTCCAAATACTTGGAAGAGAATGCAGCAATGGGCCTTCCAGGGTTGGCACGCTATCCAGATGTGTTTGCTGCTTTTCTCATTGTGCTTCTATCTGGTAACTTTGCTTCACTACAAGTGTCAATTTTATAGAAAGAAAAACAAAAAGCTGGCATCGGATTTGTCATAATATGTTTACATGATATATTTTGCCTAAATATGGTAAAATCTAGTCATCTTTGCAGAATACCCTGTTTTACAGTATAAAAAAAACATTACCCCAAAAAAAGGCTGAAGTAAAATGCACACATACCATCGTTGCACAACACACTCATGATACTTTTTGTCATTTTATTTCCTGTTACACGCACTGGTTGGCTAGCTAATCACGTCATTTTTCATTTTAAATCTGGCTCCTTTGGTCCGAAATCCTAAACAATAACATAACTTGGGGAAATTAGAATTATTTACTTAATAAAATCCCGAGTATTGATAATATGTTATTTTCTCACTGTCATTGAGATATTTACACGAGTTAGTTTTGTTTATTTCGTCACCATTCATCACAATTTCATTCCATGCACCACTATCGCATGACTTGCCGAAATGGGCGACGTGAAGTAATTGTGCTTATTTTGGCTTGCCCCGATCTCAACCAGGAATTTACATTACCCAGCTCCATAATTATACACTTCAATGTGTAGCGGCTAATTGTACTGAGAAATGTTTCTTCAACTTGAAAATTTTCATCCATGATTGGGTACATCATTTGTAAAATCTGACTTTCCCCTGAAGGTTTGCTCTCCTTTGGTGTGAAAGAGTCAACCTCCATCAACAAGGTCTTCACAGGGGTCAACATCCTGGTCCTGGTCTTTGTCGCCATCTCAGGCTTCATCACAGGAGACATCGCGAACTGGCAAATCAGCGAAGACCAATTGCTCAACGCCACAGCGCAAGCCAAGTAAATTCAAAGAGTTGCAGTTACAATGCTGTTGGTGTTTGGGTGCGTGCCGTGCAGCATCCTCTCATCGGCAGATAAGGCGTTATGGCCTTCCAGATTACAGGACAATGCTGATGACACAATTTGCTCTCTTTTGTGCAGTAACCTGAGCACGACCGCAAATCTCACAAGCGATTTTGGGGCCGGTGGCTTTTTCCCCTACGGTTTAAGCGGAACACTGGCTGGGGCAGCGACCTGCTTCTACGCCTTTGTGGGCTTTGACTGTATCGCAACAACAGGTGAGAAGAAAACACTCGAGGGATATAAAACATGCTGCAGGCATCAAATCACTTTCTTGCTGATTGCATCGACACAGTATATATCCTTTTTGTTTGTTCATTGCTTTTAAGCAATACCCCTCCATTATCTCATTTTGGGGGCAGTTTCCACTTTGATGGACAAAAATTTCAGTCCCTAATTTCACTATTTCCAGGAAAGAAAGTAAACAAATTCACTTGTTGAGCGCATCTTTTACCGAGTTGTATGTTTCAACTTGTTTAATTATTGTCTTTTTATTAATTAATTGATTAAAATAATATTAATGTCGTCATCCTTTATTATATAGGGAAGTCTGGGCGCAAACCAACTCTTGCAAAATTGTTAAAACCAAAAGGGTGAGAGGAAAGAAGAAAGAAAAGTGTTAGCCTTTATCTGTTCTGCGACGTGGAAATATTTTCCACCAGTCAAGTTGACAAAAGCAGCAAATAAGTTATGTTATGTAATGTTATGTTATGTTATGTTATGTTATGTTATGTTATGTTCTTTAATATTGTGGTGACTTGTGTGTGTTTTTAGGTGAGGAGGTGAAGAATCCTCAAAAATCTATTCCAGTGGGGATTGTGGCCTCACTCCTGATCTGCTTCCTGGCCTACTTTGCTGTTTCCGCCGCGCTCACCCTGATGATGCCTTACTATCTGCTCAGCGAAAAAAGCCCCCTGCCGGTTGCCTTTGAATACGTCGGCTGGGGTCCCGCCAAATATGTTGTGGCTGTGGGGTCATTGTGTGCCCTGTCCACCAGGTATAAGCTCAAATTTGAAATTTCTATTGATACTAAAAAGAACACCACTCTGTTAATGTGAGCTGTTTTGTACTGTCTGCACAGCCTATTGGGCTCCATGTTCCCCATGCCCAGGGTGATGTTTGCCATGGCGAGGGATGGCCTTCTTTTTCAACCCCTGACCAAAGTCACCTCCAGGGGGAGTCCTGCTGTGGCTACCTTATCATCTGGAACTGTGGCAGGTAAAGATGTCTAAGGAGGAGTTGGCATTACGAGACACTTATTGGGCTACATTACTTTCTCTTACTGTCTTAAGTGCTTTCCCATTTTATAAATGACACTGACAAGAAATATCTCTCACGATACACGGACACAGTTCACTTCAGTGGTGGGCTGTGCATTTGTCATTCTGAATCTTATCGAGCACTAGCACCACTGCTCCAATGCAGCGTCCTGTAAGCGCTGATTTTAAATACTGTTTCTCCATCTTCAGCCATCATGGCTCTACTGTTTGACCTGGACGCATTAGTGGAGATGATGTCAATCGGGACCCTGTTTGCCTACACACTTGTGGCGATATGCATCCTAATACTGAGGTAATCTATCGTATCTTCATTAACATCTTGAATGCTTTGAACGACATCCTTTCATGTTGTAAACGTGTTGTTGTTCAAGGTATCAGGTGAGCCCATCTGATGACGGAGGACTACAAATTATTGAATCCAACACCAAATTTGGGTTCCTAAAGCCGCCATCATCTCCAAATTCAGACACCTCCAAGAGAGTCACTATTCTGATTTTAGTCTCTGGTGAGGGCATTTGCTTTTTTATTTTTCATATTCCCGTCCATAGCTATCAGCGTCGCTCGATTATTGCACCGCTCATTGTTTCTTATCATCTTTGGGTACAGTTGCATGCGTGACTGCTTTGTGCATCACCCTGAGCCTGGCTATTGATGCCTTATCCAACATGGAGGCATGGAGTGTGGTGCTCGTCTGTGTCCTCTCCATTATCCTGCTACTAGCTGTTTTTCTCATCTGGAGGCACCCACAGAATGCCAAGAAGGCATCCTTCATGGTGAGTGCAGGATGAGGATTGAGGAACCAAGTACAAGATCTCAACACACATGGCTATTTATGTGCTCAACAGGTGCCCTTACTGCCCGTGCTGCCCATCGTGAGTGCACTTATAAACGTCTATCTCATGTTCCAGTTAAAAGGTGCCACGTGGTTACGCTATGCCATCTGGATGGCAGTAGGTGAGGCAACGCATCTGATAAGAACATTTGGTAGGACAGTGGAACCTCTGAAGTCAAAACAAGGCTCAAAGGTCAAACAAAACTTGAAGTTCAAACATGACCAACAAATCTTTTCAGACTTATGTTCAGAACTGTTTTGTAGGCCTACGTCAGTTTTGCCAAGCAGAATCTAAAACGTAAATAATGGCGAGAATAAAAATAACAGCAATAACATATTTGTTTTTAAAGGATGATTCATTTTATTTTATTTTCATTATAATTTATTTTACAGTTGGTAACACTGAAAGGTGTTAAAATGTTACTTCAAGCTTGACCTTTTCAGTAAACCTGAAACAAATCAATCCTCCTTAACATTTCAAGTCAATCAGTACCAGAGCACATTGCGTTTGACTTTGAAGGTTCCACTTCATGCACTCGTTCAAGTCAGTGAACTGTAATATTTGACCTGCACAGGCCTGCTCATCTACTTTTGCTACGGGCTGCATCACAGTGTTCAGAGACAGCGTCACAAAACCAACCTTTCAGCCGTCCAAACCATCAGTGAAAAAACAGACAAAGACATCTTTAAAGAGTGCAAACTTTGAGCGTTAGCGGGATGGCGAGAGACGAATAGAGATGTTACTGTGAGTCCCTGTTTTTTTCTTGTAAACTATGCGCACCTCTGGTGTTCCCTCCTACAAGTGTTAAGCATCTGTGGATCCCAATGACTTTAGCACATGCAGTTCACACTTCCAACCATTCCGCTTCAGGTTCCACATTATCCATCTTATGAATCATATTTACATGTATTGCCGATTTGTTGCAAAGTCATTCCTGCACCCGTGTGCTTTATAAACTGTAGAAAATGTAACAAGTAAAAACAAATCAGCTGCTAATATGTGTACTTTTGACATTTATGTGTGTGAAAATCTGATTGTGATTTATTGATATTCATTTTTTGTACAATTATTTTTTATCATACGACGAACGTGAGAGCTTTTCTGATTTTTGTTAGTTTAGTTTTAGTCACATTCCAGCACATTTCTTGTATCTAAGTGTAAATATCAAGAGTGTACATGTTTTCTAATGATGAAATGTGTATGTATATTTTAATTAAAGAGAAACTAATATTTTCAAGATGTTTACCAAAGTGTTTTTTGTTTGTAAAATTAGAGGGGTAAAGAATTTAGTTCACCCCCACTCAGATTTACTGCATAACAATGAGACCTTTCAAATCAGATTAGTCACTGTATTGCTCACAACTGTGACTTGGTTACCAGAAAGCACAAATGATAGTTTTACTCGGGTACCACATGATGTAGTAACTCAAAATGCAAAACATACTCTACTCTACTCCACTCCACTCCACTCCACTCCACTCCACTCCACTCTACTCTACTCTACTCTACTCTACTCTACGAATACTGCTGCATTTGCACTGCCGGTACATGTGCAGATTGATTTGAATTTTAAGCAATTCATTTGGATAAGCGATTCAGAAAATGGATTGAGGAACGGGGGTTAAGGGTTAGTGTATATCGGGTTGTAACAAAAAGTTAAGATTAGTAGGCGTGACTTTTACAGCACACCAAATGCTTTTAACAAGCTTTCCACAGATCTCATCCGGACTGTGTTGTTGTCTCATGCTGCTCACAGACTTCCACTCCAGCAGCTAAGCAAACAGCCTGTGTAATTCCACATGGAGAGGCCTCTGCTTTTGCGCCCTCATTGGTCCAGACAAGCTTGAAAGCCTCCATTGAGCCAGTCGGCAGGAATTTGGGGTACTAATGCCACTCGCAGGAGGCGGAAGAAAGCAGCTGACCACTCACTTTGCGAGTTCTGCCCACCTACTCTCGTGACTTCTCAACTTTGTTCTTCCTTTCTTCTCACTTGCTTTGCGTCGAACTGTGTGAGCTAACAACAATCAACCGGCTTTGGTAATCCAGCATCATGACTTGGGTCAACTTGTTTGGGTCGAAGTGGAGACTGGTGCTGAGCGCTCTCTTTATTTGTGTCATAATCTCCGAGTTAGGTAAGTGAGTCAGATCCTAAGATTCCTAAGCAGTTCTATGAATGTGCACTACTGTTTGGAAGCCGCAGGCCACCGTTAGATGATGTTTTATCAATGACCGTTTTTCAAAAGAATCTCACTTTTTAGAAAGGAGGCCAAACTGTTGGTCAAAGTGGTGTAAATAAAAACAGTTAAATTGCCTATTTGTTTGTGGGTGGGCTTCTTCCCTGTTCACTGCGGTACAATTATGATTCTGGGGGTTGACAGTTTCATGGGTAAACTTCCGCTAGAGTCCTCAGGGTGGAATGTACAAGGGCCACTGGGGCCGAATGCCATAACTTCTGTTTTTTCATTGAAATTGAGGAAATCCAGTATCATTTGACATTGATTTTCTCTAGACAGGACAGAAAGCGGTCTTAAGGAGAACACATTGCTTTTGTTCAGTGTGACATAGATCTGTCATCCACATAACAGTGGGAGGAAATACTATGTTTTGTTAGGGGCAGCAAATACAATGAAAAAAAGCAAGGACCCTGAAATAGAACCTTGTGGAGCACCATACAACAGAGGGGCAAAGTGGGACTCAAAGCAACCTAGGCTAACATAAAAACCTCTGTCAGCCAAATAGAATCTAAGCCACTAGAGAGCGGTTTTGCAAGATCTATATCCTCCCAAAAATGTTGCGAAATCTTCTTTGGCCAGCCCATGACCTATAAAATGTTCTTGAACTCGATCTTGTCTTGTGTTTTGCGCAATCCTGTTTACTGAATCTTCACTTCGTTTTATATACTGGTACTGCATAAGTATGTCATAATGTTCTGGGAAAAGGTTGTTTGAAATGATGATTACCTCAGTCCCTCTTCTTTGATGCCACGTATATGTTAACTTCGGAAACTCTTAAGATAATGGATCAAGATCATAGTTATCACTGAGCAACTGTATGAGATGTTTTATGACATGTTCTGATCTATCTGCTATCTAGCTTGTTGTCATAAAGATGCTCAAGAGGAAAGGAGGAGTTCAGGGAAGAAGGTCAAGCCTGGAAAACCCAAACAGGCCAAAGCAGCAAAGAAAGGGCCTCTGGCTGTAAAAACTAAACCAAAGGTTAAAGCACCAACGCAGACTCAGAACTTACTTACGCAGGTAGAACTCCTTCTTTGGATGTGAGCTACTTTGTATTTCTTTCCCAGTGACTAACTCTGGTTTGTATCTGACCTCCAAAGGTGATACATAGAAGCAAGTTCATCAAGGTGGAAGAAACAATAAGCGTGCATGCTGGACACACTCTGGAGTTAAGGTGCAGGGGAAAACCCGTGCAGTGGGGCCTCCCATCGTACCTGGAAGAGGAGGATGAAGGCAGGCTCAGGTAGGCCTCAATAAGTCAAAAGAGACCACTTTGTTTGTCTTGAAGTTATTATACGGGGTTGTGATAGTTTTGGAATTTGTTTTTAATTTGTTATATAGATCTTTTTTTATTTTTCCAAAATGTTTTGTTTCACTTTAGCTTTTTTTAGTATTCATTTTAGATATGTATATTGTATAAGGATAGTAATATAACATGGCTTCAGTTTGCCTTTTTTTTTAAGCTATCATTTACAAATGAAATATTTTTTAATTTTAGTTTGTTCTTTCCTTAGCATTCATTAACTATAATAACCCTGATGTTAAGATTGGCTCAAAATAAGGAGAGAATAGCTTTTCACTGTATTGTCTGTTTGGCCATCACAGGATTGTTCAGCATGAGCGCTACAGTGTTCTGACACTTGTCAATAGCACAGGTGCAGACACAGGGGAGTATACATGCTTCCCCATGTTCTGTGAGGACACAGATTGCAGGAGGAGCCATGACAACGCTGCTAAAGTCTTTGTTTTCTTCCCTGGTGAAAAACAAAATCTACCCATCAGTTCACTACCACATGTATAATGACCCAACATTTAGGCTACTTGTCTGATCCGAACAGATCCACAGGAGCTTTTTGTCCCATCGTCTGATTACTACGAGGTAATCCAGCTGAGAACCAACTGGCCAACCCGCCTGCCATGCCAGGTGACATCACCCGCGGCCAATGTGACGCTGCACCGCGAGTTCCCGCCAGTGGAGGTGACAGTGGATGGAACGGAGATCTCCTTCAACGTGAAGAAGGGTTTCACCATCCATCGACCGCGGCTCTCTCATGCTGGTGCCTTGTACTGCGTGGCCAGTCTGGGGGGCCTGAGGCAGAGCTCTACCAAGTACATGCTCATCTATGTCAACTGTGAGTGCTACTAAAGTCACAACTCACGTGGTATTTGACTGACCAGTGCTTTAAGAAGGAGACAGGAGGATAGCTACAAATGGCTGGGATGTGGTCAACAAACTTTTGAGACTTATTGGTGATGTTAGACTTGCCTACCAAATTTCATGTTACAAAGCAACCCGTTTAGGTGTGATACCAGGACAATATTTGAAGGCCATGCTTCCAAAATATTCCTTTCCCGCCCCCCTCACACACACAAAAGTACAGTATCCGTAACATTTTGAAGTCATACATAAAAAGCACTTAAAATGACACTTGAGATAAAAATTCAGAACAGTGAAGAAACTTCAACAACAAATAATCATTCTCTAAAATATTGATCTTCGAACTTTCCAAATGCCGCCGATTGCGGCTCTGACTTTCCGCTGCCGCCGTCGGATCATTCTGTCATGGATTGACCAAATGCAGGGCGACCAAATGCAGCTTGGACCAGGGTTTATTGAGGGAAAAAACCAACAGGACTGACCGACAGACTGGATAGCAGAAACTGAACTAAGCGACAGAGACGTGAGACAAAAGACATCAACGATCCGAAAAGGGGAGGGAAGAGCAGACAGGACTTAAATACACGACAGGTAACAAGAGATAGGTGACTGTGATTACATTGATTGTGAGGTAACACAGGAGGGGAGGGGCGAGGCGAACAGAAACCATGGTAACATACACATAATAAAACAACCGGGGACGAGTCAGTATCAGTATCATAAATCATTTTTTAGATACGTACGATGCTCTACAGGTAATGTTTTAAGGTACAATTAAATAATTTAATGTTAAACAAGTGTAAAAGCAAGTCACGCTTTTGCAAATCTCCCAAAATGTGTGTCGTGACATTTTCAAGAATTTAGCCTATTCTTTGGCGTATGTTTTTCATTTTGCCTTAAATAAAAGCCAAATTGCACACCTATAGAGGAGGTGGATTTATGTCAAAGCAAGATTCCTATATTATAGGTTAGCTATACTTTCTGTCCGTCTTTATATTTCAGCATTCACTAATTCTTCAATCCTCAATTAATCTCAATTTCTGGAAGCCCATTTCTCATCAACAAAAATGTGTTTACAGAACTTATTTAGAATAAGTAAACGCATACAGTTCTTCTATACTACTCCCCAATAGTAAACCTCTGATTAAGGTTTGAAAGCTTTCCAGAATTCCTTCAACGTGTCTGGAAAAAAATAACATGCATTTAAAACTGCCACCATATCCCTGCCCGATACTGCAATTATGCAATTTTACAGAATCGCAGCTGACGTTTTTCCTGGGCAGTGACTCATTGTGGGCACGCCAGAATCCCAACATGGTTACTACGTCCTTCACATTTAAATGGAACGATAACATGTTGTTGACTTTTAAGCAATTTTGTATCTTCTTTGTACATTTAGTAGAAATGTCTCAGTGTATTGGCGCATTCTAAAATGCCTTTCTCCAAACTTTTTTTTAGACCCCATGGCTCCCCCCGCTCCAGTCATCCAGGCCAATTCGACCTCTCTGTCTGCTGGTGACAATCTACGTGTCAGCTGCACTGTGATCGGAGAGAGGAATGTTGCAGTAGAGCTCACATGGGAGTACCCTGGACAGAAGGTCACTATGCTACATATTATAAACACTATGACACTATTAGTGATGTGCACAAATGAGCCGTAATTCATTCGATTGGGTATTGTTTATACTAATAATCAATTTATAATTTGCCGACTCGGATGAGAAAGCGTGACGTCACCGATAGTTTAATCAGTGAACATCAATTGGGAGTGACACTTAATAGCTTAAAGTAACAGTCTGGCTCATATACAATATTTCTTTTGTAACTTAACATGATGCTTGTTTCATTGTACCCGTGCTGGGAGCAGATAGGGAGGCCTATGTACACGCTTGAGAGCATCAATCCAGTTGGTGGGGGAGCAGCCAGACAGCAGATCCAGTCCATTCTGTTGGTGGATGAGGTGAGGGATGTGGACCAAGGAGCATACACTTGCACTGCTGAGAACCTGCAAGGATCCAAATCAGTGTCCACCACAGTCAAAGTGCTTCCCAAAACTAAACCTTTAAAACCATGAAGCACTGCCACACAGCACGTTTCACTTTTGTATCCAACATAGTCTGAAGAGGACATGTCAGCAGAAAAATGGTGGCAATACATGGAGTATGCAAAATATTGTGCATCGCATTTGCTCTATTAAACTGATATTTAGACATATATTGCTGTTTTTGTAACATTTTTTAACTTTTGGATGATTGTTTGATAACTGAAATAATATTGTTGGAACAATATGCAGGATTACACTAATCACCCACTTCTGACGTAATTACAATTGTGACCGCAAGATGACGCCTCCTCCCTCTTTTACCCCACATCGCTTTAGAGCAACTTTCTCCTCCCAGTTCCGCTCTGTCAAAACGTTTGAGAGGGAAACAACGCTCCTTCATGTCACTCTGCGTTCCTGCAAGCGCCGAGCAGGCTGATCCGCGCCGATTTTGGGGAACTATCCTCTTGTTTGACTCTAAATAGAGAGGTCAGAGCCACGCTGAAGAAGACATGTCCTGCGTGCGGGATATGGTCAGTGAGTGACAAACTTGCTTGTTTCTACGTTACGATCGTAATTGAATGCGTGCATGCATGCATTGTGCAGAGAGATGTGGCAACTCATCTGTTCGTCCCAAACCTCTTCCAGAGTAATGTGACTACTTGATGTGTGACTTATTGCGGTGTAATAGTATTTTCCAAGGGTGATTGAGATGGCACATATTTTACTTTAAAAAAAAAAAAAAAAAAAATCCCATGGCACGCCATCCGTCAGAAACGTCCCGGAAAGTATGCGTACTGAAATGATAATGATAGTGGATGGCAAATGTTAAATTATTTAATATTGTTTGATTGCTGTAGCACGCCCTCGTGAGAATAGCTTTTTAGGAAATTAATTGGATATACCTGTCACTATAATAGGGAAAACTAAAAAAGACTGTAGTCAGTGATTCCCTGACCAAGCAAGTGAAATTGAATACTTTCCCATAGTGGTTGGGAATCATTGGTGTAACTGTTGTTACGTGTTTGCTGTGCACAGCTGTGGTTGTTTGGGTTGAGGTCGCACACACGCACACACACACACACACACACACACACACACACACACACACACACACACACACACACACACACACACACACACACACACACACAAATGCACATAAATGCACACGCTTGGGTTTCTTTTAGGGACAAAAGTGGTCCGTCCGTGTGCATGTGTTGGGGACTGCCAGGCTGTCGTCGTGGAAACCGGAGGCCACAGGTGACCTCTGACCGGGAGGGCTCTTAAGCATAGCAGGAAGGGTCTTTTGAACGAGGTGACTATGTGTTCAAGGTCTGACGCAAATGAAGGCTCAGCTCTACAATAGAAGCACAATGGATGTTGTTTTGGAGAGTGTGTGGTATAGTCAAGCGTGTTGTTATAGGTACTTTTACTGCACGTTGGGGCGGATTTGCAGTCCTGCTGTGCTTTCGCCTAATAAATTCATGCAGTTAGAGCAATGTGTGAAATGATTGTAGTGGCTGTCATGTTACATACAGTACTTCATGTTTTAGTCTTAGACATCTTAGCCTACTTACTTTTTTATTTTTTTTTATCTCTCGCTGCAACGACTTTGACCATTCGTGCCTCTGTTTTTTCTGCAAGACAGCTGATGCCAGATCTTCATTCAGCTCAAGGGCTTGTGTGTGTGTATGCATTTTAAACACCAGCAGCTGATGTAACACTGCTGTGCCAACTGCTAACCATTTGTTTCGCAAATCCAAATCTCATGTGGGGGTATTTAAATTTCTTGCCAGACGTGTATAATCACTATTAATCACTTTTTTCGTAATTTTATTTTTTAGTTGTTGGTCTTTGACACTTGAGTTATTTGCTGCAGAACACACCTAAGTTAATCATTATCCCCAAATAGCAGGCGGTTCCTTATAGCTGAAGAAGGATGTTGACACTATACTCGTGCTAGTTTTTTTTTTTTGTCAAAAGTGAAGACTGGACAACAAAATGAATTAAGATTAGAGGGATTTACTTATTCAGGTAAGTCCATCTCAACATAATTTGCATCTTATTGTATGAAATACAATTTATGAGTTTCACAAATAAAAATTCCTAGTCATAAATACATTCAACCTTTTCGTTAATTTTAACTGTCAGCGTCGAGGGTGCAGTATTCACATTTGGGTTTGGCACACTGAGCTGACCCAAATGTTCATTTCCATCAATCCAAAACTGTGAAGCAGATATCAAGACACAGCAATGAAACAAAAGTTTTATGGGATGGGGGGGGTCTGTTAGTGCAGGAGAGTGGACAGACCACTCACTGTGCTTTGTCCCCAAATGTGACCAACTTCAACGAAAACGTCTTGCTGCAGTGGCATGCCCCTCACCCAGGGACTATTGTGTTTGTCTCAGTTGTGGTTTTCGCCCAAGTAAGCCACCATTGTTTACATCAATGCAGCCTTATCGTCTTTCTATTGTTTTGCTTTATCGCCATTCGAGCTGCACTTGCACACACGTGCTTCAATAGCGGCGATGCTCACACATTGTATGAAGAAAATCCAAACAAGATGGGACACATTTAGCCTATCACTGCGAATTGCACCAAATGCAAAGCACAGCTGATTTCATTCGGGGTTTATCTCAAGCTTGCAGCGTGTACTTGCTAGTTGAGGTCGGCTTTAGGTCAGGCTTCGCCATTTATCTTTGCTTAGTCTTGGCTAATGGCACACGAACTGTTTCTAATAAATGACACAACGTACGCATTTCGATAGGCTTTTTCTGTTTCTGCATTGTCAAGTACTGTGCTTTTGCTGATTTTAAAAGGTATCAGGGGAGCCACTTCCCTTAACAGGGAAACAAGTTGACTGTGTTCTGCCTTTAACGTCACAAGTCCCCCTTTCTACATGCACACATCTACCAGCTCCACCCAAGTGCACAGTTAGACTGCGCTTTTCACTAGAAATGAAAATAGAGCTCTATGAGTCATTACATTATATTTTTTAAAGCATCCCAGTGGGCGACACAGCCATGGGGATATGAACAAACGGGGGTGGGGGCAGACTCTTCTTGCCCACTTTAATGCGCAGGTGGGCTTACTTTCGATGGGTTGAGACTCGAGAACGCAACTAGTGGGCAACTTTTAATCATTCAGTGCCACTGACGGCTATGGACATCAAAAATCCATGTTAACTGGGCTGGGAGTGAATGAATGAAAGGAACCTGAGTTGACTACTCTCACAGCGGTGCAGCCCTCCCTCTCGCTGGTGCGCTGGGCTGCAGGATTTACATGAGTCACAAAATAATTTGTTCATTATCAGTTTTTTTCTCAGTATTGTACAATCACTTGAACCTGAACTCACACTGACTGGACTAAAGTCAGGCAAGGGTATCACTGCAGCATCAATGCATTAATTGACAGTCACACCCTATTTTTATATTACGGGACAACTTTACGTATATCAATTTGACATTTGCCACTTTTTATCTTACTTTGACTGACAAATGGGCTTGGCTCCAGTGAGTTCCTGACCGAGGCTAATTTACTTCTCAAATGCCAGACGGTGTATGTGCTTCCTGCAATGTTATTGTTCAGAGCAGCTTTGACAGAGGAAATGAGCCTGATCCAGACTGTCCTCTCATTTAGTGACAGGTCCAACAGGTACAGACACTTTAAGTAGGCTCCAACATAGCCTCGTCTTGAGTTTCTCCATCTATGGGTCTCTGTAAACATTCTTGTCTGTAGCTGTAAGTCAGCGCAATAGATGTTAATCTCTGGAAGCAAGACTGTATGAGGCTCAGAGGTAATGATAGTGCTTCAGCTTATCATTGCAGGGGTCTTTTCATGTCACGTTTGCTTTTTTTTTTTTTTTACCTTAAAGCCAATATACAACAGCACAGTCAAGCCCAGGAATGTCTTTAATAGCCTGCCAGTCTTGGCTTGTTACTTTATTAAATAAGATTCCTGCATGCCCACCCATTGGTGCCATCTTTAAGAAGTCATTTGATCAATGAGCCTTGCAATACTGACCCACGCCAACTCAAAGTGAGGAAATAGAAAAGTAGTTTCTCTGCAGATTTAGAGAACAATGTCCTCTCTTTTCTTCCTTCTGGTTAGATTTGTGAAACCTGATATGGCGCCGAACCCCGCCGGTAGCCCATCTAACAATCGGACCATTGCGGGCTCACCACTTCTTGTATTTTCCCCTCATCACTCAGCTCTGTTTACATCCTTTATTAGAAAGTAAACATGCATGTTGTGTTGGTGTGTTTTTTTCCCCCCCAATGACACCATGTGTGTCAATGTTGGCGCTGGACTGTCCGCCTCCAAAGCGGATCCACATGCAGGCCTTTTGTCTGCGGGAGAACAGGCAGAACAAGTCCGACCACACGGGCCCCTTAAGAGACTGTGCAGTGCACAAAGAGATGAGCAGGTGGAGAGCTGGAAAGTACCAGGCACTCTATAAAAGACAGATTAGGTTAACGTGGTGTTATGTTAAAAAAATGTGTGAATCTGCACAGCCCTTGAGTATAGCCTAAAAGTAGCTCAGCTTCTGTTTCCTACCATGGAGTCATCCTACAGGCGATTGTCGAGGACTGTGCAGCTCGCTCCCTCGCATCAGATTGACAAACGGGAAGTGCTGTGACCTGGTTGTCAGTAGGACAAACGGAATCCAGGATAAGTCCCAGATACAATTGGCCAAACGGATAAAGTGAGTTTTAATTTATTTTACGCTTTTCGCTGTATTACACTGCGCATAGACGAAACGTTGGCTCTACTCCATACGTGGCGGTCAGACGGTTTAACTTAATGTTTGTGACAAACTGACTCAACATTGAACAGTTGCAAATTGATATAAATGTAGTATGTTCACTTAACAAAGATAAGAAGTCCTTGTAAGTTAGTTATGTAGTATCTATTTGCAAAATTAGATTTGGTGAAACCTTACAAATGTTCTAATGCATTTTTAAAAATCTATTTACATTTGATTTCTACCAATACATTTGTCCAAAATCGAGCCATTTTTATATTTAATCCATAAATGTCAAAACTTGCATTCAATAGCTTTATTTTGTTTAGTGGGCCGGTCATTTCTGCTTACTACTATTTCATTCAGGGCTTCAACTCTGAATGTGCATGCCTGCTTGTGGAAACACTTATTGACATGCCACCGAGATGAGCACAGTGAGAATGCACTGTGCGACTCGCCTAATTAGCCACAGAGAATGCTTGTTTGTAGTCGAGCTGAATTGGAATGAGTAAACTTTGACTTTTCAAGTCATTCCTTATGAGCAGATGACGTCACATCGTGCAGCCTCCGCATTGATTTGGCGTGTAATTAACATGTGATGGCTGATTATTTCCAAAGTGGAACCACACCTTGGATTGTCTGTACTTTCCGACCCATGCAGAGATATTATGCCTTTATTGATATTCTTTTGTGTGTGTTCGAGCATAATTACTGCTCTGATGGTCCATTTGTGTCCTTGGACTTTCTAGATGTCTTTTTGACTCACGGCGCGTCATGAGCTTGCTTTGGTCGTAACAATGCTCCCATTTGTGTTTCCATAATGGTGCAAGTCTGAAGCTCCCTGTACTGTTGTCATTAGAAACAGTGTGAAGAACCTGTTTCCACTTTGCTGTTTCTCAGCACAAGCAAATGGCCAAACATACATCAGTTAAAAGAAATGCTGATGATCAGCATGTGTCAGCACCAAAATCGAACTTGATATGCGGGCTGATAATTTAGTGCCTTGGTAAACATAAAACTGGTGAAAACAATCTGAAAAGTGTTGCCTTGCATAATAATGTCTGAGTCACCATCAGTGACTGCTGTCCACTCCGGCCTTCTGTGTATGTGGATGCACATTCACTGCAGCTATAGACTGAGCGGACCTGGATCTGGTGTAGGACGATGTGGGAACCGAGCACGATTTGTGTTGCCATAATTACAAAAGGGTAACTCTCCTACGCGAACCGCTCCAGGAAACAAAGAACCTTTACAAAAGGGAAAGAATAGTCTTCACTCTCTCGCTCTCTCTCAAATTAGTTTAATAAGAAGCTAGCTATCCTGTGCTTCTGTCTCATCGGCTCGTTGCCCTCCCAACACACACACACGCACACACACACACACACACACGCTCTGATTATCTGGTAAATGAGCAATGATTAGATGTCTGTTATTAGGTTACCCATGTGGGGTCTGCTATTTCTGAGGCCATTCTTAACTGACTCAACACATAACCTTCCACTTTAGTTACAATGGCTATGTTTGGTTTATACCAAATTACATTAATTATTAGCCTGGGAGAAATGTGAGGAATTCTCTCGGTTCACGTTCTTCTCTCTGAACTGCTGCTTGTTAACAACGTGAGAGCGAACATATATTGTCTTGTGGCATCAAGATGTGGTCAGCTGTTATCAAGCAAAATGTTGTTTTTGTTACGCAGAGGTTAACAGACACTGACCCCCCCCCCCCTAATGCCATAAATCAAGAAAAATGTATTTTTTTCATTTTCATTCAATTTTCAATTTCAGGACCATTTTACAGTATGATGTCATTAGTATGTGTGGAGGGATGTGCAAAACAAACAGATGCCAACCTGGTCAGGCACTTATCCTTATGCTCCAAATCCAATTTTACTCATGTGCACATAAACCAAAGGGGGATCAACACGCATCATTTCAAACATCACCAAAGTCAGACGTAATGCAATTTCTTCATCCTTGCGGGTGAACAGTGCTAATACGTGTGCCTGTCCTGCTATGCTGACCCCGGAGGCCATCATTTTATACCCAACAGCCTTACGTAACACTAGTCAGACACGGTTCAACCAGGGGTAATCCCATATAACCCCCATGATAACGGTAGCCAATAATTGAATTTTGTTGAGAAAATCAAATATTGCACAGTGAGCAGGGGTCATTATGTGTTTGGCTACTGAGAGAAAATACATTTCTGCTAGAGGCATGGCTGCTAACATCAATATTACATACTTGTCAATTTTGGGTTGTGAAAAATAGGGAGATTTTTTTTTCCACTGGCATAAAAAACAGGGAGATTAGGCAGCAGTGCTTGGGCAAATTGCAGCCAGTTGTGACCAATTTTGGAATTAGCAGACGTAAACAGCTACTTAAAAAAAAAACGTGTTAAGTAGACTTTGTTTCTGTCCATTGGCAGAAAATCCCGGGTCTGTTTGTTCTGGGTTCCTTAAATTAAGGTTACATTAATCTTCGGATTAGGCTTTGGCCACAAAGTAGCTGATGGGAATGCCAAGACATCCTAGATTTTAGTTTCCAAATATAGCATTAAAAAAACGACAATTGACCTCATTGAGTGCCTTCAAGCAATATCAACAACTGTACACCAATGTGAAAGTAAAGCAAGTGTAACTATCTGCTTATTTGATCATGTTCTTATTGTCAGCACAAGAGGCCCACTGAAGTGTGCTGCAGCCCTAGAAGAGAGCAGTCATTTTCTATGTGAGGCCAAGGAGTGCTTCACTGTGTGAATGAGTGTTGCATGCAAACGTCACTGTCAGGTAGGACTGACGAAGATTGCTCAGCTGCAGCCTCTAATTGTTAGCTGGTTATTTGTTATAGATCGGAGATAAAAACAAACCCTGAGGCTACTCATGGAAGATTTAAGAAAAAGAAGGACTGTGAAATATGCCATCTCTACATCTGAGGGCAATTTGTATGTCATGTCCTTTGTGTGAAATATGACACGGCAGAAGCTACACACGTACATGGAAATGCGGTAAGCGATGCCTGTGGCCGAGCCAATGTCATTCTTGTTTTGGGCGCACAAGAGGTCCACTATCGTTGAAAAACACAGAGGACGAGAAGCAGCCTTACTGGGAGACATGGGGCATGACTCAGTGGTGGTCAAGAGTGGTGGCGTTAAAGCTCAAGTGTTCTCTCTCACACTGTCTTCATTGATGGCGTCTGCTTGAGTCACTGCAGGGGTCAAGCGGGTCGTATTTGTTCATCACTGCAGAGAAAAGCTGCTATTGAGCATTCGAAGTGTAGACACCAGACACAAAATAAGGCTGAGGATATTTTAGGGACCTGGCAAATACAGTTATGTTTTTATAAGAGCAAAAAAAAAGCCACGACCCCTAACATATAGTAAGTAGTCTATAACTAGGAAAGGGTAAGTGAATTGTTTTGAAACCACTTCAAATCAAGCAATGTCCATTACCCTAACCCTACCCTCAAAGAAGATTCCATGCATTAAATAGAAAAGAAAAAAAGATATAAAGATCAGCAAGATATAAGGCTCTATATAAACTCCATAAGTCAAGGTAGACGCCCGCCCCGCACTAAATAAATAGTAGGATTCAAAAGTTGTACTCTACAAATGATTTGTGAAACGATGAACTACTTCTGCAACCAGCTTTCTTAGCATGAAGCTATATTTATATTTTAAATTCAAATAGTACATATTTTTAGATAGATAGATAGATAGATAGATAGATAGATAGATAGATAGATAGATAGATAGATAGATAGATAGATAGATAGATAGATAGATAGATAGATAGATAGATAGATAGATAGATAGATAGATAGATAGATGCAGTTGTTTGGGGAACAGATTAAGTGAGGCCAGTGGAAGATTTGGTTTTAGCACAAGGTACAGCCTTCACTGAGCTCATGTGATGTAACCAAGTGTGCTCTGTGTGGGAGGTTGAACCGTTGAGATGAAACATGTAGAGTTACCCCATTAATGTAAACAAACTTTGATATGAGGCATGGGAGGCGATTTCCGTGGGGGTTGAGGATCTGGAGCTATGGAGGTTTTTCTGTTTTGTCTTTTTTTTTTTTTTTGCAAGGTTGTGTTGAGTGACCCGCTCGCATGAAGTGAAGCGTCCGTGGGAGTGAGCATTCGGTGCATCAAAAAAATAAATAAACTGACAAGTCCAAACCCGTGTTCTGTGAAGTATCTTTGGAATTTTCCTCCTACTGTTGGTGTAGTCGTGGTGCTGTTGACTGACCCAAGTGTCTCTGAGCGTCTGAAATGTCCTCTCTTCACACACAAGTGTCAGACTTCTCTCAGCTATTTTAGGAGGGAGTTTGTCCTTGAGAGCCTCCACTTGAAAGCTGAAGGTTTTGTTGGCTTTGTGGTTGTTGTAGATGTGGCATTTGTGTGGGTTATAAGATGAGAATCAACATTTCCATCGAGGAAACCATAGAGAACACAATACTATGCATTTTTGCAAATACACAATGTGTAGTGTGCAAGAGCATATCTGGAGAACAAAGTTTTTTTTGGAGGGGGGGCGCACTTGACTAGTCAGGGCTAGCTTGTTGCTGTAAATTTTGCCACGTCTCCGTCTGGTTTGTTCAGGCCAATAAACTAAAAGCAAATGATGGAAAACAAACTTATCTTCAGTTTACCAAAGATTGAGTAGGTCACTTTCACCCCTGCAGCTCTGCTTCCTATCGGACATTGATCAGGTTGGGGTTTTTTCTTGGGCTTGCTATTTTCCAAAAGAACCTGTGTAATATTCTAACTAAAAAAACAGTCAGCATCAGGCCTTGGCCAGGCTTGCAAAAACTAAAAGTTAAAAACGATAACTACAGTTGTCTCATTCTGATCATGTGATCAAAAAGCTCATGTCGATCATTTGAACTTTTTTAAAATTTGCTGGAGAGTTTTTTGTTAAATAATTGAAGAATATTTGTTGTTGTATTTGTTCTCTTGAATTGCCTGTGACTGTATTTGACAGCATCTTTATTTCATTTTTTGTTCGATTGGCTTATAAGTAACAGGTCGGTTTCATGCATGGTAGCCGCATGACTAAAAACATGCACAGCTTTGCAGTAGTCTAAGCCTGACTGAGTGGCCTGAGCAAAGTGGCCCGAAGTTGCCTGTCATTCCTCTTCTCTCTCACTATTTGAGCAATTTGCATAATAGTTCCATCTGCCAACAGTGTGAAGCACTTTATGATGAAGTGAGCAGTGAGACATGCACACATACATATTCAGAATGTTTGGAAGGTGGGCAGCAGGGAGCTCAAGTATCAGATATTCCAGTTTAGAGTCATGCCAAATTATACTGTCCATTATATGATTTTACCAAACTTGAGATGAGAGCATCAGATTTTTTTTGGCCAATATATTTGATCTCTTATGTTGTATCTTTCCCCAAATTGTCCATAGGCGGAGACCGGTCTATAGCAAATATATCGTGCACCAAGAACAAATAATCATCTTTAAAGAAATACAACTGCATTAATGGTCTTTCAAATGTTTTATGACTTCTGAGGTTCGTTAAATCAATAAGACAACTCTAATGAGGTCATCTTAACACAGTTGGTGGGAGCAAGGTTAATGAAGGAAAGAGGCAGTTAATGATTTATGAATGTCTCAAATTCCATTTTGTTCCTCACTTGCATGTAGTTAGTCAGTTGTTGAATAAAAATGTGCACCATAAATCAGTCACCCAATCCACTTTGCTCCTCTTAGGTTTGCTTTGGAAAACAAATATCTCGGGCATAATTTGATAAAAGATTATTTCATCATATAATTAATGAATTGGATTAAAATAATGTTTTATTTTCCACCATTCTATAAAATTACAACAACATTTCAAATTAACAGTGCAGAAAATGCTCAAATGCAAATTGTTTCAGACACTCACTGGTTTGTACAATAACCTGTCATAAAATTCGCAAAAAAGTCGACCACAGTTTTTTCTTTGTTTTACATGTTTGTTTATTTTAAGAGTGAAATTCCAAGGATTTTATTTTTAATTAAACAAGCTTTCGAAACGATGAATCAGTTATTGAAATCGATTAATTTGATGATTGGTTGTCGATTAAATGTTACACATTTACAAGTAGCCAAGGTTTCTGTTTGTGTACCAATTACTGCAGCAGAACAAATTTTAACGGTAGCTGTGTAGCATTCGTTTTATCAATGGTACATTGGATACGTGACTTTCGTGAAACGCAGGACATTTGCAAGCTGAATAAGTACCAGATTGAATGGCCCGTATGGCTCAGCAAAAGATATTTTTCCCTCATCCAGAGCTCTGCAGTTGTAACCTAGTTGGATCAGAGTTACGCAATAGGCTTGCGATTTGACATATGCTGCCCGACCTCCGGATAAACATCAGCCTCATATGCCGCATGTTAGTCATTGCCGGGACGGCCAGACGTGAGCGCCTGACGCGCGAAACCACTTCTGAAACGACGGCGAGTACGTATAGCTGTAGGATGTTTTTGCTAAAGTGTCATTTTTCCATGCCTTGTTGTCTGTTGGGAGATGTGGCTGGGCTTTTTGTGCGTTTGGTTTCTGAGACAGCTGGGGTCAAATTTAGAGTGGAGAAAAGCGAGGGAGGAAAAATAAACCGTAGTGGGCACGTAGCATTTAAAATGTCAAGACTAAAAGTGACACATTCATCTCACGCAGTTTGCTTTTTCCTCTCTTTACAGAGCACCTGTCCTCCCTTGTAACCAATGGCAGCCTCGGTCCAGACGCTTCCTCGCCCTGGTAAAAACTTCCAAAGCTCGTTCCCAGCGCCGTTCTTTTCACCCCGCTGCAACATGGGAAGTGTTGGCAGTCTGGTGGAGAGGCCCGGCGTGTGTCCTACAAAAGCCAACCAGGCCGTTCCCCAGGTGAGGCCCAAAGCGTCCAATGGCCTCCTGAAGAAAGGCTTCACTCAGAGGGAGCTCCTCAACTACCTCAACATCACCAGGTGGGGCCTTCATGGTGCATTCCCAGGCTGTTTTCGCATTCCACCACAGATACATTGTGTTTCCAAACAGAAAAGAGCCCAAAGCCAACCAGAGCAGTGGCTCTAAGAAGGACATCATAGCCTCGATTGGCAGGCATCAGGAAGAAAACCTGTACGCCAAGGTCTTCCACAAAGATGGCACCGAGATTGATTTGACAAAGAACTCGCTTCCAAGTGGAGCGAAATATGAAAAGGTAAATGTTTATTCTTAACAGCCATACAAGGGTTAAAAATAAGTTCACTGCCGTATAACAAAAAACAAATACATACATGGCTCACCTTTTACTCTCCTTTTATGCAAAGAATGGGCAAGGTATGGACCATAAAACTGAATTTATTGCATTATCTGATTCAAAATTATTGTAGCGAATAGAACGCCAATTGACTTATTTTACTGTCGAACCAACCAAGGAACACATTAGCTTCCAAGTAACCAATGTAGGTGTTTTTTTTGTTTGTTTTTTTTGTCTTGGCATAAAGCCAAGGTTGTGCTAAATGGATCATATTTATACCGCTCTGGACGCATCCTTCTCCGCCCCCGCAGCAGTCAATCACCCAACCGTTCAATCCAGTTCACAGTCATGGACTGATATTCTGTGCTTGAATTCCTTGCATGCAATCAAATGTAGCAACTGAGTTCTCTTGGTGTTTCCACCAGGGCCACTTTAGGTCATCTGCCTTCAAACCTGTCACTCCCAAAAACTTCAGTTCCATGCAGAACCTGTATCCGTCTTCCAAATCGGAAGACGCGGACCACGGGATCTCGAACGGGCTGCACAGAGCCTACGGCCATGTCTCTCAAACCGTCTCCAGCTCATCTTCGTCATCATCGCCCTCTCGTCACGGAGGCTCCTCCGGTAACCACAAGGTACCCTGTCTCTTCTGTGAAACCTTCGCTGTGTTTCCAAGTCAGGAAATAAATGGAATGGCTTCGCCCCTCCTGCTTTGTGGAATTTCACTGGATGCGCGTTTGATGAAAATACCATATTGAACTCAAGCGAAGCAAACACGCACAAAAAACAAACAAAAAACACACAAACACAAATGTTGATATGAACGTAAAAGAACCGGGCAAAGAGCCGCAGGCGGCTCAGGAGCCGCAGGTTGGCCAGGCCTGCCTTATACCGTGAGATAGAACCCACAACTTTGTTAAGATGAGACCCAAAGGAGTCTTAAATCTGAAACTCTATTTCCAGATTTGTGACTTTTCAACATTGACATTGTCTGACATTGCACCTACACCTCATTTTAACTGCTGCGTAGGCTCAGCCCACCCTGCGAGGGGCAAGCCAAGACGATGACAACCTGTCGGACTCGGGCCACAACTCCATGAGCAGTCTGCCGCCGTATCGGCCCCCCTTTCGTCCAAACCAGGCTCCCATCAGGTCCGTGTCTCTTCTTAGCCTTCGCGTCTCTTAATCACGGCTTGAAAAGGTTATTTGACTTGACTTGCCAGCGCATCTATGGGCCACATCAACACTATCGGCTCCCTG
Organism: Syngnathus acus; assembly: GCF_901709675.1. Lineage (NCBI taxonomy): Eukaryota > Metazoa > Chordata > Actinopteri > Syngnathiformes > Syngnathidae > Syngnathus > Syngnathus acus. The sequence goes on along the minus strand of NC_051095.1, from coordinate 12,353,751 downwards.
GACCGCACCAAAGCCCCTGGGTTGGGAGGCGGGACCATTGGGGAAATGGCGTGTCGCAGCATGGCAACGCTCAGCCCCTCGGTGCCATACGAAGGGGAGGCTCCGCCTCCTTATGATTGGACCCTCTCCATGTCTGTAGAAGAAGTGGTGCGTACGACAATTCTGTTTTGTAGCGGTCAACGGGACAATAACATCACACGAGATTTATAATAACAAGAAGGATGTGCGATTCAATTTATCACTGAGTATGTCAATTCGACCTATTACGTACTATGCAAACGTGTGAGAAGTAAACTAGTCAGTAGGGTTGTTTGAATGCGTGAGTAAATTGTCAGCATGTAAGCAGATGAGAATTAAATAAAATGGTATGAATGTGTGAGTTAATTGTCTGCATGTAAGCAGATGAGACATAAAATTGTATATATGAATGAATCATTTATGAACAGCAAGTTGTGCAAAAAGTACAGAAAATGTGTTCATGTCCACACGAGCATTATGTTTGTTTTGGATTCTTCACTGTACTTAGTTTTGATTTTATTTTAATGTTTTATTTTTTTCTTAATTCCTATATCTTCTTATAAAAGTTTACTAAGTATTGTGTAACCAAGTAAAGCAAACTACAATCTCAGTTGACCGTTTGACTTTGCTTCTGCTGTACGGACGTACTGTAATACGGCAATAAATACATTTAAAATGAACTTTCAAAGTAAAATTTTCGTGTTCTTTTTTTTTCCCGAAACTTAAGACGTAGACTCACTTTGTTTTTTTAAAATCATTTTCGTTTCGTTTTGTTCATAAAAGTGTTTCAGTTATTTTGCTAGATTTTCTTTACTAGAGTACCTTACTCAACATTCATAATATGGCCCCCTGGAAGGTGCGGGATTTGGAGGAGAGGCTTGTGGAGAAAGAGCACGAGCTGAAGCAGATGAGAAGAAACCTGGACGAGAGTGAGGGTGCCATCGCTCAGGTGAATTTCTCATCAGGATACAGGCATCATCCGTGTCCTCCATCTTGTTTGAGGCCTGCGCCTGACGCACTCCCTGCGTGTAGGTGTTTGAAGGCAAACAGCGTCTGTGGGAGAAGGAGGTGGAGGAACTGAAGCGCCTCTACGCTGCCAAGCTGCGACAGGTTTCCCAGCACGCCCAGCGATCCCAGCGTGGTTTCCAGCTGCAGCTCTTCAAGGCCCAGCAGGAGAAGAGCCGACTTCAAGAAGAGCTTGAGGATCTTAAAAGAAGCCAGGAGGGCGGAGCCAAGGAGAAGACAATTAGTCCCACTCTGGAGGAGACACAGTGGGAGGTGGGCGGCACTTTATGACAGGGAGAAACACTCATTGACGGGGAGTCAAGTGAATTGTTTGTTGTTGGCCCTCACTTACGCCTTTCATTCCTCTAAGGTTTGCCAGAAGTCCGGCGAGATCTCCTTGCTCAAGCAACAATTTCGAGACTCTCAGGCCGAGGTGACCCACAAGCTGAGCGAGATCTTCCAGCTGAAAACGCAGCTCAGGGAGACCCGACTGGAGTTGTGCAACAGGGACAGCCAGGTCGAGGCGCTGAAACTCATCATGCAAAGCTCCCAGTGTCACAGAAGACCCTCTCACAGTACCAGCGACCATGGGAAAGGAGACGAGAGTGCAGCAGGTAGCATTTTTGGCGTCTTGAATAATGCCTCCAAATTCAGTATGGGACATTGTCGGTAGAGTTGATAAGTTACGGGAAAATTTGCTGGTTAGCTCAGTGTTTTCTTTACTTTTTTGGGGGGGATCAAAACGGTGTTATAGTGGATGTAATTCCACTTTCTACCACTTGACGACGCCACACCTATTTAGTTTGAGGTGCTGTAAATTTGAAAAATAAGTTTAAAAAAGCAGGCCGACAAATTTCATTTTTAATTTGGGCAATTCACCAAACTGTTTAAGGTTTTTCTATTGTCAAAGTTGGCTTTCCTACTCTTCGCAACAAAGAAACAAGAGTGTTCAGACTTAACCTAAACTTGCCAACTTAAGCAAGAACAACTCAGCAAAGTGTTAGGGACAAGTCCAAATCTAAATTGATGAAATTGTTGCGTCTGTGAAGCATAAGAGTGATCATAAACCTCGCGGGTTATTTTGAGTGCAACAAACTGAGTGAAAGCAGGTCGGCAGCAGACATCTCCCCGAGCCCGCCGATGAAGCATGTGACCATTTTTTGCTGGTAGGAGGGTGCGCGGGCCTGACCGAGGAGCGTCTGCGCGCCGAGCTACTACTTGAGCGGCGCCAGAGCGAGGCCCAGGCCACGGCTTTCGAGGAGGAGAGGCGGACATGGCAGACACAGAAGGACAAGGTCATTCGCTACCAGAAGGAGCTGCAGGCCAGCTATTTAGAGATGTACCGCCGCAACACAGAGCTGGAGAGGGAGCTGCGCCAGCTGAGAGCCGTCCGAGAGGGGAGTAGAGACGAGACTTTGGAAAGAGAAGAGCAAGCGCTGAAGAGCGACGTGGAAAAACAAGAGGACGGTCCATCTTCTGGTTTGCCGTGGATAGACAGGATGGAATCCTCGGAGATTTGATCATGACGACACGGCTGGGCTGGGTCCAGATGTTAGAACACCAAACTACAATTAATTACCAATCAAAGAACCACACTGTTTACCTTTTCAGATACACGTGCACCTCCTTCACATTTTCGCAGTAAAATCTGTGCGTTTGGCCAGTGTGAAATTAAGGAAATCATGTCCTTTTGGCACAAAGCTAATCCCTTTATTCTTTGGCAAAGGTAAAATTAGAATTATTTCTGTTTTTATGTCACAGCCTGTGTATTTTGAGGATTGGAAAGAAACCGTCCAAAGACAGAAGACACGAGCACATCCTGCGGTTGATGTCTTTCTCAATGTGAATGCGTACATATAAGCAAATGATTAGCATGTTGTTGTTTGTTATTCTGCTACTGCTGTACATCTTTGACAATAACCAAAGGATTCAGAAAAGATTCATTTAGGGCCTGGTAAGCTTTTCCAGATTCAGGGAGAAAAAGCTGTATGTGGAGCTTTTGTATCAGCAATGTTTGGTGCCGGGATTTTAATGCTAGTTTGTGAAAACTACCCCATTTATGGAAATGACAATGTTACAACAAGTGTATTTTATTCCCCAGTTCCTTGACAGATTGATATGTTGTGTAAATACGGATATTGTCTTACTGTTCTTCAGTGTACCTCAAGCACACTAGGGCTGAACAATTTTGAAAACTGATCTATTTGTGACACACACACACACCTAACCCCCCCCCCCCCACACACACACAATTTTGTCTTTTTTTTTTCAGTCCTCTTCAAGCAATAAATGAGTCTGTATTGCAATGAAGCGTATTTGTTGTTAAAGACAAATCTTTGATTTAGAACTATGATAAAATGAAAGCAAATTAACGACAAATGAAAAAAAAATACGCTTGAATACGAGTTGACTGACACTTTAACTTGCGCTTTTAAACACTCTCTCGAACAACTTAATAAAAAGAGTATACCGAAGGTGTGGTGTCAACAAAAGTCAAATCTTAACTCAAATGCCAATAATGCAAACAAACGAGGAGCTTTAACTTTTCATGTTTTATGACACGATGGGATGTAAACACGTGGACTGCACTTCTTAAGCACTAGTCTGACCCAAACACTATAGTAAATATCAGCCATAGACCAACCCAAATTAAGTGGTTTTATATTATTCATATTGCAGCCTTTGTCATTCTACTACATTGTCGTTGGGAATTTGATTGTCAGTTGTTCAGCCCTGAAGCGCACCACTGATATTTCTGTGTCTTTTTAATGCAATCTATCACCCTGCCCTGCTTAAAAATGATTTGTTTGCTGGGAGGCTGTGGTTGTTGCCGCACAAAACCTTAACAGGCTGCATGGATGGAAGTGTGGTGGTATTAAAAAGGGTGGGGCTATAGAGGGCGCTTTAGTGTGGACATTTTTAAGAAATCCAAGCAATTGTCAAAAATATTCCGATTTCGACTGACGTTAACCGCCAAGGTGCATTTATCATCCCAAGTTTCTACTTGAAGCTGTATTCAACAAATTTGGCCTTTATTCAAGTTATAAAGATTCAAACCATGAGCATGCACATCATTGGAAGAATCCTTTGGAAGCAAAGCAGCATCAGACCGATCAAACGGATGCCCGAAAATGAGAAAAAGAAAAAAAGTTTGCAAATCCTGCGGCGGCGGGCGCATTCCAGGCTCTTGCTAACGGCTGCCCGTGATGCTGCAAAGCACCTTTGCCGCTTCTTTCAAGCTGAAGACCATCAAGACCCGGCTGGCTCTGTTTTCGTGGAGTCATCATGTACATTGTATCATAACATCGAGACAGAAAAGAGCAAGGAGCACTACAAAAGTGCTGCAAATGCAATTGATTCGGTTTTCATTCTGTTTTTGTGTGTGTGGGGGGGGGAGGTATTTTCTTCTGTGAAACGCTGCTCGTCGTCGATGTTGAGTATCATCGTCTGGAGGGCAAAATCCTTTTGGGAGGCGCTCACTGAGGGTGGAGTGGGCTTGCTGAGGGGGGAGCGGGCTGCTTGCGGTGGAGTGCTCCGTCTCCTAGCCAGGGACGGACGTGGACAGCAGCAGCTGAGGAGAAGCAGACGGCTTGAAGGGAGGTCACTTGGACGGACGGACGTTGACTCACCCGCTGGTCTTGCGGCGGGCGCTACACCATCCAGTAGAGCTGAGCCAGGACGGACATCACCAGCAGAGAAACGCTGTAGGACAGGGCACCCACACCTGCTTTATCTTAATAAAGAGAAAGCGGTCAGCTGGGCGCATATCGAATATGAACTGTAGTGACACTTGCGACGGCTGAGAGTACTGACCTTTGCTGTCAACGCTCACAACATTGCTGTCAACGCTCACAACATTGCTGCCAACATCGCCGTCCTTGAGTGTCAAGGCCAAGGATGACATCTCAGTGCCGTCGAATTGTTTGGCCACGCAAACGTATTCGACCTTGACGGTTGGGTCGGGTTTGCTGACGATCATCACCGCTTTGCCCAGAATGTAGTCTCCATGGCCGACCGGAGCGTCGTCCTTCTTCCACACGAGGTCTTTGAAGTGTTCATTCTCGTTGATGGAGCAGTGCAAGGCCACAGAGTTACCAGTGTAACGTTTGACCTGGACATTGGAGGTTGGCTTTTCTATTGGACAAAGGAAATGCGGCACATTCACTTTTTGCCCAAAGGTTGCGTGTGACGGCAACAAAATGTTGGACTTTATAAAAGGGGGCAGATCATTGTTTGGATTGCATACATTCCAAAAAGCTAACTTTCGATCATTACAAAAAAGAAATGTTTGACCTTTTAGAAGGGGGCAGATCATTGTTTGGATTGCATACATTCCAAAAAGCTAACTTTCGATCATTACAAAAAAGAAATGTTTGACCTTTTAGAAGGGGGGCAGATCACATTTTGGATTGCATAAATTCCAAAAAGTTTGAATCATTACAACAAAGAAATGGTGGACCTTTTAAAAGGGGGGCAGCAGATCATCTTGTGGAGTGCCTAAATTCCCAAAAGCTAACTTTGACTCATTACAACAAAGAAATGGTTGACCTTTTAAAAGGGGGCGGCAGATCCATCTTTTGGATTGCATAAATTCCAAAAAGCAAAATCATTACATCAAAGAAATGGGTGACCTTTTAAAAGGGGGCAGATATTCTTTTGGATTGCATTTTACTCGAAAGTCCAAAAAGCTAACTTTGAATCATTACAGCAAAGAAATGGTTGACCTTTTCAAAGGGCGCAGATCATCTTCCGGATTGCATTTTACTCAAAATTCCAAAAAGCTGACTTTGAAACATCACAGTGACAATCTCACACTTTTCAGACCTGGCATTTTACGATCAATTCTACAGGGTGGAAAAAGGCAACTTTGAATCATTAATCAATATTATCATCATTCATAAAATCTCACAACAGCCCCCCGAGAACACTGGACTTTTTGCTCTCGAATCGGAGGTTGGCTGAGATGCCAAAAGAGGATAGTGATAGGAGGGGAGACTGCGCTGTAATTTCAAACTCACCCACAATCTTGACAAAGAACACCTTCACCTTACAGTCAGCAAGGGAAGTCCCGTCGATGGCCGCGTATGTCCCTTCGTCGCCGGTCTTCAGTGATGTGATCGTCGCCTTCTTATTTGAGTCATCGGCGTCGACGACTGCCCAGGTGTCGGAGAGAACTGATCCATCCTTCTTCCAGGCGATCGTGTTGGAAGTCGGAACGTCGTAAAGCAATTCGAGCTTTTGACCCACATTGCAGGTGCATATGTTGTCCGCATCGCACGAGCAGGGTGCGGCTGCCAGAAGTAGAAAAGGTGAATTCCACCCAGTCCGTCCCATACATCAAAGTACACCCTGAACAATGCTGGCTTAAGAAGAGCCATCCCAATGCAAGTCGGGTGAGTTTGCCCAAACACTTTTTTTTTTTCATTTGGTAACACAACATAAAGTTGAGTAACTTCCTGGGTCTGTCAGCACTTTTAAGGGTGTACCCAAAAAACGAGTTTACTTTAGTGCTGACTTTGCAATGTCGATCGCGCATCTCAAAAGACAATTTCGACTGTTACCTTCAGCGGTAGCAGCAGCAGCAGCAGCGAGGCATAAGAACTCGAGGAGCAGCACAAGTGCAAGCTGCATCTTGGGGTTCAGCATTGCAGACGATCTCTCTCCAAGCAGGCACGGAGTCCGCAACAAGTCTTGGCGGCGGCGACAGGTAGGTAGGTAAGTAGGGCACAAGGCGAACGCGGTCAGGCAGCTGGCAGCGAGCGCAGTGGGCAAGTGATGGCTGCTCCGCCCGCCGTACCCTGCAAGATCATGATCCGCACGTCACATACAGCAAACGTCAGCAAGCGGCTTTGACACGCAGGGGACACTTTGAGCCTTTTGCTTTTAAATTTTGCAAAGCGTGTGCGGAGGGGGCCCCCGGCCACCTGACGTGACGTTTGGCGCCCTCTTTGCATGACGCGGCGAGCGTCAGTGACACGCAGGCGGCTTCTTCCAGCAAATCCCGCAAACAGCGCCTTTTGGATGCGAGAGAACCCCATTTCTAATCGTTTCTTTCAAACAGCGTTGCCTTCCTTTCTCTCCGTTATTTCTCCAAGAGCAAAAGTCTCGCAGGTCTCGCAGAGTTCAAATGCCCGCATGTTCCAATTCGTGCTGCGTCATCATTGTCACGGCCGCCGCTTTAAAGACAAAGGCGAACAACAAGCACGTATAGGTGACGAATCGTAGGCAAGCCCATTTTGGAAGTCAATGCAATTGTTTTCAACTCAAATGAAAGGCAACAACAAGGTTTCTCAGGGTGCCACGACTGGCTCCTTTTTGGCAACTGGTTATAGTGCAAAGGGCAACGGGTTTGACACCAAGTTGCGCAAGTGACTTTTGATCATATAAACACATTCTTTTGTTCTTTTTTTTTTTTTTTGACTTTCAAATAATTCACGATACATTGAATGGGGTAAATAGCTCATTTTATTATTTTTATTTTTTTTCCAGCACCTAAAATCCTGTAAATACTCTGGGATTTTTTTATTGCTCTCCAGTCTACAGGCCTGGGTTTGTCCACCTTCAACCTATGGAGGGATAGTTATATTGTGGTTGACAAACTCAATGACAAGGGCTCTTTTAAATAGGTATACAGTAGGGGTGTAAATCGCGGGTTATGTCACGATACGATATCATATCGATACAAAGACCCCCGATACGATATTTGCCGATATCTTAAAGCCTGCTGTGATTCATTCACGATACATCACGATGTAGTGCTCCACGATCGATATATTTTTTTTTTTTAAATAAAAAATATAGAACAATATCCTGATTTATAACAATTCATACGCAAAATCAACAAGGTACTGCAAACTCTTTATTTAGGAAATTACAAGAGTATTGTAGTATACAAAGTGCTTATTTTAACACTGAACTTTATCAAATTCCTATATTTTTTCTCATATAAGTAAAGAAAAATGAATATTCTTTCTTTTTTGTAATACCATTAACTTTAAAGTGCATTACTGAACTATTTATTTACAATAATTTTAATTGTCCGTTGAGCCATCTTTTCTTTGGAATCCAAAGTGCTTCCAAACGAATGACTTGAAGCCCAAAGGGGAGCGAATTTCCTCGTCTTCTTGGACACTAGCCATAGCACCAGCCCAGGAGCCGCGTAGTTGTCGGCTCCCCTTTCACGTGCCTGCTCTGCTCTGCTCACAACACGCCGCGTACTGCTCCCGGAAAGAGGAAGCAAGCAACAATGAACTGGATTTCAAAATAAAGTCGCGTCTAATGTCCGAGGTCAAACACGGCGATATAAATCGATGTTTACGTTTAGCATCGATGGCAATAAATCGTAGAGCATTATATCGATTAATCGATGTGTATCGATGAATCGTTACACCCCTAGTATACAGTAATCAGGGCCGGGAGATTTCTTTCAGGCCAGGAGTCAGTTATGTAACCAGGCCACCCTGGCCTTGCCCACACGTGCATGTTCACACCCACACTTAAATGCTTGGGCACAAGCAAAACGCATTTGTGCACACACACATGCACACAATCATTCTTTGGGGTTTTGTTGTGGGTGGTACCATAAAAAAAAATCCAAATCTCTAGAATGAGTACAAGCAAACTAATCCAAAGGTCTCTCTGATTCTGTCAGCCTGCCTGCCTGTCAGCCTGCCTGCCTGTCAGCCTGCCTGCCTGTCAGCCTGCCTGCCTGTCAGCCTGCCTGCCTGTCAGCCTGCCTGTCAGCCTGCCTGTCAGCCTGCCTGTCAGCCTGCCTGCCTGCCTGCCTGCCTGCCTGCCTGCCTGCCTGCCTGCCTGCCTGCCTGCCTGCCTGCCCGCCTGCCTGCCTGCCTGCCTGCCTGCCCGCCCGCCTGCCTGCCCGCCTGCCTGCCTGCCCTCCTGCCTGCCTGCCCGCCTGCCTGCCCGCCTGCCCGCCTGCCTGCCTGCCTGCCTGCCCGCCCGCCCGCCCGCCCGCCCGCCTGCCTGCCTGCCTGCCTGCCTGCCTGCCTGCCTGCCCGCCTGCCTGTCTGTCTGTGTCTTGAGTTGGTCTTTCCCTTGCACTGCTCCCTGTACTTGTCTTGGCAGTATACTCGGCATCTGCTGGGACATCGCCGTCCTTGAGTGTCAAGGCCAAGGATGACATCTCAGTGCCGTCGAATTGTTTGGCCACGCAAACGTATTCGACCTTGACGGTTGGGTCGGGTTTGCTGACGATCATCACCGCTTTGCCCAGAATGTAGTCTCCATGGCCGACCGGAGCGTCGTCCTTCTTCCACACGAGGTCTTTGAAGTGTTCATTCTCGTTGATGGAGCAGTGCAAGGCCACAGAGTTACCAGTGTAACGTTTGACCTGGACATTGGAGGTTGGCTTTTCTATTGGACAAAGGAAATGCGGCACATTCACTTTTTGCCCAAAGGTTGCGTGTGACGGCAACAAAATGTTGGACTTTATAAAAGGGGGCAGATCATTGTTTGGATTGCATACATTCCAAAAAGCTAACTTTCGATCATTACAAAAAAGAAATGTTTGACCTTTTAGAAGGGGGCAGATCATTGTTTGGATTGCATACATTCCAAAAAGCTAACTTTCGATCATTACAAAAAAGAAATGTTTGACCTTTTAGAAGGGGGGCAGATCACATTTTGGATTGCATAAATTCCAAAAAGTTTGAATCATTACAACAAAGAAATGGTGGACCTTTTAAAAGGGGGGCAGCAGATCATCTTGTGGAGTGCCTAAATTCCCAAAAGCTAACTTTGACTCATTACAACAAAGAAATGGTTGACCTTTTAAAAGGGGGCGGCAGATCCATCTTTTGGATTGCATAAATTCCAAAAAGCAAAATCATTACATCAAAGAAATGGGTGACCTTTTAAAAGGGGGCAGATATTCTTTTGGATTGCATTTTACTCGAAAGTCCAAAAAGCTAACTTTGAATCATTACAGCAAAGAAATGGTTGACCTTTTCAAAGGGCGCAGATCATCTTCCGGATTGCATTTTACTCAAAATTCCAAAAAGCTGACTTTGAAACATCACAGTGACAATCTCACACTTTTCAGACCTGGCATTTTACGATCAATTCTACAGGGTGGAAAAAGGCAACTTTGAATCATTAATCAATATTATCATCATTCATAAAATCTCACAACAGCCCCCCGAGAACACTGGACTTTTTGCTCTCGAATCGGAGGTTGGCTGAGATGCCAAAAGAGGATAGTGATAGGAGGGGAGACTGCGCTGTAATTTCAAACTCACCCACAATCTTGACAAAGAACACCTTCACCTTACAGTCAGCAAGGGAAGTCCCGTCGATGGCCGCGTATGTCCCTTCGTCGCCGGTCTTCAGTGATGTGATCGTCGCCTTCTTATTTGAGTCATCGGCGTCGACGACTGCCCAGGTGTCGGAGAGAACTGATCCATCCTTCTTCCAGGCGATCGTGTTGGAAGTCGGAACGTCGTAAAGCAATTCGAGCTTTTGACCCACATTGCAGGTGCATATGTTGTCCGCATCGCACGAGCAGGGTGCGGCTGCCAGAAGTAGAAAAGGTGAATTCCACCCAGTCCGTCCCATACATCAAAGTACACCCTGAACAATGCTGGCTTAAGAAGAGCCATCCCAATGCAAGTCGGGTGAGTTTGCCCAAACACTTTTTTTTTTTCATTTGGTAACACAACATAAAGTTGAGTAACTTCCTGGGTCTGTCAGCACTTTTAAGGGTGTACCCAAAAAACGAGTTTACTTTAGTGCTGACTTTGCAATGTCGATCGCGCATCTCAAAAGACAATTTCGACTGTTACCTTCAGCGGTAGCAGCAGCAGCAGCAGCGAGGCATAAGAACTCGAGGAGCAGCACAAGTGCAAGCTGCATCTTGGGGTTCAGCATTGCAGACGATCTCTCTCCAAGCAGGCACGGAGTCCGCAACAAGTCTTGGCGGCGGCGACAGGTAGGTAGGTAAGTAGGGCACAAGGCGAACGCGGTCAGGCAGCTGGCAGCGAGCGCAGTGGGCAAGTGATGGCTGCTCCGCCCGCCGTACCCTGCAAGATCATGATCCGCACGTCACATACAGCAAACGTCAGCAAGCGGCTTTGACACGCAGGGGACACTTTGAGCCTTTTGCTTTTAAATTTTGCAAAGCGTGTGCGGAGGGGGCCCCCGGCCACCTGACGTGACGTTTGGCGCCCTCTTTGCATGACGCGGCGAGCGTCAGTGACACGCAGGCGGCTTCTTCCAGCAAATCCCGCAAACAGCGCCTTTTGGATGCGAGAGAACCCCATTTCTAATCGTTTCTTTCAAACAGCGTTGCCTTCCTTTCTCTCCGTTATTTCTCCAAGAGCAAAAGTCTCGCAGGTCTCGCAGAGTTCAAATGCCCGCATGTTCCAATTCGTGCTGCGTCATCATTGTCACGGCCGCCGCTTTAAAGACAAAGGCGAACAACAAGCACGTATAGGTGACGAATCGTAGGCAAGCCCATTTTGGAAGTCAATGCAATTGTTTTCAACTCAAATGAAAGGCAACAACAAGGTTTCTCAGGGTGCCACGACTGGCTCCTTTTTGGCAACTGGTTATAGTGCAAAGGGCAACGGGTTTGACACCAAGTTGCGCAAGTGACTTTTGATCATATAAACACATTCTTTTGTTCTTTTTTTTTTTTTTTGACTTTCAAATAATTCACGATACATTGAATGGGGTAAATAGCTCATTTTATTATTTTTATTTTTTTTCCAGCACCTAAAATCCTGTAAATACTCTGGGATTTTTTTATTGCTCTCCAGTCTACAGGCCTGGGTTTGTCCACCTTCAACCTATGGAGGGATAGTTATATTGTGGTTGACAAACTCAATGACAAGGGCTCTTTTAAATAGGTATACAGTAGGGGTGTAAATCGCGGGTTATGTCACGATACGATATCATATCGATACAAAGACCCCCGATACGATATTTGCCGATATCTTAAAGCCTGCTGTGATTCATTCACGATACATCACGATGTAGTGCTCCACGATCGATATATTTTTTTTTTTTAAATAAAAAATATAGAACAATATCCTGATTTATAACAATTCATACGCAAAATCAACAAGGTACTGCAAACTCTTTATTTAGGAAATTACAAGAGTATTGTAGTATACAAAGTGCTTATTTTAACACTGAACTTTATCAAATTCCTATATTTTTTCTCATATAAGTAAAGAAAAATGAATATTCTTTCTTTTTTGTAATACCATTAACTTTAAAGTGCATTACTGAACTATTTATTTACAATAATTTTAATTGTCCGTTGAGCCATCTTTTCTTTGGAATCCAAAGTGCTTCCAAACGAATGACTTGAAGCCCAAAGGGGAGCGAATTTCCTCGTCTTCTTGGACACTAGCCATAGCACCAGCCCAGGAGCCGCGTAGTTGTCGGCTCCCCTTTCACGTGCCTGCTCTGCTCTGCTCACAACACGCCGCGTACTGCTCCCGGAAAGAGGAAGCAAGCAACAATGAACTGGATTTCAAAATAAAGTCGCGTCTAATGTCCGAGGTCAAACACGGCGATATAAATCGATGTTTACGTTTAGCATCGATGGCAATAAATCGTAGAGCATTATATCGATTAATCGATGTGTATCGATGAATCGTTACACCCCTAGTATACAGTAATCAGGGCCGGGAGATTTCTTTCAGGCCAGGAGTCAGTTATGTAACCAGGCCACCCTGGCCTTGCCCACACGTGCATGTTCACACCCACACTTAAATGCTTGGGCACAAGCAAAACGCATTTGTGCACACACACATGCACACAATCATTCTTTGGGGTTTTGTTGTGGGTGGTACCATAAAAAAAAATCCAAATCTCTAGAATGAGTACAAGCAAACTAATCCAAAGGTCTCTCTGATTCTGTCAGCCTGCCTGCCTGTCAGCCTGCCTGCCTGTCAGCCTGCCTGCCTGTCAGCCTGCCTGCCTGTCAGCCTGCCTGCCTGTCAGCCTGCCTGTCAGCCTGCCTGTCAGCCTGCCTGTCAGCCTGCCTGCCTGCCTGCCTGCCTGCCTGCCTGCCTGCCTGCCTGCCTGCCTGCCTGCCTGCCCGCCTGCCTGCCTGCCTGCCTGCCTGCCCGCCCGCCTGCCTGCCCGCCTGCCTGCCTGCCCTCCTGCCTGCCTGCCCGCCTGCCTGCCCGCCTGCCCGCCTGCCTGCCTGCCTGCCTGCCCGCCCGCCCGCCCGCCCGCCCGCCTGCCTGCCTGCCTGCCTGCCTGCCTGCCTGCCTGCCCGCCTGCCTGTCTGTCTGTGTCTTGAGTTGGTCTTTCCCTTGCACTGCTCCCTGTACTTGTCTTGGCAGTATACTCGGCATCTGCTGGGACAACCAGCATCACCAAGGGCGACGAGACTCAATACAGGTTGGAGGTTGACCATCTGACCGCGTGGTGCAGGGACAACAACGTCCTGCTGAACGTCAACAAGACCAAGGAGATTGTTGTTGACTTCCGGAAGGGTCACACCCAACACCTGCCGCTGACCATCGACGGTGCTGTGGTGGGGAGAGTGAGCAGCACCAGATTCCTGGGGGTGCACATCAGTGAGGATCTCTCCTGGTCCACCAACACCGCATCACTGGCGAAGAAAGCTCAGCGCCGCCTGTACTTCCTGCGGAAACTCAGGCGAGCAAGTGCTCCTCCGGCCGTCATGACTACATTCTACCGTGGCACCATTGAGAGCGTCCTCTCAGTTGTATCGCTGTTTGGGGTGGTAGCTGCACTGAAGACAACATGAAGGCCCTGCAGCGCATAGTGAACACGGCTGGTAAGATTATTGGTGCTTCACTCCCCTCCCTGAAGGACATTTTCACCTCCCGTCTCACCCGCAAGGCGACGGCGATTGTGAGTGATGTGAGTCACCCCGCTCACTCTTTGTTTGATCTTCTGCCCTCTGGGAAGAGGTACAGGAGCCTGCGCTCCCGCACCACCAGACTCACCAACAGCTTCATACTCCAGGCTGTTAGGATCCTGAACTCTCTCCCCCCTTCTGCGTAGCGTCCTGTACTTTTGCGCTATATTCTGACTGTCTGCTGTATGCACACTTGCTCCATTTTTGCTCCTCTTATTTATTATGTTATTTGTTTATTTATTATTTATTCATCACTCTTATTTATTCATTGTTTGTGCCTTCTTGTTTTTATTTTTCTGGTGTTGTTTACTTGTATGTATATTGCGTACTATGTCTCGTCACCGTGGGATAGTGGGAACGTTGTTTCGATTTCTTTGTGTGTCTTGGCATAGAATAGAATAGAGAATAGAATAGATCTTTATTGTCATTGTCACATGTACAACGAAATTTAAAAAGTGCCAACCGATCCGCGCATGCGATAAAAAATATATAGAATAAATAGAATAAAAAGATTAAAAAAACAAGATAAAAACCCACAGAAGAACATACACAGACATAATCATTTACGTTTAGCTGCATTCAATGTGACTACCGCTGTAGGGTAAAAACTGTTGGCGAATCTGCTAGTCCTCGACCTAATTAATCTGTAGCGTCTGCCTGATGGCAACAGTTCGAAAAGGGAGTGGCCAGGGTGGGAAGTGTCCTTCAGAATGTTCTGTGTTTTTTTGAGACAGCGGGTTCTGTGTAGGTCTTCCAGTGTGGGGAGAGGGCAGCCAATGATCTTCTGTGCTGTGTTGATGACCCCTTGGAGCTTTTTCCTCTGAGCAGCAGTGCAGCTGGAGTACCAAACACATATACAGTACGTTAAAGTGCTTTCTATGGAGCAGCGATAGAAGGACACCAGCAGTCTCCGTGTAATGCTGTGCCTCCTCAGCACCCTTAAAAAGTAGAGTCTCTGTTGGGCGTTTTTAAGCAGCTCAGAGGTGTTCACGCCTTGAGATGAGCCCCATGTGAAGAAATTGACAATAAAGCAGACTTTGACTTTTTGACATTCAGTAAAATACACCATGGAATCAAAATAAATAAATAAATACCTGACACAATGATCTATTGACAGCTCAATCTAAACAAATGAACGTCTGCTGACAGTGTCTGACACATTTGAGTTGCAAATATGAAAAAAGCATCTGAGAAAAATCTGAAAGAAGAAACACATTACAGAGCATTAGAAACATTTTGTGTTTCATCTGTAACATCTGGAGACACCAGAGCTCTATAAACTTCAACATTGTCAGAAAAAATAACAGCTTGTTCTTAGAAAAAGATTCCCTCAGAGCGGGGATACAACGTTCAACTTTGTAGAATTTCACTTGTCTCTGTGGGGATGTACTGTATGGTCTGACAGACATGCACCCTGTAATTTCTCCTATTTACCAAAGGGTGGCAGCACCACCCCTCGCCGCTCATTTCTGCCATGGCGACTGCGAAGAAAGCGAGGACAGTTGACATTGAGGAACGTCGCTTTCAAGAGAAATGGGAATTACATTACTTCTTCGCTGAAAATCAAGGCAATTGTGTTCGTCTAATTTCTAAAGAGACGGTTGCCTTGTTTAAGGATTTCAACCTAAAGAGACACTAGTAGACTAAACATGCTGACACATAGGACAAGCTAACAGGGAGTAACCGCGCTGATAAAGTGAAGCAGCTCCAAACTGAAATGGCATCACAACAGCGATTCTTCACGCGGGGCTGTGAGTCCAAATTAAATCCAAATTAAATATTACTTCATATTAAATATTACGAAGTGGCCATGTTAATACTGTTGATGTTATAAACCTGTAGACATGACACAAACTATTACTTTCTGAAAGATATTGTAAATGACAAGAGCAAAACTCACTTGTTTTAACTTTTAATAATAACAGACAAATTTGCATGACTTATAACTCCTGTTTAAAATGTTCACGGAGCAAAAATAATTTTAAACTCATGCAAATGAAAGGCATTTCAAACAGTTTGTTCAATGTTATCTGACTCTTCAGATATGAATGAAAGGCAGAATTTGTGTTTTTAGAGTTGTTCACATCTGCCTGAATGGCTTATATTTGGTTATTTTGTCCTTTGAAAAATAAAGACAATTGTGACAATGAAATTTGTTTTATAACACTGTGTATTTGCATGAAATTTTTGTAGTTAAAAAAGGTCTGAAAAAACTATTGGCCCCCGGGGCCCTTCACCTTATTAAATCTGGCCCTCCTTGCAAAAAGTTTGGACACCCCTGGTATATGGTTAAAAAAAAAAAGAAGGTTCTTTGAGGCTTAACTGTAGTTTTAATTTATTAACTTGCTCCATATCAAATCATATTTACTTCATTCAGTTTCATCATCATTATATTCATTGCATTAAAGCTATATATACACACACCTATTTAGATGAATGAAAAGCACTTACCGGGCAGAATGGCTCTTCAAATGACGGACAAAGTTGGAAGTTGTCGTCTGACTGTCTGAAATGTTTCTGTTGCATATCTTGCACTGCGCTGTCCGTCATAAAGGTAATTACGATAGCCGAAGGTGATGATGACTCGCGGTACCGCTCCCGCTGACATCTTTTGTTTTATGTCTGGTATAAAGGGGCGTGATTCTCCAATAAACACGTTCGGTACGTAGAGAGGGCACGGCTGATTGATTGACAGGGTAGTGATCCAATCATGACAACGCCATTCTCAGCCTGCGCTCCTACCGTGTTATCGATATGATTTTTTCAAATGTATTATTCATTTTATAATCAAACTGCAAACATAAACTAAATAACACTGAAGTCATTCAAAGTCATCGTGTCTCAAGTCAAGTCCCGAGTCTTTAACTTCCAAGTAGAGTCTCAAGTCTTTTTGAATTTTTTGTCAAGTCAAGTCACAAGTCAACAAAACAGCGACTCGAGTCCAAGTCACAGTAACTCGAGTCCCCATCTCTCGAGTCACCACAGTTTTGTCTGTTTTGACACGCACGCCTGCCGCTCGATTCTCGTTTGCCTGACCCTGTGTGTTATGAGATGGCCGGATCATTGGTCACTTTAGCAAGTGCTGCCTCAGTGAAGTGGTTCGCTCTAAAACCAGACTGAAACCATTCGACTGTAATCAATAAGCTGCTGCACGACCACTGTTTTGAGAATCTTTGCTATGAATGGGAGATTCGAAACCCGCCTATAATTACAGAGACAACGCTCTGAACGCCGCCGCCGGTCCTGCGCAACTGCTCCTTCGGGCCTGCTCTGCTCTTCGCTCTGTCAGGTTGCTTTCTATGGCCAGCCGGCATGTCCTCCCACGGCCAGCTATAGGAAACAAGGGGCAGCCTTCCAGTCAGCCGTGGGTCACCATTAATCCACACATCCAGCTCGGACGGCACACTCAGCCATCTATCCACTTCCCCTATCCCATCGGTTCTTAACCGGGCTTCGATCGAACCCTAGGGGTTCGGTGAGCCGGTGTCAGGGCAGAAAGCGGAGGTCCACTGCGGAGGTCCGAACGCACCTGATTTATCCTGTAAATTGGTGATGACGCATGTCTGAACCCGTCTCGCAAAAGCGACACTAATTTGCAGGTATGTCATTTGTTGTGAGCTCATGCAGTGTGGGTTTTTTTTTTTTTCTTTGAACAAAGTGACCCACGCGCACGGCTCATTTGGCGCACCAGTAAAAAACATCAATGTCTTGTTTAAACTCCCCCCCACTAAAGAGGGCTTGGTTGAATGCGCCTATGAAACTGGTGGGCCAACAAGGTTAAGAACCACAGCCCTATCCCACTTTCAATACTTTGCTCTGCCCAGTTTGTCACATGTGCCGATCTCTATGTTCCGTGACTTGTGCCTTTATGTATGACACTACGTTTTCTCCAAGACAATGTCATTTGAGTTGTACTTGGATATTGCGCGTAGGAACATATGCTTCTGAGAAAACATCGAGGGCAGAGTTGCACTCATCTTTACTGCCAAGGTGCATCTATCAGCCAAATGGAAGCCGTATAACAAATTTGGCCTTTATTCAAGTTATAAAGATTCAAACCATGAGCATGCACATAATTGGGAGAATCCTTTGGAAGCAAGGCAGCATCTGACCACACGTAATGCGACATAAACTACAATCAAACTGATGCATGAAAATGAGGAAAAAGAACGTTTGCAAATCCCGCGGCGGCGGCGCATTCCAGGCTCTCCTGCCTGTGATGCTGCAAAGCAACTTTGCCGCTTCCTTCAAGCTGAAGACCATCAAGACCCGGCTGGCTCGCGGTTTTCCAAGAGTCATCTTGCACGTTGACACCGCCGTATCATAACATCGAGACAGACAGGAGCAAGCAGCGCTACAAAAAAAAGTGCTTTAAATACAATTGATTCGGTTTCCATTCTCTTGCATTTTTTGTGTGGATGTCTTTGTGCCTTTTGTGTGTGTGTGTGTGTGTGTGTGTGTGTGTGTGTGTGTGTGTGTGTGTGTGTGTGTGTGTGTGTGTGTGTGTGTGTGTGTGTATATATATATATATATATATATATATATATATACATATATATATATATTTATTTTAATTTTTCCTGTTCTCGGCAGAATGCTCCGTCTCCTAGTCTTTGTGTGGGTCACAAAGATAAAGCGTCTTTTTAAATATGGACTGTGGTGACCCTTTAGGGGGCGCTGCCTGCTGGGGGACAAAGAATACTCACCCCTGCTGCTCACTAGACCCTGAGTGGCAAGGTCGCGGATAGCTTCTGCGCGCCGTCGAATGATTTGCCAGCGCAACAGTAGTCACCGTTGTCGGATGCGCTGGCGCCAATGATGATCAGCATCGCGTTCTTCATTTTCAATTTGTACTTGCTTGAAGGACTGATGGCCTTGTCGTCCTTCTTCCACTCGAATGTTTTGAATTTCTTCCAGTCATCCCCAACGAGGCAGTGGAGAGCCACCGTGTTTCCAGTGTAACGCTTGACCGTGACACTGGTGACCCGATCTGTTGGGGGAAAAAAAGAAATGCGCCACTTCCACTTTTTGCCCAAAGGTCGCGTGTGACGACAACAAAATGTTTGACCTTTTTTTTAGAAGGGGGGCAGATCACATTTTGGATTGCATAAATTCCAAAAAGTTTGAATCCTTACAACAAAGAAATGGTGGACCTTTTAAAAGGGGGGCAGCAGATCATCTTGTGGAGTGCCTAAATTCCCAAAAGCTAACTTTGACTCATTACAACAAAGAAATGGTTGACCTTTTAAAAGGGGGCGGCAGATCCATCTTTTGGATTGCATAAATTCCAAAAAGCAAAATCATTACATCAAAGAAATGGGTGACCTTTTAAAAGGGGGCAGATATTCTTTTGGATTGCATTTTACTCGAAAGTCCAAAAAGCTAACTTTGAATCATTACAGCAAAGAAATGGTTGACCTTTTCAAAGGGCGCAGATCATCTTCCGAATTGCATTTTACTCAAAATTCCAAAAAGCTGACTTTGAAACATCACAGTGACAATCTCACACTTTTCAGACCTGGCATTTTACGATCAATTCTACAGGGTGGAAAAAGGCAACTTTGAATCATTAATCAATATTATCATCATTCATAAAATCTCACAACAGCCCCCCGAGAACACTGGACTTTTTGCTCTCGAATCGGAGGTTGGCTGAGATGCCAAAAGAGGATAGTGATAGGAGGGGAGACTGCGCTGTAATTTCAAACTCACCCACAATCTTGACAAAGAACACCTTCACCGTACAGTCAACAAGGGTAGTCCCGTCGATGGCCGCGTATGTCCCTTCGTCGCCGGTCTTCAGTGATGTGATCGTCGCCTTCTTATTTGAGTCATCGGCGTCGACGACTGCCCAGGTGTCGGAGAGAACTGATCCATCCTTCTTCCAGGCGATCGTGTTGGAAGTCGGAACGTCGTAAAGCAATTCGAGCTTTTGACCCACATTGCAGGTGCATATGTTGTCCGCATCGCACGAGCAGGGTGCGGCTGCCAGAAGTAGAAAAGGTGAATTCCACCCAGTCCGTCCCATACATCAAAGTACACCCTGAACAATGCTGGCTTAAGAAGAGCCATCCCAATGCAAGTCGGGTGAGTTTGCCCAAACACTTTTTTTTTTTCATTTGGTAACACAACATAAAGTTGAGTAACTTCCTGGGTCTGTCAGCACTTTTAAGGGTGTACCCAAAAAACGAGTTTACTTTAGTGCTGACTTTGCAATGTCGATCGCGCATCTCAAAAGACAATTTCGACTGTTACCTTCAGCGGTAGCAGCAGCAGCAGCAGCGAGGCACAAGAACTCGAGGAGCAGCACAAGTGCAAGCTGCATCTTGGGGTTCAGCATTGCAGACGATCTCTCTCCAAGCAGGCACGGAGTCCGCAACAAGTCTTGGCGGCGGCGACAGGTAGGTAGGTAGGTAGGGCACAAGGCGAACGCGGTCAGGCAGCTGGCAGCGAGCGCAGTGGGCAAGTGATGGCTGCTCCGCCCGCCGTACCCTGCAAGATCATGATCCGCACGTCACATACAGCAAACGTCAGCAAGCGGCTTTGACACGCAGGGGACACTTTGAGCCTTTTGCTTTTAAATTTTGCAAAGCGTGTGCGGAGGGGGCCCCCGGCCACCTGACGTGACGTTTGGCGCCCTCTTTGCATGACGCGGCGAGCGTCAGTGACACGCAGGCGGCTTCTTCCAGCAAATCCCGCAAACAGCGCCTTTTGGATGCGAGAGAACCCCATTTCTAATCGTTTATTTCAAACAGCGTTGCCTTCCTTTCTCTCCGTTATTTCTCCAAGAGCAAAAGTCTCGCAGGTCTCGCAGAGTTCAAATGCCCGCATGTTCCAATTCGTGCTGCGTCATCATTGACACGGCCGCCGCTTTAAAGACAAAGGCGAACAACAAGCACGTATAGGTGACGAATCGTAGGCAAGCCCATTTTGGAAGTCAATGCAATTGTTTTCAACTCAAATGAAAGGCAACAACAAGGTTTCTCAGGGTGCCACGACTGGCTCCTTTTTGGCAACTGGCTATAGTGCAAAGGGTAACGGGTTTGACACCAAGTTGCGCAAGTGACTTTTGATCATATAAACACATTCTTTTGTTCAGGCAAAAGAATCGGTATCGTTACGAAGGCATTCATGATGAATCTCATTGAAATGACTTTTGATCATTTTTGCGATGAATGGTGGATACGTGGTCATGGTTTTTCGCAACGATTGGGACACAAACAGCAGCATGTGTCCAATTCTTGATTCCTCAGTCTGTCTGTTCCATTTTTTCTTTTTGCCAGACTCTTAAGTGTGAGTAATTCAGTTTATGATGCCTTGAAATCTACAGCTGTGTGCCACCTGTTAAGTCTAATATTTAATTCATTAAAAGTAACTAAATATATTACTCTTCCATATTATCACGAAAACCGGATGTTCTAAGCAAAAAAGGAGGCCTCCAAGGACTTCCGTGTTGTTACGGAAAGTATAAGCCTTGTCAAGTGGCCTGGAATATAAACTTTTATTTCTGATACCTGGAAATGAAACATGTCTGGTTACATATTTACAATTAACTTGCATCGCGTACAGGAGAGCAGAAAATGCAAACAGACACGAGTGCTTGGACTCTGGAAGCGAGGAACTAATCTCAACCAAAAGAAGTCATTTGAATCTCAAAAACACACACACACACAAAGAAAATTAAAATCTCCATTATAAAGAAAATCCACATAAGCCTTGTGTGTGTAACACTGAATATAGTTCTATAGGTTTCATGTGTGACAGCTATGCTGGTGCAGTGCTTGCGGAGCGAATGAGGCTCACTGATGTCAGGTGACATCACAATTTCCAGGAGGATACTGGGAACATGCATTTGGATACCATGGAGCATTGCGGGACTGCGCCAAAAATCTGTAAGGTGTCCTTTAATTAATTTTCTTGACACTCCCTGTGCTGTGAGCATGAGCCCTGAGGATTTTTGAGGGGAAAAGAAAAAAAGATGCTTCTATTGCGACTGTCTTGAAAGAAAACCAAACCTATGCAACAGACAATCCAGCGGACGACGTCTCTACCCGCGGTGAGTAAAACGGAATCACCAGCCTTCCGGGCAGACTGCACAGCAATGGTCGCACCTCCAACTCATATGGCATGCCAGTATCAGGATACGCGGCGCGTTGGCGAGCAGTGCTGTGTCGATTAAGCATGTTTGCTCAGCTCGAGCAGTGCTGTGTCGATTAAGCATGTTTGCTCAGCTATTTTACATCAGGCTGTTTCGATGGACAACGGAAGGAAAGCACATTTCACAGTAGCATATATTTCCTTGATGTTGAGTTTGTTAAATACATACATGGAACAAAACAAACGGCTTCTACTTGGGGAGAATCTTGCTGGTGGAGTTAGTCACACGTGGGCTGTTTCCACACCGATCCGTGGCTCTGGATCAAAGAGGTGCTTGAGGCAACAGTCTTACTCGAGTGCTACTGCACATCTGCACTAAAAGGTGTTCTCGTTGCCTTAAGAAAAACAAGCAGTTTTTTTTTGTTTTTTTTAGAAGACAATGCAGCAGCAAAAAAAAAAAAAAAAGCCCAAAGACCAAACACTATAAATAATCATCATCACCATCATATTTCTGCTGCAAACAAGTTTGAATGAGTGATTCTCAGTCAAGCAATGTTTGGTTGTGAGGACATTCTTAATGACTCCTCATCTCACGGCAGGTTGCAGAGGGACCCTGAATTCTGCAGGGTGGCCAAAGGTCTCCCATGAGCACCGGGATCAAAGCTTACTGCTTGCAAGAATGGGTCATGGGCAGGGACAGAGGAGGCAGGTCGCGGCTAATGGTCCTGGAGAAATGCAAGGCGCTCCAGAGAACTTCATCATCCTCTTTCCCACGCAGGAGTGCAAGCTATCAAAAGTAAATCTGCTTGGCGTGTGAAGGATTCTGCTCCATGGGGCAGTATGGGCATTTCAACCTGACAATACACAAAACATTAAGTATGTGAGAAGGACACAATAGATCAAATCAACACATCAATGTTGACTTACTTCCCAGCATTGGTCAGTTTGTTGAGAGCATCTCTGGAGATGACGTGACCGCAGATGAGCTTCATGGGCGGGTTGCTCTCCGAGGTTTGTTGTCTGAGGATGGGGCAGGCAAACACCGAATGGTACCAGCATTTCTTGCCAAGGTCAATTTCAATCTGGACAAGCAAGGCGGATTGGTAGAAGACTGTAGAGAATAGGGAAGCAACACACTGGGGGAAAGAGAGCAAAACTCACGGGCAGCTCGTCTTTGTGCGTCCAGACACCGCTGCATTGCCGCTGCTCGATCACCTGCTTTATGTTCATCAGCACAGGCAAAGCCATGCAGCCTGAGGCAAAGCTGGGGGAGTAAAGCACTTGGTCATGTCGCAACCGCAACAAATAAATCACGACATGAAAACTTGTAAAGTTTTACGTGGTTCCCATCAAACGCGGCAGGGGACTCACCTAACACTAAGAGGAGACTCTACAGAGAGGCCCAGTAAAGCGCATGCGTCCCTTGTGAAGATATTGCAGATCTCCGCCCACTGATTGGTTTCCAGCAAACTCCGGTATGGAGAGTTCTCAATGCCATGACGCAGGTACACAAGGCTACCCATCAGGATCTGAATATCTGCACGTGCAACACATAGGCGAGAGCTCAAATATATCATTTATATTGATTGGATATGATTACGCATCACTGTGTCAAAATGTAGGATGACCGCTTACAGGGAAGAAGAGATGTATGGAAAATCTTCCCTTACCTCTCTGGTGCTGCGAAGCAAAGGGCTGAAAATGCCGAGCGTACTGTAGTGCTTCCATCTGATTGCTGATCCCCCCGCTGAGCAGACTGATAAAGTACAAGCGGTGCAATTTAAACTCTAAACTGCTGTTGAGGTCCAGAAGACGTTGGCGATTGGTCACTGCCCACCTAAAGTCGAGCAGAATAAAAGTTACAAAGGTCAGCATCGCTCATGGCGGGCGTCTTGCGCTTCATTCCAATACTGCATTGAGGGGCTGGGAAAGAGACGCGCATCGATTTGATCACTTTGCTTCAGCATCATCGAAATAATATCAACTATGGACGTCAACAAGCTTTTTCTTTTGCCGATGCAAGGTATCCTTCTGTGGTGCAGTCATAAAAACAATTCAATCTTTTGTAGCTTGATTGATAGATTGCGTGAAGATCAGGCAGTTCTAAAATGGGAGCAGATGATCAATGCGCAGTCAAATTCAAGTTAACATACTCGAGTGCCGGCCTCAGGTTCTGCATCCTTAGCGCTTCCAGGATCCTGTTGAGCTCGAGGAAAGGCTGCTTCATGCTCATATCTATCACTACACCCGACTCCTGGAAGACAACGCACGCATGACATGGCAGCGCGTGAAAAACAAAAAGCCCTACACAACAATAATGATGATGATGGAGGGTAGATTCTTTACCTGACAAAGATCTTCCGCCACACTGAGCATGCCTTGTCTGTACAGATGCTCCACAATGGTTTCACTCAGGTGTTTTTGTCTCTCTGGAGTGTCCCACACAGTCTCTGCGACCACAGCACTAATCTCGGCGTCAAAATTCTGTAAAGACACGTGTCAGGTGTCAATGTTGTTGTTGTTGGTTTTTTTTAAGCAAAACTGATCGCTCTTCTTTACCCTGTCGATGGCTTTGCCCACTTTAGACACGCTGCCGTGAATGTCCTTATGTCGAGAGGCTAGCATCTGGACTGTCTCTTTGATATTCTTACAGCACTGAGCCATGGTCTGAGACAGGACTGAGAGATCTCCGTCTTGGACTCCTGCAAAATTAAAAGCATCTTTTTTTTAAATTAAATTTAAATAAATTAAATCAACATTTATCACACAGGAAAAGACTGATTATCTTTTCAAAGAAAACTGTGTTTTCCTTACCAAAAGCAACCAGCTGTCCTCGTATCTCACAGACGCTGCGCAGGAGTTCGTCCAGCCTCTCCTCCGACTGGTGGCCGTACATGACGAAGCGGTGAAGCACTTTCTCCAGCTCCCGCTCCACACACGCACACTGTTCCATGCTTCACACGAGACACACACACATACACGCACACTGACCCACAGTTCCAAAACAGCACCTCGAAATGAAGAAAATAAGTGAAAATCAAATTATGGCCATATAACAGTACATGGGTAAGCATTGTTTCTTCACGTGGCTCTAAATGCAAATAACAACTTGGATGAACTGGGCTATACAAAAATGCTTAGTGAAAATTACTAAGAATGAACTGTGCTCTCGCTGACTACCGTTGCTTGCTCTTGCCACAGGAAAATGGTCTTGTCTGATTTAATCATCCTCTGATTTAATCTAAGAGGAACTACTGTGTTCACAACCACAATCTAAACAGTCTAAATATTCAATCGTATTAAGCAATTTGGATGTGTGAGACTTAACACGTGAATGCAAACATAGATAAGCAAACATTCACACTAACAATCTCACCTGAGAACAATTCACAGTGCCCAATCAACTTGCCATGCACGTTTTTGGAATGTGGGAGTAAACCGAAGTACCCGGTGAAAATGTTCGCCAATTTTCTCACACGTTACAGACCATCCAGTAACTGAATCATTAGCAATTCGTTTGTGCATTGGTTAGTTCAGGTTACGAATGAACAGATACGTGTATATTTTATTACTAGCAAAAATGGGAGTTTTGAACACGGCAGGGAAGTATTTAAACTGCTGGTGTTCATACTACTACAGTCTACGATCAGGTCTGGTCTGTGTCAAGTCTTGAGGCCTTGTGTTTACTAACGACGAAACCTCATTTGATCATCGGACAATATGAAATAACACCTGGAGATTGGTGAGTCTTAAAATGTATTAACCTTTTGTTGCAAGGACTAGATCACGATGTGATTTATTGTTTGTGTGCGTGTAGGTTAAACACCGTCTTTTACACAATGCTAGCCGAGGCTCATTTATGCTAAAGGAACAACAGTTAATGTATGCTATTCCCATTGGGTGATTTTACACACCAACTGGGACACTTAGTCCAAAAAAAGGACATATCTGTTACTATTAAAATGGGCATGTCGGAACGTCGTATAACAGTGCAGACCGTAAACAAACCGTATCAAAGCTCGTCACTGCTAGCAGCTAATTTGCTAGCCAGCGGCTAAGTGACTTGTCAAGGCCAAAATTAACTCGGCAGGGAATGTCGACGTAGCCACTAATACTTGTTAATAATCTCCCCGGCGCATAACGTCTACAGAACTATGAATAGTTATGAAGCTACGTTTTAAACAAAACCCACTTACCGATCTGGATTAGTTAGCAAACATTAGCGTTAGCCACTTGTCTGCAGTTGTTAGCAGTCCGAATGCGGATGTTCCTGTGTCGCATCATGACTTTACGTGATAACTTCACAGTAAAAGTCTTGCAGCCGCTTTGCAAGTCCAACAACTTTTGCTGCCTTCACAAAACGGCCTTCATCGAATAACTAAGGCAAAACATAAACAAAATAAAACAAAACACAAAGTAATTACTACCGGGGATAAAAAGAAGAAAAATCTAAAAGCATTATTTTGTGTTTATGTTAGGAGGGCAGCTCGGTGGGGCACTGGTTAGTGTGCACGTCCGCCTCACAGTTAGGAGCGTGTTGGTTCGATTCCCCCTGCATGTTTGCATGTTCTCCTCAAACCCGCGTGGGTTTTCTCCGGGCACTCCAGTTCCCTCCCACATCCCAAAAACATGCTTGGTAGGCGGGAGACATCCTGAACCGGTTGCCAGACGATCGCAGGGCACACAGAGACGAACAACCATCCGCACTCGCACTCACACCTAGGGGCAATTTGGAGTGCTCAATTGATCTTCCAAGCGTGTTTTTGGGACGTGGGAGGAAACCGGAGTGCTCTGAGAAAACCCAGGCGGGCACGGGGAGAACATGCAAACTCCACACAGGGAGGGTCAGAGGTGAAATCGAACCGGCACCCTCCGAACTGCGAGGCGAACGTGCTAACCAGTGCTCCACCGAGCTGCCCTAAACTGCATACATTTGTAATAAAAAAAAAAAAATATATATATATATATATATATATATATATATATATATATATATATTCCATTTACATGCTAACTTAATTCCAACCGTTTCGCTTTAGTGCTTGAGTTTCGTTGTACGACACTCGTCTGTGTGATATGAATTCCCCCCTGAGATTTCTTTGAGTTTGTCAGATGCCTTTGAACTCTAGTTCATAGGATGCTCGAAACTGATCTAAGCTATTGCCGTAACAGTGTCCATCATCACACAATACTGTAAATGTGTGCATTTATTGAAAACTCTGGAAATTGGACAGGGGCAGAGTGGACAAAATACCTTACCATGGCACCTCCCACGCTGAGTGGAATCATTGGGCAAATGAGTTAGCAACTTTGGCTTTGGCTGCAGTGAAATACTTTCCATTAGCATGTGACGAATGACTGAGATTTACAGCTGATCTCTTGAGGTATTAGGACAGACAGGTTTAGTCAAACTGACAGTAAACGTATCCATTCAACCTCGCGTGGCTCATCGTATGTCTTCTGCCAACATAAATACAGTAAATGCTATGACCACCATTTGTAGCATTGCTTTGTGATATACGAACCACTGGCTGTAGTCAAAGATCCAGGCAATAGGAGACAAACTTGTGCATACCTTCCTCATGATGCGTGGAGGTAGCGTGCACAAGCAGCCTGTGTGTGTCTTGTCAAAGCTGGATGGGTTGCAGGCACCTTTGACCTGTCCTCCCCACACCTAAATCTTGAATGAATGAACACACATATTGACATTTAACCAACAAGGATTAGGGAAAGCTGAAAAACACTTTAGTGAAGTATGTAGTCCATACAGTGCACTTTGTATTTGCTTTGCCCGAGCAAACAGCTAAAGCAATGGCTATCGGTCTCCGATAGTACGGTTCTATATATAGACGGGCCCTGTGACTGAGCTGGCCCTAAGTGTCAGATTCCAGTCGCACTCATCCGTCATGACTGGATCAGCACCTGCTGCTAAATATAAACCCACCCGGCCCAGCGTTCACATGAAAGCCAATGCCCACCCGCACAGCTCAGCTCAGAGAAGAAAAGTCAAGAGCCAGGGTAGCCTCAGAAGGCACTTTGACCAAGGCCAACTCAAAGGGGAGGGGCAGAAATGAAGACGGGAGAACTGGAGGATGCAACGTGCAGGCGAGAGATGCCTCCATTGCTTTTTTATATTGAAGCCTGATCCATGCCACCGCACTGACCTGAAGCAGTGAGGCGCAGTCACATTTGGGTTTTCCAAAGCTATGAGTTAAGAGTGCTTGGATTTTAGGAGACACTTCCCTGGATCACTGGCAGACAGCCTAGAAGAGACCTATCTTTCTTTCCAAAGGTACAGCACCAGATATTCTGTGGTTTCATTGATGTAACATTTGAACTTTGATTCTTGTGAGGAAAAAAATAACACTTGTTTTTTGTACAATCTTTTCTTACCCCAACAAAATTAAAACTCATTCACCGCCAGCCCCTTTTAGACCTTCCGTATTCCTACCATAGAAAAAAGAAAAGAAAATATATGTATTTGGGATTGAATATCTTGATTCTTAAAATACATGGATATACGTCATTGGCAGTAAATGAGTTTTAATATATATTCTGGGCTTGTGTGTCTAATTGGGTTAGTTTGTCTTATTGTTACTGTTTCAATTTACAGCAATGCTATTATAAGAAAATTTAATTAAATGGTGTTTGGTTGTTAGTGCACTATTATTACATTATTGTTACAATATCATTGCTGATCACTAAAGACCACCTATCAGAACAATATTATTTATTATTATCAAGTTTCTTTCTCTTCAAGCAGTATGTCAATGCTAATAGAAAATCAAGTGAATTTACACATCCCATCTCAATTCCACTTCAGGGGAAAAAAGCAAAAGCAAGCTAGAAGACAGACTGGACGGCCACGTTGAGACTTTGGTGCTTGTGGACTAGTGATGGACAGCTGGACTCTTCAAGGGGACAGCTACTCATTGCTGCGCAGTGCACCCCGCACACCATTTACCTTGTACCATCGAGACGGCACACCTAACCACGTTGAAATATTTGACATCACAAGTTCTCCAAGTCAACGCGGTACCATCTCTGAGACCACTTGCCTGTGTGACATATTTGGGGATGAATGTGAGTCACCCTCGGCCTCCAACAGTCCGGTCGTAGGATCATTTGTTCGTACCTCCTCTGTGACCGAGGTGGAGAGGACATCTGTCCGATCACCCCTGGCGGATGATTTAAATGACTCCTCAGGCTCGTACCACACAGCACCGGACTCCATTGAAGGACAAGAGGAGTCTGATCTAACGACGAGAATTTACAGTCCCACACTGGAGGGTGAGTCCACTGAGTCCGAGCAGCCGGAAATCCTAGTGAGGTCGGAACTTTCTAAAACTAGTAGCTTCAGGGAGAAGACCCCTTCTCCTGGACACCAAAGCTCCTCTAGCCTCTGCTCACAGGAAATAGCCTCAGTTTCATGTTATTCCTCTGCCGAGACGAGAGACTCACCCTCGTTACTTTGTCCAGAGAGTGAACAAGTGGGACTCACTCCTGTGTTAAAAAGAGCAAGGAATAACAGTGAGCTCAGCTTGTCAAATCAATCTCAAACTCCAAGTCCTCCCTGTGAGCCAATGAACTGCGCTATCTCATCCTCCTCAGAATCAGTCAACACAAAAACTCAGATTAGAGATACAAAACCTGAGCCAAGGGGCACACACCTTAATAAAAACACCAGTGTTTCACCTGGCCACAGCCCCGTTGATTTTTCTTATCAATCTTCAAATGTAGAATCCAGAGCTGACATTTCATCTCACTTGCCTTTGTCAGGATATGCAAAATCCCAGCTGGAAGAAAGACTGCTCTGTTCTGAACTGAATTTTAGTTCCTCCTTACCTAACTCTCAAGCATCATCACCTTTAAAAGAGCTGAGCAGAAGGCTTTCCCTGCCCAATCTTATGAGCAGAGGCTTAACGCCAAGTCCAGAAATAAAAAGCTCTCCCCTTTGCTCTGAGTTCACAGATCTCAGCTCAACAGAAATTGACTTTAAAAACACTGAGTTTGGCACCACCATCTCAACAGCTTCCACAAGATACACTCCCTCCCCCCCTATTATATCATTCAACCCATATCCTGTGGATGGTGGTGGTGTGCCTGAATTAAAGCATAGTACCTGTTTAGCACCTGACCTGCTTAGTGCACCGTTAGCACTACCCAAAAATGGGTCAAGAACCTCCTCACCTGGACACTCAAGACCAAATTCAGCATCTGAAATAATCACCAAGGTCTGTTCCCCTGTCATCAGTTATAGTTTGTCTCCATCACCCGGTATCAGGAGCATCTGTTCTTCCATCGAGAGCACACACACAGCTCATTCACCTGAAATCCGGATCACGCCATCATCCCCTGAGGCCAAAAGGAAAGAAAATATTTCTGAAGAGCAAACAGCATCAGATTCCCCTCTTTTAGAGTGGGCCCCAACAAGGAGTCTCACCACCTCCCCTGACATCACTGGGATGCCTTATTCTGTAGTTCTACCAAGGGAGGGGGACACTTCCCCTTTTCCCGAGCTCTGTCGTCTCCCGACTGCTGAGACTGATACCGCACGTGTATCACCTGCAATAATGAGCCCCTCCCCTAGTAGAGCGAGTTCACTACAAGACTCGTCTCCCACATCAGGCTTTTCAGGCTCTGAGCTACAGGCTGAAATATCTCAGTCCAGGTCGCACACATCTTCACCCCAGTCAATGTGTTGCACTCCCTCACCTGAGCTGAGATACCAGAGCTTAAATTCTTCACCTGAGCTCAAACGTAGAGATCCATCACTTGCTACAGCGTCTCCAGTAAACAGATCTAATCAATGTTCGCCATTAATCCTTTGCCCTGAGTACAACACCCACTATTTACAGCCTACTCCTCCTTTGGATACATCTGCGGGGGTTACCTTCTCCCTTCCCCACCATCACATAGGGTTGGAAACACAGAGCATTCCACCTGAATTTGAATTGGAAAAAGAAGATGAAACGTCTGGAACCACAAATAGTTCCCCAATCGTGCCAATTCAGTCGCTGGTATCTAATTCGCCTTTTTTAACCGAGGAAAAGTTTGACCAGGCATTGATTCAGCGGCAACCGAGGGACAGACTTACGCCAAAGGAAATACCTGTCGCTGGTTTGACGTCCTTGTCTCGGGAAAATCAAAACACCGGGACTATAAATCATTTTACTAGCCCCACAATTGAAAATAAGTCATTTCCTCATAATTTTGTGTTCACTAATATGGGAAGGGTTCATCATATTTCTAACAAAGCCAAATCTCTGCAGAGAGAAGAAAGACGACTGCACCACCACACTCATTCATTTAAGTCAAATTCCACATCTGAACATTCGAGACAAAAACGTGGTGACAGAATGAGGTTTGCACCGAATATGGCCCACCATATAAACAGGAGGAAAACTCCCTCTCCCCCATTAACCCGATTTACCCCTGTGCACATTATAGAACCTGAGAAACCACACCGACAGTGGCAGAACAGAGCCCCCTCTGACTTTGCAGCATCCTCACAGAGTGGTTATTTGAAGAAGACTGTATCAAATAGGGAAAGCCCCGATATTGTCCCTCTTGACGATAATAATAGTCAGCCCCACCGTGTCCGACTTGGGAACCAATTGGAACTGGAGAGGAAAATTGAGCTGGAGGAGAAGAGAGAAAGGCCGAGGGTAAGGGGGATGAAGAAAGAAACACACAGGGAGGGGTGGGAAATTGAAAAGGGGGAGGAGTGGCAAAGGGATGCTGGTTACAAAGAGGAACAGGCTGAGCTGTCATTCAATGCCAAGAATAGAAAAGGGCCTGTTAGTCGCAGTACAGCCCCCACAAGCACGGAGAGCTGTCAGGGGCTGCCAACACCGCATTCCTATTCAGAGGGTTTGCTTGCCACCAGACGGCCACAGGACCAGACAAGTCGACTTAAACTCGCTCCTCAGCGAGACAAAAGTGCTGGTCTGACCAAGCGACTTCAGAATCCTGCGCCATCAAACAAGTTCAGTCCTCGATCGGTCACAAACAGGCCTGGCCGGAGTTCAAGTTCAAGCATGGGAAGTGAGTTGGATGAGGCAGACAATGAGGTGAAGTGGCTTACAGACGTGGCTTTTCGTAGCCTGTCCAGCCCCGAGGTGGATTACCTTGATATGTACAATTCCAGTCATCGATCATCTACCAACATCTCGCAGCCCTCTACTCAGGAGAGCCCGGCGGGGATCAGTGGGGCCTGGCCGACCTATGCTGATTTCAGGGGTTCCGCTTCAAGGCTGGACAGTGACGAATTCTCACTACAGCAGCAATCTCTGTACCGTACCGACGGAATCGATCCAGACCGCTGCTATGAGAGGGGAAGCTTTGAGTGCATTGATGTGGCTGTGGAAAGAGAAGACACTAGGAAGGTCACAAGAGGAGTACCAAAAAGACAGATTCAGTTGAAGAGGAAGGAGAGCGTGGATGACAGTAGTGAAAATAACAGTCCTGGACTTCCTGCGATGGAGAACAGCCCCTCGCTTCAAAGGCATTGCCGAGAGGCATTGTTGAGACAGTACAGTTCACCAGCAGCAGAGCAAGACGGCTACGCTCCAGAGCACAGTCCTGATCCTGTGCACAATGAAAGAAAATCGCAACTTCCAAGACCTATTTCTCTGGATGAAACATGCTCTAAGACAAAGATGGCCACTTGCCTTATCAAGAGTGTTCTGTCGAAAAAGATGCAAAGTGTTGATAAACCATCTGATGAGCCAGATGGAGATGAAATGAATCCAAGTTTGAGGGAAAGTAACACGACTGAGGAGCCCCAGGAATGTGACGACTCAAATCCTACTCTGTCCTCTAACTACGATCGTCCCTGTGAAGTTTTTGCTTTGAAAGAAGAACAAAGAGATGACATCAGACCAGCAAAGAACTTTGTCAAGAAATCCAACAACTGGCCGAGCACAGACGACAGCGACAGACCTTCTAACCATTTTCACACTGACGACCAACAGTGGGCTTCTCAAGAGGGCAATACAACTGCACCAGCATCTGAAATTAGATCCAAACTTAGCGTTCCGTTAGATACCTCACAGTCAAAAGGTGGAATACAACACATAGATGACAGTAAAACATTGCAAGGAAGAGAGGGAGCTGACTCAGCTAATGCCATTACCGGGAATACAGGAGCTCCTTCTGCTACCGGAGCCTTCAGCGCACAGGTCAGGATGACAAGGCAACATCGGGAGTGTGAAAACACAGAGGTCCATAAACAACTGCAACTGAGTGACAAGAACTGCCACGTGACACAGAAAACAGAAGAGATTCCATTTCAAGGCAACAAGAAAAAGAAAGCATCTCTCAATGTGTGCCTTACACCTGAGGCAGACAACAATCGAGACAGATCTTCACCAGATATACGTTTCGGACAGCAGCGGGAAAAGGTCCAAGAAACCAATGCGGATCTCAAAACGGATGAAGATGATGGGGATGAAGATAAAAAAGTTAAGGGCCCTATCCACAAAGTTCGAGATGTTAGGAGACTTGTAAAGAACACATATAATCTCTCTTTTAAAGCAACCAGCCGCACATCACCCTCGGATCTCGCTGAAGAAAGGAATGAACATTTGAACGGGGGAAACAAGGATAGAATTAAAGAGGATGCGGAAGAAACAGACAAAGGACGCACAGCAGAGTTATGCGAGGAAAGGACCAGCAAGTGTATGGTGGAGCGGAGAGAAGAAAAGTTGTCGACGTTTTTGCAGAGCGAAGGGAAGCTTCCATCTCAACTACACCCAATGCAAATACAATGCAAGGCAGTTTGCTGGAAAAACGACAAAACTAAAATCTCTAAAGACTCACATAACCATACATTGGGCTCTGCAAAAAGAGAGCAGGACAAGACCTCCTCCAAAACAGACACACAGTGGGGGATGCAGGATCCAGCAGCTTGCGGAGCAACTAGCAAATCGTGGCAACGCAACTGTAGTACGGATGCACACTCGCTGAAGGCAGACAGTGAGGACAAGCCTGTGGTTGTGAGAACAGACGGAAAACCTCCCATGCTCGGAAGTCTCCCCAAACTTCCCAGTAAGGAAAGAGAAGTGTCCACTGCTGTCGTTTTGATAAGAGATGGATCCAGCCAGGCAAAGCCATGTGTAGCACTTACTCAGGAAGAGGTCCCGACTCTTCTCCAGGCCTCATCGTCACCTGAGATCACAACTACTGCCAACACCCCGAGCAGTAGTAGTCACTCAGTTTCCATGTTATTAAAGGAGAAAGGCTACCAAGCTGATATTGGAGCAGTGGTGGGTGATAGCCAAAAGACAACTGAAGGAAAGGGGGTCCCGCGTAAACATGTCAACTGCTTGGAGATCCCACTACAGACACCCTCGGATGGTGGATCTGAGGCACCTCAAGACAAGACTGTTTGTGCTTCGTCCACTGTGCCGAGCCCTTCGTTGCTGTCTGACCATGAAAATAAACCCCCAAAGACCAGAGAGGACGAGGGGGCCTGCATCGAGCAAATGACAACCAGCTCATCAGGAAATCAGCCAGACCACCTTTCAATTCTCAGCAAACACAAGGAACACAAAGATTTTGAAGTGGTGAAAAGACAAGACTTGACTTTCCCCCCAAGGTCACCTGGGGTACGACGTTTCAGACCTCAGCCCATTGAGTTGAAGTCACTTTCTAAAGAGATAACAAAGCCAGAGATGACTGCAAATAACCCTCCAAGTAGACCGCAAACCATTCAAGTTAAATCCATTGCTAAAAATTCAGAAAAGCCAGCCGTACCTCCAAAACCAACTTGCAAATTTAAACCTGTGGATTTAGGAGCAAAGACTAATGAAGCGCCCGAATCAGCTATTCAGAACATAAAACCTCAAAGTGAGGAACGACCTCAAACAATAGTCGTGTCATCGCCCACAATCTACAGAAAGATCCCCAGTGAGTCTTCCTCAGTGTCCTCCCAAACGAGAAAACTAGCTGTGTCTGCTGTATCCAGCCTTAAACCTCCATCAAGCAAAATTACTACAACTCTGTCAAACCCGGCCACATCTTCATCAAGCAAAGATGCTTCAAAAGGTCAGTGGCAGCAGCAGCAATGGACAGAGCCTGTGAGATCCACACATACTACAGCTGCAGCATCAGCACTTCTCCCTAGTATTACCTCAAGTCAAGATTCAAATTCTGATCAGGTCGCAAAGCAGGTGCCCGAACCATCTTTAACAGGAGCCAGACATACACATTCTGCTGTTGTGGAGCCGAACATGGATGAAGCAGCTGTGACATCTTCAAGCAATACCAAACCACCTGCTGCTGTCTCCACAACACAAGCCCCAGGATACAATCAGCGGCAATATCTCGGGTCATTGTCCAAGGAACACATCCAAAGGGCCGCTGACCCACATTTTTATGGCTCCGATGACCCTCCAAGCTATGACGAAAGAGAGAGCTTTAGTCCACTCATGCCAGATTTGACCCACCGGCGTTTAAATCGGTATCACAACTCTTCCTACCCTCCTCCCTGTTCCTGTACAGCTGGCTGCCCTCCTCAGCCATCTTTACCTCCGCATGCATCTCATCATCACCACAGCCCACACAACCTCACCCCACCAGCGCCTCCACACTCCCCAGGTAGCGGGATACCATACC
Source organism: Syngnathus acus (assembly GCF_901709675.1). Classification (NCBI taxonomy): domain Eukaryota; kingdom Metazoa; phylum Chordata; class Actinopteri; order Syngnathiformes; family Syngnathidae; genus Syngnathus; species Syngnathus acus. The sequence goes on along the minus strand of NC_051095.1, from coordinate 12,318,152 downwards.
AAGCCCCCCAGCCTGTCGTCCGTCCCCAGCATTTCAGAGCTGATCCTCAGCCCTTGAACTTTCAGCCCAGCTCATCGCCAAAGTCAAATCCTCCTGGTCCAAGCCAGCTGCCCACCATGTACCAGCCTCCCTCATGTCCTCCCCACCCCTCGCTCATGCCCAGTGACCCCCGGCGACTCCCTCTCCATCGATCCCCGCAGCAGCAGCAGCATCAGCAGCAGCAGGCAAGCATGCCTGGTGCTCCTTACAGCGATCCCGGGCACAGCCACTCCCCTGGCCTGGCGCCCATGGATCCCCAATACATATGTGGGCAGTATGGCTCAGAGTATGGGGGTGACACCTCCAGTTTGTACTCAGAGAGCAGCTATGGACAGGCACCTCGAAGAGTCCTCTTGGATCCTGAGACGGGGAAGTATTTTTATATTGAGGTGCCAATGCAGCCCTTAAGGAAGATGCTGTTTGACCCAGAAACTGGCCAGTATGTGGAAGTTCTCATCCCCCAGCAAGGCATGTCGCACTCAAGCCTATATCCTCCATCAGCAGCCCCATACACATCTCTTCACAACCCCAACATGTATGGCCCAGCTCCACAGTACATGCCCTATGCCGCTCACCCTCCCACGGCTCATCCCCAGCCTCAACACCAGCCGCCTCGATATCCCGAAGCCTTATCTGCAGCGACAATACACCCAAATGGGGCCGGTGGCAGCTACAGGAATTGTTCTGGGCAGGGATCCAAACCAGAGGCCTCAAACCATCCACCACTGGACCAGAGCTACCTGGAGGGAATGTACTATGTTCCCACAGGGATGAATACAGGCTCCAATCCCACCACACCAGTCTACTACCATAAACATCCAGCCAGCCTTCCCCCGTCAGGGGGCAAAAGGTCCTGAAATAGCGGACACCAGCCGTCTTGCTGGAGCCTGTGAAGTTTTAAATACACACTGTATAAAGTAGGTGCCTAATGTTAGCTTGTAATGTTATTTGAGTTTTCATGTTGCAATTGAAGACAGCACTTCGGTGTGTTGTTTCTCCACTGCCCTCTTGTCTGTCAGGCTGCTTTATTAAAATAAGAAACTGCTTTTGAGATAATGCTTCTTAAACATGAATGCGGGTGAGAAAGGTGAGGTTATAAACACCAGAACAGATCCACAAATACTTTGTCATTTTTGATACAAGACAGTTTTAACTTACTTGCTGAAGTTCTGAAACAAAACAGGCAAGCGTTTTCTGTACTTTGCCAAAGAAATGTCTCCCAAGAAACTTGGAAATGCTGTTTTAAAAGATACTTAGTCACTTTGTCAAACGGAAAACTGAGTTGTGTCCATGACATCTACGTATGACAACAATCTCAATAAACCATGTCACATATATGCTTTTTTTTTTTAACTCGTTCTTTCTCACACTTCAGGGGTAAGTTAGTATTGCACCCGAGCACTATTGTACTTTTCCTGAACAGGTTTGTGGGTGTGCCGAGGCCTCTCTCAGCTGACATGGCGAGGGGTGGGCAAGACCTTGGACTGGTTGGCAGACTATCTCAGGGGCATAAAGAGAAAAAAAACATTGACATTTATCCATATGTATAATATAAAGTATTGCATGTTTTAGAATGTAGCAGGAAACCAGAGTACTTGGGGAAAACACATTCAGACAGACAGATTAGTTCTGAAAATTAAACCCATAACACACATCCATTGAACACAGGAATCGACTCGCCACACAAAGGCCAATTCCTATATAATTCCTGTAATAATCATTTTTATTGTTTATCATGACATGTTCCAGTTTCTTGAGCAAATTAGCTGAAAATGTAAAATCTTTCAAATAGTAATACATTTACCGTATTTTTCAGAGTATATGTTGCGGGTTTTTTTCATAGTTTGGGTGGAGGGCGACTTATACTCAGGAGCAACTTATATGTGAAATTATTCACAAATTTTCAAAATTCAAAAATCCGCGATGTAGTCAAACCATGAGAAATGAACTGTGATGTAGCGAGGGATTACTGCAATTGACGACGTCAGCGGCGCGGCGCACACGTGGCGTTGTTTACATAAAGGACAAAGAATTCGATTGATGGATTCAATGATTTGGAGTGACACAGATGGTTTGAGAATATTGTTGTTTATATAATAGTTATTTGATGTATAGTTTATATATCTTTATATGGGCCTGTGGAATCATTTGAAGTGCAACTGATGACAAGTCCGACGTCAGCGGCGCGGCGCACACGCGGCGTTGTTTCCATAAAGGACGAAGAATTTGATAGATAAATTTAATGATTTGGAGTGACACAGATGGTTTGATAAAGGTGCTATTTATGTTATAGTTATTTGGATAACTGTTAATGTTACGTCAGGCCCGTTTTCAGCTCCTCGTTTGTGTTTATGTCACGTTAGCATACCGTATCGTTTAGCCTGGTGTTGCTGGTTCATGGCTGTTCTTGGTTTTGGATTTTGTCAAATAAATTTCCCCCAAAATGCGACTTAAACTCCGGTGGGACTTATATATGTTTTTTTCTTCTTTATTGTGCATTTTATGGCTCATGCGACTTGTACTCCGGAGCGACTTTTTGTCCGAAAAATACGTAATAGTGTTTAACTTTTTGAATTAAACATGTTTAACTTTTTGAATTAAACAATTTACTACAACATTTTAGTATATTACTTGAAAATGAAAAATTCAATATTTAACGTAAACTGGTGAGCTTGTGACGTTTGCGTTTAGTCCTCGGTGTCGACGAAAAGGCGTTTAAACGTCAGCAGTGGATTTACATAACATCAATGTACCTAAGTGACCGCTAGAGGGTGCCGCAACCCAACAAAACATCTTATGGCGGCCCATCCTGTTTAATCCTGATCAAAGCTGGAACTTTGTCATTATTGCGCACCCTTTTACTACAACTCCCTGCTTGAAACGTGACAGTGGTAATTGAAAGCAGATTAAAGTATTAACTCGTGTCTTGTCTTTGATGTGAGTGGAAGGAAAATGAACGAGGCGAATCATACTATGAGTTTTGTTTCGTTCCCTTAAGTGCAAATAAATATGTCAGGGTATCATTAAAATACTGTAACAAAGGTCAAATAAAAGATAAACTCAACAAGCTGAAGAAACAAAAACAGCACTATGGCATTGGTTATGCTGCAATGCATTATGCCATGACTTCCAATATTTCGTTCCTTTAGATCAAATAATTATGAAAATATTTACTCTTTGTAGTAGTGGGTAATAGTAATAGTAATATTACTATCATTATGTAAATGTAAGATGCAATAGTATATTCAAATTTTACTGAAAGAAATGACAACAGCATGGAAACCACTGTCAACATATTGAACAATGTTAAATTAATACCTCTGACAGTGTCAAGCAAAAGTGATCATTAGCTTTGTAAGAGTGAAATTTGAATAACGGCTCATTGTTTTCACTTCTGCGTCTGTCTCCTGCTACATGGTGCAAGGAAAACCCATCTGCTCAATATAATAGAAATGAAATGATGAGTGGTTTATGTTCCTGTTGCCTTCGATGATGGTATTATTACATAAGAAATCAACTTTGATCCAAATCTGTCACACTGTGCGACACTAAGGTTTAGTGGTAGCGCAGAGCCTTGATCTTGTGCGGTCACCATTTTGATCACGGTAGCCACACCTTAGGAACACAGACTGTAATCTACGTCTGACACGCCTTGGTGCACAATCACTTCTAGACACACACATTTACGGTACACGTGTGTCATGAGTTGATTCGTGATTTGAAATAAAGACCACAAAAGTCTACTGTTCTATACAGCACGGTTGAAAATTTGGTCAACAGACCAAATGGAAAAGTTGCCTGTCTTCGCTGTCTTGCTGCTATCAGAAAGGAGAAAACGTGTCGTGTTGCTATCAGGAAGGTGAAACCGTGTAGGTGGCATGGGCAATGCCGTATGATAAGAAGCCAGTTTAAAGGGGTAATAGGACAATGTTTGGTTTGTAAGATGTTTCCTTGTGTTTTTAAACCTCCTTTTGTGGAGGAGTTCGGAACTTTGTAACCACCCCCCCATCTGCCGATTACTGTATTGTTGACTCAGAGTGAAGTTGAACAGGTTCTTGTCATTTTGTCTCTGTGTGATATATAGCATTACCCCATCCCCGCATTTAAACACAAGGGTACTATTTTGACAACTAATTTTTTGTTAGTTAACAGGATTACGCAACAATATCTACACTTAATTTTTACTAAAAAGTTTAAATTATTTGTGCAGTTTCCCAGGTCAATCATCTCCCATTAGTTGTATTAACAGTAAAAATAATGAAGTTAAAACAGTTAAAGTTAAAGTCCCAATGATCGTCACACACACATCTGGGTGTGGTGAAATTTGTCCTCTGCATTTGACCCATCCCCGTATGATTTTTATCCATCCCCTGGGGGAGAGGGGAGCAGTGAGCAGCAGCGGCGCTGCGCTCGGGAATCAGTTGGTGATCTAACCCCCCAATTCCAACCCTTAATGCTGAGTGCCAAGCAGGGAGGCAATGGGTCCCATTTTTATAGTCTTTGGTATGACCCGGCCGGGGTTTGAACCCACAACCTTCCAGTCTCAGGGCGGACACTCTACCACTAGGCCACTGAGGTAAAATAAATAAATAAATAAATAAATAATAAAAAATAAACGACGATGCGGCCCGCAACAAAAATGAGTTTGACATCCCTGGTCTAGGGCATAGATTGCCTTTCACCCCAAAGTCTGCTGCTATAGGCTCTCGCTCCCCTCAACCCTCCAAAGGACAAATGGTTCAGAAAATGGATGAAATGGTTAAAATGTTAAATTTAAAATGACCCAAATGAAGACACCAGTCATTAATATTTGGCTATTTTGGCGTTTTGAAGAAAATCCCAGTTTTCTTTAGCGCAGCATGGACACAAAATGGAAAAAAAATGGAAAGGTTAAGTATAGATATTGTTGTGTAATCCCACTAACCTCCAGGGTTCTCTGACCTCTGCTTTATTTAACAGTCGAACAGTGATGGAGGTCTGAGCTCTATTGAGTCCCATTATTTTTTTAATCAAATTATCCCCAACAGACCCACAAGTTTTACAACTTAAAGATAAAAAAAAGAATTTATTAGAATTGTATTCGACCCAGACTTGTGTGCACAGGACCTGCGAATGAAGTAGTGTCTACATGTGACCCGGTGTCTGGTTTGCCACACATCAAGGGTAAATCACCTATTACCAAAGGTCATAAAATAGTAAGAGTCATATTTGCTGCTTGCATGACTCACTAAATCAGACAAGAGACAACACTTTCACAACAAAAAAGTGGCAAAGTGAGCCAGAGTGAAGACGGTCCACCGGAAGGCTTATGTTACCTGCATGTCCATAAAAGGCATTGACTTCCATGTCAACGCACACGCATGTGCCAGCGTGCAACATTGTGACAGGCGCTGAGTGAGTAAGGCAAAAAGAGAGATAAGGCAAAGGGGTGGTGCCTTGTGAACACCTGAAACCGAGCCATCCGGCCTTCATTTTGTTGCCTAGCAACCGTATACTGTAGACTTCTGATAATAAAGGCGCTTTATGGCGAGGCTTGGTCTCTGCAGCAGGTGGTAAGCGTACCTGTGTGGCAGCTGTACGTCATCCCCTTTTACAATGATCTCATCATCAACCCTATTTACTAATAGTCACTCGTGAGCGTAACAAGGACGAGCACGGTAAGAAAGGTGCAGTTGGAACATAGCTTCCCGATATACAGTAGTACACCGATCAATTCCATTCCAACAGGATCCATTACGGGATTAAAACGTTTGTTTTTTGTACGCAGCAGCATTGAATATAAGGGGTGATTCATTTTGTTCTGACAGTGTAAATCAAAACTCAACATTAGTTCGATCCTAAAGGCAGAATTCAGCTCCACTGAGTCTTATCTTATTCAACAGTTATGCCCCAAAATATAAAATAAAGCTTTGTGAAAGAAAAAAAAAAAGAAATTAAAAAATGCATGCTGTTAAAACTAACTGAATAAAAAAAACTATCTAGACTATAATGAAAAATGTAAAAATATCATAACCCTGACTGTAAGTCAAGTTTTTGCCAGGGTATGAATAATTTGGGAATTTGGGAAAAGAACAATGGAATGAAATGTTGCAGTGGAAATCATAAGTCTAGACACGTCTCGTCCCCCCCAGCATCCTCGAACCCCCTAATGTCTACAGAGGAAATTGTTACTTTACTACACACACGTGCCCCATCACATAAAGCCACTTGAATTTATCCAGCACTGAGAATGAGGTAGCTCAAAATGATGTCATTGCCTGATCACTTTCCCCTCGCTCCTCACGGGGGAACGACGTGAATGGCAGATCAATGAGGAATGGAAGGAATGGGCATCGAGGGAGCGAGTGCATCACGAAGGCACGTAGTTACGGGAACAGCCTCCGATCACCGGGGCATGTTTATAATCATTGTAAACACATGCTGTGATATATCATCACGTCGCTGCTTCAAAGGAGTCTTCAAGATTTGCCCATTTGGCCTCGCTGCCTCATAATAATGTGAGAAATCCTCCCCATGGGGGGCAGTTGCCTTTGGTCTCGCTCAGTGGTCAGGTCAGAGCAGTGGATTCTTCCCGCATGAGGTTAAGTCATGAGTCATGCACACAAGGGTGGCCCTGCTCTCTCAGACATCACTCATTTAATGTAATGACCATTAGACATGAGCACACAAACGCATCACCCTCCTGCTTTTTCGATGGAAGTAATAATATTCGCAGGCTTCGCGCTCCACATGCTTTATCACCACCGTCAAGTTGGTGAGTGGAAGCTCCAACGCGACGCAGAACAATCTGCGGCATGTCAGTGGCTACTTGAGGCTATACGGTGTAACAATATGTTTGTTACACCGTGTTTTCTCGAAATCCTCTCGCAGTTTATGTTGTCCTCAGAAAGCAACACTGAATAGAAATCCTCTCTTGTCAGGGTCAGATGCTTTTCTCATCTCAAGTTTGTTATTTTGCCGATGGGTGGAAAAGCAGAGTGATAACGGATTCATGAGTCGCTCCAAATACTTCCCCTTAGGTACGTTACAGTATTGCATGGCTTCCCACGTAGTTTTATTTGGACGTGAGCCAGACATCTTAAACCCACGAGATGTAACTGGGAGAAATTGACGAAATTAAGACAGGTTGGTTCACGCTTTAATTTGAGATGATCTCTATGATAACGTGTTTATTAGCTAGTTGAGATGAGATGATGTCACTCTAACTGACAATTGGCCCTTCTGAGAATCCGGGCTTCCCCCATCAAAATTGGTTTTGAACCGCCACTAGCAGGCATAATCATACATTGCTCAAGTTTTGGCATAGGTGTAACCTTTCGAAGGATTCCCCATGTTATGGTATGAGTAAGACTGGTTGTGAGGGTGCACATGAGCGTTTTCCATGATGTCAAGACATCTAATTACTGATAAGTAGTTGGGTCAACAATCTGTTATTATCACCACTGTGTAAAATGTTAGGCGTTGGCACGCCTTCACTGTGTCATGCATTTGTCCCCTCAGGTGATGATGTGTGATATCAGCCCAAAGAAACTGTTCTTGTGTTTGGGTGATTGTGTTGTATTTAGTCACCAGGGTGGAGGCAGGAACCTTGGAGAAGGCCCTCTATTGTTTTGTTGTGTGAAGAATGGAAACTTGCAAGCAACAGATTCCACTCCATCAGCCCACTCGAGGTGGTGACATGATGATCAAATGTTTATGAACCAATTTCAAAAACAAGCTTTATTTTTCCGTGTGTCTCAACCTGACTTGGACCACTGACCGATTTAACGTTAACCTTTTACACAGACCAGCTGCTGCATGAGCATTTCAAAGGGTAATTAAGTGCCTAATGGCCCGCGACCCACTACAATGGGAATCAGAAGGGCGTTGGCAAAACTTTGATGGCATCGCGGTCTCTTTGGATCGCTTGATGCCACATGCTATGCAGCTTTAAATCCTCAACTTTTCTTTTGTCAGCATTAAAGTCTTGGCCCTTCTCGAGTAGTTGAGAAATGAATGCTTGCAGATATAACACAAACATAGGGACTTTCTTGACTTTAGTATTTGAAGAGGAGTTGTGGTGGTGGTGGCGGCGCGTAATTGCACCTGAATACAAACTTCCACATGAACTCCGCAAGCTGTCTGCTTGCGTCACTGTAGGCTGCCGGGCTTTTATTTCTGCAACCGCAGCTCCCACGGTGGATACGAACACAAAATCAAACTTGAATGGAAACCGTGGCGATGACTCGATACCACAGCCACCACTGCGCCGGGCAGCCTCTGTGTAGGCAGTTCAAGAAGCACACAATTTTTATTCCATGGCTCTCTAAAGATTGTGTGTGACCGTACAAACATTAAGCATTTAATACTTCCATACAGCTTCTGTCTCCTTTTCTCCATTAGATTTACACAGCGGCCTGTCTAAACAACAAACTCAAATTCAATCTGGACCTATCTATTATGGTTCTATATTTAGCTTATGACCGCTTGCGTGTATCACGCCAGCAATGTTAACTAGCTGGAGCAAAGCTATATTTACTCTGGGCTGGGCATCCATCACCACAGTGCAAACGCATGGCCAGCCAGTCAAGCAAGGAAAAGGAAAGTGTGGTCCATCAGTCACCACTGTCCAATCACAGGTCTTTCCTATTTTAAGCACTTAAGCAAAAGTGCCGCAGATATGTACTCCTTCTTAAGATTCTCACCTAGAATGCATATGTGCACACGTCAACAGACTGCACTTACTGAGCATGCACATGTATTCCCAGACTGCACGGTGTCCAGTGACAGAAGTGTAGACAGGGGGCAAAAAAAAAAGAAAATCAGATGGTGTCACCTGGGCTCGCTGCCCGGGCGCACAGCACCTGAATGACCTCACTCGAGGCACACACACAAAATAACACATCAACTGTCAAACACAAAACTGGATGGCCCGTCTACAACTGCAAATAGACGAGTGGACACACGGCCTGGCAATGACAGACACGTTTAAAGCAGACAGACAGCCGTCAGAGAACTGTCTGCACTGAGAGTCTCCTGCGGTTTGCGGTAGACTTGCAATAAAGGTGCAACTGTGGCGATATAACATGCAGTACTGTGCAGGTCTTCATTTTTCATCCATCATGAGACTCGCTATGATGAAGGTGTGCCCTGTTCTTATAGGTAAATTAATTCCAATCTTGTGTCAAATATTTAGTGTCACATCCTCATGCACCCCTTTCTACTACAAATTGACTATTAAAAACATTCAAATAAATGGTAATGAATTCAACAGCTTGTGCATAAAGATTACCAAGAAATATTGATGGTTCCTTCTGGTGTGTGCATCTTGGCAAAAGGGGGGCAGTATTTTGCAGTCTTACAGACACAAAGAAGAGTTTCACAAAAACTGCAGGTGACGTGCGGTCATATTGATGTTTGTCACAGAGGATAAAGAATACATGTGTGTGCTTGTTGAGTTTCCGTGCAATCAGTAGAGAAGGTTTGACTGATTTTTAAAGAAACAGCCTGAACTAAAATAGCTACACAAAACAAGGCAATAGTCAACAACAAATAGTAAAGTACAGTAGGCGACAAAAACAATGATTGGCAGGAGAATAATGCAGGGGACTCTGCCCACTGTCACATTCCAAGGAAACTGTCTATGATTAGCATGGCTTGTTAGCTTAAGCTAACCTTATTTATTCTCTTTTTTTTTTTTTTTTTTTTCAAAGAATTTTGAAGAACGTACACTGTAGCATTGTGCCACTTTGGTGTATCAGTTTTGCACTACAGCAGTTCAGTATCTCATGGAGAGAACGATTCTCGTAACATTTTGCCGTGTTTCAACGTTGCAGTTCGTATTTTTGTGTGGGTGCGTGTGTGTGTGTCTTCATGAATGATATCATGTTCATTTAGTTATTAAAGTCTGTGAGACTGTTATGGGAAGGTGACTACGTGCACATTCAGTCTCCTGCTAATCCCCATTTTTAGCAAAGGACTGGACTTGCTAAATCCAACCACAGTCCCCTGCTGATCTACCCCGAACCGTCCCAGTGGACCTCTCATTCGAACCTTCACTTTCGTGTTTATTGCTGAGCTAGCTGTCCATCCACGCGAACACAAATTCTTCCGGTCTCTCTCGGGATTTTAAGGCAAGTCACAAGATGGCCCAATTTCATTTTGCATCAGCCCACATGTGTTCTGACCATCTCTCTGTTCATTTGGGCTGGCAGCAAATAGTCTACAACGGCCCCTCTGATGGGTCGGTGTCTTTTTTGCAGGGGCCAGGTTGTTAACACCTTGGACTGGCAAAGAAACTTGCCATGTAGGGACATTTGTCTGTGAGCTTAGAAACATTGAAACCCAAGTAGCCTTTCAAATCCCCTGACTGCCTCTGGAGTATTAATAACGCGCCATACACACAAGCGCAACTACCTACCGATTAAATTGGACCAGTGCTGGGAAGAGGTCATTGCGTGCAGAGTAGGCAGATGCCATGATACCTTTCACCTGTCTGCCTAAAGAGTAGCGGCTGCAATGTTGATGTTGGGACGTGACTGGGCTGTAATGAGCCTGTGTGTTTGTGTGTGTGAGAGAGAGAGAGAGAGATAGACACTTAAATGGCATCATGTTAACTTGTAAATTAACACCCTTGGCTACCCGCAACCCAACAGGACCACGCGAATGCACAGGCCTCTTGGATGGTGAGGTCATGATGGGCTGTAGATCCCCGCCATGGGGTGGGGGGGCTGCTATAAACAGAGAACCCCGAGTGGGGGCATACTTTGTAGACTCCTGCGCCTCCCCTCACATCTCACCTTTGAAATCCTGGCACCTGTGCATGACAACAACATCGTATCCATTAAGCTCCAGAAAACTGCAATACCTGTGTTGTTTTTTTTAGGTGTGCTGGACTAAATAGACATTAAAAAAAAGCGTGGTCCCAATAAAATGGAAGCACAGCTGCTTCAGTCACAGAACCATTTTGTGACCTCTGAGCTAAGCACAAGGACTACACATACAGTTGCTCACATACACAATGTGCTATAAATCGGGCACGTGTTGATAGCTGTAATCTGCAATGTGCATTGGAGTGGCGACAAGAGCCGAGGAGTCGGAACTATAGAGAGAAGGACTCACAGAATGGAAAGTAACAATGTTTTATCATCACAGAGTACAGTAACAAGAAGAACAGATACGCCGTTGTCAAATCTGTTATCATTTGGTGTAGCAACACTTTGGACCACACGGATTCCTGTGCTTGCTTGCATTCCTGAGGTGTGAGAGGAGGAAGCACTCAGTATGATGTCATGACAGATGCATAGGTAGTTTTCCCATACATGTCCAGGCAAAGCACCGGTTTTCATCACACCTTCACCACATTCGAACTTTCGTGTGTCTTCATTTTGTGGTTTGATAGGAACATTGTTTCGCAAGATATATTGTGAATGCTGATTTATCACAGCAGCTGTGTGACTGAATAGAAGTACCCTGGCAAAAAAAATAATATTGTCATTGTAGTAGCTACATTGGCAAACTCAGCTTGGAAAAGACCATGCCAACAACATTTCTTTCACCTCCAGCTGGTGTATTTGCCAGCCATCAAAATACACTTGCCCTCAGGGCCTACAAAATAAGCAGCAGTTATAAAAACATTTGAATACTATCCTTCGAAGAATGTATCCAGAGCTTTGTTACCTGTGCCGGTGTTTACCGTATATCGGCTGCAGAACATTCCATTCTTAATTCTGCAAACATGTTGCATCGCATAGATCGAGAATGGGGTCACACCCTTAAGTCAAACATTCCCCTACCGTTATTCATTATCATAGAAAACAAACTTTTCCCCATGAAGCCGGGAGTGAGTTGTTTATGATGCAATCGTGCTTTCTCAGATTTATATAAGATGCTATATGCATAGAATCGTGTTGCCACAATGATGGTCGATATTGGAATTTCAATCATTCATGCACCCAGTGACATTTCTGTTGCTGTCCAATCATATGAAATGTCAAAGCCGTAAAATCTAAATTACGTTGTGGCTGACTTGCACAAGAGCAATGGCTGTCTATAACTCTCTCCTTGCTTGCCTCATGGGTGTGTACGTGTGTGTGTGTGTGGGGGGGGCTGTGTGTGCGTGTGTATGTGGGGGGGGGGGGGGTGTCAGCAAAGTCATCAGACTGTCTGTCTGCTCTGACTGGGTGAGCTTCCAGCATCCTTCACTTCAAACAGTGCATTCTGTCTCCTACGCGTCCACTGCATAGTTCACATAATTCATGCAGACTGTCTCCATAATCCGCTACATGCAATTGTGGTCCACGATATGGAAAATATATACAACTTTTCCTTATGCTACTCAATTTCCACAGAGCCCACCCCCCAGTGAAAAACCCACTCCTGTGCTATGCATTCAAGATATGCAGGTTGCTGAGAGAACAAGAAACCGCAATATATAAAAGAATGGAAATGGCAATGGAAAGCTTGCTGGATGGCAAAATGCACCACTGAATTGCTGGGCCTGTAAAACAAACATGGTTTGTTCAGGGATTCCCCTTGCATTCTGCAGAACACACACACACATACACACAGAGACACAAGAAAGTGCGCACTCAATGGCTGAAAAGCAGCATTGTGCTAAGGTCGGGAGAGTCTGTGAAATGGAGATGTATCATTGTGACATTCTCCATTCTGCGAGAAAGACAGCTCCTGTTATGAGAAGGAGGGGAGAGCCATCTCATAGGAAACGACTGTACTCCTGCCTGGAATAAGTGCGGCGCCGCCATGGAGCAGGAGGACAGTCTGTTCTCCGGTTGTCTCTTAGCATGTCAGACATCTGAAAGCTGTGACACATGGGTGTTTCAGTGGATTCTCTCTTCAGAAGGAGTCCTCACAAGTTGACCCACCCAGTAAATGGCTCAATTGAAAATGATCCAAATGTGATTTATAGAAGTGTTTTTCCAGTGCATAATTAGGCTTGCAGGATTACAATATAACCACAAAGAGGCCATCACTTTGTGTTTTTGACTTCTGTCGTGCAGTGGAATTTTCATAGGAAAAAAAACAATGGTGGGGCACCAACCACTGAGGTAGACAACATACCAGGAAAATCATATACTATGCTCTCCTACTGTCTAATGTATTTCTTAAAAATTCCAATTTCTGTCGAACCAAAGAACTCCTTACAAAACAAAACAAAAAATCTCGCAGTCAAGATCTGTGTGCGTGGGTGGAGTTTTTTTTTTTTTCTTTTGGTATTTTTGTAGGCCGGTGCAATGAGAAAGGGGCATTTGCACCGTTGTGGGAGTGAACAGCGGCTTCTCTGATTCATTTTCAAGTCAGTGCAGGAGTGGCAAAACAGAAAACTGCATTTTACGTTTCTAAAACTAAATATAATTATAGCAAATATACGCCATGTATTTAAAAAGGACTAATACTAAAACTGACAGAAATGATGGTCACATACAGACAAGCACGCATTCACACTCACGTTTGCCCTTATAGGCAATTTAGAGTCATCAATTCATCAAAGCTGAGTGTTTTTTTTAAATGTGTACCTTCAGATTCAAACCCAGAACATCTTGACTTTAAAAAACACAGAGCTGCTGTCAGAGTAAATGTAGTCTAAACATCCAGTTGGGCTGGGATTCTTTTGACTGGTCATGTAACATGTTTGCCCGGCCACTTGTTGCTGGGCAGAGTTCATAGGGCTGAATCATAATTGCCCCACAGGCCAATAAAAATATTTTCATTTCTCATCATGCCTAATAGACTGTTTGAAGAGACAAGTGAACAGAGAGAGAGAAACTGTATCAGCAGTACCATGAGACAAATTTCCATTTGTCTATTGACTTAAGGCAAGTGTACGTATTTATTCACTCAATTATGTAATTAATGAAATACTCACACAGATGGCTGGATTTAATGCATGGGGATTGACTTAATCATTATGTGTCAAACTTTTGAACTATCTTAAAAAATATGTACAGTTGAGAGAACGACACCAAGATGAAATCAGTGAAACGGCAATGAAGCAACGTACCTCAACAGCATTTTCACTTTTGCGCAATCTGTAGCTTCCTCTTCCCTGTAGCAATTACTCTTTCTCTCTGTCTGATTCACATTTCTTTTGGTCACGCTATCGCAGCACATAGGTCTTAATATTTGATAGAATCAAAAAAATACATTATTAAATGAACCAACCAATATAATGCTGTACAATTGTATACTAACGCAGACAACAGCAGCCACAATGAGGAAAATATTGTTAAATTGCTATCTCTTTGATGTCATTCAAACCACACCGCTTTTGTACTGGATTGTGAAATACACAAATGTACCTAATCAAGTATCCAATGAGTACAAATGGTGCTGACAGAGATGTCACCGTGTACTGTACTTCCTGGAGTTGTGACGCAATCTGATTCACGAGGATATCCGGCTCAATTTCAACTGAACTGATGCAATTATGTGCGGGTGTGTTAATCTATGATCACAACTGCACCTCGATCGAAACATGCAAACTGACAAGGGGAAGTTGAATTACATACCTACCTGGAAAACTTGAAACTCATGTTTGTCAATACAAAGAGAAAGTGCATTTGAATGTTTAGAGCGGCCGGCATGCTGCTCAGTCAGTCGGTCAGTTTTGGTCTGATGTTACGGCAGAGTGTAAACGTGTTACTCAGTATCGCATCAAAAAGGAAATTAATGTTATCAAAGAGCACTACCGGCCAATGCCTACTTTGTGCATTTGCTAAAAGACCCCACAAACATTACCTCCTGGGACACACTATTTGAGCGTCACATTTCACCACGCAGCTTTGAATCATCAGTCCGTATACCACTGACAAGTCTGGCTCAAGTTTATCTGGTGTCTTGTGACAGGTTCTGCGATGAGGTTGCAAAAATGCCAAACATATCTTACATACGTGCGTGGGGCTTGAGAGCGGCACGTGTCGTGGAAACATTTCGATAATGCTTGGCCGCTGCTGGGAAGCATTTAGAGGAATGCTGTGCCCATCTCGAAAATATGGCATTACCTCAAGATGCATTTGTGAGTGCTGCGCTCATTTTTAAGGCAGCAAGTTAGATATTTCTTGGATGAGATCTTTCGGATGTCAAACATACACTACCTTGCTGTATTAATCTGTAAATTATCTTTTTTGATTTTTGGTAGGTACCCAGCAACCAAGGCCCTACAGATAGGATAAATAAATGATTCTTAATATGAGATAACGCCCCGGACCACTAACATGGCAGCCTCTCTTCGATTTCAAACATAAGCCATTCAATCAGATCTCTGAATGAGGCAGTGGAAAATTGCATAGGGATGAAATGTGATAGGTTTGTTTGCAAGATGAGCTTTGAAGTCACCTGAGTGCTGCTTGGTCATACATTGACTCAGGTTACGGCAGCTGCGTGCTTGGCCACGGACATGATACATGGATCAAGGCCACGCTGGAGCTGTGTGACTGTGAGTCATGTCGGCTTGTGTAAATCTTGTTTTATCTTTACAAAGGTGGATGCAGGTGGCCTCAAGGCTACACTTCCACCCCTGTCCATTTTCTTTTCTGCCTCCGCACCTCCACTTGTCACATTCCACAGATTTCCTGTCACACCCTTCGTTTGGACTGCGGAACTATTTTTATTGCATTACTCATTGGCCCCAACAAATACCTGTCCCACGCAGTTAAAAGAGAAACATTTCCAAGTGACACAGTTCATTACTTTATTGTGTATTTAAGTCACAGAGGATGGCTTTTATTAGTTTCACTGTCAATGCCAAACTTGAGTCTCATCAGGCTTAGGAAAGAGGTGGAGCAAAGGTGAGCGAGAAATATCTGATGCAGGTGTTTTACTTCTTCGGCTCAAGAACTGAGTCTGTTTGAATCTTAAAACCCTTCTCCCCTAAGAGTAAGGATAGGAATCGAAACAACCCATTCCCAGTTCAAGCTGTCAGCATCATACAACGGTGATTTACTGTCCAAGCATGGTGTTTTAACAAGCGGACATACAAGTGTAAAAATAGCTTACAACTGTTAGTATTTACTCGTAAAAACAATAAACTGTCTCAAGTTTCATGGCAAATTATAAGGTCATGCTTCAGATGAGCTTGACTCGGGTCGCATTTTAACGTTACCAATTGTCATTGACTTGTTTAAAGCAGTCTGTTTAAAGTAAACCATGAATGAATAACCATATGAACATGTTAACCAGTGCTCCCATGTGCCGCCTTCTTTATTATTTTTTATTTAGTTAGTTTACATTGTTTATATTATATTATTTCTTTTGTATTATTATATTATTATTATTATTAAAAGAGATATAGAATGTCTTGATTAAGTGTTTAAAGACCTTCAAAAACTGTTCATGCTTTTGAACAGCCATTCCAAAATTGGTCAAAAACTATTTGTGGGAAGGGACCAGAATTTTCTTGGAAAAGCAAGAACGCCAAAAACAGTCACGAATTGTTTTTGAGTGCTACTGTTGGCGTAAGAATACAGAAATAAACCTGAAATAGCAATCGCATTGGTTGAATGCACCCAGGGGAATTTTGGGAAAGTGCCACCACGATGCCAACTCCCTATTGTTGTGTGTGAGTGCGTATTGTGTTGGGATCTTGCTTGGTTTTCCCTCTATTCACTTGAATGTCAGGGGTTTGCAGCGAGCTCCGTTTTCTTCATTTAGGGCATCAGGCTAAAATCAGGTTGAGGACCCGCCCCCCCCCGCCACCACCTCCACCCCTGCGACACATATGCACTCATTCTTTTATCCTCACAACAATCGCACTTCCTCACTTCAAACGCTGTTATTTCAGCTTGTCTGTGTTTATTGAAAGCAGCCCAAAAGCCACATTATAAGTTGAGCCTATTCTTATTGCCATTAGTTGAGCCCGCAGTATAAACAAGAATTTTTTAGGCTCAAATTATCTTGCCGCTTGTGTGTCAAGGTCACCAGGGTTTCCATGGTAACACAGGAGCAATGACCTCACTTGGCTGCGACTCCCTTGACATCGCTGTCGTTGTCTCCGCTGCCACTTTGGGCCCTCCTTCCTTCTCTCTTGTCAGTATTGCTTGGAGAGGACACAGAAGCTGGTGTAGGAAGGAATGTTGCGGTGCGCTCGCTGACACGACGCAGACGGAACCACCCACATGGGCACACCAGAAATGGAAAGGAGTGTTCAAGTCCAAATTTGAGCTTGAACTTGAGATAGGCATCACTAGCAGGTGTGACCTGTGAGAAAAGATAGTAATAACGCGAGCGTGTGGTTTCCGGTGACATTTCCAGCTGTAATATTTATCACAAACCTGGTCAGCTCGTGACGAAGTCAACTCAAAAGCACATAGTCAGCAGCAGTGCTGATGTCATTTGCGTGTGTCAAGCACTTACCAGAGTGTCATCTGGGTCATTTAATATGACCCCAGGATGTACACTCACCGGTAGCATGACATTATGTCGCCTTGCAAAATGTACAGTAATCAGAGTATATGTGTGGAGTTTTACATCGTACGGATTAGTTTTAGTTTTGTGTCGTGTTATGTCTTCCTGTCTCTTCTTCATGTCTTGTCAACTCTCATCAGCCCTGTTCCTTGTGTCAACCAATGAGCTTCCTCCCATCACTTGTGTCTTGTCCAAGTGTGCCTTGTTTTCTTGTCCATTTCTTTGCATTTAATTTCCTGGTTTCTTTCTTTCATGAACTATGCTTGCTTTTTTTTTTTAAATAAATACTTTTTGGCGGTGCTTTAAGTGGGCCAGTACACGATGGGACAGAGCACAGGCATTTGTCAGCTTTAGCCTCTAGCATATGAGGACATCACATGAGCCTACAGTACCTGTTCTTGTTTCCCTCTTGCACTTTGAAATACTCATCTGACTCAGTCAGTAGTTGAGGTACATCTAATTTAAAAAAAAACGAGATTTTCTTTTCTGCCATAAATCAAATGTAAAATATCTGTATTTTTTTTATTGCAAACAGTAAACAATCATTTATTCCATCCATGTCTACCTGTAAAATCTGTTTGCATCTGTACTGATGTCTGTACTGATTTTTTTAACTATTGTTATCCCTTCAAAATGTATCTCTAGATAGCTCCTTCTCTTCATCTTGTGGTCATATAAAATGGCATAGTATTTTTAGCAATGTTTGCTGTTACTTAAAGCAGCAAACACCCACTGGTCTAAAAGTGGCCCCGTTGACAGACACATGGAAGAAAAAACGATGCTGACGAAGGAGAGCGTTTAAGAAAAACACAAAGAACCAGCAATCTCTCGTGTTTACGCAAGAGTAGCCTTTCCTTGGTAAGGTCAGCAATGCGTCAGTGTGCGCATGTGTGTGCGCGGCCCTGCGTGCATTTCCTTTTGTGTCGCTTATGACAGCAGTAATCAGCTAGAAGGAAGAACCCATCCAAAATGCACGGCTTGCAACCTCCGCCCACTTTCTCTCACAATTAACACCCACTCGCACAGGCCTGCAGGCGAAACACAACGATGTGTTAAGATTACAGAATGTACCAGGAAGAAGTGAATGGAAGAAGCAACGTATTGTTGTTGACCATGACCGAAATAGACACAATGGTCTTGACAGGAGTTTTTTTTTTTTTAACCAGGCTGACCATGACATGGAGATAAGGGAATGGAAAAGTATGACAAAGAGGACATAAAATTGAGGGCGAGTGTCGGTGAAGTCACATGTAAAGGAGATAAGAAATCTCAATTGCAATTCTTAGTTCTGGTTGTGTTGCATGAGGCAATTTGTTTATCATAGATTTGTCTCTATCCTCGCTTTTGGATAATCAGCTAATCGGACGGATTTGGAAATGGCTCTGTGGATGCCTTGACATGGTGCTGACGAAGCAAAAAGAAAATATTTTGGTGATGAGCAGTGTCACATTTGTGGCACACATTTCTTTAGAAATGATGGCCCACAAGTTCAATCTTGGTTTTATCAGATCATATTTCCCACACGCTTTGGGGAATATTTCAAACGGGTTTTTGGCAATATGTTGGTGATATTTCTTTGTAAGAAGGCAGGAGATTGTGGTGTCTGCGGCTTATTCAATGTTGCCTCCCTTGTCGTTGTCTTTCGATCAGTTTTGAAGGGACATCCAGTTCGTGCTAATGTCTTTGTTGTGCCATATTTGATGATGATTCCCAGTTCTAAGAGTGTGTGCGCACTTGTGCATTCACATTTTCTTAGTTGTTTGGTTTTACCCTCTCAAAAATATTTTAGTTTTCAGTTGAGCTGTACAGGCCACTTTAAAGTTTTTTTTACACTAGATCACAAACTGCTGGCATTGGAAGAGGGGTGTGTAGACTTTTTATATCCACAGTGATCATCATTTATTTGTGTCGAAATCTTTTAATGCGGAACTGTATAACTGAATTAAAGCTTGAACCGTCATTTAATCCGTCTCAAAATTGGTTCAACCGCACATAATGTTCTCACTGAGACAACGCCTTTGCTGCCTCGCTCCTTAAATCAATCACTAATATTTGACAAATGTTTTGTGTCTTGTGAAAGTTTATAGCACTCACTCAAACATTTATCAAAGGGAAAATAGCAGCGCAGCAAACTAGTCACACACTGTATTATAAGGAGATGTAAGGCACAGTTGGAAATAATGTGTGAGGATCTCCTCGAGGAAGACTGACTAACATGGACAAGGAAAGTTGTAACCTCATCCTCACTGTCAACTGCAAGGCACACAAAACATTTCTTTCAGTCTCCAAAGAGCGCAACATCTGCCTTCAATTACTCCCACCCACACTGCCATACGGTCCAATAATGACTGTGAAACACAACAGCAATTTTCTTTTATGATGTTGTTTTCCCTCCTTGGCATTACTTTTGGTAACTATAGCGATTGTTGGCACAGGCTGGCACTCCACAGAATGCCCTTGGATTTTTACTAGACGCTTTTCCTTTGTGGTATGGCGGTGGTATAATCTCACACATGTCGGTAAGCTTTAGGCCTCTTTGCCACACATTATTAGCTTTATCGCTGTTAGTTTTTTCTTCCTCAGGTCTTGCATTTCCTATCTCTGCACTGTTAGACCAGTTAGAGCCAGTTCGACCCCAATACGTGGTACACATGCTGTCACATTGGTGAGGTTACATCAACCTCTGTGTGGGTGTGGCTAAAACAGTCATGAACAGGGAATACTTTTGGACCAGGGGTCACCAACCCTCTTTAAAGTGTGAGCTCATATCAATAAATATCAATATGCAACACTTTGATGATAGTTTCGACAAAACACTCTTTGAAAGTCAAAATTCACAATGCCCCTTTCACTGGTGTGCTACCCATGTGGGTCTACCCAAAGGCACCATGTTGATGACCCTCTTCCACATTTGTGAAGGTGATAAGGCAAGGCAGCTCTATTTACATAGCGCATTTGCGCAATGTGCTTCACATAATTGGAACTACATTGACTAGAAAAGCATTTACAAAAAAAAAAGAGTTTCAAGATATTTACAAGCAAAGTAAATAAACCCACAAATATAAGATTTAACAGCAAGGTAAATAAGACGAGAAAAAGTGGCTTACTAAAGGAAAGTTAGTCTTGCGGACAGAAAAAGATCCAGCAAATATCCCCCCCACACACACACAAAGGAGTGGCAGGAATTTGAACCCTGGATCGCTGCCAGTGCCCACTCTCTCTACACTATCCATTGGTGAGAGCCCAGCAGGGTTTGAAGTAAGTCTACTGTGAATTGAGCCTCTCACACAAAAGGCTATGATGTGGTGATGTCGTTTCCTGCTGGTCTGAGGATCTGTTTGATATACGGGCTTTGTTGCTGGATGAGGGGGAGGCGGAGGTACAGAGTGCCTATTTGCCACAGATGCAGGTCAGAGAAATGGCGAGCAATGGAGGCCGTTAATGAGCAATGGGAGGATGTTGTGGTCGCTCACACTGACGGCTTGGTTTTACAGCTCATTTCCTTTCCTTCTCGGGGCTTCTGTGGGGCTCAGTTTCTTTTCCTCCTAGCTCCCGGTCCTGGAAGTCAGGCTACATGGATATGTTATGCAATCAACTGCCGACAAGTTAAGAATATTCGGCTTTTTGCAGTCAACTTAAGGTGAACTTAATTTGACATTCTGTGTCCTCTTGGCCACGCAGTTTGCATTTTAATTTCATGAGACCAAGACGACACTTAACAAAAGAATAACAGTACCACGCCATCACCAGAATGGAAGGTGTCTACCGAGCTTTGAATGGCATCAGCAGAGTCTAGGAGAGTCACAAAAAGACATACAATAGACATGATTGTCCTTTCATGGATCAAAAAACCTGTTGTGAATTTTGCCATTGAGCCCCTTGTGGGAGAAAAAGCTGTGCAAAAAGTTCATTGAACGGTTAGTTATGCGCATTTAGAAAGTTCAGAGTAGGTCAGGTTCAGGCTAAAATCCAACTAACTTTTTGGGAGTTGTACATGAGGGGTTGTGATTGAGCAGCTTTGGAATTTACAATGGCCGATAAACATGTCAGTTGGTAGTCTGTAATTAGCAAGCGGGAGGGAACTCCCAGAGTTGCAGATGCACCTGCAGCTTCAAACAATCAAACGACTGTCTTCAAAGCATGACAGCCTGACGGGGAAGCTCCTCAGCTAAGTGCGTGTGAGACATCCACAAACAAAGACCAAAAGAAAACTCAAAACAGGTGGGAAGGAGTGACGGCATTCCAGAAAGGGGATTCACTGACTGCAGTCTGTGTTGGGCCTAGCAAATAGTTTGACCGATTGACGTACTCACTTGAACCGCATGCATGCAGTCATACATATATGCGTGTGTGCGTATAGCTACACCGATTAACAAGTACATTTTGTGTGTGTATAGCTACACAGATTAATAAGTACATTTCGTTTTGGCACACACGGTTCTTTCAGCATTGAAATGACTCATAATTAGTTGAGACACTGTCTGGTTTCCACCACTAGGTTCTTCCACGTCTTTCATTCAGGTTCCAAAACCATGTACTCGGCGGCCAAAAAACAGGTGGTTTTCAGACACGCTCCACTGCTGGTGGAGCAGAAGCATCTGGCTCTCCACTCAAGACCTTCCGCACTGCTTGGAGCCAAGCAGGTGCTCCTGTTTATTGGCAAGTTCCCTGATCTGTGGTGTGGCTTCTTGGCTTTTTCCCTTCCTTTTCCCCACCAACATCTTAAGCTTTGAGCTGCTCACTGCTTTGCTACTAAAAGTTCATGTTTCAAGGCTGGCTATTGTTCAGCATTCTTTTGTAATTATTATTTTTGATGTGTTGTCATTAATGTGTGAGCACCAATTTCCCATCTTGCATAAGATTCCATTTCCGTGTTGTCAGCATCTGTTACAAAAACAACACAAGTACACCAGAGAAAATATAGACTGCACTGGTGGAGTCTCGCAAGATATCTCGAGGCCTTGCAAGGCATAATGCGTAATGGTGATTTAAAATAATTTTTTATGTAACTTTGAAGAAAATGAATTCTGAAATGTACAACCTCAGAGGCTTTCAATTCTATGTCTAATTTAAAAAATGCAGTGTGAATTCCAAATAATTAGTTAGACAAATGTCTTCAACGTGTCAAAATCAAACGTGTTGGGACCAAGAACTGTGCCTTGTGGTACACCACATGGTGTGTGAAGGCGCTGTGGTCATTTTGTCTGAGATCTGTACATTTCCACCTGTAGTTGTTAGTCGGGGGCTTTTAACAAGGTCCTTGCCGCCACCCTTATCCTCCACACCCCAACCCTGTTTTGTTTCATGTTGTTAGGGTAGAATTTCCAAGGGTAACAAAATGCGTCACAAGAAACCACATGACATTGCTCTATTCTCTTTGTAGAGACCACAATGTACACAGAAACAGTGAAGAGTAAAATAAAGCTGCACAAATAACAACAAAATGGGGAAAAAACTGGCATTTGTTGATCATATTCTGATAATAAAAAACATACCAGCAAACAGCAGAGTTCCCTTTCAAAACGTGCTTAGCAACTTATCCTCCTGCTCGTGTGACTGTTACCACACATCAAAACACAGCAAGGCAGCAAATATTGAGCATTCAAGCAGATGCTAACTCTAAACATGCTAAACATTACAGGTGTGTCCTACAAACAGCCCTCATTGGAAAGGAGTGTTTCATTTTGTTCAAGATGTCCGTCATTGAGCAAGGAAAACAAAGATGTGGAGTAATAGTTGGTTCTTTATTTGCAAGATCTTGGTTTGTTTTACAGCAGTCAGTACACAATGCACTTCAGCAGATGAAACAACTCAAGATCTTGCAAATAAAGAACTAACTATTATTCCACATCTTTGTTTTTCTTGCTCAACGACGGACATCTTGAACCAAACGCAACAATTGGTGACCCCGACGTGATGTCCAGTTGAGCGGTTTTTGGACAAAGAGGGGGAGAACTTCTTCTGCGGTCTGGAGGCCCCACCTTTAGAAGGTAAGAAGGCTTTTTCCTTTATAAACTGTGGCCTCCGCACCAGGAGTCAGCCCAGCCCAACTAGGTAGTCTGTAACATTTGATAGCCGTGTTCCAAATATATAATGGTTTATTGATGTGTTTTCACTGCTTTGTGGAGTTATTCATGTGCAAGTTAGGCATCATTGTTTCATGTGTTCTGTCTGTGTAAATATAGCCATATCGTAGAAGCGTCACTTGAATTGTAGTTAAGTAGACATGTACAAAATGGATTTAGTCATTGAATCTGAATTTAGTGGCTTCAGACTTGGTCCACCTTATATGTACATATTTTCCCCCAGCAACTGTTGCACTCTCCGACAGTAGTACAGTATATGGGTTGGGCATCAAAGAGTGACTCCTCTAATCCAGCTCACAAGATCCGAGGGCGCATAAAAACAACAACTGCACCCACACGGATGTGCAACATTCATCTGGGGGGCCCCATTGTGCCCCAACAAAGCCTCGGCGCTATGTCGCATTCCCGAAATCCACGCGCGGAGAAGGAGAGATATTTTTCACACCGAGGCACAAAGCCACAAAGCGTCGGTCTGCGTGACTCATGCGTCGGGAGGAAAAGAGGCTGAGTAATCACAATAATAAGCATCATCATCCTGCCGTCTCGACAGTTGCTGCTCAGCGGGACTCAACAATACCGGAACCAAGAATCTGATATCACTCCTCGAGATGAGACAACATTAAGATGAAATCAACTGGCAGTGCTGACTATGCTAATAGTCGAGTGCTGCTAATTATTTCCATCTCTCCGCTGGTAATGGGGTCGAGGGTTTTTCACTTGGCTGGCTCTGCTGAAGTGTCCTCATGGGGATTGACCTGACTGCCTTGCGCTAAGCTGCCTGCTGTTGCATGGTGTATTGGTGAAGACACGGAATGCTGCACTAGGGAGATATCAAAGAAATACTCAAATGTTTTTTGTTTTCAAAGTAATAGCGTGCAGATGTCAACTAGAGCGCATTTGCCTCGCGATTAATATACGCGTATGCTAAAGTTGCCGTACCGGTGTGCAGAAACGCCATCCAGTAGTGGAAAAAATATTACTCGTAAGACTCAATCATCCTACTAGTGAGAACAAGCAGTGTACAAGAGCTGTGGTTGTCAAAGTCTGCTACTAGTAACACTGGTTGCACACTCTCGTGGTGCCTGAAAGAATCACTGACTTCAATATTGAAAACACAGATGTTAGAGTGGTTTCAACTCTATTTCAATCAAGAACAGTACGTTAATCACAGTTTCATTTTTAAGTACAAAATATTTTCATAAAACCTTTCAAAAGTGTTTTCAAATATTTACCTACAATTTACATAACTTTATATACAACATAATTGAGTTGAATTATTAGATATTTTTTATATCATTAAGGGCAGTGTTAATGTTCAAATTGTGCTCAATGTTACAGTGTCTGACAATCATTTTAAATATTCTTTTTTAGGAATAAAATATGTTAATCATGGTGAATCGAAAAGCCAAGTATTTTTATACGGTACTCGGTGTAAAATGATCGTACTACTATATCAACTTTTAGCTGTGTATGAAAATTACCGAATAACGAGTTGCGAACACCATGAGTATTCTTTTGCCACTTCTTTTTCAGAGCGACAGACATAATAGAAGACCCATACTTTTACTGCATAGAATTTCTATTAACGCAATTTTTAGACATTTGTGAAACACACAATGATTTGTCAATGTGTTAAACTGCCACAGTGTAGCACCAACACCTCGTGAGAAGGACTTATATCGGATTTTTTTGGCCCTCGGTATCCGTGCTCGTTCTTCTATAGCGCGCACAATTGTCTTGTGAGAAAGCGCTTACTAGTACATGGACCTCGAATTGGATATCCAGGGTATCGAATAAAACTTGAGCAGCTTTCCGTAGTGGCGTAATGGGCAGAGATGAAAACTCGATGTCATCTGTGACAAGTGTGTATTTGTGTATATGAGGCAGCAGAAGGGAAGCCAGGGGTGCGTCTTAGCTGCCACGAGCTTTGCCTCTTGCCCTGAGAAGCCATCATCCATGATCTCATCTAGAGGGGAGGGGAGGGGAGGGAAAAATCCCCCGCGCGTCCTCTCCTTCAGCTGCTGATCTCTCCCTCGGCATTCCAACTCTTTTAGCAGCTCCCACTCACACTCTTCTAGGGGAAGACAGAGCTGGAGAAGCAAAAAAAGAGAAAGTGGTGCTGAAGTCACAGACCCCACCAAGAGGTTGTGGGCAGCTTCATGTGATGTCATCATCTGCGAATTTGTTGACAGCAAGGGAAATGAAAAGAGATGACTTCAAAAGAACTAAGGTCATCTCTTCATGGGATTTACATGTTCCTGGTCTTGGAGCTCCTTCGTAGTTTAAGCGACGGGGTGTCGACACACTGGTCATGGCCTATAAATATTGACGGCCTTATGGTTAAGAAGTCAGCCAGTGAGGCCGACATTTTGGTCAGGACGACGTTTCACTCTTAGGTAATGAATCATGATGATTGGTGATCTCCGGAACTTTTACCTCAGACCACCAACAGTGTAAAAATGTCCAGGTTTTGCTGGAAAAATACTGCTGGATTCCCCCATGACAGGGAAATATCACAACTAATGGCTTTTTAATGGGCTAGCTGTATTCAAGTTAGGAATGATAAAGTGAAGGGTGCCGGGTAATGCACTAAGGTTTCATCTCAACTCAGGCTGGGCAAATGTGTGGCCTCAAGGGACGGATTTTAATTTTTAAAACCGACATTGCACATGTGATCATACACTCTCTGAGAATATTATACAACGTTATTACAGAATGCACTGATAATATGAGATTTTGCATGCGGCTGATGCAATAGCTTTGTAAATTCCTTTTTGGTCTTACTATACTGTACTTTGCACAACAAAAAGTGGAATGAGACTGGCTCACATGTAAGATATTTAGCTATACAATACATTTCTAGAATTATTTCTGCAGCTGAAGTCATTGAAGGAATGGGATGAGAATTCTTTTTATTCTGGTGTATTTTCAAAATGTAATCACAATTTTTTAATTTAACTTCATAGGTTGAAATGGGCATTTTTAAAACAATAATTTAAAAAAAACTTGAGGTAGGTGATAAAGGGAGTTTTGCATGACTGAAATTTCTCCACTCTTTCCCAACACCACTTTCAAGATCAAACTGGAACAGTCACAGTGTAAAATATTTAGCAATGTGGGGCCAAGTGAGGTGCCCCCCCCTTGGTATGCACAGCAGTCAACCACAGAGGAAAGACAGTGAAAAAGAATGTCTGCAGCCCACTCATTTGGTAACCAGAGCCTTCTGCTGTCTACTCTGACATCCATCCTCCTCCTTTGTAATTGGCCCCAGCGGCAGCCACCTCAACTGAGTAGCACGCGTCCTCTTGATCCTCTAAAACCTGCTTCTGCAAACAAACACTGGACGGATGTGGGAGGAGTTTTGGCATTTTACAGAGCCGCAGGACCCGCTGTAAAAGGCAGAGAAAACAGATGAGTCAAGCATACAGTCAGCCTTCCTTCCTATCTGTTTGGTTATGCCTTTGTGTGTGCGCGCGCGTGCGTGTGTGTGTGCGTATTTGGGCGATGGCTCTCTCTCACCCAACTGTTGGTGCCCAGTAAGTAATGCGATGCCACCGTCAGACTCATGTGGGCCTAAATAGAGCTCAGTGAGCATTTAATAATGTGATACATAACAGTCTCTGTCCAGCAGGGTGACATCAGCAATGGGGAATCTGCTGGCATCCCTGCACAGTCAGGACCCTGCTGACATGGAGGGCAGAAGCAAGCTGAATAGCTTTCACCAATGACACAAAAACACCACGTCATTGATAGGTTTTGTTGCATTTGATGAGTTACAATGGTCTCAGCATCTACCCTTATATGGAGATACTGCAAAGAAATCATAGTGACCGTGATGCCTCGTGAATTATGTGTTGTATTTTATTTCATATTGTATTGGAAATGATATAGCATAATAAACAGGAAAAAAATAGGGGTGGCCCTTCAGTGGACTGCATTAAGTGCTCTTACATTTTAGAGTGAACATCTGCAGGCTGCTCAGCCTCTTGTACCCTTGCTTGTGGTGTACTGCAAGGTTCAATTCTAGGCCCAATTTTATTTTCCATTCTGATGCTGCCCCCTGACTAAATTATTCTGCACCATAGCGTATTCTTTCACTGATCTACAGATGACACAGATACACCTGTCCTCTGTGATGACTTACATTGGCCCGTCTATAATACTGTATTGCACCATTATTTTTAACATATTTGAGTGCATTCATTCATTCAATACCTAAGAAGAAATAATACAGTGCATATGTGCCAGAGATTTCAATTACGCTACTGGAAATATTAAGGGCTCCATTTTGGTAGACAGGCGCACAAGCTCTGGGCATAAAACTGGCATAGATTCATTGTCATGCGGCAAGTCTAGTTCACCTTGTCTGGGAATTTGGTAGACCACGCCACGCCATGCTATGTTATGCTTCTGCCGTGTAGACGTCGCATCTCGCCTTTCCTGGATTTAAAAGGAACGAGAGGAGATTTGATTGACCAAGAATCAAGTTAGCTGTGTTTACACCCACAATGGCACAAATGCCCATTTCGATACAAATCGATACCAAAAGAAATAAAAATCCACCCATGTGCCACAGTTAGACTTTGCACTAGATTTGCACTGGGCACCAAGATAGGGCCTTTACTCAAAATTCTGGGATTTGCAATGTTATCATGTTTGTCACAAAAATCCACTATCTATAATTCTACGTTTTGTGTTTGTGTTACATACCGTTACCAAAATGTAAAACATGCATTTGTTTGCTGCAGTGGGTCGATTTAAAAAGCCCAGTTTTGGATATCACTCTTGTACTGGATCATGCAGGTGTCCTTTACTCGGTAGCTGGTAAGAGTCACATTTTTATAACACTTGGAGGATGTTGGACAGTCTGTAAATATCCTCAAAGAAAATTAGGCATGTGCTTTCATTACTTAGCGCATGTATCCGTTTGTGACGAAGCACACAGGAAGAGGAAGTAAAAGGAGACAGGATGAGGAAATGGAGCCGGGGATATTAGAGATGTATGCAGCACAGGAATAAAGACCAAAGCAGGTAGTGGACAGGAAGTGACAGGAAGTCATCTTTTCCGTCTCACGTGACTGATGACCTTATCTCTCTCTCACTCCTCTGTCGCTTTGTCAACCTCAGCGTCCACGTGCTCGTCCATTGAGCGCGTACCCTTTTTGGTCACGCCATAACGGCGGCCATGTTGTCACCACTTCATCCATCAGTCCTGGGTGGCTTCTCTTTGGCAGCAGCAGCAGCTGCGAATGGGAACAAACACACGCCCTTTACGGTAAATTCAAAATTTAATCACCTAACAACATCAGCTCCTGTTGATGAGGTGCGGTAAGAAAATAATTGCGTTTCCAACTGTCGGCGTACGCACTTCCATGGAAAGCACCCATTGTTGCCTCTCGGCAGGGCAGGAAGCACCTTTCCACAACAAACTCACCATCCTCACTGAGACCGAATCAAGTCCAGCCACTGTCTACTTAATTATACTTTGCAGAGTGATCTTTTGATGGCGCCTTAGCTTACTTTAGACTCTTGTGGGTTAGCCAGCCAATCTCAGTGCTGACCCAGGCACGGATGAATAGTCAGGAAGGTCATCACCTGTTTTTATTCAGTCCATCTGTAGATGCTGAGAAAAACTCTTTGGAAAGACAAGGATGATCATGGGTCAGTGATACTGCGGTGATGCCATGGCATCACCAGAAACATGCTAAGTATCTCATTCACAACGCAGACGGAGCATATTTTCACATTACAGTGGAACCTCAAAGGTGGACAATTCTTCACATAGAAAATCATGCAAACAAAAATTGCACTGCAAAAAAAATTCCAAAAATGTTCAACTGAATTGTTGGAATCCAGGGGTACTGAATTTCTTGGCTGACAGTTTACAGTGCCTCTTGTAAATGTAATCACAAGTTCAATGTTACATACCCCTGTGCTTAAGAAACAGAACAGAGCGAACGTTCTTCTCTCAGCATTCCGTCATCCCGGGAATAGCAGCTATGCGAGCATGACGGCACGACACTATTTCGGTTTCTTTGCTACTTGACATTGAGGGGACGGGATTAGGTGGCTTGACTACTGTAAGTGACCATCCCCTGTCACACATACACGTATGTGCAAACGCCAATGCGCATTCATGTCACAAATTAGTCTTAGTTTGAGTTTAAATGTTTGAAAAAAATAACCGATGAGCACTTTTAGCTTTTTTTCATGAAAGGCAACGACGAAAAGGCAATTTTTTTGTTACTCATCCATTTCTTTGTTATCCAAGGTTAAGGTATTGACAGTAGGCTATTTTAGCAAATTCGTATTCATTAGAATAGTGTGTAGACGACTGGGGGCACAAGGATAATAATTACTATAACAGCGATGCTAATTTGGTTTCGCTCATCTATGCCGTTTTGTATTATACGCTAGCATTAAGCTAGTGGACTTTTGGAAAAGAACATTTTAGTGTGGTTGAATGTACTGGTGTTTAGGTACCGTATGTAATTTTTAACTCTTTTGCTTTATGTACCTCAACTAGGGGTAAAAAATACATCTTGAAGCAAGCACGCTTGCCTCTTTATTGGGCAATTAGGCAAGAGAGAGTCTCCTTCTCATTTTCTTAAGTTTTGTTGAAGTGGTTGCCATTTTTTGCAAACAGCCAGAATAAGTGCAAAGGAACACTTTAAAAGTATCTTTTAAAGCATTAAAATGTGCTCAAAGGATATAAGTCATTTTTATTCATACGATCCTTCTATAGTGCAGACTTTCACGTATCTTGGTTCTGAAACGTATTCCCTGTGATAAATGGAGAGTCACTGTCAAAGCATTTGAATATGTTGAGGCACCATTTTATTTTAAATGTGACAGAATAATGAGTAAGGAAATAAAGGGCTTGAACATACATCTTCCCTGCGTTTTTCTGAGGAAGTACTGCGGCTTTTTACATATAAAAGTTGGGTTAACCCTCACCAGCAAAGAAAGCCGACACACACTCACATACACAAGCTGTGTAACAACTTCCGTGTAGGAGGTGACTTCAAGGGGTGAGTCACTTTCAGCTTGCCTTTGAGCCCAGCTGGGTCTTTCGGGTGTCCTCAAACCTCATTAAAACCGCGTGCGGCACATACATGACAGCATTGTTGCATCCTGCGACTGTTTACTGCATGTGGTTTCTGTGAACCCCAGTGGCATCCAGGGGCGGCCGAGGTCTCAGATGTTCTCGCTGGTGCCGTGTCTTTGAACATGACATCTGTTGGGTTGGCCATATGCGTAACTCTGCGAGTGTGCCGCTGTAAACTGCTGTGTCCACCACATTGTACATCTGTTGAAAATGTTCACATGGCTGTAAGGTGTCTCATTGATCAGTCATGATGATTTTGATGATGTCGGCAATCTGCATTTCAAATTTAGGCTACTCATTGAAAATTGAGATACATTAACTCATCAGTACCAGCCCAGTTCAAACCGATGTTGGATGTCAAGAGTCGCCATTGGCAGTGAATGAGTTAAGTTAAAAGAAAATTAAGTAACTGTCACCTAAAGCTAAAAATATTTGTTTCATAATCATTTCCTGCAGGCTTTAGTCAATAGGGTCAGAAAATAGGTAATAGGCGGTTAATTATCATTTAGTTTGTTCTTTTTGATGAAATGGCCGAATGATGAAGTGACCAGACTGTTCCCAGACTGTAAAAGTCAAGTTTAAAGGCTACATAAACTCCATACACCTTCAACTCAACATGTGTGCTTGCCTCAGGAGACTGCAGGATGCAGGTGCTTCAGATAGGAAATGAAAATATTGTGTTTACTATTAATAAGACTCAAGCCTGAGCCAACAGAACAGCATGGCGTAATTCATCATGAGCCCGACGAAACATTTTCAAATATTACAATAATGTGTGTTAGCAGAGTCCGGAGGTGAAACCAAGAGCTAAATAAAAACCTTGACCTTACTTAACTGATGACTGAAACACAATGTCATCATTGTCCCAGTTTGTAGACTCCTGAGTAAATGAAGATGCAGCACACAGGCGTTAAGAATTTGGATCGTTTATTTAATTAAATCACTTTTTTTTTTTTAAATCACTTCAGAACTGCAGTTTTTGAAAGCGTCGAACACTTGAATTCACATTTTATTGCTTGTTATTGTAAGAATTTCTCTTTAAATGATGGTGAGACGTGGATAATAACATGGGATTGACATCAAAATTGTTTCAACAGTTCTTTGACGCCAGGCCCCAAATGTAATGTTGGACTCCCTTTTGAAAGTTTCATCACCATTTTGGCACTCAATGCTCAGACGCAGACAACTCTGAGGGAATTTATCACCAATCAACCCTCAACTGTCCCATATTGAGCGGGAAGCCGCTAAGATTGTTTTCAGTGAAAATGACAGTTAAAAAAACAAACAAAAAAACACTAAGCAGTAAAAAACTTTTTTTTTTTAAACAAAAAAACATTACAGTGCTACTGATCATGCTCTGAGTGCCAAAATGAAATCAGAATGTGTTATATTTTTCGTAACACTTTTTGTGTCCAGGAGTTGCAAGCATTTTACTTTTTCTTAAATAAATAAAATCCAATAAGGAATATAAAAACAACTGTAACATCCACTTTAAACTGTTGAAGGAGGTTAAAACTTACATAAATACAGTTAGCTTAAATAAATAAATTAAAAAGTATAAATATACTGTTTACTGTACAGAAAAAAAAACAATGCGCTTGTGCGGGAAAATATAAAATGTTGCCTATTTTTTTCTTTGTTTTTTGCTGTTTTAAATGATTCCAGATTGAGCTCTTTCTTTGTTGATGTTGAATCAGATTCAGTTCAGTCTGAAACTTCTTTTCACACAATCAGGAAGCAGCAAATGTTCCTTTCACTTCTGCTTCTTGTCGAGTGCTTGCCACACTTCCATTCCAGTCCATCCCCCGACCCTTCCGATATTCCATCTTCAGATGTGGCTGTCTTCTTCTCCTGGGGACTACGGGGATACGCTGAGCTGTCCATTTATCTTTTTTTTACGTGAACATCCAGCTAGGGGTGCAGCGGACGCCCCCTGTTTCCCTTCTTCATCCGTCTGTGTTCCTTTACTTTCACCAGGACCTCCTTCTGTGGTTCACTTCTTTTTCTATTTTGAGGTAGTATCGCCGCTTCTTTGCCTAACACGGGAGGAGAAAAGACGGCAAACAATGAGATAAGCGTTGCAATTTATACAAAAACGTGGAAGGAAACGTGTGTCAGTGTGAGATATTAGCCCTGCGCTTCACTACGCTATCTCGTCTATTTATGTATCTTGGGGAAAAATATAGACCGGGGTGGTGAAACTTTTTGGCATCAACAAACACATACTTCTTGCATTTGTTGGTTAAATGATTTGGAACGTTTTAGTAGAGTTCCTCCAACGCGCCATTTGGTTTTAGATTTAAATTATGGGCCAGGCCAAATTCCTTCTCAGTCTGTATTGTGTATGGCCCACGCACCATAGGTTTCCCAACCCTTGATGGGCAAATAGAGGCCCGCAAAACACATGGCGTAAATTATACGCAATTTCTCGTTATTTGCTATTTTGAAAAATTGTGACCCCTTCCATCATTTAAATCGCCCGTTCCTGCTCTAGCCGAATGAACCCATCAGGCTCCTTCTTGGATTCCAGAGGCCAAAAAGTATAGGCTTTTTGTCAATTGAATATAAGTGCAGTAACTGACCCAAAAGTCAGCTATATTAAAACGGTATATAATTGTAACTGTCTGAATACTTGCGTCAGGTACTTTTCATATTTCGTCAAATTAGCCTTCCTCTGTGGATGATTTTTAATAGAAGACCACTAAATGCCCTAAACATACTATTGAATTGAGATTATATGTACTCACCCTTTGTCTCTTCAGTGGTTGGATGCTAACCCTAACTTGACCTTCTCCTCATTCTCTACATCATACGCTCCCCGCTTGTGAAACCTGGAATCAATCAGAAAACGGGGCTAATTATGCCTAATTGTTACACAAATCATCCTTTGCGATTCCCTGTACAGCTGGAGTGTATGCATGTATGTGGAACTGCGTGTGTTCACGTGGCGTTGGGCGCACCTGAGCATGAGTAGAAGGCCAATGATGGTGAGGCAGATGGACGAGAGCACCACGGCCACTACGGCCAGAGCCGTGGTGCGGTTGTAGCCCTCCTGAGGTCTCTCAACGGGCAGGGTCACCAATTCACACCTTTCCCCTGAATAGCTCGGGTGGCACCTGCACATGGATGGAAAGGTTCCTTCATTATTGGGGTTATGAAGCAAAGGACATTTTCCAGTTAGGTGCTAGAAAGTTTAGCTTT
The DNA here is from genome assembly GCF_901709675.1 of Syngnathus acus. Taxonomy (NCBI): domain Eukaryota; kingdom Metazoa; phylum Chordata; class Actinopteri; order Syngnathiformes; family Syngnathidae; genus Syngnathus; species Syngnathus acus. The sequence goes on along the minus strand of NC_051095.1, from coordinate 12,284,318 downwards.
TGGCCCGCTTAATTGAAAAATGAACTGGGACTTGAGAGTAGTTTCCTGGAAATGTATCATATTCAAACATAAATATAAACATTTTGTTTTGTCATAAGCAAACATCTAAGAAGCAAAATAGAAACTCTCCTTGCCCAGTCAAATTTTGACTCGCAACTCAACAACAACAAAAAAATCAACAAAGCAACAGTCAACTGTATACTTGCATGAAATGTAGTTATTTTACTCAGCATTATGTGAAAATTCATTTTCCCCAGCTACTTTAAAGTTCCCTAACAATGTCCAATCTTCAATTTTTTTTATTGTATATTATTATTTATTCCCAAAAATTCTCATTAATTCCAATAGAAAGTTTCCAATTGTGAAAACTTCTGAAGTCTTATAACACTAGAGTAAGGAGAGGATCTAAAAGTGGATTTGGTACTCACACACAGGAGGGCTGTCGAATGTCCCTCAGGTACTGACAGGTGCCGTGGATGCAATAATCTTTATATTTCTTCAGGCAAGGATTCCTTTTCTTTCCTTTCCCTTTCCCCTTCTTTCTTCCCTTCCCTCGTCTTCTCTGTCCTTCTGTATTTTCTGCCTCCACGATGGCAGACGGGTTTTGGGGCTTGCTTGACATTGCAACTAAATAGAAGACACGCATTGTCAATACATCTGCTAGAGGTGTTATGATTTGTGATGACTCTCAAGTCCTCACCTCTTGGCATTTCCACTTCATCATCCCCTGACGTGCTGTCCTCATATTCATCCCCATCGTCATAGTATTCATCATCATACTCCTCATCCTCATCCTCCCGTGTCGCGACCGTTGCGCCTCCTCTGCTTTCCTCCTCCGGCCTTTTGTCTTTGCTAGTGTCCTGGAAGTTAATGACAGTCGTGTGCCGCTGCCTGTTGCTGTCATAACGGTCCACCGCCGCGCCGCAAGCCAATCTGGATGCCACTGGACATAAAGAAAACAACCGGAAGAGTTAGGAAGCGCATAGACCGGGATTGCTCTCATTGGGGTGAAGTGAGGAGTGTGCCAAGGTGGGCGGACCAATATGGACAAGTTGAAACATGCTCCCAAGGCTTTGAATGGAGGGTTGGACTTTGCGCTTTTCGTGTGTGTATTACAGGCACCAAAGACCTACTGGCATTCATTGACCTATCCCTGAGGAAGTTTTGACTTAAAACACAATACATTCATGAAAGGCCACACTCACAAGCTTTCACATTCAAGAGTTGTGAACAGACAGTGAATGTCAGACAAGAATATGAGTTAAAAATAAATGGATCCAGTTACATAAAAGCACGCGCTGAAATAGCGAGACGCCCTTATTAGCTTTTGGATAGTCCTGGCATCAAGAAAATGCTTGGCGGAAAAAAAAAGTTAGCAGGTTTACAAGTCACTTTATAAGGGTTGTAGGGTTTTATAACCACGTCAATGCGATATACTGTCACTTAGAGAGAGGCATTATAAATAAGAAGAAGAATGGAAGTTATTCAACATGTAAGCTTACCCAGTGCGTGAAGCAGTAAAAGTACAACACTCCAAATCCTCATGATGGCAACACTTGTAGAAGTAGTGGGGAAACAAATTTGAAAATAAATAAATAAATAATCCTTTTTTTTTTTTTTTTTTTTTTTTTTTCCTGATGGATTTGCGTCAGTTTATTCCGCCAGGTTTTGACCTCTTGATGGTAGTTCACACGAGGGTGGCTTGTGCGTAACGCGGAGCGAAAGAGCATCAGAAGAGAGGCTCCGGCGTATTTAAGGGGCAAGCGATCTTGGCCGCGCCCACACTCGCGCGCGCACACACACACACACACACACACACACACTTTTATTGCATTTAATACACTAATGATGCTAGAAACATTATTCAGTGGAGTATTGAAAATAAGTAAACAAAATATAAAAAAATACACAGTAAAAATGTGCACATGTAGATATTTGCGACTCACAAACACTTAAGTTTTTACAATACAAAACGATTTAAAAAAAAAAAGTCGATCGTTCACTGAGGAAACAGAAAATAAGGCAGCAGTGAGTGGGCGTGCGAAAACCTTTCGCTCGCGCGCACCACCTTGTGGTAGTCAATGGAACTACAAAGCGCTCGACTAAAGCCTTCTCAAAGAGCAAATCAGGGTTCAGAATCAGCCAACGTTAAATGTTGATTTCAGATGCTACCAAGCAAAAATAAATAAATAAATAATAAATAACTAAATAAATAAATAAATAAATAAACTTCTGAAGAATCATTTCCATATGTGAACCATGTTTCACACTAAACAGCTCTCAGAAGAATTGGAACATGCAAGAAGCTGGAAAAGCTTACAAAATTATTTCTCAGAGTCTCAGGGTTCATCAGTCCACACTAAGATAAATGAAGAAAGTTCAACTCTGTTCCAACTTTCCAAAGAATTGGCCATCCTATAAAGATGCCTGCAAGACCACATGACAGCATGCTTAATGTGGTGAAGAAAACTTCTGTAGCGTTGGCTACACAAATGCAGAAATCTCTGGCACATGCTAACATCGCTCTTGACAAATATGAGAAATTTAAAAAATAAACAAGAACGTCTCTCACTGGACAATACATTGAAGGAAGGCACAACCCTCGCTGCAAAATAAGACCACCGCTGTGTCTTAAGTTACACACACCAGAAACATAAACAACTAGGCGCACAGGCTTCCATCAGGGCATCTCAATTTCTGTGTAAGACAAATTTTGATCTACTAAACAGCAGTTGTTGCAAAACCATGATTTCAACCTTTTTTGCAACAGCTGACCACAAAAAAACAGAACAACAGGGTTGAAGTTTGGTAACTGAAGCCAAACTAAGGACATACTTTGAACTGCAAACTACTTTATGTTGTATGTATCACGGTTTGCACTAAGATATTTACATATTCGGGTCAATAAAAACATGGAAGCATACACTGTAACTGCTTGTGTGCTAATAGTTTAAGAAGTCTATTGTTATGAATCACATTTTATGACCAATTTAGACACTTTCAGATCAACTTTAAAGTTCTTAAAAAAAAAACTGCAGCTGAAAAAAGTGTTCTACTCAGTTAAAAAAATAACATACAACAATACAATTAAAAAAAACTACTGAATATTAAAAAGCAAAATTGCTCTATTTTTTTTTTATATTTGGATTAGAGAACATATTATGCTTGCTTACATTTTAATAGGGGGACGCGCTCTCTCACGGTCTCTCTCTTGCAGGAAAAGTATACACTACCGTTCAAAAGTTTGGGGTCACAAAATTGTTTGGGTGACCCCAAACTTTTGAACGGTAGTGTATATATTTATTTAGATAATTATTTATAGATTATATATATAATCTTCTGTGTAAAAAATCTTATAATATATATGTATACTTATATTCATAGATTATATATAATTTTATACAAATATAAGATATAATTTACAATATTTAATTCATAATATTTTATTATAATAATATTTACACTACCATTCAAAAGTTTGGGGTCACCCAAACAATTTTGTGACCCCAAACCTTTGAACGGTAGTGTAGATTTTAAGAGTGTGACAGGAATACTAGACTGGGAGGGTTCAGGCCAAAATAGACATGTCTGTTGGCACAACCCTCGCTGCAAAATAAGACCACTGCTGTGTCTTAAGTTACACACACCAGAAACATAAACAACTAGGCGCACAGGCTTCAGTCCGGGCATCTCCATGTCTGTGTAATACAAATTTTGATCTACTAAACAGCAGTTGTTGCAAAATCATGATTTCAACCTTTTGTGCAACAGCGGACCGCAAATTCTGGTCAAATACAGGGTGGTCTTAAAAGCAGTTGTACATATACTTGTTTCATATGACATTAATTCCTAGTTATAGCAGTATCAAGCATGGATTGGAGTTTCTACAGCTTGAAGGAAAGTGTTAGGGTGTCATGCAAGGTTGAGGGTTTCAAAGTAACGTTTCAAGACAGGCATAGGGTTTTTAATTCAAGTCAAGTTTATTTATATAGCCCTTAATCACAGACAAGTCTCAAAGGGCTTCACATGTGCAAAATTGACAATTATTCATAGTGGGAAAAGTAACAAAGTACAAATACTTGTTTTTTGTTTTTCATGTCGGTATTTTGCATTTTTATTTTTCTGAAGACTTTTTTATTTTAGTCTATTTGAAAACAGATCTCTACGTTCTCCTCCTTGCTTTGTTAATCGGTACAATACTTTTTGTTTTTTTAATGCAAGTGTATTTGCCTTTAGGTCAAGAGTGTGAGTAATTTTGTCACTTTTGACAATAAATTTGCTTCACATGTGAAAGGTCAGACGAATTATGGATTTCCGTCACTGCAGTTTGCACTCCAGTCAATAGATGGCGGTAGGGAAGTTTTAAACTTGCTTTAATGACTGTGTGACGTGTCACGTGATTATTCTGCAAAAAAGGAGGGGGGCAAACATGGCCGACGAGTTGGGAGAAGTAAACACAAATGCAGAAGATGGCGATATGCAACAAGAGCAAGAGGTCGCCAAACTTTCAAACACGGAGATTGACGACAATGCCTGCGACAACAACGCTCTCGGCCCGACTGAGAGGTCGCCGTCGGAGAGCAGCTGGTCGGCTCCTCTTTTGTCGCTGGCTCGCAAGGCCACCGAGACACTTAGTAGCGGGGTGAGCTACGCTTCTGTCCGGAGGAACTCTACTGAGAACACCGTGGCACAAAAAGAGCCCGAAACTGATTCAACCTACACTGGAAAGAAGCTTCCAGGTATGCAGGATAGAATACCGATACCCTAGGCTTAGACCGACACTTTTCTTTGGAGTTTTCCTTAGCTGTCAGATGTCAGACACATGACATCCAGAGGGGAAATCTAGATGTTATGCCTCCGTCGTCATGCAGGCTTTCTTTGTTTTGAATGACATTCTCAGACGTCTTACTGGCGTGTTCTGCACGGAAAGCCGTTTGAGCTTTTGTTCGATATCTTTGAGATCCTTGTGCTAGTACGCCGTTATGTCCTCACAAGTATAAAGATGAGAAAGATAAGAAGTAGAAGGCATTTATCAAGATATCAAATACATCTTTTAACTGCTTCCAATGTAAAGCGACGCTCATAATAAAATGTTCTACAGAAGTCTGATTAATGTTTTTAAAATGTTTGTGCTTTCTGTTAAAAAAAAAAAAAATCAGTGCTTGCTCCCAAAGACCCGATGGCAATAGAAAGAGCCAATCTTCTCAGCATGTTGAAGCTCAGCATCAAGGTTTTAATCCAATCCTCACTAAGTTTGGGCAGGACGCTGGACTCCGAGTACCCGCCCTTGCAGCAGTTTTTCTTAGTCTTGGAGCACTGCCTCAAACATGGGCTAAAAGGTAACGCTTCAAAAACGTGAACTGTAATAGCAGTAACTGTATGTCAGTTTTTTTTCCCCCAGCCAAGAAGTCCTTCATCAGTCAGAACAAATCCATTTGGGGACCCCTGGAACTGACAGAGCGGTTGTGTCCAGAATCTGCCAACATAGCCACAAGTGCCAGAGACATGCCCGGCATCAAGTATGCTATGACAAATTATTTGCTGGTGCAACTATAATTATAAATAGGGTGAGGGTTTCAAATTAGGGTTAGGGTTTCAAATTAGGGTTTCAGATGTGGGTTAGTGTTTCAAACTAGGGTTGAAAAGTTGATCGATGGTGGTAGGCAAAACCATACAGCACATTTTTGGGGGGGGCTGACTTTGCTAATTGAATTGTCGTCCCATCAAATAATCTTAAATTATTCATTGTAAACTAGAAAATGTGCAGGGTTTCAATTTAGGGCTTCATGTTCTCTAACATCTCACAGGCCAAAACAGCAACTGATCATAATCAATGTCTGTCAGCGTAAAAATAAAGTCCTGTTTTTGAATGAAGAAAGAATGTAGGAAATTAAAATAAAAAAATCATCTTTTTAAAGTCACCTGGGATCGGCTCCAGTAACCCTTGACCCAAAAGTGGCCAGGCAGTATCGAAAATGATTTGTTTTACGACTAAAATGGGTCTGTTTTGTCTTTTAGGACTGGTTTGGGGAAAGGAAGGGCGTGGCTGCATTTAGCGCTCATGCAAAAGACAATGGCTGACTATATAAAAGCTTTGTTGGACTGCAAAGATCTCCTCAGGTTAGTAAGAGTTTCATTCAGTCGTGTCTAATATGTTGCCATTTTCCCATCTTATTATCACATTTGTGTCCTAGTGAGTTTTATGACCCTGGGGCCCTGATGATGGAGGAGGAAGGAGCGGTGATGGGGGGGCTGCTTGTGGGCCTCAATGTACTCGATGCAAACCTTTGTATTAAAGGAGAAGATCTGGATTCTCAAGTGAGTGAGCGACCTTATCCCCTTTGTATTGTTTACAGCAGGACACACAACAGTGCTTTTTTCTTATTTAGGTGGGAGTCATTGACTTCTCCCTCTACCTGAAAGACTCTACAAGCACTGAGACCCCGAAAGAGTGAGTATCTGCTCACAAATCAAGGTCTGTGATTGGTGACCACTGTGCCACTGCACATAGAAGTGTGTCGTGAAAGATCATTACCTCTTTGTCAACAAAATTGGTGCCCCTCTAGTCTAAAATGACATTTCCAAAAGGTTTTTCATCTTCTCACCGTTTCTGTCTCATTTACGCCTTTTCAGTAACGCCAAAATGACCGCCATCTTGGATCAGAAGCATTACATTGAAGAATTGAATCGTCACCTCAGTGGCACCGTTACAGATCTTCAGGCCAAAATGGACTCCCTGGAGAAAACCAACAGCAAACTTGTAGAAGAGGTCAAAAGTTGAATCAGTTGTCAATGGGAAGGGGTTGATTGTTATTTCAGAATGAATCAAATGCATTTCAGGGAGTCTTCAGTTTCCATTTATTTATTTTTTTAATATTTGGGTAAATAAAAAATGCACAACAAATAATCCACAATGACCATTTCCGATCGACTGCATCTCATTCAGCTGGCGGCTGCGACAGACAGAATCAACGCTCTGCGTGAAGAACAGGAACAGCTGAGACAAGACAACGAGCTGATCTTGCTGGCCAGTCAGAAAAAGGAAGAGGTCTGAATGCAAATGCTTCAGTTTGACATGACTCCAAATGGTTGAATAAACTAGCATCTAGTGTTTTTTGTTTTGCTTTTCCAGGCAGTACTTCAGGATAGCCAGGTGGAGCTGGAGACGTACAGACAAACCCGGCAAGGCCTGGATGAAATGTATAATGTTGTGTGGAAGCAGTACAAGGAAGAAAAGCGCATTCACCAGGTCACGTACCCATCGTTAATCGCTCAGAACTAGTTGCTATTTAGTGTATAAACATGTCGAGGCCATTCACCCAAAGAAGGGTCAATTAAGGACATCATACACATCATGCACCTTAACATCTGGTGGTCAGTTTTCTATTGAATTTGCGGCGTCTGCAATCTGACCTGTTGGCAATGTTTAGGAGTTGGAGCGAGAGCTGGAGCTGCAGTTGGGGCTGAAGCAGGAGATGGAGATGGCCATGAAGCTGCTGGAGAAAGACTCGCACGAGAAACAAGACTCACTGGCTGCCTTGCGACTCCAGCTGGACCAAGTCAAAACTCTGAACCTTCAAATGTTCAACAAAGCACAAGTACGCGCTCGTAGTTAGACTGAAACACAAGAAGCATTTTAACCAACTTTGGGGCTCTGCAGGATTTTGAACGAGAGGCGGCCAAAAAACAGGCAGAGGCTGAACAGCTGGAGCATAAGATGGACGACATGGCAAAAGCCATGACAGAGCTAGAGCTGAGGTACGTTTTGAGCGTTGATCACATTGATGATGTTAATCAATCAACATGCTTTTTAGGCTTCAGAATTCCGAAAGGGATCGAGAGAAGAGCGACCAATCAGATAAAGACTTGAGGGTTGAGCTGGAGGCAAAAGTGAGCGCTCTTGAAAAACAACTGAGTGACCTGGACGCGCTCAGGTACACACTTTGTCATTGTGCGGTGTGGAAGTTATAATACCTTGGGATTTGTCCTAACAGTTATTTTGTTTTGACTTTGGTTTTTCAAATTCATTTAGTGTTAATTAGTTGTCGAAGAAGCTTCGCTAGTTTTTTGTTTTTTTGGAAAATGCTATGTTTTTTTTTAGTTTTATATTAGTTTTAGTTTGTTACATACAAAGAGCAATTTGTTGAATGCAAAAGCAGTTGCGGATCAAACCCACAACTTTCTGATTGGGAGACGACCTACTGTGTCACTGAGCCATGCCGTTTTATCTATTTCATTTGTTTCTGTTGACCGTAAAAACCTTTGTGCATTTACGATACAATAGGGGCACAACTGTAAGTTTGTGCCTCAAGAAGAGAAAAACTAAATGATATTAAACTTTCATCTGTGTCCATTTTGTCAGGCCTTGTATGAATTCACAATGTTTCAAAGTGGACAATTTGGACATTTAACTTTCTTTGTCTTCTGTGTGGTCAGGGTGGGCTTGGAGAAGGACCTTGTGGTTGAACGGGAACAGCGACAAGGCCTTCAGAAAAGCCTCCAGAGGGAGCAGGACAACAGTGCTGAGCTTCGCACGCAACTGCAACAACTCCAAGGCCTGCACGCTGTCAGTAATTCCGGGATTCATTTGAAGGAGTAGAGCTCACATTATTTCGATGAAACTGTTCATTTCTGGTAGATGAATGGTCTACTTAATTATTGAAAGGAGCTGCAGGATCTGAAAGAGGAGAAACGGCAGCTGCAGCAGATGTGTGAGCAACAAGAGCAGGCTTTGCAAGAGATGGGGCTGCATCTCAGCCAGTCAGTGCACAATCAAGTTAACCAATTTTGTTTTAGTTGCCAGTGACACCTCATGTCATGTTTTTTTCCATCAAGGTCTAAACTCAAGATGGAGGATTTTAAGGAAGTTAACAAAGCCCTGAAGGTAAAATGGGAAATATTATTCTTAATTATATATTTGAAACACTGTTAAATACCGTTTGCCCCTTGCAGGGCCATGCCTGGTTAAAAGATGACGAGGCCACGCAATGCAAGCAATGCCAAAAAGAGTTCTCCATCTCACGAAGAAAGGTAATTTCGCCTTTTCTATTCATTCAGATCGAAGACAAGCGTTCCAATGTTGCTGTCTCACACCGCCGTTTGGTTTGTTAGCACCACTGCAGGAATTGCGGCGATATTTACTGCAGCACTTGTTCCAGTAACGAGCTGGCCTTACCTTCGTATCCTCGTCCCGTGCGGGTTTGTGACATGTGTCACTCCTTGTTGCTGCAGAGGAATTCATCCAAATCTTCTTGACACAACACTGCTCCGCCACCATTTGGCTCTCACACCGCACAGACACGGGTTTCACCACGTTTGTTCATGAATGTCCAATTTGGGGTAGATCTGAACTTGCACCTGAAATTCAGGAACATCCATGTATGCATGGTATGCATTACTGTAATTATACTTTTCTGGGGGGCGGGGGTTAACTGTCAAGTTGGCCAGGACTGAATGAACTCTTATTGTCAGCTTTTCTAATATGTAGGTATGCTGAGGTTCCACAAAGTTTTTTTTTTTTTTTTTTCTTCCAGAATTCTTTTTATTTTTCACATTGCAATGCACTGCAGTAGCTAAGTTTACGTCGGTCCTCTTGCATCTTTGCAAATAGTGTATAGAAAGATGAAAATGAAATATATTTTAGAATGTATTAACTTTGTGGTGGATTGTGTACACGAGCTGTTTTCTATAATCTGGAGAACGACACATTTTTAACTTGATAAAGAATGAATAAAATTTGCAATGTTTTCATGACAGTCCAACTAGTTATTCACTTTGCTTACAGAAAATACAAATAGCATTACAGGCAGAAGACAGGTCATGTCAACTGATTCCAGATTGACTTGCTCCCGATGGTTCGCGTCAAGAAAAGTGCCTCGCAATTAGTCACCTCAAGTATGCTGCAATTGTCCATTTGAATTTTGATTTACATTTTAGCACTGTAAATTAAACAAAAGTGTTGTTGAGAAAGCTTAAACAAGGTCTAAAACATTACGTTTGTTCGTGCACTCTTACAAAATGTGGTAGAACGTCAGCAATACAAGAGTGTCTGAAGAAATAACAGACCAAACCCAGTATTGAAAATGGAGCCCCCTTAAGACAGAGGAACGTACAGGTCACAACTGTGATAGCAGACAATGCTAGACTTTTCTATTCTCTGGACCATGCAGTGTAAAAAATTCTTTACAAAGCCCACAAATGCAATACGTTCACAACCGCACCTTAACCTTTATTTTATGGGTGAGACATTTGATTGCAGCAAAATGGCGAGGTAACACACACGCGTACAAAAAACTAAATGGTACAACAACGGTAAAAAAGGAAAGAAAAAAAAAAAAAGCCTACATGCCCCAACCCCCACTGAGTCCATTCATGGAACTTCTGCTACTGCCGCCCCCTCCACCACCACCACCACCATAGTAACTGCTTCCGATTCCGCCCTGGTTACCTAACAAGAGAGAGAAAATATACAATATAGGACCCCAGCGTTCCATGGTAATCTACACTAAAAAAGGTCTTTGGGGTTGAGGACAAATGCTAAGGCACTCACTATAATCACTGTAGCCACCCATGTTCCCTTGGCTGCTGTAGCCACCTGAATAGCCGGAGCTCAACTGGCCGCACTATAGATGATTGACTCCCGTGAGGAAAAACAACGGGTGAAAAAAGACATTCTGTTTGTGCTTGCAACAAAAGAAGTGGACTGCTGCAAGCCATACTTACCGCCCATCATCTGGCTGCTGTATGTGCCGTTACTGCCACCTGCTGTTGAGTTTAAGAACAGCTCCACATAGCGGTGCTCTGAGGGACACAAAAAGACCACTCCCATCAAGGAAGTTTCCTACGCTTTGCGACTTTTGAGCTCGCCAGTGCCATTCTGCCAACTCACGCATGTTGGCTTTGTCTTTGGACATGGCAGCCACAGCGTCCTCGTGTGTTGCAAACTCAACATCAGCCTCCCCGGTCACCCTGCCGTCGGGGCCGACCTCAATGTGAACGCGCACCGGATTCAATGGGGAGAAGAACTGCCACAAACAAGCCACAGCAGGGGGCTTTAATACCTTACGGTCTCCAAAAATAGTGCCAAAGCGTTTGCCGAATGTAATTTGGGTCAACTCGGCCTTACAATGTAGATGTCCGATTCTGTGGCTCTGTAAGGAAGCCCCCTCATATGGACGCAGTGGCCCGTTGTGCTCTGGAAGGACGAGCCACCGCCGTCGTTGTATCGGCTGTCCGAAACACCTGGGCCATCAACATGAAGACAATTTAGGAGGAATTATTTCCCATCGCATTACCACGTGTGCCATGCTGGCAATAAATGGAGAGAATGTCGCAACAATTGATCACCAAATCGGATTTCACTTCTTCGTCCGCTCGACACACCTCCTCCGTAGCCTCCGCGGCGCATGCGGTCGTAGGAGCTGCCCCGGTTCATCATTGTTGTAGCCGCCGTGTACCAGAAGGCCGATCGTACGGCCCCGGTCTCTGCATGCTCATGGGCTTCCGCTGGGGTTCATAATGAGTTCGCACCTCGGCGCGGCTACTCTTGAAGATCTCAATGTACCTAGTGTGCATAGGATGGCACAGTGAGGGAACGGGGAAAGGTTTAGCGGCGGGGTTTGCTTAAGCAGATTCTGTCTTGGTGTAGCCCATCACAGTAAGACGGTATGTTGCTTAGCCATGTTAATTGAAATGGAGTTTAACTGCAAACAAAGAAGCTTGCCAAATTGGACTTTTCTTATGGTTACCTGGATTACATAGAACTCAAATCAGAAGCCCCGTGTTGTTGCCGTGGCAGCCATTGTCCTGTTATTAGTGGGGCAGCGTTACCTGTGAAGGTGAGCTCCGTGTCCTTGCAAAGTTGGCATCCGGGGATTATCCTTACCAATACAAACCGCTACACATCAGTCGACTACTGACATACTATTTGTTGCCAGAATTTGTCAATTTTACTTTTACAAACATGTTTCCAAGGAACAATGTGTTGCATTCTGTCATGTAGGTTGTTAATATGTTTGTGGAACAAAGTCAACGTGTCAAGTGAGTTGATGTTGAGGGTGCACACCATAAGAAAAGCAGCAATGTTTCCAGCCAACCAACCAACCATCCCCACCTGTGCCCTATTCTTTCCTTGTGTTTCTTTTAGAGCCTTTTCAGCTATATCTTGTGAAGCAAACTGCACGAAGGCCTCCCCCGTACTCCTCCCCTGGATGTCCACCGGCAAAGTTATCCCATTTGGCACGATTTCCAACCCTTCAACCCAAGGACAGATAACCCCAGCGGGGAACATATTAAATCACATGCCCAATCACACAAAGAAATGTCTCTAGAGAGAGATAGAGAGAGACAGAGAGAGAGAGACAGAGAGAGAGAGAGAGAAAGAAAAAAAAAAACTTATGGAACACTCTAACATCGTCACACATACCGGTTAAGTTGTTAACCGGCCACTGTCAATTTGGAACAGATTACAAGCGTAAGAAATGATAGACGAATGGGTAGAGGGATGGACAGGGGCACATTCGGCTAGTATCAGGTCTGTAGATGAAGAGACAATCTGGCAGTTGACATTCAATTTAACATTGAGTGTTGCTTACATTGCCACGTCCATTGAATTTTTTTCCAGCCAAATGGATGAAAGAAACTTTTGCAGTATGTTCCGCACATACTTAGGGGGGGGGGGGGGGGGGGGGGGTGCCGGTACGCTTCGATTAATAAGGTCAAAGTAACAAGACTAACTTAAAACTGGCCCAACACAGCAGATGACTTTTTGTATAGCTTGACTCGTCAATGATGCATGTACGGTAAAGCAGGACAGAGCAAGTGTTGACTTTGCTCTTTTTGGACTACACTGCTTTGACTAGGGCTGCAACTGTCCATTATTTTCATCATAAATTAATATGTGGATTATTTTCTCGATTCATCAATTAGCCGTTTGTTAAGAAACATTGGAAAAAATGCCAACGCTTACATGTTTCTTGTCCAGAAGCTAAAAATATTCAATCTATTGTCACAGAAGTGCAAAGAATCCAGAAAGTATTCACATTTGCGAATCTGAAATGAGGGAAGTAAAAATACGCAAAACGATCAATCGATGATGAAAATGGCCGATTTTATTTAGCAATTGCAAATCGATCACGTCATTGATGAAGCTTTAGAACTGACAAACAAGAGCTGTTAGGTGATAATGGCAGCAAACAAAATGGTGAGTAATGAAAAGGGGATACGGAAAAAATAATAAATACAGACACATCTCATTTGCAAAGCACATTCCTGCCCTTGAACAAAGCAAAGCTGTAAATTATCCCGAGCTTCTTTTGAATGTCTATCACTGTAAGAGATGCATCTCAATACTGGAATAACAAACAAGATTATTATAACTGTTCCTCAGTGTCAGAGGGGTTTGGAATCGTAAAACGGACATGAATTGTTCAGTGTCTACGAGAGAATGGAAACAATAAAAGATGACTGGAGGTCAAATCAAATCACAGTCGCAGATGAAGAAAACTTCTTACCTGAGAAAAACTGGACTATCTCCTCTTTGCTGCAGCCAAAGGGGAGACCTCGTAATCGTACAAGCCCATCGCCGGCTGTCTCTGGACAGTTTGGACCAGTGTGCTTCATGACCCAATCCATCTCCACATTGTTTGATTTAAACACTGTTAGAACAAAAGACAATTTACATTGGACTGCGATCCCCATTAAAGGTTACATGAAAAGGTAATCCACAATGCAACTAGAGGTTTTTAATAGTTTTAAATACATTTCAATGTATTCAAAGGATGTGAGAGGGGTAAAAAACATTTTTTGTTTTTAATTCTCTTTCTATATTGAATATTTACAAGAGTGCATGGAATGCATTCTGGCAATGAGTAAGAGTAGTTTCTCTGTAATTACGCTCACCCTCTACATATCTGTGCCCCATAGTTTCTCTGTCCTTCTTCAAGGCGTGCTTGAGGTCTTCTTCTGCTTCCAGCTCGACAAATGCCTCTCCACTGGGACGACCCTCCCTTGTGGAAGTGAAGTGGATGCCGCCGCCATTGCCAAGAATTTTACAATCTAAAATTGAAACGTAAGATACATTGGAACCGACCGTTTATTTCATCCCCCACCACCACTTAAAGTAATCAAAGAGGCCCACCTGAGAAAAATCGTTGCACTTCATCCACCGAACAGGACCAAGGGAGACCCCTGATTCGTACAACGTACCCTTCATCAGCCATATCTGGTCACAAGCCTTTCAACAAAACATTGTCATCAGTCTCACATATGAAACTTCACAGTGAACATTGAATTTTTAATAGGGGTCATATATGAGACATCGCAAAAGGGCAGACCACGGCTGTGTCCGAATATGCCCCCCTCCCCCTGGCCCTAGCCACTCGTTCACTACACAGTCCCACACTAGATATGGCACTAGAAGGTAGTCGTGTTTATCAATTCGAACTGACGGCTCAGTAGTTTTCTTCTCGTCGTCTATTAGGTGACCATCATACGTGTCATGATGAAGCGGCGCATTAAGATCTTCACCTATTTATTGTTCATGAAAAATATATACATTTTTAAAATATTAATTCCTTTGTTGTAGATATTTTCTCTTGAATAAAATGAATGAATTATACCGGTGGGATGTAACTATGCCGCTTTGATAGTCCCACTTGCGCCATGTTGTTTACCTGCTCGCAATGCATTGTGGTCTACATTCAACTTTTGAGTAAATATCGATGGTCACTACTTTTCCAAGTGCATGAGGGTAATTTTGTGCGTCCTACATATATGCTCCACGGACATTCGGACACCCCTACAAAATTGCGTAACTACTTAATAGAGCACGTTATAAGGGAATAGTGTGCACATTCGGACACTAGCAAAGTCATGCGTTTAATTGAAATAAGCACAGACGTGGTTCGCGGAATCTTTGAGTACGACTAATGTTTTGGACTGGATTGTAACAATTGACTTTTGCGTTTAGAAGGATAATACACACACAAGAGAAATCCGTATACAGCCGTAATACAAAGTTGTTACGCTTCACCGAATGACTGGCGCTACTTCACGGAATGGAATACTTGGGTGCGTTCATTGCAAATGGCCAATTTCTACAATATTAAATATGGCAAATTACAACTATTGCTCTCACAGACTGATGATACCACATGAATAGTTAATGACCGGTTTTCTCCATATATTTCCAATACCGCACCCTGGTTGAAGAACAAAAGCGGCCCTCGCAGCCTGCGCCATTATAGCCTAACGCGTTAGCTTCCAGGTTAGCAGTTGCTAACTAAATGGGTAAATGCGTTTGAAAACCCTGCTAGTAGCTATAATCATACCACAGGATCTAAAGTATGCCCTGGAGAAAGTATTTTAAAAAAATAGCGAGAGCATTACTTACCTTTAGTAATCACAGAGAGAACACGCTGCGGAAAGGGAATGCGAAGGCCTCCGTGAGAGCGCGATGTAGCCGAAAGTAACCGAAGGCAAGGTTGCCAGGGGTTTGAACTAACCTCCTTCAAGAAGCACGAAAGCACGCTTGAGACTCAATTGATGTTAATTAGCATTAGTCCTATAAAATCATTGAAAATCCTTTGATTGCTTTAACTGTTAGAAAATACGAAACAATATCTATATCGGACAAAATATGATCAAAACCTTTATTGCGTCTTTAAAACTAATTTGGCAACCCTGAAAGGCGCCCGAACGTGCGTCCACGCCCAAAGGGATGACGTAAACCAAGCACAGGATGGCGCGCTGAGCTTTTTTTTTTAAACTAAAAAAATTCCAAATACAAACAATTCAGGCATACATCATTGTCACAGAAAAGTGTACGGTTGATACAACAGCAAAAATAAAAATAATACATAAAGACAATTATATCATATAATATATAATAAAAAAAACATTGTCAGGATCTCATCGCAAAAGAGCAAGTAGGTCCATTAATGAAAATAGTCTGTGGGTATTTTTGCTTGTCATGTAATGCAAGGATTTTTTTGTATATTTTGACATCATTCTTCCAACTTGACCTCATCTTGAGGTATTTGCAACTATGGATAAAATGTTTAGCAAGAGAAATTAAATTGTTTGGCAGGCTGAGAATAAACCTGCCCTCATTAAAAACAATAATAATAATAAAATGAAGATAAAGAAACCTATTCTCTTGCCTCAACGGTCATTTCTCCCCATTTGGTCAAGGTGGAGTCTATCTAAATAGACTTGTATTGATATTTCATGTGATAAGAAATTCAGTATTCTTGTTTTGCTTTGTGTTGTTTGCATATCTCTCTATTTATCTACCTATCTAGACTCTGGCCAGATACACAGTCTGTTTATTCTGTACACTTCATTGAAGGTAAGCTTTAAGGCTTAGCAACATAAGAAACACCGGTTCTATACGGTTTCTCCATTTCCTTTGTTTACATTTTAGTTCACAACTCTTTAGTTACACAGATCTATAAAATATATATTGTGCATTGGATATCGGTCTATTGTTGCAATTAATTCTAGTCGAGGTGAGGCCACACACCTGCCAGCATGCTTTGCGGCACTCCTTGTAAATAGTTATTTCTCTATCCATTGTCTCTCAGTCGCAACCCCCATTTTTATTCTTGAAGAACAATTAAAATATTTTGGATTAAAATGTATATAAGTATTTGTGTTTGAAGACTAATTATATTACAGTGGTTTACTTGTCTCTGACATCTTTGCAGACAGCATGGGCTCCATTCCCATCACTGACAGTGAATGGGAGTATTGTTAGTTGTCTACCCTGTGATAGCCTGGTGAGCTGTCCATTTGTGCAAAGTCAGTTGGGACACGTTCCAAGTGTTTGCTCACCTTTCAGAACACAGCAAATGGGGTATGATATAGAAAGTGATCGGATGGATGTTTGTGGCTGCATGGACATAACCTGGTACGCCTGTTTCATGCCACATTCGTAAAACATGCGTGCAAGGTTCTGTGAAAGCGATTGGTCGGGAATCAAGTCAGCTGAGTTCACTCCCACTACAGCGCAAACACTCGTTTCTACAAACGCCATCGATGACAATACCAAAAGAAGGAAAACCCCATCATTGCGCAAAGTTAGACTGTGCTTAATGCTAGACTTGTGCTGGCCACATAAATAGTGCTATTAGACCTACTATGGAACTGCACTTTAATATTGGTCATCATGATGGCTTTTGTAGCAATCAGTATTTTTGTAAGTGGTTTTGTGTAAAAGGTTCGAGAACGACTGATTTAGAAGATAGCTCCATGCAGACCAACTGTCACCAAAACATTTTTAATGAAATATTTTTTCAAAGGTTCTGATCACCATTCTATAACTTTGCCTAATAACATCTTTTGAAATAAAATAAAATGACAGTTTATTATGATTTCCCACATAATAATGTGATTTTGGTCAATGTATATTGTAAGCTTAAAAAGAAAGGTTGATTGTATATTAAACTGGTGATAGACCAATCATGTTTTTTTCACGGTCGATACTGATCATCAGAAGGAAACCATATCAGATATTTGGAGGTGATTTTCATTTGCGGTAAAAAGGAAAAAGATGGCGTCAAAATGTTCAAAATAGAAACTACACAACTTTGTTTAAATGCTTTTAATTAAAGAGGTTCAGTACCATTTTTACATTAATGCTAGTATGATTACTCAACTCTTGAGTAATCACCAATACTAATACCAAATCACCAATACCACGATACATTTGAAGCAGAACAATTCTATCAAACCCAATACAGATAATTTTGAAGAAAAAACTTGTTTATTTCTGATGAAAGGCAGAACAGTGAATTTACAATAGGCAATTTGTATTCAAAATAAAACACAAACAATTGACTGTGATTTAAGATTTATTTGTAAAAAGATAACAATAATGCAAAATAAAACAACTTAATGAATTTTGGTCTTTGTTTAAAATAAATTGGAGTGCAAAATAATAAAGGTTCAACTGTGAACTGTGCAGGAGACACTATGAAGTTGGCTAAATATTCTTTTTTTTAAACTATACACAATAAGAAGATACGATTAAAGACAAAATACAACAAGATATAACCATCCAGAGGAAATATCTTTTTCATATTAAAGATATAGGTACACACAAGTACAATAAATTAGGCAATGACTTCAGCAATTTGTATAATACACACGAGTAAATAAAAACGGTATGTTGCCTGCACTGCATTTAACAGGAAAAATAAACCTTATTAATATGCTGAATATTAACAACATTCCATTTTTCTCAGACAAGGAAAACAGGTAAATTTGTACATGCTGTAATGCAGAAAAGTCACCATACAGCCCAAACTAAGTAAATTCAAAAAGAGATGTTGGTAACAATGCACTCTTAGCATTGATACAATCCAAACATTTATCCAAATATAATACAGTACATACAGTCTACTAATAAAACTTGCATCATAATGGTCATATGAGAGAATGGACATGGATAGAATTCAAAAGAGGGAAGAAAACCCGTCAGCCAAGCAGACATTGCGTAAGCCAGTAAACATATACATTTAAGTAGCAAAACACTAATAATACTCTCTAAGCATCTTATTTACATAAACTTATAATTGGGACAATGGTGGAATTGCCACTGCAGACTGCCAATTCAGAGTTAAAAAAATACCCCGTGTTTTAAATTGATCGTTAATTGACTGTCGGATTGGTGAAAAAAAGGCAGATACGGATTAACGCTAACATGTTGAACATTGGCTCCAATTGTCTGCCCAGATATTTTCTCTTTCGTATAGTTTCGTATGACACGGGTCACTGGAAAAAAAATGATATTTCAAATTAATTATTTCTAAGAAACAGTGGTGTTTAAAATGTTTCCATGTGTGACTACTCAAATGTAGCTATTGTATATTGTAATCTTAAAAAGTTGAATGCACATTGAACAGTGATTGTACGACTTCCGTTTTGTTTCTTTAAGTACAATTCTGTACTCCAGTAATTTGAATGTATCTCCACAAAAACATTAAAGTTGCACGTATGGCCATTTGTACTGTTTATTTAGGATGACATTCACAATCAGCAAGCTGAATAATAACAATTTAGACAGGTCCAACTGTTGTCTTTAAAACATGTATGTGACGTTCCGACGAGAGTTTACATGAACTGGTAAAGCTAGCTACCAGTTAAGTTGGCCTTCCATGTCATTTCTTGACGTTCGTTATTCAGCCTCGTGATATTGGTAAACCTAACTTGACGTTATGGTTTCTAGTTTGACAAGCGTAGGTTGTAGCGAATCAAAAGCAGATGTGGTTCCTCTCGGACCAATGGGATTGCGAGGATTCTCACCAAAGGCGGCCTTTCTCAGAAACGGTGCGTATCGGGTTAGGTTGTTAGAAAGTTAATGGCTGGGGTAAAGAGAACCTCCTCAACCGTAGCTTCGGGAGAGTTTCTGGATTCCCTGAAGTAAAACAACGCAAATAGCCGAAAACAAAGAGCCTGGACGGCCAGTTAAGTCGACAACTAGCTCGTTAACTCAAGTATCGTGAAAATAAGTATGCAGGATGCAGTAGCCGGGACGGCAATGCTGACGGACGGCTTCGAGGACGAGATTGACTCGGTGACTCCTCGCTCCCCAGTGGCAGGGATGGGGGTAGGAGCGACACCAGGAGGAGTCGGGCTAGGGGGCATTGGGATTGGCGTAAGTGGGAAGAAAGTACGCTTGTACGGGGAGCCTGGCGGGCCTTCCGCAGAAAGACTGGATTTCAAACTAGCGGCCGCGGCCGTCCTCTCATCGGGTCCGGGATCCGGCAGCGACGAAGACGAGGTTTCAGAGGTAGCTAAGCTAAACGAAGCTAAGCTAAAGTAGTTAGCTAAGCCTTGGCAGAACGGCAAGGCTACATTCCTCCTCCTGCGCGAACTGGTTAGCTAACGTTAGCGCGCAGGTGCTAGCCACCTACTCCCAGGCCGCTGGAAACCACGTCAATTAAACGGCAACATTTGAGCAAAGCGGACATATTTTTCCCATGAGTTGCCTAGGGAGTGTTATAAACGGCTAATGTTGGTAATGTGCCGACATTAGTTCGCGCTTACCGCCGCAAATGTTTTATTGATGCTGCTAAGGCTTGAACCGCGGCCTAGTTAGGGTGGAAGCAACGGCGGCCTCGTTCGATGCTGTCGTCTCTTAAGTTTGGTTTTCATTTGGCTTTCCAGCCACCGCAAATAGAAGGTGCCTGTGAACCAACCGACGAACTGTGACATTTGATTAGTAGTTGTATTGCGATGACCGTGCTTATCACGTAAACCAAGCCCCGTCTTTCCACGGCTCACTTTGCGAGGGGACTGTTATGCGCATAATGTTTTAATTGCGAAACAGTTCGAATTTTCGATAGCTGGTGTTGTCAAATAAGCAGTTATCTCTCGACTCGTCGTTGTAATATCGATACCGATATTTTGTCAGCTCGGTTTTGGTTAACATAATTGTGATCTTCTAGACTACGTCGATCGCTCTTCCAACTTCCCATGTGGTGGTCACAGCGGGACAGGTGTGATTGTGTTTCCCCCTCGTTCGTGAACACCTCACTGGTCTTATCAATATCATCTAAACATAATCAGGATCACAAATTAGATTTTAATGGCTAATGTAAACATTTGACAATAGTCACATTGTATTTTACCATTTACCTATTGCATGGTACAGTCCATTATACTTAAGATTAATAATTATATATGTCGCCGTTCTTAACACTTATTCACATTGTCACATGATGTGCCAGTTACTGACACAGGAATGGACCTTGTTAGACAGTTAGATGGTAAATATTTGATTTGAAACCTATCAGTTTTCACTCCAATACAGTTTTCGTTGTAATATTATGACTGTCATCTTCGTTGCATTTAAAATGCCTTTCATTGCCTGGAATACACGGTTAGTAATCACTACTTTGTTAAAAAAAACAACAACAACAACTATAATACAAAAGTGCAGAATAGCCGTGACAGCTAGACGATTATCATCTGATACCAATATTACGCTAACCCATCTGTTCATCACCTGTTCGGTTGCATTATTAAGATTTGTCATGTATGACTCCCATATTGATATAACTATTGATCTTTTGAGGGATATAAAGGATCACAATTATTTCCCTTTGCTTAACCAAACTACTACACAAGTCTGAAAGGGAGCGTTTGTTGTGGTGTTTCACTGCAGTCGAGATTTCACTGCTGTGGGCAGTGGCTAAAATCTGAGCCCCGGGATTAAACAGATGCCATTCCAGGCCCTTCCAGCTCTATGGGTACCAACACTCTGGGAACTGAGTTCAATAGTGGGGAAGACTGATGTCCATTGTTGATTATAAAAGCCTTCATAGAACAACATCCCCTGTGAGTCGTAGCGCTCTTTGGTCCCGTGGCCGAATTCCTCCACGTTGCCGAACACTAACGTTTGCTCTCGCAAATTGCTTTCATTAAATGCCTTGTCAGCATTTACTTGCGTTTGCAACTTATGCTTGTCGCACATGGTCTGTTTCCCTTGTTGGATAAATCATTTTTTGTAAAAGTTAAGTAGAAGGGAAACAAGTATGCAACCCAGCCGTTCCTTTGATTCTTTCAAATTGATACACTGTAGATGGACATCAAAATTGCCTTGAGGCTGATAGGATGCCCCTATAGATGAAACTCGAAACAATGTCCCCTATTGGTATAATCGAGATGGTGAATTGTTTCATATGTAAATACAACTAAACTGTAATAATTGTTAGCCTGAAAGAAACCAGGAAATGTGATTAGCTCTTTGAACAGCTAACATTTTACTTTGAAAGCAAGGTTGTCATTCAATAGTGTCATTAGAAGCAATAAATCAGCCTCTTTAAAAATAGTAGACCAGATCACAAAGTTAGCGTTTCACGTTCTGTGATTTACAACACAAATTGAGACATGACAAATGACATATACTAGGGGTGGCTTATTTGGTTTGAATATTAATTTAATTCTTTGCGTGTTAGAAGACTCAACCCGCATGAGCCCACACGGCCATGGAATGGGGTGTTGTGGCACTGAATTGTTCTCAGCTGAATCTCTTCACGTGTTCAAGTGTTGTGTTTCTTGGCTGTAGTGCTGCTGCCTCTCTCCTATCCTTGTGCCCACTTTGACACTTCACTGCAGTAAACAAACAAGGGCAGCAGGGCCCGCTCTTTTTTTTTTTTTAAGGTAGTCAAGTTGTGTAATGTAACATTACTTACATTTTGTCTCTGTAAATGGGCCACCCGTGCGCTATTACCGCACTGTCATTGCATTTCAAAAGCTTCCTGAAGGATGCCAACTTGTCGATTTTGGAAAGCTAATTGACCTTCCTCTGGTCTTCTCTGTTTGCCAGGTGGAGTCGTTCATTTTGGACCAGGAAGATCTCGATAACCCTATCATGAAGACGGCATCTGAGTTACTTTTGTCTAGCGCAACAGACGGAGTCGATTTGAGGACTGTTGATCCAGAGACACAGGCCCGACTTGAAGCGCTACTAGAAGCTGCAGGTACGATTGCATTACCCTCATTTACCTAAATTTGCACATGTTAATTTGCAGTTGACCACCACCCCAGTAGCTGAATGACAATGTGCACCACATATCTCTTGATTTCCCCCCCCCCCCCCTTTATTTCTATTACTGTGGCTTCCTTTTTCTCCCCCCCATCTAATTTTTTATCCAAACAAGCAGACTTTGTTTGCGGAATACCTCAGGGCAAAATTGAAAAAAAGAGCACCTGCTGGTTTTGCAAGTATCATATTAACACAGTTTCTATGCTGTTTCAGAGGTTGTAATTGAGGTGTAAGAAAGTACAGTATATAGAGTAAGCCAATGGGCCTGGGTGCCCTGACCTCATTCAGGCTTATGAACATTATGAGGCAGATTAACCCTGCAATGCACTTGAGCCTCCAACGCATGTAGAGGACCCGTGTGGACAAATACTGGCTAATCTTATCCTAGGCCTATTTCTCTGAGACTAGTTAGTACGGGTGAGGTTGTACACTACAGTATTTAAAAATAGAAATAATACACGTTTTAACATATTAAATGTTACCTCACAGTTAAGTGAGCCTAAAATGAATCAATGAATAACGTTTATATCAAAATGGGGAACGTCCACTGCAGCAAAAATCTTTCTTATGTAGGCATTATGCAGGCATTGTAATTTGTTGACGTCACGCTCACATAAACAGGCTATAGCCAATCTGTGATTCAAATAGACCGTAGTATAATTTAGCTGTAAGAAGCCTGATTTTAATCTCATGATGTTGGATTATTTGCTTTTCTCTTTCATTCTCTCTTAACTCTCTTTTGCTCTCACTCCCGCTTTCTCACTCTCTTTCTCTGTGTCTTTCTCACTCTCACTGCTGTTGCGACAGACATTTGACTTGTGCCACCAAAGAGCAGAATAAATAAAAAATGCACTTGTGTCACTTAGACCAAGCAGTGTAAATCTTGCCTAAGGGAGTGGGTAAAGCGGCTAAAATTGCCCAAGAAATCTTTTGGGTAACACTGGTAGGGGATTTTTATTTTTTTAAATTTTTTTGTTGGTACGTGTGGCTATGCCGTCACCGTGCCTCCACGACACAATAAAGTGGTGAGGATATCATTTAGATCATCAGTGTATGAATTGCGTCTCACCGCAACTGTCCAAACCATACACATAAAGAAAATCTCAGAAGCACACAATTCGTCACCAAAAAAACTAGACAAGTGATTGTAAATTCGTATAGACTGAAGATGTGTCCACTCATTATGTGGTTGTTAATATAGTTAACCACTTGGTTGGAGGATTAGTGCACGTTCTGATTTTAACTGGATTTTAGAAGCAATGTTGAACATTCTACCAATTGTGCATCATACAAGGCAGCAAATTGTCAGTGACATTTTAACAGATGGGGATAAACAAACAAAGAGCGGTTTTTATTTTGCAGATTTGCTATGGAATGAGCTGAAGGCAAACTTGTTTCCACAAACAGCTATTGGCTTTAAAAAAAGCTTCAACATCCTCTGTTTACCGCAATTTTTTTTTTTTTTCCCCCGTTAGGTCAAATTTATTTTTGGGGACTTTAGGCAATAATTAAAGTTCATTAAATTACTTTATAATGTAACACATTGAAGGTTGTAAAAGATGTGATGCCAGAACTGCGAAGAATGTCAAATAGTACAAAGAAATGACAAACTACTCGCAGTACAATTTAAAGTGTGTAAATAACCTAATATTAAATTTCAGAACAAAGTCTCGTAAAATGCTCTCCCAACTTTCAGTGCAATTGAGGCTGCAGCCCTCATTAACCATCGCAAAGTTAGACGCTAATATATGTGTAATGTTGAAGACATACAATAATAGATAATTAAAAACAAGTGAGTTATTATATAACATGCAGTTAGCGGTAGCCCTTCATTGCCTAATGTATATTTAGCAACTTTCTTAACGGTGTCAATACTGCCTAGTTTGTGACTATTTTAAGTGTGTACACACACACACACACACACACACACACACACACACACACACAACATTGCAGTTACAGTAGAGCCTTGGTCTATCGGTTCCTCTTTTCAGAGGTTCCCATTGGGATGAATGGAAACGCAATTAATCGATTTCAATCCCAGAACAGTTTTTTAAAACTTTTTTTCTTCGCGGTGTGTGGTTAAAATGAGTTCAGTACAATCTATAAATAAACATCATATTTACCCATTTTCTCATTGGTATGTGGTTAAAATGAATTCAGTACAATCTAGAAATAAACAAAATATACTATATTACGAAGAAATAACTACACCAAAGCAAATCGCTGTGCAACGTCTTATTCTTGTTTACAGCACAGTACTGTATACAGTAATCCCTCGTTTATTGCGGATAATTGGTTCCAAGACCACATGTGAAAATCCACGAAGTAGTTTCACCCTTTTTTTAACATACATGCATTTTTTGTGTATCAATAAGTGTAAACCATATAAGTGCATATGTTATCATTAGAACATTAAATAATAGTTTCAAACATGTAAATACTGTATTAATACGTGTAAAAATATGATACGTGTGCGCGTGTGTGACATATGCAGCTGTAGCTAAAGTATACATATTGTAAATATGTTTTTAGAACTCTTATTATTTTTAATTTTTTCTTTTATTTTTACAACAACTTTTTTATAACAAGGTACAATACTGTAAATATGTTTTTAGAACGCTTATTATTATAACAACTTTTTATAAAAAGGTACAAGTGTACATACTGCAATTGTGTGGACACTCCCTGCCTTCTGCTGGCGTGTGGGCAACGCTCGTGCCATAATTCCTCAATTTAGAAGGTTTATTTTGAATTTATGAATTTGTTTGGGGGGAAGGCGGCTCGGTGGGGCACTGGCTAGCACGTCCGCCTCACAGTAAGGAGAGTGCGGGTTCAATTCCACCTCAGGCCCTCCCTGTGTGGAGTTTGCATGTTCTCCCCGTGTCCGCGTGGGTTTTCTCCGGGCACTCCGGTTTCCTCCCACATCCCCAAAAACATGCTTGGTAGGCCGATTGAGCGCTCCGAATTGCCCCTTGGTGTGAGTGCGTGTGCGGATGGTTGTTCGTCTCTGTGTGCCCTGCGATTGGCTGGCAACCGGTTCAGGGTGTCCCCCGCCTACTGCCCGATGACAGCTGGGATAGGCTCCAGCAAGCCCGCGACCCCCGTGGGGACAAGCAGTATAGAAAATGGATGGATGTTTGGGGGCAAAAATCTGCGATGTACTGAAGTTGCGATAATCGAACCGCGATGTAGCGAAGGATTACTATACATTGGTCAGTGTGTTGCATTGTGGGATGTGGTGGCCATTTTAGGACAGGAGTATCCATGGTGAGCGTAAACAAGATCGCAGAGTGAAACACGGTATTGGAAAATGCAAGAAAGTGTAGGCGATATTACAGACAGGAAAGCTCTCGTGCTATGGCCAAAGTTCGAATCTGGACAAACTTTGACCACCCCTTAGTGTACTTAACACTCGCTGG
This sequence comes from Syngnathus acus, assembly GCF_901709675.1. Classification (NCBI taxonomy): domain Eukaryota; kingdom Metazoa; phylum Chordata; class Actinopteri; order Syngnathiformes; family Syngnathidae; genus Syngnathus; species Syngnathus acus. Next base: position 12,258,344 of record NC_051095.1, on the reverse strand, counting down.
CTGGGACAGGTGCTGCCTTCTTGCTAATTACACCTTCTGATGTGTGAGGGCTGTGGTAGGCCCATAGAAGATCCAGGTTTTGTTTTTTCTTCCCATCTCTTAGTGTATGTTAAGCGTCTGAGTATTGAGGAGAGCACTATACAAATTTGATCTGTTACTATTATTACCATGGTGTTTTATACATAAACTGTGCACGTAATTCAAAAACACAATTTTCACATTTCACCATTATTTTCCCTTTTGTTCCAACAGTAAATCAGGTAGTAGGGGTGCTCCGATAAGGATTTTATACTTCAATATGGATAATCTATGAATGACATCTGATACAGATGCCAATCACATGAATTAGTGGTGCTTTTGTTTTGTTTTTTATAGCTGCTCAGTAACAATTATTTTTGAATTGAAGAAATAAAGCGTTATCCTAGTTTCCATCCCTTTATTATAGAAAAACACAATGTTATTCAAACTGACCGCAGAAAATGCACTAAACTATATTATGATCCAGTTACTGGTTTGTCAGTCACGTCTGGAGTGTTAATGAAAGGAAAAGGTGATGTTACACTGCACACGAGTTGGTTTCTAGCTGCCTTCAGACTCCAAAGAGTACGAGTTGCCGGTGATTATTTGTGATCAGCTAAAAATGGCATTGATTGACATATGCCAATCAAATATTTGTCCTCAGAGCACCACTGTCAACACACTTAGTGGCAGTTTTCATTTTCTCTGAAGCCATCCAGAAGCCAAAAAAATAAAACAATATTCAAGTGTATTGCACAAAGCTGATGTTTAAGTGGTGCAAGCAAAAGCTAAACCTTTTTACATCCATGCCAAGACTTGTGAACCAACGCAATGTGTCTTCAAAGATTGTGTTTGTAAACCAAATTGTTTGTGAACTGGATGTTCATGAAAACAAGGTTTCACTGTGTACTTTATAGAAATGAAGCTCTATACCAGTGTTTACAAACTCCAGTCCTCAAGGGCTATCCACAATGTTTTAGATTTATACCTCACCCAACATCACTCTAAGGGTCCTCCCAGAATACAAGGCTCCATGTAAACCCAAGTAGTCCAGTAAATTTGGGTAGCAGATTACTTCAACACCCCTTCCTTTTACATTAATCTCGCAATAATTGCAAAGCAGATAGAAAGTTCCTGTCTTTTTTGGATTACGTATAAACTGTATTTAAATTCCCAGTTAATCTTTAATTTTGCTGATTCCCATGAGTTCCAGTTAACGATGTCCAACATTTATGGATGGTAAATCCATTGTTTTGTCCAAGATACATGAGAGGAGGACTTTGGAAAAAATAAGCACACATAAATCGCAATATTGGGGGCGGAGGTTACCGGAATTAGATTATTTTTTTCAAAATTGTTTCGCCATATTGCTTTTCGACTCCGTTCCACCAACCCGACTCCAACCCGACTCAGCCGACCCACATGGGTATATGACTCTGGTGAAAGCCTTCTTAATTGCCCGCAGTGGGTCGTCTTCTGAGCTTCCCCAGTTTTTAGATCATCCTGTGTGTCATTTATCATTCGAGTTTGGACCTGATTCACATGGCATCCGTTGACTGGCACGCTGCTTGGATTTGGGTGGACCAGTGGCGGTCTTGTCGAAAATATAGTGCGTTAGTTTGGTTTTTGATTTACGGTTACATAATGTCATATAGAAAACTATAAAGGATAAACTTCCGCAACCTTGTTTTGTCTGCACTGACTATCGTTGTGAAATCCTTGCCTGTGAGAGACACTAAGTCAGACACTCAGTTGGGAAAACAAGGCCCACAATGGCAACTGATCACTTGAGCTTGTCCTCAAAACAACCCTTTTGTTTCTCTCTAGACCAGGGCTGGGCAAACTTTTTGACTTGCGGGCCGAATTGGGTTCTAAATTTTGGCCGGGGGGCCGAACCAGGAGCAGATGGATGTAGTGTTTGTGTGAAGTAATATAAATGACATGTAAAGGTCATTGCATAAAAGGTTTTTACTTTTAGTAGATACTAAAGCATGGTATTAAAAAAAGCTTTTTGAAAACAAATTCATTTATTAACAGCATTAAAAAAATATTTCACCGAAAAACTACTATCAGTGATTCTTATTAAATAAGACACTGTTATGATGAATAACATTTTCCATCACTTCAGCGCCTGCAGGTCAGATTTATGAAATATGTTTATCTAATGAGGCGAAATCACATCCAACGGCAAACATTCTGACCAAATACATCATCTTGAAGAATCAGTGAAAGAATACATCTAAATAAAGTACCGTATTTTCCGCCCTAAAAGGCGCACCGGGTTATAAGGCGCACCTTCAATGAACGGCCCATTTTAAAACTTTGTCCATATATAAGGCGCACCGGATTATAAGGCGCATAAAATAGAAGCTATACTGCATCAAACTGAGGTTGACTAGGGTTGCGGTATGCATCCACTAGCCAATAACCAACGAGCCCTCTGTAAACAATCGCGTTTCTCAAACGATCTCCTATAAAATGATCGGAACTGACTAAAGTTCGATCTAACGCATTGGTACTACTTACCTATGTTTCCCTTCCATATCGATCCGTAGATTTACTCGAAACATTAACAGAGCAGCCTATTTTGACATGAAATAGCCTGGTACGTATAGCAGCTATCGCAATAGCATTAGCCATCCGCAAAGTCTCACGAGCCTCAGCTCGCAATCTCCCATGAGCCTCAGCAAAGTGTAAACAATCGCGTTTCTCAAACGATCTCCTATAAAATGATCGGAACTGACTAAAGTTCGATCTAACGCATTGGTACTACTTACCTATGTTTCCCTTCCATATCGATCAGTAGATTTACTCGAAACATTAACAGAGCAGCCTATTTTGACATGAAATAGCCTCGCGGGTACAACAGCTATTCGGTGACGCCCCCTGACTACAGTTGCCGTAATGCTGGGAAGCGATGCGACCTTGTAATTTACTAGTCGTACTAAAACGTACTGAAACATTTTGGCAGAGCACTGTGTACAACCAGTATGGATCAACAAATTCATCAGATGATCCATATATAAGGCGCACTGGCCTATAAGGCGCACTGTCGGCTTTTGAGAAAATTTTAGGTTTTTAGGTGCGCCTTTTAGGGCGGAAAATACGGTAATAAAGAAATCAATAGTATTGTTGGTTTCCCTTTTTTGCTAGTGCATCATAGTCTGGAGTAAAATTTGTTGTGGTAATTCTTAGGATAGAGCCGAGGTGTCGGTCCGTTAACCTAGATCTGTGACGGGCTTTGTTGACGTTCATGTGGCTGAACGTCTTCTCACACACGTAGGTCGAGCCAAAAACACGCACTTGTGAGTGTGCACCGAGCTTTCTGACACGGCTCCCGGGAGTAAATGCGCGGGTGGGCGCTTCCCAATCTACTGGGGAAACATAGTAATTGCAGGGAAAATGACCACAAAAAAAATTAATAATACAATTTATTTAGGTTTGGCGGGCCGGATTAAACGGCCCCGTGGGCCGGATGTGGCCCGCGGGCCGTAGTTAGCCCATGTCTGCTCTAGACTATTTTTTAGTTTTACATGCGTTATTGAAATGTGACCACTACACAGAATTGAATAAGTACTGGACAAAGGTGTTTTTGCTAATTGGAAATGTCTGCACACTTCGCAGACTAAATGTAGGTCATTAACAAAAGTTGTTTTCCACATGCTTGCTCTTTCCCCACACTCACTTCTTTGGTTCTCTTCTCTTGCCATGACAAAACACAGATGCAGTGCACATGACTAGTTTTTCTTCTAGTTGTACTACTCTCCCACCCCACCACACACCTCATGCTGACCACTGTATCCAGTTTCTTTTTCTCATGCATTCGCTGCCTGTTACCCATTTATAATTCACACAGGACAAGGACTGTTCCTTAAATTCTTGTTCTCAATCTTGCTCAAATTATTTTCTGACATTTGTTTATCACTGGACATTACCATCGTTTTGTCCATGGGATGTTTTGTAGATCAATTAGTGATAAAACCATCTTTGAGAATCATAGTGTATTGAAATTGATGGGGAAAAAAGTCGAGCCACATTAACAAATGTTTGTGTGCGTGTGTGTGTGTGTCTCTGTGCGTGCGTGTGTTCGTTTGTGTTCGTGTGTGCGTGTGTGTGTGCTTTCATTTCCTCTTTCTGTGTGCGACTACTAACCTTGGATTGGTGTGGCTGGACTGGACTTGCGCCCTCATCGGATCTGGTTTGGTTGTGCTCTCCTGTGATTTGCCTTGCCCTCTGCACCTCTGCCTTTTGGTGTTTGCCAGGAATCGGTAAACTTTCCACTGCCGATGGTAAAGCTTTTGCAGATCCCGAGGTGCTGCGGCGACTGACGTCATCTGTGAGTTGTGCCCTGGACGAGGCTGCAGCTGCTCTCACACGCATGAGGGCCGAAAACACACTCAACGCTGGCCAAGCCGACAAGTATGTGTCCTAACCATATTGTCACAGGTTCTTGTTTCAAGGGTTTATAAGCCCAATCTACTTGATTATATTTCTTTAATTGTGTGTATACTGGTGTTTACCGTGTTCTTGGCCACACGCACACATGCATATTTAAATTCTTTCGCATGTTGACTGCTTAGAATTCAAGTCAACGAAAACAATCTTTTGGGAAAATTGATCAGTAGTCGCTCCTTGGTATGCAAATGATAAAACGTATCTGTCGTCCCTTTTAAGAATGTCCTACCGCATTAGGACAGCAATCAGTTATTTTAATAATTGATTAATCTGTCACGTATTTTGCTTATGCAATCAACAAATCGGATTTAAAAAAAACAACGAAGTTTTAATAATTTTGATATCTATTCAAAAATGACTATTTCAAATTGACAGTGCAGAAAATGCACAAACATAAATTATGAGTTGCCAAACTTGTTTTCATCACGGGTTGCCCTCAGGTTGTTGTTTATAACGTAAGCATAATAATGGGAAGTGAAGGGAATGAAAATAAGCAATTTTGTCAATATCAGTGAATGAAATCTAAAATAATTTGAGCAACAGATTTTGTACAGTAGACATTTTTATATTGTATTACAATGTACAGTATATAATTATGCACAAGTCTACTCCCAGTTGAAGTTTACTGAGGCGTGCCTACCAAAGAAGACCTGTCATCATATTTGTTTGCCCTATTTGAAGGGCCCGATTTGCTTATAGTGTACCATGTTATGGTTAGGGGCTCAAAGCTTGTTGTGCTTAATCGACATGTGTTGTCATGTGGACGAATACGTCCTTTGATGCCGAAGTGTTACAATTGATTTCATTTTAAATGTACTTGTAAGTGACCATATGCTGACCTCTGGTAGCGTAATTGTGAGGCGTATGTATGTTCACCTGTCACAGTGGCAGTAATTGTAGCGGTCTGGTAATTTTCAGCCGTAGTTTAGCGGAGGCCTGCTCGGATGGTGATGTCAACGCTGTGCGCAAACTGCTGGATGAGGGGCGAAGTGTTAACGAACACACAGAGGAAGGAGAGAGCCTGCTATGTCTAGCCTGCTCGGCTGGCTATTATGAACTTGCGCAGGTATGTGAATGGGATGCAATGGGATGAAAGATGGCATACATACATACACAGCGTGTATAGAATTGTTCTGAAATAATAACCTTGCTTTTTGTCATGACCGTGTTGATTGTTGACCGTTTCATGGTATCAGTGACATCTGTTCTAATGATTTATTAATCTATTTTCTCAATCAGGTCTTGTTGGCTATGCATGCCAATGTTGAAGACCGGGGTATAAAAGGGGATATTACGCCACTCATGGCTGCGGCTAGTGGAGGCTACGTGGACATCGTCAAGCTGCTTCTGGTTCACGGGGCAGATGTAAATGCACAGTCCTCCACAGGTGCAACCTCACTTGAAACCTTAACAATTTTGGTTTTCTGTGATCTCGCCATTTATTTATTTATTTATTTATTTTTAATCACCCCGCTGTTTTTTGTACCTCCAGGGAACACAGCTCTGACATACGCATGTGCTGGCGGCTTTGTGGATGTAGTGAAGGTGCTACTCAAAGAGGGTGCTAACATTGAGGACCACAATGAAAACGGACACACACCTCTAATGGAGGCAGCCAGTGCTGGCCATGTGGAGGTGGCTCGGGTGCTCCTAGAGTATGGCGCCGGCATTAACACCCACTCAAACGAGTTCAAAGAGAGCGCTCTCACACTTGCCTGCTACAAAGGTTGAAATCAGTTGGAGCAAAAACGATTGTAACTTTACCCTATTTACCAGCCACTAACAAGTATTTCCACACCGTGCAGGTCACTTGGATATGGTGCGTTTTCTGTTGGAGGCAGGAGCAGACCAGGAACATAAGACTGATGAGATGCACACAGCACTGATGGAGGCGTGCATGGTGAGCATCTGACATAAAACCTTTATTTACTTTGGCTGTTGAAAACAGCATACCATGTTAAAGAGCTTGTTGAAGCTGGTGGCAGGTGTGTGCGTATCAGTCAAGTAATGGTTGTAATAATTGATTCTACAACCCCCCCCCCAACACACACACACACACACATTTAAACTAATCAAAATGGGTAGTTATTAAGTCACTTTTTCGTTTTCTTTAGTTTCTCTTCTCACGCTCTCAGTCATCCAAAAAAGAGACAGTGTTCAGGTGCTTATCTCCACATTCTTTGTGTGTCTCGCTGTCCCAGGATGGCCATGTGGAGGTGGCACGGCTGCTGTTAGACAGCGGTGCGCAAGTGAACATGCCAGCGGATTCTTTTGAGTCGCCCCTTACCCTTGCAGCTTGTGGAGGACATGTGGAGCTGGCAGCCTTGCTCATAGAGAGGGGAGCCAACTTGGAGGAGGTGTGTAGAAGACATCCCGAAAAGCTTAAAATGCAGTCATGTATGGCCGACATAAAATGTGTACATTGTTTACTGTTTATGTAAATCATGATTGTAAAACACCAATTCACCTGAGGTGGGACTCAGCAGCTGTAATATTATCCTTGAAGGGAGAAGTCCCTTACCCAGTGTGACCAGTGAGGCTGGTCTCATGTGGCTGGATTTGCCCCCCCAGTTCAATAAATTATCATTTTAGTAACGTAGAATTTGAGCATGACAAAGATTCGTCAGACCTTTTTACTTGGATGCAATGTTTTTAAAAGTCTTTGAAGACTAGTTGGATAAATGAGTATTCAAAATGTTTTGCTAACATCTTATGATGGTGATTCGTGTCCAGGTTAATGATGAGGGCTACACCCCCTTAATGGAAGCAGCAAGAGAAGGCCATGAAGAGATGGTAGCACTTCTCCTTGCACAAGGTAACAAAGCTTTGCTTGTTAAAAAACGCAAAATTGTGGTGGAGTGTATTTGACATTGTTTCAGCATGATTTGATTTGAGCCCTAACTGTATCTCATTAATTGATATTTTTGTAGTATCCATCATCCAGCTGTATCATTGCAATGTTTTTCAGCTCTGTGGATAAACGCATTCATATCCAGCCAGACATTTTTGTCGGTTTGATTTTCCTGGACTATATGGTACTTTATAAGTGTTTCTAAAAAATTGGGCATCTGCTGATTGTGATTGATTTTTGTTCAGGTGCTAACATCAATGCCCAGACAGAAGAGACTCAGGAGACGGCTCTCACTCTAGCTTGTTGCGGAGGCTTCTTGGAAGTAGCCGACTTCCTTATCAAAGCAGGGGCCGACATTGAGTTAGGCTGCTCTACTCCTCTCATGGAAGCGGCACAAGAGGGCCATCTTGAGTTGGTCAAATATCTTCTGGCAGCAGGTGTGCGGAAAGCAGCGAGGCCATCAACAGAGCACTTTCAATGCCAGATTATGCTTGGATGTGTTAAGAACTGTGCAATTTTGATTGCGATCTTGTCTGCTTTTGTTATTCAGGGGCTAATGTTCATGCCACCACGGCGACTGGTGATACGGCGCTGACATACGCGTGTGAAAATGGTCACACGGATGTCGCGGACGTGCTGTTGCAGGCGGGAGCCAACCTGGTATGTTATTACCTACGTTTTCCCCCTCAGATTTCTAGAACTCGTATAGTACATTTGGAAAGAATTACAAAAAAAAAAAAAAAATCTGTTTCTTTTCTTCCCAGGAACATGAGTCTGAAGGGGGCCGGACGCCCTTGATGAAGGCTGCAAGAGCAGGGCATCTCTGCACAGTACAGTTTCTTATCAGCAAAGGTGTGTTAAAAATATTGGAAAAAAAAGTGTATAAAGATTTTTTTTATTATTATTTTTGTAGTATAAAAATGTCTATTTCAAGAGGATACAAAAAAAATTATGCTTTATGATCGGAATTGTAGACTTATTTTGAGACTGTACATTTCTAATGATGCAGATTGACAATGCAACTCTTCTTACATTTGAATGTTTTTTTCTTTTTTCTTCCATCTGATGTCCAGGTGCTAATGTAAACAGAGCTACCGCCAATAATGATCACACAGTGGTGTCTCTAGCCTGTGCTGGAGGACATCTGGCTGTGGTGGAATTGCTGCTGGCACATGGGGCGGACCCAACACACAGACTCAAAGTATTGTGCATTTTCATACATCAGAGGAAGCATATTAAATATAATTCTGTCAAGTATTAACAGTCTATCTTTCTCTATTCATAGGATGGCTCGACCATGTTGATTGAAGCTGCTAAGGGTGGCCACACCAATGTCGTGTCCTACCTGTTGGACTATCCCAACAACATCCTTTCTGTACCAGCCCCTGATCTCTCCCAGCTTACTCCCCCCTCGCAAGATGCTTCTCAGGTAAATAGACCAACAATGTTGTGCATGTAGTCTGAATAATTTTTCATCAGTTTTACTGTACAATGATAAAAATGCTCACAGGTTCCTCGCGTCCCATTCCAAGCACTTGCTATGGTAGTTCCCCCTCAGGAGCCTGACAGAGCGCCATCAAACATCGCAACACCCCCACCTGTCTCGAACAAAGGTATACATGTGTGACTCTAAACCTTACAAAAAAGCCAACCGAAAAGCCGTAGGCGAAGGCTCAGTTAATCAAGACTACGCCTGTTGTTGTTTTAACAAGTCAAATGTATTCCATCCATGAAAATATCTATACGCCAACAAAAATTTTATTCAATCATTGAGTGAAATTAAGTAATTAAAGAAGGAAAAACTGGATAGATAGATAGATAGTCTCTGTTTTACTCTCTTAATACTGTGACACGGTAAATTATCATGTACTTTGTACAGTATAGAATTTGACTTCCAGTCCTAGAAATCAAGTGTTTTAATTAATAAATGGAGGATATGATTAGATGAGCTAGCGTAAATCCAGAGGCGAGGGAACTTCACAGCTACACCTTTAATGTCTGATTAGTGCTAATCAATCCAAAATCACAACTTTTCTATTTCAATCCAGGTGCGTCCAAGCAGAGACAGGCAGCACTTCAGCCTGGCATTCCCAGCTCAGTTGGCCGGGGACCGGAACCAGAGCCTCTGCCGCCTTTCCACCTGTGCCAGCCTCTGGAGTGCATTGTGGAAGAAACTGAGGGAAAGTTGAATGAGCTAGGCCAACGCATTAGCGCTATTGAAAAAGCCCAGCTTCAGTCGCTAGAACTCATCCAAGGGGAGCCACTCACCAAAGACAAAATTGAGGAGCTGAAGAAGAGCCGAGAAGAGCAGGTAACCCGTTGTCCACTATCGAGTCCAGGTCTTCCTCTGTCAAGTATTTTAGTACTAGTTATTAGACTTCCCTCTCAACTTAATTTTGCCTACACATGCAATTTGGCATTGCAGGTTAAGTTGATCAAACAAAGATATTTGTCATCTTTTCAGGTTCAGAAGAAAAAGAAAATCTTAAAGGAGCTGCAGAAGGTGGAACGCCAGTTGCAGCTAAAAACACAACAACAGTTCACCAAAGAATACATGGAAGCGAAGGAGGCCGGACTAAGTCAAGGGCCAGGCCCAGGTCCTGGAGGTACTTCGTCTGTTCCTGGGTCCCTTCCTCTCACGCCAGCTGCCCTTATACGCTCCAGCTCTGACACGGATGAAGAGGCTAACAAGGACGGGGAGCAAGACGAGCTCCCTGGGGAGGATGAGGAAGATGTTAGTTTTCATTCTTAATACTTTTGAATTAGTACCTTTCATTATTGCTGTTGGATGTCTGTGGCTACATAAAGCATCTTTTTTTCGTATCCTTGTCAGGATGAGGAAGATGATGAGGAAGATGATGATGATGACGAGGAAGAAGAGGAGGAGGAGGAGGAGGAGGAGGAAGAGGAGGAGGAAGAGGAAGAAGAGGAGGAGGAGGAGGAGGAGGAAGAAGAAGAAGAGGAGGAGGAAGAAGGCTCAGAAGATGAGGCAGATCGAGAAGAAGATTACACCAAACTTCCCCAAGTGGGCACCATCCTTTACAGAGATGCGTCACAGCCCCCACAACAGCCCCCTCTGCCCCTTTCACCACAGGCCCAACCCCATCCTCAGCCACCACCTCCACCTCTCCCAACTGCCTTCGTTCCTGTCCAGCCTCTGCCAGATTACAACTCTGCAGAATACCCGGGAAGTACCAGTCCCGACCTCCAAAGGGTTCTGGTAGGACAGCAGATGTTGGGCCAACAGCAGTCGGGACAAGGCCAACAGTTGACTGGGTTAGCTCCTGGAATGATACCTCAGCAGGCCCCAGATGGACTCATGGTTGCTACACCGGCACAGATGCTCACAGATACGCTGGATGATTTAATTGCAGGTCAGTGCATGATGCTCTAAGTTTCTGTGATCAACTTTGACAAGTTGTCCCACTCAGAGCCGATAGTATACGAAATTAAGCAAGGACGTGTAGGCATGGCTCAAAGCCAATGTTACCTCACAATTTTATGCTTCTCCTAACTTTCTCCATTTTGGTATTTCAGCTGTGAGCAGCCGTGTGCCCATGCTGAACACGAACACCTCACCCACTCCCTTGTCCCAACCATCCACACAGACGTCTGCCAACATCTCCTCGCCACCATCTGTGCTACCCCTCTACCCCTCTGTTGACATTGATGCCCACGTAAGGCACTTTGACATTTGCCAATGTACTGAGACATAACAAATGTAAATGAGAATGTTCAAATAATGAATGATGGAAATTGTCTTCTCCACAGACGGAGAGTAACCATGACACTGCGCTGACATTGGCCTGCGCCGGAGGACACGAGGAACTGGTATCTGTCCTCATTGCACGAGGAGCCAACATTGAACACCGTGACAAAAAAGGTACAGCGTAACTTTGTTTCACAAATGTGCAATTGCAAAACAATGTTTCTCATTGAAAGAAAATGAAATTAGCCCCCTGGCCCCAGGACCAAGATATGTTTACCTGGTTCTGTGCGGATTTAAGATTGAAGAGGTTGAACCTGAGCTGCTTATTTAGAATGATCAAAGGTTTCTTTAAGTAAAACAAAAACAATAAGCAGTAAACTGTTCTGCCTAGGTTTTACTCCTCTCATCCTGGCTGCTACTGCTGGCCATGTTGGAGTTGTGGAAGTTTTACTCGACAAAGGTGGTGACATTGAGGCGCAGTCTGAGAGAACCAAAGACACACCTCTCTCTTTGGCCTGCTCGGGGGGACGACAGGAGGTACAGTAATCGTGTATTTTGATCACACTTTATTGTACTGGCAGTCTTAAAACTTCTTTCCATATTCATCATTGTTTAATCAGGTTGTTGAATTGCTGTTGCTACGAGGCGCAAATAAGGAGCACCGCAATGTTTCTGACTACACGCCTTTGAGCCTTGCGGCCTCTGGTGGTTATGTTAACATCATCAAGATACTCCTCAATGCTGGAGCTGAAATCAACTCCAGGTGAGGGCAACTACTCCATGAGATGTTAATGACCAATGAGTCATGTATTTGATACTGATATACAATTTCTACGCCGAGTAACGAGATAGTAAAATAAGCAAATCAAAAGCCCGTTAGCTTTTCTCATAAACACACAGTTGTTCACACCATAGATAAATATAGACTTGTGATTAATGTCTAGTTAATGGGTGACAATGATACAGTTACATATATTAAATAAGTGCTGCATATTTCAAGTATTTTATTGTTTGGAATAAATGTTAATATATCACATTGGACCTCATAATGGGTGCATAACAGTGTGTTTAATAACTTTCCCACCAGGACTGGCAGCAAACTAGGAATCTCTCCTCTGATGCTGGCAGCAATGAATGGTCATGTACCGGCAGTCAAGTTGTTGCTGGATATGGGCTCAGACATCAATGCCCAAATTGAGACCAACAGAAACACAGCTTTGACCCTAGCCTGCTTCCAGGGGCGCGCTGAGGTTGTTAGTCTGTTGCTGGATCGCAAGGCCAATGTTGAACATCGCGCAAAGGTGACAAATCTTATTTCTTCGTCATGAAAGGTTCTCAGTATTTCTTAATATTCTTTGATTACTTTAAGTAGAGCCACATCCATGTGTTTATCATAGATTAAGTGAGATTGTGCTTGTTCCAATAACTATTGGATGTCTCACTTTTGCAGACTGGGCTCACTCCTCTGATGGAAGCTGCCTCAGGAGGCTATGCTGAGGTGGGCCGCGTGCTGTTGGATAAAGGTGCTGATGTAAATGCTCCACCCGTTCCGTCATCCAGGGACACTGCTCTCACCATCGCTGCTGACAAGGGTCACTACAAGTTTTGTGAGCTGCTCATCAATAGGCGAGTACTTTGAATTTTTGTGTGCGAAGATCATTTTGTTGGGTGGCGTTCAGTGTTTGTCAGCCATTTAGGAATATCAGAAGTATCATTTTGCACAATTTAACAGTACTGACTCATTGTGTCAAGCCTATTCAGTGTTGGGATAACTTGAAATTTAGATCGGCAGATAGCGTGGGTTTGTAAATTGTAAGTAAAATATTCTGCTAGGAACATTTAGCAAATATTCATTATTTAAAAAAATGGCGGATGGTGAACAGCTCTGTAGCTTTTGTTGCTCGTGTTCAGCATTATAGAGCTTTCAGAATTAACAGTTCTCCCTCAAACAGTGTTTGATATTCGAAATGAAGTATGAAGTTCATGCTTTTTCTCATGTCTTATAAAATTAGCTTTTGAAGCAGTTTGAAAGTACTATTCTGTAATTCGTAATGCTCCGCAATTTTGCAGGGGTGCTCATATTGATGTACGGAACAAGAAAGGAAACACACCGCTCTGGCTGGCAGCAAATGGTGGCCATTTTGACGTGGTCCAGCTCTTAGTGCATGCAAGTGCTGATGTGGATGCAGCCGACAACCGCAAAATTACCCCTCTCATGGCTGCTTATCGCAAGGTGCAGTACGGTCACTAGTTAGGATTATATCTATGGCTTTTGTAATTGAGTTTGGGTCTTTATGAAATTATGTTATATTCTAGGGTCATGTAAAAGTGGTGCAATACCTTGTCAAGGAAGTCAACCAATTTCCCTCAGATATTGAGTGCATGAGATATATAGCCACCATCGCTGACAAGGTAGGCATTTAATTCATTTGTGACAGCAGATCATTACATGGGTTTTTGCCAGACCAAAATACAATTCAAGCCAACTTATAACTTTATCCCCACCTCTCTATCTAGGAGCTTTTGAAGAAGTGCCACCAGTGCATGGAGACTATTGTCAAAGCCAAAGACCAGCAGGCAGCTGAGGCCAACAAAAACGCAAGCATTCTCCTCAAAGAGCTAGATCTGGAGAAGGTAATGCCCGCCAGTTGCTGCGCTCTGGGAGTTGACAGCTTCCAAATAAACAAGCCAATGTGTCATTTAAACGGCTGTGTGTTCTTCAGTCTCGAGAGGAGAGCAAGAAGCAGGCTCTGGCTGCCAAGCGAGAGAAGCGCAAAGAGAAGCGCAAGAAGAAGAAGGAGGAACAGAAGAGGAAGATGGAGGAGGAGGAGGAGGGGCAAAAAATCAAGGAGGATTCATCGGATATGCAGGATCTGAAGGAAGATTCTGCTGAAGGTGATTTTACTGACATTAGTCATTTTCTGCCTCAATCTTGGGCGCGTAATACCAAGTGCAACAGTGTGACGAGTTGTATTTCACCAGTGTTAATACTCATGACCCTTAAATTAAAACTGCCAAGGCCTAGCCCTTCACTATTTGAAGCTCCGTTGAGACATTTTGGGAAGTGTTGCACATAAGTGGGCATCCACTGCATCGCCGGATCATTAAAATAAGTGATGACAAGAACATATAAGTACTGTATGTGGGCAATATACTAATTTCTCTCATTTACTATGTACGTTCTCAGAATCAGAGGTTCCCATTGAACCACCCAGTGCAACGACCACCACCACCATTGGGATATCTGCCACCTCAGCCACTTTCTCCACAGCTTTTGGGAAGAAGAGAGCAAGCGTAGCTACAACCCCGAGTACCAACCGCAAGAACAAAAAGAACAAGACTAAGGACTCGCCAAATGAACCTATAATATTACAGGATCCGCAGGTGAGTAGCTCTTAGTAGTTTGTGCTTAATACAACCGATATACTTGCTTTTTTATTTCCATTTTACACCATTTCTTGTTCTGATAGGTTGCACTAGCGCAGCACAAGGCTGACAAGAACAAAATCCACGGGGAGCCCCGAGGTGGAAGCGGAGGCGTGACGGGTGGCAACAGCGACTCAGACCCTCTGGACAGCACCGACTGCGCCAGCGAAAGCAGCAGCAGTGGTGGAAAGAGTCAGGAGCTTAACTACCTCCCTGACCTCACCTCATCTACGTCCTCCTCATCATCCTCCTCATCCTCCTCTGCCCCATCGTCAGGGGTCGCCCAAGCCCAGACCATTCTGGTTGGCCCAGAAAAAAGACACTGTCCTCAGCCTTCAGTAGAAGCCAAGATGGACAAGGTCACTGTGTCTATCTCAAAACCAACACAAAAGTGAGTCAAGTGTTTTTGGATGTATGGATGCCATATGTTGGGGGGCGGGGCTGTGGAGCGGAGTAACGATAGCTGTGTTTTGATTTTTACTTTTTCTATTCTAATAGAGACATATTTACATTCATCAGAATGGTAGTTTTAACTGCTTATTTCTCCACAGAGCTCCAGACATGCACGACTCCAGCACAAACTCGCTGCCCTCCCCGTACAAGACCATGGCTCTTCCAGTTACCTCACCCAACAGTAAGCTTAGCCTTACAAGCCCCAAGAGGGGCCAGAAGAGAGAAGATGGTTGGAAAGAGGTTGTCAGGCGGTAAGTGTGTGCGTGTTTTAAACCAATAATACATTTGATTAATTATACTTTGCTCAATCTGGCTATTTGCTTCTTTTGCAGATCAAAAAAGCTTTCTGTGCCAGCTTCTGTTGTGTCACGTATCATGGGCCGCGGGGGTTGCAACATCACGGCCATTCAAGATGTGACAGGAGCCCACATCGACGTAGACAAACAGAAGGACAAAAACGGCGAAAGGATGATCACCATAAGGTAGGTATTGCATCAGAACAATTGAAAGAATTCAGACACTACAATGTAGTTGAATGCAATTTTCTCATCAGTCTGCCTGCCTTCCATCATGAATCAAGGTTCATTTGACTTTACTGTAAACCTAACTTAAAGGACCAAAACATTTATGTATAATCAATCTGACATTGTTTATTGCGTATCAAATAGCAACATTTAAGGATAAAAATGACAGATTTTTTTCCCCCCAAATCATGTGGCCCAAGTAGTTTTGGTACTCGCTTGTGAACTGAACAGTGACTAGCTAGAAAGATAGATAGAATGGTAACTAGGGCCATGCTGAGTCATTTCTTCTAATTTATTTCTTGCAGTTTGAACCAGATTTCTGCTGTGTATTCGCATTTGCTCGTCGGCGTAATTAGGTGTACTTTGTTGTTGCAGAGGGGGCACGGAGTCTACACGATATGCAGTCCAGTTGATCAATGCGCTAATCCAAGACCCAGCCAAAGAACTTGAGGATCTGATTCCTCGCAATCACATTAGAGTACCGGGCTCCAAATCCTCCTCGTCGTCCTTTGGCAACAGCACAGGGGGGGGCAGTGGTTCAAATTCGGGACCAAAGTCCCTCAGCTCACTGGTTACCGCCACAGGCGTATCGTTCCAACCCTCTTCATCCTCTTCATCATCCTCTTCTCAGGCAGGAGGAAAGATGGGGAAAGGGCTGTCATCAAATGTCAGACAGCCTTTCCCCGTATCGCTGCCACTTGCCTACGCTCATCCCCAGCTGGCCCTACTGGCAGCTCAGACCATGCACCAGATCAGACACCCTCGGCTGCCCATGGCGCAGTTTGGCGGTACGTTCCCTCCCACCGCCAGCACCTGGGGACCCTTCCCTGTGCGACCCGTGAGCCCCGGCAGCGCTAATAGCTCCCCCAAACACAACGGAGGAGGCGCAGCCGGCTCGGCCAGACCTAACTCGACCAACAGTGAGCATGGCAACACCGCCAGCTCTGCAGTGACCACGACCACCAACACCACCACCACGAGTGCTCCCAGCTCATCGCCAGCGTCGGCGATGACCCCTGCCCACAATCCTACGCCATACAACCCTCAGCCAAGCATCCCGACCTCCTCCTCAGCCAGAAAACAACTCTTCGCCCCTGATCCCAGGTCTGCCGCCGTCACCTCCGCGTCCGTCGCCACCCCTGCGACCAGCAGCGGCAGCGCGGTACGAGGTGCAGGGTCTTTGGCACAGCACAGTTCCTCCACGGCTCCAGTTAATGCTTCCCAGCAGCCGGTGGGAAATATCTCACAGCCTCCCCTCCAGCAATTTAAAACGGAGCCCAATGCTGTTGTGACGCCCGGAAAAGAGAAACCCCCTCAACATGCTGAGAGTCAGCCCGTTCCCACCAGCGACGGCGTTTCTTCGGCGAGCTTCGCTGCAACCTCTGTGGCTTTGCCTCCCAAAGCAGAACCTCGGCAGCAGTTGCCTACCCCACCGTCCTCCATTTCAGCCACAGACCCTCCCCCGGCACTCCTGAACTCCCAGCCAAACCCCCACCTCACCGCAGTTCCTCCTCCTGTCCTCTCGCACAACGTTGCGCACCCTAACAACACATTGCCACACTTCTCAGCCCCCGCGCCAAGAGTCTCCCACCGTATGCAGCCATCTGGGCCTTACTATTCTCTTCCCGAGCAGCAGCAGGTGCAGACGCAGCAGCAGTCGCAGTCTGTGTTCGTGCCCTTCAATCCGCAGCAAGAACCTGTAAAACAGACACAAAACCAGACCTCCCAGCCTACAAGTTTGCCTCTGCAGGCTCAAAGTCAGGCCCAAGGCTCTCTTCAGGTCTCAGCCAATCTTGGCATGATGAATGGTTCCCAGATTCAGCATGTGGCGAACGCTGGCAAGCAAATGCCACCCAACTTTGGTCCTGCAGGCCTCTTCAATTTCAGCAGCATCTTTGAGAATAATAACCAGGTACAACAAATTGACTGAGACTGTGGGATAGTGAGATTAACCATTTTGAGGTTCTGAGGCCATTTTTGTAACTAATAAGATTTTGCATCAACTCTGTCCTAGAAATGTGATATTTATGTCAGTACAGCACTTAGTCATTTGTTCAATTTTCATCGTGCAGGTGGGAAACAATCAGGTGTGGGGCCATCTTCCTGCTCGCTCGCCTCCAGAACCTTCGTACTCCGCCCCGCCGGCCTACGTGAATGTGGGCCAGATGGAGAGCATGATTCCTCCGCCTCCTCCAGACAATTCCAAAGCTCCAGGTTACCGCTCTGCCTCTCAGAGGATGGTCAACAGCCCCATCGGTATGGACTAGTTGACTGAATGTATCCAATTTCATTTTATTTAAGCAAGTGTGACAGCCATCCACAACAGCCGTTTGTCTGAATAAGCCACTATGCATGTTTTTAAATTTTGGAGGACCTCAGTTATGCACTTCAAATGAATTGTCAACCAAGATGTGTATGAAAACTCCAAATGTATACTGTCTGCACCCACAGCATTGACCAGTTATGCCACCAGTATCTCTGGGAGTCCGGTGTATCTGCATGGCCACACGGGAGTCGGCACACCCTCATTCAGCAGGCAGCACTTTTCCCCTCACCCTTGGAGTGCATCCACATCTGGTAGGAGCCACAAAATGGCTTTTCTGTCACACTTAACACTTAAAAGACTTCAGTCAGACAGTTTTCTGCTGAAGTCCACTTTCAATGTCTCAATTTGGCCTCATCCTCCAATAGGCGATTCTCCTGTTCCGCCTCCACCCACAGTGTCAACTTCCAGCCTCTCCACCTCGGCCGTGGCGCCGCCACCCCAGCAGAAGCAAGGCACCTCCTCGCAGCAAGATCGGAAAGTTCCTCCCCCCATCGGCACAGAAAGGCTGGCAAGAATCAGACAGACGGGCTCGGTGAACCCCCCTCTCCTCACCACCAGCTACACGGCCTCTGTTGGACAGGGAGGCATTTGGTCATTTGGTGTTGGCAGTGCTTCAGGTTCGACCAATCCTTTTAATTACTCGACTGTTGAAAAGTGTAAATGCCATTTATAAATGAGAAAAACTATTACTATCTTCACTTCATCAACCTTTCTTATTTAAACTAGTCCACTTTTGGAAAAGTCAACACCAAGGTTTTTTTTCTGTCCTCTTGCTGAAGCGGTAACCTGTTGTTACAGAGGGCATGTCTGGTTGGTCCCAGCCCCTGATGAGTAGCCACATGATGCATCCTCAGATGCAAGCGGAGCAGTCGGCTTTCTCTCAGCACCAGCCCATGGAGCAGGATGACACGGGCATCGCCAATCCCGCTAATAACTTCCACCAGCCTCAGCACATGCCCAACACCTACATGGACTTCCCAAAGGTAACGCAAAGAAATGACTATGGGATCCACGGTTTAACGTCTGTATTGGCATTTTGAAGCGACAAACGACGCGCAGTAAACCGTTAATCCTGGAAGATATGGTCCAGACCCACCCAAAATCTGCAATGTTTTTGTCTCATATAGATTTACCCCTCCACGTGCTTCAGTTAAATTTAAACTTACAGAACCCCTTAACTAGCACCCAATTGATAAATCAACTGGCTATGAATTGGCAGATATTAGACAACAGATCATGGCACAGTCTTGCTTTAAAACTGACATTAGATCCTATAGATGACCTTTTGTATTGCTTGACTTGTTTATGATGTGATTTATGGGCACGGTGTGGACCAAAACAGACCGGGCATTGACACTATTTTTGTGTCGTTTGCTGTCCTTTACTTACAAATTCAGGTTAAGTCATCTGTGTAAGAACATAATACATTCCTAAATCTTGAATTAAGCCCTTCCGTGAAAACAAAATCCAGGGTACATATAAATTCTGTGTTCTGCATCAGGGAATGCCCATGTCAATGTATGGAGGGACCATGTTGCCCCCTCATCCACCAATGGCGGAGGGGCCTGGGGGACCCATGTACAATGGTTTGCATGCTGGCGACCCTGCGTGGAGCCCCATTATCAAAGTGGTCCCAAACAACGCAGACAACACTGACCCACAACAGCAGGTAAGGTCCCCATCTTGTCTTGTCACGTTAGACGTACGACTGATTTATTGTCTCCCAACTTCAGATGTGGCCCGGCACCTGGGCGCCCCATGTGGGCAACGTGCACCTGAATCACGTCAACTAGACGTCCTCCGCAATAAAAAAAAAAAAAAAGACAAAAAAAACCCAACAGAAAAACACGGCTTACCAATGGATGATTCTGACCGATAATGACGAAGAACAAACATATTAACACGACTAGAGAGTTGCAGAGCAGAGGATGAAGAATTGGCAGTACTCCCAAGCCCATTCTTGACGTGCCTATTTGAAAGGAGGAAGGAGGCGAGAAGTTGAGTATTCTAATGGTTCAAACAATGTTCGATGGCCTGTTCAACAGAAATTGTTCTGCATAGTATAGCGATTTTGACTTAAACCCGCATTCACCGTTTTTTGGCTGCAAGAGGCTGGACATGAAATAGCTATTTAAACTCGGTCCAAACCTAGTTGATGATTACCTAAAGAGAAATCAGAACCTTTTAGAGTGGTAAATACATGTATAATTGTTTACATACTAAAAAGGGTTAAAATGAGAGTAAATTTCATGTCGTATAGTGGCTCTACTTTATGTAGCCTGTATTAATGTGAAATATTTACCTTAATATTCAATAAAAAGGTTGAAAAGTTTTTGTCTTTTGAATGCTGTCTGTTTTGAGTCCACCCAACCAGCGTGTTTACAGTGAAACAGAACTGGAGCATAAGACAAGGTGGAATTGAGAATAGTTAAAAATAAGTGTTGGCACAAAAAATTCGGAATGCTACGTCTCAATTTTTATAACATTCAAGTGATTTTTCTCTTTTTTTATTACTAAAGGACAAAGTTTCATGGCAAGCGCTAATTATATCACTTTTTAACCATACTACATTGTCATGTCTCGATTTATTTTTCTAACTGTCTTTTCTTAACGTTTTACACTCGGAAACTACAAATGTTAAACGGGGGGGAAAATAATTGCACTTTATTGTTTTTTCTTTAATTCTCTCTGAGTGCGCCGATTTACATGGAAAAACAAGTCACCCTTTGCTAAACAAAAGTTTTCGGGTACGGGTTTTTGCGAGTGAAATGGCTGTCGTGCATACAAGGTCCACATACTGTATCGTTTCAATAGCGTTGTTGGATTTTGGTCCACAATTTAGGGAGCGCTATCTGCGCCTCACGGCAAAAGCCATTGCCAATCACCTGTTATCCAATTCCCTCACTGCGTGCTCGTTTAATTTCTTCAGATTTAGGAAAATGCAAAGACACTGAAGCAGAAATTAGACTTACACAGGTTGGTTGAGTTCAATCATAATTCTTGTTAAGAAAGCTCTGTTTTCAGGAAAGTACAATACAGCGCTGGGCCCTTCAAGAGCGGAAAGTCTCCATTCAGAAAAGGCAACGTTCAAGGTTCTTTGGTCAGCTTATATTCAGTTGGTGTGGGGCGCGTTTGATGGGTGATGAGTCGTTGGGGTGGGGCGAGTTCGCAGTAGAGTTTGATTCCATGGGAGTGGGTGCTGGTTATGGAAGATTCGGTGTGTGTGTCTTTCGGCCTTGGTGATCATCTTTGGCCGAGTCCTTGGCTGTCTCCTTCTGGCACCAGCTGGTTTTTTATCTCCGAGTGACCTTCCTGTAAACATTCTTCTCCATCCTTGCACATATGCTGTCGTACCTCATTCTTTCACTTATCGAAAAGCTGGCGTCCCGCATTAGGCGACATATGACGTTTAGTCAAAACACAAGATATAATCAAGTACTGAACGGTCAAGACGACTCTGGCCGTGTCCATGATGTAGAGAACAAACATCAGGCATGCATTACACAGTTCCTTAAGGGTCATTAAGCTATTTAAGCAACATATCAAAAGACATTTATGTTGCAGTGCACAGAAATACATATTGAATCATGAAGTTGTAGCAACCTCTGTTATTATCTTATATCAAAGAATGTCTAGTTATGTCTGCTTTATTGGTTGATTCCATGAATATACTTGTCTGCTTGTATACTTTATCCAAAGAGATGTGAGCGTATCTGGTATTGTGGCTAGGCGGGTTTTGTGTCTTTTGCCCCTATTCCTTCAGCGTCGATATCAGTATTTGGATCAATCCGCCTACCACTCCCATGTGACTAGCACGCACTTTATCCTCACTAGTCAGACAACTAGTGAAGTTCTACACCTTAACTGGTATACTTATCTAATCGTCATAGTAGCACGCAATTGTCATCCCGTGCACATTTTTTCCTCAGTCGTAAAATGTTCATCTTGTTTGACGTGTCGCCCGCATTCGAGACTATTATTGTGAAGCGCGATGCGGAAGTCAGAGCGGAAAGGTGGTTGTTTAACTTGCAAACTTCCGCTTCCAAAATAAGCAAACATGGCGGCGTCCGCAACTCCAGTTACAGCCGACCAAGCGCCAACAACTTCGGCGTCGGGAAGAGGGAACATCCCGTTTGACTTCTCGCAGCCTCCCATCATAGAGGGTTTCAACCCTTTGCCGAGGGTCAAAGATGAACCTTTTAAGGAAAGGTTCTTGAGGAAAACCAAGGACAACCCGTTCGTCCCAATAGGTGAGTTACACAAGCTCTGCCATGTATCATCGAAATCATTTGTCTTTTTGGTTAATCATACTCGGCGTCAAGCGCAACGATCTAGACGTAGAACCTCGCTCTTCCAAAGTCGATCAAATTACTCGTTTTTCTGTTAAATTGAAAGCTACTACCGCAGTTAATGTATGCGACGACTCTGTTGCTCATTTTAGCCACCAGGGGTCACACTGGCATGGCATGATGGAACGTTTTCTCAGGGCGGAACTTATTTTTCATGTTTAATATTTTTGTCGGAAGTGTTTCTATACTTTTATAAACTGCCATTCTGAGGAAACTACTGCGTTAGTCATAGTATGCTTGAATTAGATACAAATTTGGGTTTATATCGCTGTTTGAGGCAGATGGTCTGATATTTGTCAGAAAATATATCTGATGATCGTTCTACCAAAAACTGTCCTAATGTTACCATTGCCTGATGGGTGCTCAGCCTCAGCTGTCATGCGATGTTTGGATGCTTTAAGGTAAGCAAGTTCTAACAGAGATGAGTGCGCATGGAGGTTTTCTTTTTTTTAACACACATATAAGTGCTTAAAAAAAGAGAAAAAGTGGCTCCATACCATTTTAGCCAATTTGGTTGTCACTTTCAATCTCAAACTATTTATAGTATTCAGGAATAAATAATGACCTCAAATGTAATGTGCATGTTAACATAAAGGTCAAAACGGCATAAAAGATATAGATTTACAACGTCGCCCTACAGCGTCATTACCAATGCTTTGCGCCTGCAGACATTAAAGATGATAATGAAACATAACGACGACCACCTCTAACCCTAACCCTAGCTCTAACCCTAACCCTAGCATCGGTAATGACGCTGTAGGCGTTTTTTTAAGCACTTATGTGTTTAAAAAAAAAAAAAAAAAAACCTCCATGCGCACTCATCTCTGTTAGAACTTGCTTACCTTAAAGCATCCAAACATCGCATGACAGCAGATGCTGAGCTCCCAGCAGGCAATGGTAACATTGTCCGCCCCTCAACGCATACCCTCGCCGGGTAATTTAGTGTTGTTGGCAATATTGAACATTACCTATTGCTATCGCTGTGTGTCTCATTAGCACAGCGGTTAAGGTTCTAACTAGTAAACTATTTTTATTTCTTTGCGTCACGGGTTCAAATCCCGTTGATGACTTTTCTATTATTATTATTTTTTTTAGTGTTTGGTATTTTTTGCGCCCAGTCGGAAATGCAAACGAGACGTTTCGTTCAGCGTTTTTATTGAGAATTTGAACAGTTTTGGAATCAGGGAAGTTCCAAGTCGCTGTGACGAATCTGCAGTCGCGAAACACAAAACTGCGCAACTCGCCTTACAATAAGAGTCGTAACTCGAGACGGGGAGCAAGATAACATGGGAGCAACTTGACATGTAACACCGGCACGAGACTTGTGTACAAAATCAGTAAGACATGCTGCATCATTCTAATGTCCTGTTCACTGATACCTACGGAAGTAATTAATACATGCTGAGCCAATGCCACTTTTCTGTGCGTCGCCCAGGTTGTTTGGCGACAGCGGGAGCGCTGATGTATGGCCTGCGAGCGTTCCACCAGGGCAAAACCAGGCAGTCGCAGTTGTTGATGCGGGGCCGCATCTTTGCCCAAGGCTTCACCGTCGTTGCCATTGTCGTCGGTGTTGTTGCCGCTGCACTCAAACCCAAGGAGTGAGGAAGAGGCGGCACCGCAAATGCACAATATTCTGTCCACAGAGGAAAAATAAGACTGTTTGAAGGAAGCTCAAAATGCGATGTGTATATATAATATCCAGGTGTCAATCAGTATTTTGGAAAGATTTTTGGGCATTTCAAATTAGGCTTACAAACTGTGCTACATTACTCATGCTTTGATGTTATTAAAATGATCCAACAGGTAACTTTGGAAATATGTCTCATGTAAGATAAATTTTAAATGTATTTCTATACGGCCATACAGTAGGAAGGTCATTTACTCTACATGCGACAAAGCGGTGACAAAATGGAAAGACGCAACTACAAGTGATTCATTTTTTTTATTGACCAATTCTAAACATTCTCTTTCCTTGGGTTTCATCATATCCAAATAGGCAACATGTGAAAGAATGTTTAAGTGACAGTTGATCGCAGCATATAAAATGTGGGTGAAATGAGAAAGCAACTCAAGCCTTCAAATTCTCAATTTGGATGCAGTAACGTTTCTTGGTTGGGGATTATTTTTGCTGCTGCTTTGAAATGCTTTTCAGTGTAAAAGATGACATCTAAACCGTATTGGCTTCAAACAATCATTCCAAAGTTGGTGATTCTACATTACTCAGAGGCATATGTGGTTACAATCTACATGTGTGCATATGCACACTCAAAATGTTGGCAGAGGCATGCGTTAAAAATGTCAAAAAATTATCATAACTTAAAAAGCTTAACTTAAATGGCTAACCGACTGTAACAATGTCCTGATAAAACAAATTAACAATTGAACGGTTCATGTTCCCACAAGTGTGAGAGTTCAAACTTGTAGGCATCAAGAAAGGTGGTAAGGTTCTATCCTGTGTCGTGGGAGTTTTCTGCAAAAACAGGTTTACAAACATTTTGTGGTGTGACAAGTGAAAAGGCAAAAGTCGTGCGAGCGATAGAGCCTCCTAGCGGACAAGAGGGCTCTGTTTGAGCGAGATGAGTACTGAGCGCATCCGAGACACGTCCTTTGCCTGCTTGTTGGTCTTTGGGTTGAAGTCGCACAGGTGGGCCACGCGCTCCCATGCTGATGCGGGGCCATCGCCCTCGCTCTCGGCCAGGAAAGCCTCCTCCGATGCTCTGTGGGCGGGAGGCTCCGTGTTAACACGTAACTTTTAACATGCAGCTCACGTCATGCCGAACATGTAAAACCCAAACCTCGCAACCGAAGATTTTGATTTCTTTCAGAAACTGCGGTCATTAGCTCGACATTTGTGTTATAGATGACTGGTACAATTCTAAAATTGGGGGGCAGGGTGTGTGTGTGTTTGGAGGGGGGGTGCTCCGTGTGAGAGGGACTCAAGAGGTGCTGGAGGTGGAGGAGGCATCCAACATTGAAAGGCATAAGAATTCTAAACCTACACAAAGCCTATTAGATCAGAGTTGGGCTGTTTGTAGAAAGCCTTGTCGGCAATCCTTAGTAGACAGGCAAGGCCAAGTAAGCAGGAAAGAGAAGGAGACAGGGAGAAGAGTGTCAGTCACACAACAGATAAACATGTTAAAACTCAACTACTACTAAAAGAGGGACGGTCAAGCAAATGACAACGAAGTAGTGAACAGACAAGTGGGGAAAACACAAGCAATTCTGTGTCAGACTTGGGCAGAGTGTAGGAACGTGTGAAAGAAAGACATGTTCACGTCACAAGTGTGTGGTGGTGGTGGGGGTCAAAATTGATAATGATATGCATGTACTATAATAACAAAAACAAGCAGTTATGTTACTAACCTTTTGACAGAAGGACTGCAGTGTGTCTAACTCATATTGCAGTGTATATTTTAAACAGGGGTGAATGATTTTGCAAACATGGCTCCATCACGTCTACTTTTCATGTTTCAAGAACTGCACTTCTTAAGTACTAAACCTATCTAGACACTATAAATACATAGAAGTAGAAGAAAATAAGCCTACTGACCGAAATAAACGTTTTTTTTTCCCTCCAAGTTGCAGCCTTTGCAATTTAAAATTGCATTCAACAACCTTGCAATGTCAATTTGAATTGGATTGTATTGTTCTTCATTGTGGGACCTGCCAAACCTTTGCTGGAGTTATGGCTGTATTTTCCATATTACAATTTAAAAACAAAACACCAGTCGTATTTTTTGTGTGATTTTCTTTCATGAATGGAAGCGGAGAGGCTGGATGGAGAAGCTTCTTTAGAATAGCAGCGTGGGAAGAACTTGCCATGTCGTAGTGATCACAACAGCCAATTGTTTAAAATGCAAAGCAACCTCACGACTGGAGAGTCAGCGCTCACGTGTTCTGGTAAATTTCCATGACAGCTCCTTTACATTTTATGCTGAGTTAATTCTCTTTTCATTATTATAACTGAGCAGTGCTAATAGTTGCTGTGAGAGTGTCTTGGCCACAGAGTGAGGTGACATATTTTAACTTAATTATGCAAAAGACATTTTATTATTGATGCCTACATCCGGTGTCGTCGGCATGCCAACAGGTGGACGGACATGCCGGATACTACCAACCTGTTGTTGGTCTTGTTCTTCTCCATCTGCTCGCTTTGGTGCACGTGCCAGTCTTCCAGCTCTTTCTTGGCCTTCTCTCTCCACTCTGCTTCTGCCTCCTTGGATGCTGAGTCTTTCAGGCGCACCACAACCAAAGAAACCCCAATTTGCTACATACTGACTCAAGTGTGTAGCATAACGTGATCAGTGAGCGGCAGACTCACCTAAAGCTTCGAGGCGGGCTTTCTGTTCCTCCCGCCACTTGCGTAGACTTTCTGGCTCTTGCCGCTGAATATCCACCTGTGCGATGGCTGCGTAGTTGTCCGTGGGACCGTTTGACTCCTTTCAAATGACAGGAAATGTGTCGGTTATGAGAGCGGTCACATGATAGAAATTTGCTCTGGTTTTAAAAATAAATAAATAAGCACCTGTTTTTGAACCCTGCGTAGAATTGGGGCCCGTTTGGGAAAATTTCCAAGACAACAATTCCAAGAGTGCTAGCAATCTTATTGAATTTGAATTCAAAGATAACCAAATGCATCCATCACTAGAACACCCCAAAAGACACGTCTTGTTTATTTGACAGTTTAGCTTACCGATAGCTGGTGAAACAACTACGCTACATGGTGATTGTGAATAATTAATAATAATTGATGTCATTCAAGGGCAACTCCACCCCAACTAAATCCAACTTTAGAAGCTTTTTAGATTAAAGACAGTCCCTTTACTTCGACTCATAAACACGTACGCCGTCATTCTTCTTGCTTAACTCACCTGAAACAGATCTCCGTTCACTGTCGCGGGTTCCTCTTCAAAAGGGTCTAACATCATGACAAAACAAAATCAAACATTAAAATGACACTTTTTGAAGAGTGTTCGGTGTTACGTAATTGCTGCACTGGCCCAGTCTCTCTTGTTATAGTGACAAGTCATGCAAAAAAATGCTGCAGCACCTGTTAGGTCTGTTGAAGACTTCCGGGTTGAGTTGACGTACTCAACTAAAATTCTTTAGATTGTATACGATTAAAAAAAAAAAGGGGGGGGGGGGGTGTGTGAACGATATGAAGCTTACACGACTTGAGTAGACGGTATCGCTTGTTTAATGGAGCTATTAAACTAGCATTGATGCTATTAGGCTAACCGGCTAAAGTATTAAAAATGTCTAGATGATCACCGTAGCTTGTTAACGTTACAGTAGTAAACATGACTGCTACGATTGCTCGCCATTTCGGCGAGCAGTTTAATATTCTATCAAAGTGGAGCTTTCATGTTAGCTCAGTGAGCCAGCAGGGCTATGTTAGCTTTCGTTAGCTCCTAGCTGTTAGCTGAGCTTTTGGAAACTTGCCGTAGTTGCTCGTCGGTGGCACCGGGGGCTCTTCTTGGCTTTCCACCTCGTCCAGCACCCCAAAACCTTCGTCGTCGTTCTCTATACCCGCGATCTCACTCTCCTGCTGGGCTAAAAACGCGGCGGCCGGGTCCTCTTCTGTCAGATGTACTCCGTTGTCAGCCATCTTTAACTAAAATGTTGCCTTGAAGTTTAACTAAGCTTAATGTGTGTTATCAAGGCAAACAAACCTTTGTTTAATCAGCAGCAGCCCAGCAACCGAGCGACTGATGGATGTTTAACTTGTAATAGCAGAGACAGCGCTGAAAGTCAAATCGACATACGATGAAGCAACCAGCAACTTTATGCCCTCACTGATGATGATTCATGTTTTCGCCACTTGATTCAATAATCGACGATGGAACCGTCCAGTCACATAGGCTACCATATCCTGATATGTAGTCCCATCTGCTGGCCACCGTTTGTATTGCAGCCGATTTTTGTGCTTTAATTTGTCATTTGCCACTACTGCTACTACTACTGCTGCTGCTGCGGCTGCTACTACTACTACTAGTACTACTACTACTACTACTACTACAACTACAACTACAGCTACAACAACTACTACTACTACTACTACTGTATACTGCTGCTGCTACTACTACTACTACTACTACTATAATTACTACTACTGCTACGACTGCTTTAGGACATATATTGCCCTTTTATGGACACTCAATACTCTTGGAAAAACAACAAAAATTCGATTGTGTGTTTTCGCATCTGGTTGAAGTTTTAATGACAATATCAATAAAAATGACATATTGGTTTGTATTTTTATAACAAACTTTACTATAAATTTGATCTACTCCGTGATGTGAAAGGACCACAACAAGTGGATTTGACCGGTCTCTTCCCATCCATCCATCCAACCACCCACAGACGTCCGTTCCGTTGGTCCCACCCGGAGCGCAAGTCCAGGCAGCGGGCCATGTGACCTCTGACGTCTTAGCGTACTGTAAAGACGGCAGCCAATGAGACTTCCACGGCGGCTTCCTCGCATCCGCCTAGAGGAAGTCTGACGCTGTCGGGCAGCTTTTCACGGGCGCTATCTTGTCGTCTGCTGCTGGTAAACACACAGAGGAATTCGAGGTAAGGGAGTCAAGACAAACTAGGACTTATTTTTGTTTTCTGTCGTAGGGCTTTGAACCGACTGTCCTCTGCATGTAGTTTTGGTCTTAGTTGTCTTGCTCGACAACTTTTTGTGCAGCCACTTACCTTACGAAATACCACCTTAGTCAGTGACAACTTTGTCACAAGCGTGTGTGTTGCAGTACTTTACTTGATCAAGATATTATTATCTTTGCAATTTGGCGATCATTCACTTGGAAAGCAACTCCAGTGGTACTAAACCTTGAGATGTCGTAATTGCCCTCCCAGTAAAAGTCAAAGTTTGTGTAGTTGCGGTGAGTAAACGCTTATTAACATGGGTTACAAACACTAAAACAGAAAACTTTAATGATAATGTTGTGTATTGGGACGAGAAAAGTATACTTAAGAGGTAAAAAGTTAAAATTGGAATTTTACGTTAATTAACCTGTATGTTATTGAGAAACAGACACTGGTTAATAGCATTTTTGAATCAGAGATGGCTTTGTGTATCTCTAAATTTATTTTGAGCTTTTTGACGTCGATTAAAAAAAAATCGACTTTTTTTGACACATCAGGTTTTTAAGGTATTTCTTTTTTTTTGGCATATTAAGGATTTTAACATGCCTTATAAATTAGCTGAGTTAAAAAGAAACATCCACCTTATTCTGAACCTAATCCTTATTTCATAAATACTAGTCAAGCCTCGGTTTTCGACCACAATCCGTTCCAGAAGGCGGTTCGAGAAGCGAATCGGTCGAATTCCGAATCTATTTTTCCCATTACAAATAATGGAAAAAAAAAATCAATCCGTTCCAAGACAAAAAAAATCCGCCTTTTTTAAAGCATTTTTTCATTTGCGCATTTTTGTCCGATCGCGCAACTACAGCGCACCGCCGAAGGCGCAACCGTAGCGCATCGCCGACCACGCAACTGCACCGCGCTGGTCGCATTATTGTGACAGAGCCGTCGCTGAAATTTAGAAAATATTTTTAAAGTCCAAAATTTAAGTGGCCCTAAGTGCGCAGGGAGCTTAATTCTGTCCGATCGCGCAACTGCAGCGCACCGCCGAACGCGCAACCGTAGCGCGCCGCCGACCGCACAACTGCACCGCGCTAGTCGCATTATTGTGACAGAGCCGTCGCTGTAATTTAGAAAATATTTTTAAAGTCCTGATATACTTTCCAAAATTTCAGTGCGCAGGGAGCTTAATTTGGTCCGATCGCGCAACCGCAGCGCGCCGGGCGCTCACTGTCACATTGCTGTAAGAGCGTCTTTGTGTTTTAGGATGGCTATACTGCTCCCACTTGCTTTCTTTGTTCGACAACCGAAGCTCAAATTCCGATTTGTTCGAGAACCGGGACGTTCGAAAACCGAGGTTTGACTGTATTGTATTGTATTTTGAGATTAAAATTATAAAAATACAATAAAAAGTCATAATAATATTTATTTTATTTCTTTTAGTCAGCTAACGAGGTTCTTTTGTTTAACTTTTTTCTCCGACCCCAATTGCTGTCTTCTTTGGGATCTTAAAAGTTCTTGAGTCTCTAATCACTTGAGGTGGCGATACCTTCGTTGCATAATCAACATATAATCAACATCATTTCATGTGGTGATACTTTGATTTACATAATCAACATTTGATCAAAATAAACATTCATGGATTAAAAGAAAGACCAAAAACAGACAAGGTTATCGATACATTAGTATCATAGTAAAACCTGAAATTTAGCTTACTTGACTCCGTTTGAATGGAGGAATAAAACTTCCATTAAATTACAAATGTTAATTCCACAGAAGACATGATTTAGGCCAGCTGGCAACAGCCCGTCACAAAGTAAAGGCTGATGCGAAAATTGGATTACATGTTTGCAAAATTTCAATGACGACAGCCCTCAACTCAAACTTTATATTGTGACTCGTGATTTGTTACAGCAAGTATTCTCTTTGTTAAAAATAAAATACCAGGGTTGGAAGTCATTCATACAGTTGATGTGGATGTTTTTTTCTTTTTTTCTTTTTTTCTTTTGTTTTTTGGTATCAGGAATACCAAACTAACTCTATAACTCCTGATACATTGTAGCTTTATTTTTGGTCTTTGGTATGATTAGATTTCGAAAAATATAAAATAATAATGGTAAACATGGAAGCTGGTATATAGAAAATGGATAAATCACTAGCATATTTTGCTTCCAAATGTTATGCACTGAGAACTTTAGCTTTACAAAGTCTGTTTTGCTAGCAGTATGCATGTGTTGCATGAGACATACGAAAGATAAATGCATGCACCTGGAGGATGTTGGTTTTTTTCTCCAAGGGAAACAAGGAGTACGTTTATTTACCCACATGGATAGTGCAGGCCACTATTTGAGAAATTACTGTATTGGAATTAGCCACCATTAAAGCCAAATAACGCCTCTCGCAGTGAACCTAATTTTTGTGGTTGGTAACTGCAGCTCTAAGCAAAAAGACTTCTCATATATATTCACAATTCCCCTTTGGATTTAGTTTATGATTCCTCTCCAAGTGAGTCCATCTGTTGCTTTAAAGGCTCGATGTCATGTCATAATTGCCGGTTTGGTTGCAGTGTGCCTTATGTCGTCGTCCAGAAGGAATGTTATATTCCCTTGCCCTCTCTTCGCTTGTGGCTCTTTGGCTTCTCCACAGCACACAGACCTTTTGAAAAAAAAAAAAAAATCCACTTTGTTAAACCTAGCAGTCATTTGTTAGAATTTAGTGGCAGTTCATTCTACCCCCCTTCCCCTCCCTGTGACTCATGTGGGTGTTGGGCTGAAATAGTTTGGTGTAGTTTTACATTCCTTATATAGCCTCTGCCGAGTGAGTTGCAGCTACAAAGTTTAGGGGGTAGGCTTTGCCAGCAAGAGTGAGGCTCTGCTCGCTTGCCTGAGCTTTTGCGATTCTTTATAGCTTTCTCCCAGTTTCGGGCTACGGGCCGGCCCGTGAGGACAAGGTAGGTCCAGTAGTGCCGTCCGGGTGACTTAATGCGACAAAGAGCAGGTACAGAGGTGAGGTTAGTCGCGCAGCTGTAAGCCGGCGCCAAGTGACGTAGCCCTGCGTCTCAAGTTGCGCTCTCCAAATTGCGTTAGTTATTTAGTAGTATGTCAGCCAATGTCCAGGACTAGTTTTGACACAGCTGTTCTTGTCTAATAACAGCCAGGCAGATTATGTGAACCATCTCTAAATGTCAAAAGGAGTTTTCACTTTGCAAGCGGGCCAGTGTTTCACGATTATTACGCGGGTTATCTTTCAATGAAATGTGTTTGCCCTCCACTCCACGTTATATTGAAATTGGAGCTTATTGTTGAATGTCACCGTTGTTCTTTTTATGCAGAAGATTTATGATGATGGTGTGTCTGGTGGCAATTTGTAATATCACGCTCAATATGAGAATGTTCACCTTAGGTCCTGGCAAAAGGGACAGCCAGCTAATGGTCTGTCTGCGCAGGGGCTGTTCTAATATTGTATATGGTATGCTATGTAAACAACTGAGGTCATGTTGCCAAATTCTACAATATCATCAGCATTTCTGCCAAGAACATAAATATTTCACTTTGATTGAACACAAAAGATGTCACTCTGTTTTCCTGAAGGATTAGATAAATCATTATCATTACCGTTGAGAGGCAGAGGTTTTAGACAATTTAGGTTGAATAGTGGCTCTAAATGACAATTTAATCATCAAAATACTTGTCAATTATTTTGGTAATCGATTAGTTGTCGATTGAACGAAAGTCGATGCTATGGAAACCTCTCTATGTGATATTAATCAGCTCAATGCACATATGGTATGGAACAGGAGTTACGAGTTTTATTCTTTTTAAAATGATATAGAAAAATAACAACCTATCCGA
This sequence comes from Syngnathus acus, assembly GCF_901709675.1. Lineage (NCBI taxonomy): Eukaryota > Metazoa > Chordata > Actinopteri > Syngnathiformes > Syngnathidae > Syngnathus > Syngnathus acus. Next base: position 12,225,791 of record NC_051095.1, on the reverse strand, counting down.
CTTTCACTTGGTCCCGTAGCCAACCGAGGAAATGCCCATCTTTAGTTCAAACATGCTATGAAATAAAATGCACAGCACCAAAGAACACAAAACCTCGGAGGCCTTAATATGTATATTTGCTTCTTTGTCTTTCCTAAAGGCTATGAACGTGTACTCTGTAACCCTCAGCGGCCCAGCGCCGTGGGGCTTCAGGCTGCAGGGTGGGAAAGACTTCAGCATGCCCCTCACTGTGTCAAGGGTAAGAATTTTTGGAAGTATTCAAATTCTTATTTCAATGAGATTCTTCGTAATGTCTGGCCCGTCGTGTGCTAAAAAACATATTATCGTCTACAGTCATGTGCTAAAGTCTTAACTCTCTATCTACCATATACTATACTGTATGTAGAGGCGTAACTGCTGAACGTTTATTAGCGTGTACTCTCAAGAGCGTTATCTGTGTCGACCCGACCCAAATCAATCATTTCAACTGTTTGTTGACACTGTTCTTGTTATAACATTAGCACTGTGGCAGTATGCCAGCTCCTTTGTTGACAAAAGAAGCACTTCCCATTTTTCTATTTACTCGCCTCTTATATAAAGTGTTAATATTTGGCATGCAGCAGATGTTATTTTGATTGGAGGATGACAATTGTTAGTTTTCAGTAGTCACAAGAACATGCTGTCATTTGTTTGCAAGCTCCTCTTGAGTGACCGTCTTGCAAATACTGTACTATCGAAGAGCACAGCAGCCACTTTCCAGGCCTTATAAGTGCACAAGGGCTTGCTTGCGCTCCCAATTTCTGAGTGGTTGCCAGAAAGCCGAGTGCTTGTGAAGGGACACACACAATGCTCTTTGCATGAGTCACACTATTTTGTAAGTGGGATGCCATTGAGGTGGAACGTCATCAGTCTTGTCGGGACACGTTTCCAATCTGCTCCGCTTGCTGGTTGGCATCACTATCAGAAACACCATCTTTCCCCCGGACTCATGACAAGATTGATTCGCTTCTTGCTAAACCAATGAGAAAGATGATTTCAAACAAAGATGTAGGGACGCTTAAAGTAATTTCAGTGCAGAAAGGCGCGAGCAATCTGCCTGCAGGCTTGTAGATGTTCTAAAAAGTGTGAGTAGTCAGTAGTTGTTATCTTTGTTAGCCAGTAGTTTTCCAGGGCCTCTGGCTCAGGAGTTATAAAGTGGTGACACGGTTTCTCTCATTTCCTGCCTGGCACTGTTTGCTCTCCTCAAGTGGACGGTGAATCATTCGACGTGGACGAAGGATGGTAACGGCTTTACCAAGTCTTCTTCTGGCACTGAATTCAAGTTGGATGAATTCAAGTGGGTGGTGTCAACATTTGTGCTGGCTGCTGAGATGAGTATTTGAAGCCAGACAGGGAGTTCAGAAAGAGAAAACAATGAAGCAGACGCAGAGTGACTGGACCAAAGGTTCTGCAAAATGCTGAAAATGATTGAAAGTGTCAGCTCCTGACAGATCAATGGGTTGAAATGTTGTTGTTGCAGTAAAGGTGAGATGGCAATTTGTGACTGCACAGTTAACTTATATGCCTAGTTTGCTTGTGTGATGGGCCCTTGTTTTGATAATTCCGTGCTACTCTATACATTTTAGAGTAAACTTGGAGGTTTGTGTGCCGCCTTGCTTTCCTTCCCCCTCTTGTTTGTGAGCCCGGGACACTATGCTTTCTCAGCATTCCTTACATTTTTCTTGCATCCACCCCGTCGCGCTGCCAGTAGACAATCCCTGCCTCCTTTTTTGTATCCAATACGTCTCCCACACTCATTTTGACCATATATTAACAAATATTCTGCACAATAGCAGTTCATATTTTCCTCATTTCTACACGTTTGACTGATTAATGATTGACTGTTGACAGCTTTCCAAAATGTAAAATTACTAGATTGAATGATTTAAACAACAAATGTGAATTGTTTAAGTCCAGCCATCTTTTCAAGGCATATATTAAATTAATAACAACTCATTAGTTCATCATTCTTCATTGGTCAATTCTCGTAACTTTCTTTGACAATAGAATTGGAAAGAAAAATAAAAACAAAACTGCATTATTAGACCATAAATATTAGCTCCGTGTCACACAATAAGAGAAGAATATGGTGCACATTAATCTTTGTCAGGAAAAAGAAAAATACTTGGTTGCGTGACCTTTAATTTTGTTCTTATTAATGGAGGTTCCATTGCACTTTAACAGCTTGGGACCAAGTTGACTCTTCACCTTAAACAATACAAAGCAACACAACGCGCTTGTGCTTCCTACTCTAACACTAAAAGAAAAAACAAAGGAGAGGAAAAGCTAAAAAAAAACCTTCCTCTCCCTTCTTAAAAATATTTCCTTTACACCCTAGTCGTCTTCTCACTACACCCTTTGAGTTCCTCTCAGCACTTTTTTGTTCTTGGCCTCATTATTTAAATATGAGTGGAAGCAGTTTCCAGTAAAGATTGACTTATTATGTCTTATAGTAGCTTCTACAATATTTCAATATCATTTCACAACTATTTCCCCGTAAACTCCTCAAATAAGCAATGTCGATTTCCTGTGAGTGTCCAAGCCAAAATGAGATCATTCCATTTATCATTTAATATATCGCCTAATCCTGTTGAGGGTTACAGGGAAACTCAAGTCTAACCCAGCTGACTCAAGGCGGGAGGCAGGGTACACACTGAACTCACCATGATGTCATTTAAAGGTTATTTTGACCCATTTAACAGTTTTCTCCTAGAGCTGTTCAAATCACCATCACACACCATTCGTTTACAGACCCTGGAAGTGAATTTGCCACTTTAGAATGTGGTCCTGTGGCCAAAGCAATTGGTATAAGGAAAGCAGTAGCACTCAGTCGCTAACTGATAAAGTGAAAAAAAACATTAGTTGAGGGTCATGTTTGTGTTTGGCCATCAGCTTGTTGTTAGTAGCCTTTGTGCTGGTTCACGAGGATGGCATAAATTGTTAGAAAATGAACACAAGAGGGCTTTCTCTATTCTAGGGCAGCGTAGTGATTCTCAATGGCAAAAAAAGCTATCATTGTCTCAAGCTGACATTTTTGTATAGAGATTTTGGGAGGTAGCTAATGTTTTCTCTTGGTAATGTGTAGTCACTAAAGGTTTTTGCGAAACAATTGAGCAAAGCAACTATGTTCACAAGAATTCAGACATGTAATCATTATAAACTTCAATACCATTGTGGCTGCTGATGAATGTGATCATTTTCCATCCAGTTTTTGTGGAACCCTTTCCAGATGAATTTGTGGAGCAAACTGTTGAGATAAACCATCTGATGTCTGGTCAATGTCTGAACTGATGACCATAATCTGATTGGTTTCTGGAGCGCTTTTCTTAAACAGCATATGTCGAGTTACCTCTCAATTTGATTTGACCTTGAGAAAATGGACATTTGGTGAAGTTACTTACATACAGCATATCCTCCACTTTATTGCTAACCAGAAAACTATCCAATAAAGAAGCATAATATGAAAATTGCAGTTTCTGTCCAAGTCAAGTCACAGTTGGGGGCAACGCCTCGGGAGTTTCTGCCCTAGATATTAAACCAGTGTAGCTGTATAAACATTTTGATAAGATGATTTGCGTCCTCCTGCGCACCATCTGCTTTTTTTGGGGGGGGTTTATCAGTGAACACATGTCCCGTCATCGGAAATCACATGTCTGGAGAAAATTACAGATGATGTCATGCCAATAAGCAAGTAAGGACACGTCGAATGTCTCACTTGCGCAGCTGGATGTGTCTGGATTCTTTCGCTTTGCTTCGGTGTCTGACATGTCAAGCATCTGTTTTTGGATCAGTAGCCTTAAAGCCTCTCTCGTACACTTGTGCAAAAGCAGCCCGTTGGAGGGCTGAATGAATATTTCACTACCTACCTAGGGGCGCGTCTCCTTTAGCAAAGTTGACTGTGAATTTGATTGCATTGTGAGGGGTGCAGTGGTGTTTTAAGGTGAGTTAGTGCGAGGTGTTTCCACTGCGCAATGCGGTCTTGTACTTAAAGGTTTGGTTACTCCTATCTCAGAGGACTATTTATGGATTTGTATCAGCTGCGCTGTGTGAATTATGTCAGGACAGACAGCCTCTCGGCCCGCAAATAGCTATGGAAATAATAAAAATGAGCAGGGGCCAAGTTACCCGGCCAATATACCTACAGTTGCAAATAAAAGTTCAGTGTGGAAAGAACAAGCCAAAGGATAGTTTTCAGCATCAGTCAACAGAAGCACTTGAATCGCGTATTTTAGACCTTGCGCCTGGAAAGGCTCCCGAGGCCTTGAAACTTGATCTCCTTGCAAAACACCTTGCTCTGAAAGGCAAAAATGATCATTGAATAAAAGCCTTACAATAATAACATCATTTATTTGACACGAACCGCTATTTGAGAGTTATGGCATTGGTTTTGCACATGTCGCTCCGCTAATTTCAACACGATGGATCTGCCATGCATGCGACACGCTTGCATCGTTGTTGAAGCTCCTCGCTTCTCGTGAGCCACTATCACAGTGCAAGTTACATTCTGAAACATGGTTTCCACTGTCCGTCGCCATATTTACAAACTGCTGGGGAGATAGTGTTTCCGCCCTCCCCAACCAACCAAAGACCTGAGGACAGCAACTTTAGGTGCTGCCATCTCAAGTGGGGGAGCAGCTGCATTCTAAACCTGAGCCAGCAGCACAGGTGTCTGTGTCCATCACCGATGCCGCCATCCATGAAAACAACCTTTGCTGACTTTACAGCGTCAATATTTTATTAGCTCACCAACCGACCAAACTCTAGTCCAGCAACTTTTTAGTTAGTGACATTATTTGCCTTGAAATTTTAACATATTTGTTAATATTTAAAATATCAGCTTTTATTATTATATAATTTGAGCACAAATAAAATGATAAAATAACTGGGCCATTATTATTTGATGAATAATCAGTAAAGATATGCTACACTGAATTTAGTCTTGAAAATCAGTTCCTTTACTGGTGAGTATTTGAATTCATGGCAGTTATCAAATAATAGTTTTTTTTCTCAGAATAAAAATATTATGAAGTATTAATTTTGGCACATTTTGTGAATTTACCGTCATGGTTCCCAAATTTCATTTTTTAAATTTTTTTAGATTTTTGGTTTTGATACAAATGTGTGGCAGCTGTAGCTCAGGCAGTAAAGCAGGTCATTCAGAAACCAGAGGGTTGGCAATTGGAACCCACCTCTGTCCGTGCCACGTGTTATTGTGTCCTTGAGCAAGACACTTTACACACCTTGCCTCAGGGACTACAGATGAAAACTAGCCCCTTGGCTAATTCTGATGCATCTACAGAAATGTTCATTGATGTATACTCCCCCTGTCAAATAAACAAATGAAATAAATAATTGATCCTTCTGTGTCACTGACAATGTCCTTACTGTTAATGAAAATGACCAATATGCAAAATAAGATGATAAACATGAATCTTTTGAAATGTACAACTATTTAGTATTTTTTACCTGTAATATCCCAAATATCCACTTCAGACTTTTATGCTTTTTGGGCCAGTTGCTACTTAATTTAGGCACATTATACACACATTGGGCACAATTTTAGGTGATGCAATGAGATCACATGGAGGGCACTGTAGCACAAATGTGACTTTTGCAAGCACTTCTCAGCATAGTGCAGTGCAGTTCCAGACTGCTGTAACCACAATAATAAAGGCAACATGCCCTGTTAGTACAAATTAAGCTGTTAAGGCAAAATAATACAAAAAGTACCTGTACTTGCTCTCATGACATTATGCAGGTGGTACCAGCACATTGTAGTCTAATAGGTGCTCAGGAATGCACGGGCTGGTGAGGGAAAATTGCAGTAATGTGGTTTTGATGCGGGGAGTTTTTATGGGCTCAGTCAAGAGGTTTGCATCTGTAACAGTTCCGACCAGGGCTTACAGAATATGTTGCTAATGATTTAATTTACATCAAATTACTTTTACGAGCTATTGTGGCAGTAAACGGGGAGGCCAGACTGTGTCTGTCAGCAGGGAACCTCAGTGCTTCAAAAGACGGTGCCTCCTTTCAGAATATGTCACAACTGTCAGTCATTGTTATTTTTTACCATAGACGATTCATAAATGTTTGATTAAAAACTCGACAAGCAGTTTCTTTTTTTAGTCTAGCTCATGACTTCCAGACGAGGCCAATCAAAGGCAATTAAAGTGATGTTTTAACTTAATTGTAAAAGAAGAATTGCCTCAGAGGAAAGCATTCCTTCTTATTTTTAGCCTTATCATGCTTTGATTTAAGTCAGGCAGTCTTTGCGGGGCGCACTGTGGAGCTGTCATGGGTTTACTGACGGCATTACCTCCTTGCTCGCACAAGTGTTTATGTTTAATGTGCAGAATCAAAGCAGCGAGCGTGATAGCTTAGCTGAACATGGCAGAAAACTATTGATTGAACTGCTGAGTCCTCTGAGCTCCCGACGAGCCAACATCTGCAGGGATCCGTGACACCAGCGAGTAATCCTAATGGGGTTTTGCCTTAAATCCTGGTGCAGGCTCTCTTATCTGATGCCACTTTGTACTTCACTTATCAGTGCATTTGACACAGGGATCGTGTTTCATTAAGCCACACGGCCAAGCTGACAGGGGCCTTACTAAACCTGATTTGACGTCTCTCCCCTTTGTAGCCGCCGTTTCAGTGGAGACGGCAGGCAGGCCGGGATTATAGATTGTGTCTTTTCTTCCTGTTTGTAATGAGACCTCGTTGACAAAACGTCTGCCCCGAGAGGATGATGTCACCGTTTTGTCAGTGAAACTGGTCAGAGACTTACCTGTCTGCATGGAAATAACGACATGGCTATTCCAGTAAATTATGCCATCACATGAGGCATGTGGTGGCTGTCTGAGGCTTTCAAGGGCTGCTTTCATCATCGGTTGTCACATCTGCGCTGAATCATGGGATGACTGATGACATCACGGTTTTCCCCTCATTGTGCTGAGTGAAAGAAATATCTCTCCTGCCTTGTCTGACTGTACATACACGCTCCCTGAGTTGCTTATTAGGTGTCATTAACAAACAGGAAATCACTGTCAGCCCAACATGACTTTTGGATTCATATTTTTTGTTTTTGGCATCCCCCCACATTGAGCCTGTCATAAAGAAATGAGATAATGGTTTGTAATTTAGGGGTTGTGTATGCTATTTTCAGATGAAAATCAAAACACTCATTGAGATGCTTGGATCTGGATGTAGATTTTTTTTTCAAGCAGCAGGCTTATTTTCTTCCAGAAATGTGTCTGTGAATACAGGAGTATTCAAGACAGGACTGTGGGGGGATGTCACAAGCAAAACAGCAGGGCTTTTGTCGTGTTTTTTTTATTTTTCTGTAAAATATACACTTTGTACAATATTAATGGATTCCACTGAGTCATGGACTTCAAATCTAAAGCCACACAATGCCGCTTACTATTGGAGTGAAGTGAATGTATAGTGCGCAGTCCCTTAGTTAGTTAGTTAGTTAGTTAGTTAGCTAGTTAGTTAGTTGAGTTAAATAAGTGATGTTGACATTGCTCAAAACCTTTTCTGTCCTGTATTCTCTCTTCCAGCTGACCCCAGGCGGGAAGGCAGCTCAGGCTGGTGTCGGGGTCGGAGACGCGGTCGTCTCTATTGATGACCTCAATGCCGAGGACTTGACCCATGTGGAGGCCCAAAACAAGATCAGAGCAGCATCCAATTCACTCACTCTCACTCTCAACAGGCAAGTCAGTTTGCAAAGAGATGCAACAAGGAATTAATTTGACTCTTTCTACATCAAGTACATCGCACCTCACTACTACACATTCATATCCACTTTATACTCTTCTGGATATCACTATGCCCTTAAAATGTGTAGTAGTATGTAAGATAAACTCACCAATTGCAGCATTAAACCCACAGATGATAGTGTGATACAAGTCAAGGGTACACCAAAAATTTTGTTTTACAAAGTATAAGTGTTTGGTTGGAATTGCAATTAATAGAGAGGTATTCATTTAACAATATAGTTCGCAAGTCATCGCCAAGTGCATGCAGTGGCAGTTGTCCCACTGAGTCCTGATTCGTAAAAGTACACAGTATATAGATTAATGCACTTTGTTGAAGAGCCCGAGCCAGAAAATGTTTTTGTTTTCAGTTGTTTTAATGAAAAGTAGTTGACCTTCATACGAGCAGCACTTAAGAATTGCCCATCTAGATTCTGCCAAGAATTACTGACTGAAAGATTATGTCTTCAGAGTGCTAAGCAAAAAAGATTCACAGGCTGCTTCATTAAAAAGGGAAAAACACAAGACCGCCCAAAGGAAAACAGAGTGTTTTGAGGTCTGGATAAAATGAGAAAGTATTGACTTGTCAAGTCATAAACATGAGCTGGCGTACTGTCAGGAGACTCATTTAGATTTTGTGATCCCCTAAAAGTTCAGAAGCTGTGATCACAGCTGTTGCTCTGCCCCTACCCCTCACCTCCTCCTCCCAATCTCTCTTTGGGTTTGTCTGCCAACACACTGGGGCTGATATGTACTGACAAATCTTTCACTATGATTCCCTTTGATTTTCTAGATAGCGGAGCCAGAACTTCAAATAGTTTCAGTCTTCCATTCTCGTGCATACAATTCAAACATAGAATCTATTCCCCCAAAGGATCAACAGCAAAAATTGAACAAATCCATCTGAGGGTCAGAATAACTCCTGCCTAAAAGGTTTTAGGGTAATGGAAGTTTATGGAGGACCAAAAGAATTCAACAACACTGGCTTTTAAATCAACATGTTGCCCTCCACTATTGTCATTATTAAAGAGGAAGACAGGCAAACACTTCCCAGAGAGAAATAGTTGCCAGTTGTGTTTGCTCACAAATACATCCGATCTTTTGTGCTTGGAGAGGAGGCCACCCGATGAGTGACGGTAGCCTCTATTTTCTTTGTTTAATGTCACTGATGACCTTTTTTGTGGTTTTGGGTCAATCCCCAATTTTTATTTGAATAATAAATATTTATTCCGTTAACATCTTTTCATGAATGGATCCAAATAAAATCACGGTGCTGTTAGTTTGTATAGTATCTATGTGTAACAGTAAACGCAGTATGATTGTGAAAATTATATACTTGTAACAGTGGTGGTCTCATTTTAAAAACATCCAAGTTTTCCATGAGCTAAGCCATTAATTGATTCGTGAAATGAGGTCAAATGATCTCATGGAGCTCAAACTCCTTTTTTTCAGTCTCATGGGTCAAACTCAACCCAAGCAAAGTCATTCCCCCCTAAAAAACACAAATCATCTCCACATATTTTCCTCACCTGTGTTGAATAAAAATCTCAAGACAGTGATGACACATTTTTTCCACAAATAACGCGTGGCTCATCAAATTTTGGTTCAGTTCTAGGACAGCCGGGGTGCTCCAGCATTGTGAACGTCACGTTGATATGTCGACATGTGGCTATGCTCTGCTGGCTGCTCACTGTATCTGCTGTCATCCAGTCTTTAGCACCTTCTAATCAGGGCTTGGAACAGGCCTAACATAAGCGGTTATTCATCCCTCCTTCCTACAGGAAGAAGCCATTGTTTGCATTTGCAGCCCCTCACAATGTTGCAACATGCAAGGTGATTCACATTGTAACCTTTTATAGCTTTGTGTCAGTGGTGCTTTGGTATGAGATAAGACGTTTAGATGAACTTTGGCACGCCACTCGGTGAAGGCAAGGCAGAAATATGCAGCCTGGGGTTAAAGTTAAAACTTGTGGCGCATTTGAGTTGAGTGGGTGATGATGCTGACAGCAATGTTTAACATTTCATCGTAGAAAATAAATAAAAATGTCTACGTATCACTCCTGCAGATATCGACCTTGGTATTGGAGTGTACGCTAGGATGCAATATTGGCATTGTATCAGAAGTGAAAAAGTTGTTTAATGGATTTAATGGAGGACTACAGGAATCAAAAATATCTACTTTTGAAAGGCTGAAATTCTGGGAATTTCAACAGTTTTAAGTAGTTAAACCAGGTCTTTAAACATTGAATTGATTATCAAGATTTGACTATTGATTAGTTATCGATTAATCACTGCACCCTTGATTCTATCTGTTGGTCTATTTAGTCACTATAGGATGTGTTATTATCTTCATACCATTAATCATTTTGACTTTATCGATATATATTTAATTTTAAAACTTTGTGTCATAATTTCTTTGTATTTCTTTTCACAATGAACACAATTGATGTGTTTTATGTTGGCGCACGGCACGGAGGTTGGACCTAATTTATGTTCCCATGGTTTCTCCACAGAAATGTTAAAGTCGACAGCGAGCAGAAGGTAAGCCTTTATTTGTCCGTCGTTTCTACTCACCACATGTGCGGAAGCAGTTTGTTACATACTAAACGGCCTTGATTGAGACTTTCTGTAATTGGTGCTCACATTTGACCTGGTGTCACTTTGGCTTTAAACTAATGTGATTCGCCCGAGTCACCTGTCAGGTTCTGACAGCGTCCAGAGGCTGCAGATTAGCAAAGCATCAGCGCGCGACTGAATCACTTCGCCGGACGGAGCGGCATGATTGATGCTTTGGAATTTTCTGTCTTTTATTTGTTGCGCAATGCCTTACATGCCTCCCTGATACCAGACTAAAAGTGACTGTGACACATTTAGTTTTGCTCTCACGTCTCTTAAGAGCCACTTGGCTTCCTGATTGCAGTTTGAAAAGCACAGTGGTGTCGTGAACTACCTTGTGCTGTGCTCTGTTATTAGAGCAGCAGCTGGGACGTGATACCACAAAGTCAATGCTGCATTTTAGCGGCTATCCTTTTCAGTTCGTGTAGAACAGTAATTGCAAAATCTATTTTATGTGTGACAATTTCTCATGTTGAACACTTTCATTTTATCATTTGTACTACACAAATAAATTGCATGGCTCTTGAGCACGTGTTCGTTGTGCAGGAAAACGGCTGCAGGCTTTGTGTAAGTTAGTCATTTGTGTGGAGAAGCTATGAGGCTTCGATTAAAGTTCAGTCAAAGAAATGACATTTTTGTGTGCCTCAAACGTCTAACTGCATGTTGTGTGCTGTGCTGCATTGTCTTCCTCTCTTACCACTACGTAGGACCCACGCGCCAAGGCTAGCGTACTGCCAACGTACTCCTTTGCCCCGAGCACCACCATTAACAAGATGGCGAGGCCTTTCTCAGCAGGGGGCGCTAGCGCAGGACCTGTCATAAAGCCCGTGGCCTACTCACCTAAACTTAATACGCCTCGCTCTCAGGGCCGCGCCGGTGTGCTGCAACCACAGAACGGGTAGGTGCAGTAAACAACTAACCATCTTGCAGTTCTCGTCAAAATGACCACATCAAGTACTTATTTTTCCCCTCTAACCTCACACCCAATTGCTGCAGACTTTGATCTAAGGCAACTTTTATCTCAGTTAGGGTTTGCCTGTCCTGGCTTTACATGGAACTTATGTCCAGGAATCGGTAAAGAAATGTAACATAAACCACTTTTATGGGCCTCTGATGTGTCTTTGAATTTTAAGTATCCTCTCTTCACATAGATCTCAACTCAAGTGTGACATTATCAAAAGTTTCCATTCTGTCAGGCTTTTTAAATACTTTCTTTACATTTTTTTTAAAGTCATAAACTTATGGATATGTACTAAATAACTTTGGTACAACTGAAATTATGTCATCCAACCGCAGCCAAGTCAAAATAATAGAGAGGCACTGGATCCAGTCATGTCTTTAAATAGAATGGACATTTAACTATACTTTTTTGATACTGTGGACAAACTCAATCAATCAATCAATCAATCAATCAATCAATCAATCAATCAATCAATCAATGATGAGATGGATGAATCTCATCAATCAATGATGATATGGGTGAATCTCCTTTGTGTGTTCTGAACTCCCTTTTCAATGTTAGTTTTGTATTAAGTAGAATAATGCTGCCAAGAGAAGTTCATCCAGGGCTGTATGGACGGTGATTTTCTTTACACCACTATCAACTGTAGTTGCTGCAGCTAAGTAGCGCTCTCATTTTGCCTGAACTGCTTCAAGATGAAATGAATCATCAGTCAGTTCCACACAATCACAATGCTTCTCAGCAATCGGTGAATCAGTTTTCATGGCCACCCTTAAAGGGACAGTGTGTAGAGTTTTTCCCCATCTAGTTGTGAAGTAATAGAATGAACGGCCTAAGTTTAAAGTGCAATTACTAGACCTACAATTATACAAAAAACATGTACATTTATGTCATAGAACATACAATTTGATTTGCACATTATTGAAATTTATAGTGGGGGTTTAAAATGAACATAGACAAATTACAAAATTCTACACAATGTCCCTTTAATTTTTAATCACGTGGAACAGGGCTATAAATCATCATAGCGTGTCCTTGGTGACCCCTAACTAGTTGGAATAATTTGGGTCACAGTAATGCGACTTCAGCCACCAGTGGCAGATGTGCCGTGACGCTCCGTGTTAGCAGCCATACACCACTTTAGAACTTTGGTGCTGGATTATTTAAGTAGTCTGTCTCACTGGATTGCTCCTCATAGTTGAAGTGTGGCGGAATTGCATTCCTGCGGCATTGGCGCATAACGATAACAACGTGACTAGTTTTGATGAAGACGTCACCGGTTCTGCCTAATGTCGAACCGTCCTGTTATTCAAACATGTTCACTTTGTGTATAGAGCACTCAATTGCTGTTCCAGACAGAATCACAGCACAAGATGACAACATGAGAGTGACTGCGACACTGCAGAAATCCTGTGTTTGAGCCAGCGCCAAAGCCATTTACATAACTCTGGAAAAGCATTTGCCTACGTGGCTGAGTGGATCGGAATGACGACTGTTTTTGTGCCAAATCATTAAGGCTCAGTGTAACAATAGGTAGGCCTGACAGCCGCACAATGCCGTCTTTCTCTCACAGAGCCCACTGACAATAAAAGCATGCCTCTGCTTAACTCTTTGCATGTTTGCTGCTTTCTGATGATGGTATGCACAAACTCTCTTTACCCCACTCCCTCAAAATGCCACTCTGATGACAATTTCTTTTCTCTTTTTGTTTTTTCCTCATTTCCCTTGACTGTGCAGCTGGAGATTCTTGAAAAGTTAGTGCATTTTCTTCTTTCTCTCTTCCTTGTTTAAAATCATGACATATACACATTGGCCACAATATTAGGTGTGCATGACCTCCAATACAAAACTTCTGCCATTTCAAATATAAAAATGCTGAGTTTTGCTGCTGTCTAAGAGGTATTACTTTAAAAAATATGTTTATTAATGTGGCAATTTTTGCTGTTTGATGAAATATTAAGATTGTGCTCAGTATTGTGCAATACCAAAACCGAAAAAATATCACATTCTTATGAGACTAAATTAGTAATAGTCATAATGTTCTGAGAATAATGTTGTAATGTATGCAATGTATAATAAGAAAAATATTTAATAGCATATTATGAGAATTATCAAGTGTGTCAAATATTCTCACACTGACATAAATGCAGCAGTCTGTACCCAACTAGATTCCCTTCATGTCCCTTTATTAAATTACAGCATTATTTTATAAAATTATAACTTTACTCACCATTATTTTTTACATTATGCTTCTAATTCCCATGCTCGTAAATGCTTTTGTAACACAGATTTTATTGCAGATTTTTTTGGTTTATTTTTGCTTTTAAATATTTGTAATACAAATTTTTCAGGGCAACTACAACAATGAGCATATTGATAAAATAATGTTTCTTCAACAGTGTAGCTACCAAACTAATCTTCTAATCTCTATAATCCTTTGAAATGGCAGAAGTAATTTTACTAAAGATCATTACAATTGTGTAGGTGTCCCTAATGCTATTGCTGACTGAGTTATTATAGATTTTCAGTCTTCAACAAGAATATATACATACATCCCGGTGTTTTTTCCCGCTGATTCATCATCGCAGCGTTTCCCAACCTCTAGTGAGCCAAGGCACCCAAAGTATAAAAACTGAAACTAAAAGTGAGGTGCTCTTCCCGATTAACGTACATATGTACAGCTGGTTTTTAAAGCAGTGTTTCCCAACCTTTTTTCATTCACGGCACACCTTTTCATTGGAAAAAATCTCGAGGCACACCACCAACAAAAATCTGTTAATTGTTACACCAGCTTCTATATTAAAATCAGTTATATTACAACAAAAGACATAAAGTTCTATTCCTATATATGTATGGAGAGTCGAATAATTGAATAAAAATAAATACTAAATAATCTTTAAATTGTATTTCTTTTGTAAATGAAAGTGACAGTTTTTGAAAAAAGGTTTTAGACAGTGTAAAGGAATAAACTATTGAAAGTGATTGTGATCAAAATCCAAAAGAATCAATATGGCTTTGTTTACTGTTTTAGACTAGCTCTATATAATATTGCAACATTAAGAACAAAGTCACTTTTAAAGACGCTCTGCTGTTCTGACAGCGGCTGAGTGGCTATCACGGTCGAGGTGTCTCGACTTGACTGTGTATTTTACGTTGGTGAAAAATGAACAATCCAGGTTCTCCCGTTGAACTACTCTGATTTCCATCGGACCGAAAACGCACCACAGCCGTCATAGTGTCACTGTTAGTAAAAGCACACAGCAACTAGTGATGTGCATTCCAGTTCTATTAAGTGAATTGAATCTTTAGAATCAGTTCATTCAAAAGAGTCGTTCAAACGGATCGTTCAACGAATCGTCCCCCCCACACACGCACACACTGAACAGGAAGTTGCGTCACTGACTCGTCTCGTTCGTGAACGGGAAATTACGTCACTGAGTAGTAAATCCCTCCTTCATCTATCGCTCGCTGCTGATTAGTCGTTCGCGAAGATTCACGAGTGAGTGACAGACAGCATTGCTGCTATACCAGCCAACACACGTTATGCCGACATTGATGTTTTCATTTTGTATTTGTTGGGTTATGGTTGATGGTGTTATTATTCCGAATGTGTTTCGTTCTTTTTTCAGTTCATATGACTTCAACCGGTAGGGGTCGGTAATGCGCATCGAAGCTGGTGCCACCTCGCCGTAACGAAGAAGAAAATGACGTAACATCCCGTTCAAGAACGAGTTGTGAATTGCATTTCCCGTTCACTAACTGAACGGATCTGTGAGTGAACGAGTCAGTGAGTGAGTGATTTGCATTTCCAGTTCATCGCGTGAACGGATCAGTGAGGGAACGAATCCTGACTTTCCCGTTCGCGAACGAGTTAATGGGTGAACTGCCTTCCCGTGCATCAACGGATCAGTCAGTGTTGCGTCTCCTGGCGTGTAAGCCAGAATGTAGATTTACGATTTGCCAAGGAAAGAAAGAACCACTCACTGAAACACCCCTTCTTTTATGCACGTTTTCTCCAAGCTAACGGCTAACTTTATTGCATGAAGGGATGCGCCGTTATGCAACAACGGGGAGATTATGCTTCTCTTTGGGTAATCTTGATTTTATAACACTTGTAGTAGTTTTTAAATAACGTGTATGCATATATACGCCTAAATATTGTTATCCAATATATCTAGTGCAATTTCACATTAGATTGCTGGTTTGAAATTTACTTTTAATATTATTATTATTTTCAAATAAACATTTATGTTAAAACTTGTCTGGTGTTTTATTCCTTGTTTTTTTATTCGCCAATTAAAACATAAAAATCAGACATTTGGTTAACTGCTTTGTATGACAATATGTGTAGGTACACCTCATGGACACTTCAATAGGTACACTACACGAGGTTAAAAAAAAAAGAATAAATAATTAAAGGGGTAATTGCACAATAACAGCACATTTGTGCACATTCCCTCACCTGGGATCGAACCAAGGTCTTACCACGCAAGAGCCCATGTCATTACCCAGTCAGCTATTTCGACCTGGAAGACTGCGGTCGTCTACACTGTTTTGTACGAGTGATGTGCATTCCAGTTTATTATTCCAGGCCACTTTATTAGGGAAATATCATGGTCAAAGGTCACAGGTGTCAAGCTCTAGTCCTCGGGGCCGCGTTCCAATATGTTTTCAAAGTGACCCTCGTTAAGCGCATCTGCGTGAAAAGTTTTTGGTCACTTTCACGTTCCGCAGGAGCTAAAACTTTTCACGCAGGTGCACTTAACGAGGGAATCACACGGACACTCCATTAGGTACACCGCCATTTTCAAGTGTACCTAATAACAGGCCACTTTATTAGGGAAATATCATGGTCAAAGGTCACAGGTGTCAAGCTCTAGTCCTCGGGGCCGCGTTCCAATATGTTTTCAAAGTGACCCTCGTTAAGCGCACCTGCGTGAAAAGTTTTTGGTCACTTTCACGTTCCGCAGGAGCTAAAACTTTTCACGCAGGTGCACTTAACGAGGGAATCACACGGACACTCCATTAGGTACACCGCCATTTTCAAGTGTACCTAATAACAGGCCACTTTATTAGGGAAATATCATGGTCAAAGGTCACAGGTGTCAAGCTCTAGTCCTCGGGGCCGCGTTCCAATATGTTTTCAAAGTGACCCTCGTTAAGCGCACCTGCGTGAAAAGTTTTTGGTCACTTTCACGTTCCGCAGGAGCTAAAACTTTTCACGCAGGTGCACTTAACGAGGGAATCACACGGACACTCCATTAGGTACACCGCCATTTTCAAGTGTACCTAATAACAGGCCACTTTATTAGGGAAATATCATGGTCAAAGGTCACAGGTGTCAAGCTCTAGTCCTCGGGGCCGCGTTCCAACAAGTTTTCCAAGTGACCCTCGTTAAGCGCACCTGCGTGAAAAGTTTTTGGTCACTTTCACGTTCCGCAGGAGCTAAAACTTTTCACGCAGGTGCACTTAACAAGGGAATCACACGGACACTCCATTAGGTACACCGCCATTTTCAAGTGTACCTAATAACAGGCCACTTTATTAGGGCAATATCATAGTCAGAGGTCACAGGTGTCAAGCTCTAGTCCTCAGGGCCGCGTTCCAACATGTTTTCCAAGTGACCCTCGTTAAGCGCACCTGCGTGAAAAGTTTTTGGTCACTTTCACGTTCCGCAGGAGCTAAAACTTTTCACGCAGGTGCACTTAACGAGGGAATCACACGGACACTCCATTAGGTACACCGCCATTTTCAAGTGTACCTAATAACAGGCCACTTTATTAGGGAAATATCATGGTCAAAGGTCACAGGTGTCAAGCTCTAGTCCTCGGGGGCTGCATTCCAACATGTTTTCCAAGACCTTTGACCGCTTGATTACCACTGTTATTAGGTACACTTGAAAATGGCGGTGTACCTAATGGAGTGTCCGTGTGATTCCCTCGTTAAGTGCACCTGCGTGAAAAGTTTTAGCTCCTGCGGAACGTGAAAGTGACCAAAAACTTTTCACGCAGGTGCGCTTAACGAGGGTCACTTGGAAAACATGTTGGTACGCGGCCCCGAGGACTAAAGCTTGACACCTGTGACCTTTGACCATGATATTTCCCTAATAAAGTGGCCTGTTATTAGGTACACTTGAAAATGGCGGTGTACCTAATGGAGTGTCCGTGTGATTCCCTCGTTAAGTGCACCTGCGTGAAAAGTTTTAGCTCCTGCGGAACGTGAAAGTGACCAAAAACTTTTCACGCAGGTGCGCTTAACGAGGGTCACTTTGAAAACATATTGGAACGCGGCACCGAGGACTAGAGCTTGACACCTGTGACCTTTGACCATGATATTTCCCTAATAAAGTGGCCTGTTATTAGGTACACTTGAAAATGGCGGTGTACCTAATGGAGTGTCCAAGTGACGTCACAGATCAATTCATTTCGATTCTTTTGAACAAATATTTTGAGTGAACCGATTCTAAAGATTTTCACTTAACTGGAATGCACATCACTAGTACAAAACAGTGTAGACGACCGCAAGCTTCCAGGTCGAAGTAGCTGACTGGACAATGACATGGGCTCTTGCTCGGTAAGACCTTGGTTCGATCCCAGGTGAGAGAATGTGCACAAATGTGCTGTTATTGTGCAATTAACCCTTTAATTATTTATTCTTTTTTTTTAACCTCGTGTAGTGTACCTATTGAAGTGTCCATGAGGTGTACCTACACATATTGTCATACAAAGCAGTTAACCAAATGTCTGATTTTTATGTTTTAATTGGCGAATAAAAAAACAAGGAATAAAACACCAGACAAGTTTTAACATAAATGTTTATTTGAAAATAATAATAATATTAAAAGTAAATTTCAAACCAGCAATCTAATGTGAAATTGCACTAGATATATTGGATAACTATATTTAGGCGTATATATGCATACACGTTATTTAAAAACTACTACAAGTGTTATAAAATCAAGATTACCCAAAGAGAAGCATAATCTCCCCGTTGTTGCATAACGGCGCATCCCTTCATGCAATAAAGTTAGCCGTTAGCTTGGAGAAAACGTGCATAAAAGAAGGGGTGTTTCAGTGAGTGGTTCTTTCTTTCCTTGGCAAATCGTAAATCTACATTCTGGCTTACACGCCAGGAGACGCAACACTGACTGATCCGTTGATGCACGGGAAGGCAGTTCACCCATTAACTCGTTCGCGAACGGGAAAGTCAGGATTCGTTCCCTCACTGATCCGTTCACGCGATGAACTGGAAATGCAAATCACTCACTCACTGACTCGTTCACTCACAGATCCGTTGAGTATGTGCCGATGCCACAACATGAAATCTCAAGATTCTCCGATTTGCCACGCATGCACGATTAGCAAGTGGCTGACCAGGCCTTGCGCTAACTGACCTGTGGTTTGGCGATCCTGTTTACAATGCACTCGTTATTTAATGTTGGACAATTTCCCACGGCACAGCTGAACATCTCTCACGGCACACCAGTGTGCCGCGGCACACTGGTTGGGAAACACTGTTTTAAAGTCCCAATGTGCTCTCGGAGACTGTGAGAATTGTTTCTCAACACCATATTCTGCTATCATAATTGCCATCTGTCCACTCACTGTTAATCAATTTCTTTTGTTTTGGTTTGTTCTGTAGGGTTGAACCTAACTTCTTTGATATGTGCCAGTCATCCAAGTAAGGGGCCTGTGCATGCCAATTGTTTTGTTAGTGTAAGTGTGGCTTTAAACCAGGCTAGATTTATATTTAAGGCAGTTAGTCGGGTCAGATATGTTTGAATTAAAAGCCTTTTGGCCCACATTCCTAACATTCCCATGAGTTGACGCATGATCGGTGCTGGATGACCTTGGTTCAAGATGACCTGATTTTGTGGTATTTGTGAATAGGCGGTTCGTAGTTTTGGGGGGTTTGTTTAACGATGCCCGCTGTGTGCCGCCGGTTATGCTTACGTTAGGCACGACCTCAGGATGGAGAACGTGCCCTGTTTTATCCCCAACGACCGCAGCAAAAAGAGGTTGATCCAGGACACCGAGGATTGGCAGCCTCGCACTGGTACCACCCAGTCACGCTCCTTCCGCATCCTGGCCCAGCTCACTGGCACTGACTTCAGTAAGTCCGGGAGCAGGCCTGGCATGTCTACATTGAATAGTGATGGACTACTCGTTTGAGCGTTTAACTGAGTACATTGTGATTAGATTGTGTTGGCACTCAGTGAGAGCAAACTAAAAAGGAACAATAGATTTGATTCCATGCCTGGAAAACAGGAGCCAAATAACAGCTACGCACACTGCGTTTTGATATTGTCACTCTAGGATTGTCCCCCATATTACTGTCAAATAGTCTAGTACTGAAATACTCAAGTATTCCAATAATTGGTATAATGCTTGAAACTTTGAAAATGTTTTGAAATTCATTTTTATCTAAACTTCCACTGTCTGTCGCTATTTGTAGACACACTATTGTGATCTTGTCTGTTTTTGCAAAGGAAGATTTTATTTTTTTACAGCATAAAAAAAAGTCTCTTTAAAAGCTAATCCAAAATAGATTTTTTTTTCACATTCCTAAGGATCTGGCCAACCTTGAAAGATCATTTCATCCCACAGTACATCAATTTGCCTTTAGAGAGTGTAAGGACACCCTGCATTCTCTTGAACCTAAGCTTGTAATAAAACAAGTAAAGTAGACTTCTTGTTTCTCATCGATGTAGAGTGCACTCTGAGTTCTTTTCAGACTTGCACTAAGTTGTCTACATTTTGTTCTGTTGGCTAAGCTTTGTCTTTGACTGGCACCATAGGAAGAATTAAGCCTTTCTGACCGGTTAACTTTGAACGCATTCCATGCAAATTGTCTAACTAATTGTTGCATTGATACTGAAAGTGTGCACAGCACTACCTTTGTTCTTTTAATGATTTTTGTCACAGTAGTCATTGTAATATAAACAGCAACTGTTTGGACAGATACACTCCTGCATGAGACAATTAAGAGAGGCCATTCAAATTTGGTGCACTTCTGTACCTCACTGAGTGACATTCTCTTGATTTGGGTTCTTTATAAACATAGCAAACCCCAATCTAAGTGGCCCAAGTCCTAAGCACAATGCAAGCTATCATATCAAACACTTGACATGAGGAACCTAGTAATTTCCAAGAACACCACCATCTTATTTACTATTGACTCATCCATTTTTTTTTATAGTAGGTGTGTGTCACTTTTACTAAAGTGTGTGTGTGTGTGTTTCTTGGATCTCGCAGTGCAGGACCCGGATGATGAAACCATGAAGAGGGCCAGGTAAAGCCTGGGTGTGGTTCATAGTGGTTGAGCGTTTCTTTGATTGTAGACTAGTTTAGTAAGCACCTTTCTGCATGTGTGCAGGCTTTTAGTTTGACCTTTTTGTTGGACCAACAGCATCAATTTGTAATTGATTGTGCATGAGACTGCAGCCCATCTAGTGTGTTTGTGCATTTCACCCATCTTGTCTCTTGGTTCTTCTCATATAAGATATCTGCTTCTGTCCATTTGTTCCTCTCTTCCTTGCGGCCAGGGAAAAGTTCCTCTCTGAGATTCAGAGCCCCCGCTATACCCGTCTGAGAGATTGTCACCACGACAGGTCGGCTCGCGCCCTAAATATCAAATCCTGAACGACACGGCATGCCGAGCTTGCTAGACATAGCTGCACCTTCAAGACGACGAAGACGACAAAGATAGCCAACCATCGGTGGCAGATAACTTTAAGACACAGACAGGGTGGTTTTTGGTGAGTGACGGGGGGGTCCATAACTAGACATAACTTAGCCAGCATAAAGTTTTAAGTGGAGCGTTGCAAACTGAGCCAAGTGTGAAGATCAGTCAATCTGACTGAGCTAGCTGGGAGGAACTTGTGGAGCGGGGGGGTCTTTGAGTGGGAAGTAGCGTACCTGTTTGATTCTCCCGCATTCACTCTCGTTACTTCTCACTGAGTTTTCATTTCTGATCATCTCATCTTGTATGTGTCTCTAAACATTAAGAACAAAACCACAAAGCTGTATCTGACTCCTTCCCCCCCCTTTGCTGTCATAAGAAATACAAAACATCTAACAAAAACATCATCTTGCAGTTCTCTTATTTCTTGCTTTGCCTTTCTTTCAAGTTTCCATCTTTCTTTATGCAAACTGACATCTTTGCATCTCATTTGTTGGCGTTGAGCGCAGCCTCACGGTGAGCTCACCTTGTCCAGGCTTGACTTGATAGGGCGTCTGTTCACACTTTACACTTTTATTGCCTCATTGAGAAAATAGTTGTGCAATTACTCATGAAAACTCAAACAAACATGCAAGAACATGCGTCATTGAACAACGTCTTGGTAAGAAACCGCAACTTGTGGTCTAACATTAACTTTCGAGACATAAATAAAGAAGTGGAATATAAAAGCTGGTAATGCTCCAAATCTATTTAAATCCGTTTAATTTGTTCAGTTGAAAGTATTCGCTAACCAGCTAAATAAAATACTATATTTTGGGACTGTAAAGTACACCAAATTATAAGGCACAATATCTTTGAACAGCTACATTTTTATACGTAAACCGCACCAAATTATAAGGAGCATATTTGTGAGCCATCATGAGTTAAAGAGTCAAATCTGTTTATTTGATAGTGTAGCGGCAACTTTACCTTCGTCAAACATCAGCAGGGCATGGACCTCCTGACTCGATCCTTCTGCAGACGAGATTTGCATTATTCAACATTGATAACAAAGAACGATGCTGTTGAAATTGAACAAAATTGGTCCAATTTTCTCAATTCCACTTCGAAAATGTATTTGTATGAATAGAAATATGCAGAATGAGTGAAGCAGCCATTAAACATGCGGTCTATTTCGGAAAGTGTTGTCACGTTTGTTTGTCAACCGACTTCACTTTTTGCCAGGAAGATGACACGCGCAGTCTTTCTCTGTGGAAAAAGAAAATGGAAAGCCTTTCTGTTCTCTCCTGTATATTCAAACATGTCTGCGCTGGAGTCACAATTCCCTTTGGGGACGGGCCCCAAAATAAGAACAACTGAGCTCAATAAGAAAATCACAGGTGTAAAAAATGAACTGCAAATGTCAAGGTGTCCATGGCTTGTTACTCTGCAGCTGCAGCCCCCTTGGTCCCTATGTTGAAAGCGGTGAAAATGTCAAGAAAACACGCTCCAGGCCAATCCAGCTGGGAATAAACATGGTTGAGGATGCACCTGTACGCTTCAGTAGCGTGAGGAGCAGGCAAACAACAACAACACATCTCAGAGGAGCCGCCGCTGCTCGTCTGCTGATGGAAGAATCAGACTTTCGTTAGGTTCAGTGAGAGCGGAGGGGAGCTGATTCTGGGTCAGCCAGTCAAACCCATTTTAGATGCTTTCTTTTATTTGACCCCGAGTTCCACTCCATCGTCTTCGCTGTGTTCCATTTACTTTCCATTCCGACAACAGACCTGCTAGTCATGTGCTTGCAATAGCAGAGGGATTCATTTTTATTCCGTGTTGTTTTGGATACAATTAATTGTCGGGCACACTGAGACACCATGCCGATGGCGATCGAGGTTGAAGAGCAAAGTTGATGCATGGTAATCATTTGCCAGATTCTTTTCTTTGCAAATGAGCTGCGATTTCATCATCTCACAGCGGCTGATTGTGGATGGCACTGTTGATGTTGTAAACACGATCGTTGCTTAAGGCGATGTTTTACAATTTTCCGCAAGTATGACGCATCTCCAGAGCACTTACAACTTGTTTTGTGAGATTTAGTTTGAACATTTTCTGAATATAGTGGGGCTCGCTGTGGGTAAAAAAACTTTTAGATGCAGAAACAAGTCCTCATTTCCTCAGCTCTGCACACGCGGGCTGGAAGCCAAATTCATCTGAATTCTAAATCTGACAAAACAGCACCAAACATGTCTGATGAGTTTCTCGTTTGTGAACTTTGAGTTACGGAAAGCATTTGAGGTGTTTGAAAGGTATTGGTGTTATGCTTTACCCTACATACCGTGTAATGTGTAATGTCAACTTTGATTTGGCTTCTGAGTCCCTTCATGTATTTGCCAGAGGGAGAGTAAAACATCAACTCATTGGTTTACTTCCATTTGTAAAAGTGATCCAAATAAAACTCAACTTCCCTCCAAATCACATTCGTCAGATTAAAAACTGTGTTAATTTTAAATTGATTTGACAAAAGGGTTAGCAAATGTATGCACCGTGGCGATGCAGTGGAAACACATTGTAAAATAAGACAAATGTGAATGTGAACGTAATCGTATATGTACTTGAACTCTACAGTAAATACAGCACATGACTCACAATAAACTATCAGTTTGATTGATCCCAGGATCTGATGACAAAGTTTACAAAATTACACAAAGGAAATAAAACACTTGCTTAACACTAGATGGTAGACTGCATTATTTTTGTCCATTTTTAGCTTGGATGTACATACTTGCTGCCCACAGCACTCGTTTTGCTTTTCAGTCAAGTTCCCGCACTGCGGAGCCATCGGATTGTTCATATTTAACATTTAGATCATACACTCGAAAGGTAATATGAGGCAACTGTGCCTGCTGCTATCAACACAAACATGACATGTTGTGTTATTGCGAGCTGTGTACTTTCTTCCTCTAATTAGTCATTTTCTCTCTACAGCGTTGAGCCAACTCCATCACCTGCCAAGCCCCAGACAGCCAATAAACCAGATGGTGAGTTTGTCCTCCTGCTCTTGCCGATGCATTAAAGCAACATGTAGGATGTGCTAATACATTTTTATTAAATGTCAATCTATAAACGATCAACAACAGCATTCAAGGCTCTCCCTCTCTGTCTGTCTGTCAACAGACATCTGGAGAGCGAGCTTATATACCCCCCCCCCCCCCCCCCCCGACTTCAAATTTGGAGGAACTATCCAAAGTCACAGCGTATTGTAGTTCTTTGCCCTAAACAAATGACACCGATTGCTTGTTTTCCCCAAACGCAGGATCCAAGACGGCATCAGCGGCCGCGGGCGTCTCTGCTCCTTCCTCGCGACCTCCGTGGGTCACCGACCCTAATTTCGCCGATCGTTTTCGTCCGGACAAAACGAGCACGGTGGTGACGCACCACCAGCAGCCAGTTCAGCCCACGCCAATGGAGAACCGCAGCTCCATCCTGCAGGCGGCGCAGCAGGCGCCCCAAAACAGCGAGAGGACCCCGGTGTGCGGCGCCTGCAACAAAATCATCAGGTGAGAATGTGAGCAAACCATAAATATCTGAACTCGGGGTAAATGTTCCAAAAGGTGAGAGGTACATCGATTTTTCATGTTCCTTTCATAAATTTTACGTGAATGAATGAAAACACACAAAGGTTTTTACTTCATTGAACGCTGTTTGCCTTGAAAACTAACACATTTTTCACACACATCAGGCCTGGCAAATTATTATTTTTTTTTTAGATTTGTGATAGAATTGTTAAAGGCTCACTAACGCGTGTATTCTCTCTCATTGGCTATACATTTATTTGTGTGCAATCAAATGCTGTAAAATGCACTTGTGAAATATCCACCCAGTTGAAGTGACTGCTGCGCCATGCTGTGTTCTTCAGGGGTCGCTACCTAGTTGCGCTGGGACGCTCGTGGCACCCCGAGGAGTTCACGTGTTCACAGTGCAAGGTTGTCCTGGAGGAGGGGGGCTTCTTTGAGGAGAGAGGTGCCGTCTTCTGTACCAAGTGCCACGATAACCGCTACGCACCCAACTGTGCAAAGTGCAAAAAGAAGATCACTGGGGTAAGAGGATGACTCTGACGAGAGTAAACATCCGAGCTCGTCTGCTGTTTTAAACAGGACTTAATGGATGTAAATGCATGCTGTAGCCGAGGTGAAAATAAAACATTTACAAGCTTTTCTCGTTTCATCAGGAAATCATGCATGCCCTGAAGATGACCTACCACGTACAGTGTTTTAAGTGTGCAGCCTGCAAGACTCCTATCAGGAATCAAGCCTTTTACATGGAGGAGGGAGAGCCTTACTGCGAGAGAGGTGACAACTCACACTCATTAAAGCAACAAAGTCGACAGACGCTATGGGAAGGCTTGCCATGAGCGTTTCATTTGTTCGTAGGATGTCTGGAAACGTGACCACACTGGCAAATGCACACTCCATTCGGATTTATCATCCCAAGTAGAGAGATAATACATGACATTACCTTTATTAAACCACAATGTGAAGGGCCACGCTGAAAATAAAAATCTTCACTATTTGAGTCGAATGGGTTAGACAAAAGAAAGCTGCAAGTGCAATTTTTACATTAGCCTAAAGCCATTTTAGGTCAATCATATTGTAAGCTCGGGCTGTTGAAGATTTTGCTCATTTTACTCGCCCCGTCAAATTCTACAAATTTGAAACAAAACAAATTCAACTCTATTTTGGAGGAAATTTAATGTAGTGCATATAAAACGGCTGGTATAACTCTGGATGCCGGTCAACCAGGTGCTTGGCCAGATTTAATCTCTCACCACCAGGAGCCCTAGTAGACATTAAAAGTCACATTTTTCTTCAATATGTCCCCTTCAGAGAACACGGTTTTTAAGATCTCTGTTTTCTCAGATTACGAGAAAATGTTTGGTACCAAATGTCACGGCTGCGACTTTAAGATCGACGCCGGGGATCGCTTCCTGGAGGCGCTGGGCTACAGCTGGCACGATACGTGCTTCGTCTGTGCTGTGAGTGTCCCTTTCTCACGTCTTCTCCTCTCGCTGCTAATTTTCCTCTGTGATTTCCCATGTTGTAACACATTCAATTCAATGAGGTACAAGGGCTGAACAATTTTCCTTTTCGCTTGCTCTAAACAAGTTTTTGTTTTTTGTCCTGCCTGTGCAAAGCTGTGCCAGATCAACCTGGAGGGGAAGACGTTCTACTCCAAGAAGGACAAGCCCTTGTGCAAAGGCCACGCCTTTGCCCCTGTGTGAGTTGCCCACGTCCGAAAACTTCGTCTCTGGCTCGAGTCACAGGCAAGCCCATGTTCATTCGGATGTCAGAAGCTTCGCTACTGCCTCTCGTACCAAATAGCCAGCGTGTCACTCAAACGGATCGGGTCGGGTCGACACGTTCAACCACACCATTACATTGTTTACCTTCAGTTCAATGACAGTGGAGAACATTTGGACTCATTTTAATTTACAGAAATGTTTTTGGAACTTTGTTTTAGAATTGGTGCAGATGTATGGAAAATAACCTGTAAATGTTATTTAACCCTTTAACTGTATTACAGACAAAAAAAATAACGATTTCGTTTTTTTTCCATAGATGACGATGTTTTTAAAAACCTATATTTTATATCCCCAAAGATAGTACAATTTATAACAAAAGCAAATGTTACTCTCAACCTGCAGTTACTTTTTGTTTAAATTTAGACTTTTGCTGAATGTTTTTATATTGCTTCAGAAAATCTTTTTTTTTTTAGGTTACTGCTGGATTGATTCAATAAACATCTTTCTTGTGATGTTGCAACACTATGTGCTCAGTAACATTTAATGGGACCCAATGGGATTAATCAGATCTCATTTTGCGATCAGTTATTGTCTACTTCCTGAACTTTGTCTATCCAGATCTGCACTAAAATGTAACTAACAACAAATATGCCAATTGCAAGTAAAACACCTAGTCCTTGAATTAACAATATATAATTTATTTACAGAGATTTTAGGTTCAATTCCTATACATACCTTTCTGAAATGTCATAGTTCGAGATATATATATTTATATATATGTACATAAGGCCAAGTAAATACTTGAAAGCACTTAGAAACGAATTTCCAAAATTCTACCAACAAATCCATCATTGTCCAAAAAGTACAGAAAATCTCCCTTTGCCGAACTTTTTCCTTTGCCACAAAAAAATCTCCACGACAATTTACATCGACAGTAAAAACGCAAAAGATGAAAACCCAACTAAAAACAACTCAAAATTGGGATTATACAATTGCATAAGCGCAGTGGCATATGTAGCAAGTACAGCATTTTTGAATGCAGAAAGGCAAGAAACATTGACTCAAGAACAGAAACAGTTCACAAGTACAGAAGTCTATTTGGAGAAAACAAGAGCAACATGGCATGTAACGCGCACACGCGCAACATGACTTCAAATAGGAATGAGTGATACAAAATGTACAGTTGTGATGTAAGCAAACTTTGGATATGCCGACATCCCGTGAATTACATTAGTGGGATGTACGCACACATCACGAGCAACACGCACACACATTATCACACGATCAAAACTACCACACACACACACACCCTGAACAACTGGCATGGCTTATCCAACAAGGCCACGTCTTCCTCCAGCCGCCCCAACTTGGTGATTGACTCGTTGTAGCTCGTGTTTAAATGCCGACAGTCGTACGTACGCACGGAAGTGATGAGAAACAAACCACAAACACTGAAGCTTCTCGTAAAGAGCCTCTCTAAAGCCTTATAACACTGCAGAAATTCTCCACTGCTAGATCGCCAAACAACAGTTAAATAGGCAAACACGTCACGGTTTAGACTTGACAAATGCCGCGCAACTTAATCGTCTTTTTTTTAATTTGTTATTATCATTTGGCTTCATATTAAAATATAATTTACATTTCTTTACAAAGTGATAGCACAAACACACACAGTCAACATTACGACTTAAAAAACAGATGTGAATGCTCGCCGCACAGAAAAAAAAACATCGGAATGAAAAGGATGAAAACTTTGGTTACCAATTTAGCTCGCGCACACACACGCACTTAACTGTATGCAAATTGACAACACTCGACTGCGATAGAAAAAGCATTATATTACATGACGTGGATGTAATCCTTTTTAACAAGATATATTTGGTGGGCTCAACATTTTGTGTCAGAAGGGATTGAAACTAAAGGACAAATTTGTTGGGGCATTTTTGCACCAAATGCTCGCTGGCCCTTGGAGGGGAAAAAAAGCTCAAGTGGGAAAAGAATGAAGAGGTATTAGGGAAAAAATATGCATTACTTCACAATCATATAAAAAGTTCTAGTTATGAGAACATTGCACTTATGGGAACTCCATGAAAAAGTTACAATTTTACACTTTTACTGGGCACATGTCCACTTGAAAAATCTTTCATCTTTAAACATGAAATATATTGTGATAAATTTCACATTTTAATGTGATAAATTTCACATTATGTGGGAGATATGTTTGCCATACAAACATTGTACGTTGCAATTTATGAAGAGATAAGTTTCACCTTATAACATGTTACATTTCATGTTTTAACATTATGAAGTCATTAAAACGTGACATGTTTGACGTTTGCATTTGGCAAAACAAACCAAAACAGTTCATTCCAGTTTGAGTCAGTGGCTAAGCCCTATATGTATATAGGCATGCGCGTCTTAACTTAAAATCTTAAATCTTTTCAAACGCTTGGCCTTATGTTTTTTATTTTGTTATTTTTTTCAAGTGTTATAAACTAAGATAGTGAGTAACTTTGATTTACAAGACACAAAACGGACTCTGCAAGTGACAAGAATTGGAACTATTATAAGGATGATTTGTTTTGCCGAACACGAATGTCAAGTTTTAACATGAAAGCTATCACATTAAAATGTGAAATTTATTAGGTGCAAATGAGAAGCCCCCCCGCTTTGGCAGCAATGCCCTTTTTTATGTTTTTATGGGGGAAAAGTCACATTTGACTTTTTATTAATTTTGTAGTGATGTAAATTTTCTCACAATATAATATTACATTTTCAACATCACTCTACGTAACAGTCTGAAAAATATTCTCGGCCCATTAGGACATAATACTTTTTCTTTAAAAGTATTCCAGCAATATTCTGGTTGCGTCACTTTGGAAATATTTTGT
This sequence comes from Syngnathus acus, assembly GCF_901709675.1. Lineage (NCBI taxonomy): Eukaryota > Metazoa > Chordata > Actinopteri > Syngnathiformes > Syngnathidae > Syngnathus > Syngnathus acus. Next base: position 12,196,589 of record NC_051095.1, on the reverse strand, counting down.
TTTCTATGCAGTGTGGCCAGTACTGTCGTCGGTAGAAGGAGCTGCTGCTGTAGCTTTGTCAGAATAGTGTTAAGATGCCCCATTTAAAACAAAGCGTCCTCTTTGCAAAGTCCGCAGAAACATAAAAGTACATTCCAAAAATCGTGACAATCGTAAAAAAGAAGCTCCGGTGTGTCAAGGGGCTTCGGAGCATACGCCAGCTGTTTGACTGAGTGTGTCTTTAATGAGGGAGGGAGGGCGGGGGGCCTCTCCTGACAACTTTATAGACATCACATGCTACCCTGAGGAGGACCATACTCGCTCGCGCGCACACATACACTATGGCTGAACTGGGAATCAAACCTGCGGATGTTCTCTTTGAGTACACGGCAGTTGCGCGAATGTGCTACTCAAAAAAACAGCAACAAATGTGGCTTCAGAAACAGCCCAAAAAAAAAAAACGGGCCCTTAAGTGGACGCAAGCCACTGGACGTTATTTGGTCGACAAACATCACGTGTGCCCCGCCATTACAACAATTAGAGGACACGTCACTTAGGGTAGTGACGACGTGTTGCTTCCCAAGTGTTTCCAGGCCCCGCGGGGTCTTCATTAGCAATGGCGTGTGAGCTAAAGTGAAGAAATGAACGAGTCCTCCCTGAACAAAACACACATGGAACATTGAAACAAAGTGTGTGTGTGTGTGTGTGTGTGGTGGTGGTGGTGGGGGGGGGGGGGGTTGTGGTCCTCAGATGAACCTTCCATCCTAATTGCAGAAAGTGCTTGCTTTAAATAGCTGATAACCTTGATATCCGCTTCAGGTTTTTGTCCTTACTAGCTCTAGATTTCTTTCCCAAAATTTCCCATTTTATCCCCTTCAATCAAAAGAAAAACGCAAATGACAACGATGGCATCCAAAATTTGGAGAAAGTGGCACTTGAAAAACCCTTAATACATTTTTAAGAACATTTAAAATGTAAATAATTGCTACGTGAAAATGTTAAAAAAAAATCTCTTTTAGGGATAATTTGCAACAACAAAATTGTCACTGAAAAAATATGAGAAAAAAAGTGGTGCTTTTTGTCCTTAAAATTAAACTGTGACTCTTGAGTAAACTCACTGCTGGCACGCTGCAGCTAGCAACATAAGCCTCTAAAAGATTGATTAAGAATAAATTTTATCAAATAAACAAACTCACTAGTAATGTCTTTTTCCACAACTAGTGAACTGGTAGACGTTAACTGGTACAATTTCATAATAACTCGAGTAGTGGGAACGTAATTTCGATTTCTTTGTGTGTCTTGGCATGTGAAGAAATTGACAATAAAGCAGACTTTGACTTTGACTTTGTAGTGTGCGGCTGTCAACTAGTGCAATGGTCCGCAACTAGTACCATCCAAATGGTACATTTGGAACCGGGCTGCTTCACCTAACTAGTAACAGAAATGTCATACGCGTTACGGAAACGTTCTACTATTATCGTCACGCACTAGTACATTATAAAATTCAACTAGTTAACATCTAGCGTTTTCATAGACGTACTCAAATGTCACTTCACTACTATGCCAAAACTGTCCTCCTCGTGTGCAGAAATAACAGTAGCAGGGAAAAATGTAAGTTGTTTTACTAGTGGACTCAGTTGGAGGACAAAGAATGTACGAGTACATGGACCTTAAAATAGATATCAAGGATATTGAATGACAGCTCAAAGGACTTTCCAGATGTTAGTTTTCAATGGAATTAAATGACTGGCCGTTATTGATCGGATTACATTAAGTGCTGCAGAAGGCCTGGAATTATGTATGAGTAAAGTTGGGCGCGGGAGGGGGTGGGGCATATCATCTTTGCAGCGGCGTTTTCAACTGTGCCGCTTGAATGTGATTCTCTCAGTGTAACGAGTTAAAACTGCATCCTCCTACATTGATTGACGAAAATCAGACAGCTCCGATGGTCTATTGTACTCTTCCACTCCGCTTGTCTTCTGAGTTCAGCCTGTTAGCACTCGCCGTCCGACACCAGGAAGATCATGGCTTCCTGCTTGCCGATGTCCGCCATGACGGCGGCCAGCTGGTTGATGTTGCCGCTGTGGAAATGTTGCGCCTCCCACAGGTCCAGGATGGCCGAGGTTGGGCTCGCTTTGGACGCAAAGAAGCTCATGTGTCTGCACAACAGCGATTACAAAAAAACAGTTGCAATGAATTAGTTTCAGATTCCAAAATGTTATTTATATTCTGGACACATGTTATGTTTGTTCAGTGGATGTTGTGCATACACGATTCCCCTAAACTAATTGACAAGTTATTAGGTAAAAAAAAGTGATGCAGTAAGTGATGCTATCATAGAGCAAATAAAAATATGAATCACAATTTTTTTGACTGATATACACAATAGCTTTTGATTGATAAAAAAGAAAATAAATTGGTAACATATTAAAAATATATTACATTCAATCATGTTTCACAAATTATTATTTTTACTCTATGGTTTTATAAAGTGTAATATTCTAAGTCTATTTGTTTTATGAAATAGATATGTGTGCATGATATGACAATACAAGATGTATGTGCATATCTTTGGGTTTGTTTTGGCTCATTTTAAAGGTGTTTGGGTTGAGGTCAGAACTGACGTTTTGCCACACCCAATCATGCCTTTGTGCAAGGGGGACAAAAAAAAGTCTCCTAAAAGTTTGGCCAAATACAATTGACTAAAAAGTCAAATGAGGGTTCATGAATTCAATTCATGACTGCCCCTTGACACACCGGAGCTTTTCCATACTTGACTTTTGTCATGTATTCCACCAACTTTCAGTCTTGGCGTGCAGCACATTGTTTACAGACAAGTTAGATCAGGCTCTCGCAACGGCCATAAAACACCACTAAAAAGCAATTTTCATTTGAAGCCCAACAGAGGCTTAAAAGCAAAAGCCTCATTCGTCTCTATTTGATGTTGAAGCAGGTCCTAAATCCCACTTAGGAAAGCCTCCACGGACTTCTCGCAGTTCACACAGTCGGAAGTGACTTTTCCCCATTTTAGGTGCACAACCTTTGGCCATCAAGCCCAATCAATGACAACAAAGCGGCCGTCCCGGTCGGCTGTATATTTGATGTTGAGTGTTGCCCGCTTGCCAATGTACTTGCACACACTGATTAGATTTAATGCTCATTTTGTGTTCGCCTTGCGTCGATACAACCTTAACTCTGGAGGAGAACACACAACGCAGTAGAAACGCTTGAGCACCTCTGAGGCACTGCGCTGGGACTTGAACACACCACCAAATACTTTTCACCTTGACAAGGGTCACAGCCGGTGTATTACTTTGCAGCGTTTGCTGTAGTGTAGAATAGAGAGCACAGTGATGAATTTTGAAGGGCAATTAAGCTACTTTTTCAAACCTTTTGTTACGTTGATTCATTTTAATCGCCAATGGTAACATAATAATATCAAACAAACACATGACATATAGCCTACAGCAGCTGCAAAATGATATCTAACACAGGACCAGAATTTCTTCCTTTACAAAAATAATAATGCTCAGTTTTAATGGATACTACCAGAGATAATGATCAGAAATGTGGTAGTAAATAAATGAAATATACAGTGAGAGAATGGCAAAGAAGCAAATAATCTGCTGTATTTTATTCCTCAGTAACACGTGTCGTTGAGGATGCATCAAACAAAGCGAGAAGTTATTGTTGTGCGATCTTCAGGCCTAATTGAGAATTGATTCTGCTGAGCACAGCATTGCTAATTAAACCTGTACTGCATCAATTCGCCGGGTGATTAATCGGGGCAAATAAAGTTGATCAGACAAATTAACTTTACTTATTCGGCTTCATGAGCCAGGTAGAAATTAAATTTGTGTAAAATGGATCAATGGCTGCAACTATTTTGAAATACGCCAGTTGTGTCACTTTAAAAAAAACAAAGAGGCTCCGAGCCACTAGTTTCAAGATTTGCTGCTGATGGATTCTTTGCGCGTTACCTTTCCATTCCTACTAAAAGGGAATGCCAAACTGACAGAGAAAAGCTGTATACATTTGAGAGTTTACCTGAAGAAAACAAGTCTTTAATGTTTAAACTGCTCAAATCAAGTTATCGAGTAGCTTGGGCTGTGTTTGGAATCATTCCCTATGTGTTGCTATTTTGCAGTGCTGTTCAACTGTAGTAAGTGGAGCTTATTTCCGAGGTGGTCTCCTCAATCTTGAAAAGTAGCATGCAATGGTGGTCACAAGAAAACCAAACCTGTACCACGATGCAAGGCACACATACGGAAAAACCTTCTGTTTGATTGCATTTTCCGAAAAATTCATGGCACAAATTATTACAGTACAACCCATTACGATAAGGTTGGCTATAGAGCTCCATGAATTTTGAAAAATGGAATGTGGTAACATTGATGTCTCTAAGCTTGTTAAGAGTGAGTTTCTTCCCGATTGGCTTGGAAAACGGTTGGGGTCGACAATCGTAAATCTGTAAATTGTCCTATTTGCAGAGTAGGCCTGAGCCAAGCACTCCGTGATCGTGACCAGTTGTGGAATGCGACATGAAATGTGTTGCGTGTTTATCTAACCTGTCACACAAGGAGAAGAGTTTGCTAAATAGAAGTTACGATAAAATAAGCGAGCAGTTAGGGTTATTCTACTTTACTTGCCGTTAGTTTGTATTGATTGCCAAGTTACTGACCAGCAGTGGCGTTTGAGATTTCAAAATAAATGAAGTGCGATGTTAATTGTTTTGTCTAATTTGTAATTGTATTCTTTACTTCCGTGTGTTTGGGTTCACTTTCAGTTACTTATTGTATTTAGTTAGTGTAGAGGGCGCGATGACTGCGATGTTTGCTCCACTCACCGAGTATAATAGGGGCTGCACGGCATTATTTGCTAGACTGCTTGTTCCAATGCGCAGTCCTGATGATTGATCAGCTAACAATTTGTTCTGGCTCGCTCTTTACCTCTCGAGCTTGAGTCTTTGTGCCAGCATTCTCCAGTCGGCTCCGTTGGGACACGGGGCGTCCAGGCTGCTGCAGATCTTTTGCCTTATGAGGTATGGGATCTGAAAGGCGCTGGGCCCTGCGAGGGCGGTGGCGTTAGTGTCCATTAACAGGAACTCGGAGTCCACGGCTCGGGTGTCCTGTTTGTGACGACGAGGCCTCGTGAAAAACTGTCCAACTTCAAAAGGCATCCAAAACGGGCGAGGATAAGCGGTTCAATGTTACCTTGGCGATGTTAAAGTCAAGGCTGAAGCTCTGCCCTTCTCCCTCCACCTGCCACACGCACAGCTGGCAGGTGAGCTCGCAGGTGCTGAGGCTGAGGCGCTCCAGAGTGAAGGTGCAGTGCAGGTACCGTTGGGAACCGTTCCAGATGTGGTAGAATGGGATCTCCTGTAGCAAGCAACAATGATTCAGACTCATGGAAAGCGAGTATTTACTAGGGGTGTGTCGACTTTTCCAGTTCTGATAGGATACCGCAACATTTTGAAAGCACTATATACAGTAAATAAAGATGTACTGTATTGAATCGTATTTATTCCAAAGAAAAGCAGGAGTGCATTCTGCACATTGTGATTTTCTAGGGATGTTGTTCTAGTGTTCATTTGAAATTCAACGGGTTGTGAATTTCGCAAGTATTACAAAAGTACTGCGATACCATGCTGTTAAACAAACGATACCATTTGTTTTTTAGTCATTTTTGTTTTAATTGGGAATACGGCAAGGATCAGGCAGCAATATAGTGAACCACGCCTCCCAAAAAGCATCACTTCCTACAGAGTGTATTTCGAGTGGAAAAGAAATGGCCTCAAGGTTTTGCACCCATCCGCAGTACGGAGATCACAAAGGAGACACGGAGATGTGGCTACATTTTGCTTGCACAGCTTCTCAAGGTAAAGCAAAAGTCTGCAAAGCACAAACCAGAGGGAACAAACTTCCATCCAGCACCTTCAAATAGAAGTCTAACCACTATGAATTATTCTATGACATGCAAATTTGTGCCCCACTGGTTGCATTTGAGGAGTCAATTAATCAGTAGTGTTGTTATTAGATTAACAGAGTCAAGCACTCGGCCACCAACTGCATTGAGTCATTATGCGTCTTAATTAAGACACACTTTATAAAAACGGTGTGAATGCAGTTTTTACCAGGAAGACCTTAAATGGGCTCATACAATGTAACCTATAGGAGATTCATCTAAATGCCTCTCTTAAACATTAATTTTCAATTTGGCACAAAACCTCATACCCGGGACAATAATTAATCGTTCGATCAAGAGGTGTCTCCCAAGACTCCCCTCTAGTGTATGCATGCAAAGTAAGTCCTTGCTATTGTCGAAAAAAAAAAGGATGCGCTTCCTGGAATGTATTCAAAGCTGATGATTCCGACATCTTTCTCTCTGTTGCTCAGTATTCATGCCTCATCCGCATATCCCCGGAGATCACGGGGAATGAAGAGAAAGAAAGAGGGGGGGAAAAAGCAGGGCATACTAACTCATTCCTTCACCCTCCCTTTAACAACTGTCAAGAACTGTGTTTGAGAGGGGCCGCAGTAAATGCAAGTGACCAACGAGGGGCACTGTTACCCAAGCGGACAGATGTTGCAGCAAGACAGGTGAAAAACACAAAAGTCCTGTTGGGGCCCCAGGGGGGACTAAAGACCTTTTTCCCCCCACCGCACTGCTGTGAGGGAAGCACTTCCAAATAAGCAGGCTCAGTCCTGAGGAAGATTTTGTGCAGGGTACAATGTTACCGCTGTGCTTGCTTGGCACAACCTGGCCTTTTCTCTACAGGGACCTTGTGCAGCTTCAACTTGCAGCCAGACCATTTTCCAGTCCTCTTTGAACTACCCTCACCGGGCCACAGTGTGGCCAGCGCATGTGGACGGCTCGCAGCTTCCAGGTTGTGAGATGATCGATCGACTTGCGCCTCTGGGTTACTGCACTGACTGAGCTATAATGTAATGTATGTATAATGACGAGTCTGTGGACAATCACATATTTGTCTGTGTCTGACCCAATTTAGTTTTTTTTGTGCAAAACAATCCAGGAAGTTGGGTTGAATGAATCTAAATTGGGTTATTTTTTATTTATTTTTTTATTTTCTTTAAAGTACTGTGTCTAGTCTCTTTAAGGTCACGAGTGCGCTGGAGCCTGTCTCGGCTGAATTTGTGCTAACCATGAATCTTGTGCGCCGCTCATAAGAATAACCATTTAGAGGTGATTTAATTCAACATTTTTCGAACAATATCTCAGTACAAGGCATTGAATCCAGCAGGAGCTCAAGTTTGAGCCTCCAAAGAGACCATTAAAACAATTACATGCATTCCACGGATGTTGCTTTATACTATGTTTGTTTTATTCATGTATAAGTCCAGACAAACAAGTTGACCGTGAGCCCTCATTAACAATCACAAAAGGGCTCTGATGAGCTTTTGTTGTTTCTCTTTCATTTCTCTACAGACACAGGAAAAACATAATATTTATGAGTTGACCTTGGAAGAACCAATGGATAGATTTGTATTACATGTCCTTGCTCGTGCTGGGATTCTGAGCAAATCCATCCCACCCCACCCCCTGCCTCGTCTCGTCCCCACTGGCTCGCCATGATACGCACCTGGTAGCCGGCGAGCAGCTTGCTCCTCCAGTGGGCCTGAGGCATGTCATGGATGGACAGGCGCAGGTTGTGGTAGCTGTCTTTGAAGAGCAGGATGTGAGGCTCGTCAATCAGCCGACCCCCGAGCTGCCGCTCCATCTGCATCACCTCCTGATGGGACAAAGATGAGAGGGAACATTTTCATTAACACAGAGGAAGAACAATCCACGTTCATGACGGGGGATATGTCCCGGACCCCACCATGATGTGACTGCGATCCAGACCATATCATTCAAATAAAACGTTTCCCCCCTCCACATGAATTAAAAGCATTTTGACTTAGTCAGGAAGCTTTTGATGTATTCTTTCGTAGTCCATGGTAACGTCTCTCTGCACTGGAGGAACAACTATTACTGCAGCTTCGTAGGGGACCTTCTCAGCCTCTTCTTGCTCTTCACTAAGCTGCATTTACATTTAAGTAGAGCTCAGTGCCTTCAGACAGATTCGTATGTATGCTGAACCCAACCTCGGGTAAAAGTAACCCAATGTGATCCCTATCCACCACGAAACAGCGAGAGGGCTATGAAAACAAGCGAGGAAGTGTGTCAATAGATTTTGGATCACAGAGTACCTTTTGACTAAAGCACACGTAGTTAGTAGACACCCTGCACCGTAGATGTGTCTCTGCTCTTTGTTCCCACAGAGACATGCCCAAGCAAAGCGGGAAGAAGGCCCGCAGCACATCCTAACACGGGAAGATCGCAGCTCCGCAGGTAGCCACAGCAGGCAACACCCACTTGTCTCCACAAAGCTTTAATGTCACCACAAGGTTGATCTCCCCCCCACACCTCAGTGTGTGCATACGCTATGTGTGTGGGGGATGTTTTCCGGCATTAGCATGCTCACACCGCAGTCATGCAGTATTGTGAGATACCTGGGTTGTGATGAAGGAAGCGTACAAGCCGTTAGTCAATTGCTCATTGTTTTCTCTGGCAAATCATCTTCATTTAATTTTTGTTTGTGTGCAGAGAGAGATTTGTAAAGACATGCTTTTAATCTCGGTGGGATTTCTTTTTTTGGGGGGGAGGCCATCCAAGTGATTATCTGCAACGGGGTGATGAAATTTGCGACTTTTACGACTCATTCATCAAAGCCAGAACCTTTGCATCCAATACTTTTTCATTGGATTCTATTATGAAAAGTGAGCAGAATCTTACACTTGGACAGTGCAGCGGCATATTTTATTTGTGTCTCTCTTGTATCCGATTAGCATGTTGAGACTGCTGTATCACGAGAATTGAATTTTAACTTCAGAGGTGGTCACCTCTACCTAATTTTGAGTCACCCCCGGTGATGTCTGAAAGCTCTGACATCGTGACATCCGCTATCTAAGCAGCGTTAGGTTATTTTTAACCGCAATTACACGATAAGGTATCAGTCAGGTTTTTTTTGCCCCTCGACTGACAATATATTGGACAATGTCATGGCTTTTCAGAAGAGTACATTTTATCTTTGTGTAGTAGTCGTGAACGAGTCACACTCAAATTGAAGTAGAGAAAAACTGTCTTTGATATGAATTCATTTCCCTTTATTTTAGCATATAACTACTAACCTATAAGGCCAAAACATTCATGTACCATCTGATACTGTGAATTATCATACGAATTACCTTATTGCTTGTGTTTGATAAAGAAAGCAGTGGGAAGAGGACCTTGAAAAACAATAAGAGCATATGAAAAAAAAAATGCAATTAGATGATTTTTCAAAATCGCTTAGCCCTTGTACTTACCACCTTTAGTCGTCTACTGCCACGATGACGGGAACGACTTCATTAAAGTGGGGAATGAGAATAATTTCTCTCCGAAGAACACTGATTCAATTTGCTGCCCTCTTTCCCCAGGATGAACTGCCCTCGTTGCAATCATAATAAGGAAGCTGTTAATTATATTTTCTGAATGTCTACCTGCCTTTGTGATTGCATGCGTGTTCTCTCTGAATAAGCGCTTTTCAGCTCGGCCTGAGTGGGGAATTTTCTTGTTTGCTTTGTGCATTTCTAATTTCACTGTTTGCCTTGTACTCAATCGCCTTGTTAGCACGGATTGTATTCCCTACAAGGATCTCTACCAGGATATTCTTCTCACACAACACCAAAATATGTAGGTGCGCCTTTATGAACTCGGACAGTTGCAGACAGAGGGTGTCAAACGATGACTAAGACGTCTAATGGCGTAATAGCAGGGGCACAGATATCCCCCTAAGAATTGAAAGCCCTCTGCTATTATGGGTCTTACACAGACAAAAGGCGCATTATGAGGGCTTCACCAGGAGTCTAATTCTTAAGCACTATTATTTGTTGCGCCAAATTAGCATTGCAAATCGCGGCTGGCGGACTTTGATCAGGTCTCTGACCTACAGTAGGAGATCTATCGGCCTGTTAACAACAAAAGGAGGGCGTGGAATGCCAATGACGGCGTTATCTTGCTCACAGGATGCATACTAACTCACCTGTCTAAGCGTGTGTGTCAGGTGCGCGACTGATGCGGCAGGATTAGGATCAAACAAGGCCCGTAACACGGCACCCTGAACCGTGATCCCTTTGAAGGACAACCCCGTCCGTCCTTTACATGCGTGACTGTGTCCTTGGTTTAAAACAACCCTGCTGGGCTAGTATGTTGTGTGCATATGCTCTGGACTGAGAGAATAATGGCCCTCTTTACGCCCCATTATCCTGTTAACAAATGACAGTGTGAGCGAGCGAATAAATGAGAAGCTAAATTTGACCGTATTATTAGCTCATTCTACAGGGGAAGAAAACAATGCAAGGTTTTTAATTAGATTATCAAATCATGCATTAATCACAAAGGCAGAGCCAAATAGAGCTCGAATACGCCAAAGATAAGCCGGGCGGGCACGGTTAAGTCGCCTGACCCCGTACAACTTTGACAACATTAAGATGCGTGAGATGGACAGCCAGTTCATATACTGCAGGAGAACCCGCCTTTTGTTCTAACGGAATCGGAGATAGGGTCGGACTATGTGCGAGAACTGCCAATTTTGGAATCCGACGGAGGCCGGACCACCATCTGACATTCAATGAGGTTGGCTAAGGAGGGAGATGGAGTGAAAAGAGAAGAGAGACACAGGCGGCTTAACATTTGTGTCTCCGGGTCACTGGAGTGGCCAGCTTTAGCAGGAGAGATAACGGGATTACTGCAATCATGGCCACAGTTTTCTATGACTTCAACCCCCCTCCCCCCCTTTCCTTCATCTAACGCTCAGTCTCCCCCTCATCCTCTTGGCTCGGACCAGAGCCGGGACTGAGATGGACTGGGGCCTGCCTCCATTGGGGAACAAGAGACACTCATACAGCTAATCTCTTCAGGCTGGTGCTGACAGAAAGAGGTTAGCGGCTGCGGCAAACTCGCTCTCGCGGCACACATGCGGAAAGGCCAACTCTAAACAAATCAAAGCGATATATATGAGAACGGTTGAAAGCTCGGGATTAAAATATGGCACTCTACTCACAGCAAGCATTTTTAAATGTTGTCTGTATTGTTGCGCGTAATAAAGTGATTAACCTAACAAACTCAGACGGATTAGAAGCAGCGTTTGATCAGTTGGTTTGCAAAGCTTACACATCAGAGATGGGGGGGACAAATAGTCACGCTTTCAACTTTAAATGCTGGCCCCTCCCCTCTCTCCGACTCCTCGCGGTGATCCATTTTCATAGTTTTCATAGCAAATGCATTTGTTGCTACAAAAAAAAGCCTGATGTGGGCCCCATAAATCTGTGCGTTTGTCAGCGGGATGTGACAGGCTTTTCCTCTCATCACTCTGAGCTCCAGTGGCTGGCCGAGCACGCCACAGTCAACTCTGACTAATAACTGCAAATACAAGGGACTTGTCTGCTCGCTTATAAATGTTCCGCTCACAAAGAGTCATGCGTTCGGCCTGATAAATCACAGCATGCGTGAACGCTAAAAGATTACGTGAAAACAATATCTCAGCTGTTCTTATTTTACCTTCTTGCCAATAGATTTCTATTGAAGAAATTGCACGTCTCTAACACGGGGGGGGGGGGGGGGGCACGTATTAATGCCCAAGATAGCGAGTGAATTATTGCTAAATTGAAAAACGTTGCTGGAGGTCAAACTGTGTACAGAAGAGCCGGTTGAGGACATCTGTTCAACAACCATTGCACACTAAATTTTTACGATCTAAAGACAACGAGACAATGAACTGAGCACATTAAACTCATTACATGAATATTGATAAAAGTGTAAATTCTGGGCACTAATACAAAAGAAAGTTCCCGCAAATACTACGTGAGAACACATTCAGATTAAGAGCTGTGCTTATTCTAAAAACACTACATTTATCTTCTGAGCAATATTGCCAGCAAGAATTAAAAAAAAAAAGAAAAGTTTTTCATTCAATAATGATTATAATTAAATCAAATCAATGGAATCCACTGCTGAGCTTTTACGGTACTGAAAGATGCTAGCCTGGTGGCCATTTATCAGCATGCATCACTTCAGTAGCTACAATGAGGATACCAAAAGACACAGCACAATTTTCATCCATTCAAATCATCCATTCAAATCATCTGGAAGATACACTGGTGAGTGGCTAATGCTCTCTTTGCCATTGTGAGCTTGAATGATTTTGGTAGGCCAGTGTGGATACTGTTCACGTATTATGGCAATAATTACTACAAACATAATCAAATGGAAGGTAATAACACACCACACCGTTCTGTGTAGTTGGATGCATAAATATGATGTTGGGAAAAAAAAAAAAGAAATGCACAGTACACTGCAAGTAAGCAAAATTCTAAAAAATAAAGCTTAACGGTATGGTTTAATGTGAACACACATCAGGGAACACTAGCACCGTGTTTTCAAGACTTAATTCATTTTTATGTTTCTCCAACTCTTCTTTGCTGAGGTCAGATTACGCAATGTGTTTGCAAATATTCCTCTTGAGGATCAATTTAGCTGTACAACACTACATGGCAGCTGTCCAATTAACTGCTACGCATAGAGCCTACGCGTAGAACTTTAACGAAAACTAAACTAAAATAAAAAATGCTTCATAAAAAAAATAAAATAATCAAAACTAGGTGAAAATACATTTTACAATAGCAAACTAAAAAAAAAAAGACTACTCGAAAATAGTTTTCGTCTTTGACAAATAATTTAAAACTGTCATCTGGGAGTTGTGGTCTTTTACTGAATGTCGCCAAGAAGTGACATCATCTCGCGGCAGCAACACATGGTATCGCTCTACGGCAACAGCCGTGCTTGCGACCTGCATGGCTTCCGTGCTTTTGTCACTTAACAGGAATTCAAACCACAAATCCACCAAGTTGTCAACTTAACTTAGCAAATACGGGATATAGAAAGTGAGACCATTCAAACTTTAGTTTAGACGTTAAGGTGTGATGTATCTAACGTTCAAAGCGGTATTCTGCACTGCAATTACTTTACACTCAGTCTGTGGACTGTTATACAGTACCTGTATTTAAGTTGCAGATGGTTATTTTGAATTTTGTTCGAAAATAATGTTTATGCTACGATGTCACAGTACTATCACGTATTTGAAATCACACCAGAAATACAAAAATAAAAAAGGAAAGTAAAACTGATCAAAACAAACCTTGTTTTCTGAAAAAACAAAAACTAAAAACAAACCCGCTTTCAAACTCGGATAAATTTTTTTTTAGAAATAAAATAAAAAAGTCATGACTGAAAATCCCCCGGCCACCACCCAACTTGACCCCAATCCAAGTCCATCAGGTTCAAATCATTGAACTGCTAATTTCCTGGGCAAACTGTTTTCATGTTATTTCCGTCAAAACAATAGCTGTCAAGCTCTAAATATCAGAGCTAAATATATAAAAAAAAACAGGTGGCAGTCTAATTAGCAGCTAGTCAGAGGTCTAGCTCTGTAGCGCACAGGTAGGAGGTGCACTGCAGGTGTTCAACGCGTGGTGGGCTGGCACGACATCAGTGATGCTCTCCCACCGGGCGAGCGGGGATCTGCCGAGTGTGCTCTGAGGGCAGGGCCCAAACGCCACTCACGCTGTCGTGCCAGCCTTGGCCAGCCCCATCAAGAGTGGGATGCACATTAAATATTAACTCAATTGGCCTGAGCAGAGCTCCGCTAACATACGTCGCGCATCAGTCGCAAATGTCACCGCGTCCCCCCGAGTCCACATACACTTACGATCAAACATCGCTTTTAATATGCTGTAATTGGGAGATACGAGATAGCACGGAGCCTGTGTGTAGGGTATGTTTGGATGCTCATGTGTTTCATCGATTCAGGCTTGTCAGACCAGTCAGTGATGAGAAGAAATGTCAGCTTCTCTTGTCATTCTATAGCTCTTCCTGTCACAGAGTAGGCAGCAGGAAAGGCAGAGCAGACTCACATGCTCTCATCCGCCATCGCAAGTATGCGCTGTTTAGTGGCTGGGAAGTTACATCCCTGTCTGGAAAACAAGGTGCGCAGCTTCAGCAGATGGCAAAGGCTGCAATTTTACTCCCGTTTTGATGGCACGTTACACCCCCTCGGCACAACGGCTGCCCTGCCGCTCCTACCGAATCCCTGCTTGTCTAGCGCCGATATACGCAACAATTAACAGCAGCCGTGGTGGAAGTGTAATCATAAATGGTGCATTTTAAAGACAGTGATTAGTGATTAGGCTGAACTCTCCAGGGAAGTTTTAATCTCCACTCAAAGTGGTTAATGTACTTGCTAAATGAACTGCTCCTTCCATAATAGCATCAAAAGCGGTGTGAAGTCGAGATTACTCAACAGTGTGGGCCACATTCTAAATCACTCACTAAAAAGTACAGAACCCTGGAGATGCTGTGGCTTACCACAGGGCCAGGTTGTGTGCGAGACGGCAGGCTAATGCACTCAAAGGCGTCGGGGGAGCTGCAGAGTATGGCAGCACAAGTGCCCTAGTCAACAAGCTCCCATGTCCTTTTCCCGGCGAGTGAGAGCAGAGGAGATGGCGAGCGAGAGATGTGCGGACGGTGAGACCAAAAGATGGGAAAAGTTTCCGCGCAGCTTCACTTTTCCCACACAGTCAGACTGTAGGCAGAGTGGTGAGCTGAATGTGTAAGAAGACGTTTATCATTACTGCTGCTTTGATACAGTAGTCTGCAAAGTCAAAACAAGCTCTGTGAGGGGCAGCGCCTGCGGCAACACAGACTCACCAAAAAGTTGCTTTGTCCTAAACGAAAATGGAGCATGATAACAATCCATTCACTTTTGACTACACTACGAAAAATATCTCGAATGTCCGTGACCTTCAATATTTCAGGTGGCGGCACTGCAGCCGGCAAACTAGTCGAGCACAGAAATGCTTTAGAAAATGTCAGCAAACATATTTTGTTACAGCATTCATAAATGTTTGGTACGTGGTTTGAATCCCATCGTGTGAAATGGGGAGACAACATCAACTGCATTTGGAAATGGCATCATTTCTCTGACCTGAACAAAGTACAACTATTGTGCTGTGGTCTGATGAGACCAGATTTCAATATATGTGTCATACTCTCGGCCTCATAGGACAACATTCTCACCATGTGACGGCCTCATTGTCAACTCATGAACGTCAAGCACCTTCCAGGGAATTGAGCATGGATCATGTTTTCTTTCTTTTTCTGGGCAATATATAATAAATGGACACACATGGATCATGAGGGGAAAATGAATGATAGATTATGTGCTGGTTGCTCAATAAAACAAGTCAACAATTATTTGAAAACTAACTGCGTAAAATATGTGAGTCTTCTACCCTCATAGTGTGTGTGTGCACTTGATGTATGTTTTACAATTTTACACTGAGTCAGAATGGAAACAAGACTATAACATGACCTGTGCATCTCAATGTTTTTTTTGAGATTATATGTTTTTATATATTGTTTTTAGATGATTTTTGCATGATATTTTTTGGCTGAAATTGTAATGAAATAAAAACTAGCACTCTACGGTAGAGGTTTAAGTGTGTAGATTTTTTTGCAGTGTTCAAATGAAAAGGACTAGCAAATGACTTGAATGCCATTTTTTATTAATATATTCCACATCATCCCAACTTTTCAGTAATCGGGGCTGTCCATTAACATGCATTTTACAGTGGAACAGAGCAGCAGCCAGTGGCCACGTTTAAAGAGTGCCGTTGGTTTGTCATTACCTATTTTTGGCTCATGCAAGAGGCAGAGCAACAGGTGGTATACTTTTATTTTGAAGACTTTCATCAGCTTTAGCACAGGGAGCCCTCCCTCCCCTTCTCTCTCGTTTATGCCCCACTGATGCCCATAGATTTTGCTGGACAACGAGGTTGACCATTACAGCCGGCAGAAGAGGACTTGAGTGGGAAATGGTACTTGTGACTGTGGGTGGTGTCAGATGAAGAGGAGTGGGTCGGCGTGAGAGCGAGCATGGGGCTTGCTGGGAGAACACCGGGACAGGCTCTCCTTTTAATTTACTAATTAACCATGCAAATGAAATCTTAACCGACTACTCAGAGGCAGCCCCTGGGGAGGGAGGAAGGCATTAGCACTTGATTATACCATGCCCACGTGGAGGGCAGAAGAGAGAGGGGAAATACGGCAGTGAACAAAGCGAGGGGAAACGCCATGGCCTGCGGCAGCTGAGTGGCACCAAGTGTGCACGCCACCGATGACTGTATGCTGTCATCAAGCAGGACTTGGCATTGGTCCGCATCCACAATTCACACACTGGCAACACTTTATTCTTTAATCGTGTTGCTCCATTCCCCCTGGCTATGTCTAATGCAGTCAGTCCAAGCAAGCTAAAAGAAAAGGCTATCATAACTAGAAGTGCACGGTCATAGACAATCACAATGTATCCCGACGGGCAATAGTTTATGATTCTCTGTGTGCTATGAACCGAAAATCAATCTGGTTCCATTAATAAGGACAGCAACACTTTCTATTGATTCTCGCATGACTGATTTGATTTTTTTTCCTTACATACACACAAACCGGCCACACCATTAGGTACACTTGTGTTTCAATAATAATTCCACAATTCCATCTATATACGTCACTGGGTGACTGTATCGCTTTGAAAACCTTCAAACCTCCCTTCACCTTACAGAATGTAATGAAAACAAAGTCTGAAAAAATTCCATCATCTGCTCTTACGTTGAAAAAAAAAAAAACACCAAACAAGTGACATCACAATGTACCTTGAAGACGTCCTGCGTGTCGTCCATGCAGTAGACCCTGATGTTGTACTCCAGCGTGGAGCAGTAGGCGTCGGAGAAGAGCACCAGCCTCAAGCGCTTGGCGGCACCCATGTGCAGAGACTCTCCCACCAGGGCGAAGGTGCCCAGCTGCTCGGAAAATAGCTGGCACGTCTCGGCTTCCAGCTGGCAGTAATAAGGATCAGACGCCAGCTCTTCACCCATCAGCAGGACGTCCTGTAGGAGGCCAGGAGTACAAAAGTAAGTTGGGAATGAAAGGATAAGCAGCCACTTTACATAACTGGCGGGCATTTTGTTAGGGGGCAGGGAGGATGGTTATATAGAAAGACCTGAACTTAAAGTCTTTGGGTTGATATTAATACAAAAGTCGACACACAATAGTTTGTTCTGCATTGGGTTTCCTCAAATGCCTCTTGCGGAGCTTTTACACAGAATCATAGTACGTTTTAGAACACCATTGACTTAGTACTAAAGCACTGATCAACCCAACGTTGGGCTATTTGCTGGGTTGGGGAGTTGACCGAGCAAGTTGGGTTAGGATTTTGATCCAAGATGGTTAAAAACTAGTGATGTTCGACACCACTTTTTTTTTCCAGATGATACTGGACAAGTGTTCACTCTTTGAGTACTCATCCATACCGAGTACCGATACCTCTCGTCCTTCATCTAAAATTTCAACACAAATACAATGGCAAAAAAATGTGAATGACCTCTATTTGTCACAGATCATCTAATGTGTTAAACAGTATAGTGCCAACTACTGCAGAGGAGGAATGACTCATTTGTTTGTCTCAAGTATCCGTGTCTGATATCGGCAGCCTCAACGCATACTTTATATCTTAAAATGAGGCCCAATATCAATACCTGGTATCAGTACTCAGCCATCCCGAGTAAAAGCTTCCCCTACTGATGAATTAAAGCTACCATGGAATAGGAGGAATAGGTTAGCAGGTTATCGGGAAAACAATGCAGCATGTTTTACGTGTATTAGAGTGTAATGGATTCCTTGTAAGAATAGATGGATCTAGCAAGAGGAGGTTTGGTAAATATTGGATTACTGACAATTTGGGACCTCTTCTCAGTTTGGAGTTTAAGTGAGATAAAAAACACTTTTCAATTTCACGGACAACATAACAGGCGAACAATATAGAAAAAAAAACCCCATCTGTACAAGAATTAACTGCTACTTATTTTCCAATGAGAAAGAGGACAGATTTTAAAACGTCAGAGCGGCAGCTGTGGCACAAGAGCATCATCAGTAATAATGATGGGAAACTTTAAAAAAAAAAAAAAAAAAAAAAAAAAACTACCAGAGATCAGTACTAGCTTTATGAGACAACATTGCTTTCTATGCTAATTTGATGGGGACAAATTGGACTCGAGGTGACAATGTTTTCTGTGGGAACTCCATCATGCCAGTTGACTGTCGCTTCCCATTGGCCACATCAGGCAGAGGCGAGCATTATGGCTGCCAAACGATCTGATCTATGGGACCGCACACCATCTACATCAAAGGAATCTGTATTGACACAGTTCATTTGCTATGCAACCACAACAGAGTCTCACTTTTTCATCATCTTAATATTTCCTGGAGGTGTGGGACGGCTCAATTACGCCACTGAGTGCTCACTCTAGGAGCAATTCATTTCCCTTCCGCCTGCTCCTGGATTCATCTCCTCTATGTCTCCTTCAAAACGCTGACACGACATTCTCCTTTCTCCTTCCACGTTCTCAGATGGTGGTCATGCGGTTGGGCTAAATTTGGTCGGATTGATGATGAAAAGAGCAGGTCAAACTCCTGCCTCGGATAGACCAATCCATTCCGTAGACAGCCCACTGCCACCACACGCAGTGAGGGTGAATTATTTATGCGCAATATTGAACGCGAGAGACGACCTGCTAATGTCCTAAAGCCCACGGGCAGTCTTTCCATGTGTTGCCTTGAACCAGAAGACAAAGCATGTTTGTCGATTTTTAAAAGTACATCCTCTAATTTCCAATTTCATGGCCAGAAACAAGAGGGAACTCTACCTCCAACTGTAATTACAAGCATAAATGGCCAAGAAGCTCGAAAAGTACTTTGGAGTAAGTCATTTCTGAGAATCACGTTGCTAGGCAACTACTGGACTGGAAAGAAGCAGCGCTTACAGGCTTTTGTTCTGGTACAACAAGAAAACTTTCTTGCGGTCAAGTGTTAGTCCTGATTGGACAGCCAACGCCGCCACAGCAGATTAAAGAGCGCCGTGTAGTTCTTCGAAGGATCAACGGTTGGCGCTGTTGTGCCATCTCACCTCCCAAGCGCTCTCGTAGGTCTGCTTCTTGAGGCGGACGGCCCAGTTATCGAGGCATGCGTCAGAGCACTGGTCCATGCTCAGGATGACGGGCCGGCTCAGGACCACCCCCGGAGGCCCGCAGCTCACAACCGGGCTGAGCAGGGTCTGGCAGCCAGCCAGGGGTAACCTACAGCCATCCGTCAGCAGAAAGGGTGGCATGAAGCATAGTGAAGAGCTTTTACTGGAGTTATTAGTGTGAATATTGGGTTCTCTTCAAGGAAGCATGTGACACTGTCACCTCTGCAAATGAGCTGGCTGCATAATGAAGGCCCGCATCACAGGTTGAGAGGAATACCAGACAATGTCGCACAAGCAAAGCCCGTGACTAGGGTTGAACGATTTGGAAAAATAATTCAATTGTATTTTTTTCACCTCACGATTGCTATTTAACAGGCTATTGTTTTTTTCAAGGTTTCTCTTGCCAAGTATTTAATAATTCTGTAAACCAGTGGTTCTTAACCATGTTGGAGGTACCGAACTCCATCAGTTTCATATGCGCATTCACCGAACCACTCTTTAGTTAAATTTTTTTCTTTTTTTTTCTTTCAAATTCAAGACATAGATGTTTTTTACCGGTGCACAAAATGAGCCGTACATGAACATCACCTTGTTCGAAGAACAAAACCGACATAATGGCTGAACTCACAACAAATTACACAACTGCAAATCAGTGTGACTTCTGCTGTTGCCTTTGCGTCATCACGAATTTACACAATAAATCAGGTGTGTTCGGACCTCCGCAGTGGAGGCTCTGCCAAACCCCTGAGACCGACTCACCGAACCCCTAGGGTTCGATCGTACCCAGGTTAAGAACCACTGCTGTAAAAATTAAATTTATTATGCATTAATGTCTTTCTTTTAGGAAACACCTAAAAGCATTTTCAGAAAAAAAAAAAAGAGTTAAAGACAGTTAAACGCTATAGAAACAAAAGTAGCTCACAAAAACGTGCAAACTTTGGAGAACATACTTTTACAAAATGCTTTGAAAGACCATACTGGTGTATGAGAAAAGAGGATAGTGTTTAACTTTCACATTCACACGTTGGCTTGACTTGTGTCGCCAGCTTGTTCTGTTTGCGCGCGGCATAACAGCTAAATGCTGCTTCACAATGTTTGCTTTGAACTCTGGCCTCTACGGAGAACTGAGTCTGCAGACCTCAAAGCCCTACTCGGTTTATATTCAGCATGTAATCTACATGCCCTCGTGACTATATGCCATAGGACAGATGAGTAGCAGCGTTAACCAACAATTCGTTTTTTGACATCCCTCTTATACAGCACTGGCAAGGACTCTAAAGACTTGCTTAATAGAACAGTAGCACATGAAAACAAACAGGCAGTGGTTAAGAGACCCACCTTAAATCCTCCTTTTTCTGAACGGTGAGGTAAATCTCATAGATCTTGCCTCTGGGGATGGCCTCAGGAGGAATCAGCAGACTGATTCCTAATGCAAATAAAAGGTAGAGAGAGTGGCGGAGAGAAGAAGCAGGCTCATTAGTTCAGACTGAACAGCGCTTTTGTCATCGCACAAAGACAGCTGGGGCTTGACAAAACTGTATGGCTTCGCAAACAGCAAAACAAATCTACCGTGAAGGTCACGAGCAGCCTGAGCCGGCAGAGTACAGTAGATGCAAATCTCTGCACCGGCAACCGAGGTGACGCGCGTCTCATGTGGTTGACAATTAGCAGAGACAAAAGCGTGCGCTGCATTGCAGTTTTAATGCGCTATGCCTGCCTCAAAGTAGATAATTGAGACCAAGGAACATAAAACTCTGGGAAAATCCTCACTCCCCCATGAGAGCAGAAATGCACCTTAGAGGAAAAGGAAAGAGCCGGTGAGGTCGTTTGAGCATTGTGGCATTGCGAAGCCTCAATTACACACTTGGAATTCTACTTAAGGCGTTGTACAAAAAGTCTGACAAGTGTGAGGGTTGCAAAAAGTCTTATCTGTTGAATCAGGTGAGTCTGCTTGAAAAACTCACAGCCCCTGTTAGGATCTATAAACTCTATCTCCCATGCGCCTCAACTAAATGAGCTCCAGGCAAAAAAAAAAAAATCATATGCCTGTGCGCCAACGCAATGCATGCGAGTACAAATTGTATTTTTGTGTCCCAAGGAGATAGATGATGCATTGTGTAGCTCACGTAGCTCTAAGTTAACCCATGCATAAAACATCGAGTGAAAACAAGAGCACTCTGAGCACAATCGTCCACAGAGGCTTAAAGATTTGTCACCTGTTAAACCAATGAGTAAAGATCCTCATAGCGAAGAGCGGGTTATTTCATACAAGGGACTATAAGGGCAGAAGTTTATTTACAAGCAATAGAAATGTGGAGTGATGGAATCATCCATGCTAAAATGAAAGTTGATGCTAAATACCAAAAGTGATTCAAATAGCCCTAGCTTTCACAAAGTAGAAAAAAATAGTAATAATATAATAATGATAATAATAATAATAATAAAAAGAAAGCAAAGTGGATATTTTTCATTATATTATTATATTTTCAGACAACTTTTTGGTGGATCTAGCCTGTGTTTAGTGCACCCTTAGACACCAGCACGTAATTCACCGAGCGTCATCATGACAGAAAACCCTAACTGGAATAATTTGTTCTCGGTTTTATTGTTGGAATCTCTCTGAGTACATTTCATCATTTGGTACAACGTATTCATTCAACTGTTAATGTGGAATTTCACTCCAGACTCTATCATGGCCTGCAAAGTGGTCTTAAACCTTTAAGGGTTGCAATTGGGATTGATAAAGAAATGCCGGAATATCAAAAGGAATAAGTGCAGCAGCCTTTAAACTTCAACACCAGATAAATAAACAATTATCCACCTCAGCTCAACTTTTAATTATATAGAGCTGTATGAAAGCATAGTACACGATGAACAAAAAATACACAAAAATGTCCATAGAAAAATAGAATAGTAATAATCATACAGTAAAAAATGGCCAAGCAATGATTTCCATTCAAAACACACCACAACTCCCTTCACTCTGGCACTTTGCATACAGGAGGTACAGTTTCATTCCTTTTTGTTGCATTGCTTGAAGCTGAGAGAGGACAAAGACGGAAATCTGAAAAGACCAGTATGAGGGCGGCAGGATCATAAACGACGTGGCCACAGTGTGCATAACCGCACTTACATTTGCTACATTTGAACCGAAGCAACTGTAGTTTTCTAGTGAGCAACGCACATACGGAAAGATTAGCTCCATTTAGTTGTCTCTCTTGGCTCCCTTTGGTTTTTTGCAGCAAATGAGAAAAGAGGCTAGAAAAGTACAACTGTGAGAGAAAAATTATACCAGCTGACATTAGGCGAGACACACCCTGGACTGGTCAATAGTCATTTGCAAAATAGACAAACACTTCATAGCATTCTCCTTTAGACTTGAATCAAGCCCAAGAATAAGGCCCTGTTACAAAGGGAAAAATGCAAAAAGCAAAAATGTACTTCAATAAGGATATGAAAATGGTGAGATGGAAATTTTCCGGGTAGACAAGAAGAAAAAGGGGTTGCTGTGGCGACACGTCATCTGCTAATGTGCATTGAAGTCACCATGGTTACCAGGTGGCGAGAGGACTCAGACCACATGAGTGTTGCAATTGTGCAACCACAAGCCCCACCAAATGGATGTCAGTTACTACACTTTTTCAATGTATTAGTCAGCAGACATTTGTCTACACTCCCTTGATTGATTCATAGTCATTTTCAAAAACCTTAATGTGATGGGCGATGCTAATTGAATGTTCTGAATGCCTGATTAAATGCTAGTGTTGTGATGAGTACAATTAAGGAGTCATCACGGAGGCTGCACAGCACATTTGTTCAAAAATATTTGGGGTGAAATTATCTCATCATCGCCTGCTAGTCCGTTTTAGTAAAGTTTTGGTCATGAGCTACAATACTGACCTTTGACATATACTTATTAAAGTACATCCCCAAGATTAGGTGCATCTCACTTATGATCTATGATCTGAAGCATGATACAGCCAGAGAAAAATAAAACTCACCAGTGTTGGGTATGGTCAGCCTGCCGCCTAAGAAGTTGAAGGTCCCGTAGGAAGTGTTGGCCATGTCGCGGGACAGCGTTTTAAAATAGCTCTGAGTGGACAGCCTGCTCACAAAGTCGGAGGGGTCCGAATTGAGCTTTCCATTGTGGAGTGTGTGCGAACCCTTGGGAAGCGGGTCCAGCAGAGGCCCGTTGGTCATGGAAAACTTGCCGGTGGCGTCGTGTCGGGCCCGCAGGGTGCCCTGGTAACTGGTGGTGGTGGTGGTTAGATCGGGCTGGATGGTGAGCAAATGAGAATTCTCTGTTTGGATGATAAAACATGAAGGGAGAGACAATGAGTGGCGAGGGGGGAGCTGATTGCTCACGCAGACAGACCTCACACACTCCAATGCTGTCACAACACCAAGAAAAGTGACAGAAAAACAGGAAAGACACATGGCACCGACAAAGACACTCACACATTGTCGACAATGCACAAACACGGCACCCAGTTGACAGCCCTCCCGTTCCCCTCTCTGTCTCTTTAACAACCACAGAATTAATATCAAACAACTCTCATACAGCTTGTTATATCTTTTTTTTTCTTACTAGTGAATCACAAACACAGCTCCCCACTACTGCATCTCCATCCAAATCAGACAGTCATATTTCAACTACTTGTGAACAACGGGCACACACAAGCAGTGAGAAAACGTAGACGCAAGCAGTGTCAGGCAATCTGATAAACACGCACACGCACGCGCGCAGGCGCACACGCACACGCGCACATACGCGCGCACACACACGCGCGCACGCACGCACGCACACGCACGCGCGCACACACACACACGCGCGCGCGCGCACGCGCACGCACGCAAGCCCACACACGCACGCCCACGCACACACCTGGGGAAGACACAGAGTACTAAAGCCACGTTTCCAACAAGCAATACCGTTGGTCAGTTTGTGGCTTTACCAGTTGGCAAGGTAAATCCTAATCTATTTTAAGGGTGTGAGGATAGGATGGCGATAGCTGCATGAGTGAAATAAAAAGTGACATCATCCAATCAATTATTCATGGACAAACTGAATTCTTTGCCTTGAGGCTGCATCAATATTACATGTTTCAAATGACACCGCCACCCCCCCCCACTCACAATAATCAGCGTAATCAATAAATAGCTGCATGGAATCAGATATCCTCAGATTCAAAGCAGGTGTTTATCATACTGTATACACGAGGTAAGTCACAGAAGTGCACGCATGATTGCAAACTGGATGTCCTTGGAATATCAATGATGTACGGTGGCAAATCGAACCTACAGTGAACCAAAATAGAGAGAACAATGGCCAAATTATGACCATGTTATTGTTTACCTGCATTTTGGGTGTGCGTGCATGCTGGTTGTTTGAAGTGTTCAGTCAATACGTGATATTAGATGGGGGCCACTTGAAAGTAGATCTAGAAATACGTATCGGATTGAAGCACTTCATCGTGATTGTGCAATGATGGAGCCTCAAAGCAAGATATTTATTTATGTTGCACAGGTTAAATGATGGCTCTAACTAATTCTGCGAGCTCTCCGAAGACATTCCTTTGGCGGGTTCACAAATTCACTAAGACAACAATGAGTCATCATCTGCTCATTTGGAAAGCTAAAAAGGAACAAGCGGGAAAACATGCATGCCGCAATCCCTATTTTGAATTCATCAAGAGAAAGGCAGCAAAGTCTTTATCCACAGACCTTTATAAAAGGGCATGTTTTGTGTTATTTCCATTCTTCTTGTTTCTAGTGACTAAATTTTCTGTCAACCAGTCAACAGTGTGTCAAGATCCGTTCTGCATCACTGGTTTGTACACCAGGGAATCAAAAACAAGTATCAAAGGTTAACGTTTTAAAACTTGTGGAAGTGCTAACATTGTGGCTCATATACGTGACCAGATACACGCCAATATCCAAGGCTGGATCGAGCCTTTTGGGATTAATTTACAATACATTAATTCTACACTGGGTGTTTTTAGGCCACGAAAAAAGTACTTAGATTCAATACATTATCGGCTTTACAGACGAGCCCTCACTCCCCATTAGTCCATAAAGTCGCTGTTCTATTATTCACAACCCAGAACTGAATAATATCCCTTGGCGGAAACGTGGGCTAACGATACATATCGATGAATGCGGCATTGCCACAGCGTTGCAGACAGACCGATGGACGCAGAGAGGAGAGTAAAACAAAGAATGGTGTCCTACTGCTGTGGGTGAGGGGCCTGCGAGGCCGCGGTGCCCACACACCTGGCTTGCTGGGCTTGATGCCCATCGGCTGGAAGCCAGTAGTGAGAATGGACGAGTCGGCCACGTCGGCATCCAGGCCTGCCTTCCTGCGCCGGTACACCAGGACCACAATTATGAGAAGCAGGGTCAGACACAGAGCGACCGCCACCATGCCCACATAGAGAGCCACGTCCTCCGCTCCGCTCACAGCTACAAGAAAAAGAAAAAAAAGAAAATAAATAAAAGCACGGGAAATATTTACAAGCAAAAAAAGGCTCCCTGAGGTGTAGCAAGGAAGTACCTGTGGGCTCCTGCAAGGATTTTTATTACTTGCTGTGTAAACATCTATATTTTTTAATGGAATAAAATCAGTTATGACATTTGGTACTTAAACGCTGCTTGACATCCTCGAAGGTTTCACACAGAGTTAAGAGAATCCATTAGCAAATATTACACCACTATCCTGATATAAATGGATCGGCTTCTATTTGAATTTGTTGCCAATTCAAAAGAATATGGGTTCTCCCTTTCTTCTTCCCCCCCGTTTCTACCCTGGATGAATATTCATACATGTTTTCCTTCTCCCTTTGTCTTTTTCTCCCGGAACACAAAACCACTGAAAGAGAGCAAGTGGATTTGTCTATGTGATTCAAGTCTTTCTTATCAAATATACTTGTCTCTCAAAAGCATGGTAACTGCATACAGTGTGGGAATGATAACTGCACCCAGACAAACATTCATATATTTGAATGGGATTTGCTATGGTTGTCTTTCGACAGCTGGAGGATTTTCATGGCGGGGGAAGAAGATGTTCCCTGGGCCTTTGTGGAGGCCATTGTCCCAGGGATCCACGGGGGCGTACTACAGTCACGTGAACACAGTCAAAAAGGGGACACATTCAGCCGAGGCCGAATCTTTTCAAGTACAGAGAACATCGGCAAAGGTTAAAGCACGGCTAGTTGGTGTGTGTGTCGAGTTGACAGCTAAAGGACAAGGACAGAGGAAGGAGGACAACTCAAACCAGAGCAGATAAGAAAACTAGAAGAATAAAAGGGCAACAAAACAAGATGGCATGTAACAATAAATAGCGTGACTTACTTTCCAAAAGATCTGAAAGAATTGGGGTAAGAACAAACGAGATCATCATTAAATATTATGACACATTTTAAGGACACAGTGGTTTTTTTTCCACTACTGTACTTGCCTACTGTTTCTCAGGAACTAGAAGCTGCATGCTGGAAACACAAATTTGACACATTTTAATTGGTGTGTGTAAATCTGAGACATGAAAGTCTGGACGTTAGGGGACTTGTACCAATCTCCTGTATAGTACACATCGTGTACTATATATATCCTCTCTGTGGTAATTTTGACATTTGTGACATAATGAAATTCTTCCTGCTCTCTCGCATCTCCAGTTTGTGGCTAAAACTGAAGATGTTTTATAATAGCATGTCACCAACAGAACTGCCCTTGAAAACATTTACTCTCGACTGTGAAGATGCCAATCATTTTTATTCAAATGATCCAAGTGCAGACAATTTGGATGATGAATAATGTTTTGTGCATGTTCCAAGTTGATTTTTGTTCAACTGAATCTAATTGATTAATTGATTGTATGAATTGTGCTGATTTTAAATAGCATCATGAGCCATTTGCAAATAAATTACATGAGCTTGCGGCTAATCAAGACAAACCGAGGGAAAGATAAATGTTTCATCAGTATCCATTCATCATAGGAGGAAGATTGATGAGGAAGATGCTAAACGCTGATATTGAAGCACTATTATGTACATGCTCATATTCAGACAGACAATCCGAACAAATCCTTCACGTTTCAAAACATACACAAACAATAGGCGATATAGCATTTTGGAGTGATAAGGCTAATTTGAAGATACAAAGCTTAGAATGACAAACACAAACATGGATGCCATGTTAGCTTATCCTGTCCCCATACCTTATCTCTGGTCGCAACAGTATTACACCCCGCCTCCATAATCCTTCAGGAAATAAGCAATGCGCTTTAAGCGAAACAAAGGTAGATAAACCTCTCACCTCCTACAGCGAGGTGTCCAAAAAGAGCAAATAGACGAGACCTCTCGTCAAACCCTCCAAATTCAATAGTCTGGGTGAGTCAAAGGCCAGGCAAGGGGCAATGCCCTACGGGGTATTTGGGCTTGTGATGCAGCAGACCACTGAGAAACGGGCGGACACAATACAAGGCTTGTCAGCTAACGACTAATTGGAAAAACACATCCTTGAACTGGCTGCTTGGCTGTTTACTTTTTAAGGGCAAACCAAAGGCACAGAGTAAATGTGCGACATATAGATCCAGCATGTCCCGCACGTACCGTTCTCAAAGCCAAACAAAGTATGTCAATCAGGTGAGGCTCCCTGGTCCTCTTTTCACATTCCGTCAGTATTCCGGGCCCTTATCGGAGCATCACAGAGCAAAGTTTTATCTGTCGTGCCAGGCGTCACCGCCAAATGATCCCGATGCTCACTTACATTCCCGACCGGCATCCGCTCTCAGCTGCTCGGCCTCGGGCATTGATTTCGCTGATGCCGGTCAATAACAGACGAGGCATTTATCACACTTTAATTGACATAATTAATCAGGATATATAATTGAATGGGCTTGATGCTCACACAAACACATACCCCGCCCCAATCTTCCTTTTACCCATTTTACAGTCCATGTCACTCCATCGTTCATTGCTACTTCATCTAATTGCTGCTATAGAACTTTTGATTCAGTGTGCCTGACCTCACTTTATGATGGATGCCCATCCACGAGGAGTGTCAAAAGACCTCAGGCCAATCATTGTACTTTAAATTCAGTGACTCAGACAGGCTGCTTAGAGATTCCTTTTTGAGATAGGCGCATGATTCATCTAGTCAGTGGCCACAAAGTTGAAGTTTTGGACTCTTGTGGCATTGGCAGTCGCACCTGTAAGGCCTGCTACATAAAAAACTTTGCAGCCCGCTGCACCTCTTCCCAGGGTATTTATCATGAGCCCTGGGAATATATTTCATCCCATGGCCATTCCCAGTCACCCGCCTGAAGATGAATCACACTGGAGTTCTTCGGGTCAGGGATATGTGGCTAGTAAAAGTCTCAAAGTGAATGTGACCATTACTTTCGTCACAATACAGTCATCTTATCTCTCAGCGAGGCCCTGGTGAAGTATAGACCTAAAAAAATGGTCATCCATTTTTCATGCCACCTCTGACCCCACAGTGACAAACAAAATTATGACAAAAACATCAGTTGCTCCAGCAAATCAACCCTCAAAGCAAAGGGATATTCTGAGTTTGATGTTAGCGACCAAAACAAGATCCTGCGGCAAATCAAGTTTGTTACTGTCATCACAATCATGCAGCTGATTTTTTTTCAACGGCTTCCTAATCTTCTGCACTTCTCCCACTATCCTTTGTGTGCCCTTCACCACCTGTCTGCGATTTCGCCAAGCGCTGATGTTTTCATCATGCAGAGTGTGCTAAAAGGTTCTTCTTGCCCTTGGTTTATGAAAAGTATGCTGCTTCGGTGAGGTCAATCTGCTTTTGAAAGATGCCACACAAGTGATTAAAGCACATTGTCTATAACATGTAACATATGCCTTTTCTATCCTAGATTAGTGAAGTAGGCAAGGTCCTTTGGCATAGGAGAGCCTTTGTTGGGTCTGCAGTTATATTGTTGCCGTACACAAAACCAGAAGGATGCCTTTTGTTTCAGGGGCAAGTTCTCCAGCTCAGCTAATAGCGCAGACACGGTTCGAGTATGGGAATTGCTGACTAACCAAAACCATCTTGCTATTTTGCTGATTATCACACTTCATACTCCTATTGTCTATGGCAACACATGCTGGGAACAGATTGGCCTTCTTCAGAGGCCAGTGGAAAGACTCCGCACGCATGTGTTAGGAACAATGACTGGCCGTCTTTGCCTCTCCTGGGAAGAGCAGCTGACCTTTGATGATGGGCTGACTGATGCTTTCTGGTTCACTGCGCCAGACTTGGCCATGGTTAAGACGTGCACATGCATGCGCAAAGACTCACAAACAGGCGGCTTATGCATATGCGGCACACGTCCGCAAGTGTGTGGCCACCTACAAACGCCTTCCATGTATCCGAAGGTGCCAATCAGCAGGAGATAAATTATTCAGAGCACTCATTCGCTGGCCCGTGTCAATTAAATCCCCATTAAAAGACAGTGTTTACCAAGCAACAACAAAGACAATTTATAACCATTTCTCTCTGCGCCTTGAGACGCCTGACTGGATGGGAAACTGCACTATAGCCTTCCGGACAGTTTTACGATTGAAATATATGAAATGAAATAACGGCCAAAATGCGCAGTGTAGATTTTGGCAAGTCGGTACACTGATATTGAGAGACATGCCATTTCTTTAATTTCTCTCACAGGATTGATAAAGTATATCCACCTGTACTTCGACAGGGATCTGCTGGAGTCGTCAAATAGGTCAAAAAGCCAATGAAAGGAGCGCACAATGCGAAGCTTATGAAAGCTTATGAAACTTCTGTGTGTATAAAAATGCTTTTGCACAAATAGTAGGTCCTTTAAACTGAGCTACGTCTATTAAAGAAAATAGGTTGCGAATAATGCTTATCATGCAGGCAAGTACAGCAATTTACTCAGCACTGAGTTTGCGCCCGAAATATTTCAAGTTATTTGGTCTTTCTTTTTACTTCTTAAACATGTCTTCCAATATGACAACATTTATGTAAATCCCAAATATGTACAAAATAATTACATACGCATGGAAGGATCCAAGAGCAGCAACTCTTTTGCGAGGTAGTGTTTGATTGAAGAGAGATGATTTAATTTTCAGCTCTATTTTTAGGTCGGAAGGCATCACATCAGTGTGGGTGAAAACTTATCATTGCAGAGGAGAGCACTGCGCCAGTGTTAATTACTTCGGTTAGCAGTTGGCCTCTTCAACGCATGTGCCACATGCATTGAGGTATCTCACATCTCATTCCTAGTTTACCTGCCATTGCATTGTGATTGCACAGATCGATGGAAAGCTTTGATCACAAATATATAAACATTAGCAACACCTCGCATTTGGGTGCACTTTAAAACCTTCATAACAATGTTGAACAAAACATTACCTCCTGTAAAGGAGGAATTTGATTTGTTGTATCACATTAAACTGTATGAGTGTATCTAATTAAATAAATTACTACATGTTTACTAGTGACTTGACTTTCAAGTGAGCATATTTCCATGAATGTTTTAGGTAATTATGAGCATATATTAAAAGAGAGTGGGCTTTTAGCCTCCGCATGCTTCAAACCTGACTTTAGTTTTTAGCCAAAGCTTTGGCCATGAAAATTCTGACAATGTTGTGGCCAAAGTTCATTTAGCACTTAGTAGCCTTGGCAAACGTCTTTAGCCTACCAATTGTGTTACATTCTATCATTTCCCAGTAACTCACCAAGTGGCGGAATGAGAGTGCAGGTTGAAGTATGTGGGTGGGTGTACACTCACTCTGTGGGCACTGCTCGCTGGTGCAGTTAAGAGACTGGAGGTCGAGCCCCTGGCAGTTCTTGCCCCCGATGCCAGGTGATGGCTGGGTGCACTCCCTGCTCCTCCACATCGCGCAGTCGGCGCCGCACGGCGACCACTTGCTCCATTCGCTCCAACCTCCATCGACTGTGAATTCAAGAAAAGGTAAACACAGAGAGGTGAGAAGAAACTGACATGCATTTAATTTCACTTCTGAATCAAAACATATTTTTAAAAAAGGCTTTTTAAAAAAGGCTATTGATTGAAAAACATGCTGAACAAATTCAATGCAATCTTGCTCTCTCGCTCTCTCTCTCTCTCTCTCGCTCTCTCTCTACATATTTACCATATACATTGTAGCACTTATGCAAAAGTAGCGGGTTCATTTGCATGCACGACCTGAACAACTGGCAGAAAACTTTGTTGCCATCCTGTGCAAATCTAGACTCTAAAATGTAAACCTGTTGGGAATGTACAAAGACATGCAAATCCACTTGCAAATGCTCAAATCCAAGCAGATGTAGAGGGAAGCCGAAGACTGTTTTTCCATTACCTTTTTCTCTTTCTGTTTATTTAGCGCATGGAAATCAGATGTAACCAAGCGAAACCTTACTGCTCGGTGACTTGTTTAACCAAATCTGTACAACACTTTGAGGGGAATGTCTTCCTCATAGCTATTCAATGTACAGCACATGTGTGACACCACCACTGTAAGAATCACATCCGCCCTAATTCAACAGCATCGGAATAAAAATAGTTTCTAGAAAACTTAAGATGTCAAAATTGTAATTTTCTCGGATTCCTGACAAGAAATATATAGTGTTAGCAGTTTAATTGAATAGTGTGCTTCATTAATTTCTGACGGGAGCCCAGAGACTGGGTTAAAAAGTAAAAATAAAGCTTTGTATGCAGCTGATGACTTGACATGCATGTTTGGACTGCCAAAAACATTAACAGTACAATGATCAGTGGCCCAACCTGTGTCTAATTTTAGTGAATTTTACCAACAAGTAGCAGTTTGGCAAAAACGTGAATTATTCGAAACAGAGGCCAAGGTGTTTGCACACACTATTTAATTCTTTCCATTCAATACTGCACAGTGTATTAAAAAAAAAATCCGCTGGGCTGGAAAATATTACTACCAGCTATCATTTCAATGGGACAAAAATGATTTGAAATGGTCACAAATTACACTCTTCTCAAGGCGCCACTGTAGAACCTGAAGCAATGGTATTACTGTGAACATACTGCTAAATACAGTACATTTCAACACAGAGTACATCCAAATATTTAGTACAAAAAGAGTACACTGCTGTGCGATACAGTACATCCGTTTTACCACAAAGTAGAGAGAGCAGCCATTTTGGAACTAAGGTGTGGTGCTGGTGGCTTGGAGTGATATTGAGAGTGACACAGCACCCAGCCTGGGGAAGGTTACCACAGGGCTAATAGGAAAAAGAGACGTAATGAGCTCTCGTGGGGGGAGCAACACCACCGTCTTGTTCTTCCATGTCCCGCTTGTATCGGTGGAGAGGACCTGGCGAAATTACTACCACAACACACACACACACCTCTATGACAGCAACAACCCTCTTCCAGACTGACCCCGGGGTAAGGAAACGGTAGCACTCATTAATCTTGGCAATAAAGAGTGCAGGGGGCTTGAACCCCAGAGTACGAGGCTGACCTAGATTGGGTCAAAGGCCTTGGTTTATGAAGCAAGAGTGCTACTCGGGGTGGGATGGAACTAATATAGCATAACTACCCTGACTGATAATGTTATTTGGGTTTGGCACAGATTGCAAAGTGGCTAAAAGAAGAGTCACAGGTGTGTGAATTAAGCCTTTTCAACGCAATAAATTGGTCTGTGTGTCCACAGTGTGTGTGCGACAGGATGCTGACGCAGCTCGGGTCTCTATGCAGTCAGATCTGTTTGGCAGAGAGAGCGGAACCAATCAGATAATTGTCCTTGTTTGGCATTGAGTGGACCCATCCGTGGGCCAGTGGGCTGATTATCCGAGCTGGGATTGAAAATGATTGAATAGCAAATTAGATCCTAATGAATGCGCAGTGTCGCCCCTCAGTTTATCCATGCCACTGAGAAATAAAATGATGGAATCACAATTTGACCTGATGAGCCAATGAATTTCTCTTTTTTTCCAGAACAAAACCACAATATTGGACATGCTAATGATATTTTCAAACAAAGAAACTGGAGTGGAAATAGCATGACACTCATGAGAATGAAAATAGCATGACACTCAGAACATCAATAGATGTTTTTTTTAGTAGGATTACCAAGCAGAAGTCATAAAATATTATACAAAATATGCACTCGGCCTAACCCTGCCAAGTAAATTCATTTTTTAAAGAGTGTATTTATTGGGATTTAAATTGCTTGGTGGGTCAGTGTATGCGCATGGCACACTGAAATACCAAACTATGCGAGTTACAACCATTCCTATAAACATCATATAACAAGTAAAATAATAAAGAAAAATGAAATAAAAGGACGACGGCATTAACAAGAAACATCCAGAAACTGCAAGAACCAAACAAGGTTGGAGTTTACATTTACAATTCCACACTAATTCATTTGGGGGAAGAGCTTATGTGCCTACCTACTGTAGGTCCTGCTGTTTTAGGTAGCAATAGAATGAGCAATAAAGTTCAAATAGGTGTAGTATTTAGCTTGATCATGTCTAACATCTGTATTTTACTCAAGGACCAAAAGCAAGCCACTATTTGTGTGAGTGTCAGTTTAGTTTAAATTTCAAAGGTTAGATGTTGTAGAGTTCTTGTCACACGCTTATCTTAAAACACTGTGTACAGCTGTTGCTCATACCCTTTTGAAGGTGTAGGTAGAATGTCCAAAATGGAGGCAAGCAGGCAAGCAGGCATGCAGGCCGAAGGAGCGAGGCAATGGCAGGCAGGCAAAGGTGGTAACCCAAGCAAGGAAAGGGGGTAGGGGGAATGGCAGGCAGGCAAACAGGTGGCACACAGGTACAAATCCAAATTGTTTGTAATCCAACTAAGGTTTCAACATAAAGGGTTGCAAGAAGTAAACTAAAGTTTGTTTTCTAAATTCCAAGTTCCAAAAATTACAAGCTTGGAGCAGACTAGAAGTAGCTTAAAACGGCCTTTTAGCGGTAAAAAAAACGATGTCACTACTATCTTTCTTCTTTGTCTAACTGAGACTAACTACCAAGTGGGAGCAGCCTATTTCCCTGATCAGGTGACCAAAGGCTTTGTCAAATTCAAAGTTAAAGTCCCAATGATCGTCACACACACATCTGGGTGTGGTGAAATTTGTCCTCTGCATTCAACCCATCCCCGTGTGATTTTAATCCATCCCCTGGGGGAGAGGGGAGCAGTGAGCAGCAGCGGTGCCACGCTCGGGAATCAGTTGGTGATCTAACCCCCCAATTCCAACCCTTAATGCTGAGTGCCAAGCAGGGAGGCAATGGGTCCCATTTTTATAGTCTTTGGTGTGACCCGGCCGGGGTTTGAACCCACAACCTTCCAGTCTCAGGGAGGACACTCTACCACTAGGCCACTAAGCTGATTCAAGATTCAAGTCCATGGCCCAAGGCCAGCGAATCTTAAACAAAAATAAGAATTTAAGCTAAGGAAACTAAATTGGCTCCAACAATTTGTGTTTAAGACGTTACTAATTAAAGAGATATGATCAATAAACACTAGAAAAGTTCATTTCCCCTTTAAAAATGTAACTTTGAAATCAAAACCTGGCCTGTTCTTATTACTTCCACAGAGTAACTCATAAATTGGATTATCCACACAGAGGTTTCCCTATAAAACCCCCAGGAAGAGATTGTTAGCACAAGAGTGAAAGGCTGTGCAACTGATTTTCAATCACGCTGCACCACAGGTTTGAGGTCAGGCTGGCGACCGAAGAGGGACAGCAATACAATAGCCCAGTGGCACGCCTCAATTTGAACATGTTGTCAAGGGGGAAAGGAAAAGAAAGACCCCCGTCATTCTTTACAGGTCAAAGCAGGGTCTGTTTGAGGCTTTTGCTCCTCATAATGACAACGGCCGCTGACGGTCATCGTCCGAGTTCATCCAACACCTGCGGTTTGCCGTGTCCTTGAGGGGAACATGAGAGCAGAGGGTAATCCCTCAGTTCTGTCACCACACATG
Source organism: Syngnathus acus (assembly GCF_901709675.1). NCBI lineage: Eukaryota > Metazoa > Chordata > Actinopteri > Syngnathiformes > Syngnathidae > Syngnathus > Syngnathus acus. The sequence continues at coordinate 12,161,487 of NC_051095.1, read as the reverse complement.
CGCACAATAACACCCCCCCCCCCCCCCCCCTCCGATCCCACATGGAGGTGGGCTGTATTTTCGAAAACCTTTGCACATTTCAAAGCTACTCTTCCTATTGCTGGATGAATGCAAGTTTTAATGGATAACTGAATAAAGCAGACATGTCTGCCTTATGTTAACTAATTCAGCGGAATGAGCCAAAACGGGTGACTGAATGTGAGATGACGAGAGGGAGCCAAGGCAAATGGCACCGAATGATTGAAACAGCGTCGCTCCGAGTCTGTCACCAGATGGCCGCGCTCCTTTCGATGCAAACTAATACGTTTTCTGTGCTATTAGCAACATCTTGTATTTTTTCTCTGGACATAAATGAAATCCCCAGATCAAGCTTACTTGCTAAGAAGAACTAGACACTCGCCTGCAGTGCCGAAAAAGCAAGCATATGGGTGCCGAGATGCACGTGCGGACGTGCACGCGCTTGCAAACAAACGCACAAATACACTAGCTCCGAGTCTGTTTATTTTCCATCTAGTGGAATTCTCATGACTCCGCTGGCAAGCCTGAGGGATCTGTACAATATTTGAATAATTCACCCAAGTTAGCAATCTTTTCATGTTGTTTGCGTTCCTCTCTCACAGCTTGATTCATTTGTATGGGTCAGGTGTCCCTCACCATGTTTGTATAACTTGGCTCCAAATATTTACAGTTGCCTCTGGTACGGCATACTTGCCCGGATGTGACATTTTGTCCCGATTGTTGGCCCCGACGAGAAAAATAGCACGAGAATGGAGTCAGTGAGAATGTCATTTACTGCACATTTCTATTGTAGGTTTGGTGGAAAGATGAAAAAACAAAGATGGAGGTAAACTCTTGTCTGGTTAGCCTCAAGTGTTGATCCAATTGTGCTCTGTGCTCCTCCTCCGTGAGCACAGTGGGCCCCTCCCAGCATGGAGCCCATCTGATCTGACAGACTGGCCTCCCCTCCGCCTACTCTCTAACACTTTGGGGACTTGGACCTTTCGAGCTTCACAAGGAGAGAAGTGTTATCGTGCTTTCGCAAGGAAGAGTCACAGAACAAGCTGTTGTAGAAGATGTCATCCCTAAGACGCCACCATTCCTCCTAATGAACACAAATATATATTCATCCTCATTCGGCCCGCTTAGTTTCACAAAGGTCGCGGGCGTGCTGGAGCTTGTCCCAGCAGTCTTCAGGCGGTAGGCGTGGTACACCCCGAACTGGTCACCGGCCAATCGAAGGGCACACAGAGACAGACAAACATTCACACTCACAATCACACCTACAGACAATTCCAGTTCAATCAATCATGTATGTTTTTGGAATGTGATGTGGGAGGAAACCAGAGTACCCAGACGAAACCTATGCAGGCACGGGGAGAACATGCAAACTCCACAACCAACCGCACTGCGAGGCGGACGTGCTGACCACAACTAATATATATATTAGTTGCAGATGCAAGTTGTAACCACCCATTGGCCAGAACAAGCAGCAATATTTATGCTATAGCGTTCTGCTTGACAATAAGTCACAACAGCATAAAAGCCCAACCCAAAATCGAAGGCCCCGAATATGCCGCTCAAGTGGCGCAAGAGAAAAGAGAGCATTTAAGTAGAAATTAATGACAATGTGCATGTGTTGGAAAATGTTGACCTTTCTTGTAAAACTGCACTCCTGTGTGAGGACTTTAAGGTGAAAGCTATAAGAATGGTAAAAAGTCCTTCTCCAAGTATATACAAGGATGTTTGCATGCTGTCCATGTCGTTGAACGTGACTCTGAAATGCCTCCTTTGAGGCAGGCGATTCACATATTTGCCTTGGTCGTGTTTGATGAATCAAAAGTGAGGATTCAGATGTATTTGGTTTCCTTGCCGCCAGGCTGTGCGTGAGCTTGCTGACAAACGACGGAGTAGTCACTTCATCCCGGCCGACTCTGGAGGCACGTTCGTGAGTACGCAGCCGAGCAGCCGTGCCACTTGTGATTGAAAAGAACAAATTCATCATGTCCACGGCTCTGCCGTGTTGGACTTTGGCCTTGAGGGGAACCTGCGTCGGGTGCTGACAGCTGGACTTGTCTGAGCTTCTGAGACAGGTAACATGGGAAGTGGGGAGGACACCTAGGTCACCTGCTGTTGCAAGACCACAGGATTGACAGGGACGTGACAGCGAACCTTGTTGTTTTCTCCCAATACGGTGGAAGCTCCAAAGGTCAAACATAAAACGGCTCACTCGATTCAGTGAGCTTTTAAAGGTTTAACTCGAATGTTTTGATTTTTCTTTTGAATGTATTTGTTGTTTGTTTTTGTGTGATTCAAGCCAAGAAGGCAAAGCTTAAAACTGCACCCTTGCCAAAATTATTTCAAAATAAAGTATTAGAAAGTCAACTAGAGCCCCAAAATGGCTTGTTTGACTTCTGAGATTCCACTGACAACTAAAAAAGTGTTTTTCTCCATAAACTACATTCATGGAGTAGAATGCATTTTCTGCTGCAACTCTGTAAAGCTGAAATTACACACGTTTTCCTGATGGAGCAAGACGAGAGCAGGGTTTGGTCTAACAATAGCAGGACTGACATTAATCTCTTCATGTTCATAGAGGTCAGAATTTGTGCTTTTGCTAGAGGGGAATGTCAAGCATCCCCGTACAACCCATTCAATTGAATTTAATTTAATTACATTTTGCTTGAGAGCTAATAGGACCAGATCCATCCAGATAGCAACGTGAACGAGCAGAGTTTGCCTCCATCCACATGCTGGCTTAGGTTACTTCCACTCAAGCTTGACATCTGGTGATGTCTTTACATGAGCGATGCGTAACATAATACCTGGATTCGCGGTGGAAAATAACCTCTGTTTTAGCATGGGAGAGGCTGCTGCCAACAGAGGTGTAGGATTTCCCTCAGTGCTTTTTAAGCATGAAGGATTTCTCCTGCAGTCTGCTGTTTGATCCACAGGCAGCACAACAGCCATTGCTGATTTGTACCTAATCAGACATCTTACTCTACACGTTCACTCAGTGTTTTGTTCTCGTATGCACTTCCATCTCGCTTCCTTCACCTTTAACCTCCTTTTCATATGCAGCGCTCTTGCTGTCATGCTATATCTGGCCCTTCGTCACGGGGCTAATGCAGGACTGCAAATGCAGCGGGCTGCACCTCAGGCTACAAAGGATCGATATACGTAGCTCAGTATCAAGGCAAGGCACTCCCTGCCTCTTGGATTCTCTCACGAGAGACTCGGCAGTGAAATGAAACGCCCCCGACTTACGACGTAAACATAGCACACAGGCTGCCATAATTCACCCTTTTACTGCCCATATTTACTACACAGCTTTAGCTGCAAACAATAACAAATGTAGTAGCTGGTCTGACACAGCAGCAAGACTTGCTGGAACTATGTCTCCTAAATCAGAGAGGTCTATGAAATAAGAGCAGGGTCTTCATAAAAGATAATGAGATATGTGAACAAAGTGGGGTGATAAATCACTTTCAAGGCTGTGAGGACTAATAGGTATGGAAAATGACAACGTAGGTTTAATTGCGGAATACAACAGAAACGGAAACATCCGAGGCAAGGGCTGCAGGCCAAAGTAAAGACGAGCAGATGACTTCTGGATGCAAAGAAATGCAAAAAGAAAGCCACGGAAAGCCAAGTGCCACAGGACAAGCAGGGGGGTTGCCTGGGAGTTACCTGGACAGGTGGCCACACAGGCACTTTTCTGGACGTTCTGCCCCTCACAGGACGTGCCTCCATTCAGTGGCGTGGGGTTGGTACAGCTCCGAGTCCTCTTCTGCCAGCCTCGCCCGCACACTGCACTGCAGGACGACCAGGTGGTCCACGTGGACCAGCCGCCGTTGACTGTCAGACCGGCGCAAGGAAGGGGATGGGTTGGTGGGGTTAGGGGTTGGGAGAAGGTTGGAAGGGAGGATGGAATGAGGGGACAGAGCAGCCAGGATTACCCGACATGCACTAAGGAGAAGACGTGTTGCGTTCCGAGAATAATCCTAAATACTGCTGCAAGCTTGAGAGTGGGGGGCTGCTTTCTGCATTTGAGCAGCAATTATGGCCGCCTGAAGCGCAGACACAACGGCAACATTAAGGTGACCATACCCAAACCTGTTTAACCAAAAGGATACGAGAAACGATATAATGTTCCAACATACGCAAGGTTTTTAAAAACTAATATAACTCGATACTTATCCCAGTCATACAATCAGACTACAGTTACCACCTTACTGTGAGTATTTAAACAGACCCAATTACTCACTAAAAGGCACTCAACAAACAACTGCACTCATGAAACATGTAAAAAAGGGCAACTCTAGTATTTATATCTTAAACAGACTGAGGCATTGTGGGAGCCTGCAACTCCCAATTCCCGTCTGTCGCATCCGGGATGCACCATGTCACATTTTCCGCATGTGGACAACTCACATGTCAATACCATACCACAGAAACAGTGGAAGAAGGCGCGAGAGTCAAGGTTTGAAGCTGGAAATACAGTCACTATTTTTTTGCCAGTCAGTTCAAGTTAAAAATATTAAAGGTTATTGTGCTGTCTGTAAAATTAGTTCCCAAAACAATAAGTCAAATGGAAAAAAAAAACTGAAAAAAGGTTCCCTTTATTTGATATTTTATTGTTAATATTTATCTGAAACATTTGATTTGTCTTTTCACTTTATTTCTCTTTTTACGTGTAATTCATTTGTTTTTCACAAGTATCCCATTTATGTTAAGTGAAACCCAGAAAAACTCATTTTTAAAAATAAAAAAAGGCTGCCTTTATTTTAAATTGTAGGAACAAAATTTCTTGATAATTGTTAAAAAATACATTACTTCCAATGCTGAATGTAACTATTATTTACTTATAATCAAACATAGTTTTAAAATCAAGGAGTCAGTAAAGTAAGTCACTTTTAAAAATCAACTAATGAGGAAAGTAAGTCACTTTTGAAATCAACTCATCAGTTACATTTTCAAAGTAACTGCGGGCTCTTTAGCAGACGCCTAAAAAAACCAGGAAACTGGCAACTCGCAAACGGACCCAGCATACGTCATGGCACTGAAAGTCATTAGGATTGTGCCCATCACACATCCAATCTCTGATTGCACCATTTCACGTCACGCATTATGTTGTGTGAATTATAGAGTGCAGCCCCATAATTTTTTACCCCCAATTGCAACTGCAAAGCGCAGCACAATCAAGCTCAAGTTATTACAGCTCATCCTGATGAACCAGTGAGCGGCCATGTTCTGAAGCCGCCGGTGCACCAGTCGCCGGTACTCCGGCGCTGACAGCACGTAATTACATCAAAGCATCTTGACGAGATTCAAATCTGCACCTCCTTGCATCTAACCGTGCTTGTCTCATCTTACATGATACTGTGATTCCTGATTTATTGACTTGAACAGGGCAGTTTTTCCCCTCTCTGGCCACCCACCCCGCCCCCAATTTCCCCTCTTACTTTTGCCCGGGCTTGTCGTGACTGAATCATTTCCTTGCCCTCTCTATGCGATTGATTGCCCGCCACAGCGAGGTAAATTGCCAGGCAACACAAGCCCTGATTACCTCTTAGCACAGAAAGCAGCCTCACCAGCCAGGCTGTGATAATGCATTTCTGGCCCCCTGTTGAACCCTTTGAAAAGTAGCCGTTATTATGACCCACTGCAGCTAGCTAGATCAACTAGCATGGCGGACGTACAGTTTATTCTTCTAAAGCACAGTAGGTGAGCAGCGGAAATAAACAAGAGCGCTTTTGTTCCGATTTAGCCTCTATTCAATACACGACCAGTGATTAATTTGTCATCTTTTCAAGTACGCTGAATAGTGGGAAGAAATGTGCAAGCAACAAAACAATCAGTTCACAATTTTGCAGCTCATTAAGTGAGAATTATTGTTTGGAAATGGATCTCCAGGTACACCTTTACCACACTTTTCATATGTAAACAGTGGATACGCAAAGTTTCATTTAGCTGAGTGCTGAGCATTTCTTCAGCGCTTTGACTGACAGTACACTTGAGCATACACAGATACACAATACAGCTACAGTACATGTCCAAGATTGAGGCTTTGTTTTGGGGGCTTAAGTCAAAAAGTCATGTTGTGTATTTTGTACACGTTTCCACGTTTTTTGCATTCTATATACATTTGGACACAAACTGTGTCATGCACATAATAAACTATCCATCCATTATTTTAAGCGCTTATCCTCACGAGTGTTTGTACAAAATCTCAACTCCAACATTTTTATCCCATCTAAGCTCACTGGGTTCTATATACCCCACACCTTTTCTGCTTCCCACATTTTTTCCCTCCATTTTATATCAACAACCTTCAATCTACTGAGATTGCTGGCATAAAAAGGCATCAGAGCCACAATGGTGAATGGTAATTGATATTCCATTCTCAACAACTCGAGTATGAGAACCGCATAACATATTCAATTTTGCCGAGTAAATTCCCACCAACACCTTTATTTCACTGGGGATGTGACTACTAACAAGGTAGCTGCTTTTTTTCCCCCCAAAACATATTTACAAAAATAAACTCATGGCAGCAGTCAAATATTGTGGAAGCCGGAGATAATCATTTGAAGCATTTTATAGCAGATCAAAGGCTCCAAGAAAATTGATCTATTCCCCACTAAACTACTTTATTTGCAGCACATCATGTACAATGCAAAGAAGAAACCTGTTTATTCTATATGCAAAAATGATTCACTATAATGAGTCACAGTTCAAACTAAACTGTAATGCAAGAAAATTCCATATATTTTCAGACAGCACTGTGCAGAAAAAACGGAACTTTACTGTTTTTTAACAACAAGGTCAGTCAGCTAAACAGACATGACATACTTAAAATTTAATTTAATTTCTTCAACCATTTTGGGCCTGCAAGCTTTGCAAAAGCGCTCTGCGTTCACAGCATGGCTGGCATAAATATTAGGAATTTGCCATTTACTTGATCCCATCACTATATGAACCCCACTAAAAGGTCATGTGGACACTACTGCCTTATCTATAAACAAAAGATCCAGAAGAGCTAAGATAAGCAGTTAGTTCACATAATGCATACATACCATCAATTAGTAGTGATGCCTCCCAATCTACTGAAAAGTCTATTGTGGAAGTGCAGAAACCTTTGCATTAATAAAAAGACGGGCAATTTATACACAATGGTAGATTTAATTACCACGGAAAATTTTCAATGTTTAAAATTTACTGCGGTTTGCAACCCTTCAGACCACACAGTATACTTGAAAGTACGTAGTAGTAAAGCATTAACAGTATCGCATGCACATATGACTGCATATTGTTATTATCGGATCATTCAGACAAAACGCTGCAACATTTTTTTATGAAGGCTGTAGGTTTTCTACCAGTGCACTCAATAATTGTACAGTATTATCTGGCCCAGTACACAAATGCAGTCTGTTGTTTTAAAAGAAGCGTTCACCTACCATAGATTAAGACCGTGGCAGAGTTGCTTTTGCGGCGAGCGACGATGTTCTTGGCCACACACGTGTAGTTGCCCGTGTCGGCCAGCCGGGCCTTCTTGATGACGAGATTATGGTCGGCCGTGATGAAAAAATTGGGGTCGCTCTGTGGGTCGATGACATCCTCGTTCCTCTGCCACTCCACCTAAAAGAGAGTTTGATTGGTCCAAAGCGCAACAGATGTCGTAGCAGCAGCTATGCACACTAACAGCCACAGAGCCGTAAATGGGAGGCACAGCAAGGTACTTTTGTCCTGCTGTGGTCCAAAAAGTAATTTGGATAAAATTAATCTATTCATACACCTGACTGATAAAAGTAGTTTGTGTTCTCATTTTGTAACAGCTGGAGATCAGCGCGGCAATGTAAAAACACTGAATGCCTTTTTCATTTTGTTTTTGCACTCTCTGGTTTCCTTGTTTTTTGTTTTCTTGGTCTCACTTGACCTTTTGCCTTCTTGCGGGCGCTGCGGCATTGTTGTTGGTATTATTGCCCCATGTGATGCACATAATTGGCCTTTCTTTTTCTTCTGCAGGCCCCTTATTTTCTCCCGTGGTAACTTCTGCTCTGATGCTCTTTTTTGTCAAGCACCGGGCTGGCACTTCCCTTCCTATTTCTCTGCAAGCTGTCCCCACACTGTCCAACTGTGATTGACTCGGCTGTTTGCGGTCCCTGGGCTGTCTGAATGGCTCGCACAACCTATGTTGTTTGTGTCATTAGGGCATCCACTGTCTACAAAGCTGCGTGTCCACCAAGCTGTATGGTTCGGGAATCAATTTTGGACATTCCCTTTGTTGAACGTGAGGAAAGTCACCAAACTGCAGTTCAGTTCACCATGTATAGATTTGCCAAATGTCCATAATTGTTTTGGAAATCGCTGAGCACTACTAACTCGTTATGACCTCAAAACTTATTGTTCTGGATATTTAAAAAAATCTGGGGCCAAATGGCTGAAACAGGCTGAAAATGAGTAAAAATTGTAAATAATGACGACATATGTAGTATGTTTGATAACACGCCAATTGCTGGGACTGCAGGATAACTGATACAAATGGACCAGCCAAGCATGTATATGTGAAACAGTTGAACATTTCAAATGTTACATTTTTAAGCACAATGATTTCATTCTTACACCCCCCCCAAGGAAACACATGTAGAGAATATTGTTTGATTTTTGTTTTTGTTTAGAACAGTGTGATAATAGTTTAGAATGTGTCACTACTGTTAGCTTGACCACGTGATAAACTGGACCAGACCATATACGAAAGATAGCAAAGAGACCGATAAAAAGTGAGGCGAACTGAGCCATTTATAATAGATGGGTCTTTTGAGACGCCAAATGCAGGTTGAGGCCTCCCAGCTTATCCTGGGTGATATGACGAGCCCATGTGATATATGGCGACTTGGAGATGTGGGAGGGATAATAAATCAATAAAAGGGGGTAATTAGGGGTGTAATTTATCCATATGGGATGTCTGTTCCCCGGTGAAAGCCGGAGAGATGCCAGGGAGATGAACACTGAGCCTCCATTTGCCCTTTGTCCTCTTGGTGACGAAAGACTAAATGGATGCGAGGCGCGGGCCTATAAATACCGTCCATATATTTTCACCTCGGGTTGTGGCACTCCCTCGGGGGGATGGCAGAGCAGTGACACCTCCTGGTCCAATGCCACCTCTTTCGCCTGAGGCTCCTCTTCAAAGTTCTTTCTCAAGTCTGATGAGAGAACACAAAGAAAGGCAACCAATTAGGCTATTTGTAACTGCATGTGGAGTGTAAATGAAAGCTCCGCCAAGCTAAATCTCGAAAATGTTCACGGGCGCGTCGCACTCCAGTTGGCCCCCGAAGCCACGCAGGGATTGGTGGCACCAACCATGTTGCTTATTACAGCCTGCCTGGCTGCTTCAGAGATGCTTGTCTTGCTGCCAGAGGGGCCCGACATCAAGCAAAAGCAATTGCATTACCGCTCACTCTTTCCTTCCTCCCTCGCGCGCCACCCACTCTCTCCGGCAGCCGCCTGCCCGCAGCCTCCATCTGTAAGAGGGCTTGGAGCAGCCACACGAAAACAAAGCCCCGAGGCACCTGGACAAGAGCTCCTGCAAGCTTGGCTGACTGCATGAGGCTTCACATTTCATCTCGTTGAATACTTTCACTCTTGCACTCAGCCTTGCTATATGCAGTATTTGCCCAGGAGTCACGCTGAGCGTTACACAGGTATGGCTGGCACCGCTCATTCTTTTATGGGTGGTTGGGATGGTTGCATCCGATGAGCCAGACAGGGCACTGATAGCTAGCAGCTTGGCACTAATTTGATGCGTCCGCCCCATGTTTGCACTCAGAGTGAATCGATGTGTTGCCGTGTCGCGAGGGGCAGAGGGCGCGGCTGCGAGCTGCTGGTGAATTCCTTTTAACTAATGGGAGAGCCTGTCCTCAGAGGAGCGTTAAGATGGAGTGTTTTCGCAAATGAAATGAAGCCCGTACACAAGACGCGAGATATAAGCACCCATAGGAGACATAAACGATATGAACACTGAGTTTATGAGAACGCGTCATTCATCGCCTTACGTAAAAATTAGGGCTGGAAAATCCATTGAATTAAATAGATATCACACTGTGAGAGCAGTGTAATTTAGGGCCTCTATATATATATATATATATATATATATATATGTGAAAAGTCATATTTTATGGTTCATTTGCCTTATGTTTAGCCTAAGACTAAAACAGCATAGCCTAAGACGAAAACATCTGATAGAATAAATAATAAATTACTTATTGGAATACAATAATTTATGTATTGTTTGTATTTGTTAATAAGGTATAGGAGAAGGCGACCTTGTAATAAATAATATACTCAATCCCAATCGCAATATTGAGGTGGAGAGGGAATCCCAATTACATTATTTTTCAAAATCATCCAGCCCGAATGATTGCCTGAAACCTCGAACAAGGTTTGATGAAGAAGCATGCTTTCTCAAGGTCCTCTTGGGGGGTTGAGTCTAGAACAATGCATATTTATGTGGCAATTAACAGACAGAGTGCTTTAAAATAGTCAAACGGAAAAGGGCTTCCTCGAACAAGCTTTGAGGCTGTAGCAGAGGATGCGCCTCTGTTCCCCAGACAGATTTATGGTTGGTACATTGCAATAAATTTGGAATCTGTTTTTACTCAGCTACTTTCATCTGGATCATCGCTGATACAGTCTGTCTCGTGAAAAATATGGTCATGAATGCGCAAATTTAGTGTGCCACTTTTTCAAACGCCTCTCCCTGCAAGGTGGAAGAATCACTGCAAGGAGAAGCATGAGGAAATAAAGGTCACTAATAACACAATGTGGATTATTATGCTCTTATTCCATCCCATTAAGTTATATGCAGTGTCCTCTTCTGCAGATTTTCATGCATAATCTCATGGTACATTGGAACCTCCAAAGTCAAACGCCCCAAAAGTTACACAAGTTGGAGTCCAGCCAAAGATTGCTGATCAAATCGGTCTCAAGAATCAAACAGGGACCACACACTATCACGCAAAAGAACAGCAAATGCTGCCTTGCCGGATTTCAACTGAGTTCCTTTGATTTGTGGATGCTTCCACAGAAGGGTCCTGATGAGTACGCGACAAAAATGGTTGAATAGCAATTACAAGTTTGCCAAGTAGAGGCTAACATGAAGAGCCTGCAGCTGAAATCATAATGCTTAATGATCAGCATTTGATGCCCAGAGAAGCTTGTCAACAAACACATTTTTACTCAGCTAAAAATGTGGATTTTATTTCACAACCATCAATACTGTCTGTGTCAATCACTATTATTTTAACAAACATGCGCTTGCCACTTCTCTTGTACTTCTTCAAAGGGTGATTATTTTTATTCTATTTTGATTATGCAGTGGCTAACGTTTTTTTTTTTAAACAAATGAATTCACTTATGGCATGAGTGTCAAACTCAAGCTCCGGGGGTCAGATAGGCCCTCCATATTATTTTATGTGGCCCGTGAAGACGAACTATGCATCAACTTCATGTGTCAATAATAAAATTACAAATTGTCTTTGCGAGCAATTTTTATTAGCATTCAACTTTTTAAAATATTTGAACAATTTTTACTAGTTTCTGATTTCAAAACTAGTTATTCATCAGTTTGTTTTGTAGCCTATACTGTATATTATATAAGGCGTTGACAGTCATAATGGCCCTCCAAAGGAACCTATGACTGCGATGCAGCCTGCAGAAAAAAATTGTTTAACACCGCTGACTTATGGAATAGATGATTATTTTCCTATGGGGTTGTGTATTGAAACTGAACCAACTATGAAGTCAACCCACACCACGGAACAGATTGTGTTGGACTTTTGCTGTAATAACTTTTGAGTGCACTCACAAGCAATCCTGATGTATGCTTTTTGGCTTTTCTGGGTTCCTGTGGTGCTCCAGGCGACACACTGACACCAGTACTCATCGAGGCCGAAGATCTTCTCCACCTGCTGTCTGGTGATTTCTATTGTCACTTCCATGACAGGCAGAGCTGCAAAGCATAAAACAAAAACATGGTGAACAGACGAGCCAGAATGAAATCTTAAGCAGGTAACTTATAGTACGCTGTATGCATTTTGCACAATTTTAGTCATGTTATTTGGAAATCAGTGCAGAAAAAAAAAGCAGCAGCAAAAATTTGATATAAACAGAGTGCTTGTTAACTGAGGAAAATGAGAAGAGCCTGTAGGCATCACTGGTGCTATTTGAAAGGCGGATAAAACCGCAATAGTTGGGATGGAACACAGAGATGCAGGAGGGAAAAAAAGCAGATAAATAACTGCCTATCCAGCTTCACTAAAGTTACAATGCTGGTAATTAAATCTAGCTTTTAACTTCATTGCTAGAAGACAATCACGGTGGACACCAAACAATATTGAAACAAATCTTCTCTGTAATAGAATTCCATCTTGTCAAGAGTGCTGAGTCCATATTGGAGAGACAAGCTTTCATTTTCCTTTAACCTTGTATTGATAATCCAATCAGGACCTATTTTCTTCATCTTGAGCGGCGCCCTCGTGTCCTACTTTTTCGCCATTTGATGAAGAGATATCCCCATTTTCCCTTTAGTTTCCCGTTCACTCCATCTGATCTCTCCTCTCTGGGGTCTTTTCCAGAGAGGTTTTCAACCTTTCATATGAACACAAAGCATTCCGGGCAGCCTCAGAGGACACATCTGCCAGACCGGTGAAGCAGTGCATATACACCGGCTGGATATTTAAGTCTCAATGGAGTGTTGCTCTTCAATTGCCATTTGCATAAAAGCACTTAGTGACACTCCTGCATTTCGCACACACTTGAGCTGTCTGCAGTGATCGTTTTCAGCTCCAGACACAAGTTGGTGGGATCTTGTCTAAGTGGCAGCTATCAGACCATCAAATCTATATAGCAATTATGTCAAGCACTTGCGTGGGTTCGAGAAATTTTGTTGTGTTCCGCAAACAAATGGAAGCAATGCATTGGCCTTGATGACAGGATTTATCTTCTGACAGGCATCCACGTTAAAGAAACCTTCATACAACCAGATGTGTACATTTCAGGAAGTTTCTTAGCAATTAATACTGGTAATTTGAGCTCAGTACTTTTGCCTGCCTCTATGTGGCTGACTGACAGCCAATTAAAGTTAAAACATACCTAGGTAACAAAATGGACATTACCTGGAGCGAAGAAATGAAGCAGAGCAAACCGCCCTCCCCTCAAATCAGCAATTATACCTCTTAAAATATCAAATTAAATGCAAACTCAATATATATTGGTACAGTACATAGGAAATATAAAACTGCTCGTGTCATACACATACTGTAGGTCTGGACAAACTATAAAATACAGGTCAAACATAATTAATTACAGAACGCTGAGGGTTTTGGAAATAGCAGTAAGCTACAAACAAAACTTTTATTACCCTTACAGACACATTTAAGTAAGCTTTTAACATGCTAAATGTTCATTAAAGTGCAAGAAACGATTAAAACAACGACAACGTAAAAACACATTTAATTGCTTGTACAAATAGTTGGGTCTCTGGAGTACCTGTCCACCCACCAATTGAAAAATTAAACAACCTGGAATTTGTTTTGTTAGCTATAACTGGAAAGGTCTAAATTTTGTGCTATTAAAATAATAGTGTTGCTAATTCATATTAATTGTGCTGCTAATTCATATTAATTGCTCAAACGATTTAATAGGCCGATATAATCTCTCAAGACCGGGATGAATAAAATTATGCTTTTTGTCTATTTTTTTGGTTAAATAAATACATGAGAACAAAGTATTATGAAACATTCAAATGTTAACAGTCAAATACTTATTTAAGCCTTTACAAACAAACAAACAAACAAACAAACAAACAAACAAACAAACAAACAAACAAACAAACAAACAAACAAACAAACAAACAAACAAACAAAACTGAGAAACAAACAAAGTTATTCCACATATTTTACATATCATCGGCGACATAGCATAATTGCCCAAGTCATTTTTCAATGCTTTTGAAAAACAAGAAAAAAAAAAAACATTCATGCCACTCAAATTACGAAAAACAAATATCTGGTATGCAACACTGCTAAATAACACTCCATGGCAAAAACAAAAACTGCTACAATCAATCTCGACTATAGCTTTCCCATCAAAGCTGCATGTAAAGTAAAATACAAATTCAGATGATGCAGTAAAGCTGCATAGATGAAATATAGTGCAGCATTAAAAAAATGCAATGGCTCCGAGTCAGACTGAGCGCAGGGCAGTTTATACTGTATATGCATATCTTTTGCCATATATCAAAAGACATACAGTATATCCGATGCTCACTAACAGCACACATTCAGTGCCTAGCAAGGCTGGAAAAATGTATCTGATTAATGCAAACTTCTCCTTGTCTTTCAGCCAGAGGGTGAAAAGAATAAAAGATCAGAAAGGAGATGCAATGCATGAACAATAGCAACCTGAGGTGAGAAATTCTAAAAGGAGCAATTTGAAGCTCTGCTTGCCAATGTAATTGCGTTCTGTTTCCTTATCTCTTCCCGTCTCCATAATTACCTCATGCTTACTGTCTGACACCTTAAAGAAACACTGCTGTGAGCCAATCCATCCAATTTCTCCCCAATTAAGTCATAGCACAGAATAATCACAATATTGGTGAGGAAAACAGCAATGCACGTTCATAGCGATTAATACTGACACTAGCTCAATATCTTGTAATTTGAATAATAACCCCAATATACTTTTTTCAAATGCATTGTATAATCAGCTACCGCCAACTTGTTATTAAAATGGAACACATAAGCAGTAATTTGCATGTCCTCCAATTACAAAGCATTCACTAGGCATTCCTGTAAAGTGAGAATTAAAAATGTGACATTTTCCATGATCTCTGCCCGGAGCTGAATTCATAAATTAGCTATGAATTGAAACCTCAGAGAATCTTATGCTGAGAATTATTTAAAAAAATTCCGAGTGATTTAGCAGAAGATGCCAAATCTCTGCATAAGTGATCATTGCAAACATGTTTTTGTAAAAAGACATGCCCCCCTCCCAAGAAAAATTAGATCCATCCAGCATTTCAGCAAGCAGATTCCTAAAAACGAAACCTTGAATGGGCATCCCGACACGTCTAGATACTTCAAGGTAAGGGCGTTGAAAGGAATCAGATCATTGATGCATCGACAAACGGACATGAACGATTCTATCTTGATGCAGATTCAGACCATAAACGATTCTAACGGTGACATTGCTTGTTGATTTTTCTGCTTGCAGCATAAAAATCCTCGTGCTTGATAGTCCTATCTGGAGCATTAAGGCCTGGTCTTATTAAACTGATGCCATTCGTTACATATGTGAAAGAGCAAAATGGTGCAAAAAGGCCTCAAGTTAAAAACAGGCCAAAACTTCTTAAAACCAGATATCTCTTTTTATATGCAAAATGTCCACAAAGTAACTTTAAAATGGGCACAATACCATAGACCACTGACAAAATAAAAGAAAATAGGCCAATAAAGCAACAATATAAAACACGGATCAAAGATTTCACAAGTGGAGTTCACCACCATTTTCATGTTGACAAATAGCAAAAAGCTTGGCCTACATTTGCTCAATAGGTTTCATGTACTAGTTTTCCCAATGAAATGAAGTCAAACGCACCATCTGTTATTGAGGGGCAATTTGCAAGATTTAAATGTATCCTCATCTTATCCCCCCCTCGAGCCAATGACCAAAACCATGTCCCTCAATAACATGAGTGAGCATGTGACGTGCTTTGTATATAAGTGAATGAGAAACAAGCCGATCTAAGCCATGGCTGTTACATTACTAGCATGCTACATTGCACTATTGCGTTGCAATGAAGGCTCCCAAGGCCAGATTTGAAGGCTGGATTGGAAGAACATTTGGACACGTGATGTTGAAGTTACATCATGTTTCACAAACTCAGCCTTAGGACACAGCTAATATTTTTGGGGATTTCGTACCAAAACTATATAGGGTTTTTGCTGGCTCAGGCCACAACCCTCTGCAAATTTTTGTCCAAATTTGATAACCAACAAAGAGGCCAAATATTATATGGATCGGACATCAGAGCACAAAAAGTCGTCACGTTATGCACTTCAGAGTTCAACTCCAAAGTAAAATGTTGATTTGAATATTTTCATCCATTTGACAGCATGTATTATCCAAACACATCACATATCCATAAATTCAGCACTGGCAGTGGTAAATCTCCTCAGTGCTGTTTTTTTTCCGCTTCCTCCACCTGCTCCGCTCACAGGGCACTCATTTGGGAGTTCAACTTCTCGTTCAACTTTGGGAACACCGGCACATTCATCAATGTCACTTCTCTTTCAACAGGCAATCAAAGTCAAAAACAGGAAGGGCCTTAGGATATCAGCGCTGTCAGCGCTGGAGGAGAAACCCGTCATCTGCGAGCCCGCTGCGACTGGAGGCGTACGCGAAGCGGGGATGTTGCCATTTCTGTCCGTTGAGTGTGTTGTCACGGTCAGTTTTCCGGCCTTCCTTGATTTGTAAGTTTGCAAGGAGGAAATATGGAAGAGCAAGAAAATAGATTTCGTAACCAGGCAACAATGAATACTCAGGAGAGGCACTCAGAGAATGAGGCTGTGGGCACTTTGAGATAGAAAAAAATGTCTTGTAATCAATAACCTAAAAGAAGCTATCAAAAACCTCCATCCTGGCGGCAGACTTGAAGGCTCAAGAGTCAGCAGAGTTTCAGCAAATTAAGAAGGAGGAATAAAAAGGAAGTGAAGGAGGTTTTCCAATTCACTGACCTTACATGTTGCACTGTCTTCAGCCAAAAGAGTACAATCCAACTTTGCTTTTGAGCCACTGGCATATTTGGCAGCTCACGCATCAACGGAAAACGTGCACATGGAAACACCACACGAGAAATATTTGTCTGCAGGTAATCTCACCTTAAGTCAAGAAGGGCTCAACAAAGCCTCACCGGACTCAATCTTCGGCGAGTCGATTGTGAGCGTGGCCGAGTGCAGAATTTTAGCTTTCCTTCCCACACTCTTGTTTTCGCAGGCGCTGACCTCAATTCCATAGGGGTCATTTGCTTATCAAAGGCACGGACTGGAACTTACAGGTCCTGGGTGTGTGTTCATCGTGAACACAAGGAAATTCAATTAGGTGCCATGCCTGCTGTGTGTGGCTGCCTGGGATTCATCAGAAGATATAAGGGGATTAGGGTTGGGTGACTTTACATCAGGCCAATGCACCATTTCAAGAGAAAGCGTACACAATGGCTGAGAGGGGACATGACAGATGAAGCTTTTAAGGGATCCTAGCCACCAATGAAAAGCATGTTTCCAAGTGTTTCATTTCCTACTGTGCTTCCTCTTTGTATAGGGTGGCATCAATATCAACCCAAGCACTGGGCGCTCGCCGCTTCTTTTCAAGAGCGCAACAAAAAAAGCCCTCTTCAGACTAATTACGACCTGTCTAACATGAAATAAACCCAGACCAAAAGCCAGATAGAACCAGTTAGGAGATTCCCAAAAAAAAAAAATGGAGGTACTTTGTCTTGAACCTCAGGGTATACAATAAAAGAACAACGGAAAAGAAAAATAAATGCTAAAAGTCCTTGAGAAAACGTTTTTGCGGATCACCATCTTTATAAATTTTATGTGCTAATAAAAACATTTGTTTGTTCCCGAGAAATATGGACTGAAATCGCCTCGTTTGCGCTGTCATGTATGAGAAAGTGTTTGTAACAAAGATGTACTTGTATTGGACAAAAATACATTACAGTTCACTATTCTGAGAACGATTTAGTTTGGAATTTCAACAAAATTTTAGCAATCTTGGGCTTTTTTTGAAAAGTGAAATCTATTTTCAGTTTGGCCAAGGGTTAAAGTAGTTTCGGATTTTTCATTATAGTTTTCATTTCGTTTGCACTTTAAATTCAGTTTTCTTTTCTTTTCCAGCAAGTTTAGTTTGTTGCAAGGTTTGCTAGTTGTTTTATTGGGGATGGTGTTTCAGTTTTTATTCGTTTTAACATGACTTTTAGTTTTTCAATATGGGGTATTTGTTGAGTGCAAGATTAGAAAAAAGTAGTGTAATAAGCAAAATTCTCAAATGACTGTTGCTTCTTCTGTACAGACAGAGCAATACCAAAATAAATATATTTAAACTCATGTTAGATATTAATTGACAAAGATGAAAACAAAACACATTTCGACACATATGTCAAATCAGAGTTAGTTTTAGTTACTTTTATAAACATAATATACAGATCAGTAAGTTTTTGTTTTTTAAAAGTAATTTGGTTCTTATTCAATTTTGTTGATGAAAATTATAATTTTTTCAATTTTAGTTCAGATCTTGTTAGTTTTCAATAACCATGATATGTAATCACAAAGAGTTCTTGGTGTATGATAGTGTTCTGTTCCTACAGCTGCAACATACATAGATTTGTTCGTTAGTCAGAAACTGCAACGTTCATCACTAACAGAAGTTAAATAAAAAAAATCCAGTAAATACTTGGATGAAAAATACGTCTGGTGATGACATGAAAAACATCAAGTGCAACTGCAACAATCATTCTTATGCTACAAATGTCAAATGTATGTCCAGATGATTGTAAACCCAGGGACCCAATGTACACAATAGTATACAACACTCCAAAACCTCTTCATGATTAAAGTCCATGCCACTTCACACAGCCAAGGCTATTACTGCAATCTTATTAGGTCTGAAAAGTTGAGTTACTTCCTAAAGCGGCATGATGATGAGTTGGCAGGTAGTGCCATACACAAGTGTCTGCTCTTTAAAAAGTACAGTATGATGTGGCCTTCTGAGTGACGCATTGCTTTGATTAAACTGCAAGAGGAGCTGAGCAGAGGCAGCAAGGTCGCGAGCCGAAAAGGCACGCCCATTCAGGGGTGTTGGTGAGGTTGTGACTCAAGTCAGTGGGACAGTATTCTGGGTCAAGGCAGTGCCTCCGGTTACAACCAGCTTTTCAAGAGCGTCTTTTGATTGAGCTGTCCGTTTCCCACAATGAATGCATGTTGCGAGGCTCCTGCCGATGTCATTACAGA
This sequence comes from Syngnathus acus, assembly GCF_901709675.1. NCBI lineage: Eukaryota > Metazoa > Chordata > Actinopteri > Syngnathiformes > Syngnathidae > Syngnathus > Syngnathus acus. The sequence continues at coordinate 12,142,420 of NC_051095.1, read as the reverse complement.
TTATTCATAGCTGACAAACAGGAGAGCAGGTAGTGGTCCAATCAGTCTTTTTGAGTTCAGTCCAATGCCACTCCAAGGAGATTCAGCTTGATGAGAGTGGATCATGCAGTTAAAACCCTATTGTCAAAGTCCCGGAAGCTGAAAATAGGCGAGTCTGAATGAACACCATTGCAAGCAGTTAAGCTCAACTTCCGCTTCCATACAGTATTTGTTCAACTGCATTTAACACAGGATTTAACAACAATGCAGAATACAATGACTGAAAAACTAGTGGAATAGTACAAGTGTTCTCAGGTTTGCTAATGAATAAGTGCTAATGAATTGCTGCTTAAACCTCAAGAGCAGCTTTTTTTTTTTGTCACAGAATGCTCACATCTAAGTTACTATATTTAGGGGCCAAGCAACATCAACGCCTGGATGAAAAATGCAACATTGTACATTGCTGTCTTTGTAAGTGTTAAGAACCACATGGTAGATGGAGAGGCTCCTTACTGTTTACATTACAGCTGCTGTCCAGGCAAATTGCGATGTCCAATGGAAAAGGTAGATCAGTCTACAAAGTATGATTGCCTGTTGGAATGATTTGATGTGGGAGCGCATAAGCTCCAAGTTGTATATGAATGATTAAGCAGTCCAGAATCACCACCAAATTTCTTAGCCAGTCACCTAAAGACATGTCAGCTCAAGTTAGAATAAAAAAATGTGTATGAGACTTCAAGTTACTGTGACAACTCAAAAGGCTTGCCTTGCTTGTTAAATGCAAATTGATTTTTCAATTATTACTGTCCTTCCCTAATAAGTTCATCTGACATTTTCGGAATAACACACCCATACCATGAGTGCTGCAAGTCTTCATTGTCATTACTCTCATCCAATAACCGACTGATGACTGGCAACACCAGAAAGCCCGGCAACAGTCTTCACGTTGCCAGTGACTGGGACTCGCTCCTTTATCTCCTAAACACACCTTGTCCTACCTCAAATGAAAACACGTTCGAGGTGAGGGCCCTGAGCACTTTGCCTCCGCTTCTATTTCATTTGGCTGAGTAGGATATCTGAAAGAATGTTGGCCACATGAAAGCTGTGATAATTTGCTCTGTCCAACATGTTTTTCTCCCCCTTGTCTGACATGGCACCGGGCTCTGAAGTAAATAAGGAAGGCTTGAGGTAAGTCAAGCAGGCTCCCATCTGGCAGCAGAGTGCTCTGCGCCATACAAATTGCATTAGTTTTTTTCCCCTTCCTACTCACTGTTGGTTGGATTCTCTTGGGCCTTTGGATTGGCGGTGCGCAAAGGTGGAGGCTTTTTCAGGAACACGCTAAATAAGGTGAGGAACAATATAAACCATGACTCAATAAAAAGGAGAGAGATGCTTCCTTCCACACAAAAATATTTGCTCTCGCAATTTCACTGTCCACGTTACACCTCAATACAGTTTGTATTTGATAAGGTACAGAGGGTTTTCAATAACTTTCTTTTGAATTTCTGTTGTTTACTTCAATGCCAGATTAGCTTCTGCAATACTTCGCAAATGGGATTTTGTTTTACCTTAGTTTTACTTGAACATGGGCTACATATGTGAAATTGATTTATTGACCATCTTTTTTAACTACAGCACAAAGTGGCATTTGCAATGTTTTTCATGGATTGTAGTTCTTTCAACAAAGAATATTTAAACTTAATTTGTGTGCATTGTAAAGAGACATCATATTAGGAGACTATTATTTAACACAAACAAACAAACAAACAAACAAACAAACAAACAAACAAACAAACAAACAAACGACAATTTTGAGGCACTCTTTAATTCTGAATGCATTATTTATAGGCAGATACTCAAAATTAAGTGAGTCTGACCCAGGACAACATAGTATCTGAGTGTTGCACAGTAAAAAAGTAAAAAAGAGACAATTTTGAGGCATTCTTAATGCATTACTTATTTATAGGCAGATACTCAAAATTAAGTGATTCTGACACAGGACAACATAGTATCTGAGTGTCGCACAGTCATTAGAAAATGTTCTAACACACTGTAAGCGGATGTGAAAGCTTTGCTCACCACACGACTATGCCACGACTTGACTGCATACACTGAACACTTAGACCATTGCTGTTCTAGAAGTCGGTATTGCAGGTTGGTGAATAGAAGAAATATACAGACAATGAAAATGTTCAAGCAGTCTATAGATTACAAACGCTAATGCTAAAAGCAACGGTGATGTCTAATATACATGCTTTGTGTATGATGCAAATAGACAATACTTTTTTTCATCGCCCAGTCAATGTCTAAAAGACGCCTGGAAATCTCCTTATACTGTGCATTGTAATTAAGCAGAAGCTAGTGACACTGTCAAATTCACGTCCTTTCAAACACCTGGCATCATTTGGGGAAACAAAATACTCGGGCGAAAATCCAAAGTGTCATTAACACTATTTTCATTCAAAATTAAAAACAAAAACACTGAATAGACCAGGTGCCAATTGCTCCCGTCCTTCTGACTTTGCAAACATTAAAAAAGGCAATTATTGAAGGGTTGCACAGTCAACTACTCAGCAGCCGTCACCTTTGAAGTGACAACAAGTATCAACAACATTATTTGATTCGTGTATTCCGTTTAAAATTTTAGCCAAGAGGCTATGACCGAGTTGAAAAGCACACTTGATATTTTCATATAGTCTCTCTACGCCCCATCTTTTTCGTGTTAAAGATGAGGCTAAGCAGTTCAGATGGATGGATGGATGGATGGATGGATGGATGGATGGATGGATGGATGGATGGATGGATGGATGGATGGACGGACGGACGGATGGATATGACAATAGCTCGTTAGCTTGTGACACGTTATTTGCCTCGCAAAACGAAAGTAAGCATTTTACCAACTGAGAAAGATTCTCTGCAGCAGAACTGGGTACAAAGAAGATACTTGAGGAAAAAAACAACAACGCATGGTCCATTTATAGCACCTAATGCCCCAGTGTTCATATGCCCGAGTCAACATGCTTTGCGCCTGAATCTACCATAATGACATAAGGGGATGAAGTGCTGTAGACCGAACACACATTGGGCCCTTTAATTATTAATTTCTTTGTTCAAATGCAACTGTGTAAATTATTTATCAAGTAGATGCAAGACGGAGGGGATGTGTGTTTTATAAATAAGCTGACGCAGAAACTTGAGGTGAGGCAGTGAAAGAGGAGAGTGGACCTTTGAAATTGGTCAGGAGTCTGCTTGAACTTGAGGTGACCTTGGAACCAATATGGCACAACCTAAAATGGCGCATTTGACGCTATTCAATGTACAATCCGTTCCAGGGCATTTGTCGAACTTTGATTTGTTATAAATATATATTTGTTATGAATAATATTGAAACAATCCTTTTAAACAAGTCGAACTGTCACAATTATCAGAGCAGAGGAAGATGACAATTTACCATGGAAGCAAGTAGAAGTGCAATGATTGAGAGATGAATCTACCCCTAATCGACTATTTTGAGAATCGATAAATCATTTAGACTCACGATTTGTTTGAGTAACTTGAGCCTTTCAAGAATAAATAACCAATTGCTGTGGTCCTTACATAAAAGCAAAGTGATTACACTGGTCAACAGCATGCTATTATTATTTTTTTTTTTAATAAAAACCTGACGTGCTAGAGAAAAACAATGTGTAATCAGTGAAGAATAAACTTAGAAAAGTTGACTAGCATCCATGATTAAAAAGGTTTTTAAGAATCTGTTGACCAGTGTTACCTTTGTGTTTAAAAAAAAAAAGACATTGGTAATCATTTGCTTTTACTTTGGAAAACAATGCTCAACATTTGTAGCTCTTTTCTGACATGTTACAGACCAAACCAGGAACTGAACCATAATCATTTTGTCTGTTTTGCACCATTACTAAGCAGTATTGAAAATGGATGAATGGATGGATAAAACGATTAATTGCTGCCCTAAAATCCAAGTTACTGGGGCTCATTTTCTGTTATTTACTACTTATACTGTCACCATATTGTGCAAGGCAGTCAGAACAGAGATGATTGTACCACTTTTGACATTACACATGACACATTCTCATGAGAGACACAAGGAGTGAAAGAGGATCATGTGCTGCATAAGTTCCAAAATATAAAAACTGTTTGTATAGTCACATCTCCCAAGACAGCTTATTGAGGTTTTACCAAAGGTACAGAAGGCAAAATAATTTACAGAAACAAATCCATGGTCTGAGATGATGTGAAGTGGTTAATTATTGAAGCAGATTGCATAAAAACCTCGGTAATGCTTCCTGATGGGTCCCAGACCAGTACGCTGCTGTTCGTTTTGCTGTCAGCATGCCTCATTGAACATGCGCTCTGATGGAGAGAGTCCCCGAAACACGTGCCTATGTTGCCTAGTATTTTGCTTTGACTTCCTTTACAGAAGACTGAGGCAGTAGGTAGCTACACATACTAGCAGTAGCTAGATTGTATTTCGATTTGACCTGTAACATAGCAACACTTGGATTTTATATACGACATGAGATACAAATACAGTGCATCTGAATTGTGTATTTATAGCAGCAACTCGACAGTGGATCTTCTCAATTTTTACCATGATGAAAGCATTGTTTCACGCACACTTCTGGAGTAAAATGTCTGAGCTCCTTTTTGTGTTTCATAGAGCACTCCACAAGGACACTGAAGCTTTTTTTCTTCCGCTTGCTGCATCAAATAGACTTTTCCCTTCTGCACCATGTCCCATACCCAGGACACCCTGCAGCTTCTAGTTTAAAAGGAGGCGACCGGCAAGTTGATGTTTGTTCCAGGAGTGTGTAAAATACAAATGCTTTAAAAGTCTCCTTGGGGCCAAACACACAAAGCATTAAGTGTCAGCCAACTCAGTTCCTCTGCCTATCAAAAATCTCCACGGACTATTTAGCTGTCAGCTGGCGCACCCCTCCTTCCGATCCCCCCGCCCCAGCTCCACTATTACTAAACCAATTTGAACAGAACAGGTGCTGATTGACATCACAAAGCCCCACGCGGTGCGCGCCTGTCAGCCTAACAGTCACAGCTTTCATTTCGTTGCCATGTGGATGGAGCTTGAAAGACGAAGTTGCAATAAGGTTAGAATATAAAAAGGAGAAAATGTAGCTTAATTGCACAAAATAATCATAGCAAGACGGGCAGGAAGTTTATCATCTTTTTTTTTTAGCTTTGTCCATCCTCTTGACGCAGCGATAGTGTTGTCAATTCAGAGCACATCGTCAACTTTGGCCCCTATTTTCTCAGCACAAGTACAGTGTAGTGCAGTTGGACTGGATAATACAGTACATGTTCTGCACACAAACCACTACTTCTTCCAGACAATTGGGGTAGGTCATGGAGCATTTCTTTTAAGGTTGCTGAAGCTCCTTTGCATTAAAGCTTCAGAGGCTTCGAGAAAGAAAAGTTCAAATATCGACATGACTTTTACTCTGTTTGAGGCTGGTAACTTTTAAAATTGTAAGTACGTGAACAGGAGCTGCAATTCATTTATTGCACACTGATGTTTTTCACAGAAACTATGAATGCATGTCTGCTGAAGAGTACATAAAATTACAGGTAATACCAGCTAAAAAATGTGAAATTGCTCGAGAGAAATAGAAGCGAGGGACTGACACTAGCTTACTTTTGGTGGGAGGACAAAGACTCCACGCGTGGAAGAATGGAATGCCTTTGTTGTTATTTGGCAAAGTGGAATTATCACTCTTTCACTTTGTTCCACTAATCGCAGCTAATGTTCAGTTCATTATGCCTGCATCCAGAGAATAACTTCAAAAAGAGATGACCCAGACACAATGAAATCACAACAAAAATAGATATCAAGTGGAATTGTTGTACAGGTTCTACATTACTTGGAAAAATACGCCTCAGGATAAAATACAAAAAATATATATATTTGGAATCTTTACAATATTGTGCGCCGACCCGGGCAAATTGTTGACTACTTTGGCTGTTGCGCTGTACAAACTTTGAAGAGGGCCTGCTTGGAGTTAGATCTAAATGTAATGTAGATTTTGTGCATCACACTTCACTGGCTACGTTTTCATGGAGAACATTTCTTTAATTGTTAACCCCATTTGTCTTACTCCATTTCCGCATTTCTGAATTCTCCTTTGATTTTGGGACCATATATTTCTTCAAAGTTTGCAAACTGTCTAAGTGGAAAAACAATTTTAGCAGAGCATGTCCAGCATTTTTTGGATGAGTGGTCTTATGATGTTTTGCCATGTTGTCAAGGAAAATATTCCCAAATGAAAAGCACACATGGCACTGAGGTGTTTGGATTTTTTCCTGCTAAATTTCCAAGGGACCAGTTTGTTATGCGAATCTATCAATCAAAATCAAGAGTTCTAACGCACTCACACGCTAAGTGACTCTCCGTTCGCTTGCACATACACACATGCGGACACACACGTACACACTGAGCTGACCTGTCTGAGAAGCCTAATGGAACACATTGGCAGATGTGTGATGAGAACAATTCACCTAACCATCTGTTTTGAGCGATTCATCGCCAAATACCTTCCTGTGCCATCCCACAGTCAAGGACAGGATGAAATACAAGTCTCATTATGAGGCAGCGACGAATAATGCATTATCAATTAGTCTCTCTGCTACTGATCGATGCTTAGCAGGTGGTAAAAGGCCATTTTGTTCATTTAGGACTATATTGCCCCCTTCACTGTGATTGCCTTATTTCCTCCAGTTCATTATCAGATTTTGGTTAAATTGCAGCACGCCTTCTACTCAACCTGCTATTAAAGATCATGTTTAATCACTGCTGTGTGCCCCCACAACCATTAGGGTGGTTCCGACCTAGTAGGCTTCAAACGAGAAACAGTGATCTTACAAAAGGAATCTTCTGGAAATTCAATAGCAGCATCCGTGTGGGTGTGAGAAACAAAGGTGGGTGGGAGCTGGCAGATATTAAAAGAAAGGTCAGCGATTGTTTGGGATAAGCCAAGATTATCTTCCCTTTGGATGATAAATTAAATATGTCATCACGTTACAGTTCAGGATCGAGTCAATCACAAAAGACATCTTTTATATAGATTAATCCTGGCCCTCTTGTATACGTAAGGGTTACCTCTGTGGTGCCATGAAAACATTATTAGTTTTAATGAGAAAGTGATGGATGGCTTTAAAAGATTTACTGACCACGTCATCGGTGGTATTTAGCTTAAGAAGGATTGATGAGGGCTGGTTCCAATAAACCCTAAGGTTATAGGGCATGCTTACAGAGGTGCAAAGTAATTCAAAAGTGAATACGTTACACAGCATGTTATGAACATTTTGGTCCCCAAAATTCTTCTTTCATAAGGCACACAGCTAACCCGTGCCACTTTATGATTTTCTGCATCTGCTATGGCTTGTTGACAACCAGTTCAATCAACAAAGAACACCTCAACGGCCTGGGCCTTTATAAAGCAGTGGCGGAGGTTTATTGAAATAGGAATATGAAATGCATGAATTTTCCACCTGAGAGGCTTTTCTGCAGGGTTGACAATACTGCACAAGGATCAAAATCATTTCCATCAATGCTGGCAGATGAAATGCAAACACAATCAAATCAGTCTGGCCCATAGACACATCCCCTGCTCAAATGCCTATCTCCCTTCTCCTCATCATGTGTCTGATGAGAAATCATAGAGTGGGAGAATTCCCTAATCTCGGCAAACACACTGTCACTATTGATTTGTTCAGATGAGATATATCTTTATTAGGACTCACCAGACATCCCCCGGTCCTCCTCTTCCATAAAGGACAACCTGAGAAAGGCACAGAGCCAGCCGAGGCTTTGGAAACCGTCACAGCCACAACAATTGAGATAAGTTACTGAGGGCAGGTAATAGGAACTGATAGACTCGAGGATGGATCAATAACAGACATTGATACCAGGAGAGGAAGGACAAATTGTGACATCTCTTTCATGTTCGAAGGAGCTCCTTAAGTCAACCGTCCCTCTGCATGTGAAGAAATGTGGCGGTGTCTGTCTCAAACACATTGTTACAGAACCCCCAGTTGCTCCTGATACGGGCGATCACAACTTAGAAGTCAGGACAACATTTGGGAGAGAACGTTGTGTATTCACAAGTACGACCACAAAATATAGTCACTGTAAAATACTGTACCTATGCATTTGGAAGCATTTGCAAGGCGCTTGTAACCACTGAGAATGACTGTCCTGACCTTTGTTCACATTAGCAACATGGATGCAATGTCAAACTCAAGTCATCCCTTACCTGCGAGGGGTTGACCCTATCATACAGAATTCGTGCAATACAGACTGGTTGAGTCAAAGTTTGAAAGGTATTACTGGAAATGGACATTCCACAGCTGGTGCGCTCCGTCTCTGGTTGCGGGATTGGATCCGTTTCAGTAAACAAAGTCACCTGATGAGGGCAGAGGTTATGTCTGCCACAGATAGTTATCCACATGTCACATTGGCTACCACCTGAGCCTGTGTTTGAAACAAACCCATCTCCACGTCACAGGTGATTCAGGTATTAATTTAAACCGGCAGATACACTGACATTTGATTCCGCGGGGAGCCAACGGAGATGGGGGTTAGTTGAATATTGCCTCCGCAGTGTTGGGCCACACTGTTACATCGCTGAAACACCTGCCTTTTGGGTATCATCATCATCATCTCGCCGCTCTGCTGTGTGAGGATGACGGAATCATCAGTCTCACTGACACGTCGGGTTAGATTTACACAAAAACAAAACCGAAAGAATTACAATTTGTGGATTCCATTATTCATTCAACAAACATATCAATCTATTTGTCAGTTTTCTTCACAGGAATATTGATGGATTGATATACAGAATAGGGAATGTCATTTGAGTTGAATTGGTTGTTGATTAATCGCGTCCTGCGGGAATTGTGGCAAGATGGGCTGCACCGCATGCCGGCGACCAGAATAGGGATTAAGTATTCAGCCTGAAGATCGCAGTCTTAAAGGCATCAAGAAGTTATATATGAGAAAGTATCCACACAGAACTCCGCCATGGCATGTACCCTCTCAACCTTTCCATCATTCCTTTCATCCTCCCTACACTCGGTTGAGGAAACGTCATCAAATGTTGAGCACTGACGTCAACAAGTCTAACATACTGTACATGAATAAATCTAACACAATACATTTAATTGAGTATGCGTTATTAGACTGAATGATTTAATTCACTTAATTGAGAAGATTATAAGAAAGAGAGGAATCACTCTGCATTAACCTTGCCTGGAATATCTCATTGTATCCTACATTACCCTATTTGAATCAATGACAAATGTAACCCTATTAAAGACTACCACAAGTACCTTTCAAATGAAACCCTATTCTGCTCCTATCTGGGGCTGCGATTTATCTTCATCTCAGACACCGTAGCCATTTTACTGCACTCACTGTCTTCGGTATCTTCTGCACCCAGATCAATGGCAAGTCTCTGAATTTAAAACGGTGAGTCCTTGTTTTAGATGTGATGCAAAAGCTTGATCTTTGTAGTCAGCTTTCACTATATTCATATTGAGTTAACTGCTAAATCTGGTTTCAAACCATAAAGATATTATCGTACACACCTAAAAAAATCTTACCAAGAAAACCGCCCACAATGTTATGCTAGGCATCTGGCAACCATTCACAACATTGTGTGTCAACGTTATTTTCTAATATGTAGCACATGTTATTGTCACAGCATGCTGCGTTATTACAGCCAGTTTATAGCTGTGACATTCAAAATGTCAATTTCAATTCACTGGAACATGTTCTAATTTATGTTTAACATGCACCTGTATTAAAGTAATGCCCCAGGGCTTGCAAATTCTTCGCCACCCAATCAGACTCACTTGGGCTAGCAGCAGTAATATTTCTTCACTATTTGTTGGTTCAGCATGAGAATTTACCGTGGCAAACCTCGGTCCACTGTGACTGTGGGGCAGCTTACCATACATCAAAATATAATATTAATAGTTTTGGGTATTATACTTCTAGCTCTATTGCAAAACCAAACTCTATGATTGATCATTGCTGGGCCACTCATCCATCAAATAGTGAAAAGAAAGATTTTCATATCGAACATAGGCTACCACCTCTAGCATTGTTTTGACTCCCATGTGACCACACGGCAACCAACCAATGAAACAAAGGCTGATACACCAAGCTGCAAAAGCTAAGGAATTTACTGAACATGTTTTTCTTTGTTCCTATTTCGTTCTCCAGTTCTGTGCAGAGTGTGGGCAGGGAACACAATTAATTCAGGTGGAACTAATCACAAAGTTCCTCTCGGGCTATTTTCAGAAGGTGATGGTGCACTCTTTTCTACCGTGTAAATTGTCAATAAACTCGGGTCTACATCCAACTCATCAAGTCTCCCTCATCATGGCCCGACGTGATATCGGCCAGCTTCCGCTGTGACAGAAGTCTTGTTGCCTAGCAACAAATCTAAGTTTGGAGTTTAGCGTGATGACCGGGGTGTGAGGACAGCCTGGCAAGTCTGTACTGAACATGGGCGCGGGGATTTTTCCATATCTATATAACTATGCTCCCCAATCGTAACCTTTCAATATCCCCTTTAGGGTGGATCGGTAAATAACACACACACACACACACACGAACACACAACACACACATACTGATGTGAGCTCGTCTCATCTTCTGGCTTGAAGGGGAACTAGAGAGACCCATCCGTAAACTCCTCGGGGCGGCACTGACATTAAACATCCTAGGTGTTTGCTAGATCGATGTGGGTGCTTTGGAGCAGTCATACCTTTAGACAGTCACGTGTCCTTCACATCTACACAACCCCACATGAGACATACATACATCAAAGATCGTGGGAGCACAGAGTGACGGCCGCTGCTGCGAGATGGAACTTCACAGAGTGTGAAGACCAGGCAAGACAGATTTATTTCAAAGAAAAATAAATGCTGACTATAAGGGCTCATAACTTTATGATGAATTGGTCCGTTGTCATTAATGGCTGGCAGAGTAACGCTGCTTTGGTAATATGATGTTCCCTTCAAAGTGTAGTTTATGGCAACACCGCGACAATACGATTCATGATCTTCTTATCAAAGTTGAGCAGCTAACTCTGCAAGGTCACAACAGGGGAAAAGCCAATAGAGTACTTAATATTCACTTAAGAGCCTCCCTCCCAGGTATTGAATATCGACAAAGGGAGAATTAGGGCAGTAGCGTCTATACTTGGATTCAAACACTGGCGTTGAATATTTGAACCTGTTGACCGAGTGACACTATGGTACTCAAGCCATTGGTCCATTGAGAAGAAAAGCAGCCATATTCAGTGAGCCATTCATTACAGGGTCCAGACCAATTAAAGGCCTTCAGTGTAATTCTTGTGCATATACAAGAGACAAAGGAAGAGCACATATTTGGTCAAGATTACTGTTTACCCAGGCCACAGAGGCTCCTTATTCATGGCTTGTCACTTTTTACATACCAAGTCCTTAAATAGTGCAGAGCATTCTAATAGATGTGCATCAATTAGTTGTTGCTGTGATGTTTGAATGCAATCAACTCTACCAAATCATTCACATGCCCCAAAGAAGAATTGGGTGCTGCTAAGGGCCTCATTTATAAAGGTTGAAAACACAAAAAAGGAGAGTTAATGGTTTCATATACGTACCACTTTTTTTACAGAAACAATGTGGTTTATGACACGACTTTGCAAGAGATGCAAACGATGTAGCTGTCGTATATGCACATTGTGACGACAGCGAGGCTTGGCAACTGAAACGGCGTCCTGATGAAATGAAGCCAAATGAGTCGCGCTCATGTAACTGCTTCATATCAAACAAATTATCAACTCCCTTCATCCCAAAACCAAGTTATTTGTGCTCATAATCAATCAAACCTGATTTAATTTAGCAATTACTTAATCATTCCATTCTCTCATATCGTAAGACGATCAATTAATAATTAATCAGTCGGCTCAGTAATTCAATGTCATCCGTCTGAAAACTCCACACATGACTTACTCTGAAATGACAACCAATTGTGGGGAAAAAAAAACCATTGGATTGTTTTTGTGGGTGCTTGGATTCTTGAGAAATGTTGTTCAGGAAGATCTATCGATACAAAAGCACTTGTACAAATATGGTTGCTCCAGGCACCAAAAACCCACCTCACTCAAACTCTGCAGTTTAGTTATTATACACACCAGACCACTATATATGTACCAATATTAAAAAAACAATGAAAAAAAACAAACAATACTGTATCGATATTCTAGTTCTGAGTATTGATACTCCTCCCAGACGCTAGGGAGCATAGCGGTGCCGGCGAATGAAGAAAGTTAGGGATTCTTTTTTAAATAACTTGATACGTGCACATTTCGACTTTGTTGAGTATATGGATGTGTTCAAAATAAACTAAAGACCAGTAAAGCCATACTCTATTTTACTGTACCATATCGCATCATGTAAAATTCTATCACATCATATTGAGATGCATATTGAATCGGATCTAAAATTAGCTTGACATTTGCCTAATGCATTTTCATTTTAGCAACATTAATTTGTTGGAAAACAAAATTTTTGTGCTCAGTGACCAAATAAATAAATTCACAAAAGAATATTTTGGTACAGTATGAATGAAAAAGGAAAATTATAATTTTATAACATCTGAAGGGGTGGTGACCACTGAATATGTTATTCTATTCCTCTTCCTTTCTTTTAAACAGTGTCGTGATACAGCAGTGGCCTGTACTAGTAGATGGAAATGTCTTATTTTTCTGACGCAATTTCTGCTGTGCAGTTTGGCGACAAGACAAATAAGCTCCAATACTGCAGAGAACTAAAGCTGAAATCATAACTCAAAGTCATTCACACGGCAGAGAATTTAAAAAAAAGAAATCCTGAATTTGATTTCATTGGGGAGCATGAAAATATTCTGGCACAGGAGGGGAGAAGTCAGCACAAACAAATCAAAGGCTCAGTGCGGTAAAACAGTTTTACTCATTTGAGTCAGACTGCTGAAGTAAGGCAGAATTAATTCTGTTATGCCCTAACATTTTGTCTCATATTGTAAGATGAAACCTATGTAGTCCTAAATACCAGCTAAATGTTTGAACTGTAATACAAGACCAATAAAGGTTCCTAGATGTACACGTACGTATCTGTGCACAGATTTATGTGAATCATTTGCTTAGTTATTGTGGACATTTGCATGTGCTCACATTTGAAAACCTGTCATTATCATGTTCCTGTCACATGTCAGGCTGCGAATGGGTGGCTTGCATTGGCAGATCCCCGCATAATCACACATCAGCGTCGTGCATGTTTACGGCACTGATGGCAGAGGCGGGGGACTGCAGCATAACGGATAAAAAAACAAACAGGTCTCCAAGGTGATCATGGCAATTTCTGAGTCCGAGACCAATGTGCTTATTACGATCCCGACAAGCTGAATAGGCCAGTGGACAAGCTGAGGGACTGATGGAACGCATTAATCAAGAGCAAATTGCAAACTTTCCTTCACCTCCCTCCCTCGCCTTGTATTCTAATCAAAAGAGCTGTACAAGGTACCACATCCATAAAAATGTAACAAAAAATACGTTGATTTGTTTCAGATGGGAGTTACTTTTAGAATGACTATAAAATGTCGTGCATGTACCTGTAGCTGGATCCACCGTCCGCACAATCAAGTGGTCATCTTGGTGAACCCACTCGCCGTTGCACTTGAAGTAGATCTGCGTCGCCGGCGTGGAGCGGCAGGTGAGCATCACTGGTTTGTTCTTCACGATGAACTCGTCCTCTGGTTCCACCAAGAAGTGAGGTAACAGGTCAGATGCAGGTTGTGTTGCTGTGGCAGCATGCTCAGAACCTTAGAGGAAAAACAAGAAGGTTTTAAAAGAATGCCAACTATAATATTCTTTATCCCTGAACTCGAGAGAGAGCCACCAATTGTGATCACTTCATTCGAGAAGGAAACAAAAAAAGCAGACAAAATATTGGCCCCACAAAATATGGAATTGATTACCCACTTCGCAGATGTAACTGCTTCCATTCTACTGGGAAGATTTGCTACAGGGCTCTGGAAAACCTCCATGAGTAAGGGGGCCTGACCATCAAATTCTAGAATGGCTAGCGCTTCTATTTTTTGTCATGTTTGCGGTTACTTCATTTTTGACTAAAGATGGGAAAACTTTCTTTCACACACAATAAAACCAAATTAGCAAAATTTCCCCCCAAAAATTTCAACAGCTTCATATCATTATATTAGGTGCAAGTGGTCTTTTTTTATTTTTATTTTGGTGGCACTGCGGATCTTTGAGCGAGTGTGGTCAGGTTGTGCTACTAATGGGTCAAATGTGTGTGTTGTGGCAGCGGATACGGTATTGAATATCGCCGGAACTCAAAAATAGAGCTGAGCAGGGGTCCAACACAGTCAGGTTTCAAAGGAGACGACCGACATCCGCATCGTATTAATAGTAAAGATAAATTACTTAAACGTTGAGCTGCCATAAAATTGATATCTGACAATGCATTGCAATAGATATGATATGAGAATTACGTATATATCTTGTCACACCCTGTCCAATTTAAAAGGCTAATGACAGATGGACAGTGATGGTGAGAGAGTGTGTGACGTGGAGCACAGTTGGCAATGACAGAGCTTAGCCTTGTGTGCTCTTGGTGGGATCAGTCCATGTTTTCACCTCAGCTCTTAATCGTGAGACATTAAAAATCACTGTTGATGGACTGTTGGCCATAAATCCTGTCAGCGACTAGGCCACTTCACAGACTTCAACGAGGACCCTAACTCTTCCCATGAACCTATTAAAATAAAATTTAATAAATAAATAAATAAGCAAGCAAGCTCAGCCAGGGTACATAGAACCTCATGGGAAACACACGATACATTTTTTTTCCCTGATACACTATATGGCACCTTGAGGCCTGCTGTGAAGGAGGAGAACGACATCGGCAGTGTCCATACATGCAGAAGCTGTCCTTTAGGAGCACGACAGTACAATTGACAGCTGAGTTCTGTACTTGCCGACAAACGCTGAAGAGAAACGCTGAATGCAAGTCGGAAGCCTGCGGCACAGCACAAACGCCGACTCCCTCCCGAGATTTTGAAGTTGAAGCGGGAGGGACAGGACACAGGCGTGAAAAGAAGGAAATAACCACTTTATGCCACAGACACTCAAGGGAGGCCAGTAAATCGCCAAATAAAACCCTTTTAAGAATAGATATTAATTTACTGCCTTGAATCCAATATGGCTGACAGAGGAGGCATTAACAACCTTCTCCATCACTCCCCATGCAGCAGGAGAAAGCCTCATCTCTCCTAATGAAACGGCAGCGCTTGTGATGACCTTTCGCTCAATTCTTCCTCCCCTCCCGGCCTCCTACGTGCGGCCCACTGATGTTCATGTCACAGATATTAGATAGTATCGTAAACACCAATCCTTGGATGAAGACATTTTCCATCAGTTCCTCCCCCACAACACATTAATACCTCTCCTTTCGGAAGCACCCTCATGTGCTGACTCGCTAATCTATCAGGCTGAGATACAGTGACGCACACCATTGCCGCTGAACTCCATTAATGTTGCGTGTACACGTTTAACTCTTAATGAAAACTAAATGTGCTGTGTCCGATGAAGGACATGCATCACTTGCTGACACATTGCCTTTTTCCTATTTTCTGAGCCCATTTTAGGATTGGGGGAGGAAAATTAACATGACAGCTCAGTATGAAGTACAGTATTTGCATCAACTGGATGTGTCAAAGTGGTGAGGGATGTTTTGGTGAGACAATTACTTTAAAGAAAAGCCATCATTTAAATGAAAATGCTCATAAGCCACCAGTACTGTTCCGTTCGACAGTATAGCTTGGGAGACGCTGATCAGGGGTGCACTTCTGAAAGTCACAGTACCAACAGATGTCGTAAAGTCTGCAGCCATCATGTCTTACCAAACTGCCGATGAAGACACTACTCAGATGACGTATGACCATTATCTGACTTGTTCCATTTTGGACTTAATTTTGAGTGGTACATGTCTTTTTTTCTGAATTGAACTGTTCTATAAGTATTAAGACTGCTATGAATTCCCTTTGCAGTCCTAGTGATGTCTGTCAAGATGAATTATGCCACTCAGAGTTGCCATAGCAAAAGTTTTCAAGGATGCAGCTCATTATTCTCAATCAACAGCATCTCTGCTTCTCAGTAAGCTCTAAACTCTGACACACTGACATGATGAAGGGCTGATGAACATGTGACAGCGTGAACTCATCGCCGGCTTTTCATTCGAGGGTCACATTGAGCACTTAACTGCACTTGGATGCTCCCCCACTTGGTGTTTTCGTGTGAGCCCACTCGTGTGTTGGGGGTTAGTCTTGCATTTAACTACCCACACTTTGGGTTAATGAGGTCAAACACGTAATATCTTTTGAAAAGGAAATTGTCATTTTATGGGAGGACATTCTGGTCACGCGCTGTTTTATATCAAACCCATAATGAAGGGCTGATGTGTAGTAAATTGGCTTAGATTATTGTCATGACACAGTGTACTTCAAAGTCAATGTGCACACACAAACAGGTGCACGCGCGCACGCGCACACGCACACGCACACACACACACATACACACACACTCAACACAGAGGGAGTATCAGCCACTTAACAGAGTCCTTGCAGGTCAATGCAGAAATCAAATAGACATCCAGCAGCACTGCATCAGTTTCCGCTGAGTGTGATTGGCTGAAACCACAATTTAAATCAATATTATATTAGCCAAGCATAGCAAAGGGTGCTAAATGACACCATCCAATTTTGTACACCTTTACATTACCCATTTTTTAATAGAAACATTGAATGCTAACCAATAAAAAACAAATGCAACATACAGATTTGATATTTGTCTGCAGCTGCTCTTCCCTCAAGAGACAATTTGACTGACCTAAAATACACAAAACAGCCCACACACAATCCCAACAAGGGTGCACCAGCTGCCAATGTTCCGAGCCATCCTGTCCGTGGCAGATTTTCCCTCTGCACATGGGCCACAACATCTCCTCGGTCCAGCTGACCATGTCAACTCCCCAGTGAGGCACTGACGACATGCACAAGAGATGATGAAAAAAAAATCCTCAAGGACGTTGCACTCTAAAGGAAAAATCTAAAAAAAAATCCAAAGTCATGTTGAACTGGGTTTGTTATATTCTCAATTATTTGCCAACACAGATCCACAAATCATCATGTTTTATCACTACTTTTACTCTCGAACTGGAGCACAAAATTTCTTAATGTAAAGCAGCATGAAAAAAAATGACAGAAAAAAGCACCCTTCTATTTTTTAAGTATATATACCAAAATCCACCATTTGATCAATATTCTTAGAACAAAACATGAACTTTTATTTGATTTAATTATAATTTTGGCCTCAGATATCGGTTATCGGCTTCCTTGAATGCCAATAATCTGTATTTGTAGCAGCCTTAAAAAAACATAGTCTATTTTGACTCTTTACCCAGCCAATTGTCCGTGATTATTCTGAAACATTTTACAAACAAACACAAATAAATCAAGTAAGACATGCAGAGTCGTGGGTGTGCTGCTTGTGTTTTTAATAACCTGCCATTCTCATTCTGCTGGCAACTATAAATAATTTAATTGTTAATGCATAGTCACACCTTGTGAAATATGGAAATATATTTACGGCATAGATTTCTTAACTAATAAACAATTGTGCAACCTCTACTCGAGCACGTTAGAGTCATTGCAGCAGGGTTTATGGATTTTTATTTACATATATTAATATGGTGTCATGTGCCTAAAGGAAGGCATCACTGAGCAAGGAGAGCGTGATCATGTGATGACCGGCAGCCATAACATGTTTTATGACAACCTTATAATCTCATCTGGAAATAATGCAATTCCAGTTACTATCCAGAATAATCAACCATTTCATGTTAGGCTGTCATGAAATACAAAGCTTCTGTAACCGTTCGTGGTTAGATGAATTGGCTCTGCAATGGCTTCATATATTTACTGAGCAATCGCCCTGAATATTGAGAATGAGGGGAACAAGAATGTTGCTTATGTTAAGTTAAAAATAGTATAAATAAGCAGTTGACAGAGTAAACAATGCAAGTGATCAAACGCAGGAAGAGAAACAAAAATGGGATGTTAAAAAAAAAGCCAGATATAATAGAGTTCACAGTTGACGGATGACAAATATTTACCTTCACATGTCACAAATCCAAATAAACATTCCGCGATAGGAAACATGCATCACGAGAGCTGAGGGGAAAAAACGATTTTGTGCAAACAACTTGGAATGAGGAAACATAGATTCAGATGACTGAACCAAACTGCTCTCCTATCAGACAGTGGGAGATGAAGAATTATGTATGTACATAAGGACATAGGCTTGAACAGAAAAGCTAAAAGATGTACACGTTTGTGCCGTTATGCTCAGCGTGGAAATAATCAATCACCGGCAGGCACACAGTGAGATAACGCGCCTTTGCAAAACATTAAATAAACATGTAGCACAGCAACCAAATCACATCACGTTGGTGTGACCAGTGGAAGGAGATGGAGACCTCAGACGTGATATAAAGGTGGCAACTGGAAGGACAGAAGAACGGGACTGGGCGGGGGAGCAGAATATAAATGATTGGAACTCATTATTGCAATTTCCCTCCATTCAAATGAAGAGAAAATTGGCTGCTAAGCATTTACATTGATGCGGGCCTGTACATCTGTGCGCATACATTAATTCCGGATACTAATGATGCGCTGCAGACGCCGAAGCACGATGACAGTATTTCCATGACAGATGTGCTCCAGAGGCCTGGGTCACATCATCAACTTTGAGAATTGCCTTCAAAAGCTTCTCGCATAAATCACCTTGCGGGGCGGCGTTTTCGGTGATTAAATAGCGTTTCGGGCCGTGTCAAATAGTGTGTCCAACGGAAAAGAACTGAGCTGTTAGTTTTGTAAATAAAGTGCACAATAGCGACACGATTAATAAGCGTCGTAGCTTTTGAACAGGAGCACTCACTGCTGCTTATTGGAGCTCGTTGATGTTTATTTAATACATGCTGTCATCGATGTGAAGGAACATCTCAGCGTGGTGTCGCAGGCCCCCGACTGCCCCACTTGACGTCGTCTTAAAATACTCATTTTTCTTGAAACCTGCAAGACCCTTTCAGGTTTGTGCTGATGTACAAGAGATGGCATTTTGAGGCGCCTGTTTAGAAGGCAGCTTTTGCATTTGATTGTTTAAATGCGTGTGCGTGCATGTGTGGGAGAGAGAAAGAGAGAGAACAGCTGGGAGTCTATATTTGTGTACAGTACATAACAGCAAGCACACTAACACGAGAGGGATTGATTCTTTCCGATGCGACAACTGTCTTACTCCTCTAAGAAGCGTCATTACTTTTGCGAGTCCTTTGACTGAATGAAATTTCCACTGATATGAGTGACATCCATGCGGTGCCAAAGATGAGACTATCCCCGGTCGTTGCATCCTCTTGGCGGCGTATTTTTTCTCAACGTGTTGTTTGTTTGTCCGTCCAAATTGTGCAAAAGCTACCGGGTACTGTTTCAGAAGTCAGGCCAAAAGTCCCCTAGCTCCGTTCCAGTATCTATATTGTTTCTATTGAAATACTAAAACACAGATTTGTATGGAAAAAAAAGCAAGCATACTGCAAATGGAATGTAATCTAGAAGCACAGTTCAAAGTGGCATATAATAGAAGAGAAGACATTTGGCCGAGCACAGTTAAACATGTTTCCGCAGTCCTATTGCCATCAGTGTACTTAAACCAAGGTTTATTCACAGGCTGTGGCTCAGAATAAACCCTGCTATAAATATTCCAATTACAATGCATTCGCTTGCATTCTCATTCCTTGGTCCTTATTAAAGTGCAGTGAGTTCAATTAGTGTGAGTGTGGCTGGGTGTGTGGGTGTGTGGGGGGTGGAAATGATGCCTTTCCAAGATGGACTCAGAGTTGGTCTACTCCAACTCGTCATGCAGAGCAAAGGACAAATTCAATATTTGCCAGCTTGGATTCCATTGGATGAATTTGGTCAGCAGTGAGGATTACCTCACTGTTGAAATAGAGTTACGATTAGATCAGTAAAACTTGTACCTTTTCTTCTCACTGTGCCTGAGCAAAATGAAAGAACATGTTAACGCGAGATGTTCCGTGTGGAAATTCAGTCATTCGGAAATTCAATCCCTTCTTTTCCCTCCCTCTGAACAGTGTGGACTGTCCAAATCATATTAGGAAGGGTCGCTATAGTGTGTCTGGGCCCGTTTTCCGCACAGATCAAGGCACCACATTTGGGACGCATGCTGCTTTGGTCTTAGTGGTGTCTTTATAGCATTACCCTTCCAAGTCCACCGGCGGCGGAAACGCCTTCTCGTAATTTTGGTGTTCTTTTGACGCGAGGACAGTTAGAGGACTTCAGTGGAATAACGACGAGCGGAAAATGAGCCAACAACTTCATACGCTGAGAGCACGTCGCTCGTTAGCTTTGACTTTATGACATTGGTGATTTACTTGTGTAATGCAAATTTAAATGAAATAAACAACATGCTTCAAAAGCTTAATGAAGTCCATTAGGTTCTCTGGAACAAACCAAATGTTTAGATGAGAATGTTTTTCTCGTGCTCACGTAAGACTTTTCTCGTCATTCTGAGAAAAAAATGCCAATTTCACTAATGGGTTTGTGAGTTATTATAATAACATCTGGGTCCTTCTCACAAGTACTATTTCACTTGATCAGCTGTGAAAATGTAACAGGAGCTTTGATCTTGTAAAACAATTTAGTCACAAGCACGACAAGTGGTTCATATAGTGCGACTTCAACACACACTACAGTTTTTCCCATACAGGGTGAAATTTCAACATGGCCACATAATCCATCTCGACCATCTCAAAAGGAAGCACTACATGCCAGAACCTAGCTCAGGGGTGTGCAAACTACGGCCCGCAGGCCACATCCGGCCCATGGGGCCGTTTAATCCAAACTTGAATAAATTGTATTAATTTTTTTGGGGGTCATTTTCCCTGCAATTACTATGTTTCCCCAGTAGATGGGGAAGCGCCCGCCCGCGCATTTACTCCCGGGAGCCGTGTCAGAAAGCTCGGTGCACACTCACAAGTGCGTGTGCGTGCGTACTCAGTAGTACGTAGTAATTTCATCTATCAGTGCCGAATTTCGAGTGTAGGCTGTGACGTCAATATTCTCGTAATTCGCGCGCTGAGTTTTCAGATACAGTTTTACGCTAATGCCACCCACAAACCTTCCCCTGGAATCCTTCCATTAAAATGAGTGGCCCGAAGAAAAGAAAGGTGGACAGTGAGTGCCGAATGTTAAAAAAGAGTGGACAATTTGGCTCGACCTACGTGTGTGAGAAGACGTTCAGCCACATGAACGTCAACAAAGCCCGTCACAGATCTAGGTTAACGGACCGACACTTCGGCTCTATCCTAAAAATTACCACAACAAATTTTACTCCAGACTATGATGCACTAGCCAAAAAGGGAAACCAACAATACTATTGATTTCTTTATTACTTTATTTAGATGTATTCTTTCACTGATTCTTCAAGATGATGTATTTGGTCAGAATGTTTGCCGTTGGATGTGATTTCGCCTCATTAGATAAACATATTTCATAAATCTGACCTGCAGGCGCTGAAGTGATGGAAAATGTTATTCATCATAACAGTGTCGTATTTAATAAGAATCACTGATAGTAGTTTTTTGGTGAAATATTTTTTTAATGCTGTTAATAAATGCATTTGTTTTCAAAAAGCTTTTTTTTAATATCCATGCTTTAGTATCTACTAAAAGTAAAAACCTTCTATGCGATTTATATTACTTCACACAAACACTACATCCATCTGCTCCTGGTTCGGCCCCCCGGTCAAAATTTAAAACCCAATTCGGCCCGCAAGTCAAAAAGTTTGCCCACCCCTGACCTAGCTGAACATGCACAATGGCGGAAAAGGATACCTATAAAAGTGACAAGAGCACAGGGGAGCCTATAAGTCAAGTCTGTTGACTATGTTCAGCAATACATAATCGCTATTGTGACAGAAATGCCCAGAGTTCCAGGCTTAAAATGTTCTTTGTCTTTGATAAAATAAAATGTAAGGATGGCATTTCTACATGTAGTCCAACGAAGCCCATTCTGCAAGACACATTTTTAGGAGGAGGATTCCTCATGGCTTGACTCCAAATATAAATGCAAAGCTTAAAGGAGTCACCTGCTTGAGCTTGATGCATTTCAGCCACAGAGATTTTAACATTTCCTGACATAAGCGGATACAATCCTTAGAAGAAGTAAGGCTGTTAGGAGGGACAGACAGAGTCGTAGTCTTTGCCATCCCAGGCACGCACCAGCCTTTGGATTTGAAGACTCCTTGCGCTCAGTCGGAAATGAGGTTAAACTCGAAGCAAGTTGATTACAGAAGAAACAGACAGGCGGGGGAATGAGGCATTCTTAAATCGTTGACATTGTAAAAAATAATGGGAGGAAAAAGGAAGGCAAAGCCAAGAAACTATTATGTTATCAAGTTAATCCTTTAATTACCGGATATGCCTACAGCTAAAATGAGAGGTTTTGCATATTGTATTTCACAACTGTGGAACTATTTCCTTTGCAGCATGTGAGGTAGACTGCCAGAAACGGCAGGAGCTTTGGACTTCAAATGAGTGCTTTGCAATTTGGCTTGTAAACATTACAAATCGAAATAAAGTCAAAGGGCTGGCTAAAGCATGCTTTAAGTACTTGGGTGGGCATAATGATTTAATTGATGCTCAAGAACTGAGTCGATTGTCATTGTTGATCGTTAATGTTAATCGTGTCTTGCGGGGGAAAAACAAAAACGCAAAATAGAGAAAAGTACTGTCTGTTGATGTAGTCTCAATTACTTTGCAGCTGAAAGAAAAAACTGTCAGCTCCATGCACACTATCATTACAGCACAACCCTTCTACATATTATTCGTAAGAGTACAACACGGGTATTACAGTGGGAGTTCAGAAAATTGCCATTAGGGTTGAAAGATTTTAAATTGTGCCCCCGTCCCCCACAATATTGCAATTTAATGCCACCTCCTGCTCTTGAACTCAGTCACGTTCGCAGTGACGCACATTGCTCAGAGGCACGCCCCGCGCTATCAGTGTGTATTTAAACGCTGTTCTCCCGTCACTTATAAAGTAGCGCATTCGCGAAAAGTGAAGCGCAAAGTGGCGAGGGATCACTGTATTAAAATTTTAGAATATTTACCCCCCCGCCACCACAGTATATTGATTCAAAGGCTCTGCCAAAATGAGGTTTAATTTAGCGAAATGACCAACATTCACAAGGTCAGAGAGTACACACATTTGGTGACAAAATGCTTCTGTCAGACATTTGACACAAACCGATGTAAACATGGGGAACCCAGCGACACTTTCCGAGTAGCATGTCCCTGTGACTACTTGCTCCAGCTCATCTCATCAGTTAGCCTTCGCTCAATAAAGACCCGGGTCGGACCAAATTGGAAGATTAGTCACAATCAGAGTGATGGATCGTGGGGGGCTTCCTCGGTGTCGCACGGTGCATCCGAATGTAACGCAAAGAGATGATCCATAGCAAGTGTCACCTGGTTAAATAATGGCAGAAGCTGTGTTACAAAATAACACCTGCTCAGCAAACACACACACAGTACACTGTAAACTAAGACACAAGCTTCGTATCTGTTTATGTTGTCAATTTAAAATAATGTCTTGACTTAAGCTGAGTGCCGACATAAGAACAATACGCTAGATCAACCTAAAGGGTGACTCACAACACGCACAATTTTATTGCTGCTCCTTAAAAGTCGTGTTAAGTTACAGAAAATCAACTTTTTTTTTAACATTTCGGTTGTCTTCAGCATCTTTGAGTGTTCTGAGAAGCTCTACATTAATTCGAAACAAGCTTCGCAGACAACAGATACCATTCAAATGAGTAGAGCAAAAAATAAAAATAAATGCAGGGTCCACATCAAGATTTACTTAGTAACCCCTAATTACAGGAGCAAATGAATAGGTTCATAGGTCCAAAGTTATTATCCAGATAGCGCACCGAAATAACATGCTCAGGTCAAATGTTAATGCGGAATCCAGGTGAACAGATTAGTGCATAAACAATCTTCGTTAGCAGCCTGACAAGCGCTGATGAACATAAAGCAGCAAAGGATGATGAGAACGTTATTAGCTAATCTTCAGCCATGTAGTTAAAAACGGATGATGGCGCTCATAATCAATGTGATTCTTCCTCTGGGTACCGTGGTTTGAAGGTTTTCAAGGCCAGAATAGAGAGAAACTCAATCATCTAGTACCTACTGCATATTTTTAATCAAACCGAAAACAATCTACCCAGCAAACCTGACAAATAGTACCTTGCTTAGTTAATGCTCTCCCCTGTTACATAATTCATGCAAAACGCAGGGGCTAATATGAAGTCAGATCCAATGTCTCAATGTTACATGCAGTCCTTTTATATCGCATTCCAACTATAATCTAAGCAGGAGGAAAATAACAAGAGCCACAAGAACAGAAGATGCAGATATGCCGCAGCGCCAATATCAAAGAAGCGCGTTTAGCATTATGATTGCGAGGCTTTGGACCAGAACGAGAACCACAACAAAGAATTATCAATACGTGTGTCTACCTGCCTATGAATGAAAGACAAGGCTGGTTATCTGATATAACAGCAAACTAAAGCATATCTGAAACGTTTCCGCACATAGGGTATCATAGGGTATAGTGTTCAGAAGAGAAAAACATCATTTCAAAGTGAACAGGTTAGAATTTATTCCCTTTTGTTTCACTACAACTAAAAGTACTGACAGAGGGAAAGAGCCAAACGTACACACAAATACGTAACTTTTGAATAAAACTTAGCCCCTCTTCCTAATTGCTTGGAAAGTTCAATTACATGAGTGTGCAAAATGTTTCATCCAGACACAAAAAGACAAACATTAGGTGAATAAAAATAAGCCTCAAGCGTGTGAAAACACTTCACACCAGTCAAATTCAAAATAACAGGTCAAATGCAGCTAGTGTTCTCTCACAGTTTTAAAAGCTGTCTGTAAGCTGTATAGTAATGGGTGTTATCATCGAGTATTTAATTGATTGTTACTTAGGTCAATTGCGAGGACTTCGTTGTCATTGTGTTTATCAATTGAGGCCAAATTTAGGACAGTACACTGTTCCGAGAATATCACCTTTGATAGAGAATTGATTACTTGTTAACTTTCAGCATGGTTGAACAATAAAGTGTAGTCAAGATACAAAAGCTACAAAAACATTGAACATATTGAAATACAACAATGAAGGAGAAAATATTAACATTAAATCAGACCATTTACTTTTTACACATTCCAAATTATGGATTTTATATACGTACTGCAATGAAACACCGCTTTAGAAATACTCAAGAGGAAATGTGCAACGCCCACGAGCTCTTTGTATTGCAGCATGAATGTTAAAAAAATACTGTAGATATTTGCAAAGCATTGTGCACACATTGGGTTTATTTTGAGAAAATACTGGAGATAGCATGCAAGCAAACATACTGTTACTGTTTTAGAGTTAGCATCAGTCCTGATACACACTATTTCTGCATACCGCATTTTCCGGACTACAAGTCGCTCCGGAGTACAAGTCGCACCAGCCATAAAGTGCATAATAAAGAAGAAAAAGACGTGCTATATAAGTTGCATTTGGAGGAAATTTATTTTATAAAATCTAACACTAAGAACAGACAGGTCATCTTGAAAGGCAATTTAAAATAAAAATAGAATAGAAGCAACAACAGGCCGAATAATTGTACGGTAGGCTCACGTTACATGACACATAAACAACGAACTGAGAACGTGCCTGACGTAACATATTAAGAGTTATTCAGATAACTATAGCATAGATGACATGCTAACAAGTTTACCAAACCATCCGTGTCACTCCAAATCACTAAATCCAATGTAAACTTCATCCTCTGTGTCACTTTTAAACAACTCCGCTAACTAGAAGATACGGCGCTTCCTCTTCTACGTGGCTTACGTCAGACTCATCGTCAGTTGCAGTTCCAATTATTCCACAGGCCTAGAGCGCCCTCTTGCGGTTTAGTGTGAGAATAACATGTGAAATGATATAATAATGTGTTAATAATTTCACACATAAGTCGCTCCTGAGTATAAGTCGCACCCCCGGCCAAACTATGAAAATAACTGACTTATAGTCCGTAAAATACGGTATATAGAAGAAAAGCAAGCCATAGCAATATCAACAATTTAACTTTTTTCACCTTGACATGTTCTCCTGTAAATGCTCATAACATTTGGGCAAATAGTAAGAATGAAAATGATTAGACTCACTCCAAAATACCGAGTTACAAAGAGTGGGGCCGAAGGGACGGGCAAACTAAACTAATTTACTACTAATCAGAAACTAAAAACCAACATCTTCACTTTGTCTTTAATCAGGAGTTGCTCTCACACAGAGCACACATCAGTAAAGTGAAAATGAAAGGGAACATGTTAAAAAAATCCCAGCTTCTGCTTTTCTCACTGACACGCTAATTTGTCTTTTGCAGCAACGTGACTAGACTGATGTACAAAAAGAAGCAGAAGATGACAGAGGATGATGCACTTGAGCACAGCACTTGTTCTTTTTTAACCCAGCAGATCAGATGTAATGTTTGAGGCTTCAAGTTGCTTTAGGCACTGTCTGCTGATGCCGACATAACGGAAAACCTCAAACCTGCCATTACAGCATCACTACAACTCTTTGGCGGACTGACTGAAGGCTCTTTAAATAGAGGCATTGAATATGGAAAAATAACTTCTAATATGACACCAAACTTTGGAGATTGCATGAGCTCACAACGTACGGATGACATAGGTGTGCTCTGCCAGTTGTCAAAATTCTGCCAGAATGAACTCAAACTCACTTGTGACCCTGAATCAGGTAAGCAGAAGAACAAAATGGATGAATGGACATTATTTCCTACTGCACTGCAATTCAGCAATACATCTTCTGTTGTACCTGTAATAATATTTATATTAGTGATTTCCAACAGTTAAGCATGGAACCTTTAAATTTAAAATTCTATGACAAGGCGTAAATCTAGATATTTGATTAATTACAGAAAGTAATAAGAAAACAAACATTCTGTGTCCTAGTTACACACAAAATTATTACTGATTTATAGGGCCAGGCTGATATTAGCTTTTTGAGAATCAGACATTTGTTTTTGTTTTTAAACACATAACACAAGGATAATTACTACATTGCAGCGTTCCATCTTTCCACCAAAAAAAGTTAAAAAAAATGTACGAAAACTGACGATTTTTTTTCTGTTAAGTTAAACAATGGACAACGTGTTGTAAAACCGTTACATTTGTTTATCGCACTAAGGTTTAAGGGACTCAAAAAGCAATACTTACTTTAAAAAATACTAAAAATACTTACCAAATACTTTTACATGGGATACACACACACACACGTATGTATATGATACTATGCTACCAGATATCGGAATCATCCTAATAAATGGTGCTACATTGTATTCAATATTGATACAATATTGTTTGAAGCACTCTTGATGGTCCTTAGATATTTCCACAAATCACTGTGAAAGATTATGGATTCAATCAAGTAGTCTTCCTCTAGAAAATGATATCGAATCTAACACACTAGCCTGCTCCTGGACGCGTTACACCTGCAGAATGGAGAAATGGCTCCTCAGTGCTATTACAATGCATTAGGAGTGGTGATGTATAGGATATAGCTTTTACCAGTCACCACCCTATAGGGCTTGTGGAGGCCCAAAACATGTTAAAAGTTGGAACAGCTCTTAGGTTATTTATCTCAAACTCTCAGATAGGGACATCATTTTGAATTGATGGTAATGTTTGTTCAGCGTGTGTGCATTCCCATAAGTGAACGTACAAAACCAATTGAATTGAGTTGTGACTGCCAACACAACCAATAAATACTGATTTCTCAACATCCTCAAAAGGCATTGTGCATTTATTTCATCTGCCGTCTTCTCACTATCTCACATTGAGTTGCAACAAAAGACCAAGCTGGAGTGTCCAGAACTGATGCTGAGAGAAATTGAATTTAGCAGCACAATGGTAAGCTTGTATAGCTTTTCTCTCACTTTAGCAAAAGGGTTATGGCCTTTTTCACAATACACAAACTCCTCAAGTTGTCCTTGAAATCCTCTCTTTGTGACTCAGCCCATTCAATATGTCACCACGCCAATTGCAACTATAAAAGACAAACAAGAAAGTCAGCATGATTGTTTTGTTACTGTAGCGTACATGAGCTTGCTAGACTCTTGAATTCTCCACAAAGAAAAGCAACAATAGTTAGTATGGGGTTCCTTTTCCTTTGCTGCTTTTCCAAACCATTTAGAGCTGTGATGGCCACGCTCCACATTACTCGGTAGAAATGGCTTCCGCAGCATACCCACCCGCTTGAATAACCACAAAGCATTAGGTGACAAGAAATAAATAACTTGAGACCGGCAATAGAGGCTAGCTCTGAGTCCAATGGAGAGACTGCATGAGGGCTGTCAAATCTGTAGTTAGAAAAAAGGGAACGGCAGTCACTTGCCGTCTCAAGTGCATAAAAGCAATTCTGTTGTGCGGTAAAGAAAGGAATGGCGACAAACGTCAAGCTGGGCTTTTTGGAACGTAAAACTACCAGGCAAAATGTTTCCTTTGAAAGCACTTGAATGAATACTTGAGTTTTCAGATTGCTTGTGTACAGATTGCTGAAATGTGAACTTTGGTGAGGTATTTCCATTTGTGATAATTGTCATCAAGTGTAGAAAATAACGTAGTAAATCTACAGTATGGAAAGATAAAGGATGTTTTTCTTTCGCTACAATTGAAAACAATTTCCAGGCATCTCACAGTCTGTCATGCAAATGGGCCACTGCTCTCCCCGCCCTTGTACTGTCTTTTTTTTTTTTTTTTTAAACAATGACGGAGAGGTAAAGAAACTGTGTGAGGGCAGTATAATGTAAATTTGCTTCACTGTTAGATCATAATCTGGGGGACATCGCACTTAGACTGTGGTTTGGAGCCAAGTAATGCACTCTGTTTTTACTGTCGCTTCGAGACATGATTAATCAATATTCCTATCAAAGATATGAATGGAGGTGGCTCAAGGACAGTTTTCATTTTCCATTTTAACAAAAACCTTTAGTGACAAAAAGCCTCTGTTGTGCACATTGGTATTATGATATCTTTATTGCCCTTGAGATTGTGAAGATTGACTTAACTAAGATCTGTTTAAAATGTACAATTTGAACTATTTAATGTGTCGCTGTCTTAGTTCTATAATGAATCCACATTTCGAAAAAGCACTCTGATCCTGTCTGACACACAATCCGATTCCGAAGCTAAGTGGCACGTCGTACAGCACAAAAAGCAGTGCAAGTGGAGACTGTTATTAGGTTATCATCAAGGATCGTAATCAAACAGTCAAACCGAAAGATTCACTGTGAAGAGTTCATAACCGTTAGCATAAAAGAAACATACGTATATTAGGATATTAGTTGTTATTAAAAAGAAAGGTCAGAAACCAAGGAGAAGTTGGTCATTCCAGGACAAGACAAGGAGACTAACATATTGTAGTTAACATACAGTATACCCTATTCAAATCTTGTTCAGAACCAAAATGTTTAAATTTCCATTAAATCAAATAAGAACAGTCTTTTGCACAAAGCATACAAGGTCAAATCCGAGGAACAAATCGTATTGTAAATTGTATTTCAGCGGTCACCTTTCTGAAGCTGAGAGCTCCTCATCCCATACTGCGACAGGCTAACAGCTACACAATTCTGAAATATCATATCACATTTCCTCTAATTATCTTTCATAATATTATTGGATGTTAAGTATAATTAAGAATTTGCATTTGTATCAAGACAATGATTATAATTTCTCTTTTCAAATGGTCACACAACAATCCTGGGAAATCACAATGTTCAAACGCCGGTTATCTATTCATAGAACAGGCCCACGGGCTACCGTACTCATGTGGTCCTTATGGGATACCTGGTGGGAACCAGGTTGGTGACCCCTGCTGTATGTAGATGCACTAAAACCACAACCTGGTTTTTAAAGCATACTCAACCTAGGCTGTTCTACTAGGGGGTAAAAAAAAACACCTAATTAATGAATCCTTAATAGTTCTGTCATTAATTGTTCAAGGACCTGCATTATATTACTAGTACATACTACGTTAAAAAGGGACCCGATAGACAGAGGGCCCAAAAGTTGCAGTATGGGTATGAAATCTATCTTTTCTGACATCATTCCTGAAATCTTCTGACACACTTTATACATGCTAAACCCATTTTATCCAATTTACAATTGAAGGACGACAGAACAGGACTCTCAGAATCTATTGAACTCATGAAGCAATTCAATGTCATCCTGAGCATTTGCTGCCTGAAGCAGTTGTGCCAGAGAAGATTTCTGTTTGGCTTTAAAAGATGTGTTATTTCTCTTCTGGCATGCTACAGACTAGTTGGGATTCAATAAACAGTGTCTCCATCGATCGCAGCCTAATAGGGCGCTCACTTTTGTCTGCATAGTTTCAAGAGTCAAAATGCCCAACTAGTCATGACAACTTGTCCCTGGTTGGGTAGTTGTCAGTCAAACGCCCGTTTGCTGCCCCTTCATGTGAGATTCAATAGCAGGGTAAACATTTTCATCACCTGTGCTGTGACGCCTGCACAGAGATCACATTTCAATTCTCTGCCAGTCAGCTAACGTATGGATCTGCTGATGCGCCGCGACTAGGCCGGGCTGAGCCTCCCCAACAAGCACAAGGGCCAGCTGTTGCGACTCATCTGTCGCGCGGGCATGCGCTCTGATTGCCGTAAACCTAACCTTCTTTCCTGCTGCACACAAGCCCATCATTTTTGGGAAAATGATCAACTTCCTGCCCCAGTGCCAACGGAAGAATGCGGATTATGATGGGGAAAATGAAAGAATGATGCATTGAATACACCTGTTGGAGATACTTGGATTCAAGTTTTCAGAGAGGCTGAAGCAGAGGATCTTAATGTGGCATAAACTCTGTTGATTTCATGTTCACCAATGATTAGTGGTGATGGATGAGTGGGGCAATCGACAACGATTATAAAATTCATTGGCAAAATTACCCACATTTGTATTAAAAAACATTTGTCATAGTACTGGGGCTTATTAGCAAGATTTCTTATGTAAATGGGAGCAGCAGCATCAGAGACGCAGAGATTTTTTTCATTCTGTTGAGAAAGATGAGGGAGACGCCCTTTTCAAAGTTTGAGCCCATGAACCCCACAAAGGTCTGTTCCTGCCCCTGCTGGCATGAATAATCACCCCTAGCTTTCCTGTAATGTGCTTTGGATGATATATTGAACCACATTTATTACTGCTCCACTTCCACCTGGCTGGGAGCAGCAAGCCGTCCATTAATAAAGAAAGGGCTGCAACAGGACAGCCAAAGACTATGTGATTAGATCTTCTGTAAAAGACAGAATGGCCTAATTGCTAAAAGTGGAGTCATGGGCAGCTCAAATTTGCCAATAGAGGGTCAGCCTGGATCAGGTGGTAGAGGACGTCGAGCAATTAGAATTTTGTTTGCTTGATCCTGAAGACCTGTGGAAAAAGAAAGCAACTCAACCATAATACTACATAGTACGCCGGTTGTCAGTATGAAGCTTCTTAAAAATATTAGCGATGGTCATTTGACCTTGTTATGAATTCCTGTTTCAAAGCCACAGCAGAGATCTACACGTTTGTAGTTTAACTTTCCAGAGATTACGTCTTGCGGCTAAATCAAATGAGCCTCTCTAGTCAGCTAAGAAAAGCTCTGTCTCTCACCCTCCTTGCCTCAAAACACCATTAATCAGTAAAGTTTCCACAATCAGAATTTACAGCAGTCTAGTAATGAATTATTCTATTGTCATGCTCATAATAAACATTGTGTCGAACAGTGTATGAATAAGTCAGTAATGTTAAACCACGCGGTCTGGATTTACACGACATGGCTTAACTCAGATTTTGCTTTGTTCTATAAATGTAAACAGATGAGTCACTTGGAAATACATCAAAAGTGACCAAATCCAGCCTTAGAGAACATAACAGCAAGTCACCCTATAAATGCACCCCATTTATCATCAAAACCAAGTCTGGCTCTTAGCAAGTTCAACAGTTGCTAATCCTTGTCCAAATGCATCCTTGCAAGCTGTATTTCATGGCTGCTGTCAACTCAGCGAAGAGGCAATGTAACAAACTATAAAGACACGTCAAACTTTCACGAGCAGACATGCAGGATATGCTAAAGATTAGTCCTGAATCCTGAGGGACTCATATTTGAATAAATATGGGCATAGCCGATAACACTGAACAGCTTTATTCAGTACGGCGGGGTACTTTACATACTGCCCTTGCGAGCTATGCAAAAGCATCGCTTTGTTGTTTTAATGACC
Organism: Syngnathus acus; assembly: GCF_901709675.1. Lineage (NCBI taxonomy): Eukaryota > Metazoa > Chordata > Actinopteri > Syngnathiformes > Syngnathidae > Syngnathus > Syngnathus acus. The sequence goes on along the minus strand of NC_051095.1, from coordinate 12,109,883 downwards.
TTTTTTCCACAGAAACCATTTTGACACAGAACAGTAAATATTAGGACCCATACAAATCCTCATCACTAAAACATAAAGGGGTGGCACATGGGCCAAATAATATTCATTTATGGTTCACCATTTGCAAAACCGTAGCAATTCACTTTTTTTTTCTGTGGAACACAGACCTCTTACCCAGGGCTGGTCAATGTAAATGTCATTTCAACCAAGAAGCAACTCGGGGACCACTGCTTTGGCGGAATATTATTTTAGTTTGCATCAAAGAAGGATAGACCTATAAAGGCTATTTATTTGCATTATCTGTATATCTATTTTGGGAATCTCGGCTACATTTGACATAATTTGGATGGGTAAATGATTCACAAAATTAGCTGGAAAATAAAACAATTCTAAATAATAAATTCATTTTATTTAAAAAAATATATATTTTCAGTTCCAATTTTGCGGACCACCTGCAATACTGCCACGGACCACTAGAGGGCTGCGGACCACCGGTTGACAATCTGCCATATAACATTCCAAATCCACAAAAAAAAGTCATTAGGTCTAGTCATGTCTGCTATCTAATGGTGAACTGTGATATTACAACATAAAACTACAGTGTACCCCTGCATTCAGCACCCGTAGATTTGCATATTGGCAGATTTTATTTCAGCATTTTTTTGGGGAGGAGTGGGTAGGGATATTTTATATATTTTTTTGCCATATGATTTTTTTGTGTACTTGTTATTTTTCTTGTGTGTGTGTGTGTACGTGTGTGGTGTGTGTTTAATTATTCAAGGAGCTACTCAGTGAAGCTGCTACCCAACCAGCTGTTCTTCATCCTTTGACCATCCCCGTGATGGTGTTTTTTTCAAATTCAATTTAAGTTACTGATGGCGTAGTGGTTAATTCCAATTTAAAGTACTTTTTGGTTTGGGACTTGGAGATCAATGTGCTAGTAAGCAGTTCTAAATCAGCTTTTTGCTGCAGTGTTGCCTGAAAGTTGTTGTTTCTCCTCCCAACCCTCATTCATCTCCCAACACTAGAATGTGCAAGCACTGCAAATGCATGGCTGCATTTGGTGAAGGTCAACAAGAGTTGCTGGCTGTATGTGCACGGATCAGCTCAGTATTACACTACTTGGGTTCTCAACACTGCAGTAATTTGAACCCACGTTAAAGTAAAGGTCAAACGCTACCCGTGATTACATCTGATCAACCAATAGCGGCAAGAATGCACCCGAGTGGCTACTTTCCAACATGAGTCAATTTTTATCCATTTCACTACCTGATGAAAAATGCAGCCCCCTCTCCCCCAATTTAATCTCATGTACCCCCCAATTGGGAAAAAACAGCCTTAAAACACCTCTTGATTGAAATCACTGCCAGAGGCAGAACCAATACAACCAACTCCAAGGAGGTGGTTTTGAGAAAGTGAGAGAATCATTGATTTTCAGCAGGAAATCATCACGGCAAATGAGAGCGCAGAAGGCAAATGGACTTGTTCAGCAGGAGATTCAGTTATCACTGTATTCTTTCATAGACATGGCGCAGTGTCCATATACCTCCAAGCTTTTGCCTATTAGGGGACTAGTCACTCGCAGAGGGAGTTTGCTCTTGTAAAGTGCAAATGGAAAGCACCCTCGAGTGAACCAAATTGTATGGCGTAGCGTTTGAAAGAAGCTTTCCAAAAATAAAAAAATGAGACAAGAACGATGTAACAGAAGCAACACAGAAATCCTGCTGTGGATTCAACGTGTTGCACTGTGGAAATGAGCCTCTTTGATGTTTGATTAAAAAATATTCTCTTTGCATCTCTTCTAAGAACGCGACAAAAATTAATAAGTCTGGTGTTAGTGGCCCGAAATGAAAGATAGGATAAACTCAGTTCACAGCATTGTGTTAACGCTCTTCAAAGTGGCAGAAATAGCTTTTCACAAATTTAAAGAAAAAACACTCTCAGTAAACCAACATTAGTCCTATAATAACAGTGCATGCAATGCAATTTGATATCACAGCAGTATTACTCCAAGGCTAAATGGGCTGTCGAAGTGTGTGTGTGTGTGTGTGTGTGTGTGTGTGTGTGTGTGTGTGTGTGTGTGTGTGTGTGTGTGTGTGTGTGTGTGTGTAGGGCGGGGGGGTGTTACAGTGTTCCATTTGCCAAACATTTCTGACAACTCTCAGTTTATAAATAAGTGGTGGGATCTTGTAATTATACCATGTGGATGTGATGGTGAAATAATGACAAATGTTTTTTATTTTAAGTGTCTTTGCTCCGCATATGAAAATCTTGATGAATGAATATTTTCAGGGCGTCATCAACATCAAAACGAAGGGAAGATGAAATGAGAACGAGAGATAGACATGACAATTGATTAGTTAATCATCAAGAATTATGACGACTGAGTGGAATGGATTGCCAATCATGATGCAATTAAGAAAAATGGGGTGTACTACTTCAAGGAGAACAGTGATCTCCAAGGCTGAAAACAAAACGTTTGGAAAATTCCAAGCAAGCTGGTGTGTTTCTCAGAATTGAAAATAGCTTGTTCCCTTTGAGAGGAAGAAATTATGGGTCATTTTGTTTTTAATTGCTTATATACAAACGCTTGGGTTTCTAGAAGGGCTACTGACCCAAGTGACAAATTACTGCCTATTTCTAAAAATGTGTCACTGAGCACGCTCTTCTGAATTTTGATGAATCGTGATAGAAAAAATATTTTGGCTAATTCAGAGAATACTGCTCACTGTGGATGTATTCCATTGATGACTAGTCTAGTTCTGCATTAGAGGAGGATGTGGTAAGTGGTGGCTCATGTACATGGGACAGGACAGCTGAAAAGGCAGAGTCAGCGGGACTAATAAGGGTGAAAGGTGTGCCATTATTTATTTGGCCACATTTTACTGACGTTATTAGAAAACCTTGGAACTATTTGAAGTTGTGACCCAAAAATAATGAATTTCTTTAAACAATGTCATAATTGCATTTTGTCACATTTTGAAATCAAATGTATTTTTATAGAATGTTTATATAGACTGCTTTTTATACATGGAACTTTTGTATACTTTATGTACGCATACACCAAATTTCCATGTTCTAATAGAAAATTATTCTCAGGACATTGAACTCATGCACGGCAATTAGCATGATTACATTTTCAAGGTTTTAACATGAACAGCAGCAAGTCTGTGTTCAATGTATGATTGATGAGCATCAGCAAGAAGATCTCTACAATAGTCGCGACATCTCAAACTGGCTTACAGATTGAAGTAAAAAAAAGATATCAGGCTTCAGGCTTCTCCTGCTAGTGACATATGGAAATTGACTGACTTAGCTGGCCAGAGGCTACAAGTGAAGAGAAGCATCTGTTGTTAGTTACACCCAAAAAAAATAAGTCAGAGGAGTATGTGGTTGGACTGTTCAAAGGCTTACTGAGAGAGAGAGAGAGAGAGAGAGAGAGAGAGAGAGAGAGAGAGAGAGAGAGAGAGAGAGAGAGAGAGAGAGAGAGAGAGAGAGAGAGAGAGAGAGAGAGAGAGAGAGAGAGAGAGAGAGAGAGAGAGAGAGAGAGAGAGAGAGAGAGAGAGAGAGAGAGAGAGAGAGAGAGAGAGAGAGAGAGAGAGAGAGAGGGGCAAACCGTCGTCTCGAGGTATGCCGGATTTTCACATGGAGGAGCCGGCTGCAACATTCGGCTGTGGTTTATCCCCTGCCTGGCATGAACAATAAAAAGGCTGGCACTGTGTTACGGGGTGTGATGTGTGGGTGTGTGTACACACAGAGTGTGCAAGTGAATCCCCTGAGCAGCTTAAGTAAAAAAGCAGTAGGAGCAGTGTGCTGCTATCTCTGGGAATTCATTGCTCTTTCACTGTCAAGCAGGAAGAGAAGGGCCAGGATGTATTCAAAGGATCTCGGCAGCCCTTAATAGTATTTATAACATGTCACCTGCAGCAGTCAGAAGTGGTTACATATAATTGTGGCCATAGGTCTTCTGCTGTGGAGACAACCAATCAAGTTGGACCCCTCTTCCGCTGCTAGGGTCGACAGGAAGGGGAATCCCGCTGCCTGAGAGATGGGACATTATTTAACATGGACCTCGAATGTTAAGGATCATTAAGTTCAAGGGTTGTTAAAGCACTTGTCACACTCCAAATGCATCCATCTGAACAACGCAGGCTCCGATCAATAGATAAGTAATCGCCTGCAATGAGAACAAGCATGGTGTATTAGTCACCCACGCTGCTCTGCAACAGCTCTACCAAGCCATCAGTGTACAGATCCAACTGAAAGTTATCACTCAGAGCTGACCAGGTGGAATTTCCGCTACAATTTCAATGCACTAAACAGAACCGGCAACTGGCCCTCGACATGCTCGGCCGCACTTCTCTTGCCCTTGTCATGGAACGTATAGCGCTGGCTTCTACTGAAGTAGATGCGTCACTACTTTGATGAATGGAACATGATTGAGAACATTCAGTGAATCAGAGGTGAGCAGCCGCAGTCCTATTGAAAGGCTCCGGATGAGATGTTTAATTGACTCAATAAGCGCTTGACATTTCCACTTCTGCAAGTGTCAGCGTGAACTGTTAAAAATATCTGTCACCAGTTTTTATACAAACTGCAGTAAGACCTTGTTAGGGAAAATCATTTTCTTCCAGGACAACGGTTCACCTCCAGTTCGTTAAAATTATTTAAGAACCTTTTTCCAGATGAAAACAGAAAAGGTGACTTTTGGGATCAATCACCAAGCATTAACTGTACAAAGTTTTAATACATTACAATTGTATATATATACATATATATATATATATATATATATATATATATATATATATATATATATATATTTAGATATTTATATATATATATTTATATATTTATATATATATATATATTTAGATATTTATGTATATATATATATTTAATAATAGGGCTGTTTACTTCTTCAACAAAAGATGATTCCAAACAATCTCAATCCATGTGGTGCATCACAATGAAAGGGTGGTTGTTTTCAAGTGTAACGATTGGATTTGGTTCGATTCAATGGGATTAAAATTTGATTCGGTATGGCAGTGTTCAAGCGGGTCTGATGCATTGAGATGGTCATTGTCATTTTACTTACATATGAATGAATTTATCAACTTGCTTAATTTCCTTCAAAGCTATATCTCTCCAATAAAAAGATTCAGTGCATACGTATATCGATGAATTTTGAAGTAAAACGATACGATTCAGTTCAAATGATGCGCACACATCTTTTAAATAAAAACGGATTTTCCAATTCAAAATCATTTTTTGTTAAATCCCTATTTAGCCTCATTAACATCTCGATTGCAAAAAGATTAGAGCATTAATACACTGTTAATATTTTTTAGCAGGTGATAGAAAACCATTTCACAGGTGCCAGAACCTATGGAGCAGAGGCGTAAAGCAGTTTTCAGAATTAGCAGTCATACAACTGAATGACACATAATTGTTCAGTTTGTACAAAAAAAAGAGAGCAAAATGTATCTTTTTTTTAACTGTTTTGATGAATGTGATGCATTTCCAGTGCATCTGATTGTTTGCAAACCACAACTTTTCAAATCTGTACCCAAACACACAAGTCAAATTATGAATTGTATTTTGAGTTTTTTATTTTTACAAAGGTTTCTCTGCACCAAATATTAAAGAAGACATGGTATGCATGTTATTCACGGTTTAAAAAAGAAATTGATGCCAGAAACTCACACTCGCAGTGAGGAAAAATATTTTTTTTACTTATTTAAATACTGTAACTATGTGAGTAATGAGTACTGATTCATTAGCATCTAATTTACATCATAAAACAATTTACACTCCCAGTGAGCCACAACCAATTGTTGTTTGTTTGTTTTTGCAACAAAGTTTGGGCAAACGACCTTCCTGCACAGTGCACACTGTCGCGTATTAAGAACAATGACCGTGTAGTGTCAGGGAGGACCAGTTAGTTGTTTAAGAGTTCACAAGATGAGTTCTTCTGCTCCTCTTTGACTACACAACACTACCACGCATCATTAAAAAAAACAACTTTGATCTTTATTTTTATCTAGACTTTCATTGAAGTACAAAAGTATTGAGCCACAAAATGGATGTCACATTATTATTTTACTTTTCAAGCACAGCTTCTGAAGTCCCATTCCAGAGGACAAATTACTGCCAAAATATGCAGAGCACTGACAGGCAGAGACAGAGAGCAAGATACAGGGTGGCAAAAAACTGGATACACCCACAAAAGATTAAAGGGGGTTATGGTGGTGCCTTGAGGATTTGTGGCTTTGTGCCTTGAGTGGGACGAAATATTGAATATCATTGAAAGAAAACAACCCCATCTATGTGGAAAAACAAAAGCCTGACAATTTTAATGATGAAAAGTGGGACATGAAGGGTTTCGGGGGAGGGTGGCAAAGGTTGGCTAATGTCCTTCACTGCAAGAGAATGCAATCAGTCTGCATACTAAGCTCCCCTAAAGACATTATTAGTGCAGGCTAGAGCACTCGTACCTGCCGTCAGCCAATACGTTTACAAGCTGTGTGACATATTTACATATTGATATCGCCCAATCTGTCATAACTGAGAAAATTTGGAATCATAGTAAGATGTTTGCCAAATTAAAATGTGCCTTGTGTCAGTTCAATACATGCAAACAACCAGCATCGGTCAAATTAGTAAGATGGTGTGGACTCCTGCTTGGGTATCTCTGAAGAAACACGCAGAACACAGCTGGGGGTTAACATGCTCCCTTACTTTGTGCATGAATATGTGCAAGAGATTCTGAGGATGACTGCAATGCCCATTGGCCGAGCACAAATTGTTTTAAAAGGGACGCAATTACTCATATTGAGGGTAGCGCTGCTTGAGTAGACCATCTGCAAAGCAACTTTTATTGATTTATGCCTGTAGTGTTTTTGCCTAAAACTTAAAATTAATTTCATTTTGATGTGATTGCTTGATCTGGAAGGAAGCCACTGTCATTGATTTACATCTAAATAAGTTCAAATGATATTTCACGGACTGCAGCTATATCTATGGGATCAACAAAATGTGGTTAGATTAAAGCTCGGCTAAGCCTTGATTTGATTGTAATCATGTGGAAAGCTTGTACAGTTAACAACACATTAGATTGTAATATGCAGTTCAATGGGCATTTACAAAAACAGAATCAAGCGGTTTCTTCAAGCTGCAAATAAAGCACTTTGGTTTTTTGGCGACGTGGATATTGATTTTTCGTCTGTCTGACTCGAAATGTCGGCTGCAATCATACAAGACAAGGCACAAAGGCTTTTCTAAGGACAGGAGAACTGCATTCAATCAGCCCTTAGGTCAATAATGCAGAAATTAAAAGGCTTTCTGTGGCAGCCAAGACCCATTATTCCTGATGTGGCTAGAACATCTAATGGAGCAGCTTCAAGTGAACAAGGACGTGCTAATGTGAGGACCACGATTAATACAAGAAGGCTTAGTCGTCTTTTTGTCCAGGACGGTCGCGCTCCCCCCCCCCCCGTGTCCTAAATTCCATGCTGATCCAGCCTACCTTGGCTCATCTCTCCTTAGGTTGCAGATATTTGATCACTTGTCATTTTATAGCTCATTAATGAAGATTTAGGCTGCATCTGTAATGAATGACTCCAGTTGGAAATGTGACAACATTTCCAGCTTGACTGAGTGCTTTTAAGATGGCTGCTTTCACCTCTGTGGCTGGTTTGATCAGTGGATGGAGGAGAGGATTGTTGAGATGTGTACTAAAAAAAGGGACTGTGGCTCCTGAAGCTTTCTTTGATTCAACAAGGGACCTAAACAGCAGCTGCAAAGCTATTCCACAACACCATTTATTCATTCAATAAGACTCACACAATGAATGAATGAATGACTAACAATTTGCAAATGGGAGGTTTGGCAGTGCAATGGTCATTTGGGGAAGTTCATAGTACATATTACTTCAGTGGACCTTAGACCATACTTTCCACATGCATGAATCACATTTGAAAGCATAAAAACAAACTTGAAATAATACTTTGTGAACATTTTCTAAAATATTTAAAATTTCAACAAAATCGATGGACAAAATAAAAGGACAAATAGCAAGCCTTTGACTCAATATAGTCTGACTCACTTCTGTCTGCACTTGACCAGCACTGGCCTACAATTGGGCAGAAATGGGGTCCAAAATGACGTGCGTGTCAAACACTGATAGATCTGGTTATCGGCCAAAGGCCAAACTATAATTATAACAATGGATCTTATACAAATATGTTCAAATGTTTTTGTTGCAAATGTGTACGATTGTCAGTCTAATCGTGCAGAATTGTAATAGATTATTATTAAAGAGAGTGGAAAATGAATAAATAATCTACATCACTAAAACATACTTTGAGAAACAAGAAGTACATGCTGAAATTATGTTGTTTGCGACATCCTCTCTGTTCTTAGAACATTAATTTGTTGCGTTAATTTCAAAGCAGATCGCTAAAACAGCCTTTGATATGACAGCTCAAAAGCAGTTTTCTGGTTATGAATACACTCGTGCTGCATAGTCAAGTAGTATGCATGATATTGTATTTTAGGAAGATTTCCAGAAGCACATGTACAAGGTGTGTCAGAAAAGAAATAAAACAGAATAAACAGAGAAAAAGAGCACACACACACTAACTAGCTACACTGAATAATGACATTCATTGTTGCTTTCTTTAATAATATTGTGTTTGGTCAAAAAAAAGCAATCAAACAATTAAACCCAAGATGAGGCTTTGAGTGTTTTCACAAACAGAATGCCAACAGCTCACACACACTTACTGAAAGCTTTTCTGTGTGTTTGTCCTGATGAGTGGTCACATGACAAACACACTGAACGCTTCGGACGTGGGACCCAAAATAAAAGGCAATTTTGTGGGGTGTCAATTGTGTCCCCCACTGTCTTTAGACAAGACATTTTTGAGAATTGCGCTGTCTAAGTGTGGGACGTAAGCAAAGACTGTAACTGCAAGCTGACGCACTAAAGTGACACCGCATGGAAATGTCGAAAACCTGCAGATTGTAAAGAATCAGTACATTCCTGTGGAGCTAAACGAATGGGTGCAGAAAAATGGGAACGGAGGAGACAACTCTATGATTGTGTCGAAAATTATCTCAGAGGGGAGGGAAAGTGGACCACAAGCGGGTGAAATGATAGGCGGTGGGTTTCTCTGCTCGGGGTGGGGGTGAGATCCACCGAGAGCGGCACAAAGATGGGATTCGAACTCAGGTCACCTTCGCTAGAGAGAGCAGCTGCGCTCTGCCCCTGGGAGATGTTGGGTCAGAGTGGAAAGCCGTGTATGTTCTATACAAAAGCCGAGATTCTCGCTCGCTGCCTTCGCCCTGCGCTCGTAGGCAATAACAAAGCCAATTAAGAAGCCCAGGAGAGACGCTAGCACTGTCTCATCGTCGACTCTCGCTGACTTGGCAACCAGACTGAAAGCTCTAGAGAGCACACCGTTCAACATTGGGAGAATTCAAGCAATTATCAGTGAACACCTCCAATCTGTGGCTCCATTTCTCTAACTGATGTGGTGACTCACCAAGGCAAACTCCAATTTATCTTAGATGCACACGACTGTGGCGCACGGACGTAATGGATGCATAACAGAATATTACCTACCTCACATTTTAAGAATAAATGGCAGTAATCTGAGCAGAGTGTACTTGACTTTAATAATCTGTCAATTGTTGATCTGTGCGCCTTTGAAAGTGGATGAAGTTCATTCTAATTCAGCTATGAGAAGCACTATCACGTGGAGTGGTGGAGTAGTAGTGGGGCAGGCGTGGTTGGAGAGGTGGGATAAAAAATACTGTATATATACGGAATGCACAGATGCTATTATAACAAATGGACAAATGAAATATACTGTCTTAGTTGAAACTGTAGTAAGTTTGAATTTTTGAGTTATGCACTTTTAGTAGTCTGATATTAGCCAATTCAACAATGCTAATGACAAACATAAGGCAAGGAATAATAGTGGCAGGCAAGCAATGGGAATGCAAATAAAGATAATTATAATAATTAGGAAATTATATTATGGCTAAAAAGATAGCCAACCTGACATGTTTGAATCAGTATGCCCCCATAAGAGAGACGTTACAGATGCCGGCTTTGGCGACTCTTGCAAAGAAGTCAGTTCAGAACAATATGAATCGGTCAACAGTGCCTTTGTTCAATTTCAATTTGCACCAAGTGATGTCATGTCAGGCCAAATCTAAAAGCTTTTAAATCTAGATTTAGAAACTATGTCTTTATTCACTATACCTATGATTAAGGTCTTCTAAAGCATTTCTAAAATCATTTTTTCCACAATGTGTTGTGTTTCTTTTGGCTGCATTGCTCCCTTTGTATACAGTATCAAGAGTTTCGGTAAAGTGATGTCATCATGCTGGCGGTATACTAAATCAACAGTGTCTCTGCTACTTGGGGCCAGGTAGTGCATTTCATTTTGCTTCAACTGCTTCAAGATACGATTAATCAATTGATTCCACATAAACGGCAACCTTTTTTTTTTACTGTTAAAGAATCGATTAGCTTGGCCATTCCTTGGCAAAAGGCTCAGTACTAGAATGGTGAAAGAAACATGCATGTTGGATCCAGGTTTTAGGAGGATGAAATACTTGACTCACTACCGGCACTGGCAACCCACACTAATCCACCATGTCTCAAAGACATTGCAGCAAGCTATGAATTTGGACATTTTTTCGAGCCGGAATTGCTAACAGTCAAATCTGCCTTAGATACTTTATGTATATATGACGCTAGTCTCCGTCAGCGTTGTGCCCCTCTCTTTAAAATCATCTGGTAGATTTGAAGCCACCCGCTCTAGAATCGATTCTTCTAAAAGCTCTAATCTGATTGTTAAAAGAGCTGATTTGACAAAGCTGTTATCAAACCAATTTAAGCACCAATCAATACAGCATTACTGTATGTGTGGTGCAAGCGCAACTTCTTCCAAGGACACAAAATGCGTCTGGATGGGACGACAGACACACGGCAGTATGGCGTATTGCATGTTTGCTCAAGCGCGACCAAGAGAAAAACCACTATAGCATTTCTTTGTTTTGGTTGCACATTAACTGAGCTCCTAACATCCCCCCCCCCCCCCCCCCCGCGTTCATGTGTTATTGTGATTTCCAGGATGGTGTAATGGTCCATGAACAGTTGTGTGGTTGCTACTGAGAGGATCATTTCTCAGTGAGAACATGATGTGCGTAGGACAGCACTTTCAACCCCTCCATCTATAATTTCTGCATCACTCATAACACATTCAAGAAGGGAGGAAAACAACTTGATTAGCAGCATCTGAAGGCACTTACTCAACTAAAGGGAAAAAACAGCATATCTAACAGTGACCTGAATACATGGTCATTTGTGGCACCAACAAAAGGGTCAGGACTGCTAACGATAGAATTTAAGCAAAAAGAACTAACCGCAGCCTCACGCTTGTCTTAATGGCGATGCTCAATTAAACCTCTAGCCGATGAGCCATGCGCACAATTAGCAGGCCAGAAATCTCCTGTTAATTTCTGCCGCTGAGTACCACACATTGTCCTGTGAAACACACATCTGCGGCAATAAGATTCCAGATGCTGGCCCATGTCATTGAACATTAACAAAATGAGATTGTGTGGCTCAAATGGCACACGAGTTGATGAGGGAGCTCATCACGTTGACAACAGGAAAGTGTTTACGAACAGAAAGCCTCCATGATTTGACATTTAGTAATGTTGTTTCAGATATGATTTGTCAATATAATACTGATAACCCACCAAGGAGTTGACACGCACTAATGTAACGAAAATGATATTGTCCTTTGAGTGACAGCCAACTTGCCTGCGCTATTGATTGAGCTCGCATTGCAGGACGCAACGGTTTGGAGAGGGATAAGAATTTGGTTGCAATGAAGCATGGAAGCAAGCAGAGATATTTATTGCTGCCAGTCTCCCCTCAACCCTACCTGGTTAGCACCATGACAGGTGGTACCAAGCAGCACCAAGCATACGGCTGCTGTAGCAAGAAAAAACGATTGAGGAATCATCTTGATCATGCGTTGCGACAGATCAATGCTAGATCTTTTAAAGCTATAGCATAGGCAAGGTGGGTGGGTGGCTGTAAGCTTTATGGTTGCCCTCATGGACAACAGCAGCATACAAATAGAAAGAGATCCAGTCTAACAAAGCAAATGTCTGTTTTCATCATCATCATTGTGCATAGCTCAGCCATAAATGAAATCTTTTGTTGTTGTTTCTATACGTTTTCAAGTTTTGCAGGCCCTTGATTTCTTCTAAACACTATAGTATACTGAAGCTCGCATGTTGAAGTGGGTGTGTTGTTTGTTGCTGCTACCTTGAATTTACAGCTAACATTGTTTAATTGAGTAGGTTTGTTTACACAGATGCTCTGCTTTCCTTCTCATCCTTGGCAGTATAAACAGAAATTAAGCCCCTAGAGATCTTACATCTTTTTCTAACAACAAATCACACAAAAACTGCTGTTGCGACTTCATTTTGCTTCCTTTATATGAGTGAAGAATATTTGTATTCAATGTTACCAAATTGGTTTAGAGGAGACACTTGCCTGAACAAAATGTCAATCCACTTTTCATTTGATACACACATTTTTAACTCCATAGTCACAAAAAAATGTCATCAGGCTGCAATGCGAGACATCAGACATATTGTCGGAGACTTTGGCTATTAGAATGTACCTCAAGAGAGCTCTGTTAAGCCTTCAAAGCATAAACTCCACTTTTGGTGGCCTAGAGTGACAAGATTCACCGTTTCAAGGCTGGCCACAATTTTATTTTTGTGAAACTTTATGAACTTGTATGAGATTAATTCAATCTCTGTTATTTCCTGTGGGGAAAAAATGCTTTTGTCAATTTTGTCCCCCCTAAAAAATAAATCCAATCATATCAGGGTCCTCGAATGCACTTAGTTCAACTCTTAAGGTTCTACTCCACATTTTTGTTCAAGACACTGCTGTAATAAATGGTCTTAAATCATACAGTAGTTCCTAGATACCACTGCTAAGTCAGCCAAAGAACAAATATTACATCATTTAAGCATTAGCTTTAAATTACTTTCGAGTTTCACATCTAAATTGGCAAGGTGAGCAGGCTTTTACCCAAGTCCCGAAGGGCTCTGATATATTCTGACTGCTGCTGAAAGACACATCTGAAGAAATCCGTGACCAGATGGACATTAGCATAACCTGTCAGCAGCAAAACCTTGCATTGGGATCAGCCCACATTACTGTGCTTGGTTGCGATTGAACAGGGAGCAAAATAGGCTGGCATGCTTCCAATTCAGATTGGACCGCTGAGTAGCTGGATGGTGGCCGAGGTCACTTGTTGACAGTCCACTTAATGACACACAGTAGGTAATGGCACACTTAAATGCAAGTGAGAACTTTTACCTTTTTTTAAACTACTAAATAGCCTTTTCTCCTCATCAAAATAGCTCAAACGTTCAAGCCACTCTTCCTATTGTAATGTATTAGAAGCTAATGTGCAGAGTCAGACACTTTGCTCTTTGTGATAAACCTACAAAGAGTCTATACAAAGTCCTAAAGTTTAGTGCACTTAAACCGCAGCAATTAGCTTCTAGGCCCTCAGACTTCACTGTTTTGATTGACTTTCACCTCTCTCACCGCGTTGTTTCTGGCCGCAGTAGGCAGCTGTTTTCTGGGAAAAAGCGAAAAGGGATCCTCAGTAAGCCACCTGCTCAGCCCTCAGCTAACACACACAGTTGGCGATAGCTGATGAGCACACTTAACACCAGAGGAGCTTGATATTTGATGGAAGCCCTCAGCTGGCTTCCACTTTGGCTATGCACATCCATGAGGAACGACAAGCACCTGTCTCCCGACAACAAAGGCGGTGCAGTAGTATAAAAGGCATCGTTTGTTTCACCAAAATCAGACATGCGTTTCATCTTTACAGTGTGGCTTTAATAAATGTTATTCCATTTCCTTTATTCCATTCTCACATCATTATGGAAAATAAGTCACTGTCAAGTCCAAACAAATGTTCAAGATTCTTCTAAGTTTGAAACGAGGATCAGTTAATCGGATTTCACACAAATTTACACCTGTATTTATTTTGTCTATATCCAAATGTTGTTCCACCTAAAATTTCTACCATACGGTGCTCCTGTCTAGCTACCCCCCCCCCCCCAAAAAAAAGAAATCAGTCAAATAGTAGCTCATATTTTAGGCAGTACTTGTCATTTCCTTTATGACACAGAACATCACAACACATGCATATAAATGTCTGACCCCTCTGCAGTTGAGTAAATCGAGCCTCTGAACACCAACGGGAAGTGAATCTACGAAATACAGGATGACAGCTTCCGAAATGCACAAAGTGCGCAAATATCAGAGCAGAGTATAACTGAGAAAAGTACTCTTTGGCATTAAATTGGAAATCAAAATCCCCTACTACAATACTGTAAAGGTATGCTATTCCAGAAAAAGGACAAGACGTGTCAGCATGTTGATGCTGAACGATCTTTTGACATAAATGTCACTACAAAAACATTCGGTGTGACAAATGTCTGAGGAATGCATTTTTTTTTTTTTTTGCCCAGCAAGTAATATTTATTTTGAAAATGTCGTGCTGGCTCAGCATTCTCATAGGCTGATAATGTGTGTACTTAGCTCTGTGGCTTGGCCCTCCTTGAATTCCACCTTGGGTGCTCTGTGCCACAAATACAGCACCTTAAATAAGAAAAAAAAGGTTTCCTCCACTTCTAAATGTAGACATTTCAGAGATGTTTGGACATCAAAAAAGCACCCGCTCTATCTACAGCTCCAATGTTCAGCTATCAACATCACAGTAATAAGACACAACCCTGGGGTATTAAAGCGGACCGGAATATGCAGCAGCACATTACAATAGTCAGGGCAGGCTGCCTTTGGGCTTGTGTTTCTGATCCACATCAGCTTAGCAAGGAGGCTGGAAGTAATCCTGATGTGAAAGTATAGAATAATTACTCTTCTCCTTAGAGCAAAAATGAGCTAGAATGGTAGTAGGGGAGAGTTCAAACCTTTACCGAGGCTAACAAAATCAAATCAAATCAAATAAAAAAAGAATCAATGTCAAATTGTACATTCTTACTTACATTCCAACTGACTGCACGGCGTTGAGTGTTGACATTACTTTTCTATACTGCTTATCCTCAAACTAACAGGAGCCTAACCAAGCTGACCTTTGGTGAAAGGCGGGATACTGGCCATCAATTAAACCTTTGAACCTTACCCGTGATAGGATCCAGTTTCGTTTGCAAGTCCTTTCATAAATTCAATTGACATCAACAACATTTTTTTTCAGGACATCATCCAGAGCTGTAACAATTAATGGTCAACTAATCGATTATCAAATTAATCTGTAACTATTTTGATAATCGATTAATTGTCTAGAGCCCTTGTGTAACAACAGGAAATATTATACTATTATCAGATTCTGCAGCCTTCCACGTGAGAACACTGATTATCATTGCGTTTAATCAAAGGTATTTGTAAACATCTGTTTTTCTTTTGATGAACATTGTTTCATATTTTCTGACACATAGCCCAAACCACTAAGTGAATGATTAATTAGTTTCTACATTCTCTTTATTGTGAATTGGAAAGCCTAAGATGTTTCTGAATAAAATAATTAAAACATGTTTTTATTTTAATTTGATTTGTTGATTAATCAAAAACTAAAACTGGTCAGCACCAAATTTTAACCAGAGATGGTTTTGATGCTGATGTTTGCACAATATGGTTTTTACCATACATTAAAATTTATAGCTATGATGTTTCAGAAAACAATTCAACTGTCACTGAACCTAACCCTTAATTCATATTGTACATATTACTGTTATCGTTTAAGAAAAAAAGAGGGTAGATACAGAATAAGCACAATAATTTAATCTAGAAAAGATTGCTTGCATCTTTGATTTTAAATAAACAGTACAAATTTGCGGAGCAAAAATAATCAATAGATAAATTGACTATTGAAATAATCTTTATATATAACCCTCATCACTGATACACCGATGTAAGAATTTACACAAATACACTTGCCCTGTTTTTCCACCAGAAAGGGATTCAAGTACATCTTTGAATAAAGAGAACAATTATTCAAGTTTTGAGGGTACACTGTACACTTGACGATGTAAGCAGCATCATTTTATTCAGCTAATGGAAACTAGGTTTTATGCAGTGTTTTTTTTGCCAAGAGGCCTTTTTTCAGATTCAATAAGTAAAGACATTTCTAGACACCACCTTCCCATGCAAGCGTTAAGCCACCATCAAGATAATTACACCACTTTCTTGATTGCACTTTGCTGGCAAGTAAAGTCTATGGCCAAATGCAGGTTGATTAATGTATTTTGCAGTTTTGTTTTTTGTTACTGTTAGGTGACTCCACCAGCCTGGTACACTGTTCCAAGTATTTACTCTGACAGTAAGAAGCTCAAAGAGACATATTAAATGTGATAAACAAAATAAATCATATTAGGCACTAATACATGACGTAATAATGCATGTGTGCCCGTCTATTTCTACTGCAACTTCTTGGGTACTGATTAACGTGAAGGGTTTAACTGAAACAAATTAGCTCAAATCCTTTTTGACCATTTAATTATTATAAATGTTCATATTCATTTATGAAAAATAACAACTTCTACATTTCTACAAAATGAAAACATCCCCTTTCTGGTGAGCAATTTTTAGAACTGGCGTACAGGCTATTCATGTGGTCCTTGGTGGCTACCTGTTGGTTATGTCTGCTCTTGATATTTTAGATGACGGCTGCCTGGCAAATCACAAATCTATAAACCAATTCAGAATGTACATTTGTTAGACAGATAGGTGGAAGGTTTTCTAACCAAATCAGTCCAAATAGTGGGAGTTTCAATTCAGTGAATTACGTGTATTCCAACCTTCATGACAAACAGGACTGACTGCCTTCTCTCATGTTTTTATGTATTCCAAAAATATGTTGCTTTTCCATCATCCGTGTTAATACTAGACACACTTGTATCATATTTTCATGTTATTTCATACATTGAAAAACATCTGTGACCTCTGTCAGGAATAAGATAATCTTATATTCAACTCGTGAGTTATACAGATTACCTTATTTAACAGACAGATTAAATAAACAGATTCTCAATGGCCTTTGGGACATACTCGATTTATTAAATGAAGTGCGTGCACTATTAGAAAAGCTGCTTGATAACCTGGAGCAGTGCAACCAAATTTGACCTTTTGAAAACCTCGTTATTTCTTGTGCTCTAGAGAATTCAGGGGTCTGTCCCTCGATTCCACAGAACCATGACAGCATTTACCTGCTGACTTTGAAGGAATTTCAAATTCGAAATACTTACAGCTCCGATAGGAATGCAATGCATGAGCATAAATCAGAGTTTTACACATCATTACGCTTTACACATTAGCAAAGTTGATGTCTACACACCAGGGTTCTAAGAGTTTGAGCTTTCATTGTACTTTGTTTTCATTTAGTCTTGATTTTTTTTTAAAATTCAGTTTGTTTTAATTAGTTTTTAGAGCAGGTTTGTTCATTTACATTGCCTGACCCAATAATTACATTTCTATTATGATGCTTCTGATACCGCAAAGACTTGGTTTATACTTTTAATTTGAGTTGTTTTTGAAGACTGTTTTTGCTGGGTGCAAAGAAAAAAGAATTACGTTTCTCAAATGTGTGACCTTTCTTCTTCTGTGCAGACCTACAGGAATACCAAAATAAAAACATTTAAAATGGACCCGTAAAGCTCATGCATAATGTTAACTGACAAACACAATAATGAAGAACAATATGGCTCATGGACTAACACGACAATGAGGGATAGTATGGCTCCTAGGCTATACAGAGAAACGGGATTCATTATTTCGATGTATTTGATACATGCAACATTTACATTATGCACAACCTAAGCACAGTACAGTGTCTCTGTCCTATTTTACGAATTTCAAAAAATGTCTCAGACATATATTTATCCTTGAAAAAAGTTGTATTTGCTACTTTGGTGAACTGTCTCTGACTTCAGCAATCTGTTAAACTAAATGGATACAAATCAACATAGGAACTTGTATCACCATCATATGCTGGTAAAATACATGCATATTTACCATCTTGAATGAACATATAGTTTCAAATTATTACATCCTGCCAATATGTAAAAGCCACATTTTCTCTCACTTAGCCTATTAAAAAGAATAGAACTAATGACTGAAATTACTAGGCCTAAGTGGTTGCTTGCTTGAGGGCAAATGTAAACCAAATCCAAGAAGCATAACTGCTAATAATAGATTTATGCCACACAGGATTTTGAGCAGCATAGAGGAAGCCCAAAGACCACCATGATTTCTGCTAGATCTCTGTGGGACGGAACCATCACCGGCACAATGTTTGTGCAAACAGAGGCAAATAAGTGATTTAGAATGGTCGGGGGTTACAGCGATTATACAAACAAAGCCCAAGTAGCAGTCATTGCTAGCTGTGGATCAAACCTCGTGGCTATCATGTTATTGAGATAAGATAAGATGACCTTTATTAGACCTACAATGAGGAAATCTGTCATTACAAACATATATGTAATTCAGTTGTTGATTCTATCATGCAGGGAGTTCATAAAGAGATTTGGCTTGTGCATGAGATTCAAGTGAAAACTTAACCCCTGCCAGTGTTAATACATCAATACTTTTCTATGTTTTTCCACGAATTTCATTGTCCAACCCTGTAATAGAATTGTAGCTAATGACAATGTTGTTTTTCGGTTTACATGCTAGGTGTACGATAAAGCTATCACTTGTTGCTTTATGCTTTAATTGTGACCCATGATTCACTAGGGAAATTATTTTTGTTTAAATGGAGAGCAGTACCTGACTGCATCCAGCAGAGGCACTGTTGATTTCCTCCCAACAACATTGGGACGCAGACATCGAGAAACTCCGCTGTGCAGCATTATTTGACTCAGCACAATATTGGCGTGGATTAGTTCAGTTCATTAGGTCAGAACAATTCGAGACCAACTCTACCATTTCATTAAAATAAATACAGATAAATCTCCATCCTTAGTGAGCAAGAATTAGACAAAATAATTCTTCCACAGTTGAAAAAGTGTCTCTGTGAAGAAGGCAACTTCTTGATCATTCCCATTACCATGAAAAGCAGTGGCCGGATGAGGGGGCTGTGTTTCTGATCCTTCGGCTGATTGAAATTTGCTGCTCATAAGAGCTTGAGAGCACCATTCATGAATCAAAGTAAGACAGACGGGAATGATTTCACCTGGAAAAACGCCCTCCTATTAACTGGCATATAGCCTACCTAACGTGCTAAGGAAAGCGGCTCAATTCATCACCAACACCCAATGAATGCTAATGAGGTCAAATCAAAGTGCTACATTTTTGACAGGTGATAAATAATAAATGTAAAAAAAAAATGTATTATACAATCTGACAATTACAAGAACCGAATCAATACATTCACTGACCTGTTCATTCAGATGGGACCAAACTGATTTTACAGGTCAAGACAATGGGACCACTACAGCCAACAGTCGCTTGTGCAATGCCTGCATTCTGCTGTCAAGGTGGCTGCAGAAAGCATACAAGTGATAGATTTATTCCAAAC
The DNA here is from genome assembly GCF_901709675.1 of Syngnathus acus. NCBI lineage: Eukaryota > Metazoa > Chordata > Actinopteri > Syngnathiformes > Syngnathidae > Syngnathus > Syngnathus acus. The sequence continues at coordinate 12,090,222 of NC_051095.1, read as the reverse complement.
GTGGGCTGACTGACAAAAAAACATCTCAAGCCGCTCAGGAGCTCATCTTAAATCCCTCTCGTAAATGTTATTAATGCCAGGGGCAACCTCGGTTGCAAGCCGCCCCAATTATTTCCATACATATCGTCTAAAAGTAATGCACAAGAGAACGTTTGTTCCTGTCAGAATGTGATGATGCTTCAGTGGCTCTGTTTCCCTGTTAGGGCAACTGGGCTTAAGGTAAAATGCTAACATTCGCTCGTCGACCGACTAACTTTGCCTTTTTGGGAGATGAGCAAAAGTGTCAGTTTGTCACAGTGAGGTGTGGGGAAGCAATCTCTCACTTCTCATTTAGGACTGGGATGTATTTTATTCCGCAGGGATGAATATGCATCGTGATAGACTCACGATGACTTTACATTACACAAACGAAGCACGGATACCAGTTGTTTTTTTTTTAGACCAAGTATGGTTACCTAGTACTCTTGCCATAAATCAGTATGGCTTTAATCATTGATGGTTATAAAAGTTCAGGATGATTTGTGTTACTTAAATAGAATGGTGAGATTGACACAGGAATGGTTATTTTTATTTTCTTTACTTGTTACAGGGAAATTTGTTTTGAAACTCTAAAAACTAGCTTTACACAGAATGCAGTGTATTGGACCTTGGAGTTGTGACGACCATGAAAAATTGTATACAATATTTAGCAGAGTGGCCAAAACAACATGGAAGACTAAATCATTAAAAGAGTGCAATAGATGAACAACAGGCCTGTGTACAAATAATGAGCCCTTCCTTCCTTGGTAAACAGATATGTTATGCTCTGCTGTTGTTTACTGACAAACTCATTTATGAGATCGTTTCGTCACAGCACAGGCTGTAGATGCATTTTACATTTCTACCAAAATGATATGCACTCAGACGCATGCAATACTTACTTCTTTTTTTTTTTTAAATCGTTAAAAATAGTACACCGTGGAATTTTGACATGAGTTGAAATCAACCACTCATACACGCATGACACACATGAAAAGCGAGAACATGTCTTCTAGCCAGACAGGAGCAACAGCAGCGTTTTGATCTCTGCTTGAGTTCCACTTTTTCAATTGCAAGTCCCAAAGATGTAAGGGAGCATACGTCTGACATTTAACAGCTACGAAAGTAGTCAAGGAGGGTGCTCGGCAAAGGCTTTCGTCTGTCTCCGTTGTCAAAAACGTGCTTAATAGGCACAAGCGGCTGCACATCAGCATGTACACACAGAGACAATTAAAATGCTCCTGAGAGAGCAGAACCATTGTTTATCTGCATCAAAGCGTGGAGAATTGAAATCAACAGCCACAGATAAGACATCAATCTTTCTTAGTGCGCCATGAAAACAAATATGATTACGGACAGGATGGTTTCCCCTTTAGAATTGTTTTATCTGCTCATAGCGCACCACGGCGGTAGATAACTAAAAGAGCGCGAGATATGAGGTGAGGTCTTGTCCCGTGCTTTTCAGGCTTAGTGCCAATTTTGGCACCATGAATGTACCTAACCTAGGTAAATCTATTAATAACACTGGCCAACAGCAAATTTTAATCATAGATGGCTTCATTTGTCCTGACATGTATTTTTTTATGCTGATTTTGAAAATATCTTCTGTGGTGACTGACCCACAAGGCACAGACATTCAACAGGAATCTGTGCCTTTAAGCATGGAAACTCAAAGGGATGATATTCTTGAAAGGGTTGAAGGAGAGGAGCTTGCTACTTGTTCTGTAAACAATCAGTATTGACCAGGGAAACAAAATGCATGTTGCGCTTAATTCATGAAATATTAATAGTTACTACATTACATATACTTCTTAATATTTTTATTCTTTTAACTATTATTGATATTTGATTTATCAGAGGGGGAAAAAAAAAAAGAGATCAGAATTAGCTCAAAACATTCAGGAATGCAAATACCATTTGGAATGCGGACATCAACAACGTGTAATCACTGGTATTTACCGTGTGAACATGACCGATGCAATGCACTCTACTGCACTTTTAATGGTAGCTTTAAAATATTAATGGTCACTAACTAGCAATGTATTGTATTTTTTCATTATATTTTAAATTGGTGGTCCAGGTCAAACACATCTCAGAATCGTGCTGTAACTACATATTACATTAACTGGCTTGACATTTTGTAGTATTGTGTAAAAATGACAAGAGGTTTAAATAGTTGCCTGCTGCCAATTTCTATTTATTACAGAAATAAATTGCAAAAAGACCCTGGGAGCACAGAACCAGTTCCTTAATATTACATCACATATTTTTATTAGAATTGGAGATTCAAACAATTTAGCCCAGATGAGTCATCATAGCGGAGGGTCGGCAACAATGTACATCTTACTTCCCACAGCTGATACTAAATTGTTGTTCTTTTGGCCACAAACCTGTGGAATCAACAGCAACTCATCAGGTTGCAGATGAGTTGTCAGCTTAATTGTGTCTCTGTTGCATTGAAAGGATCAATTTCACACAAATCACAATTCCTAGATCAATTAGCAGCAAGTAAATTATTTGAAAAAATGTTTTTTGTTTTTTTAAGACAAGCCAACACGTCAACAGTTATGTAACTGAAACCTGGATGTGATAATGTACTATTAGTGGAATCAACAATAATTACCATTTCAATCCACTTTCATATGTTTACATACGTAAACAATTCCCTTGAGATTAAGGTGTGCAACTTAAACAAAATGTGTTGCTTTTACTCTTTACCAACAGAGCTGTACTGACATTGCAACCAATCAACGTATTGAAAAAGGGCTTGCTGGTGTTCCTAAATTTGACTAAATATGAAAACCTCAGACTGAAGGGTGTTCAAATTTGGGACCTGAACGAGAATAAACAAATGCAGTCTAATCAACCTGCAGCAGAGCACCTCTATTTTCTTTCAAAGTGTATTCCTCTGTGAGCCCCTGTGACAAATAATTCCCTTAAAACACACCAGATAAGGCTAATTTGGTCAGGTTTTGCTGAAGGGATGCTTATCTCAAAATTCAAATAAGGTCAAAAGAGAAAACAGTCGCAGACATAGAGATAATATCTTAGAGAAAAGAAAAAAAAAATACCCTGCATTCGGTCGAGAAATGAGTCACACACGGGATCTTTGTAGATGTGGTTATGCCCTTAATTGTAATTTACCTCCAATTGCGGGGACATAAAAGTCACCATCATATAAAGGTAGAATAAATAACTGATAAGGGCAATAAAAGGAAAGCATTAGGCATTAATAAGAAAAACAGGCTTCAATTGAAGACAAAGCATAAATCTGTGTATATGTAGCACAATAAAAAAGAATCTCAGTTTCTTTCCAAATTTTCAATACAGATTCATTTATTGCTTATTTGTTTAAAAATACATGGGAAGAAGACCTTGAAAAAAAAATCACAATACAATCACATAATGAGACAGGGGAAAAAACTTGCATTATAATAATTGTTCATCCCTAGTAGTTCTCAGAGACCCCGAAGCTTGATAGAAGTCATGTTCTGAAGCAACGTTTGGAAAACTCCTCTACTGTGTCAAAATTGCTACCATTCAGCGTGACTGTCATGTGACAGGAAAGGAATGAAAGTGCTTTTAACCAGTCAGTAGGAGGATAGTAGATATGGAGGAACAATAGTGTTGTTGAGGCCCAAAAAAATAATAACTTGTGAGTTATCTTCCAAATACTGTTTGCAGGCATGCACGGCAGAGAACCAGTTGCCATCATTCAACATTCAGTGCTGCTTTTGTCAGCTCATATTGTAAATATGTGAAAGTGCAATTTAACACGTCAAAAGTGGGATTAAGATTTGCCAGTGGCAGCTGATTGGGTGTTACAGATGCATGTTCACATTTACAAAGAGGTATCATTTAAAAAAAAAAAAAAAAAAACAAAAAAAAAAAAAAAGACCACCCTCACCAATTAATTTCTGTAAGGACCCGTCTTGGGGACTTGACAGTGATTGGTTCAAGTCCAGCCACAGAGGAAAGTCTCAGAATTGGTACTGGAGTCCTGGAGTTCTTTCAAGAGGGAAGGACAGTGGTGGTTCTTGTTGAAAATGTAAAGCTTTGGAAAAACTGCTGGTGCCATTTTGTTTTTTCAAAACCTCTGTGTGACATTTATACCGAGACGGCTACAGCCGAGACTTGATCCAGACACCTGCCTTCACTTCTTGATTGGGTCTTATCAGTCACTTGTCACCACCATGTCAGGAAAACACCAGTCTGCCCGAAAGACTCAGAAATGGAGCGCAGGAGTGGGAGGAGATCATTTTAATGCTTTTGGCATTTGCACATTTTTGATCCTCGAGCTTGAAGGTTGTTGTCAGCCTAAGCCTTATTCGATTGTCTATTTTGTTTTGCAACCCACTGCCTGTCCTTGTGAACAGTTGGCGAGTTGGAAACATTTTATTGCTAGAGCATGTACATATAGTATGTGGCAATAAAGCATGATGTCGGCAACACAACACAAAAGGCAGGCACAGAAATACAATTTCACAATGCGTCAAATGATGTCAATTAAAGTATAAGGAATGCTTTTGAATATATTCTGTCCATGAGGGCAAATACTGTCCTTCACGAGTAGGGACTCATAACACCAAATAAACAAATATAATGGGTTAATAAACTAATCAGGGAAAGTTGTATTTTAAATACACTTTAAGGCAAACTAAATTGTATCTGATTAATCAACAGAATAATAATTTAAAAACTTGTGACGCCCCTACACACAACGCTTTTGAATCGCAAAAATACTTTTATGGTGAAGCTTGTGGCAACAAAGGATGACCTATTGGAGTGGACAAGTCCAAGTCAAGAGAACCAACTTGGATGTTTAACTATTTATAAAAACGGCGGCTAACTGACCGTGACCCATCTAGAGAAGGGAAATGTTTTGAGCTATGCATAACACACAAACCAAACGGCGTCCAATTAGGCTGACACATAACACAATTGATAAATTGATAATAATGCAACTGTCTATATGACAACCAGGTGTATTGTTTGCACCTGCAGGACATTTGTTTTGCAATTGCCAGGGGCATAATGAGAAGCCAGGCACCCGGTGGGAGTGAGCCTGATTTATTTTGTTTTGTGTCACATTAGCTAGCTGTCCTGTCACCTCCGTATAGCCGCAGCTTTATTGGATTTCGACACTGTGGTCACATCTACGTCCACTCCTATCAAGGGCGCTGACCGGAATTTCCCGTGATGCCATGCTGCCCTCCCTGTGACCTCATTTTAAAATGCCAGGTGGAACTGATGAATACTAAAGGGATGATGATGTTAGCAAAATAACTTCAGTGATGACTGGGAATCCCACGAGGAAAAAAAAGAATGTGTCAAACTGTGTATGGTACTCAAAATATTATTACTAAAAACACATTTGCAGAGAGTTAATGACATGCCAAGTAAATAGGTGGTGATATAAATTCCCAAAATAGACCTTTTAGCTGATCATAACTGAAGATTTCAATGAAAAAGGGACAATGGGAGAATAAGCAGTGTAGAAAATGGATGGATGGTTAATCAGAAAAAAAGGAGAATCATGCAGTTGGACGAAAATGTATTTTTTCATGCGTGTATGTATTTGAATTGTTAACAGGTAGTTAGTTGTATGTCTATGTAATTATGAATTTTGTCAAAAAGTGTTTTTAAACAATATTTAAATAATAGGGAGTGGAAATGATAGTCATACTTGAGTGCATAGTGGCCACTGATAGGTCTCCATATACTACATATAATTATGCATTTTATTAGGTATTGTAATAAAATCAAGGCTAGTGACATTTGTGGCAGGGGCACCACAACTTGGGTCATAGTGGACCCACAGGACATAAAAAAAAAAAAAAAGCTTAACATTGGACCCTGGTCTATCCATATCAAAAAGGCTAAGAAGACAGCACGACGCAGGCTGTAGCTGCAAATGCAGTCTCTAAAGATAGACTGTTTCTGAGCAAGCGGATTATATTTGGTACCAGCATAGTATCTTTATTTTTCTGCAGAGTTTTGCACATTTTGGGCCAAAATCAATCACAATTTTAAAAATAGACCCCTTGTGCCCAGTTGGACAGAAGATACATTTTTCCTGTTCTCACAAGCCATAGCAACACAATATGTGGCAAAGCAAAAGCTCAAAATCCTTCCATTCGTTTGTCCGTCCATCCGTTTATCCATCCATCCATACCCACTTCTTCTCACGAGGGCGACGGGCTTGCTGGAGCCCAGCCCAGCTGACTTTGGGCAGTCGGCAGGGGACATACTGAACTAGTCACCAGCCAAACGTACATTCAGGTGTGTTAAGGCTGCCTTCATTCCTACGTTCAGGCATGCACTCAAGTCGTGACAACAGATGAAAGTCCATGACAATTATAGTTTAAACAGTAAATAGTGTGACAAAGCCATTTGGCTTTCCTTTTGGAGCAGGAACACCACAAATATTTGTATGCACAGGTAAGCTGCTTAACTTCTCCTTTCAAAGTTGGACGAGAGCGAGAGGAATAATTCAATAAAGTCCACTCTCAGTAACATTGCATCCCGCAAAGCAGTGACACTGCCTGAAATCTATAATGACAAATCAGACAGCTGTATACTGGGATTGTTGCAATAGGAGGGCAGGGCGGTGGGGGTGGATGTGGAACGGGAAGGTCCAAGATGTACAAACTCATCTGTGAAGTGAAAGAGGAGTGACACAGGTGGGAAAGATTGAGGAAACATTAATGTAGAGTGCTGCACCCACCGTGATTATACCACAATGAAAATGCTATTGATCATGGTCACTTCCTCTCAGAGAAATTATGCCGTTTGCCTTTTCCCCTCTGCAGTTTGGAATGAAAATGTAAAGCGTTAAAAGGAATCCTCTTGAGCAATACACCACAATAACAGTGCTACCTGAAGCTAATGAAGTGCTGTTTTCATTTAGAACAAAGAAACGCCAATGTGAATGTACGCCAATGTACACAGGCTTGATTGGTAAAGAGTGAAAAATGTTTTCCCAATAATATTTAGTCAGTTCAAGCTAACTCTTCACTCGCATGGAGAATGAGGCGTGACCCTCCCCCCAAATTAACCCTCAATGATTTTGTAGCCATTTGAGTTTTCGTACCACGATCGACCATCTTTGCTTTGATCTTCTGGCAGAATTACTGCAACTGCAAGGGACTTGCATTCAAGCCTTGCTGGCAAGAAAACAGTCCCTGACAAAATAAATCCCATACATTACAAAACCCCCCACACATTTTCAAGTCTGAATCTTTGAGTTAGCCCTTAAGTGCCTTGTCTCAGTGAGATAAATCCATCAAAACTAAAAATCTTAAGAGATGATCGGTGGTCAGTAGACCAATAAGAAAGAAAAGTAGCCTCAAGTACTGGAACGCACACACCGTGATATGGACCCATGGGAGACTGCGAACATGCATGAAAAGACACGCTAGACAGTGAGCTAGGATAACCATCTCACACGTGTGCAGTCTTCCTGCATTTCTAAATTAAAGATAGCGAGATAGCAGAGCCCCATCCACAGTGTGGGAACGCCCAATGATTTCCTAAAGTCAAGGAAATGGATACAACAAGCCTCCCAAAGGTCAATGGTTTCTTTTTCATTATCTCTTATCACCTTTTTGGAAGCATCAGCTGTGATATACCTCTATACTACTATATTTAGTATAGACCTTTACCTTGCTCCTCACACCTCAGCTTGACCACTACTTTCTACATGGATGGGCAGAATGATCAATTATCTGGTTAATTAATCATTAAGAATTTTGTGGTGAGTGTGAAACCTAATGGTGATTAATGACTTAAAAAATTGACTTGGCTGGAACCAGAAAAGATGCTGCTGGGTCTCATGTTTGGCATTTGGCACAAGCTGAGCTACACAAAAATCTCTACTGTAGCCGAATTGCTCAACACTGGTACGAAAGTAGAAGTTCAGAACATTCAGTCTAACTATGCTATTCCTTGATTGCAAAACTACACAACGTTGGAAAGTGTAGAAAATTCAAGATAGCCTTTAGAATAATAATGAGGCATCTGGTAGTGAGGTGATGGTGGGAGGGGGGGGGGGGGGGTGCAAGTGACATTCTTCTGTTTTACATTTTACTCATTCAGTTGTGGTCTATATAAAGTGAAACAGCGATGCTTTTGTCTGAATTCCTCGTTTTGATAGCATCACAGGTCCCTCTTTTGTACTTGCTCTGAGATGCGGCTCAGAGCAAGCCGTTTTGGTGCGGTCTCTTTAAATGCAAATGAGCTACTTTACACCCCACGCCATCCAGGCCACAAGAGGTGCGCCTCCCTTTCCGGTTGACATATTTGTAGTTTTTCAGCCGAGGAACTGAACCATCAACGAAACAAAGTCTTTCGGCGAATCCTTCTCTATACAGACACAAGATTTCTGAAACACTCGTCTTTGACCAAGCAGGACTTTGACCACAGATGTGGGAACACTGCTTGAAATGAAATTTGACCAGACACTTCTTTGAGGTTCTGATGCTGGAGGACGGTGGAATGACTTGTGTGGATTAATGCTTCCAACAACAGAACATTTTGATCTCCACTTTGGCATCCTTGAGTTGTTTGGACTACAAAAGTCTCTCTGATTAATAAAGATGGCGGATTTGCGAAACTGTTTGGTCACGCTCATTACCTTGTTTGGTAGTTCCGCCCCAACGGATGTGATGTAATAAATAAAAATATGTAATAGAAAACAGAGAAAACTGAAAAGAGTAAAAAAAATAGCCCCCAAACAGATCATAAAAGTATCTCTGCAGCACCTGGAGGGATAGATTACACTTCTCTACAATCCTGGAGACTCCAAGTACACAATAAAAATGAATACAAAACAAAAAAAGTGGATTTTCCATGATACGTCTCCTTTAAACTGTCAGAAATATTTTCATGCTAGGGCTCAGAGCACTCCAGCATTTCATGACCCTGAGAGTGCTCATGTTTTTCTGCTCGTGTTTTGACTCGGAGTGTTATGGAAACAAAGATTTAGTGTGACATCGCTGCTGCCAACTTTTGCAGCGCAACGCTTCGCAAAAAGATGGCACAGTCAAGCGCCTGGCACGCTCCAAGACGATGTCGAACACACAATTAGTACACAAAATAGGGCCAAAGGTTCAGTGAGTTGGTCTTCCTCAAAGAGGAGTAACACCAGACGCACATTTTGTTTTATGATTCAATGTTGGGAGAAGAGAGTGGTACTGTCAAAGAAGTGCAAGTTTGACTAGTTTCGGAACAGAGTGACATCTGGGATGGTGCACAGCTGTCAATCATTTTGCTCCTGGTAGCTTGGGGCTCGACTTTCGATTGAGATTTTGTCCAATGAACTGCAATGATGCCAAACCTTTTGTTTTGGTTGTTCACAATGCTCATCATAAGTGAGGACCACATCACAAAATGTTTTAATTAAAAACAATTGGTGAAAATTCTATAAAAGAAAAAAAATATTCTGTGTCTAACTGGTCAGCCAAATGCAACTACAGCTCATGTGTGTAATTCTACAAACAGTGCGTGAGCATTTGAACCGTTTAATTCCTCCTTATTACAGCAGGGGCTGGCTTTAAGCACGGGGCCCTAGTATAATTTTTCTTTGGTTTGTATTTGTCATGACACTTCTATAGATCTGCGGCCACTGTCACAAACTAAAGCCTGCGGCCTTCATGGGGGTCACCCTTTTCTTTTCAGTAGCTCTCACAACCAGCGTTTGTTCCTTATAGCACAATCTGGAGATGCCATTAGTGGAGAGGGAGACAGTGATGTTTAGTGACAGGCAACGACTCTTCTGGTAAAGAAAGTGCCCTGAAGTCATCAGAGTGTCACACACACACAGCCAGAATACACATGGCCCAAGCTGAGTCCACCTTTGTTCTTGCTATCTGCGGACAGGAAACTAACTCTGTGAGGGGGTGGCGTCAGGTGGGCATCATGAGCCACAAGCCCGGTTGTGCCACCGCACAAAGCTGACAGCCCTGCTTGTCAAACATGCTGCAGGACAACACAATGGGGAAAATTAGCACAGAAACGCGTCTCTGATTTTGCCGCAAGAGGCACTTTTTGTCTTTGCATTACGCTTGTGACGACTGTCCTGACATTTATGGCCCAAGCTCAAAAACATCTAGAAATTCAGCAGGCGGCTGGGAGGAATGATAACGAAGGCACTACATGGCCTGTTTGGGGCTGATAACTCAGACTCAGCATAAATCAAACACCTTCAGGCCATTCAAATAATTTGTAGTTGGGCATCATATGTTTGAGAGGGGGTACAAGAAATCAGAGCAAGAATGTATCACCCATCCCAAATGAAATGTGCAGACATGTCAAATTATATCTTCCCAATGAATGACTCGTGCTGTTTCTCATTACTTTTTAAAGACGTTATTCGAAACAAGTGAGTTTCACCACTGCAAATTGGCCACAACTGTAAGGTTTATAACTACCTCATTTCCAGATGCCAAATGGTGTGCACCATTTTTTTTATCTCGGTACTGAAATACATTTAATGGCATGTTGTTTTCTTTCTCCTGGGGCTATTTTTAACATTGGCCAAAACAGAGTAAATCAACTTGTGGTTCATTTGTGGAATGATAAGAAGACAGTGTGCAGACAATACCATAGACCACTCTATAGGCACTTAATAGCTTTGCTTGGCTGCCTCATGCTTATGGGACTTGGGGGGCAGCTGTTTGCTTTAGAACCATCAGGCTGTGGAGGCTCCATGCATTAACAATAGCTTAACACAAAATGGCACCCAGCTAGAGATGTACAGGGGAACTTTGGGGATTTAACGGACGGACTGACTCAAAACCCCCATTTGGACAGCACCAGTTCCAGAATTAGATGCAATTCGCCACAATGCCGAAAAATGGCACTGATGTTTCCAGCTCACACTGCTCCCGTCATAGATAAAACAGAATGACACTAGACCAATGGCAGGCTAAAAAGTGGTGGCCAGGTTGGTGGTGGCGACTGTCCCATCAACGATAACAGGAAGCATGGACTTAGCTTCACATAACCGTAAGCACGCAGCTCAAAGTCGTACCTACTTATTCATATCTAAGGCTGTTTTAACTCAGGTACTCGTCATGTACATGCTTGTCAAGCTATGTCAATATTTACCCCAGTTCTTGCTTAAACTTGAAAAAAGCCTGGTCTGAAGAATGCAAAGGGAAGATGAGTTGATGTCTGCAATTAAGGTTGTAATGCAGATTGTACTTCACGTTGATAGCCTTTAAACAAGTAAAGAAAATAAAGAAAGTATTACATAAACTAAACATTTGTCTCATTGTAATTCAAACTAAACATTTGTCTGTTATTGTAATTCAAAATAAACATTTGTCTGTCCTTATAATTCAAAACAAACACTTGTCTATTCCTATAATTCAAAATAAATATTTGTCTAAATTGACATACTTAAACTTTGAAACAAGTAATCAAACTTCACATTTCAACTTAATTTGACCATTCAAATCGATAGTTACTCAACAATCAATACAAATGTCCATTTTCATACCAGTTAGTTGCGTCTTGACCGTGAGCTGAGTGATGTTTTGTTGTTTGTTCCAGTGCTACCAAACATTTCTCCTTTGTTAATTGCTGTCCATGCCATGCAGGCTACAGGAAGTATATAGGTAGTTCCAGGGCTCAAGAGTTGGACTGTTTTTGTCTGACAGTTTAATTTTTCTCTGCCCCCTGCCGGTTGGGAGGTTTGGAGCTGATTGCAAGTTGCCTGTTCCTGAGTGCCTGTTTGAGTGAATGTGGCTTTCACCTCTGAGTTGACATGGCAATGCTATTTTTGGTACAATACCCGGTTGTTTTATGTATTTTTTTTTCAAAAGGGAGGTGTATAAAAGAACCGTTAACATTCTGACCAGATGCGTGCCATTAACCCCCCCACCCCCAAGCACCAACAAGTTCAAGGAGATACTTTCCAATTTTCCAACCAGTTTTAAGGATTTTGTTTATGTTCATAATAATTGTGTTGTGTACGGGCCATTTTTAGGGTCACAAAAAAGTAGTTTGATGTAAAGGACAATTGGTTCTATCGGGTGACCCCTTTCTTCAACTACTCCGTTAAATTGAGGTTCCACTGAATACAGAACGTTATGACACACCATTGCGCTCATTGCTGGAAGTGTGTTTGAGAGAACTTTTTCAAGTCAAGATTATCAAATGAACACTGATGGCCGTAATGGAGAAGACTACAAAAAAAAATCACGTTTCCGCATCCCGCTCGCCTTTAATGAGTGTGGAGGGCTGAGGGAATCGACTGATTAATGTAAATGGAATGTGAAAGGTAAGACAAGCCTGATAAAAGAGCTGAAGGGTGCTGAGCTAAAAGCACCTTTTGTAGATATTAGAATCGTTATCCAAGTTAAAGAGTCTTTTATATCTACATGGGACTGAATTTAATCTTCTGCCTATGAACACGAGTGGGACAAATCCTTTCTTGCAAACTGGACAGGGACTGGGAGACTTCCACAGCTAAGTGTACTGAGATAAAATATGCCAATGATCTGAAAACGATCACTTGTCTGAATTCTGATCAAAAAGTGATGGATTTCCCAGTGTAGGAAATGACAGAAATGTGATGGAAAAGTATAACAAAGGCACTTTCAACAATGACATTTACAACAGCAATCAGCCTTAGCCTGATGAGTTATGTAATCATCCCTTTAGTGGAAATGTCAAAGCAAAGCCATAAGCAGCATATGTGGCAGACCACGAAATTAGGTTTGTGATGACAAATCCGCCCAACTTTTCAACCAAAAAATTATTCTAAACAAGTGGTGGTGGGAGGGACAAGGCTATAAATGTTTCTCCAGAACAACCTTGGATATGGATCTCCTTTTCTCTAGTCTAGACCAGCAGGTCAAAGACAAAAGACACAGGCAATACGTATATTAGAGGTATCAGCTGCAGTTTAGTGTTGTTTGTGGCAGCGTGGGGCTTAGTTTATGAGACATCAAGCTGATCGACTTACTAGTTAGTGTGGGAGTTGATGCGCATTTATGTGAGGATGTGCTGCAAATCAAAACAACAAAAAAAATAGCGGTCAGACTGTGGAGGTAAATTAAGGATAGCATCACTTAAAATGTTCCCAGTCTCCTTGTATTTGCTTCTTTAGCTTTGTTTACTGAAATTCGTCATTTGAAAGGCAAAATGGAAAGAGGAGAAGGAATAATGTTACAGGAAACAGTTTCCCTGAGTCTCTCAGAAATATTCAAAGAAACAAAGGTCCTAATACATAAATATTTCATTGTCGATTACAGTTTTTGAGGAGAGTCAACCTTTGGAAGTCAGATCTGTCAGTCAGAAATAAGATTGCATCATCATTTTTACAAGCAGAGCAAAATCTCACAAAGCTTAAGCGACACAATGGAAACTACTGTCTCTTGTAGTAATATTAGCAGCATCCAGTAAGCCTTTTCTTGATAATATAGTTAAGATTATTCGACTACAAACTGTTGACTCCACACTTCACTGTTAACTCCTTAGGCTAAACACAATTGAATATGCTGCTCAGTATTCATGAAAATCAACCTTTGACGACATTTACGACCGAGATTTTGGGATTAATTTGAGATCCCTACAGCCCACTGAACTTGTTCTGGAAAAGGGCAGATGCCATTTAAAAAAAAAAAAAGAAACATGAATTGTCTGATAGAGTAGCCAAGAGCAGTCTGCAAGGGCAGGTTACATGAACAAAGCAAGGGCAGTATGGGTAATAGAGAATTCATATACCGTATATACACTTAAACAAAATCCTCCTTAAGGTGGACTTTTTATTTGTTTGTCTAACAATACAAATAGTTTGTGATCACTCATTCCTCAATCACTCCTTACCTTCTCTGAATTTCGGGAGAGGCATTGGTGTAACAAGTACTGAGCACCATGAAACTAGAAAAGCTCTATGTAAATGACACCCATTTAACATTCATGTGGAAAAATGGAAGTGAAAAATCCTCTATTGTATCATCCATGAGTGACGGGATGCTCAGAATTGAGTTTAAATGTGCCGGACCAGTGCAGTATAAAAGGATGAATGAAATCATTAGAGGAGCCGATAACAATATCGTATGACCTGAGCTCAGTGGGAGGCCGAAGTACATTAAATCACTGCTTGAAAGTGGACACCAACACACATTCATTAAATGACTCCCACACAGAACAATTAGATTGTTTTCTGTTAGATTGTTGTTTACGAGACATTTGCTGTCTTTGGTGCATTTCAAAAACTAACAGTGAACAAAATCAGACCTCTTAATTATTTGAGCATAAAAAAAACGACAAAACTGCTGAGTAGAAAGCTCCCTCAAGGCAGGACTCTAGGAAGGTGTCCAATTAGGAAAAAAATATCAATAACCACGACAGTGGTGCTGGTGACATCATGCTGTCTTTTTGTTAAAAGCACCAGTGTGTCTTTTTTGCCTCATTAGTATTGCATGTCATGCTGATCTCACTTTAAAAACTGACTGCCCCCAGCAGACCCAAACCAAGAAGTGCGTTCACTCAAGAAAGGCATTAACACATGGATACCTAAGGAGAGTTGTCATATGCCCAAGGCCAATATCATTTCTAGAAAATCTATACAGATAGGGGTATTGTTTTCTATGGAATACTAGCTTGGTAATCATGTCTGTCTTCAGAAAAGACCTCTCACAATTTGCAATGTTTCTTATTGTATTAAAAACATCAGCGTCAGATTGTTTCACTTGATGGAACTATCCTGCTTTGTCGCAATATTTGTGAGGAAGCATGACCAAAACAACTCACTCCAGTTTAGAACCTCATTTTTAAATCTAAAATACTTCCTAACAATGGAGGATGACTTAATTCATTCATCTATCTTCCGGACTGCTTATTGTCACGATATTTGTCACATATGCAGATACTGTTCCGGCCTTACCTTCCGTATTCTCCCTCGTTGCTGCTTCATTCCCTCCCTCGTGTTTGTCATTGGCTGGCTGACATGAATCGAGGGTTGTAAACATGTTTGCAAGGGCCTGAACCTTTGTGAAATTATCTTGAATGCTCATATCTGAATATCAAAATAATGATATAGCATTCAGCCCTAATATATACATACGCTGTAAGTACATCGACCCACAAGTACACACACACACACACACACGCACACACACACACACACACACACACACACACACACACACACACGCACACGTGCGCGCACACACACACACGCACACGTGCGCGCACACACACACACGCACACGTGCGCGCACACACACACACGCGCACACACAAATCTACATAGAGGTACACTACTTTCATGTAGCTACAGAAATGATATAATTAGGCCCTATAATTGATTGGCTCACATTGTAAGAGTCCATTTCTCAATTCTTCATTCTACCTGAAATGAATGCTCAAACATCAGCAGGTAATTATCAAAAGCAAGGCTAATGTACAGATGCGGTGAATTTTAAGCATGCAAGGAAGCACACCCGCGACCCTCATGAGAATGAAGCGCTTTGGATAATGGATGGATGCAAATTCTACACTTTGATTCAACATAAATGCATTGCCAGTGTGGATTTAAAAGCAGGGGGCCTCAATCAAGTGCAAGGCACTTTGCAGATAGCTAGATGGGTCCACTCCCAACAGCAACAGGATGTTGCCATCATTCATTGCAATGCATTCAACATTTTTATTTCTAAGCCCAATGTTCCTGATGGCCTTGGCAAAAAAATATGCAGCCAAACTTTTAATCTGTAATGTTAAAAGCTAGTTTCACAACTGAAAACTGGAAAGGGATACAGTATGTTTGGGGAAAATGGTATCAGAAGACCTTCGGTGATCAGAGACGCTGCTTCCTCACACATCTAGGATAAATGATAAAATGTTTGTTTCATGGAAGACAAATCTGAACAGGACATATGTTTGAAGATGAGTTGAAAATGTGCAAAGAATGACAATTTATTAGGGATGCAACATCCAAATGTCATGATAAAATATCACCATATGACCCTCAGAACAATATTGATCACTATATTCTGGGTAAGTTGGCAATACAAGACAGAAAATATCACGATACGATATAAAAATGATATTGTAAAAAAACAACTCAATATTGAAAACAAAATAGTAGTTCACAATGCTGTGTTCAGCTGAACCAGGCAAATAGTAATATTTTGTTTTGTTTTGTTGACAGAGATGTGCTGCTTTTAAAGCCGATGATATTGTGGCAGTTTTAATATTGTAATATCACAAATTGCCGTTATTGGTACATATCTACAATTAAGTACCGATTTGCTGAGCTATAACATTTAACTCTTTTTCACCATCTCAGTTGTCTAAGAATTTTGGCCGTGGCTGAAACTGGGCCCAGTAACGGACTTAAGTCAGTACTGGGTGCCTTCATTCCATCCGGGGCTATTCAGCCAAGTCCCACTTCCTTGGTCCATTTCTGCCATGACAGCTTGCAGTTGCCACTAAAGCTTGCCTACAAGCCCTCCCGAAGTGTTTCTGGGTGTTATTTTGGCTATAGTTTCTTTGCCACGTCCACGCGAGGCAGCAGAACGTCCAGTTTCCTGCAGAGGATGATGTCACGAAGCACGGCGAAGGTGAAA
Organism: Syngnathus acus; assembly: GCF_901709675.1. Taxonomy (NCBI): domain Eukaryota; kingdom Metazoa; phylum Chordata; class Actinopteri; order Syngnathiformes; family Syngnathidae; genus Syngnathus; species Syngnathus acus. The sequence continues at coordinate 12,073,621 of NC_051095.1, read as the reverse complement.
AAAATAAAGATCTTCAAGGGGAATCTGTGCAACACACTGCTGTGGTCACCTCGGTTGGCCACGATTCCACCAACGTAAAGGAGGGGGAAATTGTCTCAATTGTCTCTAGGGCCAGTGAGAGCGAGCTCATTGCTCAGCAGGAGCGACCTAGAGCGGGAATGCACTTGATTGACAGCTGAAGGTCACATAGTCCTGCTCCAATTTGTTATGATTTTGGAGCCTTATGCAATTTGGTATTCATTTGAATTTGGTAGGCTTGTTAAGACTCTTATCTGTGGTGTGTCAAATTTACAAGGCATATTTTTTGTCACTTTATATGGTCTTTAACCAACTGTTTCTACCCCTGCATAGCAAAACCTGCTGCATAGGCTATAATGTGCTCTTCAAGTCAGTGCTCTGTTGACTCAGTTGAATTGGCTTCCCTAAGGCATCTGTGCCTGGACACATCGACATAATTAGAAAAGGTCATTGCGCCTCCTCTGTCTTGTCAACAAAATCACTTCAATATGACAAATTCAGGGTCAGGCAGCACCAGATCTCCCTCAGATACCCTTCCTGATCGAGGCCCAGCAAGATGCAACTGTCTCAGCAGACTGATATGTGATTGTTTTTTTGTTTTTTTTACCTTTTGTCCTGCTAATTAAGGGGCATCATATCAATGAGCTATACAATTGGAAGAAGGTGTTTTTCGTCAAGGTTGAGGTAGCAGCATAATTGCTGTCTCTGCCATTTTCTCGATACATTAACTTGCTTTGTTAAAATGATGTCTAATATCTTCCAAAGAGATTCATCTTATGTGTATGATATACACTAGCAGAGAGTTAATAGCTCAACAAAAACCATCTCGGATGCATCAAAATAAAAACAACGACAACACTGATAACTGCCAGTTGGAATCAATTGACCTTCAGAACATTCCCTACACTGGATGATGAAGTGGAAGAGGCTTTCATATCGCTCCCTGGTGGCCTCACTAAAGAACTATTAATCTATGGCGCTCCATATTGCATTCAGATTTGCTTTCCCCTGTCCGCCGCGTGGCCCGAAGTAAAGGCCAGAAGAGAACCCAAAGGAGCAGACACGTTGTTATGATGAGCTGCACCGAGACACCTTTGGGTTCCTAAGCACTTCTGCAGACAGTGACTGATGGCCAATTAAGCATTTGTAGAAGACTATTGATCACTTGGAGAGTCCCAGCATTTGGAACATCTAACCCACCACTCCTGTCCACTGCATGCTGTGCAACCACAAACGCACAACCATTCTGTTCTATAACCATTCATTCTATACAACACAGTTAGGTGGAAATGGTTTGTCAGGAATCCAACAAAGGCTAAACAATACAAACAGTGAATGTTGTGCAAAGTGGCCTCTGTCAGCAAATATGAACTTACGTTCAACCGAAGGACCACGTTTGCGATATTGGGAAATATCTTTGGAGACACAATTGAACGGGGATCTTTCTTTATTTAATCTCTGAATATAAAAATAGAACCTTGTAGTTCTTAACGTATAGATGAGTTTAATCTGTATTACCAAGATCAGCAGCAAAGTGTTTTATAACACGAGTCCAAAAATTTTGAGTTAAAGTTGCGAGACCTAGTCATTGTGAAAACTATAACATGACAAAATGATCGTTTATAGCCATCACAATTTATGAACAATTCTGAAAAATAATTAATTGTGATTTTTCCCCCCCCCCTTGATATTACTATTTCAAATTTAATGTGACCTTTTTCTCAAGGTACGCTCTCTTCTCACATACTTTTTCCACAAACAGTAAATGAATTAATATATTACAGCAAAAAATTATCATAACTTTTTCAGTCTAAGTATTTCAATTAAGTCAATTGTTTCAACTGCCCAAAATTCTACTAAAGTCAAAATCATAAAACAATAATGCAAACAAATTTGTGGTTTCACCACTTCACATTTTCATGTTTCATAAAACAATGTCATGTAAATATGTAGACTTCACTTATTAAGCAATGACCTTAGCTATACCAGTGATTGTCCATTTAGGGGTCAGGACAAAGAAGAAACAAATAAATAGCAGTCCTTGGTTTATGACGGCACTGACCTCGGACTCACTGCTTTGTATTTAATTGTTTTATAGTCAGGTTTTTTCCCCCCCCAAAATAGAAATACTGAATTGACTGGTTTTAGAACTGTGGATGTTTAAAATTTGATACACATTTTCAAAGGCCATTTTTTAACAGTGAATTTCCATTATTTTTCTTGATTTATATAAAAATGGGTTGTGTGTGAGTGACACCACCAATCTAGAGATTATATAAATTAATAAAATATACAACAAAGCCGACCAATCAACTGAAATGAAGCAGAGTGCTTGTTGTGGTTGAGTGCTTGCTTTTTATAATTGCAGCCTTTGCAATTTGAAAATTGTATTCTACTTAACTGCAATTCTGATTTGAATTGTATGAATTGTTCAGTCCTAATTGACAACATTTTCCATTGAGGGCTATTTTCACCAAGGAGATGAGCTACTTTTGTTTGCCACCCTTCCTGAATGATGTTATCAAGTACACTTTAACAGGAGCACACACAATGAGACCTCCTAAAATGTCAACATGGCCCTCTATTTCATTAACTTGCAGAGGTTCGATTCATCTCACATCAGAGGTTAGGGGTCACTGCTATACCAGCCAGAAACACGCACACACACATGTAATGATGCGCTGAATTTTTAGGAGGAGAACAAATCAAAAGTCAGTACCTAAGCTTTCTCACATGGCTTTGGATCACACCAATGTGGTAACTGAAACAAAAGGGGAGAGTTTGACAAATGAAGCATGTGGGCAAGGCATCTGCATAGAAGGCAGAAAACAACACCAGCCCTCTGCAAGATTTGTCCTCCATGTCCTTTATGACCTCCTTAAAACTGCTATTTGGCAATGATAAGCAAAGAGACAGTGCTCGCTGAAAGATAAGGTACCTGGGTATTTGTCACCAAATGGAGCGTGTTTCTCTATTGTTTCAAGCTGACCTGTGCTGACACGCGCTGTTTACCGCCTATTCATTTGTGGTGGACTATCATCTTAGCACTCATTCATCACAGCAAATCCACACACAATAACTTACATTTTTGCACGTTTCACTGTCAGGAAGCGGAAACATTTACATCAGCGTTAGCCACAAACTAAATTAACATGAAGTTGAATATATAAACACAACCAATTTGATCATCTTCAACCCCATACTCCTTTCACTAAAATATTGGTTTCTAATGTCTAATTCTGTAAACAGCATGAAAATGCAATTAAAGAAAATGTGTACTCCTGAGAAAGGGGAACATTTTAACACAACACTTCCAAAGTGTAATTTTCGAACGCTGAAATATTCTGCACATGTACATACCAATTTATTTAGTCAAATCTGGCAGTTAAAGAGAAATAATCCCCGCCTCAGTGCATCACTCTTTTGGATGCATGTCTCATTTGAATTCATTTCCAATGACTGGAGGGCAATAAATTAATGAATACTGTTCAGTACATTGGTGAGTAAATTATTTTATCTTTAACTTAGATGGTTTGAAAATGCTACGACAACAGATAGTAAATATATTTGGAGAAGGATAATGAGGATAGCACTGCCAAGAGAGAGCTGTAGAAAGCTGTAGAAAGACCTTCGAAAACCAAACTATGCAGAAGGACAAATGAATATATATGTACACACACACACACACACACACACACACAAAGTACGTATATATATATATATATATACATATATATACCGTAATTTTCGGACTATAAGTCGCGTTTTTTTTCATAGTTTGGGTGGGGGGGGCGACTTATAATAAGGAGCGACTTATGTGTTTTTTTCAAAAATTTCCCCCCCCCCAAAAAAAAGTGAAACCGCGATAAACGAACCGCGATGAAGCAAGGGAATACTGTAATTAGAATTTCAAGTGACGTCAGCAGCGCGACGTGGCGGTTGTTTACATAAAGGACAAAGATTGATCACGGGATGACGAAGATGACGAAGGACCCCACGTACTACCGGCATCATTAGCGGCTTTCTTTCTAAGTGACACGGCGGACGAAGAGTTCGAAGGATTTAAGGATTTGGAGTGACACAGAAGGTTTGAAAAACTATTACGGCTTTTACGCACGGCCGGTCCTATTCTATGGAGCTCTCTTTCACCTCCGTGGATGGAAGTCTGGGGCCGGCGCTCGGGCGGGTGGCTGTCCAGGGACGGTGGATGGGGCTCGGACATGGCTTTTACGCACGCCCGGTCCTACTCTCGGGAGCTCTCTTTCACCTCCGTGGATGGAAATCGAGGGCCGGCGCTCGGCCGGGTGGCTGTCCGGGGACGGTGGATGGGGCTCGGTCATGGCTTTTACGCACGCCCGGTCCTATTCTATGGATCTCTCTTCCACCTCCGTGGCTGGAAGTCCATGCCACCACACGCCTGGAAGTTTGTTTTGTTAAATAAAGAGCCGTTTACCAAACCCACGTCTTTCCTTGTACTTTGTTAACGCTACAATCTAGTTATATACTAGATCTGTGAATAACGACGAGGCTGACGTCAGGGCGCACGCGCGGCGTTGTTGACAAAGGATGAGGAATTTGATCGATGGATTTAATGATTGAGAGTGCACAGATGGTTTGATAATACTATTGCTTATGTAATAGTTATTTGATATCTAATTTATATATCGTTATATGGGCCTGCGGAATATTTTGAAGTGCAAGCGCCGTCAGCTGCACGCACCCATTGTTGACAAAGGACGATCGATGGATTTAATGATTTGGAGTGACACAGATGGTTTGATAACATTATTGCTTATATAATAGTTATTTGATATATAATTTATATATCGTTATATGGGCCTGTGGAATATTTTGAAGTGCAAGCGCCGTCAGCGGCGCGCACGCATTGTTGACAAAGGACGATCGATGGATTTAATGAATTGGAGTGACACAGATGGTTTTATTAACGTGTTATTTATGTAATAGTTTTTTGAATAACTCTGAATGTTATGTCAGGGCCGTTCTCAGCTCTTCGTTTGTGTTTATGTCACGTTAGCATACTTATCGTTTAGCCTGTTGTTGCTCGTTCATGACTGTTCTTGGTGTTGGATTTTGTCGAATAAATTGCCCCCAAAATGCGACTTATACTCCGGAGCGACTTATATGTGTTTTATTTCACTTTTGTGGGCATTTTATGGCTGATGCGACTTGTACTCCGGAGCGACTTATAGTCCGAAACTTACGGTGCACACGCGCACACGCGCGCACACACACACACACACACACACACACACACACACACACACACACACACACACACACACTGACCAGAAGCATTTCCTCCCAATAAATTGTGTTAATTTTATCTTTCATGAGTGGAGACAGAATTATGCAATAGATGTCTGCCTGGTGTCACTGGATCGCCACACACTTGCATCATCACAAAAAGTACACCCTGTGGAAATTGCATCCAATTCCCTTGCTCCTTCCAGACAACAATTACTTGGCAACACTCTCATGGGGTGCAATAGGAGGAGAAAAAAAAAAAAAAAAAAAAAAAAAAAAAAAACGAAAAATCCCATCTTTTTCTCTCAACTTGGATTTCTGGGCTATTTTTATGTGAATGGACAGGCATGAGGAAAGTTCAAAAAAGCGACTTGCAAGATTTCGTGGGGGGGGGGGGGGGGTTACCGATCGGTGACCGATCATGAACTGAGGTTGCACTGTGTCATTCAGTTCAATCTGATTTTTTTCTTTGAAAGTCAAACTGGAATTACGCTGAGCAATTATAAAGTCTATTTGACCAAATCTGAGATCCAAGAGCATCATGGATTATGGTTGGCCACTCCATGAAAGTACGGAACATGCATGCAGGCAATCATGCATGGAGAAACTTTAAAACACATACACTTTGCATACTGAAGGCATCAAATGCTGTTCACACACAAGTAAAGCAGCGCAATACTTTGTTCCTGAAGCTCAAAGTATACCCCTTCCTCACAACAGTGCCAAAGTAAAAGTGCTGGGCTAGCTAAAATCTAGACTGACAGGCCTACCTTTATTAGTGACTGACTTATTTTTCTCGGCAAAAGAAAAAAGACAAGTCTGCTTTTGATACGGGCAAGCGCCGAGTCAGCAGCCTTGTCTCTCAGAGGATCGTTTGACTGATCTTAGTGGAGACCGCCGTCCCTGTCCTGATGTAGGAAGAATTGGCTACCATATTACCTGCGATCCATTTCTGGCTCACGCCCTGTGCTATAAAAGAAGCCTGTTGGGAGTAAGCACGCTCGCATTGACCTAATATGTGACAGAGATTGACAGATGCTCAGGATAGTGAGCCTAGAAATCTGATCCAGGTGACGGGCACTATATCTGACGTTAAACTCCCCGTTTTCCTCCACATGAAACACTTGCATGCGTCGAGGGGAAGGAAAAAGAAACATCCTGAACAGGCTTGTGAGTCGATCACAGCGCAAACAAAGAGTATCATGTCACTCCTGTGGGATTTTAGAGACTCAACCTGACCTTAAGCTTCAAGTCTTTGGACTGTGGCAAAAGCTCACAGTGGGGGAGAGAGAAAAAAAAAAAAAGAAGAATCACGTGAAAATGAGCCAACGAGGAATCACAGTGAGCAAACAGGATCATGCCACCCATATTTGAATCAAATGCATCCAAACTGCTCCTGAGATTGGTAGACGTGGTCCCTGGGACATGCCTGTTTATTTAGCCCCACTATATTCCTAATCAAACACTAATTGATGCAAGAGGAAACGCCAGCCTAATTCATCATCTCTGTGCCCCAAAGCAAGGCAATCACACAACTTGAACATCTTTGTCTTCGGCCCAAAGCAAGGTTAAGAGTTGGGAACAAGTGAAATCTCCTTGTTTTTGGGACACACGCCAGCGGCTTTTGATTGAATTGTAAAAACAAGTCGTGAGTAGAATTGTATTGTCACAGGCCACAGAAAACTGAATGAGACTTATTATAATATATTGCCATGGTGAACAGATAGGCATAATAATGAGTCCTTTGTCAACTCAAGATGTTTGAATACACTTACAAAAAAGGATCCCAATGTATTGTTTGTAAAAACCACTGAAGTAGTGAATCTCAAGGCAAATGTAGATCACAGACACATTCTTAGCTGTCAACGAGGAAGTAAAATACAAATAAAAACAATAGAAAAATTGAATGCCTCTATTCTTTTGTCATTTTTAATTTTGTGGCCTTCTGCATTGTGAGCACATTTGATATAACACCCCTGCTCGGTTTTCAGGAAAAGTGTGCATTGGTGAAAAAGGCATTTTCAAAGGAATTAAAAAAAAAAAAATAAACAAGTTTGCTTTGAGTTTTCAGTCAAATTTAAGTTCGTCGTGTTTTAATGACCACAAAGACGCCCAGTCAGGTTAGAGCAACCGAACAGTTTTGTACATGAAAGCATATTTGCATGCGACTGGCAGCGCTTGGCTAAGAGGCAAGCCCATAAAACGCAATTCATCAGCGCAAGTCGATGTTCTTCCAACTCCGTAAAGCTGTCAACGTGCTGCAAATGCAGCAGGATGGAGTCGTGCATGCTTTGTGGGACATCCGTGCTGCAGCCACTGGATAGAGGGAAACAGGCTCAGAATGTCTCCCCTTATTACCCAGCTGCTACTGCACATTTACTGGGGTAAAGATTGTTTATGTGACAGTAAAGGAGCACCGTGTCACTGTGCATTGTCATTCATTATACATACAAGAGCCATCTGGTCAAAGCTTCATTGGGCAGTTTTGACACAGTTCAGCTCCAATTTGTGAAAGGAAATGAAACGTGCAATGTAATTGGAATTAAGCATGAAACGTGATTGGAATTAATCACATTTGAACATTGCCTTTGCGTGCGTGAGTCGTGGATCAAGTTTGAACCGCGTCACCACGTGAGAGCATCTTATAACCTTGAGGGTGACGATGAAACAATAAAACGACCCTCATGATCCGTTACGCGCCGCCGCTTCCACACGCAAAGACATAATGAAGTTGACACCGGCATGCACTTTAGCAAACGTAGAAAAGAAGAAGAAAAAAAAAAAAACACAGAGAGAGGAACTTACCGCTGCAGGTGACGCCGGTGAAGCTGAGCCAAAGCACAAGAAGCTTTGCGCTGAGTCCACAACGGACAAAGCGGCCCACAAGAAAGGGCATATTCGTGCTTTTTTTTTTTTTTTTTTTAATCAAGTTTCACAAGACAAGAGACAAAAGCTGAGATAACGTCCGGAGGGTGTGATGAGAAGCACTTTTACGACGACGCTGAAGTGTGTCCCTCAGCACATGTCCTGTGCGCCCATCCTCGCGCGTCTCCGGTTGCTCGCAACAACGAATCTCAGGTGTGGTACATGAAATGATGTCTTCCTGCACCCGCAGAAATCTGCCTTGTTTTGTCCCAAAACTGACGCTGTCATCTCCTTCACTCCGAGAAAAAAAAAAAAAAAAGCCGCTCCCCCCGCACTTGCTGAGAGGGGAAGGGACGCACTTTTCTCCCCACTTGACAGTGGTCGAGCGAGAAAGTGAGCGATGCGGCCAAAATGCGAGAAATGGTAATAATTGGCCTCGGCGAGACAACATCTGCTTGCGCAGCAATGCTGGAGTGCTGAGAGACAGAGAAGGTAGTAAGACCGTCAAGGCTGAGAGAGGAGCGGCAAAACCAGGAGCGGATAACTGCGAACGTGGCCACGGAGCGACCTAAACACGCCCAATCAATCGGAGGGGATAAAGTGAGGAGTCAACGTTTAAGGATAATGTCGTCAATTCCAAATAATATTTTACTTTGTTCTTTTACTACTGCGACAGTTTATTAAGCATCCCATAAGAGTGCATATGCATACACAACCGCACTAAAGTGTGTGTTGGGGGGACGCTTGATCATTCAGATTTCAATCAGTTTGCAGCCCCACAGTACCCTCATATTTCAACCCATGCAAAATTTGTACCGATACGTCACATTTATTTGTATAGGCGTGAGATACAAAAGCGTTTTAAAGGCCTTCAAAGATCGGCAATATCACACAAAAAAATCATCGGTGGGAAAAGGGAAAAACCTTGACAAGGATGGAGGAATCCCCCGTCCAGGATGTTCAGGCTGCAATGAGCAACATTACACATTATGGTGTGACATAATATTGTTTGAAAAAAAATCACGAGTCCACTTTGTTTTGTTTTTGAACCCCAGAAATGAGGAAATATTCGCACCCTCCCCAAACCTTTTGTCATATCAGTCATATTTTGAGATACCTACATGGGATGTGTTATTTATTCTGTTCTACTACATCCACAACAAACAAAAACAAAGACACACGCTCTTAAAACTGCTGGATCGAAAGTAACACAATTTGGGTGAAATACAATATCGATGCAGTATCCCAGAGCTGCGTCCAAAAGGGACAGAGACAATGCTGGGCTATCGTCAGCACAATGGGTTGAGAACTTGACCCAGCCAAGATTTTCTTTGCACTACAGGCAAAAAAAAATACCCAAACTGATGAGTCAAAGCTACTAGGGAGTGAGTTACCAGGTTATCAAAATAGCTGTGGTAATACTAAGAGTGTTACATGAAATTTACTTCAACTCCAGTACACAACAAAACTGTCATAAATGACGCTATTTAAATCTAATCTTCTACCTAATCTACTGGGTCAAAAATGATGAACCCAACCTTGGGTAAAAATGACCTAATTTGTTCAACATTCACAGGTGCCCAGCAAACGCAATTTTGAGTGTGCAATTTAGATCTGTCCAACAGTGTCAATCAATGTTACATTTCTAAGGGCAGAATTTCCGACACAAGCACTCTCATTGTAGGTGTATCCTCATGTTGTGGCTCGTGAATGTTTGATGGATACGATTTGTTTTCGTCAATGAAAATAAGCATATTAGTGCTTTACATACTACATATACACACATCTCACTTGAGCATGGCTTTTTTTTTTCTTAGTTTTTTTTGTCTCGAGAGCGGATGTGTCTGCCGCTTCCCACTGCTGTCGGACAAACAGATGAAGAAGCATGAGGATTAGCGCTCCCGCGAGAGTCTACACCTGTCAGCATACTCACACCAGGCTATGACTTATGCTCCAGATAGCTTTTCTTATTTTCCGAGGGTGTCGGTCGAGTGATTATCGGACTGTTCGGGCGTGCTTTCGACAGCGTCGCAGAGCTGATTATTAATATGCTTCAGAAGGGTTTTTGTCTTTTTGTTTATGTTTTTCCTCCACTGCCTGCATACAAGTCAGCAGAATAATAAGTGGAAGCACAGAACTGGACTTACCGGCTAATTATGGCCCTCATGTAGATGAATGATTCCTAAGCTAGAGCGCAGCTATTATACAAACTCATTAAGCCTTCTCTCCATCTAGCATTCCTTTCTAAGGGTCGAAGTCAGTGGCAGACTGACAGTGTAAAAGCACAAGCCTTCAGCTGTGGAGCTCCCCGTCCGATTGTGCAGAAAAATAAGAGAATGGCTCAGCCTTAGATACTTATGAGGCTGCTCTTCATGGTTTCTCTCATTCTGCTAATTCGCTCTGTGGCTTATTAGTTCGTGCAAGCTGCTGGATTGTCACCTTCAGTCATGGGCTTTTACCCCTCTCTCTCTCTTTCAAGGAAAGTAGCAGGCATGAACAATTTAAAAAAATAATCTGTGATATTTTTCCTTTAAAGGGACCATTTGGCCATTTATTTAACCAGGGGTGTCAAACTCATTTTTGTTGCGGGCCTCATCGTAGTTATGGTTTCACTTGTGGGGCAATTAATGACTTAAATAGAAATGGATGACCCCTCATATCACAGACACGGGACAGAGTACAGTATGAAAGTTGAATAATTTTCTAATTAATTTTGAAGGTGGGATTGTAACAAAACTTTGTTGCAATATCTCACTGTTTTTTAAAGGAAGACAATTTACCGTTTTGATATTTTAACGAGAAACATTGAGTTGACACATCATTTGCTTTTGCGGTCACAAAAAATGATAAGATGGGTCGAATCTGGCCCCTAGGCACCTGTGATTTAAGCGTTCACGACAACAAACGTCACAAAATCCTACCAAAGAAGCGTGGCGTAAAAAAGTAACCCAGTACCTCAGTTAGTCCCAAATTAGATTTAAACAATAATGCTAACAAATCTGTGGCTTTGTCGTTTCAATTTTTTTTATCTTTCATGAAACAATGATTTGTAAAACATTGCACTTTTTAATCCCTTAAAACGAATAAGAAATTGAAAAAAAAAACATGGTGGTCTCAGTTGTTTTCCATTTCCATTTGCTACATTGCAATGTTGATTTGAGTTTGAGTACTTGTTCAACCCACAGTGGCTTCGTTTCAGATGCAGAATAAAAAGAAGTCTGAAATATTCCACCTCAGAGCTATTTGTACAAATTATTCCCCAAACTGTGAGGTAACATTGCGCCATGGTAGAATTTTAGCTCCACGATTAAAGTGTGATTTCTCATTGTGATGTGGTCAGCGTCCGTTTGTGTGCATGGCTCCTTGGGTTCAAAACGCTGGCCTTCTTCCTCATCCATCAGGCGGCTATGAACAATCACAGCTCTTTGGGGAGTTGACACCTTCAGTGGTTCATCGATTTGCACCGTTGTAATTAATTTTCTTGCCGTCACTGGCCGGAGTTACAATATCTCGAGAGTTGAAAAGCATGCGAGCGATCACAATATGCCGAGACAGAGGCACCTTTTTCCTTGTAATATGTTGAATTATTTAGAGCCGCTGTGCCCCCAAAGAGACGTCTTGACTAATAGATATTAAGAAAACATGAGTCTCATTTGTATGTTACTAATGTGTTTGTGTTCCCGACTCCCTCCATAAACTACATAATTACTCTCACGACGCACTAACAGAGACAAGCGATGCAGTCGATGAGTATTGATCCAATGAAGGTGTCTGCCATGAAATTAATATTATTTATTGTTTGTACAAAAAAAAGACACAGCTGTCCCTTGAGGAGGGTGCAGTCGAGCAGACTTGGTGTATCAGCTTCCATCGTGACCACAGCTTCACAGCCTATTGTTTTGTTTATATCAAATTAAACAGCAATGCTTCTCCAGAGAGTTATAATTGACCACAGTCTCAGATTAAATGACTGTAAAGATCTTAATAAGCCATCAGCGGATTGCATATTACATTGCAAACCACTTATGAGGATGCAGTCCAGTGAGAGTGAAATTGAGGTTCAGATTTGCACGCAACAGCATTTTGTTCATAATTACCATACCCAATGACTGCATGAGGATCAATAGTGCATCGGTGTAATTAGATATTGTTGATATGGCCATTGGAAGATTAATTAGAAGATAAACAATTACAATCCTCTTCGAGGTCGAGTGTTACATTAACGTCGTAGTGACCCTCATGGGTCCTTCAATCTTTCTCTGGCTAACTTATACTTGCGACTGTTTCCGAGCAATGGCGCTGTCAGTGCCACTTTGAAGAAAACGGGGCGAAGACGCGATGACAGTGCCCCCGTTTATATGGATCACTGGATGCTTTAATGAGAAATGAAGTGGATCATATAGCCTTCACACTCACTACACCTCAAGCCAAAAGGAGCACGTAGGGGAGATTTTGTATTATGGCATCCTCATGAACACACAGCAAACAGGCGGGGCGTGTGCCAAGAAGGGCTGGTGCTCACTTCACCGGTGGAATGTAAATATGGATGTGTTTCATAATTGCTTCACACAATGGGAGATCATTTAGCCTCTGTGTCACCTCCCCACACTTTTGAGGGATGCCAACGCAAAAATGAGATTGTGTGGTGGAGAGGTAAAGAAACAGAAGTAGAAAATGATGGTGGGGGAAGGCAGATGAAAGAGCCCAATGAAGGTCTCTCACTTCAGCGGCATAGACTGCTGATGAAGCTGAACCTCCAATCTCCCTGCCATTATGATTTCTCAATTTTGCAGATAAGGCCGCAGAATGTGGTTTGATGAAAATGTAAAATAGTACAAGCACAATATCATGGGAAATTGGCCACTTGATTGCATTTCTATAAATCAAAAGCAGACACTTCATTTTTTGTCCAAGGATGTGATGTGTCTTGATTTTACCACTCTAACGTAATCCTGAATTGAGATTTGTCTTCAATGACATGTTATAAAAATTCGAGACATTAAAGGTCTAAATGGTTGAATGAAACCATAAACATCATCCTCCAGAAGTACAAAGTACGACAGGAGTGAGATGAACACCTTTCACACTGAAAAAACAAATCATATCATGCAAGTGACTTGCTTTCCCCAGACAGAGCAATGCTATTTACACCTTCTTGGTTGGAAAATGTTGGTTTTAAAATGAGCATTACCACAGCTACACTGATAACCTGATTCCTTGGTGGCTTTACATCATCAATATGTGTAATTTTTACCTCTTTACCATGACCCAATATGCTGGGTCTAATCCTCAACCCAATGCGTTTGGTATAATTAACCCAGCATTTGTCATGCCTGCAAAAATATTGGTACATGTGAATGACAAAGTGTTCCAAGAAAAACAACTGGTGTCAAAGGAAAAGATCAAGACCAACAGCAGCAGCTGATTAAAGTGTGAGCGCTTCTGAGAAGGCCCGAAAACAACGGTTGGTGTCATCTGCCCTCCAGAGGGCAGGAGCGACTGTATCACAATCTCTCTTTGCAAAGGCTAAACCAGAAGACAAAGAATTTGGGGGTCAAAAAAGTACAGAAAAGAGAGCGATGAGATGGATATTTAACAAAGTGATGGAAGTTTTCAGAAAGAAATTCCAATTCAAACATACAAACTCATCTGTGAAAATCAATGGAGGGAATAGCTTAGCTTGGTCTTCCAAAAAACCTTTGGCTGCCAATTTAAAGAAAGATGCAACAAAACTTCATGATGGAGTAGGGTAATGATCCCAAACAGAATGCCAAAACAACAAAGAAGTTCATCAGGGATGTAATGATAAGTCAACAAAATTGGCAGGTTAAAATGACGGATAAGTGATACCATCCATCAAGCATTCGGAATTGAAATTCCAAGAATTCGCCCATGTTTATTTGACAAAAGAGTAATAGGGTCACAGTCTTATTTTATATGACTCTCCAACAGGATGATGGTGAAAAATAGAGTGTAGCCAAAATATTTTTTCCCCACTAGCTGTATTCCCTCAAGATGTCGTTATTCTCGCCGAATGGAAAAAAAAAAAGAGACTTCCTTCAATATGTTTCCTGGACCGACATTGTCTTGTAGTTTTGAATGTCAGATTGGGAGCGGAGAATTTGAATGATGTTGAATGTTTTATGACTCCCTGCTTTTGTGCCACTCTTTGTGATTACTGCGCTGAGACTTACATCGGGAGAAAACCGCTAAACTTCCCCTTCCTGGCTACCGGAAAACCATCTGTGGGAGAATGCTCACTAAAATGTTATTTTTGGTTAATTTCTTACAAAGTATATCAATGCATTTTTGTTGTTGTTGTTGCTAAGGCTGACTCTGTGGCTGTCTGATGAAAACTTATTCATATACGTATATATATATATATATATATATATATATATACTATATATATATATATATATCATCTATTTTCAATAGAAATAATACACAATGAGCAAAGTTTATTGGGATAAAATGTACCTTTTGATTTTTTTGTACTAGACAAACTTCATGTTGGTGGCTAATGGCCTGGGACTGAGACCAAGGTTTATGGCACAAGCTTCTTTTCGCCAGGATTTCTCGAATGACTCCATTCCATCCCATACAGATTTAAGGGACAGATATAGCAAATGTGTCACAGTTGGTACTTGAATGCTTCATTTGGAACATGGAAAAGCAAAGCTGATGTGACCTGCCAAAAGTTCCCGTTCTGTCTCAACATCAAAGAACATTGTCCCAGAAGCTTTGTGGCTTGTCAATATGCATTTTGGGTTTTTTTTTTTTCTTGAACGCAAGAGTAAGCTGTTATTCCGTTGCTGTGCGAACAAAGAAAAAAAAACAGTGGGGCACACTAGGATAACCCGAGGAAGCTTCTTAATGTTCTGTGGCTGACACCGGGTTATCTTCAGTTTGTGCATGAAAACGAAGAAATTGCAAAATAGGCATTCGGAAGTCAAATGTGCTACCCAGACTGCTTGATCTAAGCCACAGCCTCGATTATGGAAAAAAAAAAATCAGATTTTCATTAGCTGATTTTCAGTCCATTTTTATTTCTTAGTAGTATTTTTTCAATCTCTCATGAATTTAGTGTCCATTATGGCCTTACCTTTCTAACGGTAGCGTAACCAAAATACTACTTGTTCATGGCTCTCTAGAACGAAGCCAACATGAGTCATTAATGTTCCTCTCAGCATGTAACAATTGCATGTAGCAAGGTAAATAGACAAAAGCACTGTAATTCCATTTCATTTAAAGTAATCCAAATGTTTAGTTCAATTGTGCAATACACATCACATTTGGCCAAGGAGACATTCACTGTCAATCATCTGCTCTGAACATTTCATTCATAAGCCAAGGTTGTTGGCACTTAAGTCATAAAACAAAATCAAATCAATTCATGTTTCTCATTGCAGAAGGTTGCCTCAGTACTTCCTGCTCCAAGTCAACACCAATACTCAAATTTTGTGAAATCCCCAGTGAGCACCCCCACACATTCAACCACTTGGTTCAGGTCGAAAATCTCTTAACATCTGGCCCATAGGTTATCTTTTGCCCAGACACGGTTACCCTGAACACTGTGTAAAACACGCACTCACCAACACCCAATGCTTAAAATCTTGCCTGAATTGCACACATTTCAAAGAATACCCAACTTAAACAAAGCACAAATATTGCACGTTCCTCATTTGTTATGCCACCCTCACCAAACCTGTGGATCACAAGTTGTAGGAAATGATTTTAAAAAAAATCAAGTGCAAATTCTCCTTTGTGCAAATTAGCATTCTTTCAAGTGATATATTAAAGTGCAGAGTGCCGTACCGAACAGGGATATGTAGGCTACATTAGAGGACCTCTTTTGCCCATCATTCATGCACTAAAAAAAAACAACGCTGGGTTGGTTTCCTAATTCCTGAATTTCCAGAAGATTGAGTTACTTTTACCCAAGGTTGGATTAGTTATTTTGACCCTAAATATTAATTGGGAGATTGGATTTGTATGGAATGAAGGCCTGAAGATGTTTGCCAATTTCTACATGCTTATTGAATTGGAAGTAAATTTAATGCAACATTCTTATAAAGCATTAGTGAAATGCTATGATTCATTATTATATTACAAATAGAATTTATTTAAAATACAATCGACTCTAAACCAATGTAATGATCTTCTGATTAAATGCGAGCCACTCTTACACTGTTTTGTGGGTTAAAGTGTCATGTAACAAGCACAAATGAAACTTGCATTTGTCACACTGCAATCCAATAGTCTCGCTGACATTTGACATGCAAATAGATACAGTTTCGATGTTAATGGAGCCAATGGATTTTTCTGTCACGCAACCCATCCGGTTCAATAACACCTTAATTAACTAATATTTTCTGGGCATGCATGTATGAGCAGGCTCGCCATTAGATAGAACGTTCAATGTGTGAATTTCAGAGTATTACGGCCGGGTAATGTTTCTTGGAAACCCGTTTTAGAGTTTTTGCAGCTTAATGTGATCCATTAGCACGTGTTTCAATACTTTGGGGCCATGTGTTGTAAGCACTTCATTTTGTCATTCATTGTCTGTTTGAGAAAGGTCCAATCTATTTGTCAGAGCACGTTGGTGGAGAATGTGTCAGAACAGTATTGACAGAGACCGATCAGGAGGGAAGTGCACACGGTGGATGTGCCGCACACATCCTACCGATTCATTTCTGGGAAATTGCTGGGCCTTAGAAAAATGTCATTATTTTGTCACTCTGCTTCCCAGGTGACATTTGGCGCAAATAAACCCAGCAGGTTAAGTCATGTTTTTATCAAATTTACCCACGGAGAGAAACAACATGTTGTCTGTGATTGGGATAAGGCCTGTAGAGATCCAAAGCCCCATTGTGATAAGAAAAGCATCGGCATTAATTTCCATCCATGCAACACTTTGCTTCTGACTCATCTGCCTGCTTTCGGTCCTGCCAATCACATTTACGTGGCGTGGGAAATAACAGATGTTCTCAACACAGGCCAGTATATTTATCTCTTGACAATTTTTCACATGTGCTAATGTTTATGTTTTTCACAATGCAACCACTAATTCCTTTGAGTCTTGTTCCTGTGACATGTTGATGCCAGAATCACAATTTATGGGAATCTATTCAAAACTAGACCCTTGACGCTAAATTGTGGTCAAAGATGGGGGGGGGGGGGGGGGGGGGCAGTTGTTATCGGCATGTATGCAGCTTGTAGCCTCAATTGTGGGATGTTCTAACACAAGACGGGCACAAATTGTCAAACTATCAATGCTGAGAGTCTTTTCTACGGTCTATTTTAAGAATAAACTTTACAGAATATGACATTAACTTTGTCCTTGCCCACTTGGTGGCTGATTAATGATGCTAATGGTGTTTGTTCCATTTTAAATTTGTTATAACACCGGCCTTTTGCTAAATACTAATATACTTGCGGCTGTTCACTATAATTTCGGTATCTGTGGTTTCTCCATATTAATGTGGTTTGCGATTCACATCCGCAAGGATCGTATTTATTATTCATGTGCACTTGCCACATACACTGATGCTGATCATTCTGCTCAGTCACATTGCCGCTTTAAATATGTACATACATTTTTTGGACATTATTCCTCTAATTTGATTCTTCTATCCTATACTGTTTGTGAAGACTTGTGATGCTTTATTATGACTATAATTAGTGAGTACATTTTAAAGTACTTTGTATTTACAAATTCCAAATAGAAATGTAAAAATCTCAGCTCATAATGTCCTAATGAATAAAAACATTTAGACAGTTTGATCAAATTTCTCAAATAAAGTCTCCCACACATCCTTTTATTTTTATTTATTTAGATTTATTTATTTAGAGTTTGAAAAAGAAATAATGCTTGACCAAAACACTTTGACGCTAATGATAATTCTAATTTCAACGGTAATATCAATGATGGCCCAGATTGAAGAGCTGACTCACTTAATTCAAGAGCATTGGTCATACAAGTTTTGATTCATTAAATGGGAAGTCAAGTCCAAAATGTCCCTGTCAATGACATATTCTATGCGCTCCTACTAGTCTAAACACATTATTTTGATTAATATGGCATTTTGGGAATAGAAATTCAGTAGAAAAATCCATCATTTTTTATTCATCTCAGGCAGCAGCCATTTTGTCTTCCATTTGCTATCCACTAAAAATTACATCACAGTGCCCAAGGGCTCAGGTAACCACAATTACGGCTTACCTATTTTTTGCGTCAACGTTGCAGTTACAATTGTACACACTAATAAATATTTTCCCGATGCCCTTGCTCTGGTACACCAGCTCTGGATTTTGAGGATATCAGGTTGCTTTTACCCAAGGTTGGGTTAATTAATTTGACTAATCAGATTGAACAGATGATTAGATTTGGGCGGGCTGGAAAGCTGGTTTCCATTTTTAACAGTTTTGGTGCGTAACATCTGACAGGGGAAAGTTACTTCTTAGAAGATGTTGGTCATAAAATAAATGACCCAGCATTGGCTCGGTCCCCTTTTGGACCCAACGCCGGATTAGTTGTTTCACCCTATATGGCTTCTTTTGACCTAGCAGTTTTAAGAAAGTAGGAAGCTCCGTGAGAACATACAAAGATTACATACTCGAGCTGCGATTTAACCTGTTAGGTTGTGACACAGTCATGCATGCTACACACTACCCCAGTGAGCTGCGAGCAATAATTTAAAATCAAGTGGAAGGAAAATAAATGTGTGTTTCGTGTGTACGAGCGAACCACTGAGTGGCACCGTAATGACAATGTGGCTTAGAAAAATGGCTTTGACACCTCGGCCATGGAGCTTTAGATTAGGCCTCAAGAGTGTCTGACACTGGCAACATCGTTTCTATATGTTATAATATCCGCAGCCCATAAACTCTCCTGAAATTGACAAACGACGCTGCTTGAAAAGATTTGCCGAGCGTTCGGTAAGACAAGTTGTCCCAAATAGGCTGAGAAGATCACATGTCAACAGGATACAGGGATATTCTTACACATTAGACACACAACGTTGTGCGTGCCAAAGAAATGTTATCCTTCTGACGGAGTTTGGGTTTTCTCCCCCGCACTTCTTTTCTGAAGCCTCTGTGGGATTGAGGGAATTGATGAAGGAGCGACATGTCACAACAAATGTTACGGTATTATTTAGTCTTATAGGAGAGAAAGAGCGTGAACATTTATCAGAGAACCCAACCTCATCAAGTGATTAAGAGAAAGCCAATTAGTTCCCGTTCCGATGTAAAAAATAACTGAGTGAGATCAATTATTGATGTTTGTGATGATGAACAAAAAACAAAGCCTTTCATCATAAAGACAGGCACTGTTTGGATTTTTGAACCATTGTGTGATATGCATTTTTAATTAAGATTTTTAATTAAGATTTATTCTGTTCAAAAATCAAAATGGCAAAGACTAAAAAGCATTCACTGAATTTTCTCAACAGAATACAAAATCTTTATGAATGATTAACACTTTTTTATTTTGTAATCATTTATTTACAACAAAGCGAGTGGTAAATTAATCAGGAATTAACAAATATCTTGCGAGTTTGGGAGGACTTTTGGTTGCTTGCTCTATTCATGTTCTTACTGCTCCACTAATACCTCTAAATATCAATTACAAAGTATAAAAAAAAAACATTTGTGATTGTAAGCAAAGAATGTCAAATGAATTCTACAGTAGCCTGATTCGTTACCATAAATAATATATATGAACTTATTTTGTTAATGTATATTGTATACTGTTTAAATTCTGTCTTTAAATTACTAGCTACTAGTTGCCACAGTAACCTCACAGCTACACTATTTCCCTTGTTTTGAGTGATCTTACCAAAAGTAGGAGGGCTAGATTGATAGGCAAAGCAATAAGGTGAAGTATGACTGGAGATAATAAGTATGGATTGTTTTAAGGTAGAGGAAATTAATTACTTTTACATTGACTTACAAAGCAATAAGGTGAAGTATGACTGGGGATAATATGTATGGATTGTTTTAAGGTAGAAGAAATTAATTAATTTTACATTGACTTGCAAATGAATGCTTGCTTTTAACAGCTACTGTTTAAAATGATAGCAGCATGTTAAAAAAATAGTAAAGTTCAAAACCTTATCATTGCTATGACTTATGTTTTTGCAAAATCACACACACTTCAGTTCATCCCATCTATTTTTCATGTGTGAAGACAAAGGCAGAAATTGCCCTTTTTTTCTTCACAATCTCCAGAGGAGCAGTCATTTTCAAACAGTGATCACATTTCATCCACGTTTTGATTTGAAGTACAATAAAAACAATTATAGGGATTTCTTGTTACAAGATGTGAATAAACTTAATTTATTCTTGAGATGATGCAAATGGCAAACGCTGAATGCTTGCTTACAAATAGTGAACAAATGCAAATAACACAACTGTCAGAAGTCACAGTGAAGGTGAAAAAAAGTTAGGATGCCTGAGAACAGAGCAACACCCAAGACAATGAGGTGTAAACATCACTTATTGTTTAACTTATGGAACGTCAGTGTAACTGATTGGTAAAACTGAAATGTTTAAATGACACACGCACGCACATGCACCCTATTGTTATCACACATTTTGGCTCCATTTGTGCCATCTTATACATGTGGTTAGTGTGCATTGAAGGATGAACAAAATCATTGAACTCTGCTTGAATCATAATGCAAAAGAAAAGAATCATTCAAATGATTTAATTGGACACTGTGTGACAAAATAAGCCCTCAGTCTAGAGACAGAGTAAACATTTCTTGGCAACAAAGTGCATCAAATTGCAGTAATCAAGTGTTGACTCACCTGAATAATATGTTGTACGTGTAGGCGTATGCACAGCACAGAAGCAAGGGGACCAGTGCTGAGCTGGAGTATCAGACTGAGTCAGACCGAGTCGCGCTCACAAAAAAAAATTACATAAATTATAAAAATTACCGTTTTCCATGTATAATGCGCCCCCATGTATAATGCGCACCCTAAAAATGGCATGTCGATGCTGGAAAAAAGCCTGTACCCATGTATAATACGCACCCAAATTTTGACTCCTACTTAAGTCCGTAAACGTAAAATTAGTTCAGAAAAAAGATCATCTTTGGGAACAACCGGATGTTATTCTGCCGGTCAGTATCACTGCGCATGCGCTAGCAAACTCGATAGCGGAGAAATGTTTCGGATTTGTGTAGGGTACATTGTGACAGCAAACGAGCAGGTGATCGAGCAAGCGTCTGATACGAGAGCATTGTGTTCGTATGGAGCGTGTTTGAAGTGAACAGCAGAGAGGAAAGGAACAAGGCAAAGTGTTGTGAAATAAAATATTACCTGTAATACGCATTTAGGTTTAGAACTGAACTCTCGCTCTTTATATAGCTGACGTGTCTTGCGCATCCGTTCTGCGCATCTGTAATGGCGGCCTCCGTATGATATCCGGTTTGCGATGGAGATTAAAAAACAAACAATATTTGACAATAACACACCATCAAGGATTGCACCATCGCATCAAACGATGTGTCATCAATTATGAATTTTACTGACTAAGTGTGTTGGGCAGGATGGCTGAATGCGATGCGCGATTGACGTGTCTTGCGCATCCGTTCTGCGCATACTGTCATGGCGGCCTCCGTATGATATCCGGTCTGCGATGGAGATTAAAAAACAAACAATATTTGACAATAACACACCATCAAGGATTGCATCATCGCATCAAACGATGTGTCGTCAATTATGAATTTTACTGACTAAGTGTGTTGGGCAGGATGGCTGAATGCGATGCGCGATTGACAACAAACAAGAAGAAAGGTGATTTCAAGTTTTATTTCGAGGGAGATTTTCTTCAGAAATTGTTGTACCCATGTATAATACGCACCCAAGATTTTAGGACAATAAATTAGTTAAATTTTGCGCATTATACATAGAAAAAAACGGCATATATATATATACATATATATATATGTATATATATATATACATACATACATACATACATATATACATACATAGTACATACATACATACGTACGTACATAGAGATGAAGTTATATTAGAGACAAATTGATGTTTTCCCTGTGATTGAACCAAAAGCATGATCCACCTAACATCCAGTATACTATTTTTTCATATTTGCAGATAAGGACAAAGACGGAAACCTGTGACTCACCCTTGGACAAAAAAAACCTAAATAATAATAATGATAGTAATGAACTGGATAAGAAAATGGGAACAGCTTGCCTTTTTTGATAAGATAAATTATGTCTCAGGAAAAAATACCTGAAATCCCCCACCTAACAAAAGTCTGGCAGTCACTGTGAAAATGAGCATGATCTATTTTTCATGGGACAGATGCCGATAGGGATTTAATGTTTATTACTGATCGAGACACAGCTTTTCCTGTTAAATTGAGGAAAACTAATATAAAGACACCCCGGCAAGCAAACAATGTTTAGTAAAAAGAAGCATACACCAGGCCCAGAGAGGAAATCCAGGCTCAGTTGGAAATTGTTGGCTGCAGGGATGTGGACGCGTGTTCCCTAACGGCAGCCCAGTCTGCCGGAACCGATCCCCGTGGAGGATTTCTCATGAGCCATTGTGATCTTGCAGACACGCATGGGCACGCAAACACACACACACACGCACGTACGCATGCGCACACACACACACACACACACACACACACACACACACACACACACACACACACACACACACACACACACGCACACACACACTTATCGTACCGTGATGCCATTAGGACCAAGTCCACATCCATCAGTTTGTTTTATGCAAACCATACTTCAAATTCCCATAAGGAAAGTACCTTTTTTTTTTTTTCAAAGTCATCCACCAGTGCCACAGATGAACTATAAATAAACCACCTTGACGAAAACATCCAACCATCTTCTGGAAAGCTATGTTATCTTTTCCATCACATGCCCAACAGAAACTCTTCCAAAGTAACCAAACCACACAGGAAGTTGACTAATACTGTTTCAGCATTCTGACATATATTATTGTGCTGCTTCATTAAATATTAATGCTATGACTCAAAAGACTATGATTTATAGCACCGATCTGCCATCCAAGACTTAAAAGTGCATGACAGGGGTGAACAAGTTTGATTTGACGCTGGAATTGTTTCGCGTAATCGCAATATGTCTTCCGTGGTAAAGAGACATGTTGTTTCATGTTCACGACAGCCTGACCTGTCATGGTATTGGAAACGTGTGTTATAGTGTTAAGACTGTTCTGGGTTATTTTTACTTGTACAGTGGAACCTCACTTTAATGGACTCTGGAACAATACATCTAGTGTCTAGTCCATTCAAAGTAGCGGTTTAGATCAGCTAGTTTCAGAATTTTGGCCACAATGACATTAAATGACACTGGACTGCCATCAACAGAGACTGTGTTTCCGGCTCGTGCTACTCCCGTCATAGATAGGCGGACATAGAAGATTTGAGCAAACTAAAACGTACGTCACTCTGTTGGAATCAAGGATCATACCTGGACGTATGTGGCGACCATGTTAATAGAGGCGACTCTCCTATTCAAATCAAAAACCTTCCCAGTTTAGCTGAATCACAGTTTGTGTCTTGTGTGCAAAGCAACAATAGCCAATTAGGAAGTGACACAACTAGAGGAGAGACTAATTTTGTCGAGTATATAGCAAAACGTGTTTGAGCAACACGTGAGAAAGATTTATTTTTTAAGGGGCAGCCAGAGTAAAAGGAGAGAATGTCAATCATAATGTGAAGAAGACCATCATCACTATCCCTTATTAAAGTTTAAGTTTGTTGTTTTCACATTTTACCACTAGTAGTACTTCTTATTTCTTAGGTGACAGCTCCGTAAAAAGCAAAATAAAGCAAAATATTTGAGAAACGTATCAAGACTGTTGAACAATGGTTAACACATGACAATCAAGAGATCCTCAATCTCAGCTCAGGCCCTCCTCGGTCGAGAATAAATGTTCTCCACGTGCTTGTGCGGGTTTTCTAAAGATCAATTCAAGTCATTTTATTCCTCTTTTCTAAAGACTTAAAAACATCTTTACACACATTTTAGGTGGTGATATTGTTTGTTTGTCTCAGTCAGCGTCTGAATCATCCGAGGGGTGCAGCTGTTCATTGTAGTCTGTGCAATGTTTTTGAAACATCTGCGATATTTGCTAATCCTAGCAAATAAAAAACGTTTTAAACTGAAAATTTGGCATTATGGCGCTTTGGAAACATTAAAAATACAAAATAAAGTTTTGTGCAGCTGTTAGAGGCAACCCTAACCCCATTCCAAACCAAATGCTTGACTTCTACTCCAGTTGAATTAAAATGTCAGCCAGTGGGTTGGATGGTTGTATGAAATTGAAATTGTCACTGGATTTTATTTCAAGATCTTGGAGCTGCCCACATCCTGACCTGTGAGGCTTGTTGGGAGAGAGAAAAATATACATTTGAAGATCCATTATAATTGTTGTGTTAGGAAAAAAGATGCTACTTGAGAAATGTGCTGCTATCAATACTAACACAGCATTTGACCCTTTCAACCCCAGCTTTTATTTCTAAGTCCAAAAACGTGCTTTTTTCCAAGTCCAGGATCTTAACTCTTACTGGCCCAAGGCTAACCTAATCCATTGAGGCTGCGGGTTAACCAAAAACATCGAAAAAAGTCCACTCTTCTTTCCTTTCCCACAGACTTCAGAATACACTGTGGGCATCCCCCTCCACTATCTGACTCTCATATTCACTTTTAAAGTTAACAAACATGGTCTTCCTGTGTTAGAACTAATGTATTCTTATAAGAATCAAATAACATTTACCACTCAGATATGTTTGCCTGGGAACGAAGCCTCGCTTCTCGACATTTGGCCCAAGCGCCATCTAACCAGTTCAGAAAATGACATTTGAATACCAAACAAACATGCTGACAGCTTGCCCGGATTAGAGAACTGGTAGGAATTATCTAAGGGGACTGATATTTAAATTGAGCTCAATTATGACTGAAAGTACAGGGAGAAAAAAAAAGTCTGAAAAGTCGGAGAAGAGTACCCTGTCGCTAACAAGTCTGCCAAATTTGAATAATAAAAATAAAAACACATAAAATAAGGATCCCAGTTAAAAACAAAAGATAGCCTACCTTCCGGCTAGGTCTGCTGAAGGCACCGGAAACACACCCTGCTTGACCTTCACTTGTCAATCTAATAAATTTGCTTGTACAGATGTGCTAAAATGTCTTCTATAGTCCGCTGCAAGCTGAAAAATGTGCTGCGTTTAATAAATAGTTGACCTTTCTGATCAGTGTCGCTACTATGTGACCCACATTCAACAACACTGAGCGAGGCACTGACACGTTGGACAACCTAGCTGTAGTTGAGCGAGTTAGGTAGCTTGCTAAAACGTGGGTTGGTAGCTGACGGGAGGACGGATTTCGAGAGAACGGACGGACGTATAAATATGGATGGCTAGATAGCTGGATGGATAGAAAATGATTGTGTTTAAATGTTTGAGGGCAGAATGTGAATCTTTGGCTACAAAATAAATGAAACTCAAAAATATCAGGATCGTGATAGGGGAGGTTGCCATGGGAGCCTCATTAAAACTATTCCTCTTCAGGGAATCAACGCGGCTGCTGTATAGCTTCCCACAACATGGCAAAGGCTTTTCACACCAAGTTAGACACGAACTCCTGGGGCTTGTTTCTGATCTGATTTTAATCTTACATGCCTCAGCAGCTTGGAGTCGTATACAATATACAGTAAATATTTGCAGCTGGGCCTTGTACTGAATAAGTGACATCACATCAGGAGGAAACACATACTGTTATTCCACTTGTTCTCATCAGGTCTGTGATGTTTTGTGCCATGAGTGAACATGAAGCAAAATCCCTTGGGTTACGTAATAGATTCACCCACAAAGTCAGGGTATATTTGATAAAAAATATTGTCAGTGTTTCTGGAATGCTTAAGAAAAATTAGCACCAAACACCACACCCAATTTGCATATTTAAGAGAATAGAAATTATAAAGCAATGATGTGCACAACATTACACCAAACACCATTATCATGCATTCAAATCGCATAAGAACAGTTCACGCACTGAGTTTCTCCGTCTATGATATGACCAGCTAGGCTCGGTTAAGATCCGCAGCCACTTTCAACTGATTGCCGAAGATGAGCGTTATTATGCTGAGGTACTTTCTGCAGAAACAGCCACATTGGTCACAGCTGACACCCCCAAGCTATCACATAAATATTGAAAGGTAAGCAGAGCTGCATTGAGTTTCATTAGGTGCAATAAATAGGTTATGGTCTGATAAGCGACATTTTATTAGGGGATAGTCTATAAGCTATGGAAGTGGTCGGGTTTGTGTTTGGCGATGTCTCCAAGTGCCACATAAGACAGTGTAGTGAATGAAGCGCTGTCCATAAGTAAAATTGCTTTTATCCTAGTCTTTGGGGGACATTGTCCTGCCCAAACACCCCCCTCCCCCCAGTCCCTTCCCAACCCGCTCTACCGTAAGACGAATCCTCTTTAGTCCAAACAAATTTTAACAAGACAACAAGTAGTGTGTGTATATGTACTCCCATGTTTTTTTATCCTTGGGCTATTTTGACAAAAGTGTGTCACAGTCATATTATTAAGATGCCTGGGGACTGTTTTCAACTGTGAATTATGATACATAGTCTGTCGGCTTTAAATGTGAAGGCTAGAACTGAACCACAAACACAATGTTCATGAAAAAAAACAAGTGCTATCCACACACACTCAATACAAGTCTGATTTGTGGAAGCACAGCAGAAGCCTCAAGGTTTGCCTGGTATGGAAGGTCATTACCAAAACCTATAAACTTGCATGGTCTGTCATCCGGCGGCCATTGCAAACACTTTGTGCCAAGACCCATGCAGCTTTTCCCCATCCGAGCTTGTCTTCGTACATGCAGCGGGGGCCATGTCAGTGTGCATGCCAAGAGACCCTTAGAGACCCCTCTTCTTCCCCCTCAGTGTTACACACCATGGTTTCAAATGGTCCTTTCTATCTAATCCCCTCCAGTGCCAATGTTTCAGCCATTTTAACCACAGTCAAAAAGGCATTTCACCTGCTTCTGATGAAATGACAAGTTTATCAGGGCACCAGAGCAGAAGTCAGAAAATAAGTACAATCCGGATTGTATGAATACAATTCCACAGCAGATATCACTTATAGGCAAGGTGTATACTATACAAAGGCTTGACTATTTTCCACACACTATTACAGAACGTATTTCAAGTGCTCTACTCTTCACCCCGAGTAAAAGATCCCATTGCCAAGAGACTGCCAAGCGCTTAAGTATTTCGATGTAAAGGCAAACAAGATATTGATAAAGCGTTTTGAAATACAGTGGCACCGTTCTGTGCTTTTTTTTTTGGAAGGTTGTGAAATCTAAGGAGTCACATTTGGCCCATGTTGACAGTCTTGAGAGACTGGCAGGCAGCACTGAACAGCAAACAGACAGAGATCTATTTGCTGTGAGCTCAGTCTTTGGAATGAACCGCCTCTCGGTCAGTCCACAGCCAGATTACACGGAAATCAGGGGAAACAAATACGTACACACTGTATATAATTTCTCCTGCAGGATTTGAATTTGATTCATTAAAGATTAAAGATTAAAGATTAAAGTCCCAATGATCGTCACACACACACCTGGGTGTGGTGAAATTTGTCCTCTGCATTTAACCCATCCCCGTGTGATTTTAATCCATCCCCTGGGGGAGAGGGGAGCAGTGAGCAGCAGCGGTGCCGCGCTCGGGAATCAGTTGGTGATCTAACCCCCCAATTCCAACCCTTAATGCTGAGTGCCAAGCAGGGAGGCAATGGGTCCCATTTTTATAGTCTTTGGTATGACCCGGCCGGGGTTTGAACCCACAACCTTCCAGTCTCAGGGCGGACACTCTACCACTAGGCCACTGAGCTGGTCATGAATTCAAACTGCACTTCATCAAGCTTAATGATTTTATTTGTAGAAGAGTCAACAGCCATTGTTCAAGATATGTAAAGCTACAGTATGTATCAGGGTTAGAGTGTTTAATGAATGAATGAATTGATTAATTAATTGATTAAACAAAAGGCACTAAAGGTATTGTGTGACAAATTAAACTACAATGCCCAAATTTGTTTCCCTTTGTATGGTCGAACAGTAAAAACAAAATAAATACATTCAAAATAAACATGAAACCTCATGTCTGAAAATAATTTACAAACATGACAAAAAAGGACATTAGCATTATAATTATAGTTAGTTTTATAAATATTAAATATACTTTAGTTTTCTTTTTTTTTAAGTCTTTTTTTTTTTTCCAGTTTTAGACTGTTATTCCATTAGTTTCCATTAGTCACAATAACTTAGGTATGTACGGTATGTATAAATATATGTGTACATTTATTGTTATTATTTTTCAAATGTTTATATATTGGAATAGCCTCTTTATTTTATGGTTAATGGGTCAAATTTGTGTCACATTAAACGTCAAACAAAGTTCAATCCAGTACTCTGGTTGACTTGAATAACCTTAAGAAACACAGTGGTGCCTTAAGATAAAAATAGATCAATTACTTACATCTGAGTTTGTAAATTGCGAGTTGAATTAATCTAAATTCATTCATACTAATGACTCATGTGATACAATCCATTTCAAGGTTTTGTATTCATAATCCAGATATACTATCATACTATAGTTCTACTCAGTTGACTCCTGTCTCTACTCCTGTGTTGTTTTATGATTTTAAATTGACCTTTTCATTAGCAAGAGCACTTTTTTTGGTTCCACGATAATAGTACTAACATTATTGTTGTAACATCATGCACAACAGGAGGAAAGTGCTCCTGATAATTATCATTTCCAATTATTTCTGATGCACAGTGAAATGAAATGTTTTCAACGGTCCACTCTCACAACAACAGTTTATGAGACACTGTGATTTGCTATTTGCGTTTAAAGGACGCCTCACTAATTATTTGTGTAGGTTTGTTTCAAGTCGCCAATAAACAGGATTTTGCTTTCACGGCAAACTATTAATATTATTAAACATAATATTATTACACATGCTATAGCAGCAATTAAAATTTTACATTTTCATATTACAGTCACATTAAAATTTAAACAAGTTATGATACTGTTGAATTTCTGCTCTGTATTTTTTCTTTTGTGCCACATAAAGGAAACCCACTTCCTCTGGATGTCTTCATTGTGCTGAATCCACACTGATATAATGTGAAAAAGTCTTGGGGAAAATATTCTGTACATCCTTGATTTACGTACATTCGTGCAGAGGCAATCAATAGGAACAGAACTATAGGCAGTGAGGCGAGTGATTTTAATCTTGGACTAAATATCCAGAAGTGGATTACTTTCACACAATCTCGCACCTCTGCGCCTCTACATGAAATATGGATAAGGAAGGAGAGGATGCAAGGGAATAGAAGCGACACGTAGGAAAATGAAGGATTTTTTTTTCCTCAAACACCACCTTGAATAGAGGCCACATTTTAAGCAGCTGGAGGATTTGATGCCACTTTGCAGCACTCGCAGCATCTCCCACTGTCTTGATTTGGCCAGAGGTTTAATTAGAAAGACCCCCTACTATGATACCTTCAACACTGACAGCAGAGGAATTCGCTAGGCATCGCTACATATTCTTTGGCTGCCGCCATTGATGAGTGCATGCGGTGTGTAGAATGTGTGATGCAATGGAAATATGTAAAAAAAAAAAGGGGGGGCGGCTCATTTACATACGCATTCCGGCTGCTCTGTAGTCAGATGTTGACATTGAAACATGTGAATGTTGTGAACTCGCGCAGAGCTTATTAATCAGTTAAGACAAACAAAAAGGTTATTACACGATCTTGATGAAACACGTTCCAAATTAAACCACCCATCATCTCACTGAGAGGTAATTTAGATGATAGTCTAAAAATGTGTGATATTACAAGCCACAATATAATATGATTAAATAGGAAGCATTGAAAGAGGAAATGAAGAAGAAAGTATCAATGTGGTCCCATGTGAATTTAATAGGAAATTGTGGAAAAAATGAACATAATTTAAGTTTGAACTGGATTACTTTCCAGCCTAATGAGCATCACCATAAAATCACTGGGCACTCAAGCATATATGACACACACGCAGATCCAAATTATAGCCATAAAATCCCCACATTTTTGGAGTCAGAGCGCATTTTCACAACATATACAGTATCAACTAGACCAGTCAAATCTTTTACACCAAATGCGACCTAACAAAAGTGTGATCGCTCCGAGTACCACCATAATACCCATAATTACAGTACACCCTCGCCACCTCCAATGCATTTCAAGGGCCGGTAATTATATGCAGATTTTCGCTATTTGGGGTCAGCTTGGTCCCTATCCTCTGCTAATAGCGGTGTCAACTGTTTGAACATTACCATAGTGCCTAAAAATAGGAAAATTGTACTAATAAGTTAGCTATGACAGAACTGTTTATGTCAGAATCAGAATCAGCTTTACTGGCCAGGTTTGTGCATACCAAACAAGGAATTTCAAGTACCATTTAAAAATATTTCTTACTATGTAGTTCATAATAAGAACAAAAATGGTTAGCTCAATAAATGCAATTACGTTTCCTATTTTTATTTTCAGGCAGTTATTAGGCATTTCATTCAAATGTAGATTTAAAAAATAAAATATTTAGGAAATGTGTGCCCTGTAGAAATTCAGGTTCTAAACATGAGGATATCTGTTGTTAATTCAAATATACAATTTTTACTGTTGTGTCACAATGGGAATGGTTTCTACCAATAATTGCATTGCAGTTAGGGATGGAACTAATTGTTCCCTACTTAAGTTGTGAACATTCCTTCCTCTTAGTGGAAATGTTACTGTAATTACAAATACAATGCTGTTTATCCTGGGAAGAATAAAGGAGGACATTTCTTTTTGAGTGTTTAAGTTGACCAAGTGATCATCAGGGTGAATCCAAACTGCTATTTCATTTCTACAAATATAAACAAATATTGTCAAGTAACAAAACAAACATGTTTTCCAACTGCTCCTCTGTGACTAATGACCCCGAAAAACAAGATTTCCTGAGGACTCCAGAAAAGGTCACACCGGCATAAAGAAACATTTCGCCAAACAACCTCATGCATCCACCATTATCCAATTTTACTATTAGACAGATGTTACTTCAATGCCTATAATTTCCACATAAATGTAAACTGAAGGTCAGCAACAAGGTACATTACAATATGAGCAAAGTCACAATAGCTATTCAGATGTTTCCTACAGTCTGCACAGCCTTGTTCAAATACCTGTTTTTATGTCACATTAAAAGGTGGACAAAATATAGGTACTTAGGTCAAAAACTTGGTAAATGAACAGGTGTGTGTACAAATTTAATATCATAGTCCATGCAGGCCATTCAAGGCAACTAAATCAAGATTATAGTCAGCACGCTCACTATCTTCAATTTACAATATTCACAAGCGTGCGTGTCCATGCAGTCCATTCATATCATCGCAAAGCAGTAATAACAAGAATGGGCTTGTGCTGTTCTAACTGGCTTAAAGGGTTTTGTCATCCAGCCCAGCAGGACACAATAGGATGCATGTATCAACTCGGATTAAGTTCAATTAGCATGTAATTACATTGGCATAATGGGCGCTCAGCAAACTTGATTTCGTGTGTTAGGTTATTGCTTCTTGTTTTCTCTTTTCCTGTCCAGTGTATCTAAAGAAACCTGGATGCACATCAGTTCATACCATGGGATTTCATACACATTTCCTTTCTTGCAAAGTGTAAGGCCAATGACCACAACAATAAACAAAAGTGTTGACTCACTCCCCGGCATCTTAAGAGACCACAAGAGCATAAACATTTAGTACGAAAGTCGAAGTCAAGCGCAATATTATGTTGCAACTGGACTATTTTTCAGCAGAATGGGCATCCCTGTAAATGTAAGTGCAACCTCGGATTTCTACATTAGGCACTCAAAGTGGACATAAGGGATGTGCTACTCCATCACTGAGGCCAATATAACGATACGTATAAAGCCACTCCAACGAGATACATGCCTTTAACTATTGCAAAGTAAATCAGTGGAATTTAGATATAAGTGAATATATAACCTGTCACAAATAATCTGTTTCTGGTGACAAGTGTTGTGCCAAGTGTGCCAAAAATGCCCGACTGCAAGTTTTTTATTTTTTTTTAAATGAGACATGTATTGATTATTTAGTGATTTTTTTCTTGAGTATTAATGCCTTAAAATGGTGTTACAGTACCTCTAAACACATTAAAAAGCTGCAGTGAACATTCCCTGCTGCTGTGTCGATCCCCCCCTAGGCGTCAAATCACAAAAAAGTGCATAGGACAGGATTAACCCAGACGGGGATCTTAATCTCTAAATTTGAAAACAGTTGGGAAGTAAAAATCTTCACATCATCATCTGGCTTTGCTTCTTAGAGCGGGAGATTAGATGGTAATGTGATTCTTGTTTGTGAACGCACGACACAAAGATCTCAGCCACAAACTAAATGCTACACAGCTGCAAACAAAAACAAAAAGCACTCAGTGATAATCAAATTGAATTGACAGGTGTCCAAAAAATATTTCTGGATCAAATCTGGTTGGGTGAACCAGTGCATTATTCACATTTATGTTTATGTATTGAACAAATCTGCACGTGTTTGATGTACTAATAATGGATTTTTTTATTTTTTTTTGCAAGTCAGCCACCAGCATTTTTCTACAAATACCAATACACATTTCTAGACAAAATAAATTGATAGTAATATATTGAGACCAAATTAACAGAACATAACTATGAACCCGCTGATGACCACAGTCAGATTAATACTGAAAATTAATGTGTAAAAATAGGATCTCAGGTTAATCTCTCTCATAGAGTCAAAGATGAGTTGGGTGAGAAATAACCCAAGAAAAAGGCCCAAAAATTTGGGTCAAATGAATAACCCACATAACACCCAAAATTGGGTTCTTTTGTACAAGTAAAAATCCCCTAAATGGGCTGTTTTGAATAAAAAAATGTTACAAAACATTTTAGAGTAAATAATCCCGAAACTCCATCGGTCAAATTTTGACCAAATTTTGGGTATTTTTGATGCAAATGAGTTATTGCTGTGTTCCAGTACACACACAAAAAAAATGCTGTGTTGGTATGCACTTCCTGAAACTACTCCTGATGCGACGATGAATGATCTCCTCACAGAGGAGCTTTCTTGATGCTGTTGTCTTCCCTTCTACCTCTCCTAGTACACTGATCTTCCTCCTGGAATTTATTCCACACTCTCGACATGGTGCTGCAAGTCATGGCAAACTCTCAGGCCATGACACGTATGGGAGAGTGTGCTATGATGAGATGCAGATACCACCTCATGTGATCACTAACTGCAAGATCACCGAAAAATATTTAAACCGGGCAGAAATTAGCCAGAAAAGATTAGGATAGGTTAATGGTCTGCAAAACAATTCCTTAATAGAGGTGGTCTTGCTTACTGCTTTCCACCTGTTGTCTTTCCAATTTGCACAGCAGTGGGTGAAATTTATTCTCAACCATTATTGCTACTTAACTGGACGGGTCGGTGTCCCGCAAGCACGACTGACTAGAAATTACACTGCGATGATTATGTGTTAGCTTTATTTTTTGCAAAATCACAAGTCTCTGCACTAGAATGCTTTCTTTCATCTGTGCACGTTATGAAGACTGACTTTATTCAAAAATGACATTTGAAAAAATTAAATTAAAACTAATTTTGAAAATTAAGAATTTGGCAAACCCTGTACAGTAGAGTAAAGAAATAAACTTTTTTTTCTCACTGTATCAGTTGAATGGCCATTTTGCAGCTCTTTCTATTGTACCTTCCCTGGCCACCTGGGGGAAGTAAAAAACAGGAAGATGGATGACTGAGTCATCTCAACGCCTCTCAGCTCATCAGTGCAGCACTACTATTAGTCAGTTCTTTACAAAAGCTCAAGAATATGTGACTGTGACGGCTTTATCTTGTCTTGTCTACATTTTGGTGCTGCACCAATTGTGTTCAGCATGTTCCTCAAGCGGTTGTAGCAGCGCAACACGGATATAATTTAACATCAACATTAATCTAGCGGAGTGAAATTGAATGTGTATGTTTTTATTTTATTTTACATTTTTAGTTTGACAATAAATTTCAACTAGGGCGTGTCAAACAGTTTCCTTTTTGAAATTTTCACTTTTTTATTGCCAAAGTTCTGCTTATTATGAAGTTGAGTTCATAAAAGTCTGCATTTACAAGTCAAAGCAAAAATAAAGTTTGTACTTTTGCAAAATCGAATTTCCTTTCAAGTACATACTGATCATTTAATTTAGCCTCTATTATGAAAAGTGCTGTCATTCTATGCAAAGTACGTACGATTAACTTTATAGTTTTATGTTTAGCCACTACTGAAATTTAGTAGAACACTGCACTCAGCAGCATTTTTAGGGGCAGGTTTGGCATATTAAATAACTCTTCTGTAGAATGTATAGCAAAGGCATTAACCTCCATTCGAAAACGATCACAGCAAACGTCATGGCAGGATGTTAAAGTGAGAGATGATACGCCTCCACAATATCGCCTTCCAGGTCTTATTGTCTCATCTCATCCATCTTTTTTCAAGGCCACGAAAATTTCTGGAGGTACCTTCACTCTATAATAATATTTATTTTCTTAAATAATGAGCTATTGGCTAGACCAAACACACTCAGTCTCTTTGTGTGAACAAAAATTCATCGCAGATGAGCTTGCAGGTTATTTTAGGCCACCCTGCGTACTTTAATCTTTTAGTAGTGTGTGTTGTCATGCTTTTAATTTGCTTAAATACTTGTGGAATATAATGCTGTCAACAAACCTACTTGTCCATGCATCACTGGTGTTTACCCACCTTGAAATGCTGAAATAACACGTGAAGTGATGTGGTTACTCCCGGGGAAGACGATAATTATTCTGAGCATAGATGCAGCGGTCCCCCGCCTCAAGAAACAAACCAGCCGAGCCCTCAGCCACAGCTACATAATAAATGCCCTTTTGTTGCATGAACAGCTAACTGAGATTTCAGGCATACACATTTCATTTATTTGTTCACACATGAGCACTGGCTAATGAGAGCCACAGAAAATTAGAGGTGAGTTATGGCTTGCAGTCAACTTTTCAAAATTCCACTAATGCAGCTTGCACACAATGCAGTCAGGGATAGTTTAAGTTCAAAGAAAAAGTTTCACTAAAGTACCCCATAGGGATATAGCTATTAGTCTCTAAATCATTTTAGTACAGTTTTTCTATATAGGGTATTTTCACTGTCTACCACTAGA
The DNA here is from genome assembly GCF_901709675.1 of Syngnathus acus. Lineage (NCBI taxonomy): Eukaryota > Metazoa > Chordata > Actinopteri > Syngnathiformes > Syngnathidae > Syngnathus > Syngnathus acus. The sequence continues at coordinate 12,038,112 of NC_051095.1, read as the reverse complement.
TGGCATCATATTTGATTAGTTTGAGACTGTACATTTCAAAGAATAATGAAAGTATTTTAGCACAGCCTAGTTTTTTTTTTAGGTTTTTTCTATTATAAATGCCATAGAAACATGCCAAAAGAGTATTTAAAGATTTCTCTTTTGAGGGAATGGTCTGGAACGTAACAAGAATAAAATGATCTTAACTGATATTTGATAACGAAGGGCGGAATGCATCCAACTACCCGAAACAGACAAGCGTATACATATAATCTGCAGCTACCTACTGTAGATTATATATACCGTAATTTTCGGACTATAAGTCGCACCGGAGTATAAGTCGCACCAGCCATAAAATGCCCAAAAAAAAGAAAAAAAAAACATATATATGTATATAAGTCGCTCCTGAGTATAAGTCGCCCCCCCACCCAAACTATGAAAAAAAACCGCGACTTATAGTCCGAAAATTACGGTACACACTTGTGTGTTTTGTGTAGCCTCTATTAAAAAAAGACACAATGGAGATTGTTTAAAATCTGTGGTTTTCTTGTAGGTAGTTACCCTATAATGATAGAGTGGACAATCAATTCAGGGTCAAGCTCAAAATGACTATAAAATTAGAACATAAAATGACTCAATACCTTGTTGACAATGACAAAAAAGTTCTTTAGCATTATTTATCATACACACTGTACTCCTCTGAACAATGCATGTCAAACTCATAAACATCCAATGAAAAAATAGGTTTAACTGCAACATGTCATTGTATGTCAAAGGCCATTTAAAGTAATATACAGTACCACAGTAGTTTGCATAGCTTACACCAATTCTGTGTTGATTTGTCGATGTGCTGTCCGTGTCTAGTGTGTGCCCATCAGCAAAAGATAGAAGCTCTACAAGCAATATCAAAGCAGGTGGTGCTTCAGCTTGAGATTTCTCTCCCCCAGGGAGCCGAATGCGCAGAACTGACCCCCGAGTGGCCACCCATTGCATTCCTCTGAGTGCTCTCCATCCGTAATAGCAATTCATTGCCGCTTTCATCTCTTAGCATCAAGCAGGGAGGCTACTGCAATGCACTTGTCTCATGATAATATTCACAAATATCAGCATTTCAAAAATGGTTATGCATTGTGTTTATAGTGATGATTTGAGGCAATGTTCGCAGCAAACAGAGACACCATTCAAAGTGGGAGAAAGCAGAGTTTACTTCCTGTTTGCTGAAAGGGTAGCATCAGTGGTTAAAAGCCCACTCAGAAAGCAGGAAGTCCCCCCCCCCCCCCCCGCCATCCTGAGCTCTCACAAGGAAATGAGCATCAAAGGTCCAAAGCACCACATCTATGGCCTGCACATTGACTGAAAGAGTAATATGAGTGACAGCGCTCCATTTTCTGATTACATGCCTGACAGCTTGTGCTTATTGAAAACGATGGGAACAGATGTTTGCTCTCACTTGCATGCAATTATGTTTTGACTTCATGAAAATGAGAAATTAATCGAAAATGAAATATGGAATTTTTCCTAGAAACGCTGTTTGTCTATTTGTTGTAATGATTGGCAAGCATGACTGATCCCATTACATTGTGGTACTGTACATTTAGTTGATGTTTTTTCCACCCTGACCCAACGTTGAAAACTTTATGAAATAATCCCATATGTGGTCAACTTTGTATTCCATACTTAATTCATTTGCAGCTGTACTTCACCTACAAATCACACTGGATGAAATAACATACACCTTGAAATTACAAATAATGTATGATATGATATATAACGTATAAGGTATTATAAATTACTGTATTTTAAAAGCCGTATTGTATAAATTACAGCTACTTTTTGCGTAAATTTGAACCATGTGGTTTATAGTGCAGTTTATGCTATAGTCCGGTCCAGTTTATTTATGGGTTTTCATGATTTTTATCAGATTGCAAGAAATTTGTTTTGGTAATACAAGTAATAGAAATGAGGGCATTTCATATAAAATACTTGCATCTTATAGTCCGGTGCGGTTTTTAAGGTGTGATTATTTTCAATACACATTTCATTCTCTTTGTTTTATGTTTTGTTTGAGCTAACTTTAACTGGGAGTATTAAAAATGGATGGGTTTTGTATAAATGTAGCATTTAGGGGCTTTGGATCATGCAGCAGCACCTTTGGCACAATTTGGTGGGTGCCTCAGGGTGACACAATGGCACAGCGGCATCACGCCAGGAAAGCTACAACAGTTTGATGTCAACAGCGCAATTTTGCTTACACAGTGTACACGCCGTGGTGTTGTGCTGATCATGGGGGTGATGATTGCTGTAATCCACTGAGTCATTGTGTTCAAATTGCTATCAGTTTCAATTATTGCTGTCTGACACCCCTACCCCTCGCCACCAACTGTATTTACGGCATTAAAAAAATACATCCATGGACAACAGCGTGTCTTAGCTTTCTCAACAAAGCGTGGCAGTGAGTGGTCCGGATACTGCGTGTGTGTGTGTGTGTGTGTGTGTGTGTGTGTGTGTGTGTGTGTGTGTGTGTGTGTGTGTGTGTGTGTGTGTGTGTGTGTGTGTGTGTGTGTGTGTGTGTGTGTGTGTGTGCTGACCTCTCAGCAAATATATAATCTTTTGGCTGTAATTGGTCCGTATTACATTTATTTTCTTATCTGCCAGTCTCCTGAAAGTCAAAGACAAATCACCCATGTGTACTTTGAGGATACAAAGGACAGGTAATTCAGCTGCACACATCAGCGTGTTGTACATGCAGGTAAATTTGTGTTACATCACTAGAAATAACACACAGTTTTTTTTTCGATAATAAATCCAAAATATGGAACGAGATATTGTTGTAGTGCAATCAGTTACAATCATAGCTGTCCTCGCCGTGCTTGTTTCGAAGTCCTGACACTTGTAAGCATGGCAAGAAAACAGGCATCACTGTAATTAAAGCACATTGTTTTTCTCCTCATTATTTGGAAAATAATGAACTTCATGTTCTCAGATAATGATGATGATGCGAGACATTTTATCGTTTCCCTTTCATTCTCTTTGTTTTGCTTCACAATTGTGGGGGGGGGGAAATGCTTCCTTTCCATTATAATCAATTTAATTGCATTTGTGTTTTGCCCTAAGGCAAGCTTAACCCTCATGGAGTCTAAACTGAAACATACATAATGTACAGAATGCATGCACCTTTAGATTAGACCCAGTATGGAAAGTAATTAAAAGGGGACCATTTTAATTCAACACACTTATCACAGCAGCCCTTTGAAAATGGCTCAAGCAGTGATGATGGAAGGTAAGGGTAATGTGTGTGGAAAGAGGAAGCGGTGAGGAGGAAGAGGACAGATAAGGCGAGATTGGTACTGTCAAAGTGTCACTTGGATGCAGGTGGAAAGCCGCCATCTTTGAAACAGAGGTGGCTCGCCATCCTGTGTCCTCCTAAACGCTTTTCTATATTCTCAACCAGTTATCAGATGATTCACGTACTACATCCTATGAAACATTATTAGAAGGCCATCTATAGTATGAGTAAGAAGGACACCACTTACAACTGCTTCTACATACATAACTTTAAAAAGATGTTTAACATTCCAGGTGCTAAATTACCAAGACTTGGTCTAACCTGCCAGGCCGCAAATTGATGCCATGCCCAACGTGCTGATCTTACACTTTCACTATGTGATATTATCATAAAAGGAGCTATAAGATTACAATGTTGAACAGCCTCTCTGCAATTCATATAAGCCTGTTAGCAGTGGCTTGATACTAAACCTACTATGTTCATATTGGTATCACAATAAAAACGTAAATGGAATAGCTTAGCTGTCAAGTTTGCAGCAAATGTACAGCTCGCTTTAGTCATTAAGTAAGAAGTGTTGCAAGGTGCGTGGTGTAGGGTCAGTCATCTTGCTCGTGAAAACAGTATGCCGATCATAGTTTTGGACTTTAATACAAGTTGTATTTTCAGTGCTGGGTTGACATGTGGGAACGCACAGCACTCTGAATTCACACCAGCCCTTTGCAGCACCGAAGGTGACAAAATGAGTCTGCGTCTTACACAACCGGCAGGTGGGCCGCGCTTATATATGCTGCACGGCCTGTCTGCAAGAAGCAATTTGGGCACATTCACCCAACTAGAACATCGCACAGACTTGAGTTTGATCGTAATTAAAGCCAATGAGTGATGCAGCCTACTGTGTAAACATTACATTCAAACTACCAAAACTGACTTTCTGTAATTGCAAGAGGCAACAAGTGAAGAGGTCACAAGTTCACAGATCAAAACCTCCTGCAATAAATATTGCATTTTTGTTCAGTTTTTGTGATGCTTGTATTTATGCTTACTAATTAGTTCTGTTTTATGGGGAAGGCTACACTCAAACTTAAGGAGTTGCTGATTCACAAATCAGATTTGGCTGGAACTAGCAAAAATAATCCGCCTCGGGAAAAAAAATTAAAAGAAATTGTGACGAAAAGCTCAGAATTATATTATGTGTTTGGCCAATCATGATCAAGGTGTTACTTTTATATATTTGTGAATAACATCAGAAATATTTTTCAAGTGACCATATTACTTTGATCTCATGTTTACGTATCCAATAATGCTGCTAAGTGAAATTGTTGAGGGTTGCGGACACAAATTTGTATTTTGAGACTAGTTTCACGGATGGCCTGTAAACCGGTCCCAGGCCCGCAGATCAGTGGTTGGGTACCCCAGATATGGTTAATGGATGGCTCGTTGTTTAGTAGTACTGTGCTACCGCCACTACTTGTGCAATATTTTCAATATTGAAGTCATACTCATAATCTTGACAATGGAATTTCCTTCAGGAGTTTAGAATTGATTCTCTAACAAAAGTTTTAGGTGTTCCCATGAATGACAACTGGGGAAGAGATTTTAGCTTCCACAGCGCTGATAGGGAATGCTTCACTTTGCTAGTCAATTTCTGAGTAGATATACTGTAGGCTGCTCAGCTTTCACCCAGTTTATTCCTTGCAGCTCAAGTTGAGGTCTCCTGTGTTCCTGCATCACTTTGGTCAATGTCTCAGCACCAAGAATCCTCACACACAGCAAGCATCAGTGCTACATGTCACGTTTTGTTCAGCAGGGCAACCAGAGCTCAAAGCCTCTGCATTCAAGTGAGTGCTTTAGCTCACTTTTTTGTGTGCACGCACTCGGCTGGTTTCGCAACTACATGAAGTGCAAAAAGCAACTCAGGCACTTCACACTTCAACCAAGTTCTCAAGCATGTCCTTCACTATCAAGGTTACATTACAACAATGTGATGAAGTGGTAAAATGGACAAAACATCATTTTTGGATTTAAAGTGCTTATTATTTCAATTATAATAGTGACTTAATGCCTCTCTAAGCTTAGCTGAAGAAGGCAGATGTCAGATACGAGACAATGCAAAGGTTACATTACTTTGCTTTTCAAGGGTGTCAAGCGAGTTGCATAGCTGTTTTAGGTTACTTATGGTCCATATTTTGATGTGTCCATAAGTAATACACAATGGTCAGAGCTTAAACGGGTCATTCAGAGGCATTATTGTAAACATTAGCAACGTGAGTGGGAAAGCCTTTTACTTACTGTACTGTGCAATTTCACGGGGGGGGGACACACACACACAAGGTAGACACTGCTAACTGTCCATTCATTTTCTATACAAGGCTGCAGGAAGTCGAAGCCTACCGTGGTCTGGTTGTCCAGTCAATCACAGGGCACATGCAGAGTCAGATAACCAATCCCACGTTCACTAAATGGGATTTCAGCTGGGTAAATCACTAGGCTATAAAATAGAGGGTTGGCATGGCTCAGGTGGGAGAAGGGTCGTCCCTCAACCTGAGAGTCACTGGTATAATCTTGATCATGTCAAAGTGTCACGGAGCAAGATACTGAACCCCAGTCGCGCCAGATGCTCTGTCATCGGTGGGTGGATAAGGAGACGGAATTAAAGTGCTTCAAGTTACTTCAAGTTAGAAAAGCACTAAACAAGTGAAAACCTGTTTCCCTTATAGCATTAGTGAGTCCACTACTGCTAACTGTCAAACAATGGTATCTGCTTATGTGATTTTATCTGTGGTCATGGAAGCAGTTCTATGGGAGCAGGTCTTTTTTTCCAATTAAAAGGAGAGCAAAGGTTGACACCAGAGTTCTCTTGAGACAATATCTGCTAGACATGCAACACCGGATGCGTCAGACACAACTTTCTGTCATTTTCCAAACAGTTTCCATAAATTGCTCCATCCCCTTGTTTAGCGGAGATGAACATCGAACTGGAACAGCGAAAAACAACATAATGGAAACTGAATGAGAACCTCCCGCATTATTTCTTTCACCGTTATCCCTTTTTGGAAGAAACAACATCTAGATTAAAACAAAATGAAGTTCAAGCACTGTTCAGTGAATAGTATAGGTTCAACTCTGCATCTATCCTGTTCTTTTGTACACATTCAACATTGTTTGATACTTTTACAATAATTTGGGCACTTTTTATAGCTAGTCTGGTTTTTCAACACATCTAAATCTTGATCTCTTTGAGCAAGGCAGAAAAGAAGGTTTCGAAGTCACTGCTAAAATCAATATTATTGCATGACTATGATATCATTTCAATAGTTGGCGTTGTTACCATAATTATACTGAGAATGATTGTGGTTGATTGGCAATCAGTCCAGGGTTTACCCCGCCTCACGCCCAAAGTCAGCTGGGATAGGCTCAGCCGCAACCCAACTGAGGAATAAGCACAAAAGGAAATGGGTAGATGGATGATTGCTGTTGTAACTCTTAGTATTGTTATTGTAATGCAAGAATGTGCAATGGATATTAATAATCCCTCTTTTCCATATGATTAAAGCAGAAGGCAACTTGCTAGGTTGTCTTGCAAAATAAACTTGATAATCTATTTTTCCATCAAAGAATGACATTCGCTATATATTTCTATAACTTTCACTATATCGAGAACATTTATCTTTCAAGTATTTTAGAGATCATGCAGGTGAATAATTCTTAACTGTCATCATATTTTACAGATATTTTGTACAAGGCATAGTTCACAGCGGAAAAATCAGAGCTGCTGTTTTTTGATAGTGCAACACAGTTTCAATCAACACCTCCAATATCGGCTTTGGGACTGGAGGTTGGCTGACTGACTCCAATTATTTTGCAGCTCACACAGTTCTACTATGTACTGTACGATACTATACTATGTGAAACAAGAGATGAACGAGATGCAATCAATTGTGCCTTACAAGTGATCCGCTCCAGTGTTTACCGCCTCTCTCGCCCAAAGTCATCTGGGATAAACACCATTTCAACGTACGACCCTAATGAGGACAGTTGGAATAGAAAATGTATGGATGGCTGGCATTCAACCTCAGCTCCAACTTGTGCAACGGATAGAAAGAGTGTGAGTGTTTTTTATCCTTTCAAGGTGCCAAGAGACATGACTCAGCCATCACTGGTGATCTGGAAAATCACCAAAAGAGGATTTGCTGTGATTTCACACCATAGCAACACTTTTAACAGGTTCAGTCACTTTGTGATTTCAGGATGAAAATGAAACGCGGGGCCGCCTGCGTAGATTTCTAATAGACAACAATGATCAGTTTTTCCATCTTATCCCTTACCTAACGGCAGCAATAGCAGCAGACACGATACAATCCTCCGCTTTTGTCCTTAACACAGATGATGTGTGCAAACGCAAATCCAGAGTGAATCGTCAGCCTTCCCCCGTGGCCCCAGTGGGGAGCACATGTCACATGCAGGCTTTTCACACAGTCTGTTGGACAGAGCAGTCTGGCACACAGCATATCTGTTTAGTTACTTTCTCATGCCATGAGGTGTTCCTCACGGGACGGACAACACTTGTCAAAGTGCATATTGTAAGACGTGTCCGCACGGCAAGCCCGAACTCCTCCAAAGATTTTGTGACTTTTGTGGAATATGCTTCATTTATGTAGGTGAGAGAATCTTTTAACAGTGGCCGTAAAGTCTGTCTCCCTTTTACATGAGCAGAAAACCAGTCAGAGGGTATCAGTACCGTGGTGTTGATGGACTTTGCCATCAACATTTCCTATAAACTACAAAACTATATAAAGTCATCTCAAATTGCTTGGGCTTGCTCTGCTTTCTGATGGCAGAGCTTTGGGCTTTTGAAATCCAATATTCATGTATTTCCAAGAGAATAAAAAAGGACACCGAGGCCCTAATTACATTAGGCCCAGTATACTAAGGGTAATATTATTTGACGTTTGACTATAGTTGCATTTTTCATTCCCTCCCACATGGTATGAATCAATTAGGATCGTGCTGCGATTCCTCTAACAAGACCTTGAGGCAGTGCTCTGAGGAGATTGCTGAAATTTATGTTAGGGGGAATGCTGCATTCAAAACAATTGGGACAGTGGAAATTTTATACCTTCGACTGGGCAAAACTGTCTATGAAAACTCTAATTTCTGTCCCCCCATTTTTTCACAGCAGTCTGATATGTATGCGTAATACAAAATGTAGAGACAAGAAGTAAAAATCAACATAAACTATAGAATTATATTGCACAGTACTTGAGAACATTTGCTTGATTGATCATGGGGAAAATTAAAGATCAATTAATTAAATTATTTTGTAATAATGGATATTATTGAGTTGATCTATCAGGATATAATCTCTGCAAGGATGTTATTCAGTAACATAAAAGCAAAAAAAGACCAACCAAGTAAAATGGTAACAAGGTTAAATCCATTCAAACTAAGCATTGTGCGCACAATTATTTTCCCCAGTCTCCCTAACGTGTTTGCCTTCCTGCAACATAGGTTAATGAACAAACTATATTTGAAATGAAGCAAACAACAGTTATATCCATCTGCTAACAGCTGACACTTCTGCCCACTCGAAGAAGCGCTCCATACCACAACCCATCTCCACTGAGGCGGAAATGACTCTCCAAGGACACAATGGCTCCCTCCTACTGTCCCACTCTGGTGTGTACACAATGAAAAGACAGCAAAGACAGTGAACGCAGCAATCAAGTCCTACAAGGCAGTGCATCCTGCTGTACAGCTAGCCAGGTGCAGCAGGACAAGAGCCTTGTGTGGGTCACTGTGTGAGCTCTACAATTGCAGCCATTACGTGTGTCACATGGAGAGGAGAAAGGAAATGTAACTTATCCAGCTGAGTTCAGGAAGAACACATGAACTGATTGTTATCAAACAGCATTTCGATATTTGCCAAAGTTTCAAAAGGCAGAAAGGTACTTTTTTTACAACTGGAAGTTAGGGATAGAAATAGCTCTTGATACAGTGTTTTGGTGATATTTGGCAAAAATGAGGCAAGAGTTATGTGAAAAAACTTATATCTTAGGGAAAAACATCTACAATAACGTCAGTAACACATTTTTCAGCAGTGACAACATCTGATGTTGACGTACAAAGTATTTCTATTGTACTGTCGGGCTGAGCATTAATAGAAATTTATTGCTGATCTAGATTTTGGCTTTTCACGACCATGATAACCAAAGAAAAAAAATATTTTGGCTAAGGGTGATGTATTTGTATCTCAACTTCAAGCGTTTCAAAGCACTCTTCACTGCAGTCGGAGTTAACTGTAAAACTAAGAAGTTGAATAAATGCAAAGTTTTTAAACGTATACATACTCATATATATTAATTGTGATTTCAGTATCACTCCAAATAATTGTGATTATTGTTTTTATAATTGCCCAGCCATCGTGTGTTGTGAGAGATTCTTCACAGTATTGACAATTAGAGTCACTGTTATTAGAAATGTGCTCACAAAAACATTTTCAAATCAAAAGTTTGGTAAGATGGCAAAACTTTTCCAAAAGAAGCGTGATTCTAAATTATTTGAAATACATTACCTGATGTTAAAAAAGGTCTCCCCTGGCTGTTTTAACTTTTTATATTTGTAGGTAGTTTGTGCAACTTCTTACAGTGGCTTTATCTGAATGCCTGCAGGTTGCCTGAATTTAAATGTGCTGTTTGTATCTCTGCGTAGTGCAGCTCTATGGCAGGGTTATGTTAATTGACTCTCAGCATGTGGTTTTGTGTCTGTCTAAGATTGCGGTAGGAAAATAGACAGACTTTGGGTTGTCTGTTCAACCGTGTCTCTTTTTTTCTACCTTGGATGTTAACACTGCTCAAAAATAGGTTCTGAAATGAAGCCATATACAGCACCTTTATCATACAGCACAATTTGCAATTTTCTCTTCATAAAAAAACAATGCAGTTCTGCACCAGTAATATGAACGGTCTCCTTAACAGACAAGATAGCCATTGATAAATGCTTTACTACGATAATAAAGGTCACATCTTCCCGTAGCGCATATATACTAGTAAGAGCTCCAGTATAGTAATGAAAGCTAGTGCTGGGCTGCACTGCCACATCTGATGCATCATCTCAGCGCAAAGATGGAGAGGCTGGATGAGCCGCTGAATATCATCACGACAGATTGTGCGTTGGAACCATTTGGACTGGCTGCCGGATCCGGTTTGTACACACAACTGATAGCAGAGACAGAGTGTGAAAGGTCAGAAAATAAAGTATAGCCCTCAATCTTATTGTGGCACCACTGGCTGAACTTTCCTGCCCATCACTCGTAGATCTTGCCTTGTTACGCTAACCCTTCCTATTACAAACTGACAAAGGCAGCAAAGGCAGAATCAGGAGCCGAGTAGTTAGCATTATATCACAATAGGTGTGTGAGTGGGGTTAATAGAGTACAGTCATGATGGGAACTGACATCATCCTGCAATAATATGGGTGAGTGGCAGTATACCAGACGGTGTACGTGTCATCGACCACACATGAACCTTCACAATTAAATAATACTAATTGACTGCAGGAGCATCTATTGCAGACAGGAGTGACGCCATGCACTATGAATGTTACCAAGTGAAAGCACTTGCGCCACCAACACAAATCACTATGAACGACATATTGATGAGAAGATGTGAGAATGTACACAGAATTCTACTTAATGGGGGCAACAACTCTTTAAAAAGCATGTTAAAAAGCATCAGTTAAATATGGCAAAAATAATGCCACCTACATCATATATGCTATGTTCAAGATGATAAGAGTCTCAGTCTATTGCGAACTGTGGCATCTGCAAGGCTATTTGTGGGCAGAGGCACTTGACCGTGTCTCTAATGGTCTGATGCTATGGAGTCATGCTATAATAATATGTATGTTGTCATTCAGTTGGGCGGGCGCAAAGGCGGAAATTACTAAATCGACTTGGAAGTCGTTCACTGACATTGACGCAAGTCACGAATAGGGATTATAGGAGCCAATCCAGGCCCTAGTTGTACTTAGTTCTTAGTTTTGCGTGTGAGTCAACAAGATTTCAAAGGCCCATAGTTCAGCTCCACTTATTTTGTCTTTTGTGAACCGAATGTTTAATAAGTTGAGGTGTCCGCTTCATACTCATATATAAAAACCGTGCATGACGGCCATTTGTTTGTCCAATTTGCTTCTTATAATTGGAAATTTGTACCTGTTCTTAACGAATATCTTTGTATGAAGGCAGGGAAACAATTCAAATATAAACATAATACATGTTAAAACAATTTGGTGCTTGAACGCTTCGTGATTGCTGCCTATATGACAACAGTACCAATATTAAAAAATAGCGTGGACCGCCATAATATTCGACACTTTGCTGCGAACAAAGAGCTTTGTGAACTATGATTATTTGTTCATAGCACACTGCAACAGCAGGAAGGTTTGATTGAAACCTATATTGCTTTTAACTGGTTGTGTACAAGTTCAGTTTTGGACTCATGTCACAGCTTGACCATGTTTTCTGGACAAACAGATCTCAGTTTGCAGGTGTAACCATGGAAAACAATCACACTTCATTGAAAATTGAGCACAGTGCAGTAAAATCATTTCAAACATCTCTTTATGGGAAAACGTGCGACATCAAACAATAATATGATGGATTACATCCACTCAGGGACAATTCCAGAGCAATGACAACATTTGGGTGTGTTATTGTGAGCTCCTTCTCCAGAGGTATTCTCCTGAATTGAATTTACATGCAGGTTTTCCAGTAATTATCTGACAGAGCGGGATAGAGAAAGTGAGAGAGTGATTTAATTGGATATTTGGCCCCTCTGGATGTGGACTGAAGCATGCAGCAGCATCATTAGAATCTCTCATCAGACTCTAATTTGAGCCCTGAATGGCCACTCCCTACTGTGCTTCACACATTTAAATGTGCAGCGAGTCTGGGTGAAGCTCTTTTATTGTATATATCTGCCCTTTTTATTAGTACAAACCGCAATTCTAATGTCCTCTTTGTCTGGTCACATCAAAATCTGATATACTTTGCCATAATTTTGCCTACTGAGTAGAATCATTTTGTCTCATCGGCTTTCCAGTAGACACGTCATTCTGGAAGGTGATGTACACAATGAAAAATACCACAACAGGACCCCAATCTGCCCATACCCATGTTGTCCATAGCTGCACACATAAACAATCTAATAACCCCCCAAGGGTTGTCCTACTTATTGCCAAACGAGCGAGCTGTGAGGATGATTTTGGCTGCTGGTTGCAGACGACGCAGATCAGCTCCCCTCAGGCTTTAAGAACACAGCCCAGATGAACCCTGTCAACTCCATTACCTGCTGATGTGAAATGAACTCACGACCTTTGAATGAACAGACAGGTTGAAAATCCATCCAACAGAACGCTGCAAACCCCGTTAGAAAGCCGTTAAAAGTTAAGGGGCAACAAAATCAGCAGCAGCAACGATGTCGGTTGAAAGACATAGTTGGGAGTCTTTGAAATTAAAATATACTTGTCTGACGTTTGAATCGTGCATTTCTTCTGTAAAATGAATTTTTATCAGCTTGGGTGACGTGCACAAGGCAGACAGCTTCCTTGAATCTACTATATGCTATAGGTCAGCACAGAGTCGTGTATCAGTCCAATCGATACATGCACATCAAAGCGCTACGCTATTGTGCACGCCAACCAAGAACAGAAAGGCTTAAGCCTGGAGGATCAACCCCAATAAGTAGGTCAAAAAACCACACCAATTGGGTCAAATGACAATAGTCTATCCTGGGCAAGATTCCTTCAAGAAATGCACTGATTCTGTGTGTATTTGTGTCAAATGGACAGTTAACCTTAAAAAAAACTCAACTTGAACGATAGGAAGACATTCGATAAAGAAAAAGGTAAATTTCAACTTCAGATAGTGTTTATTTTATAAAGCACTAGACCACGTGATTTGTTCGAGCCAATCAGCCAAGAAGTGATTGAAAACTAAAGATTATTATCATTTTCTTCTTGAAGTGATAGTATGTTCCAAAGTCACGTAATTACTACACTTTGATGACCACAATTTTTTTTATTTACATTATAACTATTTTGGTGTCCGCTTTGTAAAAGTAGACAAATATGGTTTCAGGAATGGAAGCGTTCAACAGTTATAAAGGTTTCAGATTTTTCAATATAGTTAGATTTTATCTCATTATGATGTCTGCTCTCTAACTTTTAGAGAAGGTTATTTTTTTTTTACTAGTTTTGATTTTGTGGAAAATGCTTTGTTACAGTTAAGCTTTTATTAACTTAGTAATAGTTTTAGCTTTTCTAATGTGCAGGATTTGTCAAATACATCATTTAAAAAACAAGTATTGTGAAAAAAGTTCACTATGATCCTCGTATGATTGTCTGACCTTCCTTGTTCTGTACGGATGTACAGCAATACAGAAATAAATACATTTAAAATGAAACCCTGAAGTTGATATATAATATTGATTGACAAAGACAAAAGCAAAGGCCATTTTTGCAAGAATTTTAGTTTTAGTACATTTCATAAACATGACATGGAGTTTCTATCAGTTTTTTTAAAAACGCATTTTCATTTTTTTTTTCATTTCTCTTCAATGTTATTTTTTAAGTATTCTGTTAGTTTTCGCCAATGATAACCTTGGTGTACTAATACTTGAATTAATGGACGGAAGCTACATCTCAGTCATGGCTCCATGTTATGAAAATTACATTTGATTCTCTTGCAAGAATGAAGGTTTAAATGAGTGCTGTGCAGTAATAAGTAAGGCAACAATATTGATGTGATTTCATGCCTGATCTGAAGATACAAGAGAAGCCAAAGGGGTTCATAGATAATATAAGCTTTGTCTGCTTGGACAACCCAAACATCTGATCATTTGTGACTGACACGAGGTAATCACTCTGAAATCTTATCTGCTGCTGTGTTGTGCAGACCTGCTGCTGTCTTTTTGTTCTCCTCTATGTACGTACGTGTGTATATCGACACTAAGAACATGTCACCTTTTTTACATGTCTTAAATGTCAAACTTCAGGCAAGTGTTGGTGGACTTGCGGAAACTCCAACAAAAGCTGCTTCTAAGGGCTTTTGCGGCCAACATGCAAGGTGAGATAAGGACACGCTTGTTCAGATCAAGCATTGTTACAGAATTAATATGTTCACTAAGAATTCCAAATAAGATTAGATTAAAGAAGATGAAATCTTGTCAAGATGTAAAACTGGCCAGATTAATTTATTCATCAGAGGTCAGATTTCTCTCATTAACTTGGCCATTCAAGATTTGAAAGCGTTTGTTTGAAGATATACTATGAAACTTCTTTTACAGACAAAGGTTGATTATTAAGTCTTTGTGCAAAAGTATACAATTGTTTGGATGATAAAATTCTCTGAATATTTGATGTTATGAAGCACCAAGTGAACGTATAAAATAATCCATTATACATAGCGCTTATCGTTTCGGATCAAAGGTAAACTAGACCTAATCCCAGTGGTTTTTGGGCAAAGGGGTGCACCAGGTGAGGGAATGTGGAATAAAGGCAGACTCTGAAGCTAACATCCTCACCCGTACCTAGCATGTTACCTCTAATAAAATCATCTTTGTAATTATTTATGACTGTACAACCAATGTCAGCTGCAAAAAAGATGACTGACGATGGACATTTGCAGTCTCCTGTGAGATGTGTTTGGAAGTGGACAGCTGGGTACATTAGCAGACTGCACCCTTGAGTGACATCCAAGACAGAGTACCTTGGCCTATTTCACTCTGTCACTCAACTAATATGTCCTCTTGATAGAGCAGCATGCTCCACAATCAATCCGTGCACTCACTCTCACATTTACACATTCCTGGAACCTGACGGCAAACAGGCATCAATATTTTCATCATGCTGCTTTGAGGTGAAGTTTGATTTGACAGAATTGATACTACTACCAAGGATGTTGTACTTTCCGAGTAAAAGTGTAAAAACAAAGCTTGAGGCTCTCTATCAATGTGTAAAGGATAAAGTATGATATGGATGGCATTGATTGCCATTTGATGGTTGGTTGATTTGTTAGAATTACATAAAAAGCCATTTCCACACTCTGAATGTAAAAGATTGGAAAAAGAAAACTTTTAAATGTAATCGAAATGTTTCCTGTTTGCGGAACGTCCATGTCATGTATGATGACTGTTCGAACTTCAAAAATGCATATTGTGCATCCTTTGGGGTGTTCACACTTTTAGGTGCTTGGGGTGGGATTGTTTTTTTGTTTTTTTTTAAATACAGGAGATAGTTCTTGGATATTTTTGATTTCTGTGTTAAATCAAGCACTCTTGTAACTTAATCCCCATTTTGCGACAAGATAAACACAAGGACTTGCGCAGAAGGTATACTAAAGCATGCATTGTGGTAAGCCGTTACTTTGATAAATTAACAGGAATAGAAATAAAATCCATACTGTTACGTATTGCAGTTGTACACTGTGAGGTTTGTTGGTTTGTTTTGTGTCCTTTTCAGGTTTTGTCAGTGTGTGCTATTAGAGCAGTCAAGCAGATTGAATTACAGTCGAGCAGACAAAAATCTATATCGTCATAATGGAGTGACGCGCTGTTTATGTGCCTTCTCTGGCTTCTGTTGGTGCTTGTTGAGTCTTCTGTCCTTGGTTCTTGTCAAATCCACGTGTGCATGCACAGAGCTGCCTTTAGCACACATTCCCATCACATTTCACATATTTAGGGCAAGGAGTCAGGGGGGATGTGGCTGGTTCACAACAGATAAGAAAAGAAATCCAACAGAGTGGAATTTTAGGAATTCCCTGCCTCTGCCTCCCACATTAGGCTACCTGCCATTGTGCTTGATATGTCAGTCATGCAGTACAATTTGTAGACTTGAGCATGTCGAGCCTCCAAGCTGTCGGGTACACAATATCCACGGTGTTGCTCAAGATACTACGGCATGGTAAGGGCACATAGCGCCCCAATTAGGATATCTGGACAGCAATGTGGATTCCTTAACACGAGTGTGCGGTTGTCAACTAGAAGAGGCTCTAGATCCCACACTAATTTAACATTTTAGTTTTACCTCTGGGAAAGCTACCATTATAAACATATTGAGACACTGTCATTCAGGTGTAAAGGTCAACTAGCATATTCTTCTTATTAATGTCAGTCTATCAAAAAATAGTAATACAACAAAAGGTTATGGCATTTTGAAAAAGGTATAATGACATTCCCAATTTGCCTTAAGTCATAGATCTCAGAGGTCTTAAAATTGTTGAATAGAATGTGTCAAAGAAAAAATTGTCAAGTAAACACTGTCTTCATGCATGATGTCAAATGAGGCTTCAGTTTAGTCATCTTATAATTTATTAACACCGTGCATGATTTTCTTTTGTCCTGTGTGTGTATATCTGTCGAGTTTAGTTCCCACCAACGAATAACTGATTTTCAAAAACGAAGATCGGACAATGGGAGAAACCAAAAAAAATGTACAAAGTCCAAAACATTATGCTCTAAGAAATGCAGAGAACATAACATTACAAGACTTATGTTATACGTCAGAAACAATGAACCGAAAATTGGGGAAAGAAACCAGGGAGCTACATGTGTACAAGCAAACTGACGAGACAATAAGGCACGCCGCTTGGACAAGAGACGAGTAGCCGGATGGAGCTGATTGGTTGAAACAAGGAACTGGGCTGACGAGAACAGGTGGAAACCAAAAACCTCATGAGCGTTACAAACAAAAAGGAGATACGGAAAATAGAACAAGATAAAATCAAAACAAAGACAACGAAAACGCAGATGACAACAATGAAGCAGTACAATGACAGCACAGAGAGAAAATATGAACATCACGATAAAACTCTTTGTTAAAAAAAAACATCAAATCCGGGGAGAATTAAAGGGTCAAGTCTGGTTATTTGTTACATTAGAAGGTGTCACTCAATGATTTTCACTATATAGTGCACATAAACTGCGGCACTAAATTTCTTTGGGTTGTGCACCACCTTAGGTTGCATATCATCTTTGGCTAATCTAGAGTTCCAGTTATGGCCTGGAGCATTGCTCTGGGGAATCAGATAGTTCAAACCAAGCAAAAGATAAGCGGAAATTAACATATGCCGTTAATTACCTTCATCAGCCAGTTCTCATTTATCAACCGCATGTGTAAATTACTTTTTGTCTGGCTAAATTCATTTCATCTCAACTCCCCCCCCCCCAATCAGCATATACGTATGTAAACCATGTATCTGCTAAAATGTGCTTCAATGGGATCCTCTTATACTTTAGATATGTATAAAGAAGATAATTGCTTTCTAACAAGGGTGAATTCAGAGTTTCCAGTGTTGCCAGTGGCAGTCCTAGCCGGAGTTTTATTGCGCAAAGATTCTATGTGCCCGACCAACACACATCTGGAGAAATTCTACTAAATGGCACCAATTGCAGATCCTTGTATTTACACTAGGAGTATCGGTGCTCGATTCTAATTTAATGCTTGTGTCCTGCTCACTTGACTGTCTTATTTACATGTTCTTTAAAAACAAAAATCCCTCAGATATGGCAGTAATGGATCACATAAAACAACCTGATTGCATAGATCCAAAAAATAAATTATAACGCATAAATATCACAAATTTAAACATTAAATTTGCAATTATAATTCATCTTCAATGAACACTGGACTCTAAACTTGAAGAGAATGAACAAGAAACAAAGGGGGCATTCCTCCTCTTTCCCAAGCTCAAGGGGGGTCAACAAGGAGAGCTCTTTTGAAGACATATTGGTGGCTGTGACCATGGAACTGTGCCGGATCCTAAAAGTAATTAATAAGGGTGTAGCAGGGAAGGCTAGCAAAGTGTGTTCAACTTTAGGGAAATTTTGTCAAATGTGGTATTTTATAATTTGGATTTGTTTACATTGCCAGGAGGCTCTCAGTGTCAGAATACTGTCACTTAAACCATGAAATGCAAATCCAGCCCAAGAGTATTTAGGTGTTTGGAGTTTTTTGTATTATCATTATTTTTATACCGAGCAGCTGAAAAAAATTGAAAAAATATATTCCCTTATCTAATCTCTCAGATGCAGTGCTACCATAACATCACGAAAAGTAACAGTTGACAAAGCAAAGACAATGGATGAAGATTAAACAGTCGAATACAATGAGCAGGTAGATGTCAGTCACTCAAACACAATACCCGTGCACAAGCCATGTAATTCATCACTGAGAGCGCAGAGCATGGACTGAAGCTGTTATCTTCCGATGTAAGCATTAACACCTCTTCTATGTATGATTCAAGGAAAATTGAGAGATTGCGGATAAGGGATTAGTTTTCCTTTTAGACGTGAGGTGGATGTGAATGGAATCATTTGATAAGGTATTGTTGCCTTTGGGCTGTTTGATATCTCACCCAGCCTCTTGGTTTGTTCAAAGAAAAATCAAGCCAAGCTTTCTTTCCAACAATGAACTCTGCCTGGTGTCATTTTTTTTTTTCAAATGTTCCAAATTGTAGTTGGAATTGACTGTTGTAAAATAATAGAGCGCAAATAAGAAAGCAATTTCCTTTTCATAGAGGACTATGCAGTCGATCTTGTAAAATAAAATGTGGTAAAATACTATGCATGCAATCATACATGTGGGCATCCAATTTCACTGTATGAATTGAGTGGTGGCAACATAAGCCCTAAATGTCATGTAAATGCGACGTCATTGAAAGACAGGTTGGATAATGTCCACATTATATTGTCCATCCTATGCACAATACCACTATTTTATAACATCAGGGTTATACAAACAAGACCTTCATCAGCAAAGCTCCTGAAGCCCAGGCTAACTTAGTGTGAAGCTGTGAGGGTGTGCCAGTGACTGCACTGTGCAGGACAAACGATTAACACCTCATAGGTCTCTCATAGGTTTTGTCCTCTGGCAAAAAACCCTGGAAACTCCCACTTTAAATTTTAAATCATATCACAGGAATTAGGTTATAAATAAAAACTGTTTTATTATTATTATTAATTATTATTATTATCAGCATCACAGCATTAAATAAAATACTATACAGATGCTATTTTAGAATCTACAACAATACTACATTATAGATTATGCTAATTATGTCTGCTTTGCTGCCCTTTAAATGTCAATCAGCACATGTTACCATAAACAGACAGACAGACAGATTGAACTTTAAAAGAAAAGAAACCTTTCATTTATTGCTATTTATTTTCTATTAATATAGTACGTATCAGTGTTATCCTGGTGAGTTTGTTTGACTTTTATTATAATCAGCCAAGTGTGAGCACATATAGTAACTGAAGGGTTATTAATGTTTTTTTTTTATTATAGTGTGTGTGTGTGTGTGTGTGTGTGTGTGTGTGTGTGTGTGTGTGTGTATGTGTGTGTGTGTGTGTGTGTGTGTGTGTGTGTGTGTGTGTGTGTGTGTGTGTGTGTGTGTGTGTGTGTGCGCATGCGTGCGTTTTCATTAATTGGAGCGAATGTTTGAAAACTAAACCGTATTCATTGACTCAGCTATTTTCTGCTCTTGAAAACTATATGCCCATTTTTGATGAGCTTGTAGGAAAGAAACACATACTGGAATTATGTTCTTTATAGTCAAAGAAGCCAAATTTGAGACTTTGAGATTTTTAGGGCCATTTTGACTAAATTTAAGATCCCCATTCACTGATATGGATATAATGTATGAAAACACATTTATACGTATGTTCTATTTTCTTAGAAATATAATATAAAGAAAATATAGTTATAGCACAGTGTTTATTGTCTGTGGTAAGGCCTCTGCATGGCGGATTTTTAAAGCCTTCATTTTTATGCTTACTATATGTAAGTTGATTTCTTGTTCTTTCTCCTGCCTTATCTTGATGTTTCTTTTGACAACTCACTTCTGCCCATGTTCAGTTGAAATAATAATGTGTTCTCTGCGATGACAGCTTTGTCAGTCCGAGTGTAACATGACAACATTCATTTTTTGGGTGAGAGGCAGGCTGTCAACATCAAGTAGGCACTGCGAAGGAAGGACGAGAGTGAGCTATGTTTGAACAAAGAGGACCACCTCGCCGTTGAATGACAATAATAATTGTATAGAGCATCCCATAAGGGTTTTACTTAGAATCCATGCTCACATGAGAATGTCCTTACTGTGACACTGTCTGCTGACTAGTTACTTTGTTAGTTTCATTAAAAGTTGGTATGTTTGTGACATCCGCGCACCTGAAACAATCGTTGATTTCCATGTTATATGCAGAACTGCGGCATTATAATTCCATCTATTTTCTGTGGGCTCTTTGATTGTGTTAATTACAGGTAATTGAGTGCCTTGCTGAGTCGATCTATAATTACCACTTTATTTGTTTGAAACCAGATTCAAAGAACTTTGTGAAGTTACTGGATCTTGCTGGGAGGGTTGGCTCTCTCAGCAGGTTGTGGAAAAGGCTTTTACAAAGTTTCAACGGTAGACTTGCTCCATGTAATTACAAATGGCTAACTTATTGTTTTACTGGCAGCAATGCTCTGATTGCAGGATTTGTGCATTAAACATGCCAACTTATAAAATATTAAGGTGCTCTGCAGATGGCAGACTGTCTGCTCAGAGAAAATGTTATTTTTCCTCAATAGTGGCATATGCTTTAGAACGACCCCATGGCTAATTTTCTTCTGTTTGCACGCCAAAGAACAATATTTGTTATTGTTTGTGAATATGTAGCTAATGTCAGCTGTGAAAATGACTGATTTTAGATGCTTCTAACCAAGCTGCAGCCTCCTGTGAGATATGTTTGGGGGTAGACAGCTGGGTACATTAGCAGAATGCACCCCTGAGTGACATCCAAGACAGAGTACCTTGGCCTATTTCACTCTGTCACTCAGCTAACATGTCCCCTTGGTAGAGGAGTGTACGCCGCAATCCATCCAGTGTCCCACGTTCAGATTTGCACATTGCTGTACTCTAAAGACACGTGTTTATTCAAAGATTGTGGCTGTCACTGCTTTGGGTTGCAGTGACAATTTGCTGTAGCAAATAGAGGTGTGATGAAAACCAATTTGAATCAGGAAACCAGTTTCTATTTTAAAAATGCGAGCACATCGAGCTGATTTGGTCAACTTAAAATGTCACGTCCTTGGACCATACCCAAGAGTATATTCAGACCTGCACTGTTTGGTTCGCATTAAACGGACCAGGCACCATTTCCCACGCTGGTCTGGACCTTTTATGCAGGTGTGAATGTACACAAACGAAACCTGATGTGGATCAAATAACCGGACTGAGATCCACTTTTTGAGATGGTCTTGGTACACTTCCAAATAGACTCAGTGGGGTTTGCTATTGGTCTGAATACAAACTACTGCTGATCTGCACCAAATACAGAATACGAGTGGCTATTTGGGCCTAACAATCCACCATAGCCTAGCATCATGGGAAATATTACGTTGTAGTGAACATTGTAGTGTAATTTCTGCCCAATGGGTGCACTGATTGTCACATGCGTTGGTGTTTTACAGAATTTAGTTCACATGCAAAATGTACATTGTCCTCGAATGTTTATCCACCTATGTCATGTTGGTTAGTGATCACCAGCTTGTCAGTCTGGATCTGGAAGTTCCACAGGATCTTGGCCTGGCTATTTTCAACCACTTTTGGAGGTGTCTGCCATCTTGATTCTAGGACCTCCAGTCCATATCTGTTACAGATATTCCGGTACACTATTCCAGCTGACTGATTATGCCCCTCCATGTATGCACCGTCTCTGGAGCTTCTTTGCACAGCCTATACATGAGATCCTGTCTGATGTGGTAGAACCCAGCCTCGACTAATCTGTTGTTTAAGGCCTGTTCTTGTGCTGCCATGATTAGCCTCGCTCACGCTCGCTCTCTGTCTCTCTATCGTATCGTATCGTATCGTATCGTATCGTATCGTATCGTATCGTATCGTATCGTATCGTGGTATCATATGTTTATTCATATTTTAATATGACAACAACAAACCCCATGCCTCTCAAACTGAGTCGTACAATATCGGATCATAATCCCATTGAATCAAACGGAATAAAATCCTTGAATCGTATTATACCCAATATAACCAAATATGTACAAATATGTCGTCTAGTGTGTTGGTGGAGTGTTGGTGGAGTGCCCAGTGCATGTCACTTCTCACTGTCAACCCTCACCGCTGGCTAGCAGTATGCGAACGGGAGAGCCGAGTGCGTAAGTCTCTCCCTGCCAGTACATAGCCTCTCTAACAGCAAGCCCTATGTAGTGCCTCCACGCGGCGACACATGGTAACTGGGTACAACACGGACCCAGGCTAAACTACAAGGGACTCGGAGGAGGTTTGGCCCCTAGACGTGCACGCAGGCCCAGCGGTGTGTGGACACGCCCTGGTGCCCACGCCCTGATGCCCACGCCCTGGTGCCCACGAACCAGCCCCCAACTATGGGTTAAATAGTACCACTGCCCAGTGGGCTCCTCGGGAGAGGAATGGGCTAAGGGAGTCAACCCCTACAGAAAATCAATTTCCCCTTGGGTTTGTGTCAGGAAGGGCATCTGACTGTAAAAAGTTTTGCTCTAAAAATCTTCTCAGTATAGGCACTCTCAACCACGAGATGGCTATGGACCGTCCCCGGTGGAAGAAAGCCATATCGAGAATCCAGTCCAACCCAGCGGCGCCTGGAAAGCGGACTTTAAACCGATGATGATGATGATGATGTACCAAATCATCTTTTATGGGACAGTTGCACACACCAAATAGCATGCAAAATGCCCAATACAATTCCAAAGCAGCCTTTTATAAAATTGTACAAACATTGTTGCCTACATGAAACCTTTTCCCAAATCAGCCTTGTCCGAGTTGTGTTTAAGCAACTTTGAAGGCACAAAAAGAACAGTCTTAGGCACAGCCTCTCATTCTGGATGAATGATCTACACTCCCAACTGCCCGGCTCCCCTCCATCAAACACGGCCAACGCTCATAATAAATGATAGTGCGGTACAATGCCCTATTTTCACGGCAGAGTCATCCTTCATGCCAGGCCAGACAGAAGCCCCCAGAGTTTCATCATTTTAAACTATTGCTCACACCCAAGAAGAAAAAAAGAACCCTTCATCTGTCCAGTAATGACAGTGGGATGCCTTGAAGACCTGCCTAAGTGTATTTACAAAACCCACTCTGCCTGAAGCGCTGAAGACATATGATCTGATATGATATAAATCTCACTTAATGGCTTTGATGCAACCCACGACTGTGTTGTTTATTTTTGCTCATGGGCAACATCCTAATAAATAGGGTCAACACTCAATTCCATGTCTCGAGTGCATAATTAACCCTGGATTACATTAGGTGTCACGTTAAAGCAGACTCTGCGTGCTTAACGTCAGCATACAGGTTAATCGGGTCACCTTCTATCATGTGCCGCAGCAGCAGCGGCCCAGAGGTCTTGACATAATTGTACACTAGAGAATGTCTGCACAGATTGGCCGTACTGCCACTATAGTTATACATTTCCTTCTTGGGATCTAAACATGGGATTTGACCAGAAAAAGAATCAAATATAGAAGTTAATTTCCCTTGTTCTCTTCAATACATCGGCAAAGTCAGGTGTGGAAAACTAGCAGAAAACGTGTTGCAGTTCTTTCAAGGTTAGCATGGATAAGTAAAATTATGGCTGCAGCCATTTATTGTTTAAGGTCATTAAGCTCTACGTATTCCCCCTCCCACTCAAACACTGTTATTACCCTGCATGTTTATGTGACTGAACGGATAGATGTTTACATGATAAGCATACTTAAATGGATGTTTGTAGTGTGTGTGTGTGTGTGTGTGTGTGTGTGTGTGTGTGTGTGTGTGTGTGTGTGTGTGTGTGTGTGTGTGTGTGTGTGTGTGTGTGCGTGTGTAAATAGAAATGTGTAGTAAATGAAAGGGGAACAATGTTTTTCCACTATGTGTGTACTTGAATGGACTGACAAATATCGGCATTATGTGCAAACATGGATGTGATGACAGGTGGTTGGATTATATATGTCCATGAAAGGACTGGGAAAATGACAAAAATATTGGGGGGGGGGGATAAACTGACAGATGTTTACATCCCTGTGTATATGTCAATGAACAGACTCTTGTTGAAATCAAATGTTTATTTGAATGAATAGATTGTGTACATGCATAATTGGACTGACAGTTACAGTGTCTGTGCTTTTTTTGTCGTGTGATGTTCATTGTGCATTGTGTTAAACTGTTTTCGGCATTTTTTGACATTCTTTGGCGGACAGTATTGGCGCTTATTGTTATCACATCACGGGGTGCAACACCATTTCTGTTGAGCAGAGAATGGCACTGCTAATGGACTTTCACCTCAGGTCTGATGTTGTGACTGCGTGCTGCAGCCGCGAGGAGCCAAATACATCTCAGAGGAGATATGGAGAGGGATGAGAGACCGTGTCTAAAATATCGGAAATTGGAGAGAGATGACTAAATGGGACAGGAGAAGGTACCAATTATTTTTGTATGTGTTGCTCGCCAACAGATGAGCTTTTAGAAAACTACAGTTGCTTCTTGTATTATTATTCTACAAAATGTCTTATGAATAGCACTTTGTTGCATCTGAGGTTGGAGACAAGTCCAAACTACCAAATAAGACCTGAACAAGATACATGGGGAGCCAATCATAGAGCAAAAAGATTGACACATGACATTATATTTGACAGACAAGCTATTTTCATTGCCATATTTGCAGTTGTTCATTTCATTAGCTACAAAGTCACAGAGACTGAGAAGTTCTACTCCTGCACTTGCGAGAGTTGGTTACAGTTGTACAATATCATAAAACAGCTACGCAGCAACACCGCTCACTACCTCTAGAGAAAGTCAAATATTTAATGGTTGACCAGAGAGGAGAGTGACAGAGGCCTAATGCATTTCATGGTCCTTTTGGCCCGCATGACTACATCCATTCACAACATCACCACGGGCTTTGTTTTTTTCCCTTTTATCAGAATGATATTTCGCACAATGTGTGTGACATTTATTCCCAGACAAACCCCCCAATCCTCGATTACCCCCCACACACACACACGCACATACACACACATGCTTGCACACAGAGTATAATAGAATAGAAATCATGCTGATATAATTTCACACTGAATAATGCAAAAACATGAATAATCACACCAACTCGCATTTGACATGCAAGGTAGCAGCAACATTTACGATCACTGACTGAAGTTTAACTTTCTCGCAGTCAAGTCCCTGCTTCCATGCTTCAAAACTGTTACTCTAGGTGATAGATATTATTTACATGGTAAAGGAAGTGCTGGGAATGCTGTGAGCAAGGCACCTGGGCGCTGGCAGGCAAAGACAGAGTGTCTTGAGATAGAACTATAACAGCACAATCTATCTGGGTTATTAGAGTCTCCCCTCTGGATCCTTTTCAACATAAGACCGGCCATTATATAGGCCAAAGAGAAACAATGCAAGGAGAAAAAAAAGGTTTGCCTCTCGGCTGATGAATTTACTTTGCATCTTTGCCTTTAATCTGAAAGGATAATGAGAGAAGGTGCAAGGTTGAGTGGCAATGCAAGAAAGTGACAAGTGAATACATCAGCGTGCTTTGCGTTGATGGACGACCATGGCAAACACATTGGAAGTCATTATCGCACAGCGCTCACTTTGATAAAACAAGCAACACCTAAATTGGGTTCGCTTAGACTTTAGGGAGGGTTGTGAATGCAAAAGGCAAGAACGATGTTGGATAGCCACAACAGGACAAATGAACAATGTGAGATGTGATTGCATGTTCCAACAGACTGTGATGTCAGTATTGCGAAAACTCAAGCTGCACATGCCATGTGGTGAAAATATGCCTCTACTTCCATGTTGAACAGAAACTATTTCACAAAGATGGTGGACTTCCATGCTGTTTTCATTTTGTTTTTAATTTTGATAGGAACAATTTTAAGTAATTTGCTACCAGCTATCGCCATCATAAAAGTGTGATTAGCTGATTCATTCATCCATCCATTCATTCATTCATTCATTCATTCATTCATTCATTCAATTATTTCCTGTCCAGCAATTGTCATTGTACATTGCCGCATTCAATATGGCCGCTACATCAATAATATTAGACTGGTTTCACTTGTTTTGAAATGAGAACAAATTCCAACAGCCAGATGGAGAGGATTGTTTAAAACTTTGAAAGTTCTGTAGTATATGTATGATCATCTTGCGATGTTTAAAGTCTATAGGTGGATGGATTAAAGCCAGATTTGCGATAGAGAAGAAGACGCTCGTGCAGAACCGAAAACGATACACACTAATCCTGGGTGAGTGCAGAATAATAGCGTAGAACTAAACTCCACTGATTATATGCATGTTCCCATCCGAGCCAGCTTTGCCTGCAGCCTTTTCCTCTCTCCCGAGCTCCTTGTTTACTTTTGATTGTTGACTCAGTGGTTTAAAATCTCATTAATACCCTGGTCTTCATCCTTCTACCCAGCACTCTCAGGTTTGCACACCTCCTTTCAATACCGTTGTTTCAGTGGTTCATAAATAAATAAATAAATAAAAAAGCAATTATAATCAACAAGCAGGTGTACAGCAAGCTCAGTGTAGTACTGGCAGTTTAACACAAATGCAAATAGTCACACAAAAACAAGTCTTACACACATACTACATGTATTCTCACGACAGTCAGACCGGTGATGCAAAAATGGTCATGAAGAAGGCCTTTAATTAACACCAGAAAATAAGGTCAACTTTGGAAGGACAAACATATTTTAATAAGTGTGGATGTGTGTTGCTTAAGGGTCCTCTCATACATCAGGCTGCCATGTGAAGACCACAGCTCAATTTCAGAAGGTGGCTATTTCTATGCAGATTAAAAGCTCATTCATCAATTTAGCTGCACTCTGCTCTTGATTACACTTTGGTTTTTTCTACATGAGTAATGCTTGAATATTTTTTAGTTTGGAAGCATCTTCTTATGAACAAGTTAGATGTATGAACCTGAATACTTCATGATCGGTAAATATTTCTGAAATGTTGCTGAAGCGTCTGTTGGTTATTTGTTGGACAAATGGTCATGTTCATCATTAAGATGCACATTTTATATTTCACAATTAAAGGTAATAATTGTATTTGTCTATCATATTTACAATTTCCTGTCAAAATACATCTTATTTAGTTCCAAACATGAATTATTTGGCCAAAATGTGTATTATTAAGTCGGTAGGGCAGCGCAAAACACATCAAAACAAGAGTCAATTTTAATTGAGTGAAAAAGAACAAAGTTTAGTTGAAAGTAGGCTTATTGAAATAGTTGTTATTGGCGGAAAACTTTAGGCTGTTTGGATAGATTAGCGCTCAGGTCAATCTCTTGGTTTGGTTCATATGTACTGTATACGTATGTCTGAAATAGTTTTTCCTTTCCTAAATGGACAGAACGTGAACCCAAAACACTTCCGGCGTCTTCAGGACATGTTAAATACTATGTGCACACCTGTTGGCGCTTCTGTCCAGAATGTTTTTCAGCAGACGACCATGTCACTGCTCATTAGGTGTCATGTGCATTTTTTCTTCCTGAGCAGTGTTTTTTTTCTTCCCAGACATGTTTGACAGCTTCAGTATATTCCAAACAGAAATTTCAATCCATGTTATCATGTGCATGAAGTGACAAATGTAAATGATTAGGTTGAT
Source organism: Syngnathus acus (assembly GCF_901709675.1). NCBI lineage: Eukaryota > Metazoa > Chordata > Actinopteri > Syngnathiformes > Syngnathidae > Syngnathus > Syngnathus acus. The sequence goes on along the minus strand of NC_051095.1, from coordinate 12,010,147 downwards.
GTCACAACACAGCATCGATTTAATAACAGTATCAGCCAAACATGAATATTTTCAGCAGTTACGAAGTATGCACTGTGCCGGCCTCATTAACCCTACTGGCAAGCAGTTACTGCCCGATACTTGGGCAGCCCTGCATAACACCCTTAGGGGCAGAATTACACACCACAACTCATTGCTACAAAATAATGAAACATATGCACTCATTAGCTGTACCTCAATTTCAAAGGGGAGTTTGTTCTATCCCAGGAGTGAACACAGAAGGTCTGCAGGTTCGCAATCATGTCATCCACAGTTTAAAGAACAGTCGTTTGTTCATTTAGTTATCAGTACTTGAAGAGCGGGCATTTCACTCACTATGGGACTTAAAGAGCAATTGCTTTGATTATTGGAAGTGTATTTGTGTATTACTGTCTTTTGTCTGTGTCTTTCCTGAATGTGTCCACACATATTGCCTAAATTTAAATCTACCCGTATCTCCCCATTGCTGTGATTCACCGAGGTCAATGCACCCTGACTGACCTTGATCATGGTCATCTGCCGCTGTGTACGTGCTGGATGGACAGATAGAGAGAAGAGTGGAGTCATTTGTCAGGTGATGACAAAGACGGTCACACAGGACCTCCACAATGTCGGTGTGTCAGAAGAGCTGACAGAAACAAATGCAAATATGCTCAGAAACAGCACCGAGGCGGCGTTATCTCTTTTGCATGACACAATTCATGCACACGAAGGTCAGAAAAATAATTATTTTGCGCAATATTGATTTTTTTGTAGGAGTAGACACGTTTCATTGGAATGTTCATTTTAAACTATTATTTTCAGTTCATTAATAACTTCATATATCGTCACCATCCAGCAAAATCCTCTTATCTCCAAATATGGCCAAATTCATTTTTTCTTACAAATTGATACTAATGGTCCATCTCCACCTTGTCTCCAATCTCCACACAAATTGTAGCCAATTTAAAGTGGTGAAAATAGTAACTCAAAAACAATGAATATTGGCAAACACTGCCGATCTTGAACGCAACTCTTGTTTGGAACACGTCCTCATTTTGTGACGTGATATTGTGTTAGGCACAAGCTTGTGGGAGAGAGCGGTTTCTTCACATGTCAGGAAACAACCTAATACAAAGAATATGAGCCTTGAGTCTTAACAGGCCACAAATTCTACTGGAAGTAGCAGTACATTAAACAAGGTTCTGAGCTTTGTATCTATTGATCAGTAATTGGAGTGACACAAATATAAAATGATGTCTTTGTCTGACTTTTGAGTTTTGTCGCATTCCTTCTCACTGGCTGTATCGTGAATTAGTTTTAATGAACAAAGGCTTGCGTGTTTACCTTGAGCAGATATGAAAAATGAGAGTTGAAGATTGGCTTTATAATAAACTGACTTTATTAAATATAATTTAAATACAGGCACAGTATATGCAAGCAAAATAAATAATACAGCTATATATTGATTTGATAGCAGGTCTCTTGTGATAAACCAATGAAAATGCCTTGGGCATTTCTCCATGTTAGAGTCAATTTATAGCTGTTTGATGCAGCAGAGAATAGATAAGTTGGCTTTATAATGTTTGATGCAGCAGAGAATAGATAAGTTTGCTTTATAATGTTTTCCAAGATATAGTTGCTGTGCACAGGTAAAGATTTAATTTGGTCCAAAGTATGGGTTTTGAACATAATCTCACAAATCGGTTTGCTAAAACCAATTGACACTATCGTGACCAGTCTAAAAGAAAAAGAAACAGAGATAAAATGCAATCGTCAGCTTTCTTATAGCAGAATAGAGGGGGATACTAGTCATTGATTAGATTAAGTTGATCGTGGGCATTATCAGATTGTGATGTGCCCTATGTTTAAATTATGTATGCAGTGTGATTTCGAGTTTATGTCAGGTGTACACTATCCTCCAAAACAGATTTTCAATTCAAAAATTGCAGTCATAAAAGTCATATCACGTACGAATGGTAAAACTTGACATCTGCAGTCACTCACTGAAGAGGACAGCAAACACAACAACACAGAAATGCTATTTAATCTTTAACAAATGTGACAACCGCTAAAACAACCCAAATAAAAAGCTGTAACTGTCAAGGCATTTTTGGGGATTGCTGATCATAAGATACCAAGACAGAAATTGTGTTGAACCCCTTGAGATCTTACTGTGCTTTGGGCCTTAGGTATGTAACTTGCGAGGTAATAATCAATGATGAATTGCAATCAAAGAGTCTCTTGTGGTGTTTGTTTCATTGTACCACAAAACATTCAAAGAAGAACAAAACTACACTTTCTTTCACTTAGTTGGAATGTCTTTGGCATTAGACAAAAACTGCTCATCAAACAAGTGTTTTGTACTTAACCTTGAATTTCCTACCTTTTTCAAATCATTCACAAAGACTCTTTTCTAAATAGATATAGGAAATAAACTCTTGTGGAGCAAACTTTTTGGTGTGTCAAATTAATCCCAAATCCCCCAAAATAAGTAACATTTTCATAGTGGTAAGAATTTTTAAAAGAGCTGCTCTTGAATCTCTGCTGAAGGGAACTGGAGATCCACTTTGTCCGTGAAGAGAGAGAAACCCTAACCCAAGTTTGAAAGCACAATGTGAAACCCTAACCATAGTTTGAAAACCTATTTTGAACCCTTAACCGTGGTTTTCAAAACCTATTTTGTCACCCTAATCCTAGTTTGAAGCCCTAATTTGAAACACTAATCCTATTTTTAAAACCTGATTTGAAATCCAAACCCCTTATTTAAAAGCCTACTGTGAAACCCTAACCATATTTTGAAACCCTACTGTGAAACCCTAAACCTATTTTGAAACCCTACTTTGAAACATCATCCCTAGTTAGTTAGTTTCTAGAAACACTAATTGAGGTTGAAGCCATACTTTGAAACCCTAAACCTAGTTTGAAACCTTAACCCTACTTTTAAACCCTACTACAAAACCCAAACCTTGATTAAAAACTCTACTTTCAAACCCTAATCATAATTTGAAAAGCTGACTTTAGTTTGAAACCCTTCTAAGGCCTTTAACCAATAGCTCTAACTCTAACCCCTAAACCCTAACCCCAACACCTTCTCACCCTAACCCCGAAACCTAACTGCTACTCCTAACCATAGTTTGAAACCCTAACTTTAAAACCCCAACCCTAGTTTGAAACCTTAACCCTAGTTTTAAACCCTACTTTGTAACCCAAGCCTTACTTTAAAACCTTACATTGAAACCCTAAACCTAGTTTGAAAAGATGACTTCAGTTTGAAGCTCTCTACAACAACCCTTAACCAATAACCCTAACCACCAACCGTAACTCCTAACCCCTGTGCTAGGTAACAAGCAAATCCTTTATTGAAATCCGGATCAAAAATATATTTGGGGACACGCAGTATCTCTGAGTGAAATTTGCAGTTGAATAATGAGCTTTGTTTTGGATCAAAATAAAAGATTTGCAAACCAATGATTTTATTTTGGAAAACAATGCTCAACATTTTAGCTTATTTTCTAGTCAGGTCTTTTTCCATTGTCCTCACTGAACAATGTCCTATTGTATTCGGGGGGAAAACATCAGAACTCGGAAAACAAAACCAGTCTCTCATATGAATGATCTTGAAACACAACAACCCCAGACCAAAACTTTGAACTTTCGACAGTAAACATGATGTAGCAGACAACCAGCCGCTTGGAAACAAGAGTGGATCGTATTCTTGCTTTGGCCATCTTTGCCTTTCAGTCCTTCCTTTTTACACGCATCCTTGCACACAAGTCCATGATGTGAAACAGGTGAATTGTGAATTGTTTTTGGGCTTCGGGCATCTTGGATGCGTGACCCTGAAAAAAAACAAAGGAGCCAGTGTACCCAACACGTCTGGCATCTCAAGGTCAGGGGCGTTGCCCTCTGGCAGCGAGATGCTGTGAGGAATGGCGACGTCCAAAAAGCCTTTCTCACCTCCTTGGATCCGTCAATTTGCGAGTGAGAATTAATCTCTCTCTGGTTAAATATAAAGATTGTAAATCACAGCATGATCCTGCACCATTAGGGGGCCTTCATCTGTCATTTGCAGACCTTGGCTAATGGCCCTTTGTAAGTAGTGCATGGGCTGAGGCAGCACACCAGCCACCTACTGGCCTTGCTCATCTGTTTAGCACGGAGCTGTCCTGCTTCCAATTCACAAAGTTCAAATCAACATGCAGGCTTACAACCATTATGAGGACACCAAATTTATACACATAGTGAGACAAAGATTATGTGTACAGGTGTGTCAGTCAAACAACACAGAACTCAGCCTGTTTTTGTCTTTATCTTGCCCCTTCCCAACCAAGGTTTATATAGTCAAAATGTGTGTCTTCTGAGATTATTTTATTAGATTATTCTTCTTTGTTAAGAATACATCTTTCCCAATAGGCTCCAAACCACACAGGGGCCAATAATCGCATGTTCAAATCTCTAAATTGTAATCTAGAACCTAATGTAGCCAATCAAAGAAGCCCCCAATAGATGAATATTAAAGCAGCCTCTGAACTGCAAAGAAATGTGCTGCACTCAGCCAGAAAGTCAGTGTTGTTTGTTTGTCTTGTGTAACCCTGTTTATATGCCCTCAACCTGATTCCTGAATGTGTGGACACTTTTGTCAAACTTTATCCTTTGTCATCAGTCTGAGCTGCTGAAGGGAGGTCAAATGGAGACAAAGCCTAAACAAGCAAGCATCAACTTGCATCAAAAGTTGAAGCCGCCACCAAGACCAATCAATGATGAGAAATAGTGCTAGATTCACTTTGCTATCTTTTTGGCTAGTGGTAGAGCAGAAACATAAAAAGCAAATTCCAAATATGCAGAAGGCAGAAGAGCCTTGAAAGTAAGTTATGTACTCCCGAGCTGCCTCATTCCTGGCAGTAGTGGAAATGCAAAATAAATTTGTATCAAAACATGAAGACATACATTGGATATATTTGAATGGCTGTTCATAGTGCGCTCTGATGGAGCAGAGTATGTTTACAAATTTCCAACTGTGTCCATATTCATATGTATTTATCACAATCTTCTTAGTAAACACATCCTAGTAAACACATACTGTGGAAGGCATTGCACAGCATTACATTACATTCCCACCATGTATTGGACTCAATATTAGGTCCGTTCATTCATCATCCGAACCGCTTCTCCTCACTATGGTTGCGGGTGTGCTGGAGCCCATACCAGGAGTCTCTGGGAAGGCGGCAGCGGACACCCTGAACTGGTCACCAGCCAATCGCAGGGCACACAAAGACGAAGACAAAGACAACCGCACACGCACTCACACCTACGGAAAGTTTGGAGTGCTCAATCAGCCTACCGTGCATGTTTTTGGGATGTGGGAGGAACATGGAGTACGTGGAGAAAACGGCACAGGGAGAACACGCAAACAAGAAGGCTGGAGCTGGAATCGAACTGTAAAGCAGACGTGCTAACCTGTGTTCCACTCAGTATTACTTAATCTATATCTATCGATATAAGATGACATGACAATAAAAAAAACTCTTGACTCTTGACTTCAGAATAGGATTCCACACTGTTGAATTTGTTGAAAGATTTTTTTTCAAGGTCAAAGCTCTGCTCTGTATGCTTTACTGTGAAAGAGAGGAACAACATCTTGTGTGAATGAAGAAGGACGTTACTAACTGAACCATTAATGTTTACTTTTAAATAAGATTGGAAGAAAATTTTTTTTCCAGAGCATATTTATGTACAAGACTGCCACAACAGATACAATCCAAAGCCAATGAACAAACTTTTATGTTTGTATTTTGTGTGTTTGAAGACCTTGGGTGGAGGGGGGGATGGTGCAGGTAAGTGTCCTAAATGCTACATAAACATGCCTTAAGTTGTAATCGGGTAATTATATAGCATTTGTTTCACTTATTACAGGGATCTGGATAGAAAGGGGCTGTGAAAGGAGGGGGCTGTTTACTATTGCTCTTTACTATTGTACAGCTCGAATACGACTGCAGCTTCTCAGTGAAATGTCTTTTGTTCTACGAGTAAGGCAAGACAAGTCTTTTGTCCATATCACCCATACTGACCACTGTCGCTTACGTGAAGTGCATGCGCTTAACATGACAATGGTTACGTCTGGCATTTCTGACAGTGGATCACATTGAAATATTGCAGCAAGTAATGGGACACGAAGGGGCAGCCACAATGAGTTACTGAATGAGAAGCTGCAGGCGACAGGCTGCCACTTCAACTTCTCACCCAGGCTACCCACTCCTTTTACTCTTCATTTGAGCACACTTTGTGGTGAATAACCTTTGATTGTGATTCCTAATTTAATTATGTCCGACGATTACTGGTCTAAAAAGACTTGACAATGGTATGAAACCACGCTGAAGTGGACACATTAAACCAATCAACGCTGATACTTTGGCGACACAGCATTTCCAATCAGCCAAGTGACCTATAACTCTCCACAGCTAACACTGGGGTTTCACATTCAAGGAGGATTCCCTGCTGAATAAGCAACCAATTCCCCAAATTGTTCTAGAGTTAAAGAACGCTGTCCACCACCTGAGTGGTTTGCGGTATTTATTTAGTGTGTTCTACTGTGATGGATTAAATTCAAACAGTAGTGTATGTTTTTATTATCAGTGCACCATATGCATATGTGCATAAAGAAGATTTCCAAATGGTTCAAACCATCTAATTAACAATTACAGGGAAACATTGAATGGTGAACGCTCTAGACTAGCGGTACCCCACCAGCGGTACCGGACCACAGTGGGCTGCAAAAGTCAACAACAAAAAACTACGTGCACTTCCTGTTTATTAGCTAAGGCTGAGAATACTTCTTTTTGAAAAGTTACAGTATTCACTCAGTCAATGACAAACTTTTGATACATGCCAACTGGTCCAGGTTTCGTGATGCAAATATTAAATCCACAAGGTAGCTAAATGAATAAAATTAACAGACGTATTTGTAAAGTTTCTTTGCAATGGTGAGGATTCAAGACAAGAGACTATAGCCAAGAAGAAAAGGTGCATTTTACAGACGTTAACAAGCGAGTGTAGATTCCCATGGACGACGCCCAATACATCATACATGTGGCTAACTGTGTTGCAAAGATGAAAACGTCATTCAATACTGGTGAGAAAAAAAAGAGGGGAAAAAAATTTTGGATTCATGTTTTTTGTAACGTTGCACTACCACAAGCACATTTTCTATGATTGCAACACAACAAATCCATATCAAATGTGAATCCCTTTTCTACAGCCCTAAATTGGCTGGTACACAGTACACAGATAAGTGTTAAGCAACTCAGAATATTCCCAGCCAGTCCTCATCCTATTTAGTATAAAGACAGCCCGAGTAGGCAGTAAGTCTGATTTGGACTCAAAGACCTTGCAGCATTATTAACATGATAAGTGTTGGGACAAATGTGACTTTAGGCAACCGCCAGTAAAGTTGGCAGCCGGAAACCCAGCAGTGAGTGGCAGGGATCAACCTGACAACAGAGGTAAGTAGCAAAGCCACCACCTTCCCAAATCCACTTATTTCTTATGTGCATGAAAGCAGTTGACATGGCATGGGAGAGAAAAAAAAATCTAATCACAAAGCATAATCTTGTTATGCTACGAGGTGACAAATGTAAATCCTTACGAATGTAAAAAGTGGCCCTGCAAACACAGAAAATCATCACTCTCTCCTCCAATTTCCTGACACAGCGGCGAACTCAAGGTGCCGCGTGGATAGAGATGATACATCGCCACATCTTTTAGTTGTGAGAGGCACAGAAGTATTATCACATTACCACTTGATTTCCATTTTCGGTGAATAATCTTATTTCTGTTAAATTTCCAGCCACATACGTCATTTCTTGGGAAAACTGCATAAAACAAGAGAGGCTGCCTCTGACTAAATTAGGATTTAATGGTGAGTTGGAGCAGAGGGCTCATCTGAAATATGTCCCCTACAATTACTCCTTGTAGAACTCTGCTGTAACATAAAAGCTGACAAACAGCTCTTTTCTGTTCCTTTTCATCAATAGCACAAATATCCTCAGATATTTTGTCATTGGCGGCAGCACTTATGAAACTACATTGTGTTGTAAATCATGAGGTATTATGTTGAGCAACAAAAAGCTCGATTTGAATTCTGGCAAAACAGGTCACGGGTGGGAGATTCGAGCACCTTTCCCAGAGACGTGGCTTTCACACAGATCAAAACGTAATGGCTTCATAATTAAACGTGACGCTTCGCCTCCTGCTTGCTAAGCTTCCAGGGGTGGCGGTGGAACAAAATAGAAGGTTGACATTTTCCAGATTACTTTTGATTGATCTGGAGCATCCTACTGCGACAAACTGATGGAAAAGGCTAACTAGCCTCATCTTTTGAACCTGTGGACATCAAAAGGCTTTACACTTCAGGAGTGACAGAGAAAAAGGTAATTAAATGATATACTGTACCTAAACTAATATCTACAAAAAAGAAGAAATTTAATTTCTTTCAAATTTCATTATTTTCACTCTAAAAGCAGTTTGCGTCATAAATGACCATTGAACCAAAATATTTTGGGTTAAAAAACAACCCTAAGAACAAAATATGGTTTTTGGATTACTTTTGTACAAAGCTTGTACAAATTAACCCAAAACTGGTTGTTTTGTGGATTACTCATCTGATCCAACTTTTGGGTTAAGCGTACAACCCAAAAGGTTGGGTCAACACTTCATTTTCATTCAAAGCTTCATTATGTACTGCTATTCTCAACTGCACACTTGTCTCTCAACACATTAAAAACATAAGATGGTCATTAAAATGGTAATGCATCTAAATCTTTTGGGTTAAATGAATCACCCCAAAAGTTGGGTCAGTCCTTTTGTGACCCAATTGTTAAACAACCGTTTTTATGGCGTTGAAAGAAACTTGTAGATAAATGCACTTCCTTTAAATGAAGACAATATAAAGTACTAACAAGAAGCAGCTAATGACTTCAACAAAACTTTTTTGGCAATAAAATCTACTCTATCCTGGACCACCAATATTTAATATGTCCATAGAGGATCCTGACGACAACCTTTTGTGTACATGTGTTGTTATAATTATTTAAATCCACTTTTGTCCTTCTTTCGCTAAACTCTTCAGACAGCCCATTTGACCTCGTGGCTCACTTTGTGCTCTGATATGTTTTGTCAGCTGTGAGGCCCCATAAAGACATGTGCACGTCTTTCCAAATCACGTCAAATGAATTCAATTATGTAACACAGGTTGATGCTAGTGAAGGTGTACGTACACACAAGTGAAAGAGAAGAAGCTGAGTGAAAGGCATAAGCTGGAATGTGTTTATTCCATCTATTTAAAAAAAAATAGGGGTTCTTAATGTCAATTTTAAAGAAGACACAATGTATTACGTTAAATAGACTTTGTAACTGCTTGGTAGTTGGGTCTGTTATTCTCGGTGTCACTTGGAAAATCTACACATATGTACGGCTCGTCACTTTAACTGACAAGTTTCATTCAGCAACTTGTTTATGAAGTGCTGCCTCCATAGGTGAAAATACACTTTGACATCAATTTGTCTCAATAACCGTGCTTGGCACTTGGTTCTCATGGAACTAAAAAGTAAATAGTGGCAGGATGAGTGACTCATTTGCATGAGACAGAACCGCCCCTTCACAACCACTGCCCACTTTGTATGTATAAATGCATATATATGTATGTATATGTGTGTGTGTGTGTATATATATATATATATATATATATATACATACACATACATACATACATATATACATATATATATATATATATATATATACATATATATATACACATATATATATACGTATGTATATATACATATGTATATATATACATATACATATATATACATATATACATATACATATATATATACATACTGTATATATACATATATATATATACATACTGTATATATACATATACATACATACATACATACATACTGTATGTATATATATATACGTATGTATATATATATATATATATATATATATGTATATTCTCTCTTCCAATTATAGAAGAGAGTGATATAATTAGATTGGTTTTATTGTTTTACATTAAACTGAAACGCCGGGAAAGAAAATCATTGGCTTCCTAAATTTGACAACAAACGATTTAGACTACCCAAAGGAAACATTTGGTGAAAAAACACCTCCCTTAACTGCATTTTAATGCATCATAACATAAAATAAAATCATATGAGGCATGTTCTGCAGTGTGTACACAAGTGCTTTTTGGAAGTGGATAGATTCCAGGAAATGCCAGCCCAAAAAAACTGTCTTGACAAGAACACAACTCGAAGTTCAAAACACTTCAATTAAGTGGCACATTCATACAAGAAAAACATATTCAAGCAATATGTTTCAGCCCGCTGGCCATCATCCATTCATAGAAGTAGTATTTGTTCGGACACAGTATCTTCCAATATCAAAGTCACATTTGAAATGTACTCGGTTTTCGTGAGGTTTCTTTTGAGTGTACCTTACGATTTAAATGTCTTTAATTACTTATACTTTTAAGTTTATAATGGCCTTTGTTACAGTAGTTATTTGAACATACTAAAACAGTATAAATAGAGCAAATACCAGACCAATGTGGATTTTATTTTTTTTAAGATGATGCAGATTCTTATATTTGTAAAATTCTCACAGTGGATTAATCAGATGATGAATTTAAAAAATACATCACGACAAAATTATATTTGAGGGTGAATTACAGGCAGAACATTTGACTCTTTTCAAATGTCTTGTTCTATGTGTTAAAAATTACAACACAGAGGGAAAAAAAATAGATATCTTGAGGCAGGGAATGTTTTAATGTTGTTAACTTTGGCCTATTTTATAAAGTGTTCCTTATGTCCAGTGGCTACCTAAGGCTAACTGTATAAGCATGAGCCTTGCTTTTAGTGTTCGAAAAACTGTGCCTGTCCAACTTTCAAAAGCAGTTTATGCTGATTAACAAACTGTTATTTACCCCCGCAGTGCATAAAAATGCTATGCAAGGGAAAGAAATCATCTTCTGAATGAGGCAGTGAATGTGGATTGCTTATTTCCAGAGACGCCTCTCTGCTCTGCTAATGTGCAATTTCTGTTTGTGTGCATTTTGTTTTTGCAGAAATTAGCTGCGATGCTTGAATGATTCCTCGTTTTAATTAAATGAAACTCAAACTGTGCAACTCTGCCAAGAGCCTATTTTCATGGGATTGTGGGCTACTGCAGGAACAAAATTGGATCTAGGTATTGATTTGTCTGGAGGTGTAAGGAGACGACTCTCCTGGCTATCCATCTGAGGTGGCTTGTGACCCCTGCAATGACAGGGTGAGAGCCTGAAGTGTAGGCAACAAGAGCTGAGCAGCAAGGAGCAAGTAATGAGCTGCACGCTGGCTGTCTTTGTACTCGGAGGAATAAAAAAAAAAGAGAGAGAGCGAGAGAAAAAGCATTTTGTTTTTTGAGCCCATTCACGCCTGTACACATTCACCAACACACACACATCCTGCTGTTTTTTTCACCGCTCTACCCTTTAGATGCCACTCTTAAGAAAATTGCTCTTATATGAAAATAGCACGCCATTGTTTTGTTCCTCCAATAAAAGATGTAACAGCTGCTTCTCAGGGAGGGAATTCTAAATGAGGCTTGGCATTGCCCTCCGCTGTCAGATCGCACAATGACCTGGACTTCTCCTGCTTCCTGCCTCTTCCGCCTTAACAGCCACTGCCTCGCTCCCTTCCCCCCTGCCCTGTCATCCTTACCTCGATGCATCCCCTCAAGGCGAGCCCCTTGTGTGGGACGTGTTGACAGGGCTTTCTCACTCAGATGCAACCGGAGGGAAGCTGATGTGTGTCTCGGGCCACGCAAGGGGCATAAAGGCGTGTGATGGCACCTTGGAATGCACATGAGTGGCTAACATGTGAGAAGGGAAGGGGTGGTGCAAGAGTAAAGAACAATTTGGAACAAGTGTTGCTGCTGGTTCAACTCGGTCGAAAATTCAGCGTGGCACAAATCTGCATGGAGGAACGTGAGACCATATGTCGGTAATTTTACATACACAAACGTCGAGGATCAGGAAATGTTATTCACTTGTGCTCTCATCACTAGCTTACGCTGTAAACAGAGTGCAGGTCAGCCTTTGGCTAGTAAACATCAGAGCAATATGCTTTTGGCTTTATACCAACTTCATTTGAAACCGCATTTAAAAATGTAATATCTCGCATATGTATTTTCAGAGGCTATTTTTCAGGAAAAAAACAACAACACTTTAGTATTCTTGATTTCTATAAAACGGGTCGTGACCAATAGGATGATCTGGGTCCCGGGATGACAATTAGTTGAGAACCACTGCTCTGACAGATGGCGCCGCCACATAGAGGCATTATTACCCCATTTAAACACCAAAATGTATTATGTCATGTCTTTATGTGAATTCCGGAAGCAATTTTTTTCTGCGCAAGATCAATGCCACTTCGTGAAGGCACACATGCCACTGATGTCGGGAACTGCCACAAGCATTCAACATAAACTACACTTGACTAAAAACGTAATGAATAAAAAAAGTTAGTTATGCAGGTCAAGCTCATCGTTGATGACCTGTCTTGTGTGGACCATTTCCGATGGGCACAGGACAGGATCCTGACATTGCACAATTCCCAAATGCGCGGCCAGCACGTGTTGAATAAATGATTCATTGCGTGTAAAAACTTGATATTGTCAGAGGAAGACGATAAATTGTCTTTGCGGTTTAGCAGCATAAGGCGAACAGAAGGATATGATTATTGGATGAGTGAACATACAGAGAGAGCGAGTGAGGGTAGAACAATAAAGTGACACACAGTCAGGGGACGTGGTGAAAAAAAAGCAGAAAGCCGGCTGTGGGAGAATATTTAGGCCACACTATTTATTTATTTACTTCCAATTTTTGCGCCTCGTTTTGGCAAGCAATAGAAAATACGGAGCACACTTCTTCCACAGAACATGGTATTATTTTCAAAAGCAACACCGCCGTGATCCTTAAGCATCCCTAATGAGCCAGCTTACAAATCCCTCCCAAAGCTTTTGTTGGTGTTTTGGGGAGATTTTAGAGCACTTTGGGCTGATGGATTGAATCGGCTTAACCTTTCCCCAGCAATCATAAGTGATTATAAGCGATTGGACAACCTGTTATTTATAATTATAGACAGGTTCCAGTGAGAAGCTAATTACACAGCGGAGGGTAAAATTACTGATGCCCCAAATGCCCCCCCCCCCCACTTCACTACTTCACAGAACACTCCTACAGCATTTTCCATTTACGCTATTAACAGAATCCACCTAGTTTATTTTCAACAACCAGGCAAAATTCCTCTACATTAATAATAGTAGCAAAAAATCAATAAAGCCTCTTCCCCTTTTGGAAGATGAATTTTATTGGAAACACTCCTCCAGCTCCTTTCCAATATCATCTTCTGCTTGTTCCAACCCAGCAGATGGATTATTGAAATTTTTCAAGAAAAGAGGCATTTTTGCGCTCCACTTTTGCTTCCTTGACAACAAATCCAAACAAGCAGTGGTCTCCTAGACAACAAGTCTAAAAGTATCGCAATGTCTGTGCATGTGCGAGTGTGTTTGAGAGGGAGAGGAGCATTGCCGTGTAGCTTCTTTCATGTTGCTGACCGTTTGCTGCTCACAGTCAGCAGTGACGAAGATGCATAAAATAATAAGACATAACATTTAGCCTGAAATGATGCCCTGTATAAATCAAATCTTATTCCCTTGAATAACATAACCCTTCGTAACCTCATAGCCACTCACAGCTAACAGGGCCAGCAATTCATCCCCTCGTGTCTTATTGACTCGTCTTCACGCCTTTATATTACTCCATCTGTTGACAGGGTCTCTGTGTTTTGTGGGCAATTTCTTCATCTCCACCTGCTTCCTCCCCTGCATCAGAGGGATTGTTAAGATGGCTGACACGCTAGGAAATGGCAATAAATGGCCTGGTTGCGAGTATTGTTTGCCCGCCAGGAGACATGGACATATCTGGCTCCTTGTGAAACGACATTTCACAAATTGGATGGTGATAATCAAATCAGACTCCAGGACCCGACGTCACTGAGGAAATTGTTTGCTTTGACTGCAGATTACTTTGTATTGATTGTATCAGTTAACAAAATAAAAGGCAGGGCTATTTATTGAGGCACCAAAACAATATCCCATTGAGGAAAGTTGAGCCAATCGGAAATTTTCCATTGCCCAATTACCATATTTCCTGCACTATTATAAGTCAAAAAAAAATTTTCACAGTTTGGCTGGTCCTGCAACATCTACTCAGGTGCACCTTGAATGTCACACATTAGTTGCCATGACTACTTATTCCAAGCCACCGGTGTGGCACATAGGCACATGCGGCTTCCACCACAACAAGGGTTTACTATTTATAGCACTAGAAGGCACAATAATCGACTCTAATCAAGGTAAGCCATGTTAAGTTAAAAAGAAAAATATTTTCGTAGTTAGAAGTGGAAGCTTTGAATACAACTGGTGACGCCACAATGCACACATACCACCTTGCTCCGAGGCAGGCTGAGTGTTGACAGCTGAAACTGTTAGCAAGGTAGCCTTACACAAAAGAATAACATGTCTGAACACAAGAAATCCCAATCTATCAAATAACTATGATACGCAGGTAATAGTTCAATTTTGAGGCACGGATACAAGCAAATGGAGAAGCAAAATTGGTTGTTGAAAAGCCATCTTGCGGAAAGCGCATATTCAAGTGGGTGATAGTCTCGAGAAATTCACTAATTATAAACAATTACATGAAAAACAATCATACATACCTTTAAACTATGTTCAATCCTTTTAAGAATTTCTCAAAGGAAAACTGCTGTAATAGAAACTGATGTAGGATCCCAACGGTATCTCTTCTAAATATTTTAAAATAGGTTGGACTTATTTTATGGTGCTTTCCAAAGTTTTATTATAAGTTTTCAGCTTGTCTCAGCTTGTGTTATGAATTATTGGTGTTAGCCAGTCTTCAACATATTACATGCATACCTAATGCACAGTGCTCCCTCCGCCCATACAGGTAGTAATTTCTGTCAGTTTTCAGCAACATCTGTTGTTTCCAAAAGAAACTTTTCCCATCCCACCTTTAAAAAAAAAACATACTCAACTTATCTGAGCCAAGCAAATTAATTCCTTCTATAATAAGCTAAATCTCCTACCTTTGATGCACGGATAGACTGTTCCTTGTAGCAAAGCTTTGACATTTCCCTGTGTCTACAAGCATGCTGCAGGGAGATTACCCCAGCAGGGGAGGTGGGGGGCGCTGCATTTGGGGGCCCGTGTGGAGTATTGAGTCGCAGCAAGAACCCCTCGCCAAGGAGCCCTTGGGTGGCCTGTGGAGAGAAGAGGTGCAATGAGTACAAATTGCAGGTGTCAATTCCAAAGGGGGAAGCTGGTCATCTGTGAAAGACAAGATGTATGGGTACATAAGGATGGGTGATCCCAGTCATCTGCTAAGATAGGATACAGCAGGGGTGACATTCCTTCTTCTGGCCTGTGACTGGACTTTCACACACTCTTCAACCCATTTCTTCCAATTTTCTTTTGCTCTCGACATTTTCTACGTTTTTTAACAAATATTCAGTGTGCACATCTGGATGCAAGGTCTTTCCGATTTGTGTGTGCTACTTGTTTTCTCCAAGTGAGAAAGTGAAGGGGGGGATATGCAGCCATCAGTCAACAGTGAGTAAAAACAAAACACCTTTCTTTTCCCGTAACAGGCGTGTTGAGGCATGGTCTCCGGCACGTCTCGTCTTCAAGGTCACATTGAGCTGACAGCTGCGGCAAAGCAAATGTTGAACACCTTTTGATGCGGCATTTACAAATTTGTTTAATGAGGAATTGATTTTTCCCTCACTCGCTCTCTTGACTTGATCTGGCGAACAAAGCGGACTGTCCCTCAGGCCTGCTAACAGCAGGCGGTTCAGCTCTGCAGGAGTAACAATCAGAGGAGTAGCTTGCTCAGCCTGCAAATGCCTGGAATGACTCACTGACAGGCCTTTTGGAACAGTGGCAAGATGGCTGTAGAGTGCACCTTTTGCAAACGCGCCGGGCTGACGGCCTTGCTGATAAACATCTTCGATGCTAATGTTATCCAGCCTGATGTTGTGGAAACAGATGGAGCCCCGCCAGCAGGCTTCAATGAATCAAGACAGAGCGGTGGAAGACAAAGTATTTGTTTGGAAGTGTGAGCGACATGAACATATCAGAGGGATTACCTACATCGGGCTTGCCGATGTTGATTGTGGCTGTCTGGATGGAGGAAGTATGAATAAAACATGTGTGAGGTCTGAGGAAACATGGCTACCAACCAAATGCAAAGTTTGGCATATCTAAGCAAAACATTTATTCAGGATGAGTGTGTTAAATTCACAATCTAGTTTGAAAGGATGAGAGTATTCTGACAGGAAGAGAGGAATACAAGTGATGCATCGCAGTATCATTGATTAGTAAAGGGATTCATCTGCCATCCACTAAAATGCACACAAGTCATCGTCATTATTTCAGTCCTGTGAGCTGATTTTAAAGGCTGACATTTAGTTTTAGAAAATGTGTTTGGCCTTGTTGCCCTTTCACCATAATTCATTCTCAGATGGACATATCTTTCCCTTTCTGAGGAGGAAGAATAATAACCAGGGAATGCTTACTCAAATTCAGAAAGCGTGTATGATTAATGTGGTAAATGGACAGTGCACAGAAGTGAAAACCAATCAGGACGTTTCTACCCTTCATTTGATCTAGGCAGAATAATTGATAATCATGCTCCATTGTAGCAATGGGCAAAATAGGCAGGGTACACCATGAACTGGTCGCCGGCCAATTGCAGGGAAAGAAACATAAGTGAAAAATAAAAAAATGACAATAAGTGAGAATACAAGTGAGGTTTGATGTTGGCAACCGTTTCACCCTGAAAAGAGGTTAAATCTACTTCAATTGTGATCCTCCTCCTCAGTTTCTTAAAGCATCTACATTTGGGAAGAGATGGATTTTACTTCCTGTGTGCAAGGGAAGATACATGTCATATCTCCTGTTGGACATATCTTGGCGACATGAGACACGTGGGGTGTGCATGTGTGCGCAGGGATCCAGGCTCATGCTGTGCAGACTAAGACGGGCATTGGTGCAACACGAAGTCCATCTGGGGTAGATGTCTTTACTGTGACATTGGGCGCTATGACAGTCTCCTGTTCTCCCGCCGACAGGAAGAATTTATGGAAATAGAGGCTGCGTGTTGAGACGGATGAAAGCTGATCATTGTCTTCCCTGTGCAGCAATCAGATGAAACCCAGCAGGGTTGAATTTAAAGCAAATGCGGCCTATAAATCTCCAGGTTTCCGTGGGCCGCTTAATGAAAACTAATAGACAGATGGTGAAAGGGGCCATCCATCGCGCTGCTTTCGCTGCCCACTACCGGGTTACTTTTCACTTGGCGGAGGCGGGGTGAAGCTTTTGTATCAGCTTTTCCTGTGCAAGGTCATGCTAAATGTAAACAAGCTTCAAACTATTCATTTCAGATGCGATTTTCAACAATGTCATCCATCCTATTGTGACTATGAATAAATACCCCTCTATGGAGTGTTCTTTTTTTTTAATGCATCCTCAACAAAGAAAATGGAAAACTAGAAGTTGGAAAATTGATTTTCATGCCAATCCATGTCTAAGTGCCTATATTTGTGCTCTTTCAACTTTTATGATAACTTTGTATTTAAGAAAGCCCGACTATGGAAAAAAACAAAACATAAGAACGAGGATGTGGGCGATTGGTGATCCCATTCTCTAGATTGGCACCATGGAGATGCTCCCAAATAGAATGTGACTTTGATTTCTCACCTCATTTCACTCTCAGCTGTCAGATAGGTTTCTGCTCAGACGACATCTCCTTCACAACGATGCGCAGGAATGTGGAACGACTCCAAAATGAGGCAGCTGCTGCCCTACATGCCAGCCCGTCTCTGTGACATCATCACCTCCACTGCTCTCCCGAGACGAAACAACACTGGAGCAACAGCAACTACAACACTTGAGCCTGAGCAATGCAAATGATGCACTGCACCGCCTCTTCCGCACTTTCAATCTTTCTTTGCTTCTTTGTGCACTCCCACGACCCATTTTTCTCTGATGTTTCAGCACCTTGGCATCTTCACCTGTGCCAACATTTCTGCGCAGGCATATTGACTTCACACACAAAAGAGGATTAACACTGCGGTACTTTCTCTGAAAAATAAAGTCACTGGCCTCAAATGTTTTTTTGTGCTCCCAGTCAATACCTCCTCCATGGGGCAGGATGTTTTCACCGTTGGCCATCGCTTTGATGATGACTTTCGTTTTGTTTCATCTTGTTTATGCCTGGGTGCGAAATGCACTTTCTTTATAAGCACCAATGTAAAATGATGACTTTACTTCTTTGGACCACATGCTCAGTGATACACTGCTTTCCATAATCTTTGGCAACTTCCCTTTTTTTTTCTAAATATTATTGGCCCACTTGTATTAAAAACAAAAACCCCAACATTTCATTCAACCTTTTATTCAGTGGGAGGGGATCCAGATGCCACGTTCAGATATAATCCTTGTACATCAAATCAGCACCTAATCTTCTCCTATAATGTTTTATAAAATGGCAAAAGGGCAATCCACAATTCCTCTCAATCACTCAGCGATTGGCGTCCATTGCTCTGCACTCTCCTCTTCAGCTCACTGAACACATTTTCAATTGCGTTGAGGTCCGGGAACTGATATGGCCATAGAGGAGCCTGATTTTGTGTCTCGCCAACCTCTTTGATTGTCAGTATGAAAATATGCTTCTGCAATAAAAATTCTAATGAACCAGGGGTGCCGAAAACTATGGAGGGTACCGTAATTTTCGGACTATAAGTCGCGGTTTTTTTCATAGTTTGGGTGGGGGGGCGACTTATACTCAGGAGCGACTTATATGTGTTTTTTTTTTTCAAAAAATTTCAAAAAAAAATTTCAAAAAAAAAAAAATGAAACCGCGATAAACGAACCGCAATGTAGCAAGGGATTACTGTAATTTGAATTTCAAGTGACGACAGCAGCGCGAAACCATCTGCGTCACTCCAATTCATTAAATCCATCAATCGTCCTTTGTCAACAATGCGTGCGCGCCGCTGACGGCTTTTGCACTTAAAAATATTCCACAGGCCCATATAACGATATATAAATTATATATCAAATAACTATTATATAAGCAATAATGTTATCAAACCATCTGTGCACTCTAAATCATTAAATCCATCGATCAAATTCCTCGTCCTTTGTCAACATCGCCGCGCGTGCGCCCTGACGCCAGCCTCGTCGTTATTCCACAGATTTACTATATAACTATATTGTAGCGTTAACAAAGTTCAAGGAAAGACGTGGGTTTGGTAAACGGCTCTTTATTTAACAAAACAAACTTACAGGCGTGTGGCGGCGTGGACGTCCAGCCACGAAAGGGGACGAGAGCTCCATACGATAGGACCGGGCGTGCGTAGAAGCCATGACCGAGATCCATGCACCGTCCTCGGACAGCCACCCGGCTGAGCGCCGGCCCTCGACTTCCATCCACGGAGCTGAAAGGCAGCTCGGTAGAGTAGGACCGGGCGTGCGTAAAAGCATTGTCCGAGCACCATCCACCGTCCCTGGACAGCCACCCGGCCGAGCGCCGGCGCCCGACTTCAATCCACGAAAGTGAAAGAAAGCTGGACGAGTGACGCGCGACGTCGCGCTGCTGACGTCAGCAGCGCGACGCGACGTCGCGGTCGCGCGTCAGCAGCGCGACGGTTGTTTACATAAAGGACAAAGATCGACTCGTCCAGCTTTCTTTCACTTTCGTGGATTGAAGTCGGGCGCCGGCGCTCGGCCGGGTGGCTGTCCAGGGACGGTGGATGGTGCTCGGACAATGCTTTTACGCACGCCCGGTCCTACTCTACCGAGCTGCCTTTCAGCTCCGTGGATGGAAGTCGAGGGCCGGCGCTCAGCCGGGTGGCTGTCCGAGGACGGTGCATGGATCTCGGTCATGGCTTCTACGCACGCCCGGTCCTATCGTATGGAGCTCTCGTCCCCTTTCGTGGCTGGACGTCCACGCCGCCACACGCCTGTAAGTTTGTTTTGTTAAATAAAGAGCCGTTTACCAAACCCACGCCTTTCCTTGAACTTTGTTAACGCTACAATATATATTATCTATATATAGTAGATCTGTGGAATAACGACGAGGCTGACGTCAGGGCGCACGCGCGGCGATGTTGACAAAGGACGAGGAATTTGATCGATGGATTTAATGATTTAGAGTGCACAGATGGTTTGATAACATTATTGCTTATATAATAGTTATTTGATATATAATTTATATATCGTTATATGGGCCTGTGGAATATTTTTAAGTGCAAGAGCCGTCAGCGGCGCGCACGCATTGTTGACAAAGGACGATTGATGGATTTAATGAATTGGAGTGACGCAGATGGTTTTATTAACGTGTTATTTATGTAATAGTTTTTTGAATAACTCTGAATTTTACGTCAGGGCCGTTCTCAGCTCTTAGTTTGTGTTTATGTCACGTTAGCATAGCTATCGTTTAGCCTGTTGTTGCTCGTTCATGACTGTTCTTGGTGTTGGATTTTGTCGAATAAATTGCCCCCCAAAATGCGACTTATACTCCGGAGCGACTTATATATGTTTTTTTTCACTTTTTTGGGCCTTTTATGGCTGGTGCGACTTATACTCCGGTGCGACTTATAGTCCGAAAATTACGGTACTGTAAATTGAGACGCAACACCCACTACAGATGGTCACTGTGTACTACATATATTGAGGAAATACTGGATTTTCTTTTCTTGCATGCTTTTTTTTCTAGTAACCACATTTGAAGATTGTCCTTATTTTGGTGGTCGTGTTCTCAACCCAACACGTCCCCACCCTCAAAGAAAAAACACGTAGAGCGTTAGAGCTCAAGAGTTTTTGGTCAACAACAGGTAAAGAGAGGCCAGCTGTGGGCCACAGACTGGCATAGCGATACGAGTATAGGATCTCTGGAATGCCCCTGACCTTTAAGACAACAAACTTGACATTTGATAGGAAAGCTGCCAATCTCAGGACTGGTGTGCTGCTGTTTTCACTCCTGCAGTGTTAGAAGCATAAAAAAGATGCATTTTCTTGTATCTTGGAAAAATTGTGACTCACTGTTTACAGCTCTGGTATATTACTCCTAACAGAAATGTAAAGCAAGGACAAATATAAATGAAACCGCGTACCGCGTATCAATCCCAATGTGGCCTTGTCCAATGTTTGCACACATTCCACCCATGTGTCAAATTCAGTGAAAGAACCAAGAAAGTTTGTCAGAGCCGCCATGAAATATCCATGTATACATTCATATCAAAATGCGTTTTCAGTGTCACAGGGTGTCAGCAGAAAGAGTCCCGGGTGGAAAATGGAAAAACAACATAAGGCCACTTTCAACTCAGGTCAACGCTCTCGTGTAGCCTGACCACATCCAATAAATAAGATATGTGTCTTGTTCCGTAATTTCATCCTGTTACTGCTCTTGAACATGAGTCCCATTTGAATCCCAAGGGGTGGCTGGACAGGATTGGGAAGAATTACCCGTGTCACCCGCCGGCTGACCTGTACTCAGAATAAGTGAGCTCAGGCTACAGTATGAGGCCTTAGATCCATTTATCCATCAGGGACTGCTCTGCAACAGTATCTACTGTAGCGGGCCGGCGAGCCCGTCTCTAATTTATTTCTATGATCGGCCTTCTCGGCTTGTGTAAGACACACCGGCCTCCGTCCTTGAGAGACACTCTTAGGGAAACGGAGACAGCCAAACAATCTGGCTGCGGTTGCTCAACCGGGTCATTTGGAAACCTGTTCTCCGTCGCCTCGAGCCGTCGTGAGACTTCCACGCCACCTGCTTTGGTTGTACGCCGTACAGATCGTCTCGGCTTGCCGATGAATACGGTCTCGATGAGACAGCTGGGTACTGGTAACTACTCTCCAGTGTTTCATCAACAGGGATTCATGCGTTATTCATTTGCCCGCGCTGCTAGCGGGTGGCCATGTAATGACGGCTGATCACGGCAGTTGTATACCCGATTGAGGTTTCCACCCAGGCAAATTGTGCTCTTCATTATTCCTCACACATCTCAAAGCGCGGCACAGAGCTGTAGTTGACGCCATATGAGGAAGCTCATCAAGTCTGCATCCTTGGGAACGAGAGCGGATTTATAATTAAACTATAATCGCAATCTCATCGAGTTTAAAGCCATCATAAAACACCGTTTAATAATTCAAATGGTAAATATGATACAAGGAGGCTTTGTTTATGATATATGGTCTGCCTGACATCCATCAGTGCTCACTTTGGCCCCGGAGCAGCTCTGGACGCTCCTTCATCTGGAGAGGACAAAGAAAGCTGGCAGCCACAATATTAAAAAAGGGAAAGCCACTTGCTGGCTGTGCAATATAAGTGTAAATATGGGCCCCTTAGAACAGCTGGCTTATGAATAATGGAAAAACGTTGTCCTTGGTATTCATGGGAGGGGAAACTTTCTGCCACTCAAATGAACCTGGAAGTTCACAACCTGTCAGGGCACTTCTTTTTTCCTCGATGCCTATTACCAGACGCTGACCAAAACAATTTGAATGGCTCTTTTAGAATCTGGCGCAGTATGTGACTTGAAATAAACAAAGTGGGACCTCACAGGTTGAACGTAATCCTTTCGTTAATGCTTGCCGATTGTTCGTATTTCAAAACCTTAGGCTCCCAAAACAGAAAATCAAGAGCGGTAAAGTTAACCGCGGTAGAGATGCTGATTGATAGAGAGCTCAAAAGCAATATGTATCCTGCAAAGAGTCCATTTGAGGCTCCGCTTCACATAGCCTCGCTTAAGGCCAGATTTGAAGGCTAAATTCACAGGCCGTGTGAATTTGAGGCACGTTGGAAGTTATAGTAGGTTAATGTGGCCTTCAAAGTCGACCTTTGAAGGACGTAGCCTGCGAGTTTGGAAACGGCCAATAATGTCAAGTTCAGCTGTTGTTGTTTTTTTTCAGTTACAATTATTGGGCTTGTTTTGTTTTGCTCGTGCTAGAAATGTTGTCAGTTCATTTCTGATTATCCTGAAATTGAGCTTGCTCGTTTCCAGTGATCCTTTTTCTTCTCAGTACAAGCACTATGTAAATTAACACAACTCTTGTGCGCACTGAATGGACAAGATGATGAAAGCCTGGTCTCCGAAGAGATGGCCAAGCGCCAGCCTAAACACATACACTCGCCAGCGAGATGAGAAGAGAAAGCCGGCGTAACCTCAATGATGACGTCATGTGTGACGCTGGCCACATTTTTGAAACAAATGTTACAAACGTTTTTCACTCAAATTCTCCTCTCCACCACCTTATGGTACTTACTTGGGAGAGTCCACCGTTGTGCATCTGCCAGCTTTGCAGACTTTGTCTTGCCTTTATATGACGTCATTCTGCAGTGACAACAACACAGAAATTTATTGTTAAACTGTGAAGAAATCATGAAAAGGCCTTTGTACTCCTTTCTTTTCAGTTCTCAAAGTTGTTCACATTGATTTTTCTCTCTATTAACAGCAAAATTGCAGTTTTGGCTCTGTGTGTCAGCAGGGTCAGCCATCTCATTAAACACCAGTTATATAGACAAAATGAGTACAGACGATGTGTGATATACACTTAACAAAAGGAAATGCAGCTTTAAAAATATCAGCGGCATGCTGTGTATATGTTCAAAAGGTGCAGAGAAATCCAGTTTAATGGTCTCCAATAGCACAAACACACTTGAATATTTTCCAAAACAAAATATACGGCTAAAATATAAAGAATTGTAGACTGAAAACATTCTGTTCTGCTTTTATACACCCACACAAGCGGTTTGAAATTAAATCACCAAGATTATATGAATATAAAGATGTAACTGAAGTGTAGTCAACTTTAACTTGAGTCATACAATTGATTACATGCTCATTTTACTGACACGTGGATAGTTCTTAGAAACTAACAAATAAATTCAATATAACCGAATGGTGCAGTATAAATAAAATATTTGATATCATTTTAAACGAATGGTATTTTATTTCCTTATCTGGGAAAACAGCAACTATTGTCAAACTATTGTTATGCAGAGTTTTCTGCTTTGTAGTCCTCATTTATTTAATCAGATCTATTTTTTCCAAATGTGTGTTTTGTGTGTTGGGATCAAGCAAGGCAGAAGAAAATAGAACCCCCCAAACAAAATTGAATCTAAAATCTCTCGAGGCATAAACCTGAACCTGTCATGAGTTTCAAATAGCTGTTTGAAGTGTGCTTATACCTTTTAATAGTGTTTGCCTCATTACGTATTCATCAACAAAACGGGATGTCAATTACTTCCTGAATGTCACTGTGCTTAGCTCATTCTCCGTTTCATGTATGTCTACATTTATATCCTCAAGTAGAAAAACAGTTCAAAGGTTAAAAGGAATGGAAAAAGAAATACTTAGGATTTGTTTTATGTCTCCTGCTCTTGTGCCGAGAAGCCGGGACTGTGAGTACAATCATGCCGTTGTGGCTGACACGTTTGAAATGAGTCGCCCGATTATGAGAAATTCTGCTCGAGGGAGCTTGCTTACCACTCTGCTGTGTGTCCGAGACAAAACATCCATATAATTATGCCGGCTGATCTTAATGAACATCCCGCTCTTATTGATGATCCCTTTGTTGTGCGAGGGGAATTTCCATAATTTACTCAGATTACATTTGCCTCCATTACAACATATTCCTTCCTCACTCTATTCTTTAGCTGTGATGCTAATGACACCTCATATGCATGTTCTTTTTATGTTCTTGTTTTGCTGCTGTAAATTAGCTGTCAAAAGCTGCAGTTTGTCACTGCTTTCTTCACACCACAAGCCGTCGTATAATGATTATATCTCGCAGTATTTTCTGCTGATACTTGCAGAGTCGTCCTGGAGAGTGGGGAGGAGGATGTGTGTGGTGGATTTTTAGGCTGTGGAAAATAAGGAAGGAGAGTGATAATAGCTTGAAGGCCATGTCAGTGGTAGGCGGGTTTCAGAAAACATCAGGGCAGCTTTGAGAGATTAAAAAAAAAAAAATGGTGCAGAACCCTATCATCTCAGAGTAACTACACTTTGATATATATAAAACAAAAGACCACTGATGTCCCTGCTATCACTTGTTTCCATTTCCCCTATAATTACAGAATGTGATGCTATGAGAATTTTCAGTCAAGGTTGATTTGGTTTAGAAGGTCTTCTGGGTCTTTCTGGAGGGCCAACCAAGCACTACTGGTACAAAGAATGACATTACCAGATGGTTTACTGTAGCTTCTGTTGAGGGGTGTTGAAATTAAATAAGACAGCTGGTGAGGGGAAATAAGTAAATCATTAGATGCGCACTCATTGACAATTTTTGAAATTGTTATATGAGAAATTATTTTTCAGGTTTAGTTTTTAGCTCAGCAAGCACCTGGAGAATTATCTCAATTGTTAATTATCACATGTTTTACCTTTGCTAATGCTGTTGGTGAATGTTTTTTACCACTCAATAATTCAAGTGACAGCAAAGAGGTATATTTGATGACAACCATAATGACCATTCACACTCGCATTCACATCTATGGAGAATTTGGGCTTCAGTGCTTCACAACCCAACATACATGTTTTTGAAAAGTCAAGTAAAGTTTATTTGTATAGCCCTTAATCACAGACACTCTATAAATAAAAGAAAAATATTGTAGACGACTCACTGAAGCAGTTACATAGGGACATTTTCCCCAACAGCAAAATGGCAGTTGCCCGTTTACACCATTCACGCCATTTAGTACCCTGCTGGACTTAATAAATTCATAACCCAACTACATTCTCTTTTCTTTCCTCAGGGTGACTTAAATGACGCTTTTTGAGTTGAGTGGAAAAAAAAAAGTGAAATGGAGACAAACACGCAACACACATTCAGCTTGCTTGCATTGCAAGCATGGTCTGCCTAA
The DNA here is from genome assembly GCF_901709675.1 of Syngnathus acus. Classification (NCBI taxonomy): domain Eukaryota; kingdom Metazoa; phylum Chordata; class Actinopteri; order Syngnathiformes; family Syngnathidae; genus Syngnathus; species Syngnathus acus. The sequence continues at coordinate 11,984,082 of NC_051095.1, read as the reverse complement.
GAACCGCCGCGAGAACATACTTTTCGCCGAATTCAGATTTTGATGTACGAAGCGCAATGCACCGGAAATCTGCACCCACGATACCACAAGATCACGGGGGTCACACTGAAGAGTTGAGTTCACGCGCTAACAACCGTGTAAATTTATATTCCTGTGGAATGAGTATGGCGGGAGTATTTTGCGTCTGAGGATATAAATACTTTGCGACACTGATGGTATCTATCAAGTGTGGCTGTGCATATATGCCAAATGGCACAACCACGCACGTAAAATGTAATCCCCAGAGTGATCTGATTATATTGACTTATTATCCATATGCGATGTTAAATCCAAGCAGTTTCAAACCAGCTGTTCTGCTCCACAATTGCACTGCAACCAATCGACTTGTTTTGCCTCAGTCTTTTCTGTGCTTATAGACCCGCTGAGACTTGTCATCAGTAAGCTATAGAGCGGTGCATGTCCACTTACAAGTGCCTGCCACAAATATCAGACGACTCGGATGAGACACTTTATCGTCTTTCATCGCTTTTCAAATGCATTCTAAAACCAGAACAATGTGATTTATTATTTATACCCACAAAGCTACCTTACCCTCTACTACTTATGGGCAGGGTAAAAATATCAGTTCATTTAAAACTTTAGCCACTGATCAAGGGAGCTTTGTGCTATAATATAATGTATAGTACTAAAAAATGTACTGTATGTCTAACAATGATGTTGTACAATCTGTAACAAAAAACATGAATTGAATCGAAAAATTTGAATCGTTTTTGATGTAAATGAGGTGTGTATATCAAATCGAGCCGATCGTTCCACTTCGAATATATATATATATATATATACGTACTATATATATATACATATATATATACGTATATATATATATGTCATGACAATGACATAATGCGATCTCTCCAGTCTATTTTCCCCCAAAAACAGCAAAAAAAGGGAGTGTATGAAGGGAGGGGGGTCAACTTTAGAATTTGAAACACGTGCAAAAGCAGAACAAGAGTGTGAAGGATAAGGCAGCTTCTCGCTGTTTGCAGCTTCATAACGTGTGTACTGTATGTCCTGTGCCTTTATTATGAGCAATTACAGCCCTGTGAAGCTAGTGGGAGTCTGGGTTACAGGACAAGGTTATCTTGCCGAGCTGCTTATCATGGAGAAAGGGGCCTGTTAGGACAAAGCAATTCAGAATTTTATTATCATTGAAATTAGAACATATAGAGGGGCTTCTATCCAATTGATGAAATAATGGGAGTCATTTATCTAGGTCTCACCGACCTTTCATTTCCCATTCATGTCTTATTAGTGGCGCATACATCATCATTCTGCCATAATTAAAATGAGAAAATCAAATTGATTTGAGGAACAAAATGGGTTCATGCAGGTTGTTGTTGTCGTACATTGTGTTGTGTTGGTTTTCTTTCAGTTAGCCGCATTGAAGTCCATCAGGGACCCAAAGCATACGTCATTGTGTTTATCAGCTCCGGGCAAGCTGCAGCCATAATCAGACCAAAAGCATATTAGTGCATCACTGATTAATGCACCATGAGACTGAAAGCAAGGTTTCCCACGCTTATTAGTCTTCCTAATGGATTTATTTAAAAAAAAAAAAAAAGGTTCAGTGTCTGATGTTTGTGAGGAGACAAAGATGGAAAGTGCATATTTTCCTTTTTATAACAAGCTCTTTTTTTCAAGGCCAAATGCTTGAAGATTTTATTATTTGCTAAAAAAACAAACACCTGATAGTATGATTATAATTTACAATACTATTGTGCTGCCTAGATGTCAAAGAGAGAGAGCCACTTGATCCCAAGCGACACGACGCAATAGTGAGGTTACTCGATATGTGTGGAAATCATCTGTTACAATCGTATTCACAGGCATACAGAACCATTCAGTATCAACACAATTAAAAAAAATAGATTATTTAACGATTGTGACATTGCTGTAGGTGGCTCTTCTGTCTTATTTGATGCTTGTGCACCAGGGCTACACAATGGAGAAGACAAATGCGGTTCAGTGTTACCGTCAAAGTGGCTCTAATGAGAAAATGTGCAGAAGGCGCTCATATTTTATCTGCAGAACAACGCAAAACAATTCTCCCCTAAACCCACTTAAATGCTAATTGAATAGTAATACAATGCTTCAGGCATCTTGTTGTCAGCTCGTTTGGCCAGTGATTTGTCTCAATCCGTCACAGCTCCGATTCTCAGTTTTGGCACGCTGTTAATGTACTGCTCAATGTGCCATTGAAATTCAATTTCATAAATCCTTGTGCTGAACAACTGCATCCTCGCCATGCCAGCGTGGAACCAATTCCACTGCATTTTCCTAGCTTGCAAGGACACTTTTGTTTTTTTAACGTGAATATGCCCTTGAAATCTTCCCGTTTCATGTTTATGCAGTATTTGACCTAGCAACTAGGCCCAACCAAGATTTGTAATTGAGGCAACCTTGAAGGTGTTCCTACTTTTTTAATGCCTCACTTTTTTGCATGGAGTTACTTCACCAATAAACATCACCAAGTCATATCTCTGGAATGATTGGAGACAATTGGATTGCACGGCCATTATGTAAACAAGCACATCTCCGGTTGATTTCTCCTCTCCAGGTTATCAAGAGGCTGCGGCAAAGTCAGCGACGGTCACAGGAGATAATTCTGCTACAACATCGCCCTCTTGTATACAATGTGAAGACAACTGTTAACTGATATGGAAGAAAATGGTGTGGCAAGTAGATGTTATTTGTAACATTCATTAAATGCATGTCACCATTGCAAGCATTTGTGGCCAAGAAGCCCGCCATCACAGGTTTAAATGACTATAGACCTGTCGCACTGACATCTGTGGTCATGAAATCTTTTGAGAGGTTAATGCTGAACCACCTGAAGGATGTCACGGGCCCCCTGCTTGACCCCCTCCAGTTTGCCTATCGGTGTATGATGCGGTCAACATGGGACTGCACTACATCCTGCACCACCTGGACACCCCAGGAACGTACGCCAGGATGCTGTTTGTGGACTTCAGCTCGGCGTTCAACACCATCGCTCCTGACATCCTCCAACAGAAGCTCATCCAGCTTGCGGTGCCTGCCTCCACCTGTCAGTGGATCACCAGCTTCCTGACCAACAGGAGACAGCGTGTGAGGCTGGGGAGCATCACATCTGACACCCGGACCACCAATACTGGAGCCCCTCAGGGGTGCGTCCTCTCCCCACTGCTCTTCTCTCTCTACACCAACGATTTCTCCTCAGGTGACTCTCCTGTGAAGCTCCTGAAGTATGCAGACGACACCACTCTCATCGGACTGATCCAGGACGGTGATGAGACTGCGTACAGACAGGAGGTGGAGCGGCTGGTCCACTGATGCAGCCAAAACCACCTGGAGCTGAACCTGCTCAAGACCGTGGAGATGACAGTGGACTTCAGGCGAGACCCTTCACCACTTTCACTCCTCACTATCCGCAGTAATACTATTCTCTCCACAAACACCTTCAAGTTCCTGGGAACCACAATCTCTCGGGACCTGAAATGGACCGGCCACATAGACTCTGTCCGGAAGAAGGCCCAGCAGAGGCTGTACTTCCTGAGACAGCTCAAGAAGTTCAACCTGCCGCGGGAGCTGCTGAAGACCTTCTACACTGCCATCATCCAGTCTGTCCTCTGCACCTCCATCATTGTCTGGTTTGGATCGGCCTCCAAACAAGACAAGCACAGACTGCAACGGACAATCAGGACTGCAGAAAAGATAATTGGAATCAACCTCCCATCTATCCAAGACTTGTACCTGTCCAGGACCAGGAAACGTGAATTTCAACCAGGTCTGTTTTATCTATGGAAATTTATTTTCAGCTCTACTATAGCAATGTCACAGTTCCTCACCAACCTTGGTTGTGTGGAGCACATTGAGTTACCTTATGTATGGAATGTGCTGTATAAATAAAACGGCCTTGCTTTTTTTCCCCACATTTTTTTTTTTATCATTTTTTGTTGTTAATTAAGGCTGCAAGAAAACTTGCTGCTGTGGAAATGTTCTATATGGAGTATAATACTGAAGTTTCCAGAGCTAATTTGTTGATTTTTGTCATTTCTACCATGTATTCTCAGGTTGTGGTTATCTAGTGGTGATTAATCTCCCTCAGTTGTATCAGATCAGCGTGTTTGGATCCTGACCGTGATTGTACGGCGTTACCTTGACACACAAACGAAGAATATTCCAATTAGTCATCAAAAATACCTTGTCTGTCCCCTGACATTGCTATTACAAAGGATGAATTTATCTAATGAGACGTGTGAAATATGGTATGAAGCGTTTTCTGTCTCGATGTCAGCCTTCATTTGCGATCCTCACGCCCCCGCGTCGCTTTTAACTCCATTTACCACCTCTGAAGTTGAGCTCCAGTCCAGCCGTCGAGCTCGCCATGGGGTGACTGAGCAGGTTAATTGCTGAATTTTGATTGTCATGCGGTAACAGATGAAGGTGGCGGAGGAAGTATGGCGTTAACAGATTGCCATTTATTGCTCGTAGCGCTCTGCTGAGGCGTTATGGTGTCAGAGAGGAGAGATTTTAATCATGGAGGTATGTAATGACAAATCTACGTAACATGGATGAGTGAAAAAAAAGAATAGATGAACTTCTACCCTTGGTGTACTGCGTGTGTCAATGAATTGCACCATCGTCATTTCAGGCCGTTAAATTCAAATCCGTAACTCTGAGCAATATGTGATGTGCAGCGCCTACACCAAAAAAAAAAAAAAAAGACTCAGGTTTAAAAAATGTATTCCAATGTTGCAATACAGTACATCAAACGACGTGACCTTGTGGACTTGTGATGCCCAAAAATTTTCAATACATGCCTGTTGAATAGAAATCATCTCCTGAGTTTTTCTTTTTCCACTGTTGAAAGGGTGGGCAGCACAGTGGCCTACAGCAAGAAGCCCCTTGGTTGGGTCCTACGTACGTTTTGAAACCTACAAAAAGTTGCCTGTCTGGATTTGAACATCGTTTTTTTTAAATTACATTTAAAACGTAAAATGTCATTGTTTTGACTGAACCATCATTGTCCTGCTTTTCTGTCTGTTTATCATTGTACTGTAGCTGCATCACTGATGCAACCTGATCTGCAGCTCTACCATTTTATGATTACCGTAATTTTCGGACTATAAGTCGCGGTTTTTTTCATAGTTTGGGTGGGGGGGGCGACTTATACTCAGGAGCGACTTATATACATATATATGTTTTTTTTCCACTTTTTTGGGCATTTTATGGCTGGTGCGACTTATACTCCGGTGCGACTTATAGTCCGAAAATTACGGTACATAAAATATTAGGGGTGTAACGGAAACAGAATCTGAATTGAAAAGAAATTCAGATCTGGTGTAAAAGATCCAGGTGTGTCTAAGCAAAGTGAACAAAATCATTCTAAAATATACCATACTTAAAAGATATATTGAGATGCAATGAATCTTTTTTTTTATTGGAGAGATGTACACCCTTACAGGTCATCCCAGTATATTAGGTAATATAAGTTAGGTGGCTGGCCTTTGTGTTTAGAATTCTAAACTTTGTGTTTAGAACATGTTGTACCACATACCAAAACTAGACATGCTACTTTTAATGAAGATGTTGAATCTTCTATAGGTGTAAATGTGAGTGGTTGTTTGTTTACAAGTGCTCTGCGATGGGCAGATAAGCAGGATAGAAAATAGATGGATGGATGTCACAGTAATTGATGACCTGTTGTCTGTCTCTGTCAGTCCTGTGATTGACAGGGAATCATTCCAGAGTGTACCGTGCCTCTCATACAAAGTCACCAATGATAGGCACCGGAACCTGAAATGAATCAGCAGTACAGAAAATGCCGTATTTCTTTGGACTTTCTTTTTCATAGTTTGACTGCTCCTGCGACTTATACTATGCTTATACATACTTGACTTGTCGCCATTAAAATTCGAGCTCGGACTGGCACCCAAAATCCCCGTGTTGACTTTCATGTGTGAGTTGGCAAATACTTTCGGTGCCGTGGCGGTAATGCACCAAAAGTATTTGCTAACCGCCAAAAGAAAGTAGTCGAAGAAGACGCAAAAGATGATGACGATGACTTTTGCATTACCGCTGGTGGCCATGTTCTTAGAGAGTGTTTAGAGAAGAGCGTCCCCTCCGCTCCCATTAATTCCCAAATGTAGCTATTCCTTAACTGTTTCAATTTGCCTATTGCATCATGTGCCTGCAGTCCTTTTTGGGGGCATTCTGAATACCCAAACAGCACATTTGAACAATGCTCTGAATTTCTGAAGCAGTCAGTGGGTGTTTTTCAGAACACACCCAAGATTAGCCATCTGAGATTTTGGGGGAGAGTATGAGATGCGCTGTCCTTGGTCTCGGTTTTTGTAAACTCTCCAGAGCGACTTAAACGATGTTATTTTTTCTTCTTCATGATGCATTTTTTGATTGGTGCAATTTATATTCTGGAACAATTTTTAGTAAAAAGAAAAATATGGTTGGCACCTTTTCTGCTACAGAGCGTAGATAATTGCTTCTTTTTTATTCAGAAGACTGTTGAGGCCATTAGGACTGTCGTGTTGCCAATATAAAAATATAATCAGCATATTTCAAGGGACAGATGCAAATAACTTTTCGTTTTTTTATTCTGACCTCTACAGCGAGCACCTGTCAGTCACTTTGAAAGTCTTAACACTTGAATGCATTAATGAAATGAATATTAAATCTCACCATTTTAGGATCAGACATGATTTTTCATTGTTGCTGATGTCTAGGCTCTCGTTATGTTTAATGGTGTGAGTTATTGCCTGCCCAGAGCCTTGTAACTCACAGGACGCAGAGCATGGAACATTTATAGACCCTTCAGTTGCCAGGCATGCCGAGACTGACTTGTGCAGGAAGCAGGGCAGAAGAAAATATGACAATAACTCCCTTTGTGCTGCATGCGGGGCTCTAGTTTAAAAATGCTCACATTGGGAAGGCACAATTCCAGTAATAGTTTCTGTAAAGAGCCGCTTTACATACCGTATTTTTCGGACTAAAAGTCGCTCCGGAGTACAAGTTGCATCAGCCATAAAATGCACAATGCAAATCCAACACCAAGAACAGACATGAACCAGCAACAACAGGCTAAACGATACGGTATGCTAACGTGACATAAACACAAACGAGGAGCTGAGAACGGGCCTGACGTATCTTTAACAGTTATCCAAATAACTATAACATAAATAACACCTTTATCAAACCATCTGTGTCACTTCAAATCATTAAATCCATCGATCGAATTCTTCATCCTTTATGGAAACAACGCCACGTGTGCGCCGCGCCGCTGACGTCGGACTCGTCGTCAGTTGCAGTTAAAATTATTCCACAGGCCCATATAACGACATATAAACTACATATCAAATAACTATTATATAAACAACCATATTATCAAACCATCTGTGTAAACACTGTCATGACTCATGACACTTCAGCCTATTTCAGCATGTTAAATGCTTTTCATGAGAGCTACTAAGGCGCACATACGTAGAACCACACACGTTATAACCGGATGTAAGAAAAAATGCTATTTCCACTGAAAAAGATACATATCCTTAATATATTTCATTTTTTAATAATGCATTTCTCAATGCATGTATAAATGATCCATCATCTAACAACAAGGAGTTTGAGCAATCAAACATTTATCACATAATGTTATTTCTATTCCAATCCAAAGGGTCCTCTTGCACAAACAATTCAAGGTCAGCACAAAATAGCTGGACAGCAAACCAACATTAAATGCAAAAACCCATCACAAGAAAACAAAAGCACACTTAACAGGGTTGCTTCTTTGTCTGCTCACTGAGCTGAAGTCTCGAGAGAGGCTGCAATATATATGAGGGATAATAACCGTTACACATTAATCATGAATTTAACAATGCAGACTATTCATTTATTCATCTCCGAGCCACACAGAGTGGGACTCATAACTCGCACCCTGGCGATGTGTGTTTGTGAGTATGGTATGTGTTGCAGTTTGAGCATCCAGAGTGAAAGCAACGTGATCCATACAGGCCAAGAGCCCCGCAGTCTCGCCGCTTGCCAGGAGCGTCATGAGACAAGGATGCTGTGCGTGACATTCGGATTGCTCCGTTTCCATGGATACCACACCTGATTAGACAGGAAGTCATGCACGTGCTATTGTGAGCGCAAGACAAGCAGCCTGCCATGTCTGTGCCAGGCTGCGAAAGTCAGAGAAGGGGCCCAACGTAATGGTGCAGTTCATCAGAATGTAAACTTGCAATTATATCCTTGGAATTCTTCTGTGTACATGACAGAGATGCTAAGGATATTTCCTTTCCGGATCGTCATGTCGCACAATGTAGATACTCATCTTTAGTTCTTAATGCTTCATTTAAATCCTCAATTCTCTTCTCACACTGACTGGCAGCTTTGCCTCTGCTCAGCATGCAAGCAGTGGACACAGCCCAGAGATCCATAATTCTCGTACAGGAGAGAAGTGGATGGCTTTAATGATTTCCATCTCGCCAATGAGCACCTCTCTGATTTAAAATGAGAAATTTGAAGCCCTGTTGGAATCAGCCCACACCAGCATTCAGTGCTTCTCTCAATCAATACTCATTGACTTCGGCAAGTAGGTGCTTAATCATTTTTAATCAGAGATAATCAGACATCTTGTCCATTCTGGTTACAAGAGGGTAAAATCAAGTCTCTCAAAGTTCAAAGTTCTCAATTTAAAATTCGGGTTCCCTTTTATAATGTCATTGTAGAGTTAATCCAGTGTTTATTTTGTTGCATTGAGCAGATAGAATTGATAAACTACTGATTGTTTAGAAGCCAGTTTATAAGATTAAGGTAGTCTTTATTGTTGCGCGCATGCATTGGAAACGCATTAAAATGTTTCGATGCTTTCATCCCATTACAACAATTAGCACAACAGAGCAAGCACATTTATTGACTCTCATGAGGAGTGGTCAACTGATTGACACCTAATGACTAATTGTGGCAGTTAGAGGCCTTGTTTTGTTGTACTCTACCGTGCCACAGTACATAAATATAAAAATTATTGCTATTATTGCCTTTTTTCATGTCACGTGCCTGCACAAAACAGAACCTGAATTAAACATTAACGAATTGTAACACAAATTCATTTTACCAAGAATATCAGACACTATCAAATGCATTTAGTCAATATGAACCTAAATTGGCTAATCAGCAGACGGGTTTGAAAGGGTCCAAGCCAATAATGGATTATTTAGAATCAGCGCGACCCTTGTGAGGAAAAGAAAATGGTCCAGAAAATGAATGGCTGGATGGATATTTGCTTGAAGGTTTGACCCAGCATACAGCATCAAGATTTTTTTCCAACAAGGGATCAAATTAGCCATACAGATGAGTTAAAGTGACCAAGAAATGGGTTACAAGGTTGTCAGTATAGCTGTAGTCAAAAAAATAGCCTACTAGTTTGCCAACAGTTTCTAAGGAGAAATAGCAGCTGCCATTCGACCAGGATTTGAACCCCAAAACCTGTGTCCAAAGTCAGCAATGTTACACACTGAGCCATTCAGAGCCTGACTTTGAGCCAAAGACAGATTACACCCTGGACTCGTCGTCAGCCAATCAGGGCAGAACACTCACATTCACACTTAATGGCCACATATAAAACATGTATCATATTTTCCGGACTATAAGGTGCACCTTCAATGAATGGGCCATTTTAAAACTTTGTCCTTATATAAGTCGCACCGGACTATAAAGCGCACCATTAATGCTTCATGTCAGATTTTTAATCCAAATCAAATCATTCTCCATTTTATCTTTTTTATTTCAACTTCAGATGCAACAAGATTACTTTATAATCACAAAATAATGATCCATAGTCTTTTTGATTCATGATTCATAGTCTTCAGCGGGCCACTTATGATTGATATCATGACACGATGCTTCGGGCCAGTTTAAATTTAGGAATTTGGTCCATATATAAGGTGCACCGGACTATTGAGACTTTTGAGAAAATTTTAGGTTTTTAGGTGCGACTTATAGTCCGGAAAATACGGTATATGATTTTCTACATGTTTTATGATGGTGAAATTTGATGTGGAATAAATGACATTATTTTCTGTCGGAAACACATTGATCAACCTATTTGTATTCCGTGTCAAATGTGCTTGTTATGGACTGCTTTGTGCGAATCAATAAACTGCAACAACTCCACAAAAGTTGATAGCTTAACTGGATTGATCACTGAAAAACTTAGAATATGCAGGACCCACGCTAGGTGTGGCATCAGGTTCTTTCTCTCTGTCGGGATAGCGGTTGTAATGAGGGCCTGGGAAGCAGCCATTCTCGCCCCTCACTGAGCCCTCATACATCATTAATGTTCTCACATCATAGTTCTGATAATTACCGAAGACGGAAATGTCACCTCGGTCGCACCTTTTCTACTGAGGATGACAACTAAAAGGTCTGCGGTCGGCCGAACGTGCCACGGGCACACTGCATGTCGCACATATTCCGGGCACGTACACACACTATGGATCTGGGATGGCGGATTTTTAGCCAAAGTGAAAATGTCTCCGCATATGGGACACTTTATTTATTTGGCTTTGGCATCAACTCTCTTCCATGGATGGGTGGATGGGTGCATGGATGGATGGATGGATGGATGGATGGATGGATGGATGGATGGATGGATGGATGGATGGATGGATGGATGGATGGATGGATGGATGGATGGGTGGGTGGATGGGTGGGTGGATGGGTGGGTGGTTGGGTGAATAGATGGGTTGATGGGTAGATGGATGAATGAATGAATGAATGAATGAATGAATGAATGAATGAATGAACGGACGGACGGACGGACGGACGGACGGACGGATGGATGGGTGGGTGAATAGATGGGTTGATGGGTAGATGGATGGATGGATGGATGGATGGATGGGTGGGTGAATGGATGGATGGATGGATGGATGGATGGATGGATGGATGGATGGATGGATGGATGGATGGATGGATGGATGGATGGATGGATGGATGGATGGATGGATGGATGGATGGACATGTGATGTGAAATAGAAATTGCATGTCAGTCACATTCATTAGGGGATAATCCAATCAGCAAATTGCCACGTTTACACGTTTAAAAAAAAAAAAGAAAAAAAGCTACCATAAAGGACACGGACTACATCGCCATTCTGTTTGAAGGTACTCTAGATCCAGATTTACACGATACATATTTTCAATCTTGTAAACGTGTTTTGTGAATATCAAATCACCTCCTTGCCATTCAGTTATGGAATAAGATATATGACCCCAAAACTCCTTTCCATCTCTGTTAAAAGAGCTTATCAGAGAACTCTGAGCATATTGCATATTGAGCTGTATCTTTCATTAAAGCAGGGCTAAACAAGCGTACCTCCCGGATATGAACTACCTGCTTTCACAGTCATTCATTCCCAAAAGTTAATAATTTTTTGACAGAGGTGATCTTAATGTCGCAAAATCCGTTTCATGTAAATTACTTCTCGCGTTCATGGAGATATGAATCTTTTTATTATCGATTATCTCCCATTTTGTGTAATATAAATCTGGAATAAAATATTGGCCACAAAATGATCACTTCATTATACTGGCAATCCCAAGCACGTCTGTAGCAATGGAAGAAAGGTCAGAAAATGTAGCTCTTACTGTATAATTTAGTCCAGTGAACACTATAGTGGACCACAGATGCCTGTTTTGAGACCATTATTCTGTGTAATTACTTCACTGGTTCTTCTATATCAAACAACAAAAATTATTTTAGGTGTATTTACCTGACATGTTTCGGCTCTGATGAAGGCGGAAGAACCCGCCGAAACATGTCAGGTAAATACACCTAAAATAATTTTTGTTGTTTGATATAGAAGAACCAGTGAAGTAATTGAAAAGGAAAAACAAGATGAATTTAGTACAACCATTATTCTGTGTGTTGAGATTATACACATTTTAGACAAAACTGAACTTTGTCAACATTACAAAAACTTAGTCAGTAGTCTTTCTGCTAATACTTGACCCTCATCATTTTGCAACACCTTCGAATCCAAACAATATATTTGGAATTTCAAAAATCAAGCTAGAGCCCGGTTCAAAACTTCGGCACTTCGAGTCCATCGCATTCATTTATTTTAACTTTGATTTGATACTTTCAAATATAGCTGTTTTAGTCTTTAATTCCCCTCTTGAAAACCATTTGGTTAAAAACATCCGACTAAAACGGGATGTTGTAAATGTCAGAGTGTGCCGACATTTGTCATATACAGCGTTGAGTAAACAAGTCGTCAGAAGATAAAAACAAGGCACGTGCAGACAGAAGCTTGAGTACATTTTGAAGCAATTTGGACAATTATTCTGACGTTCCAAATTGTGGAGCCTGTCCAAAAGCATCTTACAGTGAATACAGCATCCTCTCTTGGCTTCCTATCTCGAGAGACATTGAGCCAGCTGCTCCAGCCTCACTGATAAGACAGTTTAACTCAAAATGAGCCTGTTTTGCCTCAACACATTTCTTTCCATACATCTTCCAGGCTTGTGGGTTTTATTGATTGCTGTCCTCCCAGGAGTGTTGGTGCCTACACCAGGCCTCTCAGCAGCAGACGCTGATGGTTGTTAGCCGCACCGACTCTTCTGTCACCAAGTTTTTTGTGGTGCCAGCGTCGGTAGATAGGCTGCTTCCCTGTATAGCCCTGTCATCTTGTTAGGCGGCTGCCGAAAATAGAGGAACTTATTTATTTTATTTTACTGAACTTGCAGCAGATAATTTAGCTGAATGGATGGCATGACTTTAATTGGTACCATGTACCAAGAGTGGAAGATTTGTGTGTGTGTGTGTGTGTGTGTGTGTGTGTGTGTGTGTGTGTGTGTGTGTGTGTGTGTGTGTGTGTGTGTGTGTGTGTGTGTGTGTGTGTGTGTGTGTGTGTGTGTGTGTGTGTGTGTGTGTGTGTGTGTGTGTGTGTGTGTGTGTGTGTGTGTGTGTGTGTGTACTGAGGAATTGAGATCCATCCTGTAAATGTTATAAAAAAATAAAAAAACAAAGACTGGAATTTGAGGCAGCCCACTTGGATTTCCCTCCTGGACAGGCAACCGCAAGAGAGGCTAAAGGAGACGTCAAGACGCATATCTCTGAGGAGTCCAAATCCGACAGGGTAGAAGCACTATTCTTGTCAATTTGTGGTGTCAGGGGCATTTTTGTATGAAAAAAAAATGGTGCGCTGAAAAAAATGGTGCTATAATCACTTAGAATAGAATGGTTTGACGATTCGTTTAGCTATATGACCATTAAAATTTGGGTACAATAAAACAAGAATTATAAAAACTCAACTGGTCTCAATAACTTAAATGGTCTGGTTTTAAAGACACCGTTTTTGTTTGTCTCAACACTGAAAATAACCAGATCTGAAAAATTGTACTCCGGAGCGACTTATAGTCCGGAAAATACGGTAAGTTTGTAAGTAGAGGTTTCGCTGTACTGTAGTGGACCGCAGCCCAACAACAGGTCTGTTTGTTTTTAGAATGCTTCTGTAGAAAACAGTTGCTTTAATTTATTGAAATTCCAAAAGGGACAAAATGTATTCAAACTTTCCCTATGTTACATTGTCAATTACTGTCCTACCATGCACCTTGCAGTCATTTCATTCAGTTATAGGTGAAACTTCTAGAAATTTTGATTGAAAATGATCATGTTTTTTTTACAAAGTTGTTGTCATGTAGAAACACATTTGCGGTAACTATCGCTTTATACTGGAACACAATTATGTAAGGCGCACTACTATTGTGTCATACAAACTATTTCATTAATTTTAATTTATTACTGGTGACCAATCTGGACTGTTAGTAGCACATAACATCTGCCTAAACGTTGTACATTTAGCTTTTCTCATGGCCCAAAGTTGAATAGAAAGAAATTTGACTAAAGTATTCCATTTTTAAGTAACCCGCCCAATACTGTCTGCATGCAGGTCAACTCAGACAACAAAAGCCATTTGCGAGTGTTTATAAAACTTTAAAAGTAAAATACAATTTTCAGCAGCAATTTTGATCTTGTGTGCCACGCTTTTTATAGAGTCCATTGAGCTCAAACGTAACTCAGAAATGCAACAAGCAAGAGGAGAACAAACATTAATAACATTTCACATTTCATTGATAGACATTGATATATTTTCATACATCTCCCACACACGCTTAATGCGGAGTCACGTCTGAGTATGGTCACTGGCATGACTACTGATGAGCATCTTGTGAGTGTTCCTTTGTTGTTTATTTTTACTACCTTGTTAGAGAAACAAACCGTTTAACAGAAGATCCGCCTTTTCGAAGTACAGCTTGTGCGCAAATAGTCAACTTGGCTGCCCTCTGAAAAAACGCTGTCAGACTAAAGGCGTATAAATAACACACAAAGTGATAATTGTTGCGGGTTTATCCAAACTGAAAACAGCTGTAAGTTGTAAAAAGTGATACCAAATTGGAGTTTATTGTTCTACTCATGTTTTAAATCAACATTGCTTGACTGGAATTAAAATGAGTGGCTTTAACTCATTTCTACATCAATTTCATTTTTGCATTTTAGAACCACAAATTGATTTTAGCATTCTGTTTTTAATAACAGGATATTTGAAAGCTTAGGAAAGGCAAACTTGTAGACTTTGTTAGAATAGGCCTTTTTGGCACATGTGATTAGCTAGGTAGCTTGAGCTATGCCGTTATATCGCTGTGACCTTTCTCTTGCTTTCACTGGCTTTCCCTTCTCTATGACACTTTGCACATACGTAGGAGTTGATCTCAGTTAAGACTGCAAGATCACAAATTATGTCACAGGCTTGGCAGAGTCGCCCCCTTGCAGGAGGGAGGCCAAATATAAGAATAGGGACCTTGGAGGTGGGGGTGAGACCTTCTTCCGCAATCTTGAGGAGAAGGCTCCACAGCTGTGTATCCATCTTTCTGGCATACATTAAATAGCTAAACTGAGAAGGCAGCCTCCTGGTAATTACAATTAGTATAGTGAGCATTTAAGATAAAGTACTGGGACAATTTCTAAAAACCTTTTGCTCCATATTACCACTAAAAGGAATTGAAATTCATGTGTAAAACTGTTGAAAAAAAACCTGTATGAACTACAAATACACACCTTGTCTACTTTAATAAACCAACACTTTTGAGAAGAAGAGGAAGTATTAACTTTTGTGCAGTGATTTCCCAAAAGGTAAACGTAATTGTAATTTAAGCAATAAAAGTAAGATGATGAGCAAATATGTCTTCATTTGAAACTCAAATTTGCTTGCATCTGATGACTTAAACACGATCTGTGTTTGTTCGTGTAGAGCGGAAGGGCAACATATATTTTGATTTAACCTTGTTAATTCCGAGTCCCTCCGATAAATATGTGCTTGAGATCTCTGACTATGAATTTCAAACATGTAGAGTATTACAAGTGCACTCTGCTCTGACTTGTTCCAATCTGTGATTACCGTTCCAAGATGTTGCCAAATGTGTTTATTGTGGGATTTTGTTCAACAAAATCCCGCAACAGCTTGAAAGTCAGTTCTGCTGAGAAAACATTCACCTTGAAATGTGTCACGGTGGAGCTGAGAATTCATGTGATTAAAAAAGGGTGGGGGAAGATGAAATGTGATATTAAAGACAAAGTTGAAGGCATCCGCATTCGAGAGATGTGGTGTGAGGTAAACCAGTAAAAGATTTGTTTCAATTGATCCAAGCTATTAAAGTAGAAGGAAGGCGGGGAATTATCCCCTCCTCCCTCCACACAAACACAAACACAAAGAGGTCTGTGATTAACTGCAAACACTGTTAATTCCCACCAAACAGAACCTGTTCTGCGGACCGGACAGTGCGTAGCTGCTGTGCGTCTGGAGCGGATGGCGCGCTATCGGGCGGACCGGGCCATTGTACGAGGGGGAACATCGCGTGGAGGTGGACTGTGCGTCTACATCCGTGAAGAATGGTGCCGGGACTTTGTTGTGAGATGCCAGCACTGCTCGCCACTGGCGAAGTTTGTGATCTCCGGGCTGTTGGGGTCCTGAACTCTCTCCCCGTTGTTTTACTTGTGTGTTAATCGTGTGCTGTGTCTCGTCACCGTGGGATAGGGGGAACGGTATTTCGGTTTCTTTGTGTGTCCTAGCATGAAGGAATTGACAATAAAGCTGATTCTGATTCTGTTGTTGTGGTGGGTCCAGAGAACTAAAAAAGGTTTTTCTGTTTGGTTCAGTTATAACAAATTGAAGCAGGCTGGTAATCCAAGAGACGAATGATCCAGCCGACTTCCATGTTCTTTTATTCTAAAGTGAATGTTCTGCATACATTTCTGTGTATGAGCTCTCTTTTGCCGATGAATATAGGTTATTAAAAAATCCCTCCTCCTGTGATTTTTCTAAATTGCACTATAGTACTGTACTGAAAAAAATAGCGATGATGTCGACTCAAATTCCATTACATTAGTCTTCACTTAGATCTGAAGTCGCGGAAAGCCTAATTACTACAGGCTGCTGTCACAATTATCTGGTTACAAGAATATGAATTTTCCCCCCTGAAAAGCAATGATTTTAGACTTGTATACATTTGTAGAATGATCTTTGACTACCTAGACATGACCTTCTCAGGCTATTGAATCGATTGCCACTGGACTGTTCTGGTTGTCTTAGAAGACATTTCGCCTCTAACGACACTTAGGACTTCACCAAAGCATTACCCATTCCACCTAGTTAAGAAACTCAGATCAAATAGTCCATAAAATCAAAGTACTTCCCACAAGCTAATGTATTTCAATTGAATATTCTCTAAGCGCTTTGCACCTAATTCAATGTACAGTGTGATACTGTAGCTAAACCACCATCTTAGTTTGTTCATTTCACGAAGGGAAACCCAAGGGGATACTTTGAACTCTGATATATCAATCTAGCGCAGAAATGTTTTCTTAGTCCAGATCCCAGGTCACAAATTTAAATTGGATTAAAATTACTTACCGACATTACTGGAGCTGTCAACATAGCTCATATGTTTTCGCAATTAGAGTGGATCCCTGAATCCCCATTACCAGATTTTTTTTCTACATTTTTTATTTTACTTTTTAGAAAATGATGTTGTTTTGTTCTTTGTAAGAATATTTTGGGTACGTTGATGAATTTTGTCCATATTTAATTTTTTATTATATGTCTGGCACATTGCCTATGTGACCCCCCCCCCTTGCCTACAGTATCACTGATGCAAAATTGTGGTGCCCTCAATCTTAAATTACCCATTCCTGATCTAGTTTATAGGGCTGAATATTAAAGCGAGCATCATAAGTCCTCTATCAATATTTATAACCATATTTACAGCTTTAGAGAAAGCATCAACATGCATGAAAATTTCTATCATACCATTAGAGAAAGAATAATCACCAAATGTGCCTTTTTGACCTGAAAGTGAAACCGAATCAATGCATGAAAAATGTAAAAGTAGTTTACGAACTTGGAATACTAGCCAGGAGGAAAAAATGATTTTGTCTGTGGTAAATTCCCAATTAGAAGCCACTTTCTCCAAGTGTGGTTAAAGTTAAATGAAGATCATATTGACTGACATTTAAATATGAATGAGGTCAGGTAATACCTCTTGAAAAGAGGAGACTGTGCGCCGTGTGAAGCATCTCAAGGTAGAGTTCATCATTTTTCTCTCAGCTCATATTCAAGAGCATGAAAAAAAAATCCCTCACCTTTGTAATCTTTCTTCACTGCAGAAAAGAAGAAAAACTATTCCACTATTTAGAAGGAATGTCATCATATATGTTACATTCATGGCTGAGGATAGTGAGGAACCTTGTCACCTTGTCTGCCCAAAAGGAATTTCAAATTAATTCAATTCAAGATGATACAAAGCGGACATAGAGAGCTGCTGTTGGCATTTTTCTAGCCCATTGATTCGTCGTTGCTGCCGCACATTACGGCCCCATGAAGACTCATAAATCAATTTATAGCCTTTAGTCCTTTACAGAAGCTTGTCTTCACTTTTGGCTCCAACAATGGTGGAAGTGACAAGAATCTATTGTTGCAGTTTGAAGCACACTGTGCCACCTCAGGGCCTTGACCGACGACTCTCGCACAGCGTATGCGCTGCTGGCCGCGCAGTGGTAGTAGGGCGGCTCAGTGAACATTGGCTGACACGCAAGGGTCGGGCTCTGCAGCGTAGGGGATCCATCTATGTCTCGGCAAGGGATCGAGAGACGTAAACACGTGAACTTGGAACATGCAGAGTGAGAAAAGCTCAAAACAAACTTTAGTGAAGGCGGTAAGGTTGAAGGTGGTTGCGTTTATTACTAATCTAATTTAACTTTTGTGATTTGAAAAGTAACTTTCTATTTTACAATACTTATATTTGGTTCTTATAGTTTGCTCTCAATTTGTTTGCTCTGAAATTAATTTGATTTGTATTTTTTCTCGCATTATTTGTGTTTAAGTCAAAGTCAAGTCAAAAATGTTAGCAATATGGCCTATGTACGCACATCGAGTCTAAACACAGTATTCTGATTAATATTGCATTGGTGGACTAAAAATATAAGAAGATTCATTCACCAGTTTACAACAATCTCAAAGCCTAGCCATTTTGACATTATTCTGCCCTTTGCTGTCGACTCGAATTGAAGTCAAAGCACATACAACAATTATTGCAAAGTACAATTTTGACCTTGCTTCTGTTTTAATGCATGAGCTCCATAAAGGTTGAATCGAGGCAAGTGGACCTTTCTTGTTTGTTGAAGATGTTTCACCTTATACCCAATGGTATTTTTCACTTCACATTTGAGGCTATTAAAAATGCCATTCAGATTAAACAAGAAAGGTTTTCAACAAACATGAAGAGTCTAGTTGCCTTGATTCACCCTTTGTGCATTGCCATGACCTGGTTGACTGCGAAGTTACACAGACATTTCATGGACTGTATGAGATGCTCAGTGGCCTAGTGGTAGAGTGTCCGCCCTGAGACTGGAAGGTTGTGGGTTCAAACCCCGGCCGGGTCATACCAAAGACTATAAAAATGGGACCCATTGCCTCCCTGCTTGGCACTCAGCATTAAGGCTTGGAATTGGGGGGTTAGATCACCAACTGATTCCCGAGCGCGGCACCGCTGCTGCTCACTGCTCCCCTCTCCCCCAGGGGATGGATTAAAATCACACGGGGATGGGTTAAATGCAGAGGACAAATTTCACCACACCCAGGTGTGTGTGTGACGATCATTGGGACTTTAATCTTTTTAATCTAATGTGGGTCAATTACAGGGTTGAAATAGTTTGGGATTTGAAATTCAGTTTTTTATTTTGGTATTAGATTTTAAAGCGATTTTGTTTTTATTTTTTTTTCCATAAGTGCTTATCGTGAATTTTGTTTTCATTAGTTTGTGTTTTTTGTGTATATGGAGTATTGTGTAATAAAGTAAATTACAATTCTCAAACAAGCATTCGACTTTCCTTCCTCTGTACGCCGTTCAACAAAGCCAAAATAAAAATATTTAAAATAAACCCTGAAACATGTATGAAATGAAAAAAGGGGTTTTAGTTAGATGTATAAACGTAAAACGGTAGTTTCAATGTCGTTTCTGTTTTTTTGAAGCACTCGTTTTTATTTCATTTCATTAACAAAAATGTTTTATCAATTTTGGTTTTAGTTATTTCATTAGTTTTTGTTAAACATAATAACCTTTGTTCAATCATTCATTCATATCACAGTGAGATTCCATTGCACTGTCCTGGTGCTTGGGCCCCAATAATAAAATGAATAGTGATTTGAATTCCAGTTAAAATCATGTAGGTGGATGAATAATAGTGCTGCAGATAAAGAATACTGCGGCAGTCATAGAAGAAAACCAAGAGAAAAACAAGCTTTTTTTTAGCACACTTGTTTACGGCTGGTTTCCACATCGATTGTGTTTGGTCATTGGGCTGACATTAAGTAGACCAGTGATGCAGCTAGATCCCCACAAGAGCTTTGCGTGAGATGAAGTCATATCAACACTTTGCACTTGGGCTTCTTTGTTTTGAAGTCTTTAGGACCAAAAATTAAATGCAAAGTCAATTAAGTTGCTCGCTGTTAAAACAGTACAGTACCAGAGCTAATAAGGACACTGGTTGTTTCCTAATGCCACATTCAGAGTGTGCCGGTGGGTTTCTAAGACAGTTCTATCAAGTTGGGACTTGCAAAGGTGTGACAGCCCGCAGACTCCAATGTGGGAAGGTGGCGCCAAGCACTGAGAGGTCAGGGAGGGCCAACTGTAGCCTGACAGCAGCCTGGGGGCACAGCTGTAGGCACACCTCGAAAGGTCACCCCAGCCTGATTGCACACCCCATCAAACTCTGAACACGATGCCCATAAAATCCTATGTGACGTTGCCCTTTTTGGAGGGGTTGAAAACATTTTTACAGGAGGAAGGACAGTAATTTTCCTTTGTCTTATATACGTGCAGCTTTTCGACGCCCACTTTGGATGTAATCGGCACAATGACTACATCACCGTTGAAAGGACCAATTTGATGGTCAGAGTTGCGCTTTATGGCTATTTGCAGCTTCAATCTTCTCTCAATGCTTGTTTTAGTAATCCTGCAACTAAGGAGGTTACACTTAAGTCCTCAAGTGCTTGAGCCGTTATCGGTTGTGACCTGAGAACAGACAACTGTGAATTAATTTTCAGTCGACAGCAAGTGACAAAATCCAAAATGGATAAAAACAGGTGGATTTTGCCTGTGCAATTTATATTCCACAAACAAAACACCAATCAGACAGAACACCTTGTTTTGACTAGTTGGGCTGCACAGAACATATTATTACAAAGACAATATTTAGGGTTGACTTCCACTTTAAGAACAGCAAACCAACAGAGCCATAAACATGATGACTACAACAACTGAACTCAAGAGAAATGCAGCTTTTATCCAAACTACTGAAATATCCTGCAATTTTCAGGTTATTTTTCACAATCGGCCAGAAGAAAATTCAGCCACTGCAAATAAAAAAAATAAAGCAAGATGATGTTGCCACTGCTTTTTAAGTCTCTCCCCTTTACAAGAAGCCAAAGCCATTACTTCCATTCATTGCTTTCTTTTGGTGCTGTTGTCGTAAAGTTGTGTTGATGGCTGCGCTACATCGCTTTACTCCCTTTCTCCACACATATAACTGTGCAGCCTTGCATTGTGGGAGGAAGTAAATTCAACCGACTGCAGAGTAAGTTACCACTTTAAATAACTACCAAGCATTGTAGGCAGAAATTGTAAAGTCTTTATAGGAGGAGCAAAGTTCCCACTGCTAGTACTACATACGAGTTGGACGGCTTTAAAACACAACTACAATATATAGCAGTGTTTGGAAAGTTTGAGAATGAGTAGTCGGCTACTGCTCTGGCCTTCCTGTATGGAGTTGGAATGTCCTCCCCATGACTGTGTGGGGGTTTATTTGGTTACCCAGGCGCTCCTCTTGTCATTTGTTGGGTTAATTAAACCACTTTTATTTTGGTAAATATGACCTCCTAACACTGGTGGAGCTAGGATTTTTTCCTGAGGCGGGGGCATGGGGTGGCCAAGCATATCTCAGAGGTTCGCAAAACAAAGAACAAAAGAAAACCCTTTTTCACAAAACCCCCAAATTCCTCATAAAATGCTGATAAACCTTAATCATGTTTCTTGCTGGGGATGGGGAAATGTGGGTACAAATCTAGAAAGAATAAATCTGAAAATACCCAAAAGTCAATTCTCAATTGTTAGTTGAGTTTGAGACTTCCACAGAATAACATTCATTTGAGCAGCTGCTAAAAGAGAGAGACAGTGAGCAGAGGACAAAAGGTTAACTAGTTAATATGCTAGCTGTGCCAAGCTGCCATCTACTGCTTCACCATGTTTGTTTGTTTGTTTGAGCTTCTCTAATAGGCCTTTTCACTTGCAGTCAATTCCCAGCCATGGCAGCGCCGCTGGCGCCGGTCACCATTCAGGGTGAGACTGAGATCACTGTGGCCAAGGGCGCGTCCGCCCGCCTGTGACTCCACTGTCAGCATTAATGCATTCAGGATAGAGCTACAAGCTTTTTCAGGTGTGTCAAGGGCTGCACTGTCAGCAGATAGTAATCAAATCCAATCTGGTATTAAGAGATTGACTTGACACTTGACTCCATCTAAAGAAAACAGGCAAAGTTACAGTTATAAAGTGATTATGGACCCCTTCGTCAATGATCTTCTCTCCTCTCTAGTCCAGTTATTAAACTTAAAGCAGCAGTGAGAAACAATTGAATTTCTTCCCCAAGTATTTGGACTACAGGGGTAAAAATAAATTGAGATCAATAGATGTGCATTTAGTAATCAAAAAGACATGATCACAAGGAAAATGTTCAGAAATGTAAGACAGCGATGTCTTGGCTTGTTCGCCGACACAATCCTTGATTGACCAGTGCACTTAAATATAGGATGCAAGAATAATTCAAAATGTATTGCACGTGTCCTAACCGGTAAAGTTACAAACACAGAATCCAGCGCTTGGCCCAACTATATGTTGACCACATACATAAGGTTTGGAAATACTGAACAGGCAATTACCATTGTCGTCACAGTCTTTGTGGAAAAAAGAAGTCACTCCTCTTCGGTATAAAGTTTCTAAGAAATCTAGCAGTGGGGCCTTTTGTTGACTTGAATCACAAAGGAAGGAAAATATTCAAATTTGGCCCAATTGTTGGTGCTCCGCTTTACAATCAGTAATAGAAAATGTTGTGTTTTTTGTGTGTGTTTATGGGCTGTAAGGAAATAATGGCATTTCAATTAATTTTGATTGGGAAAATTGATTTGACATAAGTAAATTGAGTTTCTGCTGTTTTGCTTTTCAAAGTTGGATACACTCGGTTTTCAAGCAGTTCCAGCCAAACTTTTGTGAAATGGAGATTTAATCGCCCAAGCAATTAATTCTGGTGTTAAATGTGATTAGATATCAAATTTAAGTTACCTTAGCAATTAGCAAGGCTTCTTCGTCTTCTTTTCCCTTCATGAGAATGATACTT
The DNA here is from genome assembly GCF_901709675.1 of Syngnathus acus. Lineage (NCBI taxonomy): Eukaryota > Metazoa > Chordata > Actinopteri > Syngnathiformes > Syngnathidae > Syngnathus > Syngnathus acus. The sequence continues at coordinate 11,961,026 of NC_051095.1, read as the reverse complement.
GTCATAATCTAGCCTAGTCACCAAAAGGGAGTCTTTAATAACACCAGAAAAAAAAATTGACGCAACTCATCTTCAAAAAAAAAAAGTCTGAACATTCTTGAAAATGGTAACACTGCGTCACTTTCAAAGCAACACAGCATAGAAAATTATGCAAAATTCACTATTATCCATGATTTAAATCGAAAACGGTATTACGCACTTTTTGAAATTTTACCACAGTAAATAATTGCATCCCTATGATTAATGTTAAAGAAATGATCACATGCATTTGAAAAGGATATGAAATTAAATGCTTGGTAGAAAATACTCTCCTGGGCATAAAATAAATGCTATTCCATATTTTGAGTGCAAATAAATTGACAGTGAAAGCGCAGCTATTAGAATGGCTGCACTCAATGAGATGCTGCAGTATGAGCTACTGATTGAAGGTAGTTGCAACAAGGACACCTACATGCATTACTGAGTGAATGGTGTAAAAACTCACAGTCAACAATTCCGGTCCATCATTTAAAAGTGACACTTCACTCCTCTTTAGTTAAGCTGTCGTCCTTACGTTCCCCCATCAACTTCTCACTGAGAAGTACTTTTCGTGGAGTCACTCGTGCTATAGTCACAGCTCCGTCGCGACGAGCTCAGCTAGAGTTAAGCCCTCATCTACGTCCATTCGTTCACATGAACGGTGTCAACTTACGTGAGAATGTGAATTCAGGAGAAAATCAATATGATTAACTGCAACTTGTTTTGTGCCGAAATTGTTTCAGTTTGGAAATCAATACGGGAGCCGGAGCTATTCATCACTGTACACGAAACGTGGGCACCCCCTGGTAAAATATTAGGGCCTCCTCCGTATGTGCGGCTCGGGGAAAAAAACTCAATGGGAGTTGATAGCGAGGAATAAAAGACAAGGTAAATAAATATAGATGACTGAGGGAAGAGGGACTTTACAGTCTTTGCAGCCTACCACGTCATTACAGTCTCAGAAGGATGATGTCCAGGGCTTTATCAGACTCTGACAGACACAATAACAATAACCTTCACAGCGTGAGGCCTGTTTCAATTAATATGGAGCAGCAGGAGTCCGTGCGAGGTCATTCGGAGGCTGCTGACAGTGCCCGCCATCACAAGGATGACACGCGATATGGCCGTCACGTGTGACAACCCCAGCCATGATCCTTGGGTGACCTTTGCTGAGCAGCCCCTTCTTTCCATACAACACAATGGAATACCCACCCTGTACTTTCCCCAGAAATGCCATTAATGAAATTACAAAGGAACGTGCACTCGTTAACAAGTGGCATTTAAGCTAGCAAACCTTTATTTGAAGATATTAAAATTGTTGGCTTGATCATTTTGGTGTTGTTTCATGTTATTTTGATTTATGTGTCAGTTTGATAGTGACAAGAAAAGCTTGAAGCTTACTTGAAGAGCTGAGTGAGGGGGAGTCTTTTTGTTTCCTGAAAGTAATGTCATGTTATATTCTCCCATTTCTTGACAGTGACAGTGCAAACGGGCACTAAGAAACACTTGAGAAAGTGTTATAATGTGTTTAAAGCATGTGGTAGTGGTCTTTCAAAATCCAGAATTTTTAATTATTGCTGGTAGGTCTTGAATATTACGTACCACACTAAAAAAGGGGGTCACTCTTGATTTCTAGTGAAGGACAAATGGGTAGAAAAAGGCATCCTTTTTTTGTGTGGATCATGCAGATTCATACAAGGCAAAATCTATAACTAAAATGCTGAGGTGTTTAGAGTAAATCAATGCAGCCATATGCATACATCATGCATGTCAGCATATGACTAAAATATCCTTGGAATGGGATACAGTACATTCATGTATATTTTGGTGTCTAAACTACCTTTTTGGTTTAAAAAAGACAAACAAAGAGAAAGATTCAGGCCGTCTGATACACACACACATATACACAAGCTTAAAAAATGAGCTTGGTGCTTAGGACTCAAACACACAAAGCCTATGCCTCCATCTCCAGCCGTTAAATTGCACAACACATTTGCACATTACTGCTTTTAAAATTGAACTCAGTGGTGGTTGATTGCTTTTAGAGAAGTGACGCTAAATTGCTGTTGGTCAAAGGCTGGGGGGTTTAATTTAAGATTCATTCGATTTGAATTTTAAACATTAACAAAAGACGCGTATGCTTTTAAAAACAAGGTACAACCTTTTGTTGGGGTGTTAATTGGACGAAAACTAGACAACTAATGACCAATTTCTGTTTTGCACAGAGTGAAATTGTTTTGCTTATCTTTACTTTCCAATTGACAAGGATATTGCTCTGTGTCTTTTTCAAATGACTATTGACAAAACATTTTTCACTTGCTGATTCAAATCAGGGCACCACGGTAAATTAGTGGTTACCATGTCTGCCTCACAAGAGTGTGGGTTCAAATATTGGCTGTGGCCTTTCCGTGTTGACTTTGGGTCATCTTCTAGGTTAATTGATGACTCTAAATTACCGAAAGGTGTCGTTTGAGAGTTCCGAGATGTGAGATTTGACCAACGTACAATTGCACAGCACCACCTGGTAGGTTTTACAATGCTACTGCTATAATTGTATATTGCTGTAGGCATGGAAAGTTACAGTTATGAGGCACACTGGAAAATATGGTATTGAATTTACTCTATTATATTTTGTCAAGTGTTTGCACACAACATAATCCTCTGTATATAGATATATATTTTAAGTAGATGTAAGGTATACTTGAAAAATTAATCTGGATCAATATATTGTGTTACCATTAGATAGATAGATAGATAGATAGATAGATAGATAGATAGATAGATAGATAGATAGATAGATAGATAGATAGATAGATAGATAGATAGATAGATAGATAGATAGATAGATAGATAGATAGATAGATAGATAGATAGATAGATAGATAGATAGATAGATAGATAGATAGATAGATAGATAGATAGATACTTTAAGAAACATTAAGTCAATTCAACACACTTTTTTTCTTTTACAGTATTATCGTTATGTGCAATCAATACATCCGTTTCCGATAGAGCTTGTACTCGTTAGGGTCAGCTAATCACAGGTAACATATTGACAAACAATCAGTCTTTAAAAATGCATGTACCGTATTTTCCGGACTATAAGGTGCACCGGACTATAAGGCGCACCTTCAATGAATGGCCCATTTTAAAACTTTGTCCTTATATAAGGCGCACCATTAATGCATCATGTCAGATTTTTAATCCAAATCAAATCATTCTCCTTTTTATCTGTTTTATTTCAACTTCAGACGCAACAAATTACTTTATAATCACAAAGTAATGAGCCATAGTCTTTTGGATTCATGATTCATAGTCTTCAGCGGGCCACTTATGATTGATTTCATGACACAATCCTTCGGGCCAGTTTAAATTTAGGAATTTGGTCCATATATAAGGCGCACTGTCGGCTTTTGAGAAAATGTTAGGTTTTTAGGTGCGCCTTATAGTCGGGAAAATACGGTATACGTGAACGGAAGCTGGAGTAACAGTCGCAAACCCTGCCCTCCTGTCCATAATGATTTTCAGATGTGATGTTTTAAGGTGACTCAAAACCTCCGGTCGGACATAAGCGTTTTTTTCTTCCTTACAGTGCATGAGTCAATGCAGCTGTGTGGTAATGGTCTCTGATGCTGGTGCACCAAGCGGTGTCCCATCCGGTAGCAAGTGTTTTACCCTCGGAGTGACACACAGAATAAGGCAGAGTGATAAATAAATTAACAGCCCGGGTTTTAAGGGGGCATCGCTGTTGTACATGAGCGGCAGAAGAATACTGTATGTGAGTCATAGGGGAGCTGTGGCCTGAAACACATGCTGCTGTGATCCAGTCTGACAGGTGAGGACGGCTCGGGAAGACTGGCATGGCCCGCAGTGGTCAAAGACTAGAGCAAAAGCTCTGCTTTCAATATTTCATAGCGCAGCACTGGATTACTAGAACATGCCATCGTCTTTCTGACTGGTTTGATTGATATTGACTGAAGAGATGACATCTGAGTCCCGTGTGTGCTTTAGATGCTCCGGTGCCACAGACAGAGAGTCCAAATGTTTTTCTTTCCCCTTCAGTACATGTGGCGCGAAAGTGAAAAATGCTCTTAGCCCAAAAGGATGCAATGAAGGCCGTGATGGTTCTTCATTGCAGAGTGAATGCTTCGCCTCAGTGTTTTATTTATTGGCATTGTCGTACTTGATAAAAGAATTGAATGAAATGCTGAGTGTGTGAATCAGTGAAAATCTGCCTAAGGCAGACAGTGGCTCAGGAAAGTTTTCTTTTTTTTTTTGTTTAATTGTACCATGGGTAATATGAAACTACATTTTTAATCATCTTGTGCATATTAGATTAGGTAGATGTGCTAACCACTAGTTTCACGCAGCATGCAGATCTAATCACTCCATTCAGAAAATGTTCTTTATTATCTAGTTCCTTAAAATGGAGAATGCCGGTAACGTTCCTTTCCCTGTGAGGAGTTGAGTTGAATCTCTTTTTGTCAGTTCTAGAGTTGAATCATTTCATTTCATTCTTTATTCTAAATGCTGCTCCGACTCTGTGTACATCTTAAATGTTCCTAAAATCATCTCTCCAAGTTCAAGTTGGGCTCTTGCGGAAGCCGCAACGGTCGGAAACGGAATGTGAGCCAAGTGTCTGCGCTGGTCCAGAGTCTGGGAAGTGATTGAGAGGAATGAGGCACCCAGGAGACGACGCTCTAAGTAAGAGCGATTCTCTGGGCTCTCCTCAAAGTACCAACGTTCATGCCAGTGACCTTCTACGAGCTTGCAGGTGGAATTGGATGATTTCTTGCCGTGGCTGAAGAGGAGTGACAGGTGGCCTGAAGGAGAGCCAATCTACTTAATCCACTTCCCGCCCGTCGCCATCTTCTCATGTGGTCCGCAGTGATCAGGCAACATCACAAAACAGCATCACTTATTTATAACCACATGACAAGCTATCTTTCCAATCTCACCGGACATTTTAGATGAATCCATCTGCGCCTTCGACCGCAAATTGGATTTAATACAAATGCAATCATCGGTGAATTCCAAAAGTTTTTTTAAGTCGGAAGCAAGTGACAGCAGTGTTGCACTTCCAGGCATCGTGTTTATTTGCAAGCTTATGTATAGGGTCGAATATAACCTTTCTTTCCTGTGCTCACAATTAAGTTACGAGTCATTTTTCTTTAAAGACAACATCCTCTGCTATGAAGACATGAGAGATTCCCCCTTTAAGGTCCGTACAAGCTAAGAAGTGAGAGTCTAATCTGTGTTGACATGTTGATACACCACTCGGAGCTGCTTCATTGACCGTGAATGGGAGAATGACTTTGACTACTCATACAATGTTTATATTGATATGGCTGGAGGTTGAAATGCTACAAAGAAGCCAGTTTTTTTTTTCTGGGTCACAGTACAGCTACCGTGCATGCTTATAAGAAGGTTCTTGACTATTATCAACTTTGATAGGTCACCTGACGGTAACGTGTATGGTCTGCTTCGCGCTAATATTGTACAAATAAGATGTTGAGTGTTTTATTCCTTCGAAGAAACACAAGTGGGACAAACAATGGAGTCACCTCTGTCTTGTGTAATCTTTGCTCTGAATTTGCTCAGCATTGTGAGAGCAAACCTGCTCACACTGCTCTTCTATCCACAGACAAAATACGAGAATAAATAATGAATTAAAACCCCAGGGAGAGCTTTTAAATCTACATAATCTCAAACCGTAGCGCCTTTCTTTATTAGTAACAAGGCATATTGGGTTCTGTGATGTATTTCTTGCATGACTAATTATAAAGATGTGAATTATCTTGCGTCCTTTGCAATTTAACAAATAAACCCCAAGAGAGCTCATTTGATGCGAGAAATAGGCCATATTTCTTAGTGGAGATACCAACATGTGAGTGAGGCTCCACAGGGGATTAGTGCAACCAAATCACTCCTGTAAAGAAGCCAAAATCAAAGCACCACACAACCACCACCTTGTTTACTCTGCGGTATCTCTTGTACTTTAACTCAGACAGAAATCTGGCTTGGTAACACCTTCCCCCATATATCAACACATTTGTATTCATTTGAACTGGCACATAAATAATCATGATAACTTCTGTTTGGTTTAAATATAGACTGGTGCTTTCATTGTATACATCCATTGTGTATGATTTACAAACGCAACATCTTTCATTGATTTGCTTTAGACGTACCTAATTTGAGGTATATTAGCTACACTTTTGCAATCGAATGACATCTACGAGCCGTTAAAGAAAAACAGTTTTCACAGTTAATGATTCTCTGTTCATTGACGTCGTCAGAGATGTATGAACGCATCTATTATTTGTTGCTCTCCTAGATACACGTACATCCGATTTGTATGGACCGTACGGACTTACTTAAGTCCACAAGTGTATTTCCTCTTCATATTTCTCGAGATGGCAAAGAGGAAATGTGTCACTGTGGTGACCACAGAACCAGAACTGTGATGTACTGTGGCATAAGGAAAGGTTTAGCTACACTACCCTTAATTAGATATCAATTATGTACTCAAATTCATTTCACAAACCAGATGCTATTGTAAGTAGCATGTACAGTCGCTGGATGCATAATCACTCACATGTTCATCTTCAAATGGTGATTAGCCATTCAGCCATTTTCTAAACCGCAGATCCAATTGATGGTCACAGCTGGCGCCAGCTATCTCAGCTGACTTCTATACTATGCCCAGAAATGGCCACCTATTAGTTATAGGGCACATATAGAGACAGACAATTATCCACACTAACAATCACACTATCACCGATTGGCATCTGAACCCATGCTGCCTGCACTGAAATCAGGCAAGTGAACCGCTTCTGTGAGTGACCACAACGATAGTAGCTAGGTAAGTCCAAATACGACTAACACTTTATTGATACCAACATTGGTATTCATGCTGATTAATATCAGTGTCATGAGATTGACACTCGACACTCTGGTTCGCTTCCGTTTACGCTGCTGCCGTTTTATCAAAGAGGCGTAGTTGACTGTTCTTGTTTCACTACACTGTCTACAATCTTAAGTGCCTCTCCAGGTGGTCACAGTGCGGTGTCGACATGCTTTGTTTCCCCTTGATTGTTTTGATGTTGTGCAGCCAGTCACGTAATGCGAGTTAACAAGCACGTAGAATCAGCACGAGTGACCTGGCCAGCAGCATGCACGCGCAGAAACAGCACAGAAAGTCTTTGATGGACATATAGGATAGCAGACGGAAAGACACAACAACAACCTCTGTAAAAAGGAACCAAAATATTGTGGACACACAAGAAATTCATTCAAATGTGGGAAATTATACGTTAGAAATCAACAAACTCCAGAAATAGTAAGAGGGGAGAAATCCCACATTCCCTTGGCTGAAGGAACAGAATAGCTTTGTGAAATTTGCCGGTTTGGAAGTCCAAATTTGGTTCGTAAGTAGATGCAAAAAATGGCGAGGTTCCCGTTCGCATTTCGAAGGGTTTGTAAGTATAGGCATTCATAAGTAGAGGTACCACTGGATTATTCAGTGATGGACATCTCTTTATCAAGGTATGGTAGTTACAAATGTTAAAAGTTTACTGAAAACATTCCCTGTATTGTGAATAAAATGCCATCTTGAGTATGGAATTAATCATTTCCTATGGGAACATGGATTTGTGATTTAAACTACTACTTGGAAGAGATCCAGACTTGACTTTATAAATAAGATGTACCTCAAATGAGAATGACAGATGGTAATAAAATCGACCAATTTATTCATCTGAATTAAGGTGAGAAGTGGGTTGCACCCAGGACTGGTCAACTGCCAATCACTTGACTGACACCAAGACCACATAGAGGAAAATTGCTTTTGGCTTCTCGGTCCATAAAGACTTGGTCAGGAGCCAAAGGGTTATAGACCTGACCTAGCAAGGACAGAAAAATCTTGAAATCAGAACAAGTTGAACAGATATCAGTTTCATTCCTGAGCACCATCAAGGTGCCCTTAAGCAAGGAACAAAACCCCCAACCTGCTTGCGGCTTGGTGTTATTCCCCTTTACTTTAAAATCTCTCTTCCTTTGACTGCATTGCTTGAATCAATTTCTGTGTGCACGGATTAAAACAGAGTGCAATGCGATGTCACAAATAAGAACATGCAACGTGATCTGCCAGGGGAATTTACCAATTGATAAACAGCTAAATATATTCCATTCAAAAATCTGTAGACCCGCTAAGCACTCACTGCTGTGCAACACTGCACTAACATTTACTTTTAAAATGAAACTATTTGGGAGGCATCTCCGGCACTATCCACTCCAGTTTTGTCCCAGAATTTCAGCTTGCATGATGCCCCTGGACCAGCAGGTCAGTTATTCTGGGCTTTTCTGAGCACGCAATGGGCAGCCCTGCAGCAGCTGCTCTCCCTGGCTGAGACCACTTCGGACAGACTGTGTTAATTTGCATTGACAAAGCTGTCAGACAAGAGGTTGCCTCCTGCGTGGTGATGGATGCCGACCTGGGAGGGTGGGGAGGAATGAGGAAAAGGAAACAAGGTCTCAGGAAAAGAGCATACGCACAGATTTAACATACTTATAAATCATTCTCATCAGCCAATAATGATAATAATTACAACCATCAGTTTGCTCACAACAAATGTAATTGACTTATCATTGAACACACGCAGAATCTTCAAACCAAAGTCCATGCAAAAAAGATTGTGCTCGAAGCACTAAACACAAAACTGTCTACAATGAGAAAATGTTTGAAACATGTCAAACTTGTCAATTTGTTGCAGCAGGTGTTTCATAATTCTCTGTGTATTTTGTCATGTTTCTGGGAGATATTTCCAACTTTCCCACTCCCCAGCGGTCTTCTCTTTCTTTACTTGGGCTAACTTCTTATTTAGGCAGCTGCTCCACTACACGTGAGACCAGGTGTTGGCTCCTGCCACATCTGTGCCTCAGTGTAAAACTCGAGTGGGATTCCCCTGGAGTCCAAGCACTGCAGTTATCATCATTGGCATCAACATTATCTCTAGCAGACATAACGGAGAAACTTGACACACTGATACTCTGCAGGAAGACTACAAGTGCAGCAACTTATGCCTGACTGAGAAGGGGCGACACTTCTGAGGACTTCACTAATGTAGTGAGGTATAAATAAAGGAACATCTACATCCATAAAGGAATGTCTCTGTACACCAGAAATTGAACTGAAATCTGGGGATAACTGGAGCTTGCAGACTCGCATGCAAAACGTGGGTTTGCTATTTACCGTTCAGGCAGTGAGTTCCGAATACAATAGAATGGGTTGCTAATGGAGGTCTGCCCAAAACCACACCATAGTCCAAAAAAATGAAAAATCCAATAAAGTCACAATTGTAAATAGAGTGCATGTATATAGCGGTTGATCTACATCATATGTTTTCCAAAGCGCTTTGCCAGCAAGTATACCGATGCGCGAACTCAGCCGCATCAACCTACATAACGGTTTTCCTTTTTGGTGTAAAATAACATACTTTAAACTCCAGGATCTCTCACCGTACAATAGCAAACCCTAGGGTGTTCTTTTGGACTGATTTTAAATGCAAATCCTTATATTGTATCAGTGGCTAGCTGATACAATACTACCTGGGTAGGTTTGTATTTGGGCTCCATTGCTAAGACAGGATGCCAACAGTGCCCTTTATTGGATGGCCAATCAACAGTTGGCTTTCTTGCTCGTTTGAAAGCAGCCCGCTTTCACACATGACCTGACGTTCCAATATACATACGGTAGTAACTTTCACAAATTCTGTGGTTTTCTGTAATCTGGGGGCTGTGAGAGTAACATGTTGAAGGGCGGTTGAGAAGGAAGTGAGAACTTAACACTACACGCATGAAGTCTTACACCAATTAGAATTGTTGTTTTGGTGTGACTCATTCCGACTCAAATCCATAAATTCAGATTTGTCGTTAGTTTTTCACTGGCCAATTCACTTCTGTACGTATTTGAGTCATTAATGATTCATGTGCAGCCCTAGAAATTATGTCCATACTATTTGACAACATAATTGGCATCCACCATAGTCATAACTGTGTACGTTCCACCTTTTTCTACAGGAGCAGCGGCTTGTGATGTGCGTACCTGTTGCCAGGTTACAGAGCCTGCACTCAGAGGCTCGTCATCATAACGGGGAAGTTTCATCACTGCAGTTAAGACTTAGTACTACCCAAATTTTACAAGGCTGCCCTCCGCAAAAGATTTAAGGGACAGAAAAACATTGGACATGCTGTATGCAAACATCTGGGATGCATACAGAGCTCCACCATTGCCCCCACTTGAATTATCAGACCACAATCTCATGCTGTTAACACCTCAGTATCACACTGAAGGGCTGCTTAAAGTCTACAGACTGGGTGTCCTCCGTGATCTACATGTGAACAACAGAGACAACCTCAAAGATTGTATCATTAGAGATGTCAATTTCTGTGAGGATGTCATCATTCTAGGAGACTCGAAGCATTTTTTGGCAGGCCTTAATTACTTGTGGATTTTGGCTATTCATGGCAGGGTTTGTTCAGGGACATGCAGGACACTAGTTGGAAATCAGTGTACTAGGACACGTTCGGAATTTTGTATAATTTTGGGTTACATTGCAGCTGTAGGAATGGAACTCCACTTTACAGCAAGAACCACTTGCGGGCCACTTATGATTGATTTCATGACACAATGCTTCGGGCCAGTTTAAATTTAGGAATTTGGTCCATATATAAGGCGCACCGGACTATAAGGCACATTGTCGGTTTTGAGAAAATGTTAGGTTCTTAGGTGCGCCTGATAGTCCGTAAAATACGGTAAATCAGGGTACAAAGATTTGTTTTGATGCGGGTGGGCTTCTAACGCATGGGGATCTAGGAACTTAATTCCGACTTCCCACTGTCTTCAAACGCAGCATAGAGCAACAAATGGCAAAAAGAGCACATATTCTTGCCTTGCGCTCTTGTATCCCTTCAGCAATATAAAAGAAAAACGCCAGGTGACATCAATATTTGATGCCTTGAATGTGACAGTCGAGATAGTGGAAAGAATTAAATCAAGTTACAGGACAGTTGGACAAGAACTTCTTCGCCTCGTAGCATTACCATCCGATGCAGAATGTGCTTACGTCGCCGCGTCCCCCGGGCCAACTGCTGTGTGGTCTCGAGGGCCCCCGGTGAGCAGCTCCCTGTGCCTGTCACCTCGACTAAGACCAGCCCACATCAGCGGGAGTCAGAGCCAGAGCTGGGAGCAGTAGCTTCCCCACTCTTGCTGTCACCTGTCCCCACGCAGGCCAAGGTGACTTTAATTCCCTCCTGTTGAAAAACTGTCTACTCAGTAAGGCAAACATCAGAGAGTCAAAGACACAACCAGCTAACCTTTCTATGTCCTTTTCCTTCATTTGTTATTTCTGGCCTCTTCTGTTTGGATTCCTGCAGTTTAACCACAGCTCCCCCTCTGTGCATCGTATGCATGATGAATCGAGTTATGCACTGTGTATTGCACTGCCGTGTAAATGATGTGAAATAAGTAACACAAATATTGATTTCAGGGCTTTCACTATGGAATATTTTTACCATCGATTCTTCTATCGATTATTTCGTCGAATAATCGGGTAAAATGTTAGTGCTTTGCATTAAAGTGGATTGCAAAACTGTTTGTATTGATTACTGTTTATTAGCCATCTATTGTTAATTTGAATGGTTTAATGATGAAAACTAGACAATTTTAGGCTACACAACGATTACCCGATTATTAAAATAGTTGTGGATTAATATGATGATTTGATACTGAATGAAATTACCTGTCAATTAATCAATTCATTTTGACACCTCCGACTGATTTCTTTTCTTTTTTTCCAACATCATTCTCGAGTTAACGTGCCGTTCGGGTTTCTGTCTGACTCTCGCACACCATTTTAGGTAATGAAGGATAGGCCTTTTTCCACACTCGTGTCTTCCTATCCAAATGCAATTGAAATCCCCCTTGTCCCAGTGAGGGATTATTTCACCTGTCACTGTTCATTGGCTTGAGGCAGACCAATATGGATGCCATTCAATATCTGTATCTCAGCTGAGGGAATTTGGGATTCAAAGTCTGCTGTTAGCTTTTCACACACTTTCAACCAATGTGAGGCAGTTACAGTTTATTGTTGCACCTTCTCTGTAATATTTTAGGTCTTAAGTCTTGTGGATTGCTTTGTGTGCCTTGAACACATTTTGTGCAAGGCCAAATACTACCACTTAAAAGGTTTCTCCAATATACATCTCTTTTAGTGCATTAATTAGCACTGGTAATAACATCCCCAGCTATAATGTTTAACTACAATAGGAACTTGTTGCACCTTATTTACAGACACCTTTTGTATTGACTAGCATTCGCACTGGTACTAATATACGTGTAAAATTTTAATTGTAAAGTATGAGATAGCGGGAACTTTATTTTGTAGCACTTTATCATCTTCAGGTACAATTTAGTTGTACTTCACACTAAGATAACTTATTAGACCAACTATGTGAAAATTTGCACTGGTAGATTTGATATATAGAAGAAACCTGATTTCACTCTTAAAAGCAGGGGTCTCCAAACTACGGCCCGCGGGCCAGTTTTTATTGGCCCGCAGCAAATTCTGAAAACATAATTGAATATGGCCCGCACAAGAAGCTTGAGCTCAACTCTGTCCCATTAGCACCCCCCCCCCCCCCCGAGAAGAGAAGCGAACGCGCAGCGTTTGACGTCCCATTAGCAACCCCCACCCCCCCCCCCCCGATGTAAAGCGAACGCGCAGCGTTTGACGTCCCATTAGCACCCCCCCCCCCCCCCCCCGGAAGAGAAGCGAAAACAAATATTGGCCCCCGGGCCCCTTCACGTTAATAAATCTGGCCCTCCTTGCAAAAAGTTTGGAGCCCCCTGCTTTAAAGTAATAGACACCTCTTCAGAGTAACTGGTGAAACATGGATGACTCAGAGTTGCAATAGTTTGGAGAATGGTGCTTTTGGGGTCTCTTTAGAGCTCTCAATGTTTTCATACCAGGTTGATTTGTCTATTCTTTAACTGCTCCACGACAGATAACATCCCAAGCTTTTGAGCAAACTGCAGGGAAAAAAACTGTCTGCTGTCAGCGCTGTGTGTCTCCTGGACAATGGTAGCTAAAATCCTGTTTTGATTTGATTTAATGGGATAAAAACCTGATGAAATGGAACAGTTCTATTCAGCGTGCACCCACACCGAGCACAAGAAAAAAGGACAGCGAAAGCAAGGGAGATGTGCCGGAAGACAAGAAGGATTTTTTGTTTTTCCATTCTCTTGAGCACAGCAAGCACAATGTGCATGGGCCTCATGCTGTGATAAAAGGAGGGAAAGCAGACATCAAACCATGCTGTCCACCTGCTGTCTTACCTCCTATTCATCATGACATGAACCTGTCAAACAGGCTTTGCGTCGCTCACTTCTCGCCAACATCCATTTTCTAACATGAGACAAAAAAAGTGGCAATCTGCTGCGATGGATGTCGCTCTCCTACTGGTCACAAAGTCTCAAGTCAAGGCTTGGGGCAAACTTTGAAAATTGAACACGAGTAAATTAAATAGCACATCCAGCTCTAGTTGAGTGTGACTAAGGTCACAAATGAGCAAGACATTTAAATACGCTTTTCATTGGAGGAACCTTGAACATATTCATTTGGATGCTTTCCATGAGAAACGATCAATGTAAAAGCTCACCTGAGGTCCAAGAACTCAGAACGAGGGAAAATATCACACAAAACTTTCAATATGGCAAGAATTAAATGTACAAATAAGCATGGTGCTTTTTTTTGTTGCAAAAGATAAATGGCCAAGCAAGACGGTGTTCCTAATGAGACGTCCGTTCAGCAGGTGTTTAGTTTTGCTTATTTTGGATGATTTTGATTTGATACTTCAAACGATAGGATGTTTCCAAGTATGCGACGCCTAAGACCTGAAAAAAAAACTAAAAATCTGTATTTATTTGTATTAAAATGACAATGATAAACCTTGCAAACCTGTGCCGAGAAGAGATGCAACCATATTTACATACAAGTTGTGTCACGATATTTCTCAACGATTTCCTCCTTTTTTTTGATAAGAATCGTTTTCTTTTTTTCCAATTTCATGCTTTTTGGAGTCATCTTGCAAAAATAATATCTACCGTAATTTTCGGACTATAAGTCGCGGTTTTTTTTCATAGTTTGGGTGGGGGGGCGACTTATACTCAGGAGCGACTTATATACATATATATGGTTTTTTTTCACTTTTTTGGGCATTTTATGGCTGGTGCGACTTATACTCCGGTGCGACTTATAGTCCAAAAATTACGGTATATAATAAAAAACAAATGTGTGTGCCTTCTGAGAAGATGCGTTCTGTTGCAGTCATTCCAATCAAGCTGTTCTAGGCTCTTGACTTGTTCTGAGCCACCTCCAGATATCCGAAAGTGCAAAATCTTTGTGAGTTGTCGCATAATTTTGCCACCAAAGTCTGAAGTCGTTACAATATACTTTGTACGGGTGCTTCTGCGTATCGGTTTTCTGGAGGTACACCAGCTGCCTCCCAAAAACCGGTTGATTCCGGTTACCAAGGATAAGTAGTGAAGAAAATGGATCGATAATTTTGTTGATAAAACTTTTAACGTTGTATGAATTCCTGTTAATTCCCTTCGCACAACTGGTGGCATTTATGTAAAACGTGGCCGATCACATGACTGCATAATTGTTTTGGACATGAGCACTTTGAGCCAGTCATAATGTCGTGCTGCATTCGCATTATGCGATCTAACTACCTCATGTGGACTCATTTAGCATCTGGCAGCACTCATCGCGAGACACCGCACATCTCTCAGCATGTGGAGGCAAGTGCTTCAAGTTGTCCACATTTTCACCTAATTTTCAAGCTCATTCACACCATTGCTGTTGATGACCTGTGATGACATCATCAGTGAGCAATGCGCGGGATGGAAGCATCTGGTCGGTCCAAACGTTTATGGACAGCAATTTGCTTTCTGAAATTCATTTTGAGGATTTCATCATGTTTTTTTTTTTCTTTTGGGGCAATAACATAAGAGCGCTGAATGAATGATGTCGAGTATGCTTGATTTTGTTTTTGCCTGTTTGAAGTACATCTGTGAGAGAATCATTGCATCGTTATGCATCATTCTTGCAAAGATAGTTTCATCAAAACAACACATAATTAGCTGTATTTGTTGTGATTGTGCTGCTTGTTTCTCCACTCTGACCTCTTTCAACATATTTTTAGGGACCGATTTGCTTGCTAATGATGCAACAGATTCAAACGCTGGGACTTGAAAGCAAAATTACTGTTATGGGCCTTTGAGGATTAAAACCAATTCATCTGCAATGAATTGATCGCTTTCCTTGGAATACAATGGGTTTTTTTGTGTTCCTCTTTACTAATCCTTTCTAATGTGTCATGTTCATTCTTCCGGAGGCCTGATAAATGCATTTCATTCCCCTTCTTTTACTCTTCTCCTAAGCTGTAAGTCAAGCAGGCCTTTATTCACTGTTCCTTTGCACTGAAGACAGGCTCCGCTTCTCCCTCCAAGCAGTGATATTGTTGACACCGCTCATGGCAGCCATTCACCTAAAAGATAGTCTCCTCTCAGAAGCCTCATGAATACTGAATGGTAGAAGAACGATCAAACAGCACCAACAAAGTGTTCTTGTGTGCGCCACTGAGACATTCCGACTTGACAACTTCAATTGGACGTTATTACCAAGCATTCATGGTCATAGTGAGTGTTTTGTGAAAAGAAAATGACCTACAAACTACAGTTGGAGAGATTATTAATAAAGTATTCTTGTTGTAAAGCAAAGTGTATTTTACCTGTCATTTTTAAATGTGCTAATACCACAACAGACTTGCCAATCGCTTGTTTGCATTGTCTGCTATCCTCACAACTCGACTACGTGCAGATCGACAGCCAGTAAACTAATGAAGAAAACTCCGTAAAGAAGCTGTACTACTTTTTTTGCTTTTAGGTAGTAGTTTTCTTGTCCTTACAGACAACAAAATATAAGGAGGTAATGTATATAGTGTGTACATTGCAATAGAGAGAAGAAAAAGTACACAACATGTTAAAATTTGGGGTTTGCTCAAAATAATGATATCTGGATACATACAGATATTAATCAAAACGATACCGTATCGATATTCTAGTTCTGAGTATTGATAGTCCTCCCTGAGGCTCAGGATGCAGCAGTGCCAGCGACTCATATGAGAAGGAAGCAGTGGTGCAAAAAGCGGGTATGCACTATATGCGGCGTATAGGGGAGCTGCACCAGAGGAAGCGCCAAAACGATGGGAGGAATGTTATTTAGGATAGGAATTTTAGGTATTTATTTCACAGCTGTTATGATCAATAATAGGTGAATAGGTGCCCTTCTGCTCCGTGACCATCAACTTCTCTCATCTCACCCCTCTACCTACACACATATGGAGAGGCGCCTCCTCGAGCACGCACTGGAGAGCGCAAGCGTTTCCATTTAAAATGTGTGATGGACCTACCGCTTTTCATTTGACACTATTTGCTCATTTTGATTGGAATGAGAAAAACGAGCGTATGCAAAGTGTAGTTGCAAATGTTAAAGCCAATAGTGGGGCTATTGTGTAGCTGACTGACATGAGTGCATTTGAGAGTGCATTTGCCTGTCCCTCGTTTTTATTGATTTTGGTGCCAGGTTAAGATAAGAGTAGACTTCCGTATTAGATTAGAAGTATTCAGGTAATTATTTGGTGATTTATGCCTATCCTCAGACATTTCACATATATCATTGGACTTTATTGTAGAATGGCCATTTTAATTACTAACAACTTGGGACATAATTTACTATTTGGTTAATTTCCCAACAGTGTACAAGGAGAGAAGAAAAGGGAGGGGGGGGGGGGGGCTCAGCCTTTCAAGAAAAATGATTTGTAATTTTGCAATCACTGTAGGGGGCTGCTTCACTCCAAAAACCTGCACACTTGCAATGTCTATGTTGAGGAGCTGCTGTATCAAAAAATAATGTCCTTCTCTAGATATTAGGATTACCATATGTTTATATTTTACTATTAAAATAATTTTCTCTATACTGTAGTGTAATCATTTAAGGAAACTTGATTCAGATTTGGTTTACTCCTCTGCAGAATTCCCGTGCGAATATTTTGGGGGGGTAGTGGTGACGTTGCACCTGTGTTAATATAAATTCAGTGGCTATGTTGAATATCTGTGCATATTTTTACTTTCTTGAATATATGCATGTGTTCAACTACTAAACTAAGGAACAGTAAGGCCGTGTTGTATATTATTGTATCGTATCAAACAAATTATGTAAAATTGTATCATGCTACATATTGCATCTGACGTGTATATCGAGGTACGTATTGCATCGTGAGGTTGACAAAGACACGCATCACTAATATTTGCAATAAAATGCAAACTGCTTGCTCGTAGTGCGTGGAGGACCACATGAGAAATAATGCTTAAGAAACAAAAATACATTTGCACACAACTGCGATTAATATAAGTAACTTAAAATAACGATACTCACAAAAGCGAGCGTCTTCCAAGGCACACTTGTTTTGGAGTACATTCAGCGTGTTTATGTCTTTACGAGCTTTTTCAACTACTTCCATTGATGTTGATTGAAGAAACTTACGTCAAAGATCCACTACTACAAAACAAGCGCTCTTGCAATGCTTATAAACCAAACGATTCAAAAATTGATGTCTCACTCTGATTTTTATTTGTTCAACAGTTTTAGCAGTGTGCATACTATGAAATAAAAAATGACAAACTAACATGAAAAATGTGAATTTTTGATGACTAGTTAGCATATTAAATTTATCAAACGTCTCTTCACTAGTAAACATGACACACTGACTTCAGAGTGCATCTTGGTTTACTGGATATCCACAAATGGGGCATTTAGTATTTACTCAGTGGCAGATGAAGGGAGGTTTTTATTTGTACGAATGCCTTTATGTCATAATTAAAAATTATGACAAGCATATGAAAATTGACATGCATAGCTAGATTTAAAACAGACAGTTGTGGGTATTGCGTGATAATCACGTTAGAGTCAAGTAGAATGCAACCACATCTTTTATACATTTGAGTGGTTACATGCTGCTGTTTTGATCAGCAACAGCTATTTATGTGAGTGTGGATGATAACAGCTACAGATTGAGATAATATCGTGACAACCCTTTCTTTATGGCAAGGCTTCTCAGACACAGGGAGTAGGCCAGTTGGCTCTCCATCTATTGGAGCCTATTTAGTTTGACCAAGGCAGAACATGTTCAATCTACCTACCGCACACAAGACAGGGAAAACTTTTTTTTGCCTGTGCAGGAGTTACAGATTTACAGCTAACCCTGATTTATACACAGGTAGATTTAAGTGTGTATGCTAGTGGTGGCCATCTGGAAGAGCATAAAAAGCCGTAAAAACACCCGTTCTATCACAAAGAGCTACACAACAAATGAAGATGTAACTCTTTCTGTCCAAAAATCACCAAACATGTTGCAATATTTAAAAAAAAAAATTCCAAAGGTTTCTACCCAGCTCTTCCATTTTTTGGAATGCATCTTCATCCAGCTGTCAGAATAAAATGTATGTCTAAATCATTTCAAGAGCTACGAGTACATAACATACTGAAGTGAATTGACGTTTGGTGAATCAGATTTTTTTTTCAAATTATATATTTGACCAAAAAATGCTTCATTACTGTAAATATGAATGGAAGATGCGATCCCTAGGTGACAACTGTTGAAAACCACCGGCCCTGTATGTCATGACTGTATATAATTTTACAAATGCCATAATGACATGTGATGAGAGTAATTTAAAAAAAGAAAGGGACTCGTAGACACGCTATCCCACCTTGTCCCTGTGCAAAATCAGTTTTTAGAATCACCGTGTTTGTTTGGAGGAAACGAGGCTTGTGACCTTGGCTTTCTGCATGGTCAAGCGCTTGCTTCATTTCCTCATAGTTGAGAGGCAGGCAGGCTGGCACTCAGATGGAAAGCCCACTCAACGGAAGGTTTAGTAATTACACACTGGAAACCAATCAGACTGAGCTGCGCTTCTTAATTAGCTGAACAAAACAATAGTGCATGGATTGAAGGACCCTGGAGGTCACACTCACCCCTCAGGTGTCCCACCAAGGTACACTTGAAAGAGTCAGTCCTCTTTGGCTCACTCTTCACAAGCAAGCCGCCCGCCATCGAGTGAACGCAGATGGATCTCAGTAGGCGTCGCGAGCTGCTGCATGAACACAAACCACACTGGATGAGGCCGAGGCAAAGTTGACGCTGTCTGGAAGGTAGAACAGATGAGCATTTAAGGTTTCGCTTTATGGATGCCCGCGGGGGCGAGTAGAGGTCACCTAATCCATTCTAATCAAGGCTGCGGCAGCAACACACATGGTCTTCATTAGTAAACAAGAGAAAGAGCTGTTCGACAACAAACAACTTGACCATAATTAGTATGGAGAGGGTCTTCCCTTGGACAAAGCCTCTGATAGGGGTCAGGATAAACAAACTTCAATGTGGCAAGCAGCCACCTTTTACTTACTCTTATGATCACATGCTGCTCGTTCGGCTTTGATGAATGCCAAACTCGAAAAGGCCGTGCGCAGCCCTGAAAACTGAAAATTGGGCTGTCAATCAGCTCGTGTTAGCGACTCAATAGTTGTCTTTCGCCCTAGTTTGCTTATTCTATGTAGTGGATTGCGTTGCTATGCAGGCAATGAGTGTCGGCTTGTTCTATTTCCAGGCAATAAAACCCGGAGCAGTCGTCTTTCATTTCAGTCTGTGACAGTGGATTTAACTGAATTGATTTGGGCTTGTGAGACAAACAAAATAGAACTTTAAGACTGTGTGTGTACACACACTCAAGCACGCACATGCATATACACACACACTTGCACACACACATGCATGCACGCACGCATGTACACACACACAGTGAAAAGGCCAATTGCAATTCTCTCGCTTTGCATTGTGCTACAAGGTTATCACGTTTTCATTTTTTTCTAGTAGGCATCTATAACAAGATTAGCAGAGGAGCTGTTGTATTTAAACAAACGTGTGCACATTCTCTCATCGTCAGAATACATTCAACCGATTAGAATATTACATCTCACAACATTGTTGCACTATAAAGGGTAAAACTAACATTCAGACTCATCTGACTTAACTCCAGCGTTTGACATTTTCATATCTGTTTTAGGTGAGCAATTAGCTTCTCCGTTCTGTTTACATTTTCTGTATCGATATGTGACAACAATTCTTGCTAGAAATGAAATTTATTTTCTGCCGCGGAGGTGACGATTACTAACACAGGGAGCAACTCTGTGACATATTCAGCCGCATGAAGCAGCCAAAGCTCATTGCTGGTTAGTTGCTGTGATTTGAGTTGCACCAAACTCGCCTCAATAGCAACTGCTTATTTCGAGCTTTAATATACTGAGTACTTCCAGTATACCGTATGTGTGTATATAACCCACTGTCATTATCACATTACCACAGACACACAATAGAAGCATAAAACATTTGCGGAACGACTTATTAAGTCATCACATCTGATCAACTTTACTGAATGTTGAATCACAGTAAAAAAAAGGAATGGTTTTGAGTTATAAAAAAAAAAAACACACTGTATCCCTGCTAATTTCCGGGGGGAGGCAATTCACGGCAGATTGAACGCTGCGCCTCAGTGTTTTATTTATTGGCATCGTCTCCCTGAACTGAACAAAATGCCAAGTGTGTGAATAAGGGCGAATCCGGCCCAAGCAGAGAGTAGCTGAAGTCATAAAGTTTAAGATTTGTACTGATATGTGATATGAAACCATATTTTTAATCAACTTGTTGACGGGATCCAATGTTTGCAAATCACCTAAAGCATTAGGAATGCATTTCTTGGATGATGTAACGGTCCAATTTTGCCTAAACTATAAAGGCACTTCCAACACAGGCAGGACAATGGCTTCTACGGTCGGACTTGCCTATCCCTGGACCATCACATCTGATAAAGGTTATTTAAAAGGAGCCACAGCAAAGGAAGGATGGATTGGATTTATAAAACAAACATTGTAACACTACAAACGTGTGGGGCAAAACAACTCGTTTTGCACAGGTACTTAACCACAACCATATATATATCAAGGGATTGCAGCAAATTGCTTTGTGAAGCTAACAAAATTTCGATAATGAAAATTTCAACATTTCGAATTAAACTTTTGAGTTTCAAATGTGTTGTGAAAACATTGTAACGTAATTTAGCATTCGATGCATGCACGTGTGTCTAAATGCTCAAACAGGTGCAATTACTTCTGAGCCCTTACAGAAATAGCAAAGCTTCGGGGGAGAAAGAAAATCACCAGACGAAACAATGCAATAATCAATTAAAGGGCCTTTTACTCAGCAGGTTGGCATGGTGATAATTAGACGCACATAGCTTCCCCGAGGACAAGACGGCAGCGCCTCCTCCCCCATCTTTCCTCTGCCATATTGAGTGCCAGTTTCTGCAATGTGACATTTGGCTGACTGAACAGAGGTGTCGGGGACAGCCATTAACGAGAGAGCCGACAGTGAGGAATAGAGCAGAAGTAACAGACAACGAGTGGAGGTAAAGAAGTGAGGGTTAAAAATCTTTATATTCGTCATTATCATAGCTCCCTGTGGTTTTCCAAATGCCTCTTTTCATATATGTATGAGACGGGGTGTATTAAATGTGATGGCGGGCCTTTGTTCAGACTCCCACTGGGTCCGTTCTAACTTCTAAATGACCACATAACAGACCAGAGAAGTCACTGCAACTGATAATTGCCCAGTCCTTAAGATTTACCGCTGTATCATTTGAAGATTAACTGCAAAAAATGACCAAAATTAACAGCTTACTCTTTTGCTGTGTCTTGATTGCCTCAGGCACACTTGGGGTTGCCAACCATCCCTTGAAAAACAGAATCGTTTGGAAACAGAATAATTTAGGGTACATGTCCCGTATTGAGTGGTAAAGGGACGCGCTTTGGTCCCGTAATACCGTGAGAGTCAAAATCATTAGTGTGTAAAATGTCGATGGGATTAATGAACAACGGTGGCCTTTGTATGACACCTTACGGCAGTCCTTCTCAAATAGTTGGGCGGGCCTACAATGTTATGGAGAGGTGTGATATTACAATTGATCATATTTATAGTGACTGAGGAGAGTTGGCTGGGCGTGAAATATTTTCTTCCCTGGGGGACAAAACTGAAAATATTCCCTGCTCTGTGACTAATAAACTGACCATATAGAATTTGCTCATCTTATTGGTCAAAGTGTTGTTGCTTGTGCAAGTAGAGCGCAGAAGACAAAGCAGAAGAATGAGTAACATACCTTCGAGCAGCCAAAGTACTCCTCAGAAAATAAAGCAGAAATGGTTGCAAAAATACTGTGAGGACTGAGAAGCAGAAAACGTGTTGGAAAAGTGCAAGAAAATAATTATCAAGCGTACAGGATCAAGGTTGATCAAGAATGTGCAATACGTAAATGTCAGCATTGTATGGACAAACTGTTTTTTTAAAAATATATTTCTTGGGTGAAATAAACAAGTTCAAGTACATCCGACAGACAGCTGAACTTCCCAACATCAAAGCAGCAATATCCTTTGTCCTCAGTATCCCTCTTCCACTGAGTTTGTGGAGAGGATTTTCTCTTTTATGGAGAGTGAGTGGACATATGTGCGTAACAAATGCTCTGCTAAACTGATTAAAGGTGAGCTCAACAATGACATTTCTTGCATTTATATATATATATACCGTATTTTCCGCACTATAAGGCGCACCGGATTATAAGGCGCACCTTCAATGAATGGCCCATTTTAAAACTTTGTCCATATATATAAGATATATACATTTGGCCCGCGGGCCGGACTTTAGACACGCCTGCTGTAGTGCCTCAATATTGGTCCATATATAAGGCGCACCTGATTATAATGCGCACTGTCAGCTTTTGAGAAAATTTGAGGTTTTTAGGTGCGCCTTATAGTGCGGAAAATACGGTATATATATATAAAATAAAATGTAAAATGTTGGCTGACTGTCTCCACATAATGTGCTGTTGAGTTGTTCATAAGTTACAGAATAAATGTTCTGCTTATTTATTCTTTTATATTCATTTATACAGTTTGAAGTTATCAGGAAAAGGTTTCTGTTTGAGAGCTATTTATTTTGAATGTTGTTAGTTTGTATTAAAGTAAATTTCTGGATAATAACTTTTTCATGTATTCCTATCATTCAAAATTATGCATGTTGACCACAATAAGCGGGTTGCGTATCAATCCAGTCAGGTTGCTCAGCCTAAAATGCTGCTATAATCTACTCCACATTCTCCACTTAACCATTGTATCTTTTTCTTGTTGCCCCCAGTCACCTCGCCAAAGAAATTCATCTCTTGCCTGCCATATAATGAGAAGTAACTACAGGAGATCGTCGTTGTCTCCTGTTGTAGGTAATGAGCGTGTCTCTGCTCCGTTCAAAGTGGCATGTTTTTCCGCAGTTTCCCACAGTACTATTTCAAGTGACAAACCCAACCTCCTACCACTCCCGTTCCGCCCAAGGCAAGTAAGGCTGAGACGAGACAAGCTGCATAATAAGAAAGCTACAATACTCCATATGAGGACAAAAGAATAATTTGCCATATTTCATTTAATTTGTATGAAAAAAAGGTCGAGTAAATATGGTGAAAGTTTGTTATTCACCACCACAGCAGAGTTTGAGGTGTTCATCTATTATTGCGTGGAGAAAATACATTATACATAATTTCTACATTACTATTTTACTTCATTTACATAAATATATGTCATTGAAGAAAAAATAGCATGATTTCACTTGTGGGACCCCCTTTACAGTGTCATGCATGATCTCTGGAGGTAGCTGAACTGTGTCCATGTTGGCTAACTACCTTAAAATTGCCTCAAGTGGAAATGGATAACCTTCCTCTGCAGCTTGTTAGGTGCTCAGTTTGTGCATATGAATTTGTGAGGTGCATAAAGCATGAGATAAACAACTTTAATGAAATCCTTCCATCAGATACAGGATGTGAAGCGGGCCAACTCATGGACATATGCTTGTGTAATGTACACTCAGGAGTTATGTGACTGTATTTTAATTCATATTTAACATTTCTATCTAATCAGAAATCCTACTGACTTAAATATTTGGATGAGAAACATTTCAAAATATGCAGGTGAAAAATAAAAACAGTTTGAAAAAAAAAATTCCTTACATTTTCTCCACAGGGTAGGGTGTACTTACTCTGGAAGAGGTTTAATTGTGAAGTGTTGCAGGTCAAGACCATCGTTAAAAAAAAGGACACCCTTTCGTGGAATAATATACCATATGCAAAAAAAGTAATATGTCATATACAAAAGTATATGTATATATATATATATACATACATATATATAAAAGTAATATGTCATATACAAAAGTATAAATATATATATATATATATATATATATATATATAGTATATATTATTTTATTTTTTTACATATATCCAAAGTCATCACTAATTTTTTTTACATATATCCAAAGTCATCTCTAATAAAAAAAAAAATGCTTTGCTGCTATTTTGTGGCATAGACAGGCAATTATCTTTTGGGGTGTTCGAGTGGGTGCGTGGGGGCGTACTGTAGTGTTATTCTTGTCAAGTTTATCAACATCCACTGGCAGCTCTGTAAACTATGACTATCAACAAAGCAAATGCGTGGCATGGAAAAGCAATAATGTGGATTTACGTGCATGCTAGTTGATCCTCTTTCTTTCTAAATGTTGTTAATAGCACACTCATCAAACCTCTTATCCACTTCCTCCAGTTTCCTCTTCTTTCTCAACCTTGACCTATGCCTCACCCATCTCATCCATCTCTGCTCAACCCTTCTACGGCCAAGAGGCTCGCTCCCACATCACTACTTTGCCTCTCCCCGGCTCTCCCACTTGCACTTTGCAAAATGAGGATCACAATGAAGGACAAGGTGCTAATGATTGTCATACAGTTTAACCAAGGGCTTGGGAATATATGTCTCGGATAAATCAACAAGTTAACCTCCACTTAAGTGGGGGCCAGGAGACGAAGGTGAGGGCTGCTGGGGTGGATAGGAAGTATCATAATGGCTGCCTTTACTAATCCTTTAGTCATTCTTTTATCTCACTATAAGGATTATTAAACAAGAATCCAACTAAATTTGGTAGACTTCCAAGTTTAAAAAAAATCCTAAAGTAAATAACGTCACTCTAATTCGTTCTGGGCGCAAACAATAATTCGACAGGTGAGCGTACGTGACGTACCTTATTGCCAGAAAGTACAAAAGGGGGTAAATTACTTTAGAATAGTACAAACTAAAACTAATCCCATCCCTGACGGGCACATCATTAGAGATAGAAAAAAAGAATATTCAGCTTTGAATATGTCCTTTTTTTTTTTTTAAAGAAACGCTTCTGTTTTGAAACTGATGTCATGGTTTGTTGTTTTAGCTTCTCACACACACACACACACACACACACACACACACACACACACACACGCACGCACATGCACATGCATACGCACGATTCCATACCCAAGCAGAAGCCTCACCCAAAACGTCAACTTTATTCCATCCCATTGTCGCACCTTCTTTCTCTCATCAAAGCTACTTTAAAAGGAGCGATCACACCAATGTGAAGTGTTAGCGTAGCAGTCAGGCGCTAAAAAAAAACTTTTCATAATTCCGATTATTCATTCGTGTCGACTGGTTTGTTTTCTCTATGCTCTCTGAAAAACAAATGTATAACTTGGACTTGGAGACGCAGAAATAAAAATATCCCATCAGTAAAAGCTCAGACTGAGACATTGCTGATTTCCAATCCAATTACATTAATCAACCATAGAAAATCCATACGGAAACTTAATGAACAATCCTTCGCAGGAAATTTCAGGGATTGGATGATTATAATTAAAGTTGGTTGTGGTTGTCACTATGTGTCAAATGACATAATCTTGTCGGAATAACCTTCTGACCGCCATTGTGACAGACTGAATTATCAGACGATTTGATTTTTGTCCCCACTGAATAAGCTCAGTGTGGCGTGCCAGTCAAATGTGACAAAGACGTTGCAATAGATGACAAGGAAAGAAAGCCAACGCGTTTCCCTTTTTAAGTCATTTTACTGACTGGGTGCGTATTTAAGACACGAAGGTCATGCACTTTTTAAAGGAACAAAAAGTCTCATGTGCGTTGACATGATTTCTTAAGAGTCCTCACTTTGTATTGCACCTTTAATTCACAAGGTCAAAGATGTCAATGGGCAAAGTGTTGCAAGGCGTAAAGAGCAGAGTGCTGCTGCTCCCTACTGACCACTGAATGTGTCTTGAAAATGAGTGAGAACATTTCCACGTATAAGAGCAGGAGGCATGGATTGGGATCGGATCATCACAGGTTGCCTCGGCATGGATCTTGCGGGATGTAATCCCCTTGGGATGTCAACTGAGCCGTGTTATGATAAGATCTTTAGCGTTTCGGTTAATGGGTGTCTGATTACTGACCACCGCTGAGCCCCTTGGAGGTGTCAGTCCTCCCTAATGAATGCTGGATTCATATCTGGAAACGGGGAAGCAAATTAACAGTATTTATATAATTTCACAGTATCTGGCGTGCAGCTGCGTTTTTTAAAACGTCAATATGAGTTTTTTTAATTTTGTTTTTTATGTGAATGCAGCGCATGTTTGTTGTCAGAGACTGCAGGGAATTCTGGCGCAGGGGTGTTGTGCTGTCGCCATCTAGTGGTAGCTGCAGTCACAGCCAATAGTGCGAGGTTTGATAGTGACACTGAGTTTGTGCTTTTCTCACTGTTGTTTCAGTATTTTTTTTTACATGTTCCTGATACATACAGAAAAATATTGAACAACTATTTTGATAAAATAAAGAAAAAACTTGACACATTTATGATGAGATTCTTCTAGATTTTGCAAACTCCACACAGGAGGGCCTGAGAGAATATTCAAATCTAAAACCAGAGATGGTCGTGCTAACTATTTTCACATTGCGCCATCCCTAAAGAAATTCTGAAAATTCCCATGAAAGAATATCAATGGTTAAAAAGTTCAACATTGGACCATAACAAAATTTCCCCAACACATGAGGGGAAATTGTAACCTAGGTTGAACTTTTTGGTCAAAATCCAAAAGATGTTTTTTGCTGCAACACAACTCTGCACATCACTGAAAGAACTCCATTCCTATAGTGAAGCATGGTAGCAGCAGCATGCTTCGGGGCTGTTATTTTTTAGCTGGAACTGGGGGGCTTAGAGAGAGTGGAAGAAATCATGAATAGTTCGGGATAACAGTTGCTGTCAGTATATAACCTTCAGGCTTTGGGTGGAAAGTGGGGTAAAAATATCAAGAAAAGCCCACTAGAAAAGCCCAAATGTTCATCAGAGGCGCTTTAAATGGAACCATGTATGTGCTACTGCTCACACCATTATCATTTGTTTGAATGTAAGTACTTATTTCTGAACAGGGGTGTGTAGACTTTTTAGATTCAGTTGATTCTCTACGGATTTGAAAAACACAGAGTTTTCTAAAAGCAAATTTTCATACAGCCCTTGTATTGGATTGTGCACAGTGTTGACAGTATTATTTAAATTTGTATTGAATAAGACCTAAAATCCACCTGCATATACTGAGGATCCCTAAAGCCCCTCTTACAGTATTTCCTCTATTTTGCATTAAATCTACTCCCTGCTCATTAGTGGCTTCATCATTCAAAACGTTTAATTAGCGCCGCATATGACAGCCTCTCGACATGTTGGACTTAACTCCTTTCTTGCGGTAGCGCACCATATGGCAGATAGGGGAGGCCGAGTAGACTCTAAGGACGCAGTCCATCAAAAGAAGAAGAAAGGCTTGAGACACTTCAGCACCATGCAGCCACGCTGAGAGCTGTCAGTGGTGGATTAGTATTTGACAATGCGTAATGGATGCTCAGCCTATTGTTTCTTGTGACATCTACATTGTTTTGATGCGAATATGTGGGAACCAAAAATATCAACAACCTGGGTTCAGCTTCACGCACGAGCAGCTAACATAACATAACACTATATATATATATATATGACCAATTACAGTACCAGTATATAATTAGATAAATGAATAAAAAACATTCAAATTAATAAATTTTAGATATAGTCAGGCTATATTCATCAAGAAATACATCATCAGTGAACACATAAATGCTCTGTGGGCCAGAATAAAAAACGACGATACGTCACTGCCTATGAAAGTTATTTACATTAAAAAAGTTACATTAAAAAAGTTACATTAAAAAAGTTACTTACATTAAATGGGTTTCCCTGATCCACATGGTTCTTTTACACCATCAGTCAATTAGCTTAAGTGACTTAATGAGGCATCACTGCGTCTAAAATATGACTTCCCTTGGACCCAATTAATGAGGCCGCTAATTGTGCTAATTTGCGTGCGGAATGAATCTACTGCATTAAAATGGGTAATGTATGTGCCAGGAAAGAAAAAAGGAAGCACCTCCGCTGCTTCGGGGGGTGTATGAATGCGTTTGTGTGTGAGGCTAATTACTGACTACATGGCTGACCTCACCGTTCTTCATCCATTGAAAGAATATGACCGAGTCTTTAATAAAATCACGCCTGCTTAACAGTTTGCCTTTGTCAACATTCGCTCCTCCACTTGCAAGAAAGTTTGAAAGTTTTCAAGATAATAACAAGAAGAAGAAATTTATTTTTCATGCATTTTTGGAACTCTTAAATTCGTAGTAGTAGTTGAGCTTGAGGAGCACTCATGCAGGTACCAGTAGCTCTTTCCCTAGCAGCAAGTGGCTTGGCAGTGAAGTCAGGCAGAACTGAGGACTGCCTCACTTGCACTGAGCAGGGCCTCGCCTCACCCTTTATCCATTGTCATTATCACCAATAATTGTGTGATCTCTCTTCATTGAATGCCCACAAGCAGAGAGATGAGCTGTCATATGAAACAGCTCACCTGGCTGCGATCCATTTGCAAACACGTGTGAACTGCACACCCTCAACGTGTGCGTGTTGGCGTCATGTAAATACACCAAGGTTGGAATGAACTATCCGGCCAGTTGCCAGCAACCTTTGTCTCGCCAAGTTGATGTTTCATCGCAAAACCTTTAGCTTTAAACTGTACTCATTTGAAATGTTTTTGTGGCCATCCTCCTAAGTGATTTGGCATCTACATCTGCTTCGATCATCCCTGGAGCATCACAAGTATCTCGTGGCTTTTTGTTCGTATGTACTGTGAATGTAAAAACTATTGTGGACCAAATCTGCCGGTTAACAGCTTGGGCTAAATTTAAATAAGGCAGAACCTGTGCTGGTTCTGTGCTTGCAACCCCCGAGGGTTCTTGAGATTAAAAGTGTAATGGAGGTGGAAAATAAATTCACATTTGCATGGTTTCTCTGTTTTTCTATGTCTGTGGTTTTGTAAAACAGCAATGCATGAACAATTCCTCTATTAAATGACTTTGTTAACGCAAAAGCAAAAGAAATAGCTTGCCGTGAGAATGAAAGTCCTGCTGTTTTAATTTTCACAAACTTTCTAACACAAACTCATTTACATGTGACCTGTTATTGCATTTTTTTAATATTTGCCTTTGTTTGCATGAGAACAATTTGTGATTTTTGAATAACACAAACTCATTTACATGTGACCTGTTATTGCATTGTTTTTATATTTGTCTTTGTTTGCATGATGATAACAATTTGTGATTTTTGAATAATTTTTTCTATAATAGTTATTGGCTATCAATGGTGGAACGTTTTTAGTCACAAGAAAACGCACGTTGTCTTTCAATAACATAAAAAGGCATTGGTCAGGCGAAGGTTGCGCTGGTATTTACACAACTTGATCCGCACATTTCCACTTGAAAAAAAATAGCGATTGTTTTTGGTATTAACAAGTGAGCATTAAAATTCCTCCATGAACCGACACATGTAGACAAAATTGTTGGTACTCCTTTGTAAAGTAAAGAAACCCCCATAGTGGACACAGAAGTAACTTGGATCTGATAAGAAATGATACGTAAAAAACTAAGCTTGGATATAGCCTTACAGTCTATCTTTTTCTCTCGTCAATAATGTTCTTTCGAGTATTATCTTACCTGTGTGGATGTGTTTCGACAGTATTTGTGTGTGAATATATGTTATTTCAAGGCATATCATTCAATGATAAGTCAATGCTAATTTGCTGTGAGTATGTCAGTGAGATTTTACAATAACTTAAGCATTAGTGATGTTTTAAAAATAAAGCATGTCTTGTATTTAAGTATGCAACACGTGTTGTTATTGTTAGTGTGTGTGTTTTTTTTTTTTTCAGTAAACTCCAACTAGGGTGTTGTTGAACATCTTCAAGCATGCTGAGGAATGGCAAAAAACAATACGCTACATCTTCATGGTGCATTACGGTTACTTTTACTACGTCACGAATTTCCAAACGCAACATGCTGTTCCACACAGAAATAATTTTTCTTTAATTACAACTTTTTATAGATCAACAGAAGCCAAAATCTCAAGTCAATGTTTTTTTTTTCTTTTTTAAAAACATTTACTGATGATCATTTCAGTGACAAAACATTCAATCTGCATTTCATGACAATATCCTTGACAGTCCTCAAATTGTCGCAATCCAGTTCACCCTGAAGGTGTTGAGTTGGTCTTTTCAATTTATTCAAGAAAACAACTTCAGTTGGTGATTAAAAGTGTTAACAAGAAGTTTTTTTTAGGATAAACTTAATGGCTGGATGCAGTCTACCCGCCATCCTGCTACACTGAGAGTTGCAACAGTGTCAGTATGTGTCCCCTCCCTGGCTGGTACCTGCTGGGAGGCATCAGTGTCTCCCCTGCAGGAGGTCACGAGGCGTTGACCTTCAAAATGTTCCTCACACCTCCCTGCCCGGCCCCGCACCAGATGGGAAGTGTGACTGCGTTTTTTCAAAGGCAGCGCGTAGGGCTGCAGGCTGTTGCTCTGCCAGTGGGGCTGAAGGAATAAAATATTCATGCAGCACCCGAATTGAATGGACACCCCGGGACGGAGTGTGCCAATTTATTCAACTAAAAGCAGGCCTCATTACACTGCTGGCAGCCAGGCAGGTCACGGTGATTTTCTCTACTGGTGCTCAGTCATGCTTGCCACACAAACAGCAGACGAGAAAAAGAGCCGCTTAATTTGTTCGAGTGCGAGTGCTCGCAAACACATCTGATGTTGTGCGCCGGTGCTGAGGAGGTTCCTCACTTGTAATTGATGACCTAATGAGGCATTAGCTCTTGTGTCAGAGCGCGACGCGTCGGCGTGAAAGCCGAGTCGCCGCGGTGAGCGGCATATGGGAGACGTGGGCGACTCGTCTTGTGTTGAGGTGCCAGGGGACAACAGATGATAGGCACGCTGGCCTCAGAACGGAATTTGTCTTTGAGTTCCTCTTTGATTTGTATACATTCATAAATAAGCTGAAGACTCAGTGTAGTGCAGAGTTCAGACCCCTGCCAAGCCTAATATGTTTGCAAAAGCTAAAAGCAAATGGGGAATAATGTATTTATTTGTCATTTTCTATTTGTAGCTGCTTGCTAAAACAGATTTATAGGTTAAGATTGGTCTGAAATAAAAGCAAACGAACCGTGAATGGTATGAGGGTCAGTT
Source organism: Syngnathus acus (assembly GCF_901709675.1). Taxonomy (NCBI): domain Eukaryota; kingdom Metazoa; phylum Chordata; class Actinopteri; order Syngnathiformes; family Syngnathidae; genus Syngnathus; species Syngnathus acus. The sequence goes on along the minus strand of NC_051095.1, from coordinate 11,929,288 downwards.
TATTTATCCATTATTATTGTTTACATGTTTAAATTATGTTTCACGTTAAACAACTGGATACGTATTTGAAAAACACATTGTATTTACTAACCAATTTTTTTTTTTTATTATTGTAACATACAAAGCATTTTTTAGAGCCCCATGTGGCATACATGTCGCAGCGACATTTTCTAAAGTTGCCATAGTTGTACAATAACAGTATTGTTGGTCTGAACAGGTTAAATACAACAACTGTCATACTACAAAACTATGTTCATTGAGAAAAGGTCAGTGGGTCTTGACCAACAGCAAACTTTTAGAAATGAGCTGCTTGTGTGACATGCAAACTGCAATTAAAATACATATGTCAAGATTGGTAAAGGTACTGCTGGTATGGAAACTAGAAATATGTACATATATATTCCAACGTAATGGGTCTGTTTTTTTGTTGTTGCTTTATCTGTACAGTGTGCCATGGGTATGTATAATGTATTTAATGATCCATAAATGGCTTTACTTATCAGTCACCTTGGCTTTGCCACAGACAGGTGTGTTTGGGCCCTTTGCCTTCCACCTGTTCCTTTTATTAGTCTTCTGTAAATAGTGTTTACAATTTGTTTGAGAACAAACCCGCCTCGAGGGCCAATTAACAGGCATGTGAAATACATCCGAAACCATTTTCCACAAACTGCCGTGACAGACACTTCAAATGACAATCTTTTTCCTCAAGGGTTAGCATTTAAGATGAACATTCTCCAAATGATCCGCCAAGGGCAATCTTTTTGTCTACTACTTTCTCCCTACATTTGTTTAATTATCCAGAAAAAAAAGTGATATTGAGCTTTCAGGTGAAATCCCAGGATAAACCCAAATTGCACTTTAATCTTAGAGTAAACTTGCCTTCTCTAAACTTTGAAATACACATGTCCAACTGCTCAAAGTTTCTGTTCTCCCAACATATATTTGAGGCATAAAAATGTGCAACAACGTCACTTCTGTTGCATTTGCCGACTGATTTAAAGCCAGGCAGTTTATTGACAATTGCACTTGGGAGTCTTTCTCTTTTAAATTATTTCTACACTAGCCTACCTTCTGCATAGATTTAATAATAAGGTAGTGATTGAGTTACAATGCACAATAGGTCCCCAAAAGGCGACGCTTTGTTTAATTGCTTGACAGGCTCAGAGGGGGTTGGCTACTGCTGACCTGTCAAGAGTCAGTGACACTGGTAGGGTGGGGGTGGGGGCAACTTGGGAGGGGGACAGTTGTATAAATTGTTGCATGCATGTTGCAGTGCAGACAACTTGTGAGCATTTCACCATGAGTACTAAAGCAGAGCTTCCAATCTGGACTCAGCAAGCGGAGGAGCACAAAAACTGGATTTGTCCCAACTCCCTGCACGTCTTTTCCACGAGGACAGATGTGCCGGAGCACCTTGCGCCGGAGATGCTGAGCCTCGTCTCCACCGTGGAGTCGGGTGACACACCACCACATTGCGGCCCGCACAGACACCGGCGGGTGGCGGCCAACGCCCGGGAGAGGAGGAGGATGCACGGCCTTAACAAAGCCTTCGACGAGTTGAGGAGCGTCATTCCCTCGCTGGAAAACGAGAAGAAGCTGTCCAAATACGACACCCTTCAAATGGCGCAGATTTACATCACTGAGCTGTCGGAGCTCCTGGCCGGGGTGGTCCAGCATCATCCGGGCTCCGCGGAAAGAGCCTCCTGCAGGAGGAACATGAGCCACACTCACATGCCAGAGCAAAGCCCGCGGGGAGAGCGGCGGGGCTCTTCCTCTTCACACCTCATCATACTCGGACCTAAAAGTGAGCTCACTAAAAGCACCTCCTGCCACTGCAGTGATGGAGAATCTTCTCATCTCAGTGACGTAGAGGAGAGTCAAAGTGGGGGACATTAAATTGGCACCCTGGAAGGTTGAAGTGTCTTGGTAAAATGACATTTTTGTGTAATATAGGAAGAAAAGTTACCCCATACCTCCCTTTAAAACAAAACAAAAAAAAGAAGCACTGTTTGTTTGGGACAGTGCATTCACCGATTTTTGTATTATATTTAACTGCTATTATTTTGGATACATACAACTTTTGCTGAAAAGATTATCATTTTCATAGAGACTACTTATATCTTCATCTCATCTAGGGTGCGTCAGGATACCCATATTTGAGGTCTACAATAACAAAGTGTATTGTAAATGTTAAATCATTCCTTTAAAATCATGCCATCTATCCAATGTTCAGCTGCTTTTGGTCTAGCGGGTAGTGAAAGGGTTAAGTGAGAGATTGATAGAAGAATTAGAAATTAATAGAATGTGCTGGAATGTTTAGAAAATCTTATGGTCACAATGAACTCTCAGAGGTTATTTTTTGCACTTTACATGAGCTTAACCATCAATAATGTGATTTTTTTTTCCCTCCCCTACATTTTGGTAAAGCGTTGCTTTTGGTATTTATGTATCTACAAGATTTATAACGTTTTTTGCTACAATAACGATAATACGGGGCGATAATGTGCACGCACCTTTAAGTCCGGAATAAAAATGTCCTATTGTGTTGATTTGCTGGTGACAAATTGTATTTAGGTCATAAAAGTGGATTGAGGGGAGTTGCACAGATTTTGTGTAAATCACCCAAGTGATTAGAGTTTGTAGGTATAAGGAACTGTTTTGCATTGCTTCATAAAAGTAATATTCATATATATTCATATAAAAATTATAAAATTCATCATAATCATTTAGATTTAGACATACGTATACTATGGCCTTTCCTCCCTATAAAAGTCATAATAATCATTTTTGATTTACACATACAAATGCCTTTCCTTCACTTAAAAGACTTCTATAGGAGGCAAATGTGGAAGGTCTTCACTGGACTTTAACCCAATAGAGCATGCATTTTATAACTTGAAGAGGAGACTGAAGGGAGAAACCCCCAGAAATAAACAAGAACTGCACAAAAAGGCCTGGAAAATCATTTAAAATGAAGAATAAAACAATCTGGTGAAGTCCGTGGGCCTTGGACTTGATGCAGTCATTACAATTAACGTTATGCCTCAAAATAATATATGTTTTTCACTTTAATTTAATAATGTCCGTTCCAATCCGCTCACTTGAACAGTGGGTGTCTTCACTGTCTTGAGTTTTTGAACACATCTAGATGTAAATACCATGAAATAAAAGCTGGAACTCTGAACTTTTGTCTAATATTCATATTTTTTTCTGTCTTTCAGTACACAACATAACGTCCCAGTACTTTTGGAGGGGGCTATATTAATACAGTTTGAGTACCAAGATAACTTTTTTTTTTTTTTTACATCACTTACACACACACACACACACACATGCACACACAGATGGGCACACACACACACGCACACACACACGCACACACACACACACACACACACACACACACACACACACACACACACACACACACACACACACACACACACACACACACACACACACACACACACACACACACACACACACACACACACACACACACACACACACACACACACACACGCACGCACGTATACAAGCCAGAAGAAGCTCACTCTCCAAGTAAAAGAAAGCCAATAAAGAATGACACTCTAATAAAGCTAATGATGCTGCCTGGTTATCTGTCACAGTTAAAGTGGCTCTTCCTACTCCACTAATAGCCTATCGGGAGAACAAATGGAAAGGGCTTCTCTGAAGGAGAGAGGTACTTGGAACTTTTCCAGTCCCTTAGAAGTGCTTTCTGCCAGCCTGTGTGTCAAATTGGCCGAGACCTCTGCAGGGAGGGGGGGGCGACATCAGCGGAGGAGCTGATGACCTCCTCGTCTTCCCGCTCCATCTCCTTGATGTCAGTCTGGATGTCGTTCTGTACGGCAGCAAACTTGCTGACATGCCAAGATCCAAGGGGGACTCAACGACGCCCACAGGTTCTCTTCTATTTCCGGCTGCTGACGTTTTTTTTTTAGATGGTCGTAATAAAGCTTGTCATCCGTGACATTCTACGGCTTCTGAGGAATGTGTCATCTAATCCTCACCTCCAGAGCTGTTTGGCTTAACAAGAGAAAGCCACTTTGAAAAATACTACAGAGGCGTCATTAAATCGGACCTGCCGGAGCCTCAGTGTGCATCATCAACAGGTTGGCTGGGTGTGATCAGTAGAAGAAATGGAATATGTTCAGGTAATGACCTTCTGTGGGAGCTGGCTGCAGGATATGGGGATTGTTTTCCACATAAGCGTGGCGGAATATATACTGAGCTATGAAGATGAACCCTTGGATAACAGCGGTGGCTTGCTTCAATCCACATGATGGTTATTACCTGACCAAATGCAATAAAGTAGATCCTCTGAACTCCACGCTAATTTGTTCCAGAAGGAGCGTCGCAAAGCGATGCAGTTGTGAATTCAACTCTCCAGGGTGAGCCCCCGTGATCTTGTGGAGCTTTCCGGACGTGCACTGCAGACGACCGCAGTCAGGTATCACAATGGTTCAAAACCCGCTAAACAACAAAGCCAACAAGCGACATGTGACCAAAGCACAAACTGTACAGTACATATATTTTGTTTACAAGAGTCGCGTGAGTCGGGTCGGATTCCGAGGGTTTGAGTTCAGAAGCAAAGATTTCCCGACATTTTACGTCAAACTCAGAATATGTAGAGTACCGAGGTCGTCGAGTTACAGGTTCTACTGTATACTGATAGGTAATGTCTCTGGAATATTTGTGTACAGCATGTTTCAGTTTTTAGTCTAATTCTCCAGTAATTTCTACGAAGTGGGACATTCTCTGAGGTCAAAGGAAAAACACATCAGCAAAATGGAATAAACACATTTTGAGGCAAGGACCAGTGAAAGTTGCTTGCTTTCTACAAATTACCTCATGTGTCGGTATTTTCTAGCTGACGTGTAATCCATTAGGAAAGAAAATAAATAGATGTGTCCCAACCAGCTCAGAATAAATTACTGGATGTAGCTGCTACTGGAATTTTGTTTCTGCTGATTGCACGAATTTATAATGCACTGAAAGCAAAAAGTTTTGCTTCTGGATGTTGCTTTCAGAAGCGATTCATTCTCCAGTCACAGCACGCAGTTGTAAACAGGTGCAATTTGATCCAGTGTTACGCAACAGATATTTGATCATAAATAGTGTCAACTGTCCATAAACAATACTCAACGGCATAGATTCTTTATCCCCTGTGATAAACTATTACTGCAGTTACTGACTCTCTTTCAAGTATAATATGTGATGTCACAATCCATTAAAGGGCTTTCATCTGGCCCAAAAGCAAGTTCTGGAGAAGTAATTGGCATCCCATACGTAATGTATGTAGGTATGCAGCTTTTTAAATGACAATTTCTTTTAAAATGTGTCTACACCCAAAGACATGGCGTCAAGTAATACACTTATTCTGTGTGGGAAGATTGTGGCATGATTTAATAAAGTGGAGGGGAATTTAGGTTTGACACTCCCGATGGAACACTGTTATGATGACACATACGGATATTCAGTAAGGATTTGGAATTTTATCCTCAACTAATAATTTGATCATCATTCACCTCCTCGTTGAGTTGATAGCCACAATACCACTCATGATGTTTATACTGATGAGCTCTTACCGGTTTTCCAATCCGTTTCCTCCCTCAAAACCCCCTTCGTGTGATTCACCAGGATCCTTTCTGCAAACATGGCGGCATGGTAAATATAACTATGGGCACTCCACCTTCTTATCACCGCTTTATGGCTTTGAAAGAAGATGCAAGAAAGTGTAGTGCTTGTGCAAGCAGAAGAATTGGAGAAGTTACATATCGGGGGTTAGAGCTTCCGCAATGTGCTATCTGCTCTATCGTCCCCACCATACCGAGGGATGCTTGTACTGGTTTAGCTCTTATCTATATTAACTACAAACACAATATGTGTGTTCTAAAATGAGTTCCTTGTACTGTAATCACACGAGAAGAATATTGTAATAAAGTCCAAATATCTCATTCCAAATGTGTCAAAACAGTTGCTTACCTTACTGGCTGGCATTTTCACAAGGTTTTGAAACCTTTCATTTCATTAAGGTATTTAGACATATTACCACATATTTAGTTAATAAAACAAAGTACTGCTGTGCTGCATAGGAAAGTCAATACGTAGTATTTAATCCAGTTGCCAGTTACTGCTAATCCTCACCCCGATCGCTCTAAATATGTACCATATTTTCCGGACTATAAGCCACTACATTTTGCACAAGCTTTGAACCCTGCGGTTTATCTATGATTGTTTCATGATTTTGTATGATTTGTGCATATTCTCTTATGTATGGAAATGAAACCTTAAAACACCTGTGGCTTGTAGTCCTGTGCAGCTTGTATATGAACAAAATAGGAGTTTTCACGAATTTTAGCTGCTGCACCTTGTATTCGGGTGCGTAATATAATGCAGAAATTACAATAGAAATGTTTAGTATACGTATCTTGATGTAAATCATGCTGCAACAGTTAACTTTGAGGCAATGAAATTGGAATTTTGAACTCATAGAGGCATCTATTTCAGTTTGTATATCAATCACCATTTTGCATAATTCACCTCCACTGACTAAAAAATTGCCCGTTTAACAAATTTTAAAAGGCCCGTCATTAAATATGGTCCAAGAAATAAGTCAGTGAGTCATGCAAGTCACATAATACTTGTTGAATACATTTCACAGATTGGTTTATCACCAAAAATGATTCCCGAGCGCGGCACCGCTGCTGCTCACTGCTCCCCTCTCCCCCAGGGGATGGATTAAGATCACACGGGGATGGGTTAAATGCAGAGGACAAATTTCACCACACCCAGATGTGTGTGTGACGATCATTGGGACTTTAAAAAATTAAAATGCATTAATCATTTTGTATTCCTTTCTCATGAAATACATTTGTATAATTAACAGATTTTAAATAGAAATTAGTACATTTTAAATTCGTCAGTGAAGTTACTTATAAAACAAGTTTAGCTTGTATGGTTTTTAAATAAACAATTTTATCATTTTAGACATTTTTTTCCTCAAATAGGTTATTTGATTATATATTATTTTATTCGGCACATTAAAAGTTGATCATTGCAAAGTCACAAAAATACACATTCATTTAACATTTTTTGTATTGTTGTTTTATTAAACGATTGGTTGATTTATTTTGATTAAACATAAAACATGAGAACTATAATGAAGAATTAAAATACCTATATATTTTAAGTGTAAACACCCTTCTTTTATTCTATTTAAAACTAAGGACACATGCAGTTTAAACAAGCATCCCTGGATTTGAAATGTAAATTTTCACTACACATCGTGTATTTGTAACTCCTTAAAGTGACATCATTCCTTCCTTGCAGATTAGGTCAGTGGTTGTCATCTTTGACTTCATTGCTCAATGACAGCCAAAGAGTTAAAATGAGATTTTAGACGCGATTGTCATATGCAAGCGTTCTTGGTTGATCAGTAAGCCAACAGTTCTAGAAGAGACTTATACAATAGTAGAAGGCCATTCTTTTCTCAAAAACAGTGACATTTATTTACAATTTGTATCAAGATATTACAATACAAACCTCATCAGTGTTCTGGTGAGGTTCATAATTGGTCTACACAGCTCTACCTCCTGGTTTGAATGAGTGAAGGGGTAATCGTTCCTCAGCAAGCAACGGAGCATGTTCCAATTTCCAAAGACACTTAGAAGTCCATTGAGCTGTGAGCCAGATAGTCCTTCCTCCCGATGTTGGTAACCTGCTTGGTCTGCATTGCCTCCAACTTGGGACAGTCTGTAATACGATGACCAAGACCACCACAAAATGTACAGCCCCTCTCCCCTATGAAAGACCACAACAAATAATTGTTAGGACAAAGTCAATGACAAAAAAGATTTTCACTGGATATTTGGTGAATGACCCACCTCCGATATCCAGCATGGTTTCGTCTCCTGACTGGAGCACCTGGAGAACCGGTGGAACTTTTTGCTTGGCTTCAATGAGCAGGGCCTTCAGATCCATCAACACGGACTCATCTGAATTAAGTGGAATGTAAGAAGTTGTGTTAAAGACATTAATGACATATGTTTGCTTTTGTACATTTTAAAATTTATCCATATTCCTGACTTTGATAAGGAAATATTGATGCTAACTTCGAGCATATTCTAATCAACTAATTTAGATCAATACACATAAAGGCCTCCATTATGAAAAAGTACAAATCATTTTGAACGTGAAACTCTGTCAGAATATGCAAAACAGTCAGTGTTTCAATAATTATGTCTCATTTCCAGCTAAACAAAACTCATTTAACAAACAACAATTTGACAAGGGTGTGACCAACTGAGGGCTGGGCATGTAGATGATACGGTACTTGAAATGTGTGCTGTTTTTTTTCCTCCATTCCTTACCACAGCCTTTATTGATGAATGTTGTGGCAATACCAGTCTGACCAGATCGCCCTGTTCTTCCAATTCTATGGACTGAAATAAAGAAAAAAAATTACATATTGAGGACACATTCACAATCAATGCAACATTTTTTAGAACACAGATAAAGTCCAAACAGAAATGGGGGAAAAAGCAATGAGTGAAATATAGTATAATAATATAGAGATATACATAAAATACATATAGATATACATTCAAGCAATTTTGAAATGGCCATTTTAGAGTCCTTTCATGTTATGTATAAGCTAGGCAGCAGCTGATACATTGCTGACGTGCAGGAGTCAGAATGGCTCTGCTATAATGGATAATGAGGGACTTTTTATACATTTTTCATGTTTACTGAATATTTTAATGCTTCTTGGTTCTGTGATTTCTCCAGTAGGTTAATTAATGAAATGTCTATATTTAGCCCATTAGTCACCGTTTGTTGTCATACAATGCCAAAACTTACCAAACACCAGTCCTCAGGTCCATTAATTTTTATTTGATTGTATTTACAGCCTAGAGTAAAGTGGAAAATGGATGCTGTGTCAATCTATCTTTTGCAGACAAACAGCTTCAACTCTTACAGTCCTTCTACAGAAGAGGATCCCCCCCCTGCTGATTTTAAAGGTCAGGACAGCAAAAGCTAGACAAGAGACTCATGACACCCAGTATTGTCTCACCATAGTTTTCAATCTCCTCGGGCATGTCGTAGTTGACGACGTGCTGGATCGCCGGGAAATCGAGACCCTTGGAGGCCACATCTGTGGCGACGAGGACGTCCTTCTTTCCTTCCTTAAATGCTTCTATGGCTTTTGTTCTTTCCTCCTGATCTGGAACAAGATGACAGGTTATTATTGTGTGGAAAGTTTACTTTTTAAAAGATGAATAAAGCTTCCCCACCATCAAGTGCAAATTACAACAACAGCAACTATTTGCACTCTGGCTATTTCTGGAAATACACTTAAATCTCGATTTTACTCGCTTGGATCCTACGCGACTTTTTGTCTAACGTGGTCTGGTCATGGACCCTTTTTTTTTGTCATAAATTCATGATCAAGTATAAGGACCAAACGAAGCTAACTGTGTCTATAATTTCGAAGTGTAAATGTCTGCGTGTGTATGTATGTGCATGCAATTTGCGACTGGCTGGTAGTGTGACACGAATGAGGACGTGCGCCATAGAAAGTGGATTGATATACCTTTTCCTCCATGAATGGCCACAGCTTCCACACCTTTCAGCAGCAAATACTCATGGATGGCATCAACGTCAGCCTTTTTCTCAGCAAATATCAACACCTTTGGGGAATTAAAAAAACAAAAAATCAGCATATGCATTTTGTGCATGCGTGCGAGATTCTGATGACGAAATGTGAACTGACGGGAGGTGTTGTTTTCTGGAGACACTCGAGCAGATACACCGTCTTAGCCTCCTCTTTGACGTATTCCACTTCCTGTTCATACGCACACAAAACAGTCAGTCACCCACATCAGGAAGTCTGTGGCGATTGAAAGCGAGCTGTTGAAAGTACCTGGATGACATCCAAGCTGGCAGCACCCGCTCTGCCTACGTTAATTGTGATGGGTTTGACCAAAGCGCTTTTGGCAAAATTCTGGATTTTCTTGGGCATGGTGGCGCTAAAAAGCAGGGTTTGCCTTTGTCCCTACAGAAAAAAAGAATTTAAAAAAATCAGTTACATCATATTTAAAAATGATTAAGCCCTAATCTTTACCTTAAAATAAGAAAAAATGGTCCTGATGTCCTCCTCAAAGCCCATGTCAATCATCCTATCTGCCTCATCCAAGGCCAGGTAGCGACATATGTCCAGACTCACCATCTTCTTCTGTAACAAGTCCATGAGACGCCCGGGAGTGGCGACCATCATGTGCACACCACTGCAAGCGCAAAACATTTCATCTTTATCTTTACTTGGTTTTGTAATGTCACACTTGATAGACAGGAAGTCACTCAATTGATGTGCATCCCAATACATTGGAACAGTGATCCTCTAAGTGTGGTACGCGCGCTCCCTCTAGTGGTACACGAAAAAGAAATTTCACAAAACTCAACACATCCGCCGTCCGTGCATTCATCCACTTTAAACGGATAATTTCATATGATGGAAAAAAATAAAATAAAACAAGACAAATTGCATTACAAATGTTGCATAATAAAACATCCAAAGTCGGAATTAACTGAAAAACTTAGTTTTCAAAAAAATGAGCTGCTGCCTCTGTATTCTAACTTTGATCTTAACTTACTGTTTCACAACTTCCATTTGCTCCTTGACGGACATCCCTCCAATGCAGAGGGCTGTCCGCATCTGAGGGGCTCCCTCCTCCTCCAGCAATTTGCTGTAATATTCAATGATGCCGTGTGTCTGTCGGGCCAGCTCTCTCTGTCGCCAAGTCAAATCACAGATTGTTGAAGAACAACATGCTGATTCAAGCCTCGCGTATCATGTGCATAGTCAGGGCCTTGCACATAATGTTATAAAAAAATGCCTGACAAAAATACGTTATGACTTACTGAAGGACAGATAATGAGTCCATATGGTCCCTCTCTTTTAAAAAAGGGCAGGCGCTTCTCCTGCTCCAGGGCGAACATGATGATGGGCAAAGTGAAGACCAAGGTTTTTCCCGATCCAGTAAAGGCGATGCCGATCATATCGCGACCTGATAAACTACAAGTAGAGGTTAAATTGTGTGAACATTTTATCGCTCATGAATAGAAGGAATACAATTATCGCAATTACGATCTTAAAATATTAAATCATTTACACTTCTACATTTTTTTTCCACTCGCAAATAAGCAATATCATATCTTACAACAAATATGTATGAACCCACATTAGCTACACCTGTACGGCAATCTTATATTTAAAGCTGAGCAGTCTAATTTTCGATAAAATAAAACATCTGCTTACCCAACATCGTATGTGTGTGCAACTGTGCATAGCTCACTTACACTGTTGGGATTCCTTGAATTTGAATTGGCGTTGGATGTACAATTCCTTTCTTCTTCAAACCTTTTAGAATTGCTGTAAACACGACATGATTGTTAGAAAAAAAGGTATGACATTTACAGTATGAATGTGTGTGTGCGCGTGGGATGGTTGTGAAGGTTAAACATATAGCCCGAACCTGACGGAAGCTTCATCTCCCTGAAGCTTTTGATTGGGGGAGGGATGCCGTCTCCATCAACCAAGATGTGAAACTTCTTCCTCACACGTTCATTTCTGGTCTCCGGCATATGGAGGACATACCGTGGAGCCTTCCAGCTACAAAGAACTACTAAGTTAGCTCATGAGGGCCAGAAATGTTTACTAATAGTATAGTAAATTGATTGCACCTTGTTTTGATTGGATCATCATAAATGATACCCTTGGCCATTTCCTTCACGGACATCAATGCTGTCAAACAATGGGACAGTTGTCAACCTTGTGAAGGGTTTGACTTTACCACACTAGAGTACAAAATTATCTTCTTTTTTTTCTTACCTCTGCCTTCTGCAACACTTTCTAAAATCTTCTCTTCCTCTTTCAGTTGCTTCTCCTTGGCTGACTCTTTGCGTGCTGTTTTTTTTTTTTTTCAAAACAAAACTGAGTTAATGAGTAGAAAATAAAACGGTGAAACATGAAATTACTAATCTGCTGAAAAAGAAACCTTCTGCTTTTTCCTTGAGATGTTGGTGCTGGTCAAGGAGACTGACGTTGGAACGTGGACCGAGCCCTTCGTCTTCATCCCTCTGTTCCTCCCCACTGTCTCTATGCTCTTCATCCACTGCTTTACCACGCAATCGCAGCATCTTCTGAACCTGTGAGTTGAGTACAAACTCTGTGTGATTTACAGGATAACTTCATTTCATCTGCTACGACAAGCGTGAAATTAATTTAGCTCCCACTGAATGAGATAACATACCATCTGTTGCTTTCGGATTTTGACAGGAACGTAAGGAACATAATCTTCATCCTCTGACTCCTCAGCCCCAGAGCCTTGATCTTCTCCATGAGACCTCTATCAAGATGATAAATGACATAAAAATGTGACAGTAGAAGTGTTTAGTTCGTGCAAATGACTCCATACTTCATATTGCAACGTCGAGGTTACGTCTTACGCGTTGTCGCAGACACGGGCAATGTTACCTTGAAATTCGTTAACTTCAAATACACGGCAAATGGTTAATTCGGAAGAACCCAATTTACGTGAAACGTTTTTATATAGATTTCATCGCTAAAGCAGCGATAGTAGCTAGCGAGTTAGCTCTCCGCTAATGCTAATGTTGGCTGTTTCCCGCTGTAACAACTATCTTTGTTTGACACGCACCTTTTTAAGTCGATTATCGTCTTCCATCTTGTTCAAAACGGTGTGCTACGTCGGCAGATGTGACTATAACAGCACACTTTGTTCAAATAATGAGATTAAATTTGTATGAATCATACAATTGCTTTCAGCCGAATCTCAGTACGGAAAGTCAAAAGGCTCAAAACCGGTTTCGTCTCAGTGACGTCACTGATACTTACTGATGACTGCATGAAGCCATAGAAAAACAAACGCCACAATTAATTTATTTTTGTCAAAACTGCATCAATTTAATCTTCCGGAACGAAAGATTGTTCACAGTATCAAAAGTGAGTTTCTTTTTCAAACAAACGAAACCAGCCAACATACACTTGGCTATTATTGGTATAGTATAAATCTACATTCAACACATTAAGATCCTCATTTCTCTAATTGAATAAAACCGAGAGCATCGGATATCTCTGTAGGGGGGGTGACAGAATAAAGACAAACTTTATCTATCACAATGATAACCATGAGCTAAAACTTGGTTATTGATGCTGCTGTTCAAGAGGTGTGAAGATTATTTTTGTTAAGCCTTGGAATTCTGATAGGGAAACAGAAATGGTTGAAAATGTTTCACTCACTCACTTACCCCTTGTAACCCATGCCAAGGCTCAAAAGGGCCCCAAATAACCAGTTAATATGTACAAAAATCTAAATGAGTTGAGTGTGGGTTCAGACCTTAAACCAGTGGTTCTTAACCGGGGGTGCGAGAATGCTTCCTAGGGGGTGCGAGGATACCCTTTACAATTTTTCGGGGATAATGGTCGGGTAACCGAAAAAAGTGAAAAATTCTGGAAATCAAAAAGTCATTGTGTTAATTGGCATTAGGGATAATGCTAATTAAGCCTTATAGCTGTAAAGTAAACCAATTATTATTATAATAATTATTTAGGGTTAGGGTTAGGGGTGCGAGAACTGGTTGGCGAATTGAATGGGGTGCGAACAAGGAAAAAGGTTAAGAACCACTGCCTTAAACTGAACATTCATTCTGGAATGAATGCTGATCGTTTGGCTTCAAGAACTATACCGGCTAATGCTATAAACAAGAGTGAACACCAAGGAAGGAGTGACGTTGAGGCAATACTTTTTGAGTGAGCGACCACATTTCCTCAAACACGTCATGCATCATTGGTCGCCCTGGTGTTGGGATGGACTTTGTGAGACAAAGGTTAACTAAAAGTGCTTGTGTATATGAACACATTTTGCTTACCCTCAATTCATACTCAGATAACAGTATAGGTTACACAAGGTGCAACTTTTTCGATGTGTTTTGCTTGTAAGTAAACATTGAAGACATTTGTCAAACATGCTGAATGTGACAACATCAGGGGGGAGCACCAGAATTAAAGCTCAGAAGTTTAACACAGTTAAAATGTCGGGATTCTGATAAAAAAAAAACATTTATTTCCTGTAGGGTAAATGTTAACATACTCCATACGTCAGCACATGAATGCAGTGGACATACACACTCATATTTCCATGTTGGAGTGAAGTTTGCCATGACAGCAAAAAAGGGTAGAGCTGGCCTTGTATTGATCCCTGGCTGACGAGCCACAGGTTGAACGTCAGTGTTTTGAATGAGTTGTGAATAAGGTCCCTCTAGTCAACAAGAAGAAAATGGGGCCAAACACAGCTCTATTGAAAGAGTTTGTGGTGTGGCATTTTAGCTTCCGGCTCTCGTCAGTTATTGAGCTGCATTGGAGGGAACTTTTTTGAGGCTGAAGTTGGACCAGTTCACCGCTACCTTCCGGCGCGTTTGTTTTGCCGAATCAAGACAGAACCTAGAAAGACGACAGGCATTTAGATATGGGGAGAATGGCAGAGGGAAACAAAGTGGACATTTTCAAATAACTCTTAATCCAGGGAAACCTCCCAAATTGAATGCTTCCTAAATTGTGCAATCTGGAGTTCAGCCAACATTTCTGGAAAAACTTGAATGTGGAACCAACATCATCGTCAGCATGCATGGCATGCCTTTGACGTGATCAAATCTCATGAGACTTCTGTTTAAGCACGGTACACACAAATAAACAAAATTTGAGCAACCCCCTTCCCATCAAACTCAGCCTTGGGCCAATCCTCTCATATCCTGAAAAGATTATCTTTATGTAGTGTATGAGTGACAAATTGCAAATCTTTTTGTATGTAGTTAGCACAAGTACTGTAGGATACTAGTTAGCAGTAAGACCCTGGAATAGATTACCCCTAAATCTCGATTTCACGCTGACATTGGAGTCCAGAATTATGGAATAGCGTCAACCCTGAAAGAGTGTTGTATAGAAAGTGTTTTTAGACAGCTGAAGGGGTCCTTTGTTACATTAATTTAGGTCAGGAATATTGTTGGACAGTTGAAGGGGTTCGTTTGCTCCACACACATCAAAGTCTGTTGACATTTTATTAAAAAAGAAGCGATACGCAGATGACGATATTAGGTGGCTTGAGTAAGTCATTTTGATGCAATGCAAATTGGATGGATAAGAATAAAGCATCCATTTATTCTCCTACTGTGTCTGGCCACACTCTTGTTTAACTTGTGGATGACTGTGTGAAGGCTAAGATTTACGCACTAGTCATTTAGCTTCGTACGGTCCTTATACCATCCATTTAAAATATTACTTGATCAATTTGCAATTGATGGAAAGGGATGAAGTCAAGCACCGGTTGATTTTCAGTCGGCTTTGTAGGTTCTGATGTATTGGTGTTTGCTGATGTGCTCTATTTACCTCTTAAAGTATTCTACTTCCCGATCAATTTCATCCATTGACGTAGGATCCACATCTTTCGGAAGAAAGACGTCATCTAAAGATTAAATAAAGAGAATTAGAATTTATGGCTTGAAGGCATGCACACAAATACATAATTTGACATTGACATAAATATCAAGATTCGCCCGCACCAATAGCACTAGCGGATTTTTCACCCTTGCTCTTGTTCTTCTTATTCTTCCCCTTGGATTGCGTCTGATGATGCCCGTTTGCCGGAATGCCGGGATGAGCCTTGCGTTCGGTATCCTGCTCACATCGGCCCGCTCGCACCTCGCTGTCACCTTTACCCTTGTGTGCGTTCGGGGGGGCAATGCTCGCTCCATTGGCTGCTGCGTTTTTGGATGACCTGCTCTCCTCGGCTTTCTTCAGGCCGTTTCGCTGGCTGTCGGCTGCTTGCTGAAGCTGTTTGAGAGCAGCTTTTGAGCCATTACAAATGATTTCCGCCACCCTTGACTCAGTGACTTTGGAATTGTGCTCTGAAAACGTTGGCTCCTGTTTTTGCTGTTGCTGCTGTTTTTTACTCTTCTTTGACTTTGTACCGCCATTCCCAGCTGTGCTGTTCTTAGGATCTGAGCTGTCCTCCTTCGATTTCGGTGTCACTTGAGTCGGTTCCTCTGGCAAGACCTGGAGGAAGAGCATTTTTCCAGGGGAGTTGACTCGGATGAGCTTGGAGAGACCGGGTGCAGTGTTCGAGCCCTGGATATCCTTGGACCCGCTCGTGGTCCCTGTGGCTGCGGTGGGTGCGGAGGTCGTATTTGGCGCCGTGTTTGTGTCCTCCCAACCATTCACCAGCTCCAGAGGGTTCTTATAGTTTCCCAGGGAAAGAGGGACCAGGTCGATTTCTATCTGCTGCATGTCAGAGGAGCCGTTCAGATGGGACAGTAAATGGTTGCTCTCCAGTGTGGCCGCCTTTTTCGGGAAGTCGTTGACATCCAGATTGAGGTCGTACATGCTAAACGAGGCTCGAATCGAGTCTTTGATGGTGTTTTTGATCTCTTCCAGCCGACTGGTGAGAAAACTGTTGACCCGCTCGAGTTCCAGCTGGGGCCAATCCAATAAGCGTGACGTCTCGGCGGTGTCGGGCAGGGGCTCGTCCATGCACTCGGATGGATTGGAAGCGGGTTCGCTGCCTGCAGCACCCGCGTTGCCCTGCAGAGCTTTCTCCTGAAACGCACGTGGCGTGATGGTAAATCATCTATAACGCTGAACTCAAGTCCTGAAAGTATTACGTTGATCAAATTCATGATCTTGTTTATTTTGTGTCCAATTGAAAATAAGTCAGATGCTTATTGTTATCGGCACGCATTTTAAATGACGTCTAGCATTTGGTGCATCGGCCTTTGTTTGTAAAACCGTTAAATACAAATAAAATTACTCCGCCAAAAGGGTGTAATTTGGAATAAGACCAAAATTTACTGAAAAAAATCTATGCCTCATAAATTAAAAAAACTAACTAGCAAATGCTGATGTATATTCCAAGTCACCAAAAGCATTGTGGCAAATACTTGACGAGTAAATGACCAAAGAAGCCTGCAAACCAATGGGACATTTTTACTGAAATGAAAACACAACACTGAGCGTTTGAGGTTGTTGTTTTTTTTTTTTTTACCTTTTGTGAACCTGACCAAATTTCATGTGAATACATTCCATTCAGTATCAGGAAAGCAACTAAAAATAAGTTTGATGGCCGGCATACCTTCTTTTTTTGTTTGTGCCGAGCTCTTTTGGCTGCTTTGGCACTGTTTACAGGTTTGGGCTCAGAGCTGTTGATGAAGTCCAGCAATTCATCCACATCCCTGTTGTCGATGGCACCAGACATTGTCAGTTCTGAGTCCTGGCGCTGAGGCAGCTCCTCCTTGCGTCGAGTGAGTCGCGACCGGAGCTTCTCTCGGATCTCGGCGTAGTTTCGACTGGTTGGAGCGGCTGGAGGCTGTGACCAAAGAGAGATTCCATAATGTGCTTTTCACTCTTTGTGAGAATTTAAACAAAGAATCTAAAACCCCTGCGCAAAACAATAGGGAGCGGATGACATGGATTGTTTGACTAATGAATGCGGATGGCGCTTTTTAATCACCGAACTTATCTAGACTATACGAATAAATAAAATATTAAGCCAAATACGAAAATAACATTTGACTGTTTCTCAATAGTTTCTCCCTTTGGGATTTGTTGAACAACAGAGAGAAAAAGTTGAAGAAGTCGTCCAATTTGGGGAGGGGGGGTGAATATAATCATCTTTGTCCTATGTTGTAATATGTTAGTGTGTTAAAAAGAATTGGCATCACTTTTGAATCTTGCTTATTTTAAAATAGGTAATTTGGCTGATTTAATCATCTTGGCCCTACTAAACAGAGGGTGGCAAAAAATGAATTGTACCGCATTGTGTCCAAAGAACTCGCAGTAACAGCAGTCGCAGTACTTTCCGTCCTTCTGGTTAGTGGAAGAGGAGGCACAGGAACTCCTCTCAGAGCTGCTGTCTTCATCCTCCACTTCCTCTAACTCTAGCGACGGCTCACACACAGTCCCATTAGTCATTTTGTGGCCCTTACATCCCTGGTCCCTGAAGGGGAAAAAAAAAAGAAAGACAACAAACTCAGTCATCAATCAATCATGTTAATCAACTTTGATGGTTACTTCTTAGGGACTGACCTGCAGGCCCCAGTTGACAAGCTTCCCACATTTGAAGAGGCGGTCGTTCCCGTACTGTGTCCGTTGCAAGGGTGGTTACAGCCTGCCGCTGACGAGCCCGTTTTGCCATGTTGTGTGTTCACAGCAGGAATGTGGGAGTTTTTGCACGGACTGGGCTTGTGAACTAATGTTGGGCTCTCTGGACTGGGAGAAGCCTTTTTAGTTGTGGATCCATGGAGGTTTGGTACCAAAGGGCAGAAAGGGGTGTGGCCTGCGACACCAGCCGTAGATGAAGACGTTACGTGGTTGTGCTGTCCCGAATTTGGCTTTGGGGGCAGGAGGGAGGAATGCTGGGAAGACAGGCCCGTGGGACTATTGGGGGGGACCGACAAGTCTGTGTGTTGAGGATGATCGCTTGTGGGGAAGGCTTCACCTGGAAGAATCAGGTATCATGTCACAATCACAGCACAAACACTAGAAATCAGATATAGGTATATTATATATATATTATTGTAACTACATTATTCTTATGATGTAAACAAGTGCCGATTCAGGATCACCCACAAAAAAAGATATATATCTTAGAAAAGCTTACTTGCGTCTGATTAAAAAAACGTTAACCAGATTAATTGGCATGGTTGTGTGTGCCATCTTCATAAACAACATTGTCAAATACAAACATGGTGTAAATACTGCAGGGCGGTTTGAGGGTCTGACTCTGTCGTAATTCCCTTTTAACATGCCCAAATGTCACACAACTTTGAAAAGAACGCTTAGTATTTAAGATGTATGAACAAAAAATAAAAAACGTTATGACAAATGATGAACATGTAATGATACCCATCTGTGACAATCTTGGCACAGATATGTAAAAACACAAAGCCAGTGTAAACAAAACTTACACTTAATCTTGATTGGAAAGTGTACTGTGACGCTATAGTTTTAATGATTTGAATGAAAAAGCCACCTAATCATGAAACAAATCTGACTTCTGTGATCATCCTTTCGACTTGGGAGTAAAATTCAGTGAAGAGCGACTCCCAAGTGCAATAAGAAGCACTCCACACACCTTGTGGTGTTGGTCGACGGCACACGTTCTTGAAATGCTTAGGGGTGGTCTTGCAAAGGTCAGTTGAGGTAGAGAGGGGGGTCCCGGGCGTGGAACCACTGGTGTTCTGGGCCATCGGGTGACTGTAGGGGCACACTTTGGCTACCGACGTTTTAGCAGATTTCCCAGGTGCTTTGTGGAGTCCTCGTTTCTCATGACAGGCCGATCCCATAGTTAAACCTGCATGTTGGAAGGACAAAAAAAATATATATATAGCAAACTCACAATAAGGATAAACGGAGAGGACTTAAGAGATGGTGTACTTTTTTCCCTACTTGATATTTATTTTTACAGCGCTGCTCTTTTGTCATATGCAACTATTATATAAATGTTCTTCCCTCTGCTAAGGATACGTTGCCCGGAGCAAAAAAAGAAAAAAACCCGACTTCACGTGTGGGCTGATGTATATCGTACGTGTGGCGAAAGACTTTCTTTTCTTTACATTTTAATGATGATTACAAGATTTGACAGCACATTGACATTTGCTTAATTTTCTCAGGGAACACTCAATGACAATTGCAAATGTTGGCACGTGTAAAGATGAGAGTATTTTGAAAATTCTTTCTCGGTCGTCCTCAGACGAGCTTCCATAGTAGAAGCTATACATTGCGCATTAATAATGACTGTGGGGCGCAGCTCCTCACAGCATCCCCAATCCAACCCTTAATGCTGAGTGTCAAGCAGGGAGGCATCGGATTCCATTTTATAGTCTTTTGGTATGACTTGGCCGGGGATCGAACCCACGACCTCCCAGTCTCAGGGCGGACACTCATACCACAAGGCCACTGAGCTGCTAAATTGCGAAACTAAATTGAAACTGTAAATGTTATTTGTTAATTGGATGGGAGAATCACTCTGTTTATATTCTGAACTTCTGTTTCCATGGCAGCGTTCCAAGTTTTTCGATGTTCCCCTTGCTTTCACCTCTACATTGATTGGAAACAGTTACTAGCTCCGTAGAGGGCTAATTAGCACAGATAATTGCTGTCTATATGTCATCGAGCAGTTAACAGTGAGCAAGAGAGCCACAACAGAGGCAGAATATTTGTAGCTTGAAACGATTATGCAAGTAAGAATTTGTACGCAAGTAAGAGTTTGTACGCAGTCGCTGAATGAACTTCACAGAACGGACCTGAGGCCTGAGATATGAAAGCGTGAGGACGACAGACCTTGCTGTAGGTGTAAGGAAGCGTTGTGGCTGCAG
Source organism: Syngnathus acus (assembly GCF_901709675.1). Taxonomy (NCBI): domain Eukaryota; kingdom Metazoa; phylum Chordata; class Actinopteri; order Syngnathiformes; family Syngnathidae; genus Syngnathus; species Syngnathus acus. Next base: position 11,908,822 of record NC_051095.1, on the reverse strand, counting down.
TGCTCCCCTTCGTTGGGGTCGACTGAGTTCCACAGACTCCAGATTTTGTAGGCTGACATGTAGGTACTCGGGTCACAGTCCACAGTACTTTGCTCCGGGTAACCATTCCCGCAGCCCTGGAAATTACATGAGGAAGAGTGTGACAATGGTACCTGCAATAAGAAAACACACACAGAATGATTGAATCACAGGCCTTGTATTTCATAAGTAGGTGTTGAAACTAAATCAAATTGTTATTAACTCGATCAGTGCATATGGAAGGAACTATACGAGTTCAACATGTCATTATTCGCACAAACAATAATGTTTCTGAATCATGAAAGGAGATCTCTGCAACAGTCATCCCATTCAACTATTTTTAGCAGTTGTAACTGCCAAGGAAATGCGACCAAAAAAAACTTCAGACACTTCCAAAAATGTTCAAAAGTTGCAGTATACCGAGACAATTTAGTAGTCAGACAAGACGAGATTCACTGCAGAACCTGAAAATTAGTATCATTTGGAATTCAACCACTGAACATTTTTGGGGGGGGGGGGGGGGGTTGTGGTTGGAGGTTGAACAGTCATTAATGATGACTTTAGCAAATCTTGTAGGAATTAAAAAAAAGTGACAAACACATAAGAGCTATAGAGACTAGATAACCTTGGTAAACACATTATCACTCTATTAAAATGTAAGAAAAAAAGGATCCAAACATACAAGCTAGTTCCTTGCACTTCTATTTACCCCAGTTGGCTGCTCCTGCGCGCTCCGTCTCTCCTCCTCCTCCACACTCTTGCAGCAGCTCTGACATATCCACAGAGGCACCTCTCCCAGCAGGGACTGGGACAGCGAGGGCACCGAATCGGCCAGTTTATGCCCCGGCGCCTCCCGCAATAAGGCTTGGGAGAGTGCAGGCACGGCGTCGGCCAGTTTGGTGCCATGTCCCCCTGGGAGCCCGTTCACAGAGTTCGCTCCCCAGTCCTTAAATTCACGGTGGCACAGGAGGCAGCAGGTATGCATTGGCTGCAGATGCAAAAGGATACCAAAGTGAATTAATAGCACATAATTAGACAGCAACGCAGTTTATTGGGTGATTAGCAAGACGTAACTTAAAATAACAGGGTGTGCTGCCTGACGTTGGAAACCAGTAAGACTGCACATTTAACTACAACTAGAAATCAAAGGTCATTTTTTTAATCCAGTAAAAAAAAGTGTGTGTATTATATTACATAGTGTGTATATATTTTTCCTTTGATACAGCGTACCGTCTTTGTTGCTTTTTATTTGATGACTTGTATCTTGTCGCACTTATCGGTTTCCTTTTTTCTGCGCCGTTGTGAGTGGCAGCCTTTACTCTGAGCCTTTTATATGCGCTCTCTGTCTACCTGTCTGTCTGTCGCTCCCATGAGAGCATCGACAGAACATTGTAAATTCTACACAGAAAGACCCAAACCGAAATTACAACCAAATGTGCGATCACTGATTTGGAGCGTTATGAATACCTTAAAGAGAAATTATGGCTAATATCAGATTACAATATTTCCCCGCTTTAATATTGCGATTGTGATTTAATATGCGATTATTTTTTCAAGGTCCTCTGTATTTTTCAACAAACATGAGCAATAGATTAATCTAAATTACAATAAACGACATCAGATTCATTGTCAAGGATGTTTGATTTACCACTTTTCTTCAGACCAATACCAGTCCTCACTCTAAGTACTCACTGATAGAGTACTGATACCGCTCGTAATTTTGATGTGTAAAATTTTCTTTAGACAATGACGCAGATGATAAATCGGCAATTTTTTCAGAACGCCAGAGTACATAGCCAACTACTGCTCAGGAGGAGTTATTCGGTGCAGGATTTTCTTTGCCTTAAGTAGTCACGGCTGGTATCCACCATGGGAACGCGACACCTAAAACAAAGCAGGTATCGGCCTGATACCGATACTGGTATCGGTACTTACAACTCCCTCATCAATATTTATTATAAGTGAGGGTTTTTACAAAAATTAGGAATACAATATGAATATGAAAACAATATGAAAACGTGGACTGCACTTCAACACTGAACTCATCTAGAGACTATAACGATACATAGCATACACATGTACCACATAGTTAAAAGGTTATTCTAGTGGCACCTGGGTATAATCTTATTTCAGCTTCCATGTGTGGCTTTAAATGGAATTACTCATTACTAGCAAGCAGTCAAGTTCAGAGGACCCAGATAAGGTGAGTGGGTTGACAGATGTCTCGCCTAAAGCATGCCATCATGAATTTCTATCATGGGGTTACTAGTTTCCCATCAGCTTTGCATTACATTTTGGCACCATGCATTCCAGCGCCTGAGGGAGGGTTAAAAACATGAGTTGAGGGTGCTCCGGACTCGACAGAAATGTCGAGCGTTTGCAACATTGTTACAAAGCCGTTATGCATCGGCGCTAGCTAGCCCGATTAGCTCGTAGCATAGTTAGCCACCGTTTCCTGTAGTGTGCGCAAAGTGAAGGTGGTAAAGCACGTTTGGTATAGCACGGCGAGCCTTGTGGCTAAAATGAGAGGGGGCGGTCGGGCTGTTGTGTGCTAAATGTTGCAAACGGGACGACCTGTCTGAAGCACAATGTCACCTGTCTGGCACACACGATGGGCTTTGCACGGCCACCATGCCAAGCAGACAGGCAGTGGAGTGCAGCTACTTGAAATGTTGGACCCCTAACGTTCCATCCACTATTATTGTGTTCATCTATGCTATAGCGTTTAACCCAGTAATGGTCGATTTGGCGATCCGGGAGGAACTGTTTTCATTAATCATACAGTATGGTGGGCTGAGCGAGGAGGCGTTAAACGTGGTCGAATTAGCCCATTGTGAAATGGGTTAGTAGCTTGCCTGGTTCGCTTTGGTGGTGGTGCTGGTGCTGGTCAGCCTCTCCACTCCAGCACCTCCTCCGCCGCCGCCGCCAGTTGCATCGCCGGGAGAGACGGGATTCTTCGGTACGGTCTGCTGCGCGGGTACGAGCTCCTTCTGAGCGACGCCTTGCTGCTTGCTTTTCTTCCTTGCCATTGCGATGGGGTTCGCAAAACGCTTTGGCCAAGTTTGCACCAGTTTCGGTAATTCCAAGAGCACACTTTCGTTTATTCTCGGTCCACAAAATGTTCTCTCTCTCCTCCAGTCAAGACAACAGTCAATATGGCGGAGGACTGGTCGAGCACACTTGGGAGTTCATAGGTTACAGATACTGCTGGCTTGGCGGCTTCGCCTTCATAAGGAAAATACAACTGAAGTCTACGAGTGCATTGAAGCTAGCGCTGCCATATTTAGTAAGGGCAATCGGCTCATGTCATGACTAAAAAAAAAAATAGAGTAAATGAGATATTAGTATTACACAATCAAATTGAATTTTGTTCTAAGTTTTGGTTTTACATCAAACCGTTTTATTTAGCCATTTAACCAAATTCAAGAGGTTATTTCCAATATTCAAATTCACAAAATCGGACCTTGGGCAAATATATTGAATATACATATATTTTAGTCTAAGGACGAGTGTCTCCTTTATTCAACAACATAACGTTCAAAATGTTTATTTAAAAAAATACACATCGTAAAATAATGTTTACGTAAGAGGTCCTGTATATGGAACTATAATGTCCGCCACAGAACCATTGTTTTACTTATGAGTTTGATAGTGTACACACATTTATACTATAGTATGCACGAGGGAGTGAACAATATATTGTCAGTGACAGCACATTGTTTGTTTGTTTCTCAGTCTGACACATAGATACAAAACAAAACCAAAACGTAACGCCTTATTGTTTAAAAGGGGAGGGCGGTGGAGAGGGCGCGACGTTGTAATTTTACGTCGTCCCCGAATGCATTCAAGGCATTGGGAAATCGTGCAATCGCAGACTTTTTGAATAAAAGGCACACCATAAAATGTGATTTTCTGTAGAGTCTTATCTCGAGGCGTGTGTTTGAAGATATGGTTCCCCAAAGTAGAACTGATTGTGGTTAACTATCGGCTGATAAAATACACAATTTCATTTTTACCAAAGAGGAAAAATGCGTCTTTTTAAGGAACACATTTAAGAAACTGGTATTTGTGTGCCCAAATTAAGTCTAGAAAATCCGATACGTAACATTCATGTAGTTCTTTGTGACAATACTGAACTAATACGGACATTGTTTTTGTTTGAGTACTCAGAAGTCCGAGTTTAGTCTGAAGCGTGAAGGCAGCTCCAGTGTTGGGGCTCAGTGACTGAATTGAGGACGTAGCTTACTTGCAGTCAGTCAGACTGAAACTGCTTCACCCACTTTCGGCGACCGACTCCCTTAGCTTGTTCTTTTGAACAAAATAAAGAAATAACAGAATGGACGGGTCCATTTGCAACATCCAGGTGCTTCTTCGCGCTGCCGAGTTCCTGGAGAGGAGAGAGCGAGGTCAGTGTCTATTCACCACAAACGTCAGGCGAAGTTGCTTATCGTCAAAACAATAAAACGCATTGAGAAGTTTGTGCAACTATGGTCTGCAAACAGAATATAAAGGTGAAAGGAAGAGACATGGCAACTGTACATGCAAATTGATTGGTTATGCATGTTCAGCTATTTTGGACGAGCTCTCCATTTGACTCAGTGACCTACATATTGCTCACATCATTGTACTCAAAGGCGCCAATCTGCTCCAGTTTCAAAATGAAGCTCAGCGCTTTTCCGCGATTATGACGGCGGATGTGCAAGTCCACGTAAATACTTTGCGCTGTTTAATTAATCGGCACTACAATTTTCAGATTTTAAAGCAATACGTGAGAGATTTCCGATGTTAGCCTTTGCAACAGTGGACATTTTGAGGCGGGTGATGGCGCCAAAATCAAATACAGCTGATGCCGATGACAGACTCGACGGGTATGTCTTTTTGTCCATTTTAGACAATCGTATACGTTCGTTTTAATACAAGTACTGCTCCGCGTTATCTAGGGTTGCCACCTGTGTCTGACAGAAATCCTGTAAATTTTGACCATCGAATCAACCTTTTTGTATGTCCTTCGCACATTTACCTCAAAATCACACTTATACGCTGCAATTGTATTGCGCTAATTAGTAAAAATGGCAGTTAATTGTTATTTGTTTAGTTAATTGCTTTATTTAATAGCAGGCCTTGATTATTTTGGTTTATTTTCAACCGTTCTTGTTGTGGACACCTGGGGGCAGTATTGTGTGTGTGTGGGGGGGATCAATAATTGGGTTGTTTGCTTATGTGGAATAAAAACAAGTAATGTAATTTTTCACGGTCTGTAAGAATAACCAAATGCAGCAATTTAAAGTGTAATATCAAACAGCTTACCTGCCTTAGAGTGTGGTGGGTTGTTCTGCCTCTGCTACTTGCTGCTCTTGGCTGGGTTTGCATATTCTTTGGTTGACTCCCAATCCTTTCTAAATTGAATGTCTAAAATGTAGAAGCTATTATTGTCTCAATGTGAGCGATTGTTTGTTTTCAATCAAGTTTGAAAGTGAAATAAATCAACGTGGTCGTAACCCCACACGCTAACGGTACAACTCATGCAAAATTAGATTGTGCATTGCATTATGGAATTTCAGCAGATTGTTCAGCGGTGGTATCATACTGAGAGGCTATGTGTAAACTAAGCCTGTCAGCAGTTTAGGCCTCGGGCTGCATAAGGATGGAGTGAATTTGACATATTTGTAATGTGTTTTCCAGAAGCGGAACATGGCTACGCTTCACTTCTGCCTCCCAGTCCGACTCTGCCTGATAAGAGAGGCAAACAAAAGAGCAAGAAGATGTCTGCTGGTGGCAATAGGTGAATGCATTCCACAACACACAGCTGACAGTAGGGTGTGGTGCTTTTTAGTGTGGCACTTATTAAAATAATTTGTTTTCATTAACACACCTTTCTCGTGCTGTAAATGCAGGTCTGTGCACAACGAGCTGGAGAAAATCAGGTGACTAATATGGTTGTGTTTTGGGAGAATAATGATCCACATTTGAATGAGTTGCAGTCATTCAAATTGTCGCTGTGCTTTGCAGACGAGCACAGCTAAGGCAGTGCCTGGAGCAGCTCAAGAAGCAAGTTCCTCTATCGTCGGATTCAATGAGGAACACCACACTAAACCTGCTCAGGCGGGCCCAACTGCACATCAAGGTAGCAAAATAGAAATGATAAATTCTCATCTAATGATAAAATTTCTGTAATGCCTACTGGCAGATGTTTGTAATACGTTGCTTTTCTTTTTAACAGTGTGAGAGTTAAAAAGAAATATTGGAAGTCACTCTGTGTGACACATTGAATTCTTCCACCTCTGCAAAGTCCAACATACATTAAAGGAATACCTCTGATAATGTTTAAAAAAAAAAAAAAAAAAAGAAATCATTTTTGTAAAGGCAGACTAGGCTCGTGCACATAATGACAGCTCATTTCAGTTGTCAGAGACGGATGACCCCGAACTTCAGCTGACATCTCCACTGCCCTTGTGCGTATTTTATCACAGAAGCTGCAGGAGCAGGATGAGCGCGCCGTGCAGCTGAAGGGCCGTTTGCGCTGGGAGCAGAGGGAACTGCAGGTGCGTCTGGAGCAGCTGCAGCGAGGGGCCGAACGGATGAGGAATGACAGCCAAGGCTCCACCATGTCGTCAGAGAGGTCGGACTCGGACAGAGGTTAGTTTTATCTTGCGGCAATAACCATTAAGATTTGGCGTGCATATATTTTCCCGTGGCCTCGAAAATGGTTATCCAAGTGTAAATTTCTGCCTCTGCGGTTTTATCGTACTGAGGAAAACTCCCTTGCAGCATATGCCTATCTGACCAGCAGGTATGGTTAAACTTCAAATGTCGATTGTTTGTTGCTTTCAGAGGACGTCGAGGTGGACGTGGAAAGCATCGTTTTTGACTGCATGGACTCTGAAGAGCCGCACATTGGATGCAGCACCGCTGATCACTGTTACTCCACTATGGACAAAGCCTGGCTATGACAGCAGCTATTATCATTCTCATCATCATCATCATGGCGGAGGGGAGGAAGAAAGAACATTCCAAATATGAGCAGGGTGCGGACAACGATACTGCACAAATGAACAACCCCCTTTTTTTTTCCCAAAGGCAGTTTTACAACATTGTTTGAATGTTACACCACAAGCATAATCATGATTTTGGTTATGACTGAGCTGTGTCTATTTGCACTGAAGAGCAGTTCACATCACTGGGCTCGGATGGCTGTACCAAGCAAATTCAAAGCCATGAAGACACAATTCTTTAAGGGATTTGTAAGAAGAAGAAAAAAAATCCCCCCAAAAGTAAGACTTTTCTTGACTTCAATATGCCTACACTGACTTCAACGTTAAACTAAATTTACTCTAGTTATTTGTTAAGTTTCTCTTAAGCATTACAGTAAGGCCACATGTGGCCTGCACTTAAACATTAACCTCTGCTATGGTTTAATATACACGGTGTCATTTCTTGTTTTCTTTTATTGCACATGAACAACCTTGCATTGCACTTGTTTCGTCTCCTTTTGAGTTGTGAGTATATCAGAAGTGAAAACACAGGTAACAGGACTAATTTGGTGGCCATTATTGCACAATTATGTGACTGTGCCTGAGATTCATTTGGTGTATTTGCACAATCTAGTCTGTTATGAAGTGTGAGAGTTTTGATACCTGGTGGATGGAAAGCATCAATTCTTGCACAGCCATGGTTCTTGATCACGATTAACAAATTCTATAGGTAATAATTTTTGCTGTACGAGTATATTGCTCTATATTTAATAACCGAAGGCACATTTTGCCCTCACCTTTACGAATATGCAAAATGCCTTATTACCTTTTTAATGCTGTTTTATGTATTCAGACTCTCTCCGCCCAGTAATATTATGTAGCAATTTTTGTAAGCTTTTTATGAATAAATATTTTCTATATTTAAAGAGTTTGGCTTTATTTTCTCAACACAAAAGAACACAGGAAAAAATATGGTGCTCATTTATTGTTACAAGACCATCTTTTTTTTTTCTGCGCACATTGTCTTCGTTTTCTTTTCACAATCTCACTTTCAATGCTTAATACTTTGATTGCTGTATTACTAAGACTTTATTATAATCGATTTTTGCAGGTGGAATCTGTTAGCTAATGTAATCATTTAAAAAAATTAAACGAGGTAAAAATCGGACTTGATAAAGCTGCATCATACATTTAATTGTGAAATGTTGACCAAAGCAAGCTGTATATTACAAAGCAAGAGTAAATGCAAACATGAATGTGGAGGTTGCATTAAGGTGACAGGAACACTTTTCTGTCACATTAAAGCACTTGTGTGTGTGTGTGCGACCTGATGTGGAGAGGAACATGATCAGGATGACTGATGCAGGTACGGGTGGGCTGGAGGAGGTTACGCTCAGACTTTTACGTGGTTCACCTGCCGCATTGGTGGGTTGCTTCCTCACAGAGGCATCTTATCAACTCCACAAAATGCATCAATGCACTGAGGAGGGTTTAAAGACAAAAGTGTCCCCGAAATCCGAGTTGAAGGAATCATCACACGTATTGTTTCTTATGCGCCTGTGAGGCCAAGTCTTTGGCTTTCTCTTTAGCTGCTAGTGCTGTCTCTCTTGCACGCTCTGTCGCCGCTTCTGCCAAACTCTTTGATGGTGTTTCACCTGCACAACAAACAATTCAGATGAGAATGAACCGTGTCATCAGTTTCAGGGAGTTTTGGTACACAGTGGGAATCAGGTGTGGGGGTGATGGGGGGGAGGGCTTCTCGACTAGTACATGTTAATCACTATTGTATTTTTCTGTTGAGCCTTCTAAAGAGTATTATCGTTTATGTTTCATGAATCTGTTCAATGAGTTTCACTTTTGGAATTGAACTATTGAAATAAATCAACTTCAGTTTACTGAAATACACTAGTAAAAAGGTTGTCAACTTGTATTCAGCAGAGACTATTTTGATCCCCTCTTATCAAACTGTCCCATTTTAGAACACCGTTACACAACTCGTGCTTTGTGCGAATGTTTTCCATGCACTGCTAGATAAAAAGAAGACTGACAAGTCGGCAAACAAAAGTACTTCTGAGAATACATTTTGACTTCAGCAGTACAGCAACTTTACTGCTTTTTTTCCATCTTTCCTCAATGACTAACAATATAGTACCAAAAGTAAGACCAGCCCAATAAATGTGCTTCATACCTTGCATTCTGGCCAGCACGTATTCAAAACCCTTCATGGTCTTAGTAACACTCTTCTTAAACCTGGAAAGGCCGAATTCCTGCATAGAGACAAGCAAATATTTAAGAGCGCGGACAGCTTCATTTTAGCCATTCAAATCTTGGCATACTATGTATATCAGTGCCAAATATTCTGCAAGCGAATATGAGCGATACAACTTGTTCTCTGTGTTAGTTGGTACGGTTTGCTTTACTTACCTGAACAGCTCTCGAGAGCCCATACACATTGGAAGAGATCCAAGCCTCTCTATTTATCTCCGTCCAGCTGCCATTCTCAAGGTTTATTCGATATTCACATCGCTCTTTCACAGACTGGGGACAAAGAGAAAAGAGCATAGGCAAAGTGAGGTCGTTTCCAGTTGGATGTAAACAAGGCTGATGAAGAAAACTGGTCAGAGAGGCTGCACCAAGAGGCTTCCGGTAACTTCACAAACAAATAGTGCCTGACTGATAAGGATTTTTTTGGGATGATTTTGTTATTTGGCAGAGTAAGATTCTGATAACCAATTAATAGGCCAATTAATTAGAAAAATGTAATGAATCAAAAAAAGCTTTTTGAGTCCCTTTGTATTTACACGAACAAAGAGACGAGTTATAAGATTTAACTTTACAAAAGAGAAACATATCAGCAAAAATTAACTTTTTATTAGGGAGGTGAATTTCCAAATGTCGAAGTTGTACTCTATTTTGTCATGTGTCCACATGAAATAAAAGCAACAAAAACAGTAATCAGTTGCTTTTTTTTTTAAAATAAGCAAATTCTTTGCATTTTTGAAAATAACTCATATGAGAGGATGAATCCGCTGGCCGATTAAATCCATAAATATAGTACTGTATACCCAACCGTGACCTTAATTGATAGTGTGCCAATTCTTTGGTTGTCATACCATGAGACGAGCGTGGCTGATGTTCCAGGTCAGCGTGGTCATTGTTCTTTTCTGAGGATCCACAATTGAGTCCTCCACGATATACGCGCAGCTGGCCATGTGTTTTGGAAGATAGCGCTCCATCCAGCGTGGAGAGCGGCTTGTTTTAGTCAGAAGACGTCTGGAAATGAGGCAGTTGCTTGGAGTCACCTCTCGGAAAATGATATCTTCAGTCAGAACGTGGGTACTGAAAGGCAAACAAAAACCACACTGATAGGACTATTTGCATTAAATATTCAAGATAACCAGGAATAAATAAATTACATTTTATTTTTTAATAAAAATAAAGTGTTAGGCGTTTTTAATTTTAATTAAATTCTAATTTTAAATGAGCAAAATTGATGATACTTGATAATTCATGACTAATACATTTTTAAAAGAGAAACAAAAACAAGAGCAAAAACGTTTCTTGAGCACACCATAAGCTTCACAAATACAACATCTTTTAGAGTAATAACTGAAAATGTTTCAAGACAAAAAAATAAATAAAAATACAGCTTTCTGCTATGTAAAATGTGAATTTAAGAAATTGCTCAAGACTTTGACCTCACCTATAGGGGTTTGGATACCGTTGCCAGAAAGCAACGCAAACTTGGTCCCAGGAGCTTTTCAGCAAGCCTGCGCAGCAGAAATACTTGACCATTGTTCCCCCTATTAGGTATGGAAACAACCTGCGGAGACAGAACGTGAAATGAATTGAAAGAAATTAAAAACTGTTCCAGCATCTAAAAGAAATTATGGCTCATTTGAGAATAATTAAATGGCTATACTACACCTCGCCCACTCGCCTTCCCCCCAAAACATTATGACAGCATTTAAGATCAGCGTTAAAACACCTACATAGGAATGTCATCATAGAAAATAATAAGAATAAGATACATTCGCTCTCTCTCTCTCGAACATCGTAGCTGTCATGTGTCACGTACGCACCCTAGCGTTGTTAGCACACGCTAGCCTAGCATACAGAAAATTATGAATGAACTGTTCGAGAACGACGTGCGGTCTCATACCAAGCGTATAATCACAGAAGTATAAGTACTCACCTGTATGGAAAAGATATTCATAGGACAAGTATTTTCATTTTGTTTCTTCTAACTCTCATCAGGTTGTAGTTATCCGTGTGACCAACGCTAAAAAGCCACACGGACGAAATGGAAGGTCACACCGTGACGTCATTTCTGGTCAACGTGAACCTGCGATATCTTCATTAGACCACTTGAGGGTAGCAAAGGATTGCACTATTTTATAGTGATCCAACAACTTTACATTCATCTACTTGGTCATTTACTAACAGGAAGTTAGGCGTTGCAACTTAACAATGGGCAAATTTAGAGTATGTTTTATTTTATGTTCATTTATTTGGATTTAATTGATTAGTGTTTTTTCTGGTAAAATGTTGCGACTGTATTTCATCTGCATGACTTAAATTGCAAGTCATCTGTGAATTTTTATTAAAAAAAAAAAAAAAACTTTAGCCCATGACCAGTCACATTATCAAGAGTTGTTTATTCCCTGGAATTGGTTAATTGAAATGTATCACCCAAAAATAATTATACACTGAACAATTGATTAAAATAACTATTTGTATGACTGCACTAACTAAATCAATATAATAATTATATATTTTATGAAATAGAAAAATCGAATAAACCGTTAACACATTTCACATATTTCATTTTTTCTTTTACACATGCTGTAGGCATGACTTTGCCTAGCTGTCCTTTTTAAAGGGCAAAAGTTTTGCCAATTTAAGGGTTGCAAACTTTACTGGCATTTCATCCATCCATTTTCTAAATGGATTTTCCTCATAGGGGGCACATTCTCACATTTGCCTAAACTTTAGGCCCTAAAGTCTCACAGCTGCTCACTTACCTTCATAAGATCCTCCCATCCACTTAAGCCTGCACTATGCTCTATCATATGAAACGCACGCACTATGGTTGAGCGCACCCTGAAATGAGAGCCTTCCCTGTCAAATCTGGAGGAGCGCGCATTCTCCCAAAGTTGCAGCTTTTCTTTCTGCACCTTAATAGCTGTATAATAAGTTGTGAAGGTGAAACATCATATTGTTTTGAATCGGACAACTCAACTCAAAAACAACTCCACGATATAATAATAAAAATAATTTATAAATATTTTTTAGAATATCAAAGAAAATGCTGCAGTATATTATTGTGGATTGTTGTCACCCTTAAGACTACACCATTTTCCCTCTGAATCTCATTAACTGTTGTGTTTGTAAATGTTTTTAAGTGCTGTGGCTTTGCTTGTGTGTGTGTGTGTGTGGGGGGGGGGGGGGGGGCGTGCCTCGTATAAAATATATAAAGCTGACTTGCCTAGCCTAAATAAAATGTGCGTTACAGAAAATGGATGGACGGATAGTATGGTAATCAGAATTTTTGTGTGTTTGTGCCTACTAAGCTAATAAAATAGCTCTCTGGTTCTTAAATAACAACAAGGATTGTTTAGAGTGAACTGTGCGACACAAATGTGACATAACAGTAAGAATCATGTGGGTGTATAGCCATCCCTACTCAGGCGAGAGGCATTTTATTTACAAGAAAATATAAACACACTTACTTTAAGCCACAATTGTTCTGTTTGTTTTTCAGATGTTTTATTTGCATTGTTCAAAAAGCAGTTTATGGGTGGAGTTGTTAAGCTCAGCAAACAGTCATCTTTTCTGACTGCCTGTTTGAATGGGGGTCATAGGCCCAAGTCCACAAGGTGTTGTCATCATTCTATTTACCGACACACTTCCTTGACACAGCAGAGCTTTATGTTTGACAAGGTGTCACATTTTCAAAGTGCCAGTTTGGCTTTTAGTTGGAAGGTGTGTTGTTGATAAAACACAACCAGCAAAGCACATGCAGTTTAGCAGCTAATAGTCAAAAAAGAATAGAGGTTCTTAATCGAAACCCCTTTTAAGAGCCCTCTGGTACATTCTCTTCGACACCTCGTTGCACTTCGTTCACATGATCCCGTTTTTCACTTTCGTTAAAAGGAACCACGCTGATGCATCTGAGCTGGAGGGCCTTCAGGTCAACCTCATTAATTTCCAAAAGCAGAGATGCAGCAACAACTGTTAGTGGATGTTTTCAAATGGCGCTCAGTTCACGCTAAACGCCACCGCAATAAATTCTGCAAATAAAAAAAAAATTGTCTTTAGAAAAATAAAATTAGCCTTGTAATCACAAGAACACGGCTTCTTCCGAGACAGGAAGTAGGAACGCATTATTCAACAAACGCAGCTGACTTCATAATTAAGTGGACATTATTTACCAACAAGTCATTTGCATTAATAACAAACACGTACAGGTTACACAAATAGTGAACACACGAATGAGCATCATTTGAATACATTGGGTTCACTATGAACATTCACAAATGGAATAATTGCTTTACACAAAGCAAGACACAAATTCACGGCTGGATCGTTGAGGTCAAAAGGCTGACTTTGTACCAGGGATGGGCATAACGACCGAGTCATCAATTAATTGATTGTGAGGAATTCTGACTATTGTTTTGCAATCGTTTATACTGGTCTCTAAATTTTTACAAAATGTTCTTCTTTTTAAATCAGCAATAGACGTAAGAATGTCAAGATTATTTTTTGGGCTGATGTCCGTGTTTTTTTCAGTTTTTTTTTGTAGCACATCAGGTTTTTATAATATAATAACAGAAATAATAACTATAAATAATGTTTAAACAGTGACATTCAAACTAAGGGTTAGATTCAGCTATACGTGGTAAAATTGGTATTGTGCAGGCTTTTACAAGTTAAGCTTAAAAACCAAAAAATGAAACTATCTCAAAAACTGATGCGCTAGAAAAAAAAGTAAAGGCATTGTTGATTCAATAGCAATTAGTTTGTAGTCTTATGAAAAATGTGAGCCACGGCTGGATTTACCATTATGGATCCAAAGATTCCTCCCCCCATCATCTCAGAATGTTTTCTGTGATTTAAAGCAAATACCCGCCCCCCTCATGCAATGGACTATTATCATACACATTTGATTCAGGACAACAAACTATTTTGCCTGCAGTGAGGCAAAATGAAATGGCATTATTATCCAAGTGGAGCGTAGAAGAAGTCAAAGGAAAACAGTTTTTTATCAGGACTACCGAAATGTGCACAACCGACAAGCGTGAGAACTAGACGCTCTTGTCAGTAGCGGCAGCGCCGCTGTCAGGATAGAGCAGAGATGAAGTGGAGAGGAACAAGCAACGGGTTTTACCACAAAGATGTGAGCATTTTGCATTATGTCCACTCGAGGAAATCGGAGAATTTTGTCAGATTTATACTTTAGTTATGATCAACTTTAATATTCACATTTATTTGCAGTGCACTGATGTGGCGGGCTCTCAGAACCCCAAATATGCCCCTGCAGGCGGCTTGATACAATGATGACATGGAAAGAGGAGTTCAGAACATTCACAGAGAGAGATTGATCCTCCAGTCCTATTGAAAAAATATCAAGTAAAGTCGGTGAAATGCCCATGCCTACTTTGTACCGCGAGTGCCGCAAAATTGCAACATGTGGAAATGTCTTCCGGCATCTCACACAGCAGTCGGCGGGTGTCCGCCGTTACGGCCGTTGAGCGTCAGCCGCCTCGTAGAGCGAGTCCTGAAGGAGCCCTCGGGGTGGAAAGAATCCGGCTTATCCTCACAGCGGAAGACCATTAAGAATCCATTCCGGTAGTTTTTATTCATCCAGCCGTAGAGGAGCGGGTTAGCAAAGGTGGAACACATAGCCACAATATGGAACACGGTGTATATCAGTTTATACTCCTTGAACATGAGAACCAGGTCCAGATCGCTGGCCAGCTGAAAGACATGGTAGGGCAGCCAGCAGATGGCAAACACCACCACCACCAGAGCTAACATCTTGGTAGTCTTTTGGCGGCGCGCGATGGCATCATTGCGAGTACACGGGCTGATGTGATTCTTCAGCTTGACCCAGATGCAAATATAAGCATAGCTGATGATTGCTAGAGGGATAATGTACTGTAGGAGCAGCATGGAGAGGCTATAGATGACGCCGTCCCTGCTGGTCCCGTGAGGCCACTTCTCGGAGCATACGGGAAAGTGCAGATTAATGGAGGGGATCTCTTCGTAGCGGTACTCTCTGAAGATGGCCAAGGGTGCCGCCAGGACCGCCGAGATAGTCCAAGTGAAAGCCATGATGAGGAAGCTGGAGTGCCACGTGAGGCGTTGGCCCAGGTAGAAGACGATGCAGCGGTAACGCTCCAAGGCGATGATGGTCAGGGTCAGGATGGACACGTGCACGCTCAAGGCCTGAGCGAAGGGCACCATGTGGCACAGCACGGCACCGAACTTCCACTCATCCAGCAGGGTGTATACCAGCGTGAAGGGAAGGCACAGAGTGTCCACCAGCAAGTCTGCAAGGGCCAAGTTGGCAATGAAGAAGTTGGTGACTGTTCGCATATTCCTGTAGCGGATGATTATGTAGATGACCAGCGCGTTCCCGAGAAGCCCCAGCAGGATGATGAGGGAATAAGCTGTGATGAGGGTGATCTGCACCCAGATGTGTTTGGTTATGTCCGTGTGGAAACCATGATGGTTTAAATCCATGCTTCCGTTGGAAATAATCCACATGTCCGTTTCATCAGGCTCCCATTCTCCTGTGCTGTTGGATGTACCTGGGGGGCTCATTCCTTCTTTAGGTTATGCAAACACCTGAGAGGGAATCAGGCCCGCCTTGCTTCTGGTAAGGACAGAAGACAACAAGGGAAGTCACTGCAAGGATATTTGTTCCTCCATACCAATTACTGTCATTTTTACTGCACTGAAATCTTGCAGCATGACTCAAGACTTCATGTTCAGGACACAATCCAAATCATCAGGGTGTTTATCCTGAACAAACAATGACAATTTTTAGTCCTAATCCCTCAGTGGCCTTCCAGATTCAAACTCCGCAAACTGTAAGTGAACCTAATCCTCGTTGATTTGAATGTGGGTCACCTAAACATCTCTCATGCTGTTTGTTTCCAACTGAATCCCATTGCTGTTTCCCTCACAACGCAAAATGCTCTCAAATGAAACAATCTCAAGCATTCCAATCCAGATATGATGAAGTAAATAAGGTGGATATTTTCTGAATCCCCCACCCCCTAACCCTATTGCATAACCACTTAATCCAACATATACTGTATGTAGTATATAGTTTTCTTTTTCGTTTGAAAAAACTGCATGATAAAACCGCTCATGCCTCTTGCTGCAATTGCATTTAATTTCAGCTGCCTTCACTCCAAATGAAATAAGCTCTTTAGCGCGACATAATCAGGTGAAAATGAGATGTTTTGTATGCACAAACCTGCCACTGTATAGTGTTACCTTTGTTATTTTTTTACACTACTGTCTGCCTTGTTAATGTTTTGACACCAGCCTCGCCAGTTTATAGGCTACAGGAAACAATGATGATGTCAGTCATTCTAATGCACCATTAGATCAGCAATAAAAAAAAAAAGATTTTGGGCATTGAAATAGCATTTATCATTATAAAAATGAACAGCACAAAAAAACAATGTTACTGATTGGTTTACTTTTATGGAGCACTTTATAATTTCTGGTTTGTTTCAGAGAAACATGCAGCTTGGTTGACATTTTGATAAGGCTGTATTACGCAAGGTAAACTGTATCGCTATTTCCATTTGGGTTATCACATGTGCGCTACATTTGCTTGTTTATATTAAAACTCATGATGTAATCGTAAGAGGAAATGTAGCATCCAATAACTTGTGTGTGTCCTCTCTTATGTTTGTATCAAAACGGGCAAGCTGCAGGCGACACGAACACTTTTCCAAACAGCGACAGCGTGTTAACACATCCTTCTCTGATCTGCTCTCATCAACCTTGATGTCCAAACAATGTGCTGATCTGTCCAATGCACCTGCTGGAGCGAAGCCCCTGCATACAGCTATCAGTTATTTCATGTTATTAAAATGCCCCCATATCAGATTCTATGCGTAATTTCTCTCCATCCAAATACGTTTTCAAATACGTCCTTTTACGCATGTTCGACAGGTGCAAATTAATTCACAAATAAAATGCGACAGAAATCTCATCTGGACTTTTTTTTTTTTTTTTAATAAAATATTATTATTTACACCTTCCACAAACAATTGATTTAAGGTTACGCTGACCAAGCAATGCAAAAGAGTTTCTAATGCCGCTTTTACCGGATTGATTCGTGCCACCGGCCGTCAGTCAAAAGTTTAAAAGCACACGAAGTGCGTAGACTCACCTTTCGCTTTATATCGCCTCTCCAAAGCGCGTCTGCATCCGACAGTGGTAAGAAACAAGCCGGAATATGGCAAGCTCCTCCCAAACTGTGAACGCCTGGTGCGCATCTTGGTGCCTCAGCGCTGCGTCCACAAGGCGGGACCGCGACATCAAGTATTGGGCTGGTCGGAACTAAATGTGAATCGTCAAGCATGCGCCATCGAATGGGAAGCAAGTCTGAACAAGACATCTTAAGTATCATGCAGGTCCTTATCATCAAATAGTTAAACCGAATCTATGACGAGAACGTTTGGGGCGTGGACTCATAATCATTTTACAAGTTCTATACAAATATAATAAGAGCAGACTTTATTATAATTTACTTGTTATAAGTGCCTGTGGCCTAATATAGGGTAACTATAGGGGGCACTATTTTTCATCAGTGTGACTGAGGGGCCACACAGCACCAGCACTTCTGAACTGACAAAAACGCTATTGAATGAGGTAAATGCGTGCAAAATATGTGCTCATAATGTTTTAATTTCAAGCCGGGTATAACAGATTAAATATCCAAACTCAACAACAAAGGATTTGAAGCAAAAAAACAAAATAACCTCACACTATTTTTTGCCCAAGTGCAAAAGCTCACTTGCACTCACTTAAAAATGTCATAGACGATGGATGGATGGATGGATGGATGGATGGATGGATGGATGGATGAATGGATGGAGATACTGCATTTGTCCTGCATATTATTCCAAATCCGTTTAAGAATATTAGCCCTACTCACATTGTAGTATAGGTTGGTGCAAGAACCAGTGTAAGCACAACTAAAATATGTTTGCCATTCAGAAGTGACTGATGATGATATTTAAAACTACAGTCGACCCTTGCGTATGTGCTCTTTGCTACCCACTGATTTGTGAATATATTTCCCTTTTCCCCCCAATATATTTTCATATTTTGCTTTTTCCCCATTTTTCTTATGAAATCCCTCGCCCCCTTATTGTTACTACAACAACAACCACTAATTTGTTTTAAGTGCTAAAAACGTGCAAAGACTGAATAGTTACTGTATGTAGTGAACTGCTGAGCTATCAACATTAAACAGCTTCTAAGTTATCCACGTTTAGCTGTGGTTGTACACAAGTCCACTCGGGCTCTCAGTCGTAGTTGACCCGCCCCATCCTGAGCGGCGTCATTCCATTGGTGGCTATGCACCGTAATTGCAAGTAATTGCAAGTACCAACAACCTATTGATCTGCAACCACTACAGAATACACTTTGCTCGCAAACTGCCCTATAAGTGTCATCCCGGAATCTGTACGTGTTTTGTGTTATTTGGGCTACAAGCCTACAATGTCTCTAATGTGTGGACCAACAAGCTGCATACAGAGCGAAACAATATTGAATTTGACGGCCTACGCCACACACGCCAGCTTGCAAGATAGTGAGACTGACCACGTTCCAAGCACGTGGGTCCACACAACAGAGGCACTTAAGCGAAAGTTAACCACTGTATTACATTAGCTAGGCCACAATGAACTCATAGAAGCTAATAACCGATGACGGGCTCGGCCAAAACATCACTGCCTCACTTGATTCTGTGTAATGTGTGAGTCCATGTAACACTTCAGACACTTCAGGGAAAAGTTAGTAACTGTTTATTAAACACAGCCGCATGTTATTCAGCCTGTGCCTCACTCTGATGCATATTTGAGCATATTAACACATTTGAGTGAAAAGTTGGAGTTGAGCGGGACTTGTTTTCAGTGCATTCAGCAATAATAATAATAATAATAATAATAATACATTTTATTTATAAGGTGCCTTTCAAGGCACTCAAGGTCGCTGTACAGACATAAAATAGCATAAGAAATGACCGGAGAGCCGCGGCAACAAGTCCCGCCAGCGTTCACTCACATCCGGTAGACACAATTACAATATATTCAACCTATTGCATATATATATATAGTATATATATATATATATATATTCAACATATTCAGCAGACCCCCAATGTCCAAAAACTGGGCATAGGGCTCTATTTTTCATAATTTTGGAGCCTTATTCTACAATATATACTTGGCAATTTGTTTATTCATTCAAATTTTACAGGCTTGTAAAAGCAGAAGTCAACCCAAAAGAAATCTAGACAATAATTTGTTGTATATTCCTCCATTAGTCTAAACATCTGCGATTGGCTGGCAGCCAGTTCATGGTGTCCCCCGCCTGCTGCCCGATGGGTGCTCGGATAGGCTCCAGCACGCAGGCGACGCCCGTGGGGACAAGCGGTGCGGATAATGCATGGATGGATAGTCTAAAGATGGTTTTCTGATTAATATTGCGTTTATGGAATATGAGTTAAGCAGCAAAATTCACCCGTTTCGATCCATCTCAGGGGGCGGCCATCTTACCACTTGCTGCTGACTGAAAATGACATTACAGTTGCGATTGGTCACAGGTCACAACAAATCACGGCTCAGCTTCGGAAAACTGGTGAGACCCGACACCTGTTAACCATGATGTCATCTTCAGTCGACAGCAAGTGGCAAAATGGCCGCCCGCTGAGATGGATTTCATATTCCACAAACAAAACATTCATCAGAACACTGTCTTTTTACTAGTTGGGCTGCACAGAGCACATTATTACAAAGAAAATTGGGGTGTGAACATCCTCAGCCTTGTTGCGCCAAATTTACAAGACATTTTTAATTTCACAATACCTACACAAGTTGCATAATATCCAACATCAGGTTGGTCCACAATATAGTACATTAGAAAAAATACTCAAGTATGGGACCACTATGCACCATTAAGTATGATTCTGATCCATACTATCTAGTGCTGGCAGGAGGTCAACAACAGCAAGAACGGAGGTAGCTCCATCACTCACAAGTTTGGCTGTACTGCAGCAGTGCAGGATTAGGTTGGTCCTCCTAATCAAGTAGGCGGCAGGCCCTCATATTCAGTTTTCCACACCGTTAAACACTGTCATGAAGATGTACGGGAAAAGGCGTCCTTACCCTAGCTCAAGTGGAACAGCACTCTTTGCTTGCCCCTTTTAATCTGAATCTTTCTTTGCATGACTGCATGTATGTGATCTGGTTCTGTGTGGTGTGCGACACACAGTATACGTTAGAGTGTGAGTTAAATTTCCCCTCAAGGGACGAGGATGACAATAATGAATTAAACTCTAAATTAAACGTTAAATTGATTGATGATGCAGCATCAAGTATCCGACAAGTCCGACGCATGTATGTGAGACTGTTTTCAACCTCGGGTACGAGGCAGGCCAATTAGTTATATGACAGCTCCTCATGATCAAGTTTATGAGACGGTTCCATCACATTTGAGCCAAGTCCTTAGTGTCGAGTAGGAGCCAAGTAGATTGTGTAAGAGACAATTCCTCCTTGAATGAGGAAGGTCCATCAAGCTTGAGGCAGGTTGGTACCAGCAAGTATCGGCACGAGACAGCAATACAGCAATAATGAGGCTGATCAATCAGGCTTCAGATGGGACCATGATATATAATATAGTACCAGGCAAGTCCTTATTATCAAGGGTTCAAAGCTTGAAGATTTTACTTTAGTTTTTTTACAAGATACGACTGATTGTTTTTTTTTCCCTTCAACATTTCTGTCATTTTTTACGTCTGTTTGTACTTGATGGTTGTTGCGCTCCCTTCGTCCACTTAAGACTTATTTGCTCTTATTCGCTTTGGGTATTCATACTGGATATGCGAGACAAATAATCAAGTATGAAATGTCCTCATCAGAATTTATATGAAGTGGTGTATTAAGTGCAGCCATAAGCTCTATAATCAAGTATGAGACACGGCCATGTATGAGGCTCTTGCAGTTCACACCATAAATTACATGTATGAGATCCATCGCATCAAGTGCTGTACGAGCCTGGACTACACTCTCCATCATCCCACAAACCAGCAATTGGAGATTTGCGCAGCGTTGCACATTTGTGATGAGTTTTTCTGCTCATCATTGTACAGGAAATAAATGAAAAGACCAGATCATCTTAAAAGCCATTTATCTTGAAGTTTAATTCCAGGCAGGACAACTAGTTCTGTGCGACTCACAAGCAAAAAACCTTCAGGAACTTTGGAACAACTGTAAACATCTCAAACACTTTACAACAGGTGGCCAGTCCTCATTTCAGTCACATTGACTTCAAACTTTAGACAAAATGATATGTTAATTTATTTCGCTTAAGGTCGGATCCTCATCTGTTATAAATGACGTGTCAATTATTGAGACATTTGTAAGTCATTCATAAGGGCTTTTCCATAGCTGAAAGTTTAGTATGCCGGTCATGCTTTCAACCCTACCCCTGACACAGTTCTCTTAATGGTTACTGAGAGTTGACGCTTGGGCCCAAAGCTTTTACAAACCTTTCGCCATCGACCTTATCTGAAGAGTAAACAATTTGTCACCAGCGAGAGCGTTACACATCATTTGTCCTTTTCACCTCCAGCTACGAAGGAACATTAAATCCAAGTATGTTATTTCCAAAATTTTAAGCAGCCCAAATTTCATGCACCATATAATATTATTTTGATGCCAAGTGGGCCTTTGTAATTGTATTCAATGCCTGGAAATATTACCTGGTTTATGAAGTGAAAATGTTTTGATGAATAGCCTGCCAGCAAAACAGACTTACATACTACATGGAACACTATGCAGAGTTTTAGTTATAGCTCCTGGTGCCAAGTTTCTTTCTGACTATACATCAGACAAAGCTAAAGATCTGGGCGTTACATTAGAGGTAAATTTTATATTTCATCCCAAATTTCAAACAACTAAATGAAGTGTTTTTTACCTTAAGAACATTGCCAGAGTCTGCCCATTTCTCTCTCTCTCTCTCTCTCTCTCTCTCTCTCTCTCTCTCTCTCTCTCTCTCTCTCTCTCTCTGAGAAAGGAAAATGGGATCTCTGATGCATGCTTGTATCCCGAGCCCCATTGATTATTACTGCAAAACTCAACTCTCCAGCTTTCCTAGAAAATATAATTATAATTTAAAATTTGTGCGGAATTTATCACTCAGTATCCAAAGCCAGAACGCTTACGACGAAGCAGCCCTAATCTTTGGAACAGATTCATCCTAACTTGTGTTAAGCTTATACTTACTTATACTTATACTCAGATATGATGTTCGTTACATTAGCACTTTGTGCTACTTTTTTAGTTTGAAGGGTCAAAAATAAACAAAATTGGATAAGGGGCAACGAAGAAAACACAAATTGCCTGAATGGTTTTTGTAATACAATATTCTCCCTTTAGAGGCAATATTCAGTCCAAATTATTAATATATTTATCATACATTTTAATTTGACTTGATCTCAACTAAGTATTGAGGTCATCGCCAAAATGTTACTAGGGATATCTCAAAGGTAAAATACCTGCCTCCGGGACGACATTTGTTTTGCTGGCAAAATGAAAGGGCACTGTGCCATGGGCTAACCAATAATTACTTTTCGGAAAACAATCGTAATCCTTTCGAGCTTGGCCTTCAAACAAACACAATAAACAACCCAAGTTACCGTGCATAAATGTGATGTCACATAAGACCAGTCTAAAGTGATGAGATGAGTTTCCACAGTTGGCCCATGAAGGAAAGCGTGACTGACTAAGTGGAAATGCAAGCTGTGGTTCAGTGGAAAGATGCATGCAGACTGATGTAATATTCTCATTCTTTCAAAATCATTTGCTTTTTGGCTGCCCAAAACATGACTAACTTGCTACAAAGAGGTCACCACCCAAATGTGAATCCATTTTTAGCCGTGTGAGTAAGAACCACTGACTTTTTAAGCTGTGTCACTGTTTGTACTGTACATCAAGAGACGGACATACTTAAAAGCCATCGCAGTTAAATCCCATAGCTACCGAAAATAGTTCTGCATAAATACATGTATTGCTATTTTTAGTCCCGGCACTAGGCAGACACATATGGGAGACTGTTTCAAAATTTTCATAGTGCTCTTTTGTTTACGGTCACAAACATGAGGCTACTTTAACATTTTAAGATTAAAATATGGGGAAAAACAAAACCAAAGAATTGAGGGAAACAATGATGCATTTTATGCCTGAAGGCATTTAATAGCCATTGAGAGCAGCATGATTGAGGAATGACTGTTTGATGGGTCATTTTGATATTCACATCGCTGACCCGCTTTTATTAGTACGGATTTTATTAAACGGATGAAACAAAATGAAATGAAACCCATGAGCAAACATTCTCAGCATGCATACAAGGAAAGGAAGTCATTTAACCCCAGTGCTTTTTATGAGTCCTAAAATCTGTAGATCGTTAACGAATGATAATTCAGAGAAGGCAATGCCACCGATTAAAGTTGGACATAAAAAAAGAAGACTTTGACCGGCTTGAGAGCCATTTCACCAACTGAAATCACGTCTTGAGAGTTTAATAGCGGAATGCCAGATCACCGAGAGCATTGAGCTGTTGCCTTTTTCTTCGCAGACTGATCACTCCAGGTGATCTTTGTGTCGTGCAAGTGGTATTTGATGATACATTAATGATTGCCTCAGCAACATGAGCTGGCCTAATATTGATTGGGGCACCCTGGCTCTCCACCTCAATTTATTCTTTCAATTATAAGAGCCATGCTGACCTCTCTCTCTGTGTACTGAGTCTATGTGCAGTCAAAGCTGACAGATATCCTGGCTTGACCTGTCTGCAAACTTTGTGATCTATGTCATTCTTCTGAGTTATGCTTTTAAAGAGTGCTGGTGCAGAACAATCCACTCTACAAAGATGATTTTAAATCTTTTTGCTGCCTCTTACTTTACACCACGGCCGTTAGAAAATCGGTGTAAAGCCAAAGCGAGAGCACGGATGCTGCATACGTATATACTTAACATCCAATCTAATCTTGCTTTCTCACTGTCCGGGGCTTGGTAAAACTGATTGGAGTGCGCTACGGTAATCTCCTGTGACGTCTTTTCGTCACACAGCCGCAAAACCCGACACAAGCGCAGCTTGGCTAGTTCTGTGATTCTCTCTCCGTTTCTGTGTGAAGTGTAGGCCTTGTGGATAATGACTGAGGAAATGGAAATGTAGAAATGTCAATCAGGCTTCTTATGCAACTGTCAATGCGGGGGTGGGGGGTGTTTGACCTCAGTGCAGCCTCGACTTCCAAGACAGATGAGGGCCGTTAGTTCTTTACTCATTACAAAGAATTGATTAAAGGGACCGACTGTGTGTGAAGTTTTCTAATTGGATGCTGGGTAAACAATTGCGTGGGATGCTTTGATTCCATTCCCCCACTGTTTTTCCTTTCATTCTAAGGCTGGGCCGATAAAAAGCAAGCCATCTTTCAGACTATATCAATGCTGTCTTTTAATTTGTCATTGGCCAAGACCTTCAGTAATTGGTCGAGAACAAAACGATCAATGGAAAGGCTGGATTGAATTCCGAATCATAGTCGGACCAAATTTCATCCAACCTCTGTGAATTGCCTCAAGATTACGGAATGCGGTTGTATGATTTCTATTTGCGTGTACATGTTTTAACGAGAAGCAAAATGGTCTCTTGAGGGGTCTCCATCTGGACTTGAAAGAATCAGGCCATCCAGTCAGCTTAGATGATGCTGCCAGTAGAATATTCTCCATAGCACAGGTGTACCACATTAGCGCGGTGTGAAGCTGTCAGTGGTGCATCAGACAACTCAGGTGTTGACTGGAAATCTCCAAACAACGTCTGGAAGTGCTCCTCCTGTTTCTCCTTCTTTCTCCATATCCTGGAGGAGTGACTGACTTTACATACACTGCGATGATGATGAGCTCCTCTTATTGATTAAAGCAGTGACTCCAAGTCAGTAAAAAGCTGCAAATGTCTGCTATTATTAAATGTATTGCTTGAAAGAAAATCTCCTAGAAAATTCATTATTGTTTTTATCGTTTTTATCCTCAGTGATTTGCAAGGGTAAATTTCGCAAGTAAAAGTCAATAAAGCCCTCATGCTGTTTGCATTGTTATAGTTGCCCTCAAAAGACTCCCGTGAGAATTGCTGGTCTTACAATGAATCACAATGACTTTTCTAATAACTTTTATGTTTGCGCAGTGGCAAAATACATACTGTTGAAGAAATAATCTCATTATCCTTACATGCAGTAGCATAGTCATCATTTCAGAAATGGGGCATAGGGACATTTGTTCTGGAGTAAGTCAACTTTTATGAGCAAAAGATCATTCAACTGCTCCTCACCATAGTGGCCAAAGACCTAAATAACCAAACTGTCAAACTCTGGCTGAAGAAAAACACAATTATAATAAAACACAAGTAGTCCGATAATTAAATGTCCAATGAAGAGACTCAACATATAAATTCAGCAAAACTGGGCTCTTGTCCTTGTGTTGTAGTTCAAGCAAAACACATTCATGGACATCAGCTTGGACACAGCATAGAATAGGATAGACGTGTACTTTGTTATTTGGATTTTACAACACAACTGGCAGACTGCAAGTCCTAATCCAAATATTTTCTTCCCTTCACTTTCAACAAAAAGTGCTTTTAAATCAAAGCATAACCTAAAAAAATGTAACACCACTTCCAGACAATTGTTATATACTGTACTCCCAAGTCTTTTAAACAAAATATTGTTTCTATAACAATTAAATAATAGTGTTTTACAGACTTTATACTACTAGTAAGGAGTTAAAGTCAATGCCGTGTGTGATTGTTATTGATGACCACTGTTACATTGAAATGAACATAATTACATACAGCGAGAATGCACGCACGTATTATGATGTGGAATAAAGTGACTATGTTTATCAAGTAGATCAATACAGGAGATTAGATGCACGCATACACACGCACACGCACGCACGTACGCGCGCGCGCACACACGCACGCACGCACGCGGGCAGGCAAATGCATTTTTCCAACAATTCTCTGTCTGTGTCTCAGATTCCGCTTGGATGTCATTCCAAGCCTCATCACTCTCAGAATCTTCATTGTTGTTCTTGCTCTAGCTGTGTCCTCTTTCTGAAAACCAACACTCTCTCTGGCGCTCTCGACTTGCTTCTGTTCAGCGGCATTATCTTGCTGTCTCTGGTGTATGGCGTTATTTTTTTCCCATTTTTATTTTGAACTATGTAAAAATAAAAATAAACTAAAAAAAACAATGGAGCAGTAAAGCTAACACGGATGAACCTTTCAGTATGCTGGTTTATACATGACAGACTACTGTTGCAGGCATGTTGTGGTGAGGTTATTTAATGTTAGCTCGGGGGCCTCATTGAACCATGCACTTAATAACCACATGTATGACCAGGATACAATTTTAACTATAAATAAATAATTCCTGCATATGTGCAAAATACACACTCTTAATACAATTCATTTTTTTACAATGCATTCCGCACGACATGAATGAATACATAACTTAACTCAACAACAAAGGGTTTAAAGACAAAATAACGACTGTGATTTTTTTTCCCAGAGTAAAGGGCTCTGTTACCTAAAAATTATCATTCAGTAATCATACATTCAAAACTGCTAAACGGCAAGCCAGCATTAAGTGTAAGAATTCAGTTTGTGCATTTTTTCAACTCAACTTTTTTTTTTTGGTACTTGTTAAGCACTATGTTTGTCCAACATTTCCTTCCATGGCTTAGAAAATTGAAAAATACTACTCATGTTGTAGTGTCGTGTAGTATAAGAACCGGTATAAATACTGCCGTCTAACGGTGACCAATAGTATCACAACCTAAAACTACAGTCGCCCTCTGCAAACTCGCGGTCCCTGCATGCAGATTCACATATCCACTGATTTTTGTCTCTGTTGTGTGATGTAGTTCTGTGTGTGTATGTGTGAAACACAAATGGGCATGGTAAACATTTGAAAAAAAAACCTTGGTATTAAATTAATTACAATTTTATTTGATTCAATTATTTTGGACTACAATAACAAAAAATTGACAAATGATGATTATCTGGCGTATTTTTTTAAATGCGTTCTTTAATATGAAAAGGTGGAATATGCATTTTGTTTTTTGTGTCTTCCCTACTTGAATTGTGTGACACTTTCCCTATAAAATCAGCGCTTTTGCGTTTCCCGTATTTCTGCTGATGTCCACGGGAAAGGTAAGCGCCACGACGGCCGGATAAACATTTTTGTTTGTCATTTGTGTTACGTTTCCGAGTCATTTAATTAGTGTAGGGACATTTTATATAGTTTTTTTAGATAACGGAGTCTAAATACGCCACCACACCAACACACGCGAATGCCCCCTTGAAGGATTTTTAAAAGTACATAAAAAATAAAAATTGTTTGTCGGTATTCCTGTGTCAGACAGATGTTTTCAAACATGTACGGTTTATTACGACAGAAATGTATTTATGTATGTATGCATTGCCTTTAAGGAGTCGAACAACAAACCAACTACCATGGTAAATTAACATAAAGTACCAAGTCAGGCCTGCAAAGAAAAACTTGGATTAGAAACGTTAAGGTAAATCCACAGCATCACAGTGATCATTTTAACCAGGCAACTGTTGCTTTTTTTTTAATCACATCAGAAAAACAAAAATGTCCCCAAAAATGTCATTACTCAAATAATGCAAAATTGGACACAAATTTTGCATTAAATTTTGCACATTTAAAACTTGTGTTAAAAAGTCAGGTTTTCACTGTGTCCTCTTTTGCAAAATTGGCTCACAAAGTGTAAGACATAGGCCTGTTGACCACAAAGCTGATATTGTCATGGTTCGGATGGTGGAAATGGAGCAGGGCGACCAGATGCAGCTTGGACCAGGGTTTATTGGCGAACTCAAAAGGAAAACTGACATGACTAAACAAAACAATAACTTGAGTGACTGACCGGGACGTGAAACAAGAATACAGCAGGACATGACAACAGCAACAGGAACCAAAAAGACATCGTGACATCGTGACACACACGCACGCAACAACAGACAAGCAACAATGATCCGCCAGGGAGTGACACACAGACTTAAATACAAGACAGGTAACAAGAGGCAGGTGAGAATGATCACACTAATCATGGGCACACAGGAGGGGAGGGGCGAGCACACAGACATGATCGGGGACGAGTCGTGACAGATATATTATCTCCAAAAGCTATTATTTATTCTGTTGTATGCAGTGGCGGTTCTACACTGAATTACTCCCTGGGCGAGACTACTTCCAAGACCCCCCCCCCCCTGCAGTTAGGAAAATATGGCCACCAGCTTCCTTTTGTGAAGTTGCGCAGTATAGTGGTACTAGAAAAGTATTGTGATACCTTTCCGTTCAAAATAAAATCGTGCCATTTTTAGTTCTGTCACTTTAAGAACAGCGTTCTATTTCCTCTGCGGCTACAGTGGGTTGTGCCTGTCTCACTCCCAAAGCGTGCTGCTCCTGGAGAAACAAGAAGCATGCAGTGAAATCTGGAATCATTTTGGCTCCGCTGTCAACAGCCAGGGCAAGCCGAAAGACACGACAAAGCCTGTCTGCAAAGCTTACTATTAAGCTCCTCAAGCAAGAGGAGAGAGCACATTGGATATGGTCACAGTAAATACTTAACAGACATCTGTACTCTACTCAGCACATTTTCTACTTTTACTAGATTTCGGTTTCAAATCCATGGCCTCAGAACAGTGAAGGGGATGTGCTAAGCAGTCGGCTAGTATTCCATGTGTTCCGGCTCCTG
The DNA here is from genome assembly GCF_901709675.1 of Syngnathus acus. NCBI lineage: Eukaryota > Metazoa > Chordata > Actinopteri > Syngnathiformes > Syngnathidae > Syngnathus > Syngnathus acus. The sequence continues at coordinate 11,879,742 of NC_051095.1, read as the reverse complement.
TTCCAATGTTCTATGTTGCAAAAATGTGCAAGTTAGGTCACTGAACCTTTCAATTGAATGGGTGCTAAAATGTGGAACATATTTTCATCCAGTCGTCTTATCATATACTAAAAGTAATGGGAAAGATTTCCATTCCAGTGAAAAAGCAACTGTGCATTGGCCGGGAATCGAACCCGGGCCTCCCGCGTGGCAGGCGAGAATTCTACCACTGAACCACCAATGCTTACATAACACTCCTCGGGCGAGCGATTCAAGAGCTTCTAGGCTTGCGCAATCGCCCATGAACGTTTAACCCTATGTGAGTTAACATTCTTCTCTGCATAAAATGGCTATCTAAACCTTTAGTCACTTGTTGATTACCGTATCTTCCGCACTATAAGGCGCACTTAAAAACCTCAAATTTTCTCAAAAGCCAACAGTGCGCCTTATAATCAGGTGCGCCTTATATATGGACCAATATTGAGCCACTACAGCAGGCGTGTCCAAAGTCCGGCCCGCGGGCCAAAAGTATACATCTTATTTATGGACAAAGTTTTAAAATGGGCCATTCATTGAAGGTGCGCCTTATAATCCGGTGCACCTTATAGTGCGGGAAATACGGTTGGTTCTTGCAGCAACACTTGGGTGTGAAATTTATAACTTGTGTTAAAAAGTCATGTTTTCACTGTGTCCTCTTCAGTAAACAGGGTCAAAGCAGGATCAGTAGGTTGTCGTATGGCCAGGCATCAAATCCCAGCCTCCCGCAAGATTTTTGTGTGAGGGTGGGGAATTGTTTGAATATTTTGAAGCTTGGTCCAAGGTTAATGTATCATAAAAGGGCAAAATAATCAGCCAATATTTTTGTTGATAATTACATCTCGTACCGACCAATTAAATCATCCTGCCGTTTTACCTACGTGACGCATAATCCATTTATATCATACATATACACACTCAGTTGAAATGTAAGGTGGCAAAACTTGTCCGACTTCCAACTTGTTGGCATTTCTCTCCCTCAAAATGGACGTGACAAGCCGAGATTTCACCCCCGAGCTTCTCAAATCCAACGCGAATACAAACATCCACAGCTGTCAAAGAGTTAAATATCAGGAACACACACAAATTATAACAACGTTTATCAAGCAGATGCATAAATAGCATGTAGCTTAAAGCATAATGGCTTATGAAAATGAGTAGAGAATCTTGTCAACAAACACTTTTGCCATGATTCTGTGTCAGGGATTTTCAAATGATGATATACTTGGTTTTTCAACATGTGTTATATTTCAAATTGGCTGTAGAGTTTTGGGATATGTTTTTTCCCCACATTTGCATCAGCACCAATTTGAAGTTTTGCAATTAGAAACAACTTGAAAGTCATTAAGCTGCATTGAAAATATTCTGTTTGACATTTCCCTCGTGCTGTTGCGTTAGCAAATATTTCCCAGCTACACATATCCCATTTGCTCAAGGCAAGCTCACCAAAACATCCCTTTGCATGACTGACACACATAGTAGGCACAAGGAGAGGGCTAAAAATAACCATTTGAAAAAACTTTTTGTGCTTATGATTTGTGTAAACCTTGGCTCAATCGAGATGAACACATCAAACAAAGCAATAAACATTTTCAGCATCAGTTTTGCGCTTTCACTTGACTTGAGTGAACGAGGCATGGATTCTTTGTTGTGACGCTTCATTATTTGTTCTGCAGAAACAGTTGAAAGAGGCAGTGCGGCGCCTGAAGAAAGATTACTTCATCTGTGGGATTCACAGACTCAAAGACAAGATGGATACCACATAAAGGTGCGCTTTGCAGAACACTTAGCAGATAAGAATGCATGTGCCCCTCCATAATGGCTGTTGACAGTATGCCGTTGTACATACGTAATGATGTTTGCAGATGGAAGTGATGCGTGCTTTGATGTGTACAACGATAGCTGTGTTTTACAGCTTAGATATCAAATATTATGGATTTGTGGTCAAATGTAAAATAAAGTCAATCAACGTCTGTCAGGGACGCAAAAAGCGTAGCTGGAAATGAAAACATCGTGTGCGATCCAGATAGACAATAAGTATGCACGGTCAAGACGAGGACCAGGAAATGTCCAAGCCTGTGTAAACATTCTCTAGTTGTTTGACAAGCAGACCTGCGAGTCGAAGAATGAATTTACTCCACCTTCTTCACATGTGTACTTTTGCCCAAGTGTTTGAAGCGCTTGTTGAATAACATCATAGTATTCATAGACTTTGTTTTCTCGCTGCGCAATAAAAAAATAAATAAAGCATCCAAAGCTGCTTCGCCAAGAGCTGCTTCAATGATTCCCTCTGGCCGATATCAGCCGGGAATTATGACCTGCATGATGATGAGGCCTCTCTGCTGGAGCACTCACAGACGGAGTGGGAAGAGGAGATGGAGAAAGTCATGTGGAGTGTATGGAACACGCAGTAGAAGCTGGAGAAAAATTGAAGGGTGCTTCAGAGAGCGAGCTCCACCATAAAGGCTTTAGCCATGGTTGAGGTGAGACGCTTACGACAAAATGGTGCTCAAATCAAGTCAATCACTCTCCGACAATATTCCACAGGATGTGTTGTAATCACCCTTCTATTTGAGTATAGTCTTATACGGATTACATTCTTACGTCCAAGCAAGAGCTTTATTGATTTCAAATAGGCGATAATCTGACCCAATCAAAACTGTGAAAAAAAAACGGTAACGCTCAAAACAAGATGCTTAAGGTAGTTGTGGTAAAACATGATATATCATATCGCGCTACTGAAGTCTGGAAACTGGAGTGTGCTACTTTCATCTACCAGCTGAGGTGCCGTTGAGTCACTTTCAACTGATTTGTATAAATTATGGAATTGAATGAGATTATTGGGCTCAATATGACGCTAGTATGGAAACAGGTGTTCAGAACATTCAAGAATATTTACCCATCTCCTTATATTGAAAAGAAAGTACACTTGATTCAATTTCTCTACTTGAGTAAAGTGAAATGTTCTCTAGTGCAAAAGTGAAAATATTTTTTACATTATGTTATACGGCACAGAACCTATTTTTATAACTTGGCATAGAATTTTTATCTCCTCTTTAGTGCGCATACTAAAAGGATTTTAAAAAATGTTACATTGCATGTTGTCTAAGAGCAACCTCACGTTGGCCTGACTTTCATGCTATCAAAATATCAAAACAAAAAATGCTCATTGGGTGAGCTGATCACCAAAAAATACCAAATTAGCCACAGTATTTTTTTTGGTGAAGTAAAGAAGAGAAAGTGCAGATATCTGTGTTCAAATCTGTGGAGTTGACGTCGTGTCATCAGAAAAATAAAGACTCAAAGTATGGGAAAGATCAGTGATGTTTGAACATTCTTACCTTTGCTTCAAGTAAAGTGATTTTGTCAAACACAAATGCTGGTTTGTCTTTGGGAAAGGCATCGTGCAAAGTTTATTCGCATCTTATTTGGGAACATTTGTGTCATGCCGACCAGTATGAATTGTACATCATAACATTAAAATAATGAATACGAATGGAAGGCAACTGAATGAAGAGCAATGCCAAAAATATGTGAAGAAAAGCATTAACCTTCATTTAGCTCCGGACGAGCAATTGAATGTAATTGCAAACATTTTGTGACAGAAATCTCCAATTTATTCTCGTTAATATTTCTGAGTTCTTCTGGAACGTGTGCAATTTGTCCAGCGGCCTTTTTCCAACATACTTGTGGATGGTGCAAAGTAACTGGCATGTTCTGCCCTATTCAAATCATGTTTTTTCCAACCAGTGCATTTCCAGAGGCAATTTTCCTCCCTGCAAGCGATTGCTTTTCGGGACCAACACACCGTCGCATGTCATTAGAGAAAATATTCCATCCACCCATCCATCTATTTCTGTCCGGCTTACCCGAACTCTGTGAATTCTGCCGTACCATCATGGCAAATGCACATTTCAAAGCGCTCCTGCATACAAATTCTGAGAGAGCATGCTCCGGTCTCAAAGAAGGCCAGAAAGAAATATGTGCCTACCTCGGAGACAGTGGAGTGCTTTGTGGGGGAATAACTTTTTAGTTATGATTTACTACAGTATGCGGAGGAAAACTTTCACATTTCACGAGTCATTTTCGTCATTTCACATTTATATTAATCACACTACTGTCTACTTTATGTCATTATTTGTGCTGTCACTCACTGATGGGATTTTTTTTTCTCTGTTTCCCTTCTTGCTCCTGCATCTCAGATATGTTTTCCTTTTGTTGTGATGACTAATGGGTTGCTTTTGGCACACTTGCTTTCTGTCACGCTTGTTTAATTTCAATCTCATTGCATACCACAACAGTGCCATGTTTGCTGAAGCTATAAAGTTGTGTATGTATTTTATGGAAAAGTGAAAATGGGAGGACGCTGCTGTTTGACGTGATGCCTACAGCCGCAAATATGTGGCTCAGTTACATCACACGGAAAAAGACGCTCAAGTCGCAGTAATCAGGTGATCATTTTTTGGTCTGCTTCATTAGATGCAAATTGGACCGCAAATTTTCAGCGTGCACAAACAGAGTTAATTGCCGCAAAGCTACAGTGTCAAACCTAAAAGGCTAGATGGACGACACTAATGAAGTTTTTGTTCCACCGGCTGGTGATGTTTTCAATTTAGAGATCCATTATATCAAATATTATCAGTGCTGCAAGTTAATGGATTCTTTCACCTGAAAGGTCTCTCATCATTAACTTGCAATGTGGAGACAATGTGCAGTGCAAATGAGCTCCGTCATCTTCAAAGACAAAACACTGGCGCTGGAATGGAATGGAGTCATAAGCGCTTCCTTCTGCATGTAAAGCGCCATTCATTGGAAAGGACAAGGCATTTTGGGTCTTAAAGTTGGATAACAACGAGTCGTCGACACGTGTTTAACAAGATTTCGGATAGAATTTTAAAGGCATTTGGCAAGAAATGGAATACTGTCTTGATGTATGCCACGTAACCCAAGGGCTGGAACATTTATGAAAAAGTGAATAAAACCATTTCTATGATTTTTATGTTCATGATTTTGCTATGAAGATCAATAGCCTTCAGGAAGTTAGGATTTCCTGAAAAGTGATATATAAGGTAACCTAAAGTGACTTATGAAACACTTTGTGTTATAATAAGCCTGTTTGACGGCAGCTCAGCTCCTCACCTAAGAAGAGCTGCGTTTTCTCAAACGTTTTTCTTCAATGCTGATGACATCACTTTTTTTTTGAAAGGGCTAGGAGGCAAATCATTGCCCTTCTTCAGCTCGGAGATCAATGGCAGCGGCTAGAGGGCTTGGCCCATCAATCTCGTCCATTATTCACCTGTTGCCCTCCCGCAATAATGAAGTTGTACTCAATATAAAGCTAGTCCTTCTTTTATCAATCAAAGGCTCTTATCGCCGCTACTCCCACACGGTTAGGAATACAATGTATTTGAGAGGAGACTGAGTGCAGCAAGAAAATGTCCATGACTATGCAACACTGCCAATTGAAATTTTCGAACGTAGGATAATTAGTGGGCGACTCATTAAAACAAGTTGCCGAACTTGCCCACTTGGGAACAGTTAAGTCCATTTCAGCTGCGTCAGTCGGTGTACGGCCATCTTTACTGACAGTGTTTGGAATCACTCCCAATCTACTACATCAGTGGTCCCCAACCACCGGGCCGCGGACCGGTACCGGTCCGTGGGTCACTTGGTACCGGGCCGCCGAGCCGCACAGATTTTTTTTTTTTTTATCGACGATCAATTAATTCAGGTCAAGACACTCGTCCCAGTCACGTGACATGTTTCCCCAGTCGAGCCCGCAAAGCTAATATGTGGCGACAGGCTAACTAACCAGGCAATGAAGCATTCAAAACTGCTTCAACACATGGAGACCAAGCATCCTGCAATAAAAGACAAACCTTAATCACTTCGGGTGTCATTGTCTCCGATTACGTCTAGATGGGACCGGCTTGCTCGTTTCTGAGAAACAAACTCAGTGCTCCCACTAATTCAACGTAATGGTGAGTTTTATTTTTGTCATTTGTACTTGTTTTTATGTCAGTCGTATCATTTTATTTCATCGTATTTATATATTTATTATAAATGTATTATTTATTTATTTATTTATATAAATGTATTATTTATTTATATAAATGCCGGTCCGCGAAAATATTTCTGACATGTAACCGGTCCGTGGCGCAAAAAAGGTTGGGGACCACTGTACTACATAGTGCCCTATACAGTAAAGTGAGTTTGTCATTTTGCAATAAAGTTCTGCATATCTAAGCTACTGTAAGTGATCTTTCGAGCCAATTCATCAAAATTATGTTACAGGCTAAATCCTTGCTGATATACGTATTTGTTTTGTATTCATGATAGGCTTCATGCTTTGTTTTATCCAACTGCGCCAAGGCCTAACAATCCTGACCATTGCAGGTGCAGCTCTGTACAGTTGCCAATGATCCCTTGCTTGACCCCCAGTGCAAGTGGACTGTAACAGCAAAAGGTGAAAAATAGATTTCTGTAATTTGTTGTCACCTCTACACAAAGTGTCATTTTTGTGAAATTCTTGCATAATCATGCAAACTAATAAACAAGCCAAATGAAATGTAATTAAAAGACATCTCTGCCTTGTGCTCGAGCGGCAGAGGAAATAATTGCATTCTTGAGTCATTCCTCTGCAAGTGCTCTCAAGTGACACTGTGTATGCATAAACAGTTATGCATACATTGAATTAAAGTTTTCCTAATTTGTGCAGTTGGGACGAGCTGACGTATCTAAAGATTTGTTTGACAATGTGAATTATAAATATTGAGAATCTTTGGGCCATGCACATTATACACTGTATTAATCAAAAAGTATTTATTTGGGGAAATTATTCATCACAGGTTTGATTTGACTACCTACTATATGTGAAATATGTTTTTTTTTCTAGCTAACTGAAAGTGCTATTCTCTGTTATTGTACCTTGGTAATGGGGAAAACCCCCGGAGTAGTGATTTAGTTGCTGCAGCTGCGACAGTGCACACTAACTTGAACTAATCATTTAAGCACCATCAAAGCTCAAATCCATGAATGGGCAGTAAAGCGAGTTGTCCGGCCATCGAGCACCTGAACTTTGGGATACACAGGCTAATCGCTTGACGCTCCAAACTACAGGCAGAAGTGCGCTCTTTGTCGTTATCTGCACAAACACACCGGGGCACCCGTGTCCTGTTTCCTCCCACCGTGTGAAAGGTCAGATAAACAGAGTGACAGTGGGGATGACTCCGGGCCACTCTGCAGGTCGTCGCCAAGCTGCAGCAGGATGTCTCTGACATATCTGCTGTGTTGACCTGCAACGGGGTGAGACCTGAGCTTTTATTAGGTACACCATGGTTTACTAGGATTTTATAGTCAATAATTCCAAGACTGGTTGCTCTCCCCTTGATTGTTCTGGAGATGGTACCTGTAGCAGATATGGTGAGCACTCACATAAAATTAGACATTTAGCAGCTTCTCTTATATTTAGTACTGTACTGACCTATGAGTTTAATTACAATTTATTCTGAGAATCTCATTTTGAATTTGAACTGAGCGTGCTATATTGTCTTTAAGTATGGCTGTTTGTCTATATGTGCCTTGCGATTGACTGGCAGCCAGTTTAGGGCGGACCCCTCCTAGTGCCCAAAGACCGCTTGGGTAGGCTCCAGCACGCCCGCGATCCTAATGAGGTGCTTTAGAAAGCGAATAGATGGGTGGCAAGAGAAACAACACTCAGATCTAGCAAGGGAACTGTGCTTCCACATGCATAACTTTTGCATCACTTAATTGTATTATTACATCATGTAAATAAATCTCTGACAGTCACAGTTGCTTTAGTTTCTGTTGAACAAAATTGAAAACGTTGTTAATGGCCTTGGTGGCTTCACTACTGTATTCTGTAGGGGTTCGATGCCTTACTCAAGGCGACATCAGGATTGCTGGGAAATCAAAATGGCCCATAATGGATCATTATTCATCCATTTTGATCCCCCCCCCCAAAACAAACTTCTCATACTGAAGACAAACCTTTTCTCATACTGGAGACAAACCTTTGCAGAAAATGCGCATTAGCTTTTGAGTTCAACTTCTTGGTCATTGGCAGTGTATGAATACCCACAATTCTCCATCCTTCCTTTTCCATAAACTCTGGATAATCCAGCTTGCTCCCACATTCCAAAACCTTGCATGGTGGGTGTATTGAAAACTTAAGTTGATCAGTGATCAGTCCAAGGTAATACACTCCTGCCACCCAAAGTCTGCTGAGATAGATTAGAACTCACCCACCTTAACTCAGTGCCTTGCTCAAAGGCACCTCGACAGCAGTCAGTAAGCAGACCAACATGTATTTGTGGTTTGATTTTCTTTGCAGTTGGATTCAGTCTCTGTTTCCCAAGTCTCTACAAAATGAGCTACTTAACTCATGCCTGAAAAATCAGCAATCACTCGCTGACTTTTCCCTGCATCCCTTTTAGTGTTGAGATTTGGTTTATTAGTGCTCAGTATGCCTTTAGCCTCATTTTTCTTACTTCAGGGCAGAGCTTTGAGGGCAAGACAGGCACCATTACAGTTGTGGATAAATGGCACGGCAGAAAACCAGCAGTCATCCATTATGGTTTCTGCAAAAGTACGCCCCAGGGTATCAGATCGAAATGCCAACCACGAGTTGTCTGTCGCCTTGTGCTCAACTTTCCCTTCATCCAGAGGCAACTCACAACAATAGCCTCCATCTAAAGGGCTTCCCTTATTATTGTTATGATGCAAGACCTGGCAACGGTTGATGTTTTTCTGACACTACATTAAAGGATGTTTTGTGGGACATTGATTAATACTGACAAAGGTGGATGGACAATTCTCCCGCCGAGCCCACCACAAGGCCTCGTGCAACAATTTGAAATCCACTGGTCTAGCGCAATCAGACACCAATCAATGTCTAAGTCTTCTGTAGGAAGGTCTTTGAAAGTTGTCAATCGCTTTGTAATCTGCATTACTGCCACCACAAGACTGGAGTGGGACATTAGGGCTTAGTATACGGTAATTTGCTCAAAAGCTCTCATCACAAGCTTGCATTATCGCTCTCTGGATCTCATCAGATTGTGCTGCTGTGTTGTAACTGTTGTACGTGATCATTCCTTTGAAAGCTAAGTTGGCATCTCTTAAAAGACTGGAAAATCAATTCAAAGATTTCTAAATACATTTTTAATGTACAGAAAATGAATGGTTGGATGGATCTTTGAAGATCATTTCTTAAAACATACAAAACTGAGATGTATTACTGATTTGCGGGCATACACTATAGCATTAAATGGATTTTCATTTTCACACTATACTTGGTGTGGTAAAAACGGAACGCAGTAATCCACTCGGGTGTACGCAGAGGGGTCAAATGCATGTCAAGAAAGTAGAAACTCAGCCACACTTTGGCATTAGCCACCTTCTAATCAACCGGCAGGTAAACAAGCAAGCTCCTGGGAGCTTGTTTACCTGCCAGCTCGTTTGATGTGTTAACCTTCATTTCACAGGAACTTTAATTATCCAACTTAGTTACATTCTTGTGTCATTTCTCCATCCATTCATTATCTGAGCCATTTCTTTTAACTGTCACTAGGTAAAATAGAGAAACCTTTTCATAGTGTACTTTTAGAGCAGATGGCCAAGTGAAAATCCAAATTTACCCCATCTACATTGCTATAATTCCACTGGCTGGATATGAATTCAGTTTAGCAACACAAAATATGGCAAACGTCTGTCCTGACTCAGCATTGTTCAAAGGCACAAAAGCGTTGCTCTGTTTTCACCATTAATCACTCGTGTCTGGTTAAATTATGACTAAGATTGCTTCTTTGGCTGGATTTAGTGAATACACGTGTCCATTCTGTCGTATCGCTTTCCTCAATCATGATGCTTAAAGTCCAGTATTAAGTATAGCGAGGCACAAGGCCTGTCCATTTAGATTACACCACTCAGATAACCCAGTCAACCACACACACACACACACACACACACACACACACACACACACACACACACACACACACACACACACACACACACGCGCGCACACCACATCTATTTTGAAATCCAGCAAAGAGCCAAATGTTTCCCTCAGGAACTGTTCTGTAGAAGTATGTGAATATTTGACTGACCTCTATTACTACATTAATGCTGATGTTTGCAAGAAAACTGGGATAACATAATTGCCCACGTATCAGTGTTGTGTTGCCTCCAAATGCTACCTTAATGTAGAATAAGATTTGTGCAAATCTGGTAATAACTTCATGGGACCAAAACCAATGTAATAAATGACCGTTACTGTGACCAGTCATGCTGAATTTGAAAGGCTTAATTGTGCATTACTTGCCTGCAGCTAAGTGGTGCCATTGCAAAGGTAATTCAAAGATTTTTTTGCCCCCAAAGATGCCTATTGTACTCTAAAATTAGGATTTAAAAAAAATATGACCAGTGTCCATATACTGCACCTCTTTAAATAGCACAGCAGGAGGCTGAGAGGGAAAAATTGAGCCGAGGCCAGATTACCGTCTGGCTATAAAAGATTACCTTGGGCGATTTACCCTGTGCCGTTAGAAGGATTTTTCTTCCCCAATTTGCTGGGAAAACGGTGGGGCTGCGTTTTGTAAATTGTAAGACCGTTCGATGTCTACGATCATTATGTGTGTTGAACAGCGAGTTCACTGATTAGGAATTGACCTGTAGATCGCATTGTTACTTGTATGGAGTGTTTTAATAATGTATCTCCTAATGTGTCACAATCAAACTGAAGAACCACAACCCAGCGGCCTAAAAAGCTAAAAATTGCCAAGCTTCTGTATATTACTTCCTAGAACCACTATGCTTTTAAATTCTATGTATTCTCTGGCAGTCTTGATGCCCTGAGGCAGCTCAGTTTTTTTCTTTTTTCATGCCTGGATTTGTGAATCTTGCACCTACGTACATGGATTTACCCTCATGGCCACAGTGCATCAGCTGAAAATTAAATACCAAAGATGTGTGATTCACTAACAGCTAAGGCTGCCTTCAAATAATGGCAAGTGTATATCTTTGGTGAGAAGATAAAGCGCACCAGATTTTAAATTGCAAGCCACTTTATTGTACTGAGAAGCAACTGCTTGGAAAATGTTCATTTTAGCACAATTGCTCTTTGTAGTTCTTGGAAAGGGTCGTTAACAAACATGACCAAGACTTGCTTGTGGGGTTAATTGGAAAATGTCCAATAGAAATCATTCCAGAGAGCACTGTCGTTTTGTGTGCCTCACTGCAAGTCGGTCATTTTTTCTTCAATTTTCTGTTGGCCTCGGTTAGTTTGTAAGAAGGCAGTTTGTTGCTAGCGTAAAGTCGAAAGGTCTTGCAAAATTATACTTTGATAGAGGTTTAAAAAAAAAAAAAAGGAATCTTTTGACACATCGAAAACATTAGCAGTACCAGGTTGTGCTGAGCTCTGTAGAGGTAATAAAACAAAAGGTTTTCACTCCCAAAATTCTCTTGCCAAAGGTGCTGCAGTTGTCAGATGAAAGATGTTTACTGCCACAATAAGCAGAGAAAAATGTTCAATGTATATAAGCGTGCTGGGAGGAGGCTGGCATGCTGCACGGTGCCGGACAGACCCACTGGCACGCACCTCGGAGTTAACCACTTGCGAGCATGAGCGACATCCTTCCTTTGCCGCTGGCTATGGATCCCGAATGTGTTTCCTGGCCCGCAGATGAGCCGGATGGACTGTTGGCACCTCAAGGACGGGTCCTTGACTCTTTAAGTTATCTCTTAGGAGCCTGCTGCATTATAAACTTTTTGGAAATGACACAGCAGGGACCACCGCGGAGCAGCCCCGCATGACCGCCGGCTGTTGTTTGTTATCACTTTTTTGCACGGATGGCTCGTCTAAATGCTGATGAGCACACTGCAATATTCTATTGGACACTTGAGTGTTTTCTCAACTTTATGACATTATTGGTTTTATATTTGGGATGAGATTTGGTAACTCCCAGCATAACGTTTTGCTAAACTATCAACGTGATTTAGTGTGTTTATCTTGCTCTGAAGCTACAGAGCCCGGGGGGTGGAGAGCTGGGGAACATTTTAATTACAACCATTCAATCTCAACATTATGCTATAAGGTCACAGGGGTGGCTTGCCGTGAGGGAGCCGGAGAAAAACCACGCACAATGATCTCACGACCGTTTGTTATTCCACACTCTCCTTAGTTTCTTTGTGCCTGTGGTTTACTCGCTGTCACCAAAGATAATAAAATTGAGAAAGACAATCAGGCATGTCCCGGGATTCTGTTAAGCACGCCTGAGCGTGGAGTCATACAGCTATACTAATAAGACAAAAGGATTTCAATTTTGGGGGTGAGGGAGGGGGCCTCGATTTCCTCACTTACCGTGCTGGGAATTAAACATTTATCATACTCGTGTTTCGCTCAGCGGCATAAATTACTTAATAAATGACAACACCTACGTGAAAGGCTGGGCACGGTGTGTGTTCAGCGTGCATCAACCTTATCTTCAGCGTCCCTTGTTATGACAGCCTCTCTTTGTTTACACAGTCACATTTAACATACTCAAAGTCATGACAGAGCAGGGAGTGACTGGCTGGCACTTTTCTTCGATATAGTTTCAAACTAAACTCATTTACATTCAGGACAGTGTGTAGTGGGTGGAGGAGAGTCTTAAATTACCTTCTATCGTCTGGAATTTATATCGTATTGAACAATGTGTACAGTACAAAAGTTAGTGTGCTTTCAAAAAATGAATAGCAGACGTTTCGACCTACCCAGATAAAACCTTCGGGATAATGAAGAGATTTATTACCCTGTGTAGAAATAACAGCTGACCTTCTATAATATGGGTGTAGAATGCGATTCATCTTGCATTTATTTGCATCTTCTAAATGCCTGTGGTAACTCTGTACAAATGTATGTTGACATTAGGAATGCTGAGCAATTAAAAATTGCCTTCAAAACATTTCTGGCACAAGCGCAAGGACGTACGGTATAGTTACATCAGCCAAGGACGGGCTGTTATTTCTTTGCCAGAAAATACGTTTCTACGAAAACAACCTTACCAACCTTTTTGTGAGGAGGTGTGTGATAATATCATTTCAATGTTGTTTGCAGAGGTGATGGTTCCCTTTTTTTGGCGCACAGTATTTTGGCATTTCCACTCATTGAATGGCAGCATTACCTTTTGCTATTTACACAACTGCCAATGCCTTTCTACACTTGTGACAAGTAAGATTGTTAAAACAACACTTTCTGCTACAGTGTCCTCATTTATACATCGAAAGGGTACAAATCAAAACCACATTTGGTCCAGAACTGATCGGGATGTCATTTTTGGGAAAGACGTGTGCCTTATTTGTGCTGAATATCAGCTTGTCTGTACGGTACTCTGGTTAGCACGTCCGCCTCACAGTTCAAAGGTGAGGGTTCGATTCCGGCTCTGGCCTTTTTGTGTGGACTTTGAATGCTCTCCCTGTGTCTGTGTGGGTTTTCTCTGTGTACTGCGGTTTCCTTCCACATTCTGAAGATATCCACGGTAAGCCGATTGACCACTCCAAAATTTCCCATTGGTGTGATTGTAAGCGTGAACGGTTTGTCTGTGTGCCCTGTGGTTGGCCAGCGACCAGTTCAGATTATTTATCACCTACCGTCTTTAGACTGCTGAGATAGGCTCCATCACGCCCACAACCCTTGTGTGGAAACGCGGTTCAGAAGACGAATGAATGAATCAACTTGTCTTTTGTTCCTCTAAATAAGTTCTAGCCCAAGTTTTTTTGCAGAGCTAGGAAATCCGTCCATATTAGGCTCATTATTCAAAAAGACACCGGACTGGATCAGTTTACAAATTTGTGCCAAATTTTGCAGCACATCTGGCCATTGTCTGGTACAGTTATATTTTGCTCTCTGAGTTATGAAGTTATGAAGCGATCTGGATTTCATTTTTGCAAGGCAAGGCACGGCAGCTTTATTTATATAGTACTATACCACAGTTCTTATACAGGGCAGCTCAATTTGCATCACACAACAAAACAAACACCTAAAATAATTTTTCATCACATTTAAAAGCAAAGTATACAAACAGATTAGATGACAAAATATACATTAATTAGCAGGATATTAATAATAATAATTCCCTTTCAATGACCTTATTTCATTTATTTTGCGTTTTGTCTTGAGACAGCCTAAAACAGCCTGGTTCAATTTTCCATCTAATTAGGAGAAGACATCCAGATAAGGTGACAGTCTATTTTATTTATTTATTTATTACTAGCTAATTTGCATTTTTGTTAGACTGTTCACAATGTTTGTTTAATGTGTATTTCTTTTTATTCGGATGGGCACTTTGCAAGTTGATAATGGGTATCATCTTTAATGGATAGTACTTTTTCATTCGTAGTCGTACATTACAGAGTCTGTACTTTAAGTAAATTGAAAAACTTTAATACTTTTACTTTTATAGCAGCTACATTACCTGAACATATACTTTAGTATGAGTACTTTTTCTACTTCTGTACACCATCGTCAAGATCTTTAGGATAACATTAGGCTTTATATTACGGCATGTCACCATTATTATACACACACGCTTGAATGATTGCTCCAGTCATGAGCAAAGGAAAGGGAACTCATTCACTTCCTATGCATCCTTTCCACAAACCAGCGCCCACCACCCCCACTTAGAAACGCACACACACACACGCGCGCAACATTCGGGATCTGCCCCATGTCCAGAACACAAGCACGCATTATACGCGTCGTGTGGCCGAGTTTGACCTGAGTCTACTGCTCTGTGGACGCACAATACCATCAGCCCACACAGTAGCCCCCACCTTTTCTTTTTTTAACTCCAATTATTTACACGCACGCAATTTAGTGGAATTCAGTCCAACCTGTTGCACTTGTGGAGCGGAGTCATTGGAGATGAAGACGCATGTGAAGTTTTTCTATCGCACGTGGATTGGAGTTGCTTACGCAGCAGGTGAGAAGATCGCAAGAATTAAATTTAGTGTGCATAAAGTTGAAATGAAGGGCGCAAAGTTTGAGCTTTCCATATTGGATGGATAGATGGATGAATGGATGGATGGATGGATGGATGGATGGATGGATGGATGGATGGATGGATGGATGGATGGATGGATGGATGGATGGATGGATGGATGGATGGATGGATGGTCGGACGAACGGGCGGATTGACTGTGAATATAAAATGACGAAGATATAATCAGTTATTTTCACATGGGCGCCAAAGTGATGCTCTGGTTAGCATGTTCACCTCACAGTTCAGGGTTTGATTCCAGCCTTTCTGTGTGGAGTTTGCATGTTCTCCCTGTGCCTGCATGGCTTTCCTCTGGGTACTGCGGTTTACTCCACATTCCAAAAACATGCATAGTAGGCCGATGGACCACTCCAAATTGTCCGTAGGTATAAATGTGAGAGTGAATGGTTGTTTGGCTTTACGTGCGCCCTGTGATTGGTTGGCGACCAGTTCAGTGTGTTTATCGCCCACTGCCCGAATTCAGTTTCGGTTTGGCTCCATCGCAGCCACGATCCTTGTGGGGTAAATATAGTATATATATAAAACCTCAAACCCATAACCTTACTAAGCCATCATTTTTGGCAATCCGTTATATCTCTAGTGATTATATATTCATGTGTTTTCACTGTTAAAAACGACCCCCTGAGGAAAACCATGATTGCTTGTCCCGTGACGAAAACAATTTTACGTTGCCTCTACATATGATTATAACTGCGTTTTCCAACTGGATAAGCAATTCTGCTATGTCTAAACATTCTGTGAGGCACCAGGAGGAGGCATGATGTTGTCATGTGTAGTTGTTTTTAATGTCTTTCCAATTGCGTTGAGTGCGCTTACACCACAGGCCTACACATCGTGTACATGTAGGTCATACTGTGAATACAGTGTCAGAGTGGTGCAGATTGGATTGATGTGGAGGAGGCACAGGTCTGCCTTGTATTGGTGAAAGGAAAGAGGATGTCAACTGATGGTTTTGTTGATTTGGCTGTGTCGCTGAAAAATTTGTTTCAAAAAGCCTTGTCACTCTAACTGTTATGTCTGCGGTTATTTGCAGTCTCACTCAGGAAAGCCTTCACGTGCACGTTGGAGTCGTTCATCATAATCATGACGGCTCAACAGCTGTTCAGGAAGTCACATTTTTTTTAAGGACTATTTTCTAAAATCCCAACTCCCATACGTGTCTTGTGTCACGAATTGGTGGTGTATGTGCAGGCAATCCTGACTTCAAATGATATCTCATAATCCATTCGTGACAACGATACTGGTCAGGTGTAGTGTATGTATAGCCCAGCAAGGTATTTTGGGAAAGTCTTTGTGATTCTGAAAAATTTCATTATCAGCGATTCTCAGTTTTGCTATCCAATGTGTTTTAAGGAGCCGTAAAATGCGAACAGTGAGTTGGAAACTGCGCTGCGAAAGAAAGAAAATTTGTATCGATTAAAATTACTTGTGCTGTAGGGGACCACTAGTGGGCATTTTTCCCAGTTAAGATGCCGCTTAGTGTTTTACAATCTGTTGTGTAAAAACTAAGCTGTAGTCTTCTGTGATTGCCCCCCAGATGTGTTTACGTTGGCATTTGTCTTGTGTGCACATTATGTTGATATTAAAAATCATATTTTCAAATCCCAAAGACATGTCTTTCAACAGTCCAGACAGTCCAGGTACCAATTTAGATTTATTTCTATTATTTTTTAAATCTTTTCAAATGTTAGGCTAAAGGAGGGTCTGAAGATGGCTGAAAGGAATGAGTTGAGGGGGGCATCAATTTGTCTTTCTGTGTGTGTGTGTGTGTGGGGGGGGGGGGACCATGTCTAAAATGCTGTTGTGTTTATGAAACGTATCCATCCATTTTTGATAGCGTCTGTCAACCGTCCTGGGTGAGCCGGAGTTTATGCAAGCCGACTTTATGCAAGAAGCAGGATGCACAGTAGGCTGGTTTCCAGCCAATCGCAGTCATACTTAATACCAACAGCAAAGGGCTTAGAACACATGCTTTTCCAACCCACTTAACACTCCCATGTTATTTTCTCCATGCACATGCATGACATGAAAAGAACAGTTCATGTGTGGGCGTGACACAAGTGTAGCCGCTGACCTTGCATCATTATGATGAGAGAGCGAGAGTGGTGGTTGGTCGTTTGTAGCCTCCATGAACTTATCATCTTTGTGAGACGGATTGACACACTTCTGTTGCTTCAAGCATTAAACTTCAAGCCAATTTTCTAATTTCGCTCTTTCATGCCTCCCTGCCTTGAGTATGAAAGACGGTGCTACTATCATAAAAGCGGTGGAATTTCTTGCCTCGTAAAAAGTGCAACTTGGCTGTTGTAAAAGATTAAATTGCATTGAGTCTGCAGTAAATGACAGATTGATCTCTGCTCGACTTCCTTATGTTTGTTGGAACGTAATTAGCCATTGAAAGACGTGCTGATGAAATGAGCACATGAGCAGAGATTTTCTTTTGGTGATGTCAGTGTTGCCTTAAGATGTTTTAAGTATGCGTACTGTACTTTCACTTGACTCATACCCGAAATGTGACACTCAGTTCTGGTATTATTGCAGTGGCCCACTTTTATGGTTGACTCATTGGAACCAACAGCATGCTTGAGGGCATGTCCTCAAATATTTTCTTCTATCAGCCCGAGAGTAAAAAATTGGATGGAGAAATTCTGCTGCCCCATTTGGGAAGTTTGCCGCAGTCCAAATAAACGGAGACCAGGACTTCATTCATCACGAGTGCTGAGCAGCGAGGCCTCTCCGGGCATATCCGTGTCTAGTCAGTCGCTTTCACATCAGGTTAGAGCACCAACAGCCCAA
Source organism: Syngnathus acus (assembly GCF_901709675.1). Lineage (NCBI taxonomy): Eukaryota > Metazoa > Chordata > Actinopteri > Syngnathiformes > Syngnathidae > Syngnathus > Syngnathus acus. Next base: position 11,861,875 of record NC_051095.1, on the reverse strand, counting down.
ACATGACCAAAGCTGAAAGATAAGCTCTTTCAACTGCAGGAATTCACAGACAGGGCCAAACATGTGTCCTTGTTGGTTGAAGAACGCTGATGAAAACCATCTGTGGAGTTTTTTTTTCTTCATTTTTCTGACCTCTGTATTTGTGCGCATCAATATATAGAAAAGGCAGTATCATCTTTGCAATAAACCATTTTATTTGTGATACTTTGGTTCCACAACGGCCATGGAACAAGTGAGATCGCTTGCTGCGCTGACGTTCTTGTCACACTGTCAGTTTAAAGAAAAAAAACATACGCAGCGGCAGCATCTCATGCGGGGTCTCGTTAGTGCTTATCTTCTGGACAAACTGTAAACACCACATGAATGGACCAAAGATCAAATCACTCTACCTACATTCCTTCCTTCACTGCATCCAACCATCCATAGTGCCATTTTTCCTCTGTCCATTCTTCTGTCTGTTCTCACTTCTTCCCTCCTGTCCTTTCATTTATTCAACCTTCTTTCCTTCAATCCAGTACAGTAGCCCCTTTCCATCCATCCATCCATCCATCCATCCATCCATCCATCCATCCATCCATCCATCCATCCATCCATCCATCCATCCATCCATCCATCCATCACTCTCTCCATCCATCCATCCATCCATCCATCCATCCATCCATCCATCCATCCCTCCCTCTCTCCATCCATCCATCCATCCATCCATCCATCCATCATGTATCCCTTTTCCTTCGTCTTTATCGCTTTTGAAAAAAAAATACTCTGGGGAAATTATTCATTTCCGTGTTGATTTTCTGTTTCAAATGCATCTTATCTTTCCATCCAATTTTACACTCAACAATGACAAAATAACCTTGTCATTATAACTTATTTAGCAAGAATGAACCTTTCATTAGAACTGCACACAAATAGACACACAAGCTTCCACTATGGCAAATTACCATAAAGTTGACATTGTCTGCATTGCTCACCATTTTCACAAGTTCACAACTTCTCCCACATTGCGTTGATGCCAATAATAAACTTTGAAAACATACTGTGCAGCAGCCGAAGAAAATATTCAAGTCACACCGTCAGACGGCGAGCAGTATTTTTTTGCTGTCTTGATCTACTGTTGCTTGAACATTCCACACACGTTGGAATAAAAACTGGATCCTAAACATGGGGACTGTTCCGTGAACATTATAATGCTCCAAAGTGCAATGTTGCTTAGCAACAAGCATCATTAAAACACTCAGAAAGTTAATGAGAGCCACCTTTATTATTTTGTTCCAAATGCTTCCCAGTTGCAGGCAGCAGAATGATTGTGATTTGATTGCATTCACACTTAACCTATCTCGCCTCTTGTCTCGTCATGTAACCGCGCTCATTATTAATAGGTCAGAGTTCCCTGGGAGAACGGCTTCCCTCCCTTTAGGCATTACGCATGCTGTAGTGTTGACCCAGCGTACTTCACTTTGGCTCTCTGCCGCACTTCGGTGCCACCTGCTGCAGTGATTCACCTCTCAGCAGTGTCAACTTTTAATTGTGAGCACAGTCCCTGGGAATCGGATAACAAGTACACTTGAAACTTTAACCTTTAGGGAGTTGGTGCAGTTTGACAATTTGAGGACATTTCGAACCATTTTGGAAGTCTTCAACTTTAGGACTTTCTGTGCTCAAAGGGACATTTTTAATTGCTATGTCATCAAAATGTCCTCACTCATGATGGATGTGTTCTCAGTAGGGGGACAGTGCTAAAAATGATGGCATGCAAAAATGGACCACGACAGAGCAGCAGTCTTCCTGTGTGGCAGGTACAGGAAGAAAAAAGGCTGGGACAGAGGAAGCTGAACCAGATGGCTTGTCGCCACATCCTTAATTTGGCACCATTCCTCTTGCAGGATGTTGGAAAGACCAAACTGCCCCAATAGTGGAGAGGACAGGGACATAGTGGATGTCATCCCCCTTCACGGGAACAATGAAATCAAAGCCGAGCTGCCAGTCACGCCGTCTCCCTGCTCCGCCCGGCCTTGTGTCCAGATGACGGAGGAAGCGGACCCTTTCTTTTAGGGGAGTCAGAGGGAGTATGTTATGGGCCCAGCCTGGGTGACTCCACATCCAGAGAGCGGGTCTGCTCTGTGGCCTACATGGCCTCCCGCCCTTCACCGGACATGCACGGTGCCCCAGTTTTGGCCCTCGGCCAGATTTCTCATCAATTACATGACTGTGTTGCAGCTTTTGTGGGAAAGCTGTTATCAAATCCATTCCGTGCTTTCTCATTCAGTCGTACGCCTTCAATCGGGAACATGAGCGGAAGCAAAACCTGTCAGTCTTGGAATAAATAGTACAGCTGCCTGCAACAACATCAATATATTAGAAAAAAATCCCTTCATGGCTCCATCCCATGATGCATCTTTTATTCTTGTTTGTTTACGCAATGTTACTCTTTTCCTGTTCCTGCCATACGACTGCTCAGGGAGCAAACTACGGCGAAGCAAGGAAACGCGATGGGCAATATCTCCTTCGCCGTCCATGAAAAAGGGAAGTGGGAGACGAGAGGCTATAATAAAGAAAACAGGAAATTTGCTCGCCATGAAAAACACGGCGCTGCTTTTCACACAAGCTTTCATGTGCCTTCCACCGTTCCCATGAAGAGAAGGATTCGCTTCATGCGCACCTTTGATGACGCTCGCCTCGCATTTGTCTGCCTGTCAAAAGGAGCTTTACATTTTTAACTGGCTTAGAGTGCCGCGTGTGGCGGCTTTTCTTTGCACATGCACATGTGATTTATCTATAGTCAGCAGGTGTGTTGCCCCGCAGTGGTTTGAAGCCAGAGGTCAGTGTTCCTTGACGGAGACCACACCACAAATAGGAGCCAGGAGGGCAGCTCGGCAATATAGAAGATAAATCCGCAGTCTTGCGTAGTGCCGAATGCAGTGTACACATATATTTGTATCTATATATATTTTAATTTTCACAGAATATTTGTGCTTGTATTTTATTCATACACTCATACAAAGTATTTGATTCTTTACAGGGGTAAAGAACTTTGAAATATTAATAATAAAAAAACAAGTCGGAATAGAGTTGTGGGGGAATACGCTCAATAAATATGAAAAATACAAATGTACACTTTTTGTGTAATAAGAAAAACTTTTATCCAAGAAGAAAATACGGGATGTTAGTTGAAGCGGACTATCTTCAAGAAGCTTTTAGAAATAGAGTGACATTAACATAAAATAAATTAGATTAAAATGTAACAGTTTAATGACGAGTGTTAAGGATGTAAAATTGGATAAAGATGAGCTCTTGTTTCAGTTTATTCAGTTTCTGCTCTCCTTCCATTCTGTTTTGTCTCAAGAAAATCTGGTAAATTACTTCAACTGGTGGGAAATGGAAATAAAAAAAAAAGGTTGCATTAATTTCTGCGGTGATTATACATGGAAATGTTCATTTTCATAAGCCTCTTTTCGTTTGGTGCCTCTGCTCTCGTGGTGTTGTTTTTAAAAATTCATTGACTTTCTGTTTCATCAGAAGGGTTCTACGTAATAGGGGCAATATTTGAAATTCATCCCTGTTTTGTGTGTGTGTACATCTTTTTTCAGTCTTACAATTACACAGAACTGTAAAGCCGAAAAGAGATGATACCACACCACAGCGGGGTAGAAATTACAGGCAGAAGTTATGCAAAGACAATTAAGCAACCATGAATGATATTTGCAGTTTTAACGCAGGATCTGAGCTTGAGGCAAATATGCACAAAAGCACATCAGCATATTTTGCAGGCTGTTGTACATATACACCCTTAACCAATTAGTTTAATTTTCCTTTAAACCAAATTATCAAGTGTTTATCCTGCTGCTATTTTCTGTTTTGACACCATCCAAATTGCATATCATTCTTTGCTGAAACTCAAGCTGTAACAATAAGCTTTGTCACATTTTCAGTGGTATAGTGAAAGTTAATGTTGATAGCTAATGTGTAAAGTTAGGTAGCACACTAGCATGGGAAAGAAAGCAGTTAAGTTCTTTAATAGTAGGCGAGGGGCGACTGATGCTATTTGCCCACTGGGATTCATTTTACTGTTATTATTATTATTATTATTATTTTAAAAACCTGATGTGCTGCAGAAAAAAGGCTGATTCAGAATACGCACAAAAAATCAGGTAGACATTTTGTTGCATATCAAAGTCAAAGTCAAAGTCTGCTTTATTGTCAATTTCTTCACATGCCAAGACACACAAAGAAATCGAAATAACGTTCCCACTATCCCACGGTGACAAGACACAGTACACAATATACATACAAGTAAACAACACAAAAAAATAAAAACAAGAAGGCACAAACAATGAATAAATAAGAGTGATGAATAAACAATAAATAAACAAATAACACAATAAATAAGAGGAGCAAAAATGGAGCAAGTGTGCACACAGCAGACAGTCAGAATATAGCGCAAAATCTGATTAAATAAAGTAGAAAACATTTGTTGAGCAACGTTATCTTTAAATATGTATATTTATAAACATATCTTCGCTTTAGTATGTCTTTCATTAATGTTTAAAATGCACCATATATTAAGTTTTGAGGACTGATCGATCCGTATGGTACAAACTTATTCTTGTATCCAGCCATAGAGATACATTATAATAATGTTCTTTTAACTTTTAGTTCAGCCTCGAAAGTTTTGTAGGCCACTCATTTTCTTCTCCAAATAAAGATATTTTCTTGGACGAGCTGGTGAAGGCCAAATGCTTATGAAGTCATCTTCCAAAGTGAGAATGACTTTTCCCAAGAGACTGCATAACTCAAGGGAAATGTCTGGCTTTCTCAAAGAAATGTTCAGGGAGCTTTTACATGTACTTTTATTTCTTCTGTCCTGCAGAAATCTAATCATTCTTTAGAAAGTGAAGTGATCCTAATTTTTGAAAGATTCCATTCTTATCTCTGTACCAGCTGCAAGAATGCATGCGAAACGAAAGAATGAAGCTTCACTATTTTCCGGCCCCCTGCCATGTGTTTAATTTGTAACGTGGTTGTCAACAAGCCAACCACCTTACAGTTTTAGGTAATCCCCCTGGAGAATGCTCGGCTGTGAAATCCCTTTGCAAATGCCGATTCAATCAAGGGTCAGCTGGAATTGTTTTTGGCACAAAAATATCCCGACACACCCTCGTTCGTGCTCAACCTATTTGTACGGATTTGCGCAATGCGTTTCATGATTTAAAAAAAAAGGCCTTCCTAATATCACATGCAAACACCAATCTCATCTTCTCCTCTGCATGCTTCACCAAACTGGCAAGCTCAGCTCCAGCCCTTGGGATGATCTCCTTTTAAAGCTTTGCTAAAGTAAGAAATAATCACTTCCAATGTTGTGTAATTTACTGTAAAACCACTGTGGACATGAAGTTACATTTCATGTATTCAACTGTCATTTGCCACTAAGCCAGTGGCAACACTTAAAAAACACTGAAATATTGATCAAAAAACAGTCAGCACTTGTATCACTACAATTGTAATATTACAAGAAAAAAATACCACATTTTATGTGAAGAAATTCAAACCATACTCAAATACAGGCTTCATCTTACAGGGTAAAAACAAATTATGTTTTAAATTATATATAAGTTTTGATATTATAGGAAAAACTCACCCAGAGGTTCACAGGAATAACGTTGGAATACGCAGAGAAAAAAATAGTCTAAAGAATCTAAAAATTTAGCACTTCAAAATTGTCAACAAAAATTTAAGCGTTAAAATAAAACAATAAAATAAAGATGAATGTCAACCTAAATAGAAGTTGAAAATTAAGCAGGTCTTAAAGATAATCACAAATGTATTGATTGAACTTTAAACTATTTAAATACTGCCAAAGCATATTTGCGCAGTGATTTAAGTCTGCTTCAAAGTTGAGAGGAGGATTGAAATATTGACTCTCTTGCTGGTGTTTCTTTTTTTTTTTTTGAGGTGCATTTTAGGTTTATTGAAGACTTCATCGTCTAAGTGTATGTATGAGTGAGACTGGTCAGAGCAAACCCGGAAAAAATAAACCTGTGGAAAAAGTGACCACTGACACAGAGTGTGAAGTGGAGGAGTCATGGCTGTGCATATTCATTTTGGTCAGCATGTCAGAGAACAACCTGGGCTTGGTGACCTCATCTGTTTCCCTAATACATATTTAATCTCAATAGAGAATAGAGAAACACATTCTTAAATTCCAGCATTCGGGGTGACTAAACAATGGCCCATCATTACAAGAAAATGACTGCTCCTTAACATCCTAAAAAATGAGTAAGCCAAAGACTGCCCTTTCAAGATTAGAAAAATAATCAAAAATGGCATTTCAAGCATTGACATCGATGTTCTATTCAAAAACTGAATATCATTAACTGCCATCCATCATCGTGACCGTTCCAGTATTTATTTTTTAAATACCAAAGAGCAGATGTATTGGTAAGGACTTGCCCTTTCTTCATGCTTCATCTTCAAAATATTTGCATCCACAAGTCAACTACTGAATCTGGAGCAAACTTTTTCAGAGTGGAGCGATGCCAGTTGAGGTGGCTGGGGACATCTTATCAGGATGCCCCCTAGACGCCTCCCTGGTGAGATGTTCCGAGCACATCCCACTGGGAGTTTACAACATTGGTGACGCTGTCTTTTCCTTCTGCTGTGACTGCTATAAATTTCGAACAGTAGAAGCCGAGGGCTGAACAAGAATGTGTTTGCTTTTGTATTCATGAAGCCATGTTGTATATTTGAGAGCATACGAGTCGGTCGTGGCATTTTAAATAGACTCACAATTTGCATCCTGTCTGTCAGCGGACGATCTCACAACTGATTGGATTGGGGAGGCAAGCATTCATCACGAAAACTGTCACCAAGAGCCTTATCACTCGGTACATGTCTTCCACAAGGAATAATAATGTCAATACTTTTCTTTGTACCTTGGAATTTACTCAGAAATATCAAGCAAAGCCGTTTGCTGAGTTGCTGGCTTAATATGCGCCCATGGACATGGAAAATTCTGATGATTGCCGAAATAACTGGAAACTGACTAAAGTCATAAGAAATAAGATTCTACAAAAAATTTAATTAGTGGAATTCAGGTATTGTTTTTTTTTTCTTTCTGGTCCAGCATAATTATTTTGACTTCTGAAACCAGACTGAACAAAAAATGACGGTACCCTCATGTTAATTGTTTATTGATTCATTTTCTGCCGAATAACCTTTGGCTGCTATTACTGGAATCAAATTATTTCTGTAACTCAATGAGACAAGTCATATTTTGGCCCAATCCTCCAGAGCAAATTGCTCCAGCTTGTCTCAGGTTTGAAGGGTGCCTTCTCGCAACTCCTCCCACTTATGCCCAGTAGGATTTATCTTCAGAGTAGTCTAATATTTTGTTCTTAGTCATTATTTGATGGGTTTTGGGCAGTTTTACTTGTGATTTGGGTCTGGTTTTTTTTTTTTTTTTCCGACAGCGGCTAACGCATTTTACTCCACAGTTTCTTGATATTGTTGATTTAGCATGGGCTGACAGTGTTCCTTTGTCACAGCCTGATTTTCGGTCACTGTGTTACCTGTAGTACTGTTTGTTACTTCATAAATTCATTAGTCACTGATCATTTTTTGTTTTTCTTTAGGATCAAATAGTTTGTCTTTTTCATGCCTGTTTTTGTTGTAATATATCTGTTTTCTTTTTTTTTCCTAGATTATAAAATTTTAAAAATAGATTCTTGACTATTGGGCATTAGGAAAAATGGCATTCATTACATCCCACTTATTCTTTTTGCACCGTGTAAATTGGAAGTACTTTGAAGAAGTCTGTAAGGCTTAAGGGTACTAGAGTGTGGTGTGGAAATTGTTAGGAAAATGTTGAGCTAAGCCGTTTGTTGCGTTAAAGCAGAAAATCCTCAAACAAAATAGGTTGTGTCTAAAAATAGTGTCCGCTTGGCACCATACATCAAAATGATGTTCTCACTGGGAAACAATTGTAATTAAAGGTTACACTATGTTTCCAGCAGTCATGGCAGCCCCATTGCGTACCAAAAACTAGGTTCATCGTGAGAAATGGAATGGACAAACACGACAGGCTTGTTAGTGCCTTGCAAAAATTTTAAACGGTCCAAAAACTTGCCAGGGCAATTACAAGATGAGAAACTGAGTTTGGCTGTGGTAAAACAATGTGAACACAACAAAACCTGACAGTAGGTTACAAGCATATAAAAAGTTGGTGGCAGGATTGTACATGAATTCCCCGGCATCTCGCGGCACTTAGTTGTGTCAAGTCGAATGGTGAGTTCCCTGTGCAATGTGTATTTTCCATTACAATTTGAGGAGGTCGTTGTGGCCGGCCACCTGTGCTCGGCTCCATATGTTTTCCAATTATTTCCCTTAACCACTCGTGCCTTGTCCAAGTGATGCTCATTGTCCACATTTGCTTCATTGTTTTCTGGTTGCTGACAGCTGTCAAGTTCCCAAGTCAAGTCGAGTTAAGTCTTGATCGCACTGTTGGTTTGTTAAATTGAATGTTGTTTCCCAACTTCGTTGATTTGTTTTTTCACGCCCTCTGTCTTGTTTAGGTTCCTTTATGTTCTTTTGAGATTCAATTCCCATTTTTGAGTGCAATCCCGCCTTGCCTCTCTGAATTTGGGTCCTCACGCATAACCCTTACAAAACTATTCTTTTTGATTATTTTATACAAGTTATATAAGAGTTTGTTTTTGTAGTTGTAGTTTCTGTGTGTGTGGGAGAGGGTGTCACAGGGTTATTGTTTTTCCCAAGGTGCAAGTCTGCTGTTTGGCTCTCAGCATCTCTGGTGTAAGGAACAGCACACAAAGCTTCTGGTGTGTTGGAAGGGTGCTGATGTGACGCCAGTTGGTAGCAAGTTCACATCGGCTTCGAGACAATGAACTAGAGCGGCTTTACATAGTGTCTGGGGGTAGAGCTTGTGATCGGTGAAGGAGCAGCAGGAATTGCCTGCTGAGAGTCAAGCTGTGAAGAATTTATGGCCTAACACCATTTGCCACTTGAAGTCGTAATGCGTTTGTTTGCCAAGGTGCTCGCTGGTCCCAACTGTGAACAAAAGACAACAAACTCAAACTTGAATAATGACAATGGCAATTGCCGAGGTTAGCAAATATATGAAAATGTCACAGCAGTTCATATCGGTGGAGTCACGGTTTACACATCGCCTTGGAATTCTGAGCTTCATGGTTCTCGCCCAGTCCTTTGTGGAGTTTGCAGATTTCCCCTGCAAGTGTGTGGTTTTCTCTAGGTTCTCTGTCTTTCTCTTCATTATTCCAGATCTGTTCTGATTGAAATTGATGAAAAATAATCTAAATCCATGTGTTTTTGTTCCAGGCTGGCAACAGATTTTAATGCGTTCCTCCCTTCCGCAAAGTTTCATGGAGATATGGTTTTACAATTTTGCCATTGGTATTAAAAAAAGGGAATGGCAATAATTACAATGCACATAGATAGTCTCAATAGGAATTAAACAGAATTTGATGTTGCAGCAGATACTGACTGAATGACTTGCATGTTCCTGTTTGATCTTTACTCTGTGTGGTAGTGGAGCCCTTTATTTTCAGAAGGACATTCAAGATTTTTGGCCACAAATCATTTTTGGTCTTCAATATGAGTCTCCAACCTTTTTACACAATAAATGCTGGAACACACTAAGATCTCTACTCAGACTGTTAGTCCCTTCTTATTTGTGTAGCGATTCCATTGAATTAATGCATTTGTATCGGCGTGTGACTCATATTGTTTTTGCAAATTAATGATTTGCATGCAGTTTGACTTTTGTACTTTTTCATTTCAACATTATTTAAATTTATGCTGCTAGTGATAAATGGTACCAGAACACTTTATCGCACACTTCTGGTCCCATGAGAGACAACACTCAAGGTTAAGAGGAGTCAAGGTTATCTTGTTATGGGGTTGTTTGTGTGCTTTTAAATGCTGAAGCCAATATATTGTGGAACAAGTTTGAAATGAGAAAAATACAGGTTTTCTTTCTTAGCAGGCTAGTCTCAAAAATGAGTTTTTGATTAAGCCATTTTGAATTTAAATGTATATACTAATCATCTTAACACAGAGTTTTTCAGCCTTTGACTTGTAAGCTAGGCTTGATGAAAATCTGCCACTTTCACACAATAGATGACTACATTGTCGAAAGCAAAGCCAAAAGGTGGTAAGAGTTACTTTGATTTTTTTAGATGCACAATGAAGTCTTTGTTGTGGGGGTCTTTCTCATGAATGGTAATGTGTCCGTCGCATGCTGCACTACTTTCAAGTGGCTTGGTGAGGAAATGCTGAATCCACAAAGGAAAATTCAATTCCATGCTTACTTTCGGGGCTCCTGTGCATTTTGCAGTTGGCATTTGCTTTTGTTCTGCTGTGTCATCGTCATGGTAATGAAATCTTTATCTCATTTGCAATAGACAGAACTCCCCCAAAAAAGAAAAAGTGTTTTTTAATTCTTGATTATTTGATGCATCACACAACGTGAGTGGATCACTGCACATTTGTTTGTTGGAGAGGGACAGTATTAATATTTACGTAATTTTGATTAGCCCAGTGTTTCCCAACCAGTGTGCCGCGGCACACTGGTGTGCCGTGAGAGATGTTCAGCTGTGCCGTGGGAAATTGTCCAACATTAATTACGGAGCGCATTGTAAACAGGTTGGCCAAACCACTGGTCAGTTAGCACAAGGCCTGGTCAGCCACTTGCTAATTGTGCATGCGGGGCAAATCGGAGAATCTTGAGGTTTCATGTTGTGGCATCGGCACATACTCAGTTTATGTGTGTGTTGCTGTGTGCTTTTACTAACAGTGACACTATGACGGCTGTGGTGCGTTTTCAGTCCGATGGAAATCAGAGCAGGTAGTTCAATGGGAGAACCTGGATTGTTCATTTTTCACCAACATAAAATACACAGTCAAGTCGAGACACCTCGACTGTGATAGCCACTCAGCCGCTGTCAGAACAGCAGAGCGTCTTTAAAAGTGACTTTGTTCTTAATGTCGCAATATTTATAGAGCTAGTTTAAAACAGTAAACAAAGTCATATTGATTCTTTTGGATTTTGATCACAATCACTTTCAATAATTTATTCCTTATGCTGTCTAAAACCTTTTTTCAAAAACTGTCACTTTTATTTACAAAAGAAATACAATTTAAAGAATATTTAGTATTTATTTTTCTTCAATTAGTCGACTCTCCATACATATATAGGAATAGAATTTTACGTCTTTTGTTGTAATATAACTGATTTTAATATAGAAGCTGGTGTAACACTTAACAGATTTTTGTTGGTGGTGTGCCTCGAGATTTTTTCCAATGAAAAGGTGTGCCGTGAATGAAAAAAGGTTGGGAAACACTGGATTAGCCAATCGTCTTCTTTGTATTTTTATTTATTCAATAGTATTATTCATATTTATATTCATTTTTTTTGCATAATGTTACTTACAAGAGAATTATGATAACTTATGGCGTATAACCGCAATATTTCTTTCATGAGCACACATGAAAATCCAAACAAAAGGTTGTCTAATTTCACCCACTGGCTTTGTTTCCTTGCTAAATGATGAAAAGTTCTGCAAGATTTTTAATTGGGTGTATTCTGTTTGATTCACATCTGTGGTATCATTTATCATTGCAAAGGGAAACCTGACCTGTGGACTTTTCAGGGAATTAAATGGCGTCTATTAATCAGTTTGTCTCAAGTCTGATCTCGACCTAATGACCCTTCAGTCCCAAAGTCCAACTTTTTACCAACTTATTTTAACCACAAAGAAACCAAATCTTTTCAAAGAGAATAAGTCGGAAGAGTTGCATGATCTCTTGAATGACCCACAGTTTGTCTGTCTAGTTGTTTCTCAGCTCAAAAGACGAGAAGCCATTACCCCTAGATGTCCTTGTAAATATAATCAACAAGTTGGCGTCCAAGCTGCCGTAAGTCAGCTCAAAGGTTACTAAAGTGTGTCTGACGTTTGACAGCATTGCAGCAGCGCCATTAAAACGTTTGATCCCCTGTGACACATTAATCCAACACAGGTTGCTTGTTGCCTATACAGGTCTAGTGATGGGCTTCTCTATGACGCCGCCTGTTCTGGAGAACTCCAGAGACGAACTTGTGATTCCGGTTAACGAAACACTCACTATCACATGCAGGTATGTGTGTGCTGTGCTTAAGCAGCAACAATATTCATATATTTCATTTTGTTCTAGGACGATTAAATCAGGCCTTGACTCCACAACAATGCCTAGCAGGGATATAATCAAATATTCGAGGCAAACGGCGTTCACAATTTTTTTCCCGTGCCACATATCTAGAATCTAGCCTTGAAAGAATTGTAATTGGAAGTGCTTACGTAATACGTATATCTCTCTGTGACAATGATCATACGCACGAAATGTGCAGACAAGGACATAGCACATCCATTGTCCACAGGAATAGCCACGTATAAGAGGAAGAAAATTGCATGAATTCAAAGTAAAACCTGCAAAACAATCAAATATATTGTCAACACTGAAATGCTTTTTCCACATAATAATTATCCAATGTGAATTGATTCTGAAAGCAAGACAGTATTATCATCATTTGATATGATCTATGCATTCATCTGCCATGTTGTCAATCATTCACAAGTTTTCTTTCACTGTCTTGAAAATTGACCTCTTAATAATCATTTTTCACACTTGAGCTTTTCCCAACAAGGCTCTTTTATGGTCTTTCTTGTGCAAAGTGTCAGTATCTTTTGGGAAAGTCTTTTATTGTCAATCACATTTTTACAGAGAAAAATGATCCCAAAAGTGACCGCTCACAATGACTGGAAAATAGCCCAAAGAGAACTATTTTCTCCATTTCCAGATTTATTTCCAGTCATCATCATTTGGAACTGTCCGCAGATGCGGACATGCGTAGGTGGCGAGAGTACTCAGAGTGCCTGCAGGTTTAAATGTTCTCTTGTAACTCAATTTAAGCCATAAAATAAACAAGGATGTGTGGATCGATGCACAGAGGAAATTACAGGCTTCACCTGACAGGCACACACACGCACGCACGCACGCACACAAACACAAACACACACACACACACACGGAATTTCCACTTTTGTAGGTCTAAAGCCTGGACATTTCACAAGTGACACTTCGGTGTTGTTGAAATCAACATTCTTTCTCCTCAGGGGACAGCACACTCTAACTTGGGCCTGGCCTGACCGATCTCTGGTGGAACAGAAGCTCAGCGGGCGTCAGGGCCAGGCGCCTCTTGCCAGGCGACTCTTGAGGAACAGGGCAGTCCTGGTCAGCGAGTGTCCAGGCCAACCTGGGAGTCCATATTGCAAGAAGTTGATCCTTAACGACACGCAGGCACGGGACACTGGCTACTACCGCTGCCACTATAAGGATGTGAAGGCCATCATTGACAGCATCACGGCTGTTAGCACTTATGTCTTTGTCAGGGGTGAGTCATCGTCCTTCACATGCAAAAAATAGTTGACCACCAACCAATTATTCCCGTTTTCCACTTCATTAGCCTCCACTCACAATTGATACTATTTTTAGTAGTTCAGGAGCGTTTCCAAGTGGACCAATCTTTTGGTGTTTAATCAAAATTAGACATTTGCAAAAGTCTGCTTTGACAATTGATGCTATTTTTAGTCGTTCAGGAGCGTTTCCAAGTGGACCAATCTTTGGGTGTTTAATCAAAATTAGACATTTGCAAAGGTCTGCTTTGACTTTGGAAAACAGTGAGCAAACCACTATTGGATCTATTTGAAAAAGGTTGGTGAGTGCAACATCAACCACTCTCCTGTGATATTGCTTAAATGCTGTTTAGCGTCTTTATTAATCATTAAACAATACTAAATGAGTTGGTAGAAAAACTGTATTCTAGACAAAAATGGTATTGTAATGCACTTTAATGGTATTGTAATGCACAATTGTATCCAATTGTTTGATGAATCATTGGAATAATCAACACAATACTCAATTCTATTCTAGCCCTTCTAGTGAATTGGCTTACAAGAGTTTTTTGAGATACGAGCCGTCGATTGGCCAATTCTAGCTTTGATTTGCACACATTTACCATTTATGCCACATTTTATATCCGACTATGTATCCATCCTCTGCGATATTAGTGCTGTTCTGATGAGTTGAGAGAGGAGTTAAGGTGTTATGAAAACCACTTGAGTTCTGCATTGCCTTCAGTTCCCATTTGCAATCACCCTGTGACTGAGTGGCAACCAGTCATGCAAGGGTAAGTGTTATTAAACGGACAAATGATCATGAAAACACTGTTGTATTAAAAGCACGATTTTGGACACAATATATTGGAAGGCATTTGTTGATGCCCCCAGTCACCTAATGAAATTAGCACTCTACACGCAATGTAAATTGAGGCTTAGCAAAAATGATTCATCGCGTTTTTACAGTGTACATATGGAAAGGGGTGGGAGGCAGCCCGATCTAGCAGGGATAGAATGGAAAGGCGTCCATTAGCCACAAGCTAAAACATAAAATTAGAGAATGCTCATCAAAAACAGCAAAAAGAGAATAGAGGGGGAAAAGGATTACATGCAGCATACGCTTTTGAAAACAGGATGACTTTGGGGAAAAGATCCTCTTCCCCGCATTTGAATAATTATTTTGTTTGTACTGCTGCTGCAGTGAGTCAGCGCTTTATCTGTTTCACCTAAATTTGTTCTCTCATTTCTCCTCCTGCCAGAGATGATCACCAAGTCTTTGGCCAAACTATTTGGGCTTGGTGTTTATTTTCTCTATTTGTTGGGAGTTTCGGGTTCCAAAACACATCTCTCAAACCCACCCATTGGAAAATCATTTCAATAGCGAAGCGGCTTCAAAACGCCGTTGTTGACTTTTCATCAGTCAAATCGACCCCAGAGAGGTGCTCGATTAGTCGTTTGGTAATGAGAGATTCAAAGTGGTTGATAAAGGTAATCGTGAGCAGCTCCATTCAATTTTTGCATTAACTGGAGAGGTTATTTAGTATTCTATGAATAACACCAAATCATGCTTCCGCTTTCCGGAAATTTAACTTCCCTTGGGAGGATTCTGACAGAATCATTGAGGAGACATGTAACCTTACGTAACCACACAATATCAAATAATTTCAAGATGTGTATAATTTGGACGGCAATTAATTCTTGTGTGACGATTCACTGAAAGGATTCTACCATGTTAGCGTCATGTTAATTTGAGCAATCATCAGTGTGTGGCACAGCAAATGGACGTTGACATCTGGCATTTTTCTGATCATCTGATGTAACGTCTTAACGTACATTAGTTTTAATTACACTGATGTTAGGGGACATCTGGATCATACGCTTGCCTTGCTGCTTTTACTGAAAAGCTGGAAAAGTAGCTCAAAGAAACCGACGGCAAGGTCCATTCATATGAAATACTTTATAGCCCCTCTGACAAGGTGCCAAAACAGCTTCCACACATCTAACCAGGTGGGCTGATAAGAAGCAGATGAAGCTGCAGTCATCAATTAGAAGAGAGGCGTGATGAGGTGAGCCCTGTAGATACAGTTAACCAGGCCCTTTCACCTGTCTGCCCTGGACAATAGGCACCCACACGTGCTCAAATTTGATAAATACCAGCCGTGATTCCTTCTGAAAAGTTGTACCGTTTATGCCTTCAGTGGAGCCTTCGCCGACTCTTCAGATTTGAGTACGGCTGTAACAGAAATGGCTTTGGAAGAAAAGGTGAAAGGAAAAAAAGTGAGTAGTTGTCAGCGGTAATACATCATCGGTGGCCGGCATACAACAGCTCGCGGCGCTGGCGGGAGAGTGTTAAGAGATAAGCGTGCTGCCGTGCGCTCTCACTGCAGCAATACGAGCAGTTGCAGCGATAACAGCTGCGACGAAAATGGGTGACACAACATTAGCGCCACATTAGCTGCGAGTCACAAAAGGAAATGAATCAAGGTGTTGGAGATTGAATCAAAATATGTGGGAGTGGGGCACAGTATGCTTACGCATATGATGGTAATATCAATAAAGCTTCCGTATGGTGTGCATTAAGAGCCTGCGACGTATTTGGCTTGCCGTAATGGCTGCCATTATCCCAGCAGCTATGAGGGCGACTCATTAATGACCTGCTGTTTTCCATCTGCATCCAGACCCCGAACAGCCTTTCCTCAGGAGGGACGAGGCCAACAACAACAACAACCTGGAGAACCTTTATGTCACACTTTACTCCACAGACATTGTCGTGCCATGTCTGGTCACAGTGCCCGACCTCAATGTCACACTCTATGCGGTTAGTTGAAGGACGCTGTTCTTTTTTTTGCACTCTAATCAAAGTCAGTTGAGCATTTAATAGCTTGTTATGCTTCTGTGATTTCAGTCTCCCATCCCACTGGACATGAACAAGCTGACTTGGGACAACAAACTAGGGTGGGTCATTCCCAGGCACGTCATCGACACCGTGCCGATACTCTTCTTGTCGTGCGTGGCCGTCCTCGGAGGCAAAGAGTACACGGCTAACTACTTGATCCACACTACAGGTAAATAAGCAGGAAGCAGCTGTGTGCATGCTGGGAGAGACGATGGAATATCAATGAGGGGAGCCGACACGGAAGGAGGTCATGTGAAATAATGACTGGCTGTGCCAATTTAAGATAACATGGATTGAGGTGACTACCTGGCTAATAGCATTGATTGCAGGACGGGCATTAGGCAATGGCATTCTCATCAGAGGGAAGTACCTGCATTACCAGAATCTAAAAAATCCACCAGGGATTAACTGTTGGTGACAAAGCAAAGCAAAGCAAAGGTCATTCAGCTCAATCGCTTTTAATTAATGTGAGCAATTGTCTGGATACGTATAAACGCCCTTATTTCCACAAATAGTTTTCTTCGCATGGATGCGGCGCCACGATTAGTCACCGGGTCAATTGTCCACTTAACATAAACGACTCTTTATGACTCCGTTTTCCCATCAGGAAAAAAATATATGATCACCCCGGTTCATATAGGGACTTGAAACAGTCAACTGCGGAGCCCATTGGAAGCCCTGTCGCTAACCAAAACAGCAGCAGAGAAGCACATAGACAGTTTGACAGTTTGTTGTCAAACAGGTTCACCTAAAAATGATGTTTCCTGTGAATATTCTTTTAAACAGCACAAGAATGAAACTGCACAAAGTTCCATTGACATGAAATCCGGTTGTAACCTTGACAAAATTTGACTGGGCTACATGCATCCCACACAAAAGATTTCGAGGGAAATAAAATATTACATTAAACTTATCTCTGCTTTGTGAAAGTCACAAATGATGAGGCACAATAGCCTATGTGACCAAAAAAAATCGTCACTAAGTACTTATTAGTTCTTGTTTGCAGATTTAATTGTCCTTCAAATGTTTTCAAGAGCTATCAATGTTATGCTAATCTGGAAATGATGATGTGGTCTCTTGGCAAGGGCGCTTGTTATGTTGTTGAAGCACAATGTTTTTAATTTAGCTGTTCACAGCAGGATTCCAACATAATTTCCTTCTTTTAAAATTAAAAGCGTGCCCCCCCTCAGAAAGAATTTAAAAGCATCTGCAAATATATCAAAAATACAGGTAGTTCAACGCAGGTAATACGTAGTATATATTTAGCTATGAGAAGATACTCTTCAGAAGGCCAATTCCTATTTAATTTAAAGCGAATTAAATTACTGAAATAAATAAGTTCCAGACCAATCCAATTTTGTTGTAGCAAAACTTCTAATTCGACTGCTGTCCACCAAATATGAGTGCCGTTGTTGAGTAATTAAAATGCCATCCTTGTGCATACCAATTAGTACTTATTGCTTCTTTTATTTTATGTCATCATGTCATTTCCCCAAAAGCGATTTCCCACTTTATGTTACTACGTGGACCATTTTGCGCACAGAGCGAAAGGCGAAGAACAAATGAAATGAAGGCATAATTGTGCTTTGCACACAAGGGGCTTTTGTCAGAACGACACGTTCAACCCACTTCCAGCTAATGTTACCTTGCCACATACTTTAGCTCATTTGCAGTCTTAGTCCCTGGTCGGTGAATACAATGTTAATACAGCAACATCGACTGTCTAGTCACAGATTCATCTCCTTCTGCATGTCAATGATAATTGATTAAGAATAACATTCATCAGCGCTGTAAGAATATTTGTACATAATCTTTTCTTCATGAGAGCCCTCAGAAATACAATGGAATTCATTAACTTAGTTAATACAGTTGATAAATAGCATTCATTAAATGATACAGTGAAGCAGTTTTGGCAATAGCGTATATTTTAACTATAGAGAAACAGCAATGGAGGGGAACACATGACATTTCAGCAACCCATAAATAATAATAAATCACATTTATTCTAAATGGCTACTTTTTGTGTTGTAGTCATTAAAGTTGATGAATTGAAATCAACTCAAGCTTACATTAACCTGGTCTGGTAAGGTTTATTTTGTGATGAGAATGTGTAATAATACAATACTGTTCGTGGATGTTGCCTCTTGTGGATGTTTGTATGTTTAATTTCAACAAGATGTATTATTGACCGCTTTACAGGCATGTGTTTATTTTGAAATTAATGCAAATTATTACACAATGTTTTCCGCCCTGACTGTGGCTGAGCATCGACATCGTCCACATGAGTTAATTCCCCCTTTTTACATCAGCGCTATCTCGCAGTTTTAGTCATGACTGTACAGCACTCTGCTGCATAATCTTAATTCAGTTTCGTGTTACAGCGGCCCTAAAAATCTCCCCTGGTTTTGGCCGAATTAAGGAAAATTTTATGTTTTTTACTCGCACTATGTGGTAACTGAAAGAAACGCTAGCTCTATGCAAGCCGCGTGCGAAAATATTCACAGAGGGGGAACCAAAAGTCGTAGCCGGGCCCCGCCAGCCAAAAGCAACAGTTAGGAGTCAGGAGAGGGAACGTAGAGCGGGTCTTGAGCTGGAATGTTTATCGGTCATTGAAGCAAGCACACACAGAGCAGCACTACACGTATACTGTACACCAAAAGGCATTTCCGAGAACCACAGTGGACAGCGTCCAACGATACCTTATTTTATGTCTTTTATCTTCAATTGAGACTTGACTACATCCTGGTAATGTCAATATTCTGACACATCAATGGAAACAACGTGAGCTTGTGTATAGTAAGATGGTTCCTCTGGTCCAAAGAGAGCCATTTCCTTTGGTCGTGTGAGGAAGGAAAATCTGCTGACGGTGTCACTGTGACCTCCCTCCCTCCCTCTGTCTTTCCCGGACAGGAAGTCAAGTTTACGATGTCAAGCTGTTTCCCGAGGAACCCGTGGAGATGATAGCGGGGGAGGCCCTTACCCTCAACTGCACTGTACAGGTGGAGTTCAACACTGCGGTGACCATCGAGTGGTCCTACCCAGGCATGCAGGTTAGCAGAAGGTGCCAGGAACCCGATAGATTGCCAAAGCTCCAGGACATTAAACAAAGCTCGCCCTCTTGTTTGCTCTGACCAGACCAACAACTCGGTAGACAATAAATTCCATCGGGACACACTGTCTCACACCACAGAAGCAGTCAACATTCTGACCATCCAAAGCACCTCTGCTACGGATTCTGGCCCATACACCTGCAACGTCACTAGCGTGGACTTCGCACAGAGCAAAACAATGCAGGTCATAGTTCACGGTATGCACAGACTCAGTTTCTTGATTTTGGAATTTTAGTTATTTTCTGAATCACCCAGAAAATATAAATGCTTTAATCACCACACACTAAAATGTTTAAACACTTTGCATAGCCAATTGTGAGGAAGTAATTGTTGATTAATTAGAGTGGGAATCACGGAAGCAGGTGATACGTCCGTCCAAGTTGTTAACAAAAACTAACAAAATAACTATGGCTAAAATAAAAAAGCGAAACACATTTTCACAAACAAACTAAGATAAAAATGAGAGTGCTTTGAAAATGAAAAACAATTGAAACTAGAAAATGGGCAATTTCTGCAGAAATTGCGTGTGAATGCAGAAATGTGAAAATTTGACGGCAAGTGTAATCGTGTGAGAATTTAATTCAATGAATTTTAAATATAAATGCACTCATCTATTAAATTTAAATGAATAGATAAGACGAAAAAGAAGTTGGACTGGAGACATACCCGAAGCAGGACTCAAAGCAGCACCTCCCAAGTGCGGTCCAGGCCATCTGCGCTAACCAATGCTGAAATTGGCATTGTAAAAGAGAAACAGTGTTACCATCACGTTGAATGCCTGCTACAGAATGGATCATTAAATTTTTTTCATTTGATCTGAAATGGGGCTATGACATTTATCACGATTGAAATGTTTCGCTTCTCAGTCGTCAAGGCTTCTTGAGTTCGTGCACTTGGTTAGGACTGGAGAATACCCACAAGCAGGTTGCTTGGCTCTGACTCACCTGCAACCCAAATGAGCACATAAAAAATGAAAGGATAGCTACTTAAGTTTTCAATGTTAACATAAAAATAGCTGTGGAAGAAAATGAGTCCTACTAAAAGTAAGTTCAACCCGAGAAGCTTTCAACTGCTGGTGTCATTATTTAAATATGTGCTGCCCTCTGGTTGCATTTTACAAGTTAATGGCCAACAAAGGGCTAACTTCACTGCACACTTCTCTACATATATGCCAAGTAAAATATATTGTCTTTAATCCCAGAAAAGCCATTTATAAACCTGGACTACAGAAGTGGACCAGTGGTGGAGGTAACATCTGGCCAGAAGTCATTCAAATTGCATGTGAACGTGTCGGCGTTCCCCACTCCCGAAACACAATGGTAAGTTGAGGCCCCCCGTTGTGTCCATTAAGTCTAACAGACAGATACTAAAAGCATAATTAGGCCTCTCCATCTTGAGATTTACCCACTTAATTAGGAGTGCACCTCAATGGGAGGCACTGGAGCAGCTGTGCTCTGTTGTGTTGTGTATCAAAGGTACAGAGACGGAAAGCTGATTAACGAGCGACCCGAGTTCAAGATGAAGCGTCTGAGAATTCACCCAAACCACGCCTTGGAGATCAAGGATGTCGCTCCCGGGGATGCTGGCCTCTACACGGCGGTGCTGAAGAACAGTGCAGCAGCCCTGGAGAGGAGACGCAACATTACTCTTGTTGTCAATGGTATGTAAGTGCTCCCCAGATAGAGATACGCCCATGTGTCAAAGCAAAGGTGATATAAGTTATTTACTTTTGTGGAGTAAATGGGTTTGAATCCAAAATAGTATTTGACTAAATGACGAGTGACTAGAGAAACAGAACGGGCATAGTCCCAATTGTTGGGTAGAGTTCTTTCCAGTTTAGTTTTGGATGGCTGTAGAGGCCATGAAAACATTCCTGATCCTTCTGAGAGAGGCAAGATATCAGAAAGGGGACAAAAAAGTAATAGCAATATTTTCCTAAAGTTGTGATTTTCTTCTTCCAAATAGCTCTCTGATGAACTGGTGAAAATATTATCTAAATGCTTTACTGGGTGCCCCCCCCCCCCTCTCTCTCTCTCTCTCTCTCTCTCTCTCTCTCTCTCTCTCTCTCTCTCTCTCTCTCTCCCTCTCTCTCGGTACGCACTCTCCCTCTAGCGGCACGCAAAAGAATTACTGGCGAAATGCAGTTCAGTTGTGTTTAACTTTTAATAGCATTTTCACAATCACAGTCATGTTTCGAATTATGAACGACAAATCTACAAAGGTTTCCAACAATTGTGCGACTGGTCGAATTCGGAACCATTTGACTTCAAGCGCATTCAACGTTAGAGGTTTCACGTGACTTGCTTTCCAGCTGGGTTAGACTCCATCATTCCAGTAATCCTGGATAAGCAGTGTAGAAAATGACTGAATGGATGGTTGTCGGTACATTTCAGCATCCAAGAAAATCCGTTGCGCATAATCAAAACCCCACAGAAGGAGAACAAATTGTTGTTTTTTTGCCAGGATCACAGAAAAATGGATCCAAACTATTTCCAAGACAATTATTGTAATGGCTGGTGTAATGCAAGCCAAGACAAAAATAATGATAATTTTCTTCTCCCCATATTGCTGTTTTGTAAAAAAAGAGAGGGAAATGGAAATAAGGGGCAAAGTTGACCCGGTAATTTTCTGTCTTTCAAGCTGAGTTTCAGAGCCGTAAGAAAACAAATCCATGACGTGCAGTGAGTGGCCTGTGAAGTTTACCGCTCCGGGCTCTCATCATTTTATGATGAAAGCAACTGTCGTTGTTTGCGTGTTGCTGGTGACATGCACTCATTATGGCCAATAAATTGCTTTGCTGGGTTTTGTATACAAAGCACCTTGACATTTATGACTTTTAATTGTGCGGTATCTCTGTGTAAAAGCTTGCTCTGTTTCAGATTTATAGTTAATGGCACCTTAAGATAAAATTCAGGTCTACAGTATTATTGAGACTGATACAAATGTCTGATGGTGCAGTGCAGTGCAGTCAAAAAGCACCTCTGGCTCACAGTTTGCCACCGCAGGACCAAATCGTTACGGAAACCTTCATGTCGGCTGCCACGGTCGTCTGCCAGGTCTTTTTAGGTCGGCCACTGAGTCTTGTTCCCTCTACGTTATACGACATAACTTTCTTCACCCAGTCATTCTCGTCCTTCCTCACTACATGTCCGTACCATTGCAGTCTGCCTCTCCTCACCACCTCCACTATGGCCTCCACTCCCATCTTCTTTCTCAGCTCTGCACTGGTCTTTTCCTCCCTCATTGACACACCACACATCCATCAATGATTCCATGGCATGTTTATGAATGAAATGAATGAAACATGATTAGCTAATTCAATAAAACTTAACACCGCTAGTTAGGACATATTGTAACATCCTCACAGGTGCTCAAGGTTAAATATAGTTGCTGGCGCACTTTCAATCACTTAAATCACAAACTGCAAGCAAATAAATGCATAATCACATTTGTAAACTCGCTGCTACCACCCAAATTGATACAGAGTGACTCAACGCTCAACGTAGTTCCTACGAGTAGGAAATGACTTGACTGTGAAAACGAGAACTAAGGCAAATAAATAGAATGTTACGCAATGAATGAAGGTAAATTGTAAGAAAACTAGGTACTCAAGTAAAGTAGGTCTGTTGCTGTGACACGCAAAGATCCGAGTACTGTAAATGTGTCTGTGGCTGACCCATTCCTCTGCACTGCAGTTGCCCCTCAGATAAATGAGAAAGAAGTGGCAGAACCATCCAGTCTTTACCCCAGCGGTAGCGGCCAGACGCTAACGTGCACCGCCTATGGCCTCCCAACTCCCACCATCAGCTGGCAGTGGAGGAAGTGGGGCCCGTGTGTCCTCAACAATACTCGCGGCAGAACGTAAGAGAAAACATTACCCTCACTTGCGCAGCTTTTACACACACACACACACACACACACACACACACACACACACACACACACACACACACACACACACACACACATACACACACAAAAAATTGAAAAAATGTGAATATGTGTGAGGGTGAGCAAAGAGGAGAGGATGAAGGTGGTTGCACAAATCGAGGAGGAGGAGGAGATAAAGACAAAAGCTGGAGTCAGTCTCTTGGATCCTTCTCTGCGCTATTACATTATCCTCCATCCAGCAGCCTTGGCGCTTTTTCTTTCAGCACCACCATGGTATACTAATGCGCTAGAGTGGCAACCTCCCGAGAATGTGTGCGCTCACATTTGGCTGCTATAAATCACGCACAACCCAACTTTTCACACATCCTCACATTTATTAGCAGGCATATATTTCCCCGCCTTGGGCTTTTTCTCCCATTCTCCATCTGCACTCAATTTTTTGACATGATCGAATAGTTCCTTGGCACCACCACGCATAGCATATTGTTAGACTTTTTCATATTCCTTTGACCCCAGGTGTTACGCTTGCCATATTTTTCGAATATTAACGTCGGTATTCCACAATTTACGCTTCATACAAGCTTCAGGCAATTCCAGCTATCCTCACCTCTTGTGTGGGTGAGTGAGTCCTTATAGGTCACTTATTTAGTTTAAACATTTTTTTAGAATTTCATAGACCCTGAGGTGTGTTTTTTGTTGACCCTCTCTTTTCACTTCAATTTCACTTCTTTTCGAATGGAAGTGATACAGCGTGTAGGTTCAATTCAATTCATGCACAGGTTAGTTGGTTTAGAAAGAATTCGTAACTCAGTGATTCATAAACATGCTATGGAATCAGGTATAATCTTCTATCTTTTGCAAGCTGATTGTTGAAAATAATGTTAAATAATAATAATGTTAAAAATAATGAGTTTGTGTGGTCCAACTACCCAACTTTATGAATGAATCTAAACAATAACAGACAGATTTAGCAATGATTAATAACCATTTGTGAGTAGCTCTAAAATAGAACAATGTGCAGCTCATCTATGTGATCGGTATACGAATCTGTATCGGCCAATCTCACTCGTGGATGATCAATATCGGAATCAGCAGCATAAAGCTCCTAATGATTATGGATTACAGTTAATGAAAAAAGATACCAAGAAGGAATTAGAATATTACAGGAGAAACTAATGAAATCAGTTTTTAGATCAAAATCAGGTAGGAACATGTTGAACTGGTTTAATGAACCTGTAATGTAAGAATGAGTTTCACTTTTTGAATCAAACTACTGAAATAGCATTATAATATTCATCATCATTAGAATAATAATAAATATTATAAATGATCAAATTTATGAAATTCCAGCTATATATATTTATGTACTATTGGCCTGTGCGTGCATGTGTATCTCATAAAAGTGAGTCCACTCTTCACATTTTTGTAAAATCTTAATACCGGAATATCTCCTTAGGTTGGAAATATCTCTGTGCACTCAATGTACAGCTTGTAAAACAGTTTAAATTTCATATTCCCACACATTAATGGTGGCTCGCCATCGATGAAATGACGAAACTCAGTGTACGTCTCAGCCAACGTGTGTCATTGGGTTAGTTTTTAATCGTGCTCCAAAAAGTCAGGACAACTGAGAAGGTGAAAGAAAGTTTAACTACAGTATATACGTATCTCAACGATTCGCCGCTAAATTGGTTTTGCATTGCACGTTTTCGGGACTTATCTTCAAACATATTTAATGTATTGAGAAACAGATCACCAAAGAAGACTTCACAGGCTTTTGATATGCTACATTAAATTTGTATAATTGACAGTGACAATTTTCCATGAGGACACAGTTAAAAGTAATCGTGATAGTCAGATATGAAGCAAACCATCATGTGAAAGGGGAGAAAAAAAAAATCATATATCACATCAGGATGTCTGGTTTGATGAAGTTCTCAGTCACCCCCACAGTCCACTCTATGCTGTGAATGTCAATGAGGGGAGATGTCATCAATGTCTTTCTCTCCAGGGTGCGACCAGACAGGAAAGGCCACGGTGATACGATCCCAGACTGTCAGGACTGGCAAGACATTTGTCTGGAAGGGGCTGTGAACGAATTGGAAGCGATTGAAACATCTGTTGAACTGGTGGATGGACGACAGAAGGTGAAGAAAACAAGGCTCTCTAATTCTGACTTGTCACACTTTTTACAGTGCAAGATAGACGCCGATGATTTACATAAGTAGTGTGATCCGTGACGCGGGATGTTTTTGTGGAAGCATCCTGAATTTCCTGAGCACCATAACAAAATTTGTCAATCAAAACCCATTTGCACAGTAGAAATATTTAGAACAGGCTTCCTCTGCAGGCTTCCTGCAAGAGTTCCATCCAAACACACTCATGCACGTATTCATCTCTCTCTGCCCTGAAGAGGAAATCACTGCAGGAAAACAAAAAAAGACACTGACATGGTAGCGTACTGCACACACGCAGTCTCATGCTATGTTCAGTCATCGCTGAGTGACGTTTGCTGTGTGTTAAGCTGTCAAAACACAATCAACTTTGTGTCTACTCAGAGAAGCACTTGACAGCCAACTTATTCTTCTTCTCACCCGCAGACAGTCAGCCGACTGCAGATTCGCAACGCCAGCGTGTCTCTCCTATACAAGTGCTCTGCAGAGAATAAAGTCGGCAAAGATGAACGACTCATTTACTTCTACGTAACTGGTGAGTAGGCAACGTTAAGCTCGTCTTTCCCCTCCGGTGCAACTGATAGATGCTGTCTGCTTTGGTGTTCATAAATGTTTGAATTGTCAGTATTTCTTAACATTGGATTGTACTGTACTTACAACTTTGGAAGTCACTGTTTAAAAAATTCAACAGAAAAATCCTTTGTAGCCAAAGAACACTCATGTATTATTGAGTAGGCCACTGGTGCCAAAAAAAAAAAAAAAAAAGCATCTTTCTTGCAATTGGAAAAGCCCGTTATTTACTACATATATTTCCATCATTCGCAAGTGAAGCGCTTGCAGTTTCTTTCAACACTGAAAATCACTGCACATGCTGATATTCTGCATGGACTACAAGTTCCAATTGTATCAGCCAACAAACTGGTCCGCTGTTCCACTCTGGTTCCATTTATTTGCATAGCAACACCATGGAATGCCCACATTAAAAAGTTTTTTCTTGTTGTTGTGCACCACAGCCATCCCCGAGGGGTTCAGTGTGGAAGTGCATCCATCAGAGAATCCCCTGGAGCAAGACAAGGTGTCTCTGTGCTGCAGTGCCGACAATTACACCTATGATCAGCTGCAGTGGTACCGCCTGGACCCCAATGCCCTGCAGGGCAAGCCTCAGGAGCTGGATTGCAGAAGCGTGCATCTCTATGCCGTCGCCCTTGATGGACAGCTCGTCTTTCAGGAGGCCTCCAACAGCTGGGTCCTGGATTTCACCCTACCCGCCATACAGCTGCAGGATGAGGGTCACTATGTGTGTGAGGCTCAGAGCAGACGGAGCGGCGAGAGGCATTGTCTGTTCAGATATATGTCTGTCAAAGGTGAGGGGCAAAAGAGATGGAGCCGGCAGACTCGACCATCCATGTGCCATATATACGTCCATCCACATAGAAACAGGCGGCTAATTCGAAATGTGCCATGAAACCACAACACTCAGTGACGCATCGAGCAGCCCACGCAAGTCCCCGCTCGCATAATGAAGAAAGTATGAAGCGTCGACGGCGCTGAAAGGTGCCGCGGGGCTGAACAAAACAATGCGTGCCTATTTGGCCTACTATAACCTCACTCGAGCGCCTGATACATGTCATGTAATGGGAGTTTCTTCACCTCTGTTCCCTGCTGTCATGTGTGGAAATTGAGTATAGCCTGTGCAAATAAATATTTTGTAATAATAATGGGTATTGATGCCACAACATAGCAGAAAAGTGCTTCAAAGACAGGCTCATAACCCATCAATGCCATTCATGTACGTAACTCCTAATCCATGTTAGATGAATGACTTCATTGAGTAATTAATTATTCAACATGAGTTACCTTCACATGAAGCGTCACAATAGCATTATAGCTCGGAAATCACTCGCGCACAAACTCATTTATGTGTGGTGGTTCACTGTATCTATTATGCACTATCAGACTTGACTTTGACTTTCACACAGATGCAATTTTTTTCATCCGTCTGCTTTCTTCGTCAGGCCTGGAGGGGCCTCATTACAAGCGGAGTCTCACCAACCAGACGGTGAACGTGACGGAATCACTGCACATGGAGTGCGACGTGGAGGGAAGACCTCTGCCGCGCCTCTCATGGTTCAAAGACAACCAGCCGCTCCATCAAATGTCAGGTGCGTGAACGACGGCATCGTCTACCAGGCCCCGACCCTTTTGTTATATTCAGTTTGCAAAACTGCCAGAAATAGTACAGAAATAGTACAAAAGGAAGTGGCATCTCCCAAGTCAAACTTTCACGGTAAAAAGCCCCATTTTACATGTAAAACACATTGGAAGTTCATCTGCATTTTGTTGAAAAAATTTGGGATTATGAAAAAAATGTATGTAATGCATTTTAATGGGCATCGATTAACTGTTCTTTGATTTAGTTGTGCGCAAGATTATAGTTAATGATGAAAATTAAAATAACTAAAAAAATTTGGAAATATCTTTGTTAAAACAAAGAACAATATCTAACTAAAGCTACATTTTATGTTTCTAAAACTATGGTGAAAATGGACTTTGTTTTACTTTTTTGTTAATTTTGTAGTTTATTTTGAACGTTTTTATTTAAAAAGAGAGCTGATAAAAACTAATGAACCCGCTTTAAAAAAAGACATAAAAAAATGCAATAAAAATCAATAAAAAAAATCCCAAACTACTACAACCCAGGTTTTATTGGCTTAATTATCAACTGGTTACTTTTTATGGAATTACAACAATTTGTGAGTCAACCTGTGTCATGAAATGAATCGTGTTTGACTCTGGAGGTTCTGCCACCAATTCAAAAGCAATTTCCGTGAAACAATAATGACAGAAGGTATTCAATTTTATACTGGAACAAATTTTTCCCATTTGTGTCATTACGGCATTGGAACTGTCCACAGTAATGGCAGTGTTCATCTTTTCGACATCCATTGTGAACCAGGAGGTGACCTTCTGATGGATGAACGTAATGACAAACAATTTCGCCTTGGCTTGACAGACAGCCTAGTTATATATAGCTATCGGTATATCAGTAAATGTTATGAAACACTCCTGTAGGTAATGCATAGTTCAACACAGCAGCTCAACAACCACCTCGCAAGCTGAACACTGATACGCCCACATTGTCCATTTTGGGACATTGCTCATTTAAACATTTCCACTAAAAGTGGTAAAACATTTCTCATTTTTGACAGTGACAGATTTTGTTTTTTCTTTTTGTTAGTCTTTTTTTTATTACATTTGACCCACCACCACCATCTCATGCATACAGATGAATGATTGTTTCCAACAACAATTGCACAGATGTGTATGGGCCACGAATACACACACGCACACGCACAAACCCTTTGTTGACGATGGTGATGACTCATATTTCTCAGCCTGTCTCACCGTAGGAGATAAGGGGATGAATGACAGGTTCCTGTGGGGAGATTCAATTCAACACAGAGTAGGATGTAAGAATAATGAATATAGATTAAAGAGGCGGACCATGAAAAAAAAAATGGCTATCATTGAGCAAATTACGTGAGCGTTTGGGGACTTGTTAAAGCACACAAGTGCATGGTTGCGCTCCCCATCACATGCATCATCACATGGAGCTACTTGGAGGCAACGGTGGCCACAGCTAGCATGAGTAAATGTTGATACTACAAACCACAGAAAATGATAGTCTTTCGTGGCATTTAATGCGTCTAGTAAGCATTAATCAAGATGGTTACTTTCATACCTTAGCGCATAACTAAAATGACTGAGTATCCATACCGTCCACACTGTCACAGATCGGAATTGAGCAGGGCAACCAAATGCAGCTTGGACCAGGGTTTATTAAGGGAAAAGGTAGTTGGAAGGGAGGATGAGGGGAACAAACCAACAGAACCGGCAAACTAACATAACTTAACAGAACGACCGACAGACTGGCCAACCGAAACAGAACTGACAGACAGGAACCAAGAAACCAGAAACAAAAAGACATCAACGATCCGAAAAAGGGAGTGAGGGGCAGACAGGACTTAAATACATGACAGGTAACAAGCGGCATGTGAGAATGATCACACTAATCATGGGCACACAGGAGGGGAGGGGCGACACGAACAGAAACCATGGTAACAAAGAACATAATAAAGCAACCAGGGATGAGTTGTGACACACACATTCAGAATAAAAGCAGGCAGAGGTGGAAATCTCTTCAGTACTGATCTAAAGTCCACTCTTGACTCATTGCAGGGATCCAGCTGCAGGACTCAAACCGTACGCTCAGCATCCAGCGAGTTCGGGAGGAGGATGCCGGCCTTTACACCTGCACTGCCTGTAATCAGCGGGGTTGCGTGCACTCAACAGCTGCCATCCGTGTTATTGGTGAGACCCGCAACTGGAAATATTTGGAATCCTGTGATAGAAAATTTCAATGAGTATCATGATTTTCTTATCATAGCAAACCAGCATGGCTAAAAAGTTTTACTTGGATTTTATCTTGAGTATTTGAAGCAAGGTTCTGGATATGTGTGCATTTTATGTTTGCGAACCAGTGCGGCCATTGAGATGTTGTGTCACCCTGGCCACCCCACTGAAAAATTGCTGGCTCCGCCCCTGCACACAATCACATCGCACTAGAGAAAGCGTCTCACTGCTGACGCACCGCATATGCAAGGTTCTGAATTTTAATCAGTCACCTCTCAAACTTAACGGCCGCAGGCATGCTCAGACCACTGCAATAAAACCAAAGTCACTGACCACTGTGACCTGAAATGAATAATTCAATAGGTTTGCATTAGAGGGCTTCATGAGTCATATGATCATATTGATGATTTGCTCATTGCTACACCTTGAAGAGTTAATGTCAGAATATTAGAAGCAGAATGCAGAATGATCATCAGTTGACTGTTCTGAAGTAGCACAAATACCTTTTGGAGACAGGTGAGCTTCACATGACCTTCCTTAAACGTTCAAATTGCCATGTCTAACTGTTATGTGCTTTCTGCACAACACTTACTGCTCTCGAACAAGGAATTGAACGGCAAAATTCACAACAAGTGTTTGGACCCTGAATTGACCAATACATTACAGACAACAAACACTCTATGTACTTTAACTTGGATGATTCATATTATGACCCTGAGGGCTTACCGCTTTGGATGCAAGTCCACTCACTTTGCATTTGGTAACATGTTGTCTTTGGCATTGTACAAACGCTTCTTCGAATACAGCCCACGGATTCTAAATGTTTTTCTTCAAATTGGAGGATACATTCTTCATGGCCAGCCATATTCCAACATTCCGTGCACAACTCTCCTCAGCACAGTAAATCATTTCAGTACAGTAGCCCACATACATATATACATGATGCCAGATATGTTAAACCTCCTGGGCCAGTCAAACCTTCTAATCCCACTTAAATGATTTGAAACTGGCATTCCATCGAAAAGTAGCTGAGGCAACCAAGAAAGAAGTCTGAGTTGCTCAATCTAATGATGAGTGACTCAGGAGACTTTGAAAGCATTGGCTCTGACGGTGCGCTCCCTTAAGCACACAACTTCAAACCAGAACATTCTTTTACAAAACGCTGGTTGACGTCCATATTGTTTATGTACATGTTCTTCAAAAATAACATCGTCAACAACGTGGGTAGGCTACGTGAGTGCTGCATTCACGTTATCAAACAATGTAAGAACTTTGGAAACCCGAGATACCCTCTGCATCCTTTGAATGCAATTCAATTCAAGCAGGCTGCTACATGCTGGGCCACTGGTTCTGTGCCGCATGTGGACCACGGACCGCTAATTGAATAGCTTTTTTGCGATAAATTTCAAACATTCCTGTTTTGAGATGCCTTTCCTTCCTCTTTTTTTCTTCTCAGGTTCCAGTGATAAGGCCAATGTGGAGATCCTAATCCTCATCGGAACAGGAGCGTTTGCTGTGTTCATCTGGGCCTTGCTAATCCTAATTTTCTGCAATGTGAAACGGGTCAGGCACCCCTTCTTTCCGCCGTTGTATGTCAGAAAGAGATGGAGTCTCTTTAAACTTTGACTCACCTCTAAATCACTGCCGTTTGCTGTCGTATTTAAATCCTGTCTGCGTGTCACTCCCCTGTCGGATTGTTCTTGTCTTTGTCTGTCTCTCTGTTTCAGTTCGTTTACTCTCTGTGTCTGCAAGTCATGTCAATTTGCCCGTTCCTGTGGGTTTGTTCCCTTCATCCGCCCTTCCGATTCTCTTTTCCCTCAATAAACCCTGGTCCAAGCAGCATTTGGTCGCCCCGCTCCATTCCCGAACGTGACATAGAGTGCAATCGCACCATTTGTAACCATTAACCCTCATAACAAGGACAAGCGTTATGACTCCCAAATAGCCTTTAATTTACTTTTTTCTCACTTTGTCACAAATGACATCACCACACAGCTGCTCCATAGCAAGATAATGTTATGAGTGGGAATACCCGGTCACACCGGCATGACTGTCTTCATTTTTCATTTCTACCTCAGTACAAATGCATCATCTCTCTCTTCCTCAGATCAACCCGGCAGATATTAAGACAGGCTATCTCTCAATCATCATGGACCCCTTGGAGGTCCCCTTGGATGAACAGTCAGAATACCTGCCCTATGATTCCTCCCAGTGGGAAATCCCCCGGGACCGATTACAGCTGGGTGAGTGACCCGCATCAGATGCATGCTGACATGATGCCGTGAACAGGTGGCAAGGATGCGCGAGGGAAAACCAAGGCGAGAATATATGGATGAAATCAAATTCGTTCTGTTTCCCTGAATTCTTAATGGCTTAGTTTACAGGGCAGAGTGCCAAGAAAAGTCCTAATATTGCACTCGCTCTTTAAAAACACCCTGAGGAAAAAAAGCATCTGCTCTGTGGTTGCAACTCATTGAAGCATTCTGTTTGCCAAGCACTGCAATTGCGGTTGTAATTTTTTCTGCCTTTTCTCCATAGCTGCCAGATGCGTTTATAGTTTGTGACTCGGCGATTGCCAAGCTGTTTTCATGATACTGACATTGCCCCAGTAAATATCAATTCATCTAAATGTTCTCTGTTCATTTGACGTTTCTCGACATAGGAAAAGTTTTAGGCCACGGTGCCTTTGGCAAGGTAATTGAGGCATCAATCTACGGAATCAGCAAGAGCGCACGTCTCCACACTGTGGCTGTCAAGATGCTGAAAGGTCAGACTCATCTTTTCATATCAATTATTGCATTCTCAGTTAACATTGAGGAATTACACTTGACCGCGGTGTGGCTAGGCCAGCCATAAATGTTATTTCCTAACCTTACATAGACATATTTGACAATTGCATATTTTCTGCTTTGTCTACTTGCACAACTTTGGAAAAGTCAGCAAGGTGTGTAGAAGCTCTGATCTCGCTCTGCCAAGTTTCAAAAAGGGGTTATAAAACAAACAAACAAAAGCAGCACTCCACAAAGTAACACAAAGTCATTTGACTGTCTGCTTGTAAATAGGTTTGAGGCTGGGCGCAGTGGCGGTATAGAGAAATTGTATAAAAAAATAATAACTACATAAAAAAAACAATACAAACAGCTTCTACACGGCAAGGTTGAAAATAAAATAAAGGAACACCTACAAAACCTCACTCAATCAGGAGCCTTGCGAAAAGAAAACACCAGTCCATTTTATTAGGAATCATAAAGCTGATCATAATGTCCTTTTATGTTTCACTTCTCAAAGACATTGTTCCCTAATTATATCCGGCAGTTTGTTCCATTCAGCACAAGGGTATTACTTTTATTTTCAAATGGATAATTAAGCCTAAGATTCTCCAAGTAAAATGATTGCGTTGCTTTGTCATTGCTGCTTGAGGATCATTTCAACAAAACACAAGCACAATGTGTCTTAAGTATGTATGTCTGCTTGTCAAACATACATACACCAAGTATGAAGCTGAATCAAACACATTACACGAGCAGGCCTGAGCATTTATCTTCCGTTGTGTGCTTTCAGACGGAGCCACGGCCAGCGAGCACAAGGCTTTAATGTCTGAGCTGAAGATTCTCATTCACATTGGCAACCATCTGAATGTAGTGAACCTGTTAGGAGCCTGCACCAAAGCAAATGGTCAGTTTGAAGTGCACAGATGCACTAAATGAGCCGTGTGTTGTTTCTCTTTGTTGGAACGGATGCTTTGTCCTCCCGGGAATCCTTTTCGGTTAATTGTCCCTTGCTTAGCTCACAGCAAAACTTCCTTTTTTGGTTGGCTCTTTTAGTGTTGTTTCTCTCCAGTGCCATTTATGCTTAAAGCACAAACAAGTCTATGGAGAATATTATATAATCAGATCATGGGAGTACAGAAAAGTGCAGTTTTTAATGATTAGGAAAGCAGAAATAAAAACATTTAAAAATGCATTTGTCTGAACAGGTCCACTGATGGTGATCGTGGAATACTGCAAGTACGGCAATCTGTCCAACTTCCTCCGTGCAAAGAGAGAGTTTTTCCTCCCGTATAGGGTACTCCCCCCCCCCCCCCAACCCCCGTCAATTATGAAAAAGCACTGGCGCGTGATTCCCACTGGTGAAATAATACTTTCATTATTCTTTTTAGGATCGCTCTCCGAAAACACAGAGCCAAGTTAGACGGATGATTGAAGCCGGTCAAACGGACCAAAGAGCTCGCCACCACCACCCCCCCTCGCCATCTTCCTCCCCGCTTGTCGGCTTTCAGACGCCATCATCCAACGCGTCAAGTCAGAAATCTGCCGGGGAGAAAGGTGAGCCCTACTCACAAAAACAATTGCGTGAACATTAAGATGCGGCTTTCATTTTTGTTCTTTCTGGTCTCTCTCCCCACAGTGGAGGATTTGTGGAAAACGCCTTTGACGATAGAAGATCTAATTTGCTACAGTTTCCAAGTGGCCCGTGGGATGGAGTTCCTGGCATCTAGAAAGGTTCATTACCAGCACTGTAGCAATTAGGCTGTGAACAGCGGTGATTTGTCTCCCGAGGTTGTGTTTGCACAAAGTAGATTGTGGCACAGATTATTACCAAGTTGAAAAACGAGAGAACGCTAATTGTTGTTCTTTGAACCAATGGATAAAAAAAAGACAAGTGCAGTTTCCATATTAAGAATGAGAAGGACTCCAAATCACATACACTGTAAACTCATGCATTAGCTGTCCATTGTCAATTTTATTTTCACTAAAACGTACCTTACGTATTAATTCAAAAATATAATGAAATAATAAATATTCCTGTATGCAGGACAATTGTTTTAAACTATAGTTGAGTGATTGGTGCTGGTGTGCGAACCTCAACTTGCAGTAGCACTCGGTGGAATGCAATCCCCTGCAATTGTTGGAGTGAGAAACACCAAGAGGGAAGCGAGGTGGCAAATGACACTCCACCAATCAGAAGCCTGCGCTCTGGCAAGAATAGCACTAAATGGATGGGCTTACATATTTCTGTCCGTCCAGCCGAAACCCCAAAAAGCACAAAAAATAACTTAGAATGCTGATCTGGTCCAAGTTCCTTGAGCTTGACATGGTATGTATTGGAAAAGTGCTCAAGAGGAAATACAATCAGCATCAACTTTGTGTAATGAACCAAGTTTCAACAGCCCGAGCAGGAATTACGTGCAGCTTTGGGTTGTTTTTGTCCTCATTGATTACTGTCTTTATGAAAGAGAGGAGATCATTAAAAACGACATTTCACTGCTTCTTGGAACCCCGTCAGACTTTTCTGTGAAAGTCTGGCTTCTAGTATCGCATGTATCTTATCCTAATTGCTCACATCAAACTGAGGAGTTTTACATATCAAACAATAGCTTGACACTGAACTTTCCAAGCAGCAGATTGGAGCTCGCAGTGAGTTTTTTAATATGCAAGGCAAAGCAGCAGCGGGGGCTGGCAGACAAAGTCCAGTTCCACATATCAGCGAGCATGTAAACAAAGTAAAACTAACAGATGATTAAATTTCATGTCGGAAACCATGCCGGACACACACACACACGCACGAGTGTATCGGCGACGTTTTGATACATGTGTGGTCGGTCTCCTGTGTGTGCGTGCGTGTGTGTGTATCCACAGTGTATCCACAGAGACCTGGCGGCCCGCAACATTCTACTGTCAGAAAACAACGTGGTGAAGATCTGCGACTTTGGCCTGGCCCGGGATATATACAAAGACCCCGACTACGTTAGGAAAGGCAACGTACGGCAGTCACGCATGCAACTTCATTTTCAACATTACGATTCAATCTCGTTCAGGTGTAATTTCTGCTTTTATGCCTCGGTTGTAATATTGGTCTGGTGCTTTGCCATCCTCATAGGCCCGACTGCCCCTGAAGTGGATGGCTCCGGAGAGTATCTTTGACAAAGTGTACACCAGCCAGAGTGATGTGTGGTCCTTTGGAGTGCTCCTCTGGGAAATCTTTTCACTTGGTACGAAAATGCTTTTGTCGACACATATTTCGAAAAGAAAGGGAAGTTCAAAGACAATCTTATCTGGCTGCGTGGGGACCCCATTGAAGTGTGAATCTTTGTGTCTGTGGGAATTTTGTTGGATTTCTAGAAGTAGATTAAATCGTCATGGCTAATTTATCATGCACCAGTTTCTTTGTTCCATCGCGTTTTTTTTTTTTCTTTCTAGGTGCGTCCCCATATCCAGGAGTGCAAATTGATGAGGAGTTTTGCAAGCGATTAAGAGATGGCGTCAGAATGAGATCGCCAGAAACAGCATCCCCAGAAATGTAAGCTCTGCATCAATGGTTTTAATTGAATGTATTTTCTCTTTTTGATGTATGGAAAAGGATGACGTGCTGCGGTGACCCCTAAAGGGACAAGCAAAAGGACAAGAACAAAAGACATAGAGTTTACACACAAAAAAATACATTCAATTTGTGTTATCAATTTTATTAAATTAATCAATGAATTGAATTTAAAAAATGTATAATAAAATAAATTATTAAAATAAACTTTAAAAAACGATCTTTTTTACCTCATCTTTGAATGACCTGGCATGTCGTTTTATTTTAAGTCAAATAGTTGATGAATAGTAAATGTTGATCTACCTACACTTAAAAAAAGGTTTTGATTTAGTTAATTCAAAATGTGGTAAACTGACGTAATTGTTAGTTCAACACTTTCCAATCTTGTGCAAATGATGTACAAAATTAAGTTCTTTTTTCAGTGTCATCAGAGTATGTATCATATTGTAATGCAGCACAGTTGGCCACCACATACCTAAGTAAGAATTCAAATGATAAACATTTTAGAGTCCATTGAAATTACATACCGTAGTCTGCCTACAGTCTTAAAGAGAGAATTTGAACATCATGCGCGGAGGATAAGCAAGAATGGATGACTGCATAGTTGGCTATGGAGCATTTTATGTCAGACTTTGCTGCTCTCTGCTGGTAGATATGGCATCATGTTGGCATGCTGGCATGGAGAGCCCAAAGAGAGGCCGCCCTTCCCCATCCTGGTGCAAACCCTGGGAGACCTGCTGCAGGACAACAGTCTGCCTGTGAGATGGACCTGTTCGAGGGGGAGGGGGGGAGGCTCCAGAGAGAGTGCTTCCTGTGGTTGATCATCTCAATATTGCTCTCAGGATGGGAAGGACTACATCCCTCTGAACCACTCGCAGAGCTCTGAAGATGACGGCTTTTCTCAAGCTTTTTCACGGCCTCCATCTGAAGAGGAATTGAGACTAGCTGGCAACGTCCTGCCAACCAGGTACTGATGCAAGTCGGCCTCCTGCTTGGTCTGACGTGATGAATAATAGAATAACTTGGATAGCTATCTATCAGGTCCAACAAATTTTACTATTGCTTAATTATCAACTGTGACATGTCACTTCAAAGCCTGGCTACAAAGCAATTCATTTTTATGT
This sequence comes from Syngnathus acus, assembly GCF_901709675.1. NCBI lineage: Eukaryota > Metazoa > Chordata > Actinopteri > Syngnathiformes > Syngnathidae > Syngnathus > Syngnathus acus. The sequence continues at coordinate 11,824,486 of NC_051095.1, read as the reverse complement.
ACTCTTCCATAATAATCTAGTCAGCAATACACACTTCACTGTTATCACAAACAGCCTGATGGGAAAACTCACATTTGGTTGTCTGTCAAGCCGAATCAGCTAAGAGCCACAGGGAAAGGCAAACGAAGATGCTACAGTGGAGCGAGTTTACAACACTATACGGTGTTGTTGCATTTTGCACGGATGACTGTCAAACAATGTGACAAGAAGTGTGTGATCGATAAAGTCTTAAGTAGGGGGTGTGTCTAATTGATAAAGGTGGGCCCGGCTGACAGACCTTCTCAACATTCATTGAAGCATATTTCCGAATTTGCTTGCCACCATTTGTCCTGACTTTTCTTTTGAGATGTTAACAGAGTCTCACGCCCTTTTGTTAACAGGTCAAGGTCTTCTGAGTTTCTTGTCATTTAATAGGCTTTTTTTTTTTCTTTATTCTTTCCTTTGTTATGTAATGGAGACCTAACTATTGGGCGTATGGGAATTAAATTTATAAGCCCTTGGGGACAGAATTGAGATCATTTAGCTGTTGGTGACGTGTTCTATGAGCAGACAAGGTTAGCTGAGGTTTTATTTGACTCTGAATACAATGAAGTCTCATTGTGACGCTCCGTCACGTATTTGATGGGCTAACCTCTCGCTTGTCTTTTAAGCAGGTATTATAATTTCGTGCCCTTTGCCGGCTGTGTGCTTGCCCGAGCCTCAAAGACGTGCCATCCGAGAGTGAAGACGTTTGAAGAGCTACCTTTAGAGGTTCACCCTCAGAAGAGCACTCTGGTAAGAACTTTATTACTATTATAATCTATTTGAGAAATAGATACAGTGGCCTCGGTTCACCTTCAAAGTTATTCACTTTTTAAGTGATTAATGCTCCGCAGGAAAGCATATTGATTTTGAGTTCTAAAAATGGTGAGATAACTGGTGACCCCAAACTCCACACAGGGATTCTAACCTATCTGCAAGGCAGGTCAGCTAACCACTAATCCCATCGTGCTGCCTTAATGTGATATTGTACTGTATGACAAATAACTTTGTACAGTACAGTCTTGCCCAACACTTGTTTACACAATATATTGAGATCAGCAGATCACACGATTTCATGTGACGTTGTCTCTACAGGATAACCAGACAGACAGCGGGATGGTTTTAGCATCGGATGAGTTTGAGAGACTTGAACACGGGCACAAAGGAGCTGTGGCAAAAAGGTGATCTATCTATACTGCACAAAAACTATTGGTGGATGGTTGATTATTCTTACTTATAATTAGGGCTGAACAGTTTTGAAAAATAAACCGTGATTTAATAAGAAATGTGATCATCAATATTAAAATTGCGATTTTAATATTCAATTAGTTTTTCAAAGTACCCCTACCATGTTTTTTTCAAACACAAGCAATAAATGAATCTGTCATATTTGTTTTATTTATTATCTTTTGGTTTTATATGTTAGGCTTACGCTATGTGTCCATGTCGTAAGCATTGAACTTATCTTGATGTAATATAAATAAATTACAAATGTACATGTATATAAAAAAAATAAAACCTACCAACAACCTGACTTTTTGTTGTTCTAAAAGTGCATTCTTCTACACTAATTTAAATAGACATTGTGGTGATATCCGTTTTCCGTTGACATCCAGAAGGGGCATTGTCCTCAATCCTTTAATAATAATATGTTGCTACCAAGACAACGCTGACATGTTTTTATTTACTTCTTGCCCATATTGGTGTGTCGCTTTCAGACGGATGAGCAGCAGCAGCAGCACGGAGCCTCTCACAGCCTCGCACGGTTCTTATGGCCGAAACTTCGGCTCCACCAGCTCCACGCATGCTAATTTCTTCAACCAGCTGTCGGGTCAGACCTTCTACAACAACGAGTATGGACACTTGTCTGAGGAGGGCTTCTGTGCCAGTGACTTCTTCTCCTCACCAAATACACCCTGTTTGGCCTCCTCCAATGTGTGACCTTGACACACGTTTCCCAAGAGAAACCAAAAGGCTAAAAAACAAAGCAGACAGCTCGGTGAGTTACTTTGCAGTATGTTAGTGTAAATAACACATGATAGGTCTTTAACCTTGGTTGACTATGGGATTTGAATTCCTCTGCCAGAAGGCACCGCAGCCACTGGGTGGCAGCGTTATGACTACAAAACAATACCAAAGTATTTTCAATACACATTTACTGTACATTTTTTAGCCTTTTATATTCAAATTGCTTCATTTGTACAATTGTTACCGTATATAGTAAGATATAAAGAAATTCTATCTCCTCTGTTTTCTGTCTGTTTTCAAATCAATCAACACCATCCATTCTATTTAAGGTCACGGATGAGGTGGAGCCTTTCTCGGATGATTTTGGATGGACCACTCTAGACGGGTCAGTAGCCTGTTAGGGTTACATCCCAGGCCCAAATCAAGTTCTGATGTTCTCATAGCTCCAGGATCTGCCTTGTTCATAAGTACACTACTGTTCAAAAGGTTGGGGTCACACCAGACAATTTAGTGTTTTCCATGGAAACTAACATAATTGCACAAAGTTTTTCTAATCATCCATTAGGCTTCTAACACAATTAGGAAACACAATGGACCGTTACAAAACTGGAGGGATGGTTGCTAGAAATGGGCCTTTATACACCCATGTAGATATTGCATTAAAAACCAGACTACAGCAGCTACAATAGTCATTTACTACATTGTATTCCTGATTAGTTTAAATTAGCAATTTTATTTTAAAAATAAGGACTTTTCTAAGAGACCCCAAACTTTTGAACGGTAAGTGTAGGGTACAAAAGAATTTCTACTGTTAAATATATTATGGAACACAATGATGTCATCCCTGAGTGGAGGACAATTTGGGAAAACAGTGGGAACTGGACATTCCTTTGAAAACTGAAGCCAACAGAAGCAATAAAGGACTGCAGGAATTTGGGACAAGCTGTTTAGAAGGCAATGGCAATCTGCCTAATGAGAACTAACTGACCAAAACGCAAGTACTTTCTGGATGTACTTTGTACCGTGTCTTGACCTCATTTTAAATTAGCTTGAGTTGTTGATTGACAAGGCCGGTGATGACTCACCTTACACAGCGGACGCATTTGTGCCAAAGCTGTCATTTGGTGGAGGCGGTGATGCTTTGAGTATGTAGTGACGAAGGAGGCCACCTGAGTGAGACTCAAAGATGTAGGGTGAATAAAAAGCAGTTGAGTCACACTAAGAGGCTCTTATAGATGCCACACGTACGCCTGGTGACGGCTTATCGACCTCTTACAAGCTGACATCACACATGACGACCTGAAGTGCATGAGGTTCCTGGGAGCAAGGTCCAACTCACGCACGTGCATGCACACGAGATGCAAAGGTCGAAGTCTCCCGTTTTCATTTTGATGTACTCTCGACACCTGTTTCCGATGGTGTTTCAATGTTTTACTTTTTAACCTGAATTGTACGTCCCTGACATAACTTGGACAAACAACACTTCAGCGAACAAGCTTTTATTATGAAATGAAACATCTTGTCTGTGTTCCAGACTACAAAAGTACGACATTGTGAATTGGACCTTGAATTCAGTTCTCTCAAAGAAGACAGTTTACAAAAATGTTCAAAATAAATATCAGATCAGTCAATGGCTGTAAGACAGTAACTTCATTGGCATCTTTACCAAACATGAGAATTAAATACAAATCGGGAAATGGGTGACCTTTTACCAGCAGAACAATACTTGGTTTGCTTTACAAAAAAAACATTTTAACCTACAAATGAATATTGTAGCCACGCAGAATTGACTGCAGAGTGTCAAAATTCTCACATGACCTAAAATAGTTGAAGCGCAACTACTTCTGTGTTGATGTGAAGGTTTTCCATATCCTCGTGAAACAAAAACACACTTCTGCTTTGATCACCATCATTGCCATCATCATCAACACTATTTAATCAACCAAAAATGATTTTTTTTAAAAATACAGCATAAGATTGTAGACGTGTCATGACATGTCACCAAAACTGGGTTAAAAAAAATGGATTGGCATCATCTGGGTAAAATTGTCAAAAAAAAGGACTTTAGTCTGTAAAGTGAAACTATGGCAGGAGTGTGTGCATGTGTGGGCGGATTGAATACACATTTACTGAGATATACAGCATCCCCCCACATTCCATTTGTGAAATTCACAGATCCACAGAATTTGGGGGCGGGGTTTACCTATTCTCCATTATTTGCTGAAAATTTTGAAAAACAGTTTTTTGTGCTCAGCCAAACCCATGTCTAATGTAAAAGTAGTGCTTTGTTACCATGGTAAAGAAAAGGGAGGAGGTTCATCAGTCAGGCTATTGCCCTAGCCAATAGAATTTCTTTGTTTGCCCATATCTACTAACATCTCGAGGCGAATATAAAATGTTTCTTTCAATTATTTTGTGGATTGCAGAACACCACACTGCTTCTTGTGACAATCACTAAACATGAAGATGCTTGTGGCGACTCTAAGAGCACACGCCACATTTTTTTTTACCAATGAGATCGGCTTGATTAAACAGGATAGTTTCAAGTTAATAATAAAAAAAAAAAACTGAATGGCTGGCTCCCGACTCACTCTATAGAGTTGGCCGGAGGAGGTGGACTCGTGATACTCAGCATTCACACGTCACCAGAGCGCACTGAGCCTGTGGGCTACGTCGCTAACTGTGAAAAGAGCCGGTAGCCTGAAAGTTAGATCCTGTGCTTTGTGCACCTTCACTGGGCACCAGGAGAATGTCTCTACAAGAAAGCAGGGTTGGATTTAGCTAACAGGCTACTTTGCACTTATAAATAATAACATAGGGGAAGGTGGATAAGGGTCAAGGTCATGGTGGAGGTGGTGTTAGGTTTAGTCCTAGGAAATTTTTCCAATCTGGATCTTCTTCCAGGCCTCTGATGCGGTGAATATGCAGGAATCAATAATGCCCGCCACTGTAAAAGTCCCTCCAACAATGGCACAGATCTGTACACAAAGCAGGTACAACATCATCATCATCATCATCATCGGTTTAAAGTCCGTTTTCCAGGCGCCGCTGGGTTGGACTGGATTCTCAATATGGCTTTCTTCCACTGAGGACGGTCCATGGCCATCTCGTGGTTGAGAGTCCTATACTGAGAACATTTTTGGAGCAAAACCTTTTACAGCCGGATGCCCTTCCTGACACCAACCCAAGGGGAAAAAGCAGGTACAACAATTCACTGAAATTGCTATGGAGTAGAATGCAATTTTCAAATCACAAAGGCTCCAATTTATTCCATCCATTTTCTGATTTAAAAAGAAAAAAGTACTGGTAGGCTTTATTTTGTAATTATGTATATCTTGAACATACACTACCGTTCAAAAGTTTGGGGTCACAAAATTGTTTGGGTGACCCCAAACTTTTGAACGGTAGTGTAAATATTATTATAATAAAATATTATGAATTAAATATTATAAATTATATCTTATATTTGTATAAGATTATATATTATCTATGAATATAAGTATACATATATATTATAAGATCTTTTACACAGAAGATTATATATATAATCTATAAATAATTATCTAAATAAATATATACACTACCGTTCAAAGGTTTGGGGTCACCCAAACAATTTTGTGACCCCAAACTTTTGAACGGTAGTGTATATTTTATTTGAATTGTGACCAGTTAATTCAGTGCTTAAGAAATGCAGTATACATTTTCACATCTCATTTCATGAAACATGAAAAAGAGAAGTGTAAAAAGCCACAGATTTGTTTTACTTTGATAGGTTTTGACGTATGACACACTTTGTTTGGTAAGTTAATGACTCAAATTGAAGTAAATAAACTGTCTATTATTAATTTATGGTTCAGCCCTAACTAAATGGTTATGGATAAGTGCAAAGTGTAAGCAACAGTAAGCTGGAATGCAACCAGCCTCACACTTGACTCACAAACAAAAGGAATGATTCACGAGTACACTCAAGCGCACAGTCATGACCTGCTTTTAAGATCCCTTAAGTCACCACTCGCCCAAAGCAATACAAAGGGCCAATTATGGTGGAACTCATCATCGAAACGGCCAATTTAGCCTTGACCACACTGTCAGTCAGTAGGAAAAAATTCTGGTGATGCAATGAAAATAGAGCGCACACACAAAACATGAAGAAAATACTTTTCGGATCAAAGTAAGCACTACACGTATACCATTACGAACTGGTTAGTGTTTTTAGAAGCACATAAGCTGATCATGACTATCAAGTCGAAATACAAAATGTTTAGATTTGGTTTCATATCTGCACATTTTACGTACTTAATAAATAAAGCATACGTAAATATTTGAACCACAGAAAGAATGTTCCACTCTTCACCACCAAAATCAAAATAGCAAATGTTTAGATTTGGTTTCATATCTGCACATTTGACGCACATAATAAATAAAGCATACATAAATATTTGAACAACAGAAGGAAAGAATGTTCCACTCTTCACCACCAAAATGTTCTACTGTCTCCCTGTGATAATATTACCATTTACGGACATAAAATGTGAATAAAGTGACGTTTGGTCAAGTTTCCAGGTCTTAAAGTCACAGTAGGGTTCACTCACACTGGTGATGAAGCGGTAGACGGGTTGCCTCCTCTCTGTGTACTTGACTGTGATTGGACTGAGGTCATATCGGAACCAGATGGCCGGTATGATCCTGCCCGTGTGGCTGTATGCAACGTACTCCTGCGAAAAGAGCGTGTGGTACGTATTAGCGTGCTGTGGGAGAAGCAGTATTATACATTTTAGAATCCACTGCCCATGCCGAGTAATTGCATCCTTATCTGGAAGGCCTTTCTGAGTCATAACCGTATCAAATCACTCACAAATTATTCATCTAAATTCAAATCAGATGTAGGGAGTGTGTGTGTTTTGCTATTGTGAAACAAGAATGAGTATTATTTTTGATACATTCTGCACATTCTCCTTGAAGAGCTCAAACCACGCTTCTCAGAGGTACGTAACAGCGAAGTCATGCTATTATCAAGAGATAGGGAACAAAGCCTTCCGCAAATAGCGAACATCTCCCAATGCCTCTAAAAAGGAGTTTGAAATAGAATACCAATGCCACAAGATGGCTGCAAAGGACTTTAGCTGTGTTTTCTTAAGATTGCTAAGAATGAATGAAAGAAGCGGAAGTTGAACTGAAAAACACGGGTAGGACTAAAGTACCTTGTTGGCCACCGTGTACTGGTAGGAGAACCTCTGTTTGCCTGATAGATCTTCATAAACTGTTGGCACGATCTTCAGAATGTAGTCATGTGAAGCCAGAGCTGAAAGAAGAGAAAAAGATTGGAGATTACAGCGAACGTCTGCCATATCGTGGATCATCCCCAATATTGCGTTGTTGTTTTTTTCATCGTTTTTTACGGCATACAGTACAGGCAAGTCGAAATCGATAGAGTTGAATGCCTTCAGTGAAGTAAAATTTTGTGCTAAAGAATTTGTGTGTTTTAAAAAGTTTAAAAGGCAAGGAGCCGTGGTTGAGACAGAAATCAAGTGCGGATAGACTATGGCGTCAAAGTGTGATAATCATCATAAACAACAATTGTTGGCCTTCTTCATAATCATCATGTCATCTCTGATGAAATTTGCATCAGATTTGCGTACAACCTGCCAGTGTTTGTTCCAGTGTCATCGCACGCAATGAAAGCAGTGTGCAATTTACATACGATTCGATGCCAGCTTGTCCGCTCCTCCTAAAGCATTGAAGGCGCCTTGGACTTTTTGCACCTTTGGAACAAACAAAAGAGAACATTTCTTTTATGTTTATTGTTGCTCATGTGTCTGTCATATGTGTGTTATTGCCAACCTGAAGCTTCTCTCCAAATGCCAGCTTGTGGATTGAGTGAGTCATGTCAGGACTTTGGGGCTGGGCTGTGGCACTGTGTGTGGACACATGGAAGTTTCCTGGCACCTGATCACACATGCACAAATGCAGTATGCAAATAGTGTCAATAGTGTAAATATGTCCTCTAAACTAAACCACAATGTGTTTACACTTGAATAAAACTCCGCTCACCTGTCTGCAATAAACCTATTTTGACTGACACAGTCAGGGAGACAACAGGAAGAAAATTTGACTGTTTCCCAATATTATGTTGTTTGGTATTTGTTTAACTTTATTTACTACAAGAATAAAATCTGCATTTCTTTTCAGTTTTTTGGGGGGAGGGGAAGACTTAAATGTCATTATCTTATGATCTACCGTAAAAAAAAAAAAAAAAATCGATTTAAATCAGCTATTTTTGTGCCAATTCATAAAAAATAAAAATAAATAAAAAGCTCATATCAATTGGGCTCTATCACACTCTACGTACATCAAAAACGTTTTATTTAAACTAATTTCAGCCGATGTATTATTTTCCCTAAAATTTATGAAACGATGAGAATCTCAAAATTGCCCAGGACATGAATCATTTTGGTCTGTAGTAGTAGATGGTCATTACATTATGTAGGTGAACCAAGTGTTGTGAAAACGTTGACAAAATGATGTTGAGATAATTTTATGGATCGGAAACAAGATGTTCCTAACGCACCGTGAAACAATTGCGCCCACTAACACGTCTTCAATTATTCTACAGGGGAACGTGTCAAATGTCCAACTACTGGGTTAATGATTGTGAACCCTGAGGAGAGACTGACGGAAAACAAGCTGCGCTTCGCAGGACACGGTAATTGTGTGCATGCGTGTGCGGCGAGACGTTACTTTGTTGATGGTGAATTCCCCTTCGAAGCGGCAACCGTCTCCGTGGTTGAGGGCAACCTTCATCGAGTTGTCAATGTGGCCGACCTCATGGCGCCCCATCTCATCTTGGATGTCCAAACCCACCACTAGAAATGGACAGACCAACAATGGTGGTGCAGTATCAGCATGCAGCAACATCTTTCAAGGTCCTACAGTGTTATTGGGAGTTAAAAACTAATTCAGTTTATAACGTTACCCTGTATATCAATCAACATTCGTCTGGCCAGGGTTCGAGGATATGTATATACAATTAATATAGAACCTTTCTAGATATGCAAAGAAACTTTCTACAACTAAAATCTTACCACCATTTTTCTTTGTAATTTAATTAATGAATCAAGATTTTTAAGTTTTAGAAGAAAAAACATTTTCCTCCACTTACTGCTGTCTGTGCGAAGGTTAGATTTGTGAAGAGCAGGGGAGGATCTATTCTAATGGGATACAGGGCTCGGGCCCAAGCCAAACGCATGAAAAATCCAAAAGTGTTATCACCTTTAACGGGTCTTATATAACTAAGAACAAAAATAACTTTAATACATAATTGGTTGCTTGATTGATTGCTGTTAGTGTGTGCAATAACGTCGGTCAACGTCAAAGTGGTCCTTGCATCCTATTTCTCTGTATGTTGGCCCGCAGGCAGTGTCCTATTTACGGAACCTGGCTATGTTTCGACTGCGAGCGTAAGGTGGGATGTCTGCTAAAGATGCCGTCTGTCTGACCTTTGATGTCCCAAGGCATGTTGGACGCCCGTTTGCTACGCTTTCTTTTAACGGTGATCTCAAAATACAGCACAGCGATATGAATCTGTTTCTCCTTTTTAAGGGATTAAATGTTGCAAGAATTGAATCTGGGGTCGGGAGGGGAGGAGGAGGACGATGATGAGTTGATTACATGAGAGTTTCTGCTTTTCCACAGAGTCATACACCAAGACAGGGCAACATGCTGTAAAGGTCAGCAGATAAAAGTGAAGGAACTTTCCATGACGACGTGACTTCTTAATTACATCTGTAATGGATGGTGACCTTTTAAGAAGCCTGGAAAGTATACATTATAACCGCTCAGGATCCCCCACACAAAAAAAAAAATCACCTACCATCAACATAATCATTAAGGATTTCAGCCTGGCTTTTGTTCAGCGTGTCATGAGTGATCTTAAGTGCTCACGAGGCCAACAGCTGCATGCCACAAACCTCATTCATAGTAATCTGGACCCAATTTTTCACACTCGCTTCCATCGAGTCACTGTTTCATGAGTCGGTGAGGGCTTGAGTCTGCTTGTTTGATTTGTGGCAGGCGGCATAGTTTCTAAAGGCAGTCATGAGGAGAGAAAATAAACAGAGACTGCTCTTCGTCCTGACACTTGCGTTGACCGCGTGGCAGCGACACATCAAACGGGGGCAGACGGTGATTTGTGTGCCACTAAGTGAGAGCAAGCCAAAACACAGGCCTCAATGAAAAGGGCAAGGCAAATTCGAGAACGCAAAAGAGGCTCGCGACGGTGTGAAACAGACAGCATGCAAGTGGACGGTATACAAATTGTGTTTGCGTGTGTGTGTGTGTGTGTGTGTGAATATCTATATTGTGTATATACTCACAATCACAGTGTAAGTTTGGCAAACTGATGTTTAAACTCACTTCAATCTTCCCACCACTGTCTTTATCGGGATCATCCACATACAGTTCATTTACACTGAGAATGAAAGAAGACAGACGCACAGTTGCAGTCAAATTCTGGTGATAGCTTTTGTTTCTTTTCCTCCTGTAGCTCGACTTCTATAATAAAAATCATAAAAATAAAAAACTCATAAAAATGAGTGAACGGTCCAAGACCTTTTACACCAAAATGTGTTCTCTATTAAATGCCTGTGTTTCAAATCAATTACCAATTCTTTGGGGTAACCAGGACGATACTTTGATTTAAATGAGAATATACACCTTAAGTTCTGTGACACATTTATGAGTAGCATTCCAAGCTGTAAGACTCGTGCGTCACCGTACTCCTCCTTACTTGCTATCTTAGTGTCATTGAAATATGTTTTCTTTGATTTGACTATTAATAGCACCCAAATTATTTTGATACTTTTATGACGCAACCTTATGCCTTTGTTTTGTTTTATATGATCAGTGGTTAAATTATTTTAAAAATTGTCCCTGTTAAAATTTAACTTTCAAACAGGTTTCATTATGTTGAACGTCATTATTTATCTTTGTATCTTTTAAATAAAGATTTTTAGATGGCAGGTTATTTGAAATTATGTTATATGCTTTGATTGTCCATTACAGAATGGAATCCATTACAGAATGGAATCCATCCATCCATTCATTCATTTGCGGTTGGTATCACGTCACACCGTGAGAATTTTCTTATCCCTGCCAGCGTAATTTCCGTGTTGATTGTCAGACCCTTCCCCACGGCTTGCCTAATTACACATCGGCCCTGAGCTGATGCAGGCACAGTGAAGCCAATTTCCTGTGACAAAACACACTCCGCTCATCGCTGACGACACAAAGCATCAAAACGTGGTCGGTGACACCAGTGATAACGTTCCGCTCTTGTGCATTGCGGACTGAAGGTTTTATACGAGTGTAGCAACAAAGTGGCCAGTGTGTCAATGCTGCTCATGTGGCAACATGTGCCGTGTTACCTACATTTCAGTGGCTATGAATCCCGTCAGCTCCGAGAGGAAGAGGAAGAGTATGACGACGCAGCACAGGATGGAAACTGTAGGCAGATGGGAGCAGAGTGCAAATGAATATCTTTGCCACACACACACACGCACTGTACATGACATATGGCACTTCTCCAATATCAATCTCATATGACATCACTATTTTTAAAGGATGATGCAAACCAAATGAGCCAGTCTGCTCCATGAAGGAGGTAAGGATGAGCTGCAGTGCTGACATTAATGAAATCACTGAGGCTGTAAATAGTCTCCCTGAATAGCAGCTCTAATGGTGGTGCTAAGGCTTGCTATTACACTGTTTTTAGACACCCTCCTACACAAATTACACATTAAATGCCATCACACCACAGGGCACCAAGTAGGAGTTGAGCTCATATAGTCATCTTTACATTTCCTGATAAGTAAACACTCACAAAATCCACTTGAAATATTTTAGTTTTCCTTGGAATGTCTATAATAAAGTCACATCAAACATTAGTTAAAACTACAGCCACATATTTATATATTAACTAGTTTGAAACCGTGACCCTAGTTTGATACCCTCGTTTGAAACCCTAACCCTGGTTTGAGAGCCTAACCCTAGTTTGAAACCCTAACCCTAGTGTGAACCCCTAGTTTAAAACACTAGATTGAAACCCGAACCAAAGATTGAAACCCAGTTTGAAACCCTTACCTTAGTTTTAAACCCTAGTTTGAAACCCTAACCCTAGTTTAAAGCCCTAGTTTGAAACACTAACCCTAGTTTGAAATCCTGACCTTAGTTTTAAACCCTAGTTTGAAACCCTAACCCTTGTTTGAAAAAAACTAGGGTTTCAAACTAAAGTTTGAAAATAAAAATAGGGTTTCAAACTAGGGTTAGTGTTTCAAATTAGGGTTAGGGTTTCAAACTAGGGTTTAAGTGGTTATTCTATTCTCATACTATGATAGTTAAGAATGCTAAATTGTTACTTTAAATTGAATGTTAAGTTATGTGATGATCGAAATGCTTTTTGTATTTTTATTATTTCCCATTGAAAAAACAAAACAGAAAGTGGTGCTTAAAAGGTAAAGCAGCCAGGCCCTTTCGTTTAATAACAAAAACGAATTAGCTTAGTGCTGGTAATAATAAATAAATAAATAAATAAAAATTACGGAAAGGGGTGACGCATTTGCACAACGGGTTTTTACCATAGCGGTGAGACCGCTGTGGTGAGAAGCCTTGGCCCGAACGCTCCGAACAGAGCAGGTGAGGTGTGTTTAGGTGGCAACCGTCTCCAAGGATGACAGTCACATGACCTTGCGGTTGGCAGGGCGTCACAGTCAAACTTGCGGCTGTTGAAGGATCTACTTTGGGTAATGTTTAACTGCCAAAAAACAGTGTCGCAACAAGATACGAGTCAGCAATTCAGATTGGATCCAAGACTCTAAGAGTCCTACTTCCTGAAGTCGTACAGTCGGAAACAATGACAAGTAGGGCAATATAGCATGAGCTCATATTTCCCAGCGTTCACGCGTGGGATCAACTGAGGGTGAAAATGTACATTACCCACAGAGTTTGATGCCATGTTATGCGGTTTTGTAAACAAAGGCATCTTTCTACAGTAACGCTGTCCGGGGCCCGTTTTAAACACCAAACGAGAACAATGAGAGTTTTCTATCAGCTGAGGGGGGGGGGGCTCCGGAAAAAACACCGTGGTTAAAAACGGATGTATTGTTAAACGCAAATACCATAGCCTAAAGGAATGCGGCGCTAAAACAGACCAATTACCGTGCGAGGGTTCAAATATTTGGGCTTTTGTGATATGAAGGGGGGCGTTTCTAGGTCCCTCTGCGTCCGGCCGGCCCAATATTCACACCGACCCGATGGCCTTTACGACCAGACAGTAGATGGCGACAGGAAGGGTGGTGACTAACGGGGCGAAGGAACTACTTGCATCCTTTTCCTCTTAGGTGGGAAACGGACATCTTTAGCAGCCTCATTCTCCTCCCTGTCATCCAGGAAGGTGTTTGTAATCAGCAGCACTTAAACATTATGTCATTGGCTCGCCAGAGACTGGCCTTTTGTTCTAAACGCTGCTTTCATCAGATGATCGATGTGAAAAGATGACTGAGGGGCCCAAAGTGTGTCATGGGATCTTCTGAAGTGGTGAAAATGTAAAATGATTAGATGACGAATTACTGGTGCCAAAACACATGATGTGGGAGTAAAAGCATTCCGTATCCAAAGTGCCTACGGCCATCATTACCACTGTTGTCAGAGAACTTAACCAAACAGGTACAACAGCACGTCTAGCTGTTTAAAAGGATTAATTACTAAACTGGTTCTGTAAAAGCAAGCTAAACAGATGACAAATTATACCCACACATCTATCTTGAGTTTAGGTTATTGCTGTACTTCATATACAGCAGAAAATGCTATGACAGCACTCCTATCACGCTGTTGTTAATTTGGCTATTAAATAATGTCAGTTTTTTTCCCATTGTTTTCCAAAACTGTCATTTTCAAACTACTTCCACATTTGCAAAAATGTTCCTATTCCGGCTTCAACCGGCATTGTATGTCTACAAAGACAGCGTTTGCCTTTTCAATGATGAGTGTGATGAGTGACAGTATTATCTTTATGATTTTATCCTTTCTGCCATTGGTAAACTAAGACTTCTTTTGCCCATATGTTGTAACGTCAACATAAAAGGGCGTCGATCTGTTATGAGAAAGCTGCACCGAGGCTGCTGTGCTGGTTGTCTACCACGTCCTGCACGTATTTGGAACAATCCCAATATGATTATTTTTTGCTGGTTTTGCTGATTTCCAGTTCTGCATTTTGTATTTCAATGTGTTTGACTGAGGCACAGAATATCAATTATGACACACACACTCCAATGCGAATACGCTTATTTCAAGCCTTAGATGTAGGAGTGCGTCACAATTTATTTTAATACAATAATCAAGCATACAAATTACCTTAACAACAAACCTACTGGCTGACACATCTCCAGTAGAGCATTTAAGCAAAAGCATAATTCAAAAAATGCACTCACTGAAAGCGCCTGTGTATGTGGGCTGGGTGAGATCTTTGGGCACTTTCCTGTAGATATCGAACCTGAGAAGAAAAAGGGAGAAAGTGGGTGTAAAGAGGGGTAAGGGGAAAATACATTGAAATGGTAAACGTGACGTGCTGAGAAGAGAGGAACATTATGTACCCGACGGGTTCTGCGATATTACGAAGGAGTGCTGGAATGTTAGCACTGGAATGTCGCCATTACTTATACAGGCCCAGACAGCCTGCTGCAACACACATCTAGCTGTTTGCACGCCACTGCTGACCTGACCTCAGCGTAGCTCCCTGACACATAACATTTACTCAATAAAGCGCAAGACCAACAAAAACAAAGTCACGATAAGATCATGATACTTTGACCAAACTAATGACAGCATCAGGATACAGCCCCAGTGATAAAACGGAGTGAAAACACAATTAATCTGCAAAATATACATAATATACGAAAAGCTGGAAAAGGGAAATGACTTGCCCAAAAGCGACAGCTAGTTTTTTTTTTTTTTTTTTTTAGTAAGCAGGATTATTCGGTCAACTCCATGACACTGTCCATAATTATACAGTTTTAATTTAAAGTATAGTATAAATTACTGTGGTGCAACAAATATTCCCATATAAATATAAATATATTATATATATATTATATATATATATATATATATATATATATATATAAAATCCCATGTCCAATATTAGCATGACTACTATACAACATCAGTACCCCAAATAGCCTAATTCTGATAAATTCTCAATTAAATTCATTTTGAGAAGTTGTAATTTTGAATTACATGTTTTGAAAGCAGCATCTTTGCAACTGAAAATCAAGTCCTCTCCATTCGTTAACGACTAAGTGTTTCATAATCAAATCACATTCTTCCCCCCACATGAGGAATGGCAACAATTGTTAAAAGATGGAAAAAAGAATACTCAACAGTACTTTTGTTGGTGCTCCGAGTCAACCTTTTTGATTGACCGATGGTCTACTTTTCACAACCAACCTACCACGATCGACCCGTTCACGCTCGTGCACACATACACAAATGCACGCACGCACGTACACACGCAATTGACCGGTAGCTCACAATCGACTGGTCGGCCACTTCAGCCATAAACAGTACACAAGGATGTGCATTGTGCAGTACATAAACAAGTTACTATTTAAATAGTAAATAACAGCGCTTATGATCGGTATATCTCTACTCACTGATCAGTGGCCCTAAAAATCCTAATCGAATAAAGTCTATTTCTGGTGCAACGACTTAACGTCAAATGACTCATCATAGAGGACTAACATCTGTAATTATCCACCCTTGCAGTAATGTGGACCAAAAGCATATGAAAAGGCCCCAAAAAATGATTTATTGCACAACATATCATCATGCAGTGACTCTTCTGGTAATGTTATTTCAGTCTTTTTGAGTAGCGACGAGGAGGGAAAATGTGCAAGTTAACATCAGAACTATTTAAGTTCATGAGCTCACACACGTCCTTTTTGGGCTGTGGTACATTTTTTTAAGGCAAACTGCACCGCTGACAGCACATAACCTCACGTACTCCTTCCTCATCTGCCAAAACAGTCACATCTGTTGACATTTCTTCCACCGAGAGCTGCCAGTGAAATCATGACGGCTGAGGCAATGCAGGGTGGGGGAGGAAGTGGGAGGGAGGTGCTTCCTGTCCAGCCCGACTGCTACTTCACTTTGTTTTTTTTTCTCCCCTTTTTCAGAGTCCAAGTCAGGTTCAGCCTCTCGCTGAGGCCACTTCCACTGAGAACTTCCAGTACCCGGGTCAGCAGAGCACATAGAAAGGACTGTGTGGGCTCGCCCAAGAAAGTACGGGGGACAAAAACTCGAAGAATCATTTCACAACTCCTCAGAACTTTAATGACTGCACGAGAATCGATTAGACTGTCATTAGGAATTCAAATGAGGAATTTGCATAATTATGCTTTGAAGTAGGTCAACAACTATAGCCGATAAATCCAATTAAAAAAAGAACATTTTCATTTCCATCCCTTAACAAAATTATTTCAACTTGACAGAGCAGACAATGCACAAACATAAATGCTTGGTCCGTAACAGGATAGAAAATCGGCAATAATGCAGATAATTGTTTTCCAAAGTAAAAGCAAATGTTTTATTTTAATTCATTTATTTAATTCATTTATTTCTCCCCAGTTGATCAAGTAGATTTTGTCTTATGTCTATTCTTAGTATTTGTGTAAAACCTTTGTGAAAATAAAATATGACCATTCTTAGTATTTGATACGATACTATTATTTTTTTAAATATCACCTGTTTCCTCACAATGGTTGCTTGCTGAACATTATTTCTACCAAGTTGGAAACGTTCAATTCATTTTAGTACAGAATGCAATTTTGAAGTATTTTAATCATAGTACGTGTCAACATATCCAATCTAAAACATAATCTGTACTCAGAATTAGCGGTGGGACCGATAAATGACGAACTTCTCTACTCTGAGCCATGTTCAACATGTCCATTTGCACTACAGGACAAAATCATCTGCCTTTTGTTTACTTTTTCATTCACCTTTTTATTTTATATAATGTCTTGTGTTGAATTGTTTATATTCTCAAAGAATTCAAAAATAATGCTTTTCAGATCCCAAAGTATGAAACTAAGACAAACTGTGTCACGTTCATTGATTGACAGACATGACTGCCTTCTCTGAGTCATTGATGGAAAAAAAAATTCTTACAATGGAAGCCGTGTTACTTTAATTGGTTAATAAGACACCATCTCGCTGGTATGAACTGACGTCACATTAATAACACGAGCCTGATCAGAATTTACCATATTTGGACTGTAAAATCGTCAATGAACGTGTACTGCTTGGCTCGAACGTGTCTTTCCACTTTTAAAATACAACTTTACTTTATTTACATGACATACCTGACCAGTATTTTAAAAGTTTCACGTACACAAGTGGTCAACCTTTATTCTCTGCAGGAGAATAAACCGAAGGTCAAACAGCCACTTGAACGCATAGTTGTCTTGAAGGTCAACGTTTGTCTTTTTCATTCGTCTTGAAAACATGACATAATATATCTGTCATGTCTCCGGTTTTAAAATGAGTCACGTGCCACGTGACAGGCGCCAGTGTTGTAATGTCACATTTTTGGCAACATTGTCACATGCCACTCATTCCATGAGGTCATGGGTTCATGGCAAGGAAAATCCGAAAAATAGAAAATTCAATGCAGTTAAGGGATCCCGCTTTGCACGTGTGCGGCAGCGATACGTCCTGATACTTTTTCTGCTGACAACATTACGGCTGTTCAACAACAGTGAAATGACTATTTTCAACATTTAAACACCAGTGATTCTTTTTCTGTTGTACTTATTTTCGACCTACCACAGATTCCCCCTTCCTCTCGTGTTTACGCATCTGTGGGTCTAAATCTCTCATGATGACGATAAAGATACGCTGTACATTGTGTGCGTTTGGTACACTCTTCAGGGAGATCGCACCTTTGATGCGCTCAATCATTTCCTATCTTGAGCACACTATGTAATCATGAATATTAATGTTGACTCAGAGAGGCCGTCCATCCTTGACGCTTGTAATTTCCTGAATTGCAGTCGGCACGTATGCCTTGTGCCGTCACTTCTCTCTGCGCGCTTCTTCTCAGTTGTGTGGTGATTAGTGAGGACACTGCGTACCGTCCTCTCTCTGCTGATCCCAACAAATGAAAACAGCGTTGCTTTTTAAAGAAGGAACCTTACCGAATGCTTCATATGAGGCGAGTGAGTCATTATAAATGAGTCAGTTGCTCACGACTCCCTAAAAAATGATTTTTGAGCTTAAGAAAGAAACAGGTTTGCCTTGGACTTTACGCAGACATGATGCGCCATTGTAAGATACAAATTACGACAACGAATTGTGAATTTCGCCTGACTCATGTGACTGACGTTAGCATTTTTCACAGAAGAGATAATTATAACAAGACGAGTTCCAAAGATGAATCAAGAAAAGTTGAGTCAATGCCATGAATCATTGAATTAAGGAAAAAGATAAAACCGTCGTTGTGTGTGCATCTAAAGACATCTGCCCTCAGGGTGATATTTGAGATCATCAAGCACAATCATCCAACTGAGAAGCATATTATGAATGATATTTTGTTGTATCATGTTATTTTTGTCATGATTCATGAATGGATTCATTGATTTTGACTTTTACACACAGCCAATAACGTAGCTACAGTAGCATAGATGACACAAGGCCTCTTCAATGTAGAAATTAGCAGATTAGATTAGGTAAGATTTGAGTTAAGGTACACACCATGATGATAAGAGAGCATGACAAAGGTCAGTTGTTCCTTGCGTGATGTGCAAGCCAGGCCACTAGTTGGCAATATGGATCATTTGGGGTCACATTTGTAACAAACATTTCAAGCTATAACATTAAGTATACAGGTGCTTTGACACAATAAGACACAGGTGTCAAACTCAAGGCCCGGGGGCCAGATACGGCCCGTTACGTCATTTTATGTGGCCCGCGAAGACAAATTGTGCATCAAATCCGTGTGTCATTACTAGAATTGCAAATTGTCTTCACTTTTAATAATATATTTTTTTTATATATATTTGACCAGTTTTTACTAATCTGATTTGAAAATTAGTTATTTGTCAGTTTGTTTTGTAGCTTTTACTGTATATAATAAGAGGTGCTCATACATTGATTTGGGTTGACAGTCATAATGGCCCTCCGTAAGAAGCTATGACTACAATGCGGCCCGTGAGAGAAATGAGTTTGACACCCCTGCAAGAGAACTGCCCGTGCTCACACATTATCAAATGATGTCATCAAACTTCTGTACATGGTGATGAGAAAGCGCACGTTTATTGCGGCTCGCGTGATCGGACATCCTGTACGGCACGCCGTTCTGGGAAAGCGTATGCTTCAACCTATGGCGCAATTAAGGGTGAGGTGTGACACACGCTACTGAAACCGACACTAACTAATTGGTCAACCGAGGTCTGCTCCTGTGTTGTAATGCAGGTTTTCTGTCAGTCTACGCAGCATCTAAATAAGATTAGACCCCTTGATAAACCCCGTTGCACAACTACTGTCACAACCTAAACTACTCAACTAGAGTGTTCAAATGTGCTTTACAGTTCACTGATTGTGAAAAGCACATTTTTGCAGAATTGCAAAAATAGGTATAATAATGACATAACTGTTTCCGACTTTAAAGTCAGAATTCTGAGAATAAAGTCAGAATTCCCAATTTCTGACTTTAAACTCAGTGATGGAAAGATGACCTCTTCCGTATTAGCCGGTGAGCCCTGAGGCTAGTAAAAATCCTTCTTTCCACGCCTATAAGGGTGATTGGGGAAAGCTTATTTGAGGATGGGGGGGGCAAGCATGTGCATCTATGAAGCAAGCAAATAATGTCACAATGAAGCCTATTCATGCCAGATGTGACCACGGCAGCAACTTGGGCTGGCTCGTTGCTGGCGCTCCAGGGATGCTCGCTACGGCTTAACATCCGAAACAAAATAAAAGTGTAAATCGAGTACTCACCTCCGGACATCGAAAGGCATGATGTTCCCACTGTCTACAGAGAGGTTTATTATCAGACAAAGTCACAAAGGGCAGAGATTCTCAAAGCTACCGGTTGTTCATCGGTACCGGGGCTGACGTCAACCTTAGGACGCTTTGCACAACGTGATTGGTGGACAACTGCTTCCGGTTGGTCGTGATTCTCTTCCTGTAACAACGATCACCGAAATTAAGAATGAAACTTTCTTTTTAAATGATAAAACAATTTGAAGTGTCAACAAAAACACATCTAAAGTAATACAGTCTATTTGAGTGCGCATATAATATGTAGACAGATTTTCTAATCGCATTTTGTCTCGGTTCAAATCACTATCAGTAAAAACAAAACGTTAATGGTGATTCAAATAAGAATAAGAATATCTCAAATCACGTAGGCCTGATTGACAATAGCATATTAAATTAAATGTTTTATTTAAATGTTTTGGTATTGTTTTTTATTTGTGATTACATAAATTCATGTATTTACTAACTGTAAAAAAATATATTTTGACTGAGACACTAGTACAAATGTTTGATTTGCGATTCTCCTCAAGAATGAGAAGAATCATGTGTCTTGCAGAGGGTGTAATAAATCTGCATATCCACCATTTGCTATTTATACTCAAGAATTAGCCATGGATTCTTGTTAAAACTTTAGGCTATATCTAAATAAATAAATGAATTGTTCCTTGAATAAATAAATAAATACATTTCCTTAAACAGGCACAGATTCTTACAAGAAATAAATGTAAATTTGTGTGTAATGTCATTGATGTATCATTATTTTATTGGTTAATTCTGTGTGATCTCTCACTCTTTTTTCCCCTTTTATTAGCTGTTTCGGAAATAAACGCATTCTTGTCAGAATATGTGTCAGTTTTTGGACATAAGCGATGTGTTTTCCCATGATTGCTCAGAGGCTGGTATATGGTGACAATGACAGTAAACGAGTAAAGATGACAGCAAGTGTCGTCTGTTTCACTTCCCTTTCTGGAAGAAAACACGGTAGATTGTAATTATTGGCATTGGAAGATTGGCTCTATTTCCAGGTTGTCTAAAGTCATGGGTTTATTGTTATTGTAGGGGAATATTTTGCAAAGATTAACCCAATTTCAACTTTTCTGATTTGTGTTGTACTGTGTGTCAAAGTACTGGACTGTTTCTTATGTACTTAACACTTCACACTTCTTTTGCTGGTCAGTAACAGGGTTCATTTTTTGCTCACTCAACTCATTATGACTTGGCGGAAGACATTCATTCTTTTAGGACAAAATGTTTTGATACGGACTGTCTCCAGCCCCTCCTCCCACTCTTGCATTTGGTTCACTGTTGACTCATCTCACAGGAGCGTGAGGTAAAACCGGCTGGAGAGTTTTTGCACTCTGTTGTGAATAGTTACGTTTCTGCCCTTTTGGTTTCCCATTCACCCCTCACCCTCTTTCTCACACACATCCCATTATCCTTTCTTTTACCTACTTAAAACTGGCATGGATGTGGATTTGGAAAGTTGATAGCCCTGCTCTGGTTTCTCTGTCGTGACAATGATGTCATAGCCCTTATCTTTTCAAAAGATTGAATTGGTTCAAAAGCACCAGATTTATGGATTTTCTACTGGTGAGGCAGGTTGATCTGAAACTCAAAAGGCATACTGGGGGGAAGTCAATGTACAACAATAACAAAAAAAAACACCCTGCGTAGCTTCAAGTCAAATACACCCTCCGCCTGTTGTCAACAATGACACTCCTGTTTCCTTATGATGAGTTAGACAGCAGGTCACATTATGAGTCAGCAAAGCAGCAAATCAAACGGGCATCTCCGAGTGACTGTCATCAATGTGGGGAAAAAAATCTGGACAAAAATGTTACATTCTCTTGTTTCAATTAAGTCACAAGTGACCGGTCGAAAAGATCTCCATCTGTCTTCCTGGAAGACCCGTGTTTTGGTACTCAGCATGTGGAAATTTACTGGACTTAAGATTTCTATACAGTGATTAACTTTTATGGTTTGCCTTTACTCTCGGGGCATTGAACATTATGTACCTCTGACTAATTAAAAACAGAGAATAAATGTTTATGGCCCCCGTGCCAGATATTTACATATTATTTTCTTATTTGTCAACCCTCAGGTCAAGAGGCAAAACAGAAATGTAGTTATACGATAACATCATGGAAAATTCGTCAAATTCCACATTTACTGGAGTATGGATGGTAACACTGTATCCACTGTACAACCGCTGACAGGATGGCATGAGTGATTAACAAAACAAAAGAAAACCAATAGTTCAAGAGGCCCACTAGCACAATTTTCAGTTTGAAAATGTCTAAGTATCTACAGTATTTGCAAGACATATAATTATTTCATCCAGTCACACAAAAAATGTTCATAAAAAGCCAGAGATTGTTGAAAAAATTGTTGACTATGTAATGTCAAATAAAAATCAATACATGTATAGCATGCTTTAACTGAAAGTCGAGGAATACATGTGGCAGTATTAGCATTTTGTTTATAGTTTTATGCTTCATACAAAACTAATGATTTCAATGAGCAAAATAATATTTACTTTAAATCAACATGGTGGAGACTGTAGGGACTGTCTTAAATGCAAAACATTTCAACACAAATATTTATACACAGATGAATGTGTAAAAGCAATACCTGGGTTAAGCTAACATTACACAACACATCTATTCATTCACCAGTGTTTGTTTTTGAAGAGTCACTAAAAATGACTCTATGAAGTGATGTCACCAATATGTGATTAAAATGACTAAACATGAACTGCTTAGGGGAGTCAATGCCTGTGGTGGGAATGAACCTGGGAATTAACTTAATATCTATCTATCATTGCTTTGATAGCATAAAGCGGAAAACATTGCTTTGATAGCATAAAGCGGAAAACATTGCTTTGATAGCATAAAAGCCGGAGGTAACACTTGCTCGTCATTGGTGCATTAATTCAAAACTGCTTTTTAATTTTTTATATAATTCACTGTAAAACAAACAAACAAACAAACCACCTTTTTGTACTTCGGTATATTTCAGTCTACTTTTTCACTTTACTAAAGGAGTAAAATCTTTTCTTTTTTTTTTTTTTTTACCAGAATACAGCATTTGGAAAAAACTAAACAAATAAAACAAAAGCTCGGAGTCAATTTTTCTCCATCTCTGGGAAACACTTCAAAGTTGAGGAGAAAAATTGCCCCCCATTCGTTTTGTACGTGCCCGCGCTGAGAGGGGACAGCTGACTACGTGCCTCGGACCAAAATGTTCTTAAAACGTGCGCGCGCCCGTGTAGTTTACCACACAGCGGGCGCGTGCCTTTGACGTCATGCAGTCTGGCTGTACGCCAGTAAGGGCGGGCTCCTGACGTCAGTGGCCTCGCATTCACAAGCTGTGGACGTATATAAAGAAAGTGCTTCAACTGTTTTTCCAGTCACTTCGACACGACTGCGGTGACAGTCAGTACAGGAAAGAAGAACTCGGATACACTCAAGAAGACTCAAACAGCACTTAAAGTTACTTTTTTGTCGTCTCAAGATTGTTGTATATTTTTTTTAAATCGGAACAAAAAGGAGACTACAACCAGCAGCGCTTCTCAAGCTTCAAGCTATATGTATTGGATTTAACTTTTCTTTCCCGTCGCCCTACTATGGTCATAATGGAGGTGCCCACCATCGACTGTGCGTCCCTCCGTGGTCTGTTGGAGGCCGACGCTCCGGGCTGCCTGGTGCTGGACTGCCGCTCTTTTCTATCCTTCAACGGTTCCCACATCGCGGCCTCCACCAACGTCCGCTTCAGCACCATCGTGCGAAGACGAGCCAGGGGAGGCCTAGGACTCGAGCACATTGTCCCCAACGAGGACACCAGGAGCCGGCTCCTGTCTGGCGAGTACCAGTCGGTGGTGCTTCTGGACGATCACAGTTGTGACTTAAGCCAAGCCAAGAAAGACGGGACTTTGATGCTGGCTGTGGCGGCCCTCTGCCGGGACCCCTGTGGCGCAAGTGTCTTCATACTTAAAGGTAATAAAAGTCTTGTCTCACTTACATTTGTTGTGTTTGTGTGTGGGTGTGCGTGGCAACAAATGTGGTTTTCAGCTGTCACCATCCCAGCTGGTGCTGCTGTAAACAATTCAGAAATAGACACCCGCTTCTCTGTTACAAAGCAGTTGTTCCCCTTTTTTGGTTATGCGATTACAACGCGTTCTTATTTTTATTTTATTTTGGTCCTCAGGTGGATTTGACGCATTTTTCAAAGAGTATCCAGATATGTGCACCAAGCCTTCTCCCTCCCAAGGGCTCAGTCTACCTCTGAGCTCCAGCCACCCAGGAAGCGCAGACCCGAGCTGCAGTCCATGCAACACACCACTTTATGACCAGGTTGGTGTCTTTTCCTTCAACACGATTGCAGCAAAGAGTTTACCTTCCACCCCACTGACTGATTGTTTACATGTCTTCTTCTTAGGGAGGTCCAGTGGAGATCTTGCCCTTCCTGTATCTCGGTAGCGCTTACCATGCGTCCCGAAAAGACATGCTGGATATGTTGGGGATCACCGCCCTGATAAATGTGTCCGCCAACTGCCCCAACCACTTTGAAGACTCCTTTTTGTACAAGAGCATCCCTGTGGAGGACAACCACAAAGCGGATATCAGTTCCTGGTTCAACGAGGCCATTGACTTTATCGGTGAGTATTTCTTTTGTGACAGTGCTTTCATGCTCTGTTATTGGAAATATGAGTGGACAAAAAGCAGCTCCTCTGGCTACTTCAGCCATGGTTTTAAATTTGAAAAGGTTCCCTCCAAAAACTGACCAGCTGGCTCAGCAAGCCTTGGTTACATCACCCCTCAATCGTACAAAAGCCCCCACCCAAACACACTGCTTTTGAAATGAGTTGCCAGGCCGTGGCAACAGTGGGTTCGGTTTGGCTCCGCGCCGTCCTTTTGTTGTGTCTAAACAAAAGGCGACTTCTCCTCGCTCTCTGGCGGCCTTCCTCTCAGATCAATATGCCCAGTGGGGGGTTTGTTCCCCTTCTTTGTGTACATGGCCCACCCCCTTTTAGGGATGACCCCCACTTGCCAACACCCCCGTAGCCCCATTAACCGTGCTCCCGTATCTTATTGGGTTTTTGAATTCAAATAGCAACTGTGAGCGCCGGAGTGTGTTTTTCATGCATAAACGGCCATATCACAATGTGCTAATTTTTTGCCGCCTCTTCTCTCTGTGCAGATTCAGTTCGCAACAACGGCGGTCGCGTGTTCGTCCACTGTCAAGCGGGCATCTCCCGTTCAGCCACCATCTGCCTCGCCTACCTCATGCGCACCAACCGCGTCAAACTTGACGAGGCCTTTGAGTTTGTGAAGCAGCGCCGCAGCATCATCTCGCCCAACTTCAGCTTCATGGGGCAGCTCCTCCAGTTTGAGTCGCAGGTGCTCGCCTCCTCCACCTGCTCGTCGGAGGCCGGAAGTCCGGCCATCGGCAACGGCGGCACTGTTTTCAATTTCCCGGTGTCCATCCCGGTGCACTCGTCTGCCAGTCAGCTCTCCTTTCTCCACAGTCCCATCACTACCTCTCCTAGCTGTTGACTGATAATGGGATGAAAGCAACAACAAGAACATAAGTGTTGACTCTTAAACAGTGGTGCTGGTATCACTGCACTAAATGTGCATTTGACGCTTTAACCTTGTATCCCGGCGTCAATTTAAGGGGAGACGTGGCAGCTACCAACAAGTAGTATTGTTGGATGTATGTGAAAGGATTCTGCTACATGAAGGCAAATGCTTTTGATAATCAAAGTAATGTATTGACGAATCAGAGAGCTAACATAGTCTCGGTCGGGAATGTTGACTTCCCAGGTGTCTCTATTTTGCTTCCTAGTTAAGGGATCCAATTATTAACCTATGCTGACAAGTTACTGCTTCTTTGAAGAACAAGTGAATGTATTCCCTTTGTCAGAAGAGGCCAATTTGAATGCCAATTTTCCTTTGCTAGATGTGACGATCCTGAAGTGATGGGGAACGTGACCATTAAATACCTCATGTTTCTGTACTGTGTACTGCAAACCCTGTGGTGGACAAGAAGTCTGCAATGATTGCTATGTGACATATTTATTGAACTAAAGTAATATATTTCTCTAGTGTATCTATTTTTGCATATGTATAAATGTTTTTTATACCACTGAATAAATGAAATATGACTTTGTACATTTAAAAATGACCCTTTGTGCTGTTGCTACTTAATCCCCCACAATCAGCCTTATGGATGCATAATTCAAGGCATGCCAGACACAACATAATAAGAGACTAAAACAACACACACAGAAACCGAGCAATTCAAAGGTGCGCTCGAATGTCATACCAAGATGCCCGAGAAGCTGAGTCAGTTTTAATCCTTTAGTTCAATTGTTAAAGATTTACAGGAGAAAAATGGTATTCAGGAATCAAACAAAGCTACTGGAACAGTCTTTGAATCAAAACATACTCTATTTGTTGGTTTTACAGTGAAGGAATGGGGTCGAAATACAAAAAGTCCTGCCTAGCTACAAAAACAGATATGCTCAAACCTCATTGACTAAAGTACATAAGCAGACAAGTATATTCACATATTAAATCAATATAAGAAACATTTTAAGCACATAATTATACCTGCACACCAAACCAATAAAGAAGACATAACTAGACATTTTTATATATGGTGATGACATAGGTTTTTATAACTTCATGATCTGATATGTATTTCTGTGCACTTTGAAATAACAAATGTTTGTTGATATATTGCCTGAATAGCATAACGACCCTTAAGGAACTGTTTAATGCATGCCTGATGTTATTCTAATTTACGGTCCAAGGTGTCTAAGAATGTACTGTACTTGGTTATATCTTATGTTTTGATTAATGCTTGATGAGACGTCGTATTTTGCCTAATGATAAACTAAGAATGTGACAAACAAACAAATGCATGGTAAGTGGTGAGTAAGAACTTTGCGTAGTCAGGGAACATTAATGAATTGATGATGTCACATACAAAACTTCACATAAGTCCGTGGAGTCACTTGGAGATAAAACCAGCAGGTGCCAGAGGGAGACAGCCAAGAACCCGGCCAAAGATAATCGTCAAGGCTGAAAGACGTGAAGGAAAACAACAGCCCCATCACACACATCGAATCGCCCATAATCAGCACCCAAACCCACGGAACCAGCTCTCACCGAACCAGCACCCACTCCCATGGAATCAAACTCTCCTGCGAACTTGCCCCACCCTAAAGACTCATCACCCATCAAACTCGGCCCACACCGGCATGTGCAACTGAATAGAAGCTGACCAAAGAACCTTGAACGTTGCCTTTTCTGAATATAGACTTTCTGCTCTTGAGCATGGTCGTACGAAAGGCCCAACGCTGTATTGTACTTTCCTGAAAACAGAGCTTTCTTAACAAGAATTGTGATTGAACTCAACCAACCTGTGTAAGTCTAAATTTTGTTTCGGTGTCTTAGCCTTTTCCTAAAAACTGAAGAAATAAAACGAGCATGCGGTGAGTAAATTGGATAACAGGTGATTGGCTCTGGCTTTTGCCGTGAGGCGCGGATAGCGCGCTTCCCAAATTGTGGACCAAAATCCAACAACAGGAACTGCAAAATTTTCCTCAAGTAAATAAATAGCTGTTACAAGCTTTGTAGAAAATAGAAATACAAAATTAGTCACGATTAATTGGAGAAAACTGTGATTGTATATATATGTATATATACATATATATACATATATACATACACACACACACACACACACACACATACAACTGCCTCTCTTTGTTCATGTAATGGAATCCTATCATTTAGTTTTTTCTACCCACAGAAGACGCATGATGTCATGGTGTGCTCCATTGTTGGGGTCACACTCCCCTCTGTTTGAATCTGCGTGGAGCCGACCCAACGACAGGAGGCCCTAAGAATTGGCGAAGGAGCCCTCCCTATGGAGCCTCAATAGGAGCAGCTGCAAGGCGTTTGGGAAAAGTGTGACTACTAAAGAGCATTCAGCGCTCAGTCGTGCGCCGCTCTCACATGCCAATGGCAGTAGAGGGGGAGGTTAGTTCCCGGGTGGGGGTGCGGGGTATTTATGAAGGTGCCTCTGAAAGGGAAAGCAATATGTTTGGTTTGCAAATTAGCCAAAACATTGGCTGTGACTTTTAATGGACTGTGAGAAAAAAAAAATGTGATTGGGCCTCGAGGCCTTGAAGAACAAAACGGCCATCTGCACTCATTAGCGCTGGAGACCGGTCGAATCGCTTCATGAATCAAAACATACAGACACCAAACCGTATAGATAGGCTGAGTTATGAAGTGTTAGCGCAGATATTCCCAAAGTACCCGTCGTATGCAGGCTTCCACTGGTGGTATGCAGAAGACATTAAACGTTCAAACATAACATTACAGTGGCTATTTTTTACCCCAATTCGGTACACTCCATTTCTTAAGTGCAGTTCAGTTGTAAGGCATCATAGAGATTATTCAAAACAGGCCAGCTGAAAAAAAAATTCCAATGACATATAGCCTTGATCTTTTGCCTTCTTTGTGAGCTGGATGAGGCAAAGCATGCCGTGAGTGACTGTCAGTACTTACAATATGCTTTTTTTTACCGCAATAAAAATATTCTTGCATCAGATTTATAAAGCCCTTTTCTTGACACTCAAAGACGCTTTACAGTGGATACGTATTCATGCGCTCACATATTCTCACACTGGTGCTGGTAAGTAGCCACAGCTGCCCCGAGGCAGGCTGACAAATAGGGCCCTTATATGTCCACATTTGGGACTAAAATGAAGAAAATCAGCCATCTGTACTCTTGTTTCATGAATCATTTACAGACTTTAGAAATAACCAGTCTTCAACAGTCTCTTTCGACACCAGCTCTTCAAAATGAAACTCCACTTTCCTGATTTCTTCATCTATGTGGATTGGGCCTCCATGAATTTCCATGAGGCATTTTGTGTTTATGTGGTCCAATTCACTTTTCCTAGTCTGAGGTTGAAGTGCATTCAAGTAAACAATCTTGGATAAAGTGGCCCTAAAACGCTGCCATGGAAAGAGCTTTTGAGACAGGGCATCAGTAGTGTTGACGCCTCTGTGGGAAATGCTCATCCATGACCTCACCAGTTGTCGAAGACATGGGCGACATATGCGCAGCCCCCGCCCGGCTGCCCAAAGACCACCAGCACACCCGCCTTTTGTGTCCCTTGAACTTCCTGTGCATTTGTTTGCATGTATGCGTGAGAAAGTCGTTAGGAGATTTTTTTTTCAAGTCTGTCAATAGTCAGGTTGAGAGATTAAAGCATTGTCGTCTATGTGGGCTGAGAAAGTGTCAACATGTTGTCGACATGAGGTAAAACACTCGGGTGCAAATCCTGACAGACTCACATCAAGAAGCAAAGGACTGCTTTGTTTCTTTCGCGTTTCCTCCTTTGTGCTGCGTTTTCAGTTCCATTGACATTTGCCGCTTTCAGTGTTGCAAAGTGAACTTGAAAGCAGTTTTAATTAACACCATGTAAAAGTAGTTTAAAATGTGTCATGACAGGAAGTGAGCTAATGCAACCGCTTGCTTTTCATATCATCAAATGAATTTTTGGCAGGCAGGAGGTTCGTTTCTAAATCCACACAGATCAACCGAATTGTCATGGTCAAACAAATGACATAATTTGCAATGCAATAATATTTACTACAGGAAATTAGTCACTCTGTTGTTGCTCGGTGATGTCATGTGAATGTGACACATGGCCTGGAGGTTTTTCACATGAGACAGAATGGTTTGGATCATCATGTTCTCATGAGAATATGAAGAGGTCTTATCCAGAACAAACAAAATTAAAAAACACATTCAAAAATTGTCTATTAGCATTCATATACCGTAATTTTCGGACTATAAGTCGCACCGGAGTATAAGTCGCACCAGCCATAAAATGCCCAAAAAAGTGAAAAAAAACATATATATGTATATAAGTCGCTCCTGAGTATAAGTCGCCCCCCCACCCAAACTATGAAAAAAACCGCGACTTATAGTCCGAAAATTACGGTAAATGAAAACACAATTTCAGAGGGTTTATGACTTCTTCCTTGAATAACTGGTCTTTCGAGGCTCCCAGTTACAATGTAAAGAGAAACAGAATAAAGGGGACATGGAAACATAAACAGACTGAGTTAATTTGTTGCTCTTCCATGATTCATTGACTTTAAACTTTGTTAATGTGTTTAGATCCCAGGAAATGTGTCACTGCTGTATTCACCAAGTCATAAAGCACAATGAAATAAGAGTGTGGTAAAAATCTTAATGTATGATACATGGACAACCAAACACAATACTCTTCAACAATTTAACTTTACAGATTGTTGGCACACTGGGTTGACAATTTAGCGATTCGTTTTTTTTTTAATTGCCGTCACTACAAGGTAATTTAGGTTGGTGATATTAAAGAAAAAAACAAAACAAGAGGGCTTTCAGATGAGTTTGTTATTGCAAAAAAGATACTTCTGATTGGCAGAAATTAATTAACTACTGCTGATCTGAACTGATATGCTAGATAAAATAATAATAATAAAATATATATAATTAATAATAATAGTAATTATGATAATAATAATTCCCAAAAGGTCTGGTTATCGATTTCCTTAATCCAGAACCCGTGGGCGGAATATAATATGTATGAAATATTTGGTTGGATTGTCTTTTACCAATTTAGCAAAACACAAAGTCTAATCTGCTTGGTAACATTAGCTCTATTGCATGCTACCCATTCAATGTCAAAAGAACATATTTGCCATTAATCTGATTCAATCAATTAATAAACCTCAGTGATCCTGTTAAATTTGTCACAATATCAATTTTTGAATCAATTTACTTGGTGATAAATAAATGATGGCCAATGTTCTGTCTCCCTTGCCTCACGTCACATTGGCCATAGAGAGGAAAATTCGACACATCATTAAAACTATTTAGCTTGCTGCACTGACGAGAAAGATAAGGCTTCTTTGCCCACTTAAGAATTGCCATGAGTCATGATTAGTTCCAATTTGCTGACCTCACTGCATGGATTTTAAATCTCTCATACACTGAGGTGAGATATCCCACATGGGATATCTTGACCAAGAAGATTTAGTCCACACATTGATGTCATGGCAAAATACTCATCTGCAGTAAATCTGTAAGAAGATTACAACTGGGACAGGAAGGCCTCTCGATTGTTGTAACCCGCCCATACGCACACACACACACACGCACACACACGCACACGCACACACACACGCACGCACAAAATGACAGTGTCTCGTATGTCTGTTGTATGTTGTGTTTTAACGTCGGCTGAAATGCTCATGTCATTGCTATTTTTTTTGCATGTCCATCTATCCATCTATTTTAGAAAACTATAAAACTAAACGTACAACAAAGAGAATTACACAGACAGGTTATATCGCAACATTCACTGGCATATACAGTAGTCTTCATAATTTGTGAACAACAGAGCTACAAATATCTTCATAAAGTCTGCCACTTTTTTCTTCTACTGTTTTTCTTATATTATTTAGGCATATCGTCATGCATGAATCACAGTGCCCCTAATTGGCCAAGACATACACAGGAGGATTTTTTTTAATGAATGTATTCTTTAATTGCTAATATTTGAATATATTTTTGTTCTGATTGTTACCAATTTATTTTCTGGTTGTTTGTGCAAGTCATAAAGGAAGCTGAGATTTGTTAGTAGAATGAATAATAAGTTTTGAAACCAACAAATTTGATTGTTTCCTATTGATTGTGATGTCAATATCAACCAAATGAATCACAATTATTATGTTTCCGTAATCACCCAAGCATGACCGATCAAAATCTGACCCAAGATACAAGATGCTATTTTATAATGAGAAAAACAACAAGATTCAGTGCCTATGCCATTTTTTCATTACTGCTACATCTGTATGTAGTGTTAACATGTGATTTGGCCGTAAGATTGCTCATAAGCAGCTGCATAGTAGATGAATACAAGCAATAACTGCTAGTTGTCCCATGATCCAAGACAAATTTCTCCTCAGGGAGACGAGAAGCCTTGTGCCTTCAACCTTAAAAGACCTGCAGCAGTGTGCTGCGTGTGTGTGTGTGACGCTTTCTGACGTCTTTCGCCACCGATGATAAAAGCTTTCTTTTCACAATATTCTAAAGCAAACGAAAGCAAAGAAGCTGCTGTTGCGTGACAAGGACAGAGATAAAACTAGATCTGGAAGTTGATAGCCCAGCACATGCAGCCCTGCAGAACGTCACAACATTACGTGTCGTTATTGACTTCTTTTTTTTTTATTTACAACAAAGCATGTAATGTAAGAAAGGACATTACATATATACATAGACACATAGTGTTGTCCTATTCATCAATCTACCATTGTATATAAGTGTTTGAAGTTTGGCGGATCTGCTGTGTCTGACAATGGGCACCAGAATGGCAAAACAGTGACATCAGTCAGAACCCAGCACAGGCAGCCAACCGCTTGTAGACCCCACTAAGAGCCTTGTTTGCCCCTGCGACCCTGAGGACAAGCTTGTATTTTTCCACTGGCCGCAGGCCGAGGGGTTGTGTTCACAAGCAGCAGTCAGATCCCGTGTGGAGCATTCGAGGAATGTCTGGCATTTTCTGGCGTGCTCCGCTGCCTGCCCGCCGGGCGCTGTGATGTCACACCCCAAAACATACGTAGGAGAGCAGATGTAAATCACTCTAAAAGATTTTGAAGTTGTGTTTTGACTGCACATTTGAAATGTTTACATTCAATCAACATAGGAATTCAATGACGCCTTTATCTTTAACCACAGTGAAGTCTAATCGGATAGAAAAGGGAACTTTTCACCCACTTCCTGGAATCATTGGTGACAGTTTTGACAAAATAGAAACACTTTCTTGTTCTGTGACCTTTTCAGTCATTCCAGAGTAGCACCATACTTTAAAAAGCATAAATTCCTCTTCACACATTTGAGTGAAAGCACCAAGGCGTCTTGAATCCAAACTGTGAATTATGTCAGTCTGATAAAAGGACTCTTTGACAAAGCGACCCACAGAACTGAAAAGAACGTCTTCTGTACTAAAAAAAAGACTTAATAACGATCGCTCTATACCTCATGTGCTTGGGATCATACAGATGATCTTTTCTTCTGCTTCTGTTCATATTCTTAAGTTCTGTATTTCTGTACACTCATGTACCAGTAATTTCCTTACAATCAACAGAGACCACAAGCTCATGTTTACATACCTTAACGTTTCAGGCGGGATTTGATATTGGAATGGAACTCTAGGAGAAAATCCACACTTCTTCTAAGCAGACAAGTTCTGTATTTCTGTACACTCTTTAAACCGCAGGGGAAAAAAATAATCCAATTTTGTTTAAAAAAAAAAAGAAAAGAGGACCGACCTAATATATGGGTCAATTTCTCCTCTTGTTTTGAAACAAAATAATCCAAAGTAGGGTCTAATTGGGTCAATCCATTTTTTTCACCAACGATGGCTGGCCTGACTTTGGCTCTATTCTCACTAAGTGTTGATATACACAATTCAGACAATGATGACACAACAGTATTGCGAAAATATGTAGCCTTACTAAGTATTTCAGCCTGATCTGAAATCTTGTGTGATATCTGCTATGATATGACGCGTTATGTTAAACAGCTTCTGAATCCTCATATCGGCCCTTTCTTTCTTGTAATTGCAAGTTCATTATGTGTTCTTTCCCGGTTTTGTGTTTGTCAGTTTATAAAATTCTAGATAGTTTAGTCATCACGTTAGAGAAATGTGACTGCTTGCACCTTCCCACTTTTGACCATTGACTGGAAAAGGTACCTGTTAAGTACAGTCTACATTTCCTCTAAAACAAGTAAGTAGGTGACTAATGTTGTGAATGGTGAGTCAAGTTGGTGGTTATCTGTGATGGTAACCTGATGATTGGATAACACGCGCACGCACGTTCACTATTCTTTGGGTTGTGAGCGCCATCTTCTGGAAATAGGGGTGCATTGCAGCAATGCAAAGCTCCTGCAGTATCACATGATAATAGGCATTGACAGATAATACTGAAATGATGTCATATATATATAAATATATCTTTTATTATTGTCATATATATGAATAGATATTTTATTATTATTAATACTGTTCTCTCATTAGTTGAATAAGTTGGGAGAAGTACTGACAATCAGGCCAAATTTCCAAACGTCTATCGATCTATCAATCTATCTAATCTTTTTTGAAAGGTATCATTCATGGCAATAAAAACAGCAAGAAGCGTTTTCATTATAATTTATCATCATCAGTATGTATGAACACTGCGTGAGTTGGCGGTTCCAAAAATTCCCCCTGGGCTGGGAGTGTGGCCACATTTAGAATGAACCAATCACTTTCAGCTCACAATAATAATGGCAAACATTTGAAAGTATTTGCATTGGTCTCAAGTTTTTTATATCAAATTTGTCAAAAGGTTTGGAATAATAACCACAGTCCACATTTGCAAACTTCATAGTATGTCTTCTGTTTGTGTCTTTACTTCTTTTTTACTCCTCTTTCAATATCACAATTTATTCATTCTCAAATTCAAGATTCAATAATTTTTATTCGCCATGTTTGGGCGTGCCAAATAGAGGTTTCCCAACAGCATTACATAAACATGTAAATATTTTGGCTTCCCAGAAAATTAGGATGCCAATCAAATAAAAAAAAACATTCTGGATCAGTATTCAATGGCGTGCTGGGAATTTTTGCCTCCTCTGAATACGATGAATTATTCCATTTTTTTATTCAATTCATATCTAATCTTGGCTGTGTTGTGAAGAGCACCAGTGGTATCGCAATTAAACATTGTTATTATTAGTTGAGGACAGACCGGAAATGCCGGTCCCTCAGCTGTGGTCGCTTGCAGCGTTATGTTTACAAAGATGAAGTCATGCTTTTCCCAGACCCCAGTAGGGCAGGGCGATGGGAACAAGACAGAAAATGAGAGGCAGAAAGGCGGCCAAACAAAACATGGAGGAAAAAAAAACAACAATCAATGTACAATCTGTGAAGGCTCCTTCTGCATTCATTATAGAATATGTATCTATATTTACTATTCCGAATGGTCTTGAATTCTACCTGGAAAAGTAACCATTTGCTACTTCAAAATAAAGCTGTGTAAAATCCGAAGAATATTTTTCAACATAAAGAAAATATATAATGTGCGTAACTTCAGAAGCAAAAATTGTTTGATTCATCTTGTGCTCTTTAGTCAAGATTGGGTTGTGAATCGTTCACATTATGATCCTCAAGTAAAGAATCTTTTTCAAGATTGCCAATCTACTACAGATTGCATTTTGTTTTCTGAATGTGCAGCTGTGATTCGGTTGCTGTTCGGCACAGGGACAGATCTGTTCTGAAGTTATACAGGGGTGAACGCCACCCTAAAATCCTGAAAAATTCTCTTTGCTTTATGACTGTAATGTGGCAGTTTATGTACATAAATAACTATAGCATACATATACGGTAATAAAAATATGACTGCTTCATGTATTCTTTTATTTGTGTTTAAAAAAAGTTTAAGATCGTGGAAGTAAGTCTTACATCCTTTCTGTATGCAGCCCTTGGAGGTAAGTCTGGGCACCCCTAAATTAATCCATTCAAGTTGCCGACCATCATCATGTCTCTTCCTCTACCTTATATACATATTTAAAAAGCAGACATTGTTTTTCTGAAATAAATAATGTGGTATTGAATTGATGACCTGGCGGGATTTCCATTAGGGTGCTTTTTTTATACATAGTAATAAGAATGAGGTCATCTCAACTTGAAATGAGCCTCACGTGACAGGATGACCTTTGAGTGTTTATCTCCATGCAACACAAGGCTGTGCTGTTCCACAGTGCAGCGTTCCGGAGATGATTGCAGTTAGAATATCCTGCATTGTTCTCTGACAGTGAACATAGATGATTTGGTGAGACCATTTTAAAAAAAGGTGTTCTTTTCTTCATTGGTTGCATATACGGCCTCCAGCAACAGGTGATGTCAGACTTTATGGAACATTTGTGAAGAACAAGCAGGCCTTTACCAAGAATTCGCCCTAAAATATAGCCTTGTTTATTCTGTAGATCAGAACTCACTGTTTCATAATCCCAAGATGAATGGCTGACTTGAGTCTTGAGAGAACATAGTGTCAAATTGCTGTTTAGCCTTCGAGCGCAATTCTTCATCATCATGACTGTTTCGCGTGTCGTTGTCATATGTTGCTTAGACCGGTTTGTGTTTGACTGATGCAACACAGATATTAGTGGAACTTGTGTGTGTAT
The DNA here is from genome assembly GCF_901709675.1 of Syngnathus acus. NCBI lineage: Eukaryota > Metazoa > Chordata > Actinopteri > Syngnathiformes > Syngnathidae > Syngnathus > Syngnathus acus. Next base: position 11,788,105 of record NC_051095.1, on the reverse strand, counting down.
ATATTTAAATGTGATGTAACCATGCGGTAGAAGTCAGAGTCAGCATGATCAGTGATATAAATCCGACGATTATATTTTTGTTAGACTGAATTGTATCGTACCCCATGTATCGAGATACATATTGAAATTGAGCCATATTTGCATATATAAATCTGGACATGTATATCATTTTCATTTTCTTTAAAATGCTTCCTTTTAGTTAAATTTTTTCATTAGTTTGAGTCTTTTTAAAATGGAGTATTAGTCAAGTGCAAGATAAAAAAAATACGATTGTGCCGTAAAGTCAACTAAAATTCTCAAACGAGTGAATAACTACATTTAAATTGGACCCCAAAAGCTCAAGTACAATATTAATTGACAAAAACAAAATAGGTTTTGCTATAATTATACTTAGTTTTATAAAGATTAGATGTAGTTTCAGTTAGTTTTCTTTTAAAAAACATTTTAGTTTTTTATTTTATTTTGTTAAAGATTTTTCCCCCATTTTTACTTTTGGTTATAGTGTTAATTTTCGTTAAAGTCCACATTTACAAACAGCTGCTCAAAAACCGAGCTGCCTCAATGTGTGGAAGTGTCTGGAAAAATGCAGACAGAGGAACAATTGCTGGCAAAGGCAGCTTGAGAAAGAAAGATTTTCACTGCCTGGCTATGTGCAAATTCCTATTTTAAGTTAATGCCTGAAAGGTTGAATCATAAAAACAAGCAGCTTTGGGCAAATCAACAAGAGCTTTGCTCTCTTTCTGCATCTAATATCCCCCCGAGACGATAGATAGACATTAGGACGGGAAGTTCTCATATTTACAAGCTCTTAAAATAGCCTCGTCACCCGGCACTCTCAGTATATCGGTGTCTTGTCTAAAGTGGGGCCCCCCTGCAGAAGTTTCTCACACGTGTCACACGCCACAATGTCATGACCAGAGAACCCGGGAGAGTCGGGAAGAGGTCTCGGGAATGAAAAGGAGGTGGCAACAACTTGGAGAGAAACCGTATGAGTACGATAAAAGCCAGGGCTAACGGCTTGTCTCTGGATGTTAGGTGGGATCAGGCAAAGGGCTACAGATGGAAAGAAGCACTCAGCAGAATAGATGAGCTAACATTGATTAGAGTATCTCTGAAACTGATTTGAACCCCCCTGACTCAAGGGTTACGCAACAGAATGTTTATTGTGCCTACACGTTTAAGTGACATCACATTGCCTACAACTTATATGAGACAAGGTCTCAACTTATGAGTAAGGTCTCAACTAAATGTCCCAATCTCCAGCTCAGTTCACAAGGGTCCCATTGGCTCACTCCCTTCTTTTGATGTCTGGTATTTAGTGCTGATATGCCACGAGTGAGCCTTCAGATAGCCAAGCTGATAGCAAGCAACACAACTGCACGGATAGTGAAACCTCCTCCCGTCTATGTTTTATGATAAAATGTTCAGAATCTTGACAGCGCTGGGCAAGCGTTTTGGACGATGATCATATGTAGGCTTGCTTGGGTCTTATTACTTACATTCAAAACACAAACCAAAATCGAATAAAGGGGTGGCAAGTATCTTCACACTGAAAAATGCTTGCTTGTTTCACTAATCTACTTGCTGTACCTGCGGATTGTTAGTAAATTGGCAAAGTTGGCTCAATTATTTTGACCCAGTAGATTGGGTTGAAGATTCAATTTATGCTGGGTCCCAATGTGCTGGGTATAAATAACCCAGTATTTTGTACAGAGCACTAGGTTAGCTATTTTACCCAAGTTAGGCTACTTTTGAATCAGCAGTGTTGCGATGAAAGAAAAACAACAACAAAGAATTGCAATATAATCTGAAAGGAAAAGAGAAAAAGTCTGTATTTGTCATATTAGTTCCAATGCAATCCTACATGTTACCTACACTGTGTGTGTACTTCCCTAATAACTTGAATCGTCACAGACACTAATAGACTCTTTGGTGCGTATCATCCCCTGCGGAGTGGAGGGAAAAAAACAAAAGGGGATTGGAAGTCAAGTGATTCTGCTATGCCAGATAGCATCTTGGCAAAATTGACTGTTTTGATAGAAATATTTATTTATTTATTTATTTTTAAAACATCACGTTTTGCCCTCTTACTGCCCTCTTTGAAGACTTCGGCACTCGTGTTCATGTTGTTCAAAATCAAAGTGGGTCAGGCTGTCTCACATGGAAAAACAAAGCAGGCCTTTGCTGCTTAGTCTTCATTGCTTTTAGGCTCACGTGCTGCTGCTGCTGCAGGGCTGCATGTTGTCACAAGTCATGGGAGCTACTTCTCCATGGGAGACAATCATGCATATTTTTCTTAAAGAAAAGAACGCACCCAAGTGGGTTTGTCTGCTCATGTGCTGAAGCATCCTTCTGTGAACACAATACTGCCATCAATGATAATATGAGTCAGAAGACTGAGATTGTTGAGCCAAGAGTGCTCCTCTGTGAAGGGCGTCCATCTATCCATCCATCCCTCCGGCACATCAGCTTCAAGCAGCTCCATGGGAACGGTTTCCCTGGAGACGTTAACTAACAGGACCTACTATCGAGCGCCAGGCATGCATTCTAATCAGCAGTGAGGTGGCAGACTCGGAGCTATTAGCATCAGTGACATTTATTATATGGACAAAATACCAGAAACGACTACAGGTGAAACCACCATAGGAGAAGTGTCAATAGGTTTCATCAAATATGTGTCATTTAACTCTTCCAATGTGGTGTCTTCTTTTAAGGCAAATTAATTTACATGACTGAATCTTCTGCTAACCATTGGGTTGACAGTTGACATGATGAGCTTTGAAAGGCGGATTTCCATCCCCCAAAAGGTTGTCCTTCAGACAGAAACAAACACTGCAGTTGTGTTTTGTGACTTTATTGCTATGCCATTCAGATTAGGGCTGAACAATTTTGTAGACAAATATAATTACGACCCCTCCTCCGTACCCCCGTGAAATAATTGTGATTTAATATGAGATTATGTTTCTACTTTTTAACATAAACAATAAATTCACTTTTACGGTGATTTGCAATAATGATAAATTATTTGAATAATTTTTTTTTTCCTACATGTTGAAAAGACAATTTTAAATGGTGACACGATTGCTGGTGCATCATTTAATGAGTTTATTTATTGCCCATATATTTACTAGCAATACGCACAGACACAACAATCGTGTTCATATGCACATTTGCATAGACCACCTGCTGCTTCTGCATTCTAAGGTCGGCGTCTATTTGTCCAAGTGGTCATAAACAGAATGTTCACCATTCGGCAGGAAAACTTTCATTAAGCTTACGTCCATGCCGACCACAGGAAGGACATCTGCTCTTACGTAACATGGGATCTAAGGATGCCTGCCGTACTGTACGCTTGGCCATTCAATGGGCGGATGCTCCACGTTCAATATAGAACATGACAGCTGCTGGCTGCTCATGAACGTCTTTCATTTAGGGGGGCACATTGCAAACTTCATTTGAACCAGGGATTATCACAAGCAGGCCTGCGTGTCTTGCTTGGCTTCTCCCGAGTGACCAGACAAGGTTGAGAATAGCAGTCGTATTTCAGGTCACGACTGAGCGCTCATTGGGTCGCTAAATTCCCTTTGGTCAAGGTCAGGATCACGTTAGGCGCCACTCTAGTCACTTTGTTACAATGTGTCAACAAATACTGCTGGTTGTATTGTTCTGTGTGTGAGGGGCACTAAAATAGAAGGGCCGCAAATATTTTTTTAATGAGTCACAGGTCTGTTTATTGATGTTGGTAGGATAAATGTAGGATGTAGGATAAATAATAATAATAATTGAATAAATAGACTTGTAATCTGTATCTATCAAGAATGCTGTCACATTAGTAACATTTATGCATTTAACATAGCACTTTCTCTATTGTACCCTTATTGGAGGCCGTGTCAAATGTTACTTTCATTATATGCTGCAGGCCACTAGAAAATGAATGGTGGTCCGCAAATGGCCCACATGCCAGACTTTGGACACATTTGAGTATGTCAGATCAGTATGTGTGTTTAACGAAAAAAAAATTGGTCTCTTAAATGAAAATATATGTAAGTGGTGGCATCTACTCGTCCTTCTTCCCGTCGTACATTACAGCCATCAAGACATATAAAGTGATCAAAATTGAACACATGGAGGTGTAGAAACAAAGTGATATAGCCCATTTTCACCCCAGGAACTACACCCCTGATTTACATCAATGTTGTAGAGGCTGTTTCGGGAATGCAGAAGAACAATGGGCCACAGGAACATTTTGAAGGACGAAAGAAAGCTCCTGGAGTTTTTGATAGCCAAGGATTCAACTGGAAGCTGAAAGGTTTTGAATGGCTCTCTTTAGCAATTTTCCCAAACTGCTCAAGTTTCCTTAATGAGATTTTGGATTGATTTCTCCTCCTGAAACTCCGAGTGCAGCCATTTAGAGTTTAACATTTAACATCTAATTGGAAGTTTCTTAACGTCAAGTATTCATCCTGTTCCCAGCATGTATGGCTGTACTGTATATATTTTATAACTGTTCTAAACTCAAAATGCAGCAGTTGAACAACACACATCCATCTGTTTAATGTTAGGGTCACAAAACATGCATTATGTTTTGGGTATAGACCGACGTAAAGCCAGCATCCAGCCCACTTCTCATTAAGGCAGAATATTTTTATCTGTTTTGAAATGGTGATTAATAATGCATAGCATAACCTTGTAAATGTTAATGTTTCACCAGAAGAGTTACTATTCCTGGCTTGTGTGTTAGGCATGCCAGTTATGTGCAGTCATGTTAAAAAGAAACAAAAAAATACAATAAGAACTTGACATGCACTAGATTTTTTCTCTTTTACCAAAAGACTGGACACCACTCAGCTGCAATTACTGAAAACAGCAAATGCATGTCATTTCCGCTGCATTAAGCATGTGACTGTGGAAGCACTTTGGAGATGAAGAAAAAAAAGGCTGACCAGTTGGGAATTCTTATTGTCAAATGGTCCCTTGATTTACTAAGTACAAAATGAAAATTGAGGGGATTTGCAAGACATTTTATTTTATTATATTTTTTATCAACACTAAGTATTTTAAAACTGTTAATCATTTGAAAACATTTGTCAACTTGTGAATTTTTTTAAGCTCATATTTACTTATTATAGTAAATTATGTATATATTTTATTTATTTGAACGGTAAATGAAATTTATAAATATTGTATTTTTTAATTTTCAAATCGTTTTTTTGAATTCCTGTGGAACATATTAAGGAATATCTTATTTTATCTTTTGGGGAATAATTATTATTAATGCATTAATATATAAAAAAATATTATTCTTATTGATACTACTACCTACTACTAGTAATAATAATAATAATAATAATAATAATAATAATAATAATAATAATAATAATAATAATAATAATAACAGTTGGCTTAACAGTTGGCACTTAGGTTAATTTTATGTTTCGTTTTTAGATGATCAATACAAAGTCAGGAATTTCTGATATTCTATTGCTTATACGTAATTATCTACAGCTTTCAGTATACGTGGCTAAAAATGTGGTAGGTCATGAATTTATATGAATGAACTTGAATATTGCACATGCATCTGCAGCCGTTTTGCACAAGGCTAGAAGAAGTCGAACTGTGTTGTTTTAGGCTGAGAGTATTTCCTGCTTCTCCATCAGTTGTGCATCCGCTCCTCAGCGCACAGCACACTGACACAATAGGACAGATGGAGGAAGAACACTGTCCATGCTTGCATCTGGTTTAAATTGCATTGCATTGATGGGCCATTTTTAGCACATCTCCCGCTGACACAGAGGCCTAAAACAACACTGAAGAAAAGCCTTGCTGCTTCTCCATACTCCAGAACCAGAACACCACTCAAAAAGCAAAATGCAATTCTAACAATGAGCAATAGGCTTAAAGAAGTTCAGATGGAACCTTGTTGAATTTCCTGCACGACTAATGAAGGATTGTTCCTGTTGTCTTTTTCAACGCTTGACTGCTCCCATTGTATTTCAGTAGTGGGGGCCAGTGACTGTCTGGAGTTGTCAGGTTACGTAAGAACATACTGTGAGACACATCTAGTGGAAACTCCAGAAGTTCCCAACGCCCCAGTAAATGAATGTGTTCATTAAGGCTTCCATAAGAATGCGGCTAAAATTTCCAGGTTCACTTCCAACAGGGAGTGGGGACCACACGTCACCCATTTCTCTTATTCCACCACATTCTGTCTTTGGCAAGAGGCATAATGACAAAAATGACACAATGGGGAAAATATAAGGATTCAGGAACATGTTGTTGAAAGAAGATTAAACTCAAACACAATTCTATCTGTAAGTGTGGTCAAACTCTTACTAATTATGCTCATAGGAAATAATCCATTCCATGATGAAACCTTGACAGCATTGTCAAAATGTACAGGTATCTCAGTATTTGTAAACAGCCATAACAAGAAAAGATGAATAAATGAATAAATAAATAAATAAATAAATAGAGCTCAGTATGACTTCAGAGGCCAACATAAAATATTTTTATGACTTCTGAAAAACAAATACAACAAAATAACTGCCGCCTGCATATATTAAAGTGATCATTGTTCCCATCAAAACATGCTAAATCACCATGGCCTAACCATAATCAAGACATGCTTGCTTACACTTCCTGTTAATAAACATTTAAATTTAAAACATTAAACATTTTAAGCCATTTGAGTTCTTTCTTTTTTTTCTTTTTAATGGTCTTGACAATTTTTTAAATGACATAAATTTAAATGAAATGAAGCGTAAATGGAATCTCAGTTTAAAATTGCACCCGTGAAACCAAACCTTTCATCTGCCACAATGTGTTGAGTCTCATGATTCCAGGTTTTTTGGAAACTGGAACAATTTGCCCGGGCACTGAGCACATGGCAATACATCTAACCGCAATATTGCCCCAGTTAAAGACAAACAGTCCAGATGTGAATGTACTGCAGAAGAACAAGCTGCTCCGATGAAAACGTGACAACCCCCCCTCCCAAAAAAAAAAAGATATAAAATCTCAGATTAAACATAGCTGTTGTTTTGGTGCATGTGTGCTTGGTTGGGTTCACATGACTCACTTTGTCCATTGTAGCAACGCTTGGGTTTGGAGAGAAGCTTTTTGCGAATATTGAGAATCACTACATTCAAAAGCTTTCAAATGCAATTTTCTGATCAGGAGTTCAAACTCTGACTCGGTAAGAATTTTCAAAAACATGTAGGTTAGGTTAATTACAGAGTCTACATTGAGAACTTATCCACTGCACCGTACTTTTAAAAAATCCATCCAAAAAAATCCAGAAAATAACAAAATGACCTAAAAGAACAAAAGAAACGTTTGTATGAAACAAAGATAGTGTATAAAAAGATACCGTAATGAACTGTAACTATTTTTAATGTTTATAAAAGAAAACCAAAGTATAATCATAGCAAAAATCTTCATTTTCATCTATCATTTAATTTCATTTAAATGTATTTATTTCTGTATTCCTGTATGGCTGCAGAAAAGAAAGAGGGTCAAATAATTATTTTGAAATTGTAGCTTAGGTTACTTTTTTATTATAAGATGTAATATTTTTTTGTTTTACACTCCACAAATACATAATGTATAAAGCAACTAATACTCAAACTAATAAATACGAGACTAAAATAAAGCATTTAAAGAAATTGTAAAAATTAATAAAAACAGCATATTATGGCATATTTGTTTGAACTTTCAAGTGCATGGTTCCGTGAGTGAAACGCTGACCCAGTGTCTCATTGTGAATTATATTAACATCTTTCTATGCCTTTAAATCAGCAAGGATGTGCCTTTTGCTGTTCTGTGACCTCCCAGAGGCAACTTGTCTTCTGTCATGCTGTCAAAGCAATCAGAGTGGCATATCTGTGCTAACAGCGACCGGAGGCATCTGGTTAGAGTAAAACGAGGTTCACATACTGACCACACACAGTCAACGGAGAGTGTAAATGTAGTAACCACACCACACCACGACAGCAAGTGGCTATAATATACTGTGCTTTAATTAGGATTTATAGTTTATCTTGATGTGTCTTTTGTTGCTTTCCTCTTACAAAGACTTGGGAAACTTATATCCTTACATCGTTAGGTGACATCTAGGTACCGTCTAGAAAATCTTGAAAATAATCACACTGTTTGCAAAAAAACACTCTCTGGTATCCTTCTGTAATAAAAAGCTAAATAAAAAGCTAAAACATAGCTGTGTGCAAAATCTTGTGTGGTGTGAAGATGCAGGGGCGATATTCGTTGAAAAGGACGTGGCCAAGGGGGCAGCAGCCTCCCTCCGTCATAAAATGATATGAAAAGGCATCTAACTGTGACCGATGGCTTGAAGGCAATTAGACAGCACATGTCGATTGAAAACATTTTTGAAAATCTTCCACAACCAGAAATTAGAATGCTATCATTCCCGTGGTTGCTTTCAGGCAATGTCTTCAGTGTGAGAAATGAACTTGTTATCTTTGGCTTTACAATGCAGACTAATTTATTTGTGCTTTGTGAGTGGGAATTTGAGTGCAGGCCTGTTTTGCTGATTGTCTGGCACAGGACTGCTTATGAAAACACAAGTTATCACACTCACGCTTTCTTGCCAATAACATTGACACATTTTCAACGAATGTCAACCTTTTTTTGGCATTCAGCAGTTTCCATAACGAGCATTTAATCCATGCGTGTGGAGTAAAATCAACACGGCAATCATTCCATTCTCATCAAGACAAGCGTGTATGTGCTCAGCATCATGAGGATCAGCACTTGTTTCTGCGACTCTGCTGTGTTTACAGGCAAAGCTTGATTACAGAGCTCATTGCAGGCTCCATATTCACTTCCTGTGTTGATCCCCTTTGCCATAGCGGCCTCTCTATCCGATGCCACGACGAGGGCGTGGGGGGACTGGGAGAGTCCAGTTCTGCTTCGCTTCGACCCAAACACCATTCAGCAAAGGTTCATATAAGGAGCCACCATATCCTGCTAAAACAAACAGCGCCAACGAGGTCGAAACAAATGCTTTTGTTTCGCAGATATATTTAGATCCAAACTGCCTTCACCCAAATGGCATCTCTCACAGGCTGTTTGCCCTCAAGAAGAATAAGACCTCTGCGAGCATGTTGGCATCAGCTGAAACCCCGAGGGGCTTTATCCTCATTGTACTAATCTAAATATATTGCATATGTGCAATGGAAAACATCTCTTTGCCTATTAAGATCACAAAATTTGCACATTTTCACTGAAGGGACTATAAAATATGTTGTATGGGAAATGAACTGTCCAGATCCTTCCTTCGCTCATAGTCTGAGTCAGTCCTCCAAGCCCTGCAGGCTGGGACTCCTCTGAGAGCCGTGTCGTTCAGAAGACAGGAAACAGCTTGAGAGAAGTCCAGCAGTCAAGGCCACGGGAGGGGTAGAGGGAAAACGGGGATTTCCTCACATGATGGCCCAGACTTTTATCAAAAGTGTGCCGTCTTTGATTTGGTGCGCCATATGAATGTGATGACTGCTGTGGGATCTGCATTAAATTTAAGCAGCCCATTTGAAGGGAATCCCTGGCTTTTGGGCACTTGGATAGAGTCAACTGCAATTTTGACCTAAGATAGCACTCACTGGTTATCAGAATGTTTGCAAACATTATGGGTTTGTTGGATAGTTATTTGTCTCTAGTGGTTCACATAGCATACAATATATCTGCCCTGGGCTCAATTATAGTACAATGCTCCATTCTGTATTGGCCTGGCTGGGATTGACTCGTGATACAACCTGCTGCCACCGTGACCCTGAACAAGATAAACAGTGGATGCAGGTCATAAATAATAGCTTCTCCTTTACATGCCGTGCTTCCTCTTGTAGTGACCACGGGGTTTTTCCTACTCAACTGCAAGCACGGCATATATTAAAAACATCCACATTTGTACAAATGGTCATTTAAGTTTAGGGAACGCTGTCGCTTGATCAGTTGATGCATTGGTTAGTTTTGCGTTACAACAAGTAGAAAATAAGGAACTGGCTCACTTTTGCAGTTTCTTTTTCGAGTGTAAGTTCATTGACGCAGTACAGTTACGGACTAAAGTGATAGTCACCGCCTTCATTGTTCCCGCATATTGTATTTGACATACTCATCATGAGCAGTCGAGACAAAGTGAGCTGGCAAAAGTCATACTTATTCCCGCTTGCAGTGCTGACCATGCTGATGAGTATTCTGCCATTGAAAGGATTACAAAAGCAAAGACAATGGGGGGAGTGCGGGTGGACAAACAAACACAACCCAGCACTCAACATACATTTGGGGCTGAGGGGAGAAAAAAGGTGGACAGAAGAAGACAATGGGTACTAACTAATCAAAACCCTCCACAGAGCCAAGAACAAAAATCACAGCAGTCCTTTAGTGCAAAAAGTATGCCAAAAAAGTAATGACTGGCAGGACAAGCAAAAGCAACACAATGCCGGGGGAATGGTGACAAGCAATGCACAATAACATCCGTGCTTACCCTGCTAATGATGACAGCCAGCAGGTGCGATGCAGAAGACTCCGCCCACCAACACTCTCCATGGAGACGTCAACAAAAAAACAAAACAAAGCAGGGTGCTGACAAGATTGTGACAGTTAACGGTCCATGTACTATCGGCCACGCTGAATTTACTATACGGCCCACTAGTGGAATAACTGTGATTAGTAATAAAACAAATTTTAAATTACTGCCTTTCAGGATGAAAATTCACCAGTTGAAGCCATTTGCCAATTTGGACATTTATTGTAGCATTGTAGTGGTGCTGGAATTTTTCAGTGGGTAACCCGACTGACTTTGGCCATGGCGATTGGTATTCAAATCCATATCAGGACGGACGGTATTGTCCAGTTGGGTCTTTTAGTAAAACTTTTTAACTTAATTGTATGGGTAGTTTTTATTTAGTATTTTTTTTATTTTATTTTTTTATTTGAGTCATTATACAGTCTCCCCCCAATATTTACGTGCATCATTTATGTTCAAACTATACAGTTACAGTATTTTACAACAATATTAAATCTACATAACAGGAATAAAATCTGGCTTGTTTTTGATGAACACTTGGGCCTAATATGCCACTGTATTTTAACACTGGCTATTATGATGGTAATTTAGATAACAAAATATTCTTGAGGTGGTACTTGGTGTAAAAAGTTTCTTTATTTTGTGACTATTGCTGCTTGCTGTGTCTTTAAAGTGGTGCGGACAGTGGAAGGGAGCCGCTCCTAAAGAAAGGAGGGGGGCATTTGCGCGCCTCTCGGAGGTGTCCGCCTGCTTCTCTTCCAAGCAAAGGCACACGCTCAAGACACACACACACACACGGTGGCGGTTTTGATCGAAATTCACGCAGATTCTTATTTGCATTGGGAAGAGAGACAAGAGGGAGGGAGAGGGAGCGAGAGAGGGGGAAAAAAAGAGCGAGAGGAGAGACAGTACACATGGATGTGCAGACGAGCACTGCAATAATAATCTGGATTAATTTCACAGCCAGTGCGCGGAATTTGTGGACATAATGGGGAATACCACACCCAAACCATTAATAGGTGAGAATTGTGCTGATCAATGTGTGAAAATGTGCGTGAATGCGTGAGCGTGTGGTCTTGGTGCCATTTCTTTCACTTGAGCTCGCTCAGTTTTTGGAAACGAGCTGCGCATCACGGGGGAGCTGAGCATGATTCCAGTGGAGCTCCCCCTGCAGCTATCTTTCTCCGACTGTAATCTTTTTAATCATCTGTTGCACGTAAATGCTCAAAATATAATTCAACTTGAGTGTTCCCAAAGGGACTGTGGGCAACTGAGGGTCACCGTGGTGGTCCATCTAACACCATCATGACCACCTTAAAGATGGAGCAAGCTTACTTGTAACTATCGTTTTGTGCCTTTGTTTACTTCATAGTAGGAGCACTCAAATTTTAATGATAAAATAGAACGTCGTGGTTGTAGATGAATACAAAGGCACATCGCCTGTAGTTTTGATTTTGTATTAGACACAATGACAGGTAGTATGAATGTTGGTTCTGAGGTTCTGATTTAACAATTACATGCATAATTGAAGACTCTAAATGGTCAATGTGATTGTTTTTTTTGTTCATAGTATGTGCCCTGTGATTGGTTGGTGACTCTTACAAGGTGTTACAAAGTTAGGCTCCAGCTTGCCCATGACCGGAATGATGACAAGTGTCATGGAAAATAAATAGATAAACCACTCCCACATGTAATTACAATAGCTGGACATAATCCTTCATTAATCGATAATTGATATTAAAAAGTCCTGACACTTGTGTGAATTGATTGTTGATTAATCATGCCATGTCTTGTCAGCAGACTGAGGTCAATTAGTGGAGAGTCTGATGTTCAAAGTAAACATGGTGAAAACAGCATTTAACTGTTTTGCTGCACCCAAATGGAACAATTACCATTATCCTTATATTATAAGTATAAATGCTTACAAAGCTAGATTGAAAACCATGATTAAGGTCTTTTAAAGCATTTCGAAAAACTATTTCCCCAAATCATATTCTTTTGGTAACTTTTTATTTCTGTTTTTAACTACTGATTTTTCAAACTGTTTTGATGTCCTTAATTCTTCTGTTTTATTATGTGTAAATTATTTTGCTTTTATTGATTTTTTTGTCACTGTGAAGCACACTTTGTGTATAAAATGCTATATAATGCAGCCATGCCTTGAAGCAATGGAGGAAAAAACAGGTCACTTGGCTTTATCCAGCAGAAGCGCCGTTGTTTTGTCTTGAACTCGTTGTCAAAGTGGTACAAAAATGATGAGCATAAAGTAACGCTGTTTACATTAAGAGTACAATTCATAATATGGCTACTGTTTTGTCACATGGGGTAGTGAAGTCAAAGATTTTCTTTACAAGAACGTTCTTGTGGCTCTCAACATGGCCTATTCATTGAGTGCACTGAAGCGTTTTGGCGACAGAGACTCTCCACGCTCTGCTTTTTAGCCACAAGTACATATGAAATTAATATTGTTGACGTTTACTGTAAAACACATGAAGTCAATCAAGTGATTGCCAGGCAAAGACTCTTGCTTGTCAATACACGTTTTGTTTTTATTGTAATAGAATCATTTCCTTTGTCTACTTTGTCCTGACACCTCAAAGCACTTTACTCGATAATCAGTTCCTGATGCTTTGATTTACTGCCTGTCCTACTCCCACACCCACACTCATGCTAGAAACAGTGTGGTTACTGCCACCGGCACCCCTCCGACGCGTGGGTTTGGACTCAATTAGTCATTGTTTGGTGAGAAAGAGCATTCGCTGCTTGCATGATACACACTATATCAAAGTCAAAAAGTCAAAGTCTGCTTTATTGTCAATTTCTTCACATGCCAAGAGAAATCGAAATTACGTTCCCACTATCCCACGGTGACAAGACATACTACACAATATACATACAAGTAAACAACACAAAAAATAAAAACAAGAAGGCATAAACAATGAATAAATAAGAGTGATGAATAAATAATAAAATAAACAAATATATGCATTCGTTTGAAAGTCTTCTGGTCCCATTCCGGAATCTTAACAGTCACTGTGATGAAAAGTTTTCAGAATGATGCTCGTGGGATCCTTCAACAAAGGCTCAACAAATAAGGCCGTGACATTCTCATAAAATCAGAGACTTTAGCCTAGAGAGGAAAGAAAATAAAGGCCCCTCTTATATGGACGATGGGCCTGCTTTTTAAGCACAACATCCATATTACGTCAAAGTGTCTTGTGCTTGTGAGGTGTGATTACGGTGCTTCCCCGGCAATACGTCATTTCAAGCAACCATTTTTCACAAGTTTTCACTGTATGCAGACAAGTAAGCTAAGTGCCCCTCTGTGCTGCAACATGCCGGAAAGAAGGAAGAAGAAGAGATGTATCAAATGTAAATAACAACCAACAAAAGAACTTGAATAACAAAAGAACATTAACAGAAAACAATTGCTGTAAAATAATCAAGACAAGCAAGTTAAGATAAGAATTTGCCCTAAAATTGAAGTCAAACAAAACAATTTGGACACACTGCATAAAAATCCCTGAATAACCCCACATTAAAAAAAGAAAAAAACATTCAAGTTCCCTGTGATGAAAAGCTGGTGGAGGATTGAACTACCTCAGTTGTCTGAGGAGTGTTTTTTTATTTTCAAATTTACAGCTGGAACACCCAATAGGTGTACAAGACATGTTTATGGTCCTCCAGACCATTCAGGACCACAAGGCTTCCAGTACTGATGGACTGACAGTAAAATTTTCTATACCATTTTAGCCCACAACACATTAGTGAATGTCTTTAACTCTCTTGCCCCAAAAAGGGAAGGGACTAAAAAAAATTGGCTCCTTGTGTAGCTCCTCTGCACGGACCGCAATATCCTCTCCAAACCCTTGGCTATCTTTCTGAGAAGATTCTATTAAGTTATCCAGCGGGATCAGCTGCATTGTGTGCCGAGCAGGTGGATGATGGACAATATCAACCAAATTGGAGAAGTTTTGGAGGTTTCCCATTCACTGACTTTTGGCATTCGACCACATTGAACAGAGCTTGCTCTGGGAGACAGCATATTGTAGTCTGATGGTATGATAACCATGAGCAAAAATATTGGCGTATCACATGATTAAGATTACAACTCAAATAACCTTTTTGGGAAGATTTGAGAAAAGGAAAATGTTTTCCCATCAAACACAATTGGAATTAAAAATAAAAATGAAAGTGAATATTTGGTTTGCACAGTGCGTCTTTCAACATGCTCCTTCCCTCCTCCATGTAACTGCTCACCCCTCCCCTATCTGCTTGCCAACAAAGAGGAAAAAACAAGTTCAATTAAGAGGCGGTTCATTTAGTCAAATCTGCAAGCAGCCAATCATATCGTGCCCTGCTTTAGAAGGCCCCTCAAAAAGGAAAAAGTGAGTATATTAGCAGTTATTGAAACCTCGACTTTTAAAACCAAGGTGAACTGGTAATCGGCCCATGGCTATAGGAGACGATGCCCAGGTTTGGGTTCAGCACTGATCTAATTACTAAGATCCAGATGTTGTACATACAAGAACATGAAAGGTGTTCAGGTCAACAATGGCTTTAATGCTTTATTTTAGAAGCATTAATGTGTGTGACAGGGTTGCGCATTGTACTTAGGTGCAGTTTATGATGCGAGACGGTACGTCGAATTGGCTGGACGAGGCTCAGCCGTTTGCATGCCAGGTTGAAACACGAAGCAGTTCAATTGTTACTCAAAACAGCACAATCCTTTTCAGATTTGTACCAAAATTCCAACGCCTCGTGCTTGTCATGCGTCGCATCTTCATGGCAATTCTTTTTGTGTAATTCTGTTAACTGAATAAGTATCTAATCAATTAATAAATGATGCTCAAAACAACAGCAATAATAACTCTTGAAACGTTCCTTACAGCTGAACATGTCACTTTGTGTCACGTTTGAATATACTGCTACATATTTCAAAAAACATAATTTGTGGCAAGGCCTAAAGTAGGACATGCATTGTGGAACATTTTACAGTAATTTATGTACTTTTCTTCTGCGTAAAGACTGCTTTGTTAAAAACCAGCTGACATTATCGGCCATATGATATTATACAGCTCAATTTGATTCGATACAAAATAAATGGTCCTAAATCATTTTTGTTTGCTTTCTGACCCTTGACTAAATTCAAAACAATAGAATGTCTTGGGGCGCTGCATTGTATGACACTGCAATAAAGGATAAATCCTTTGAACAGTGGGAATCTTTCCTGGACTATGAGGAGACAATAAGAGGGCTATTGAGTTTGTTTATGCTGCTGGCCAAGGATTTTGTCAGTCTTTTGCACGTTAAAAAGATCAACACCAGCACGTGAAGACGTGACTTTCTCTTGATGTGATTATCTATTGTCTTGTGCGATGTGACCTTTTCAGCGTTGGCTTTGTAAATACTCTCTTTGGAGTTGGCGATATTTTCTCATCTGAAAGACCTTCAGTTTCTATCACCACTTGAAAATGTCTGGCAGATTTAGTTCATTCAAGCACCAATGACTACAGTAGTAAACAAAAGACTTTGGCCATGATTAATTCTAACGGCATACTCACACAAACAAAATATTTCTACAATTTTCTGTGTTACCGTGAATCATTTGACCACTAATATTTTCAGTATGGCTTTACAAATTGCGTCATGTCAAAACACATACAGGATAATACTTTAAAAAGTACTGTATATTCAGTAATGGGGAAAATTAACAATTCAAAAATATATTATTATTATATTTATTATATCGTTGCATTTCATATTATAATTACTGTCAATGTTTATTATATTATGCTGTATTATATATGATTTATAAATTCAACAAAGAAAAACATATGAAACAAAATTTGAGCTACTATATTGAATGTTAAAAATCAATAGATTAGTTGGATATTCGTGCTTACGTATGTAAATACGTACTATCCCTTCCGTGGTTTTGTGCTGTGCGATTGCAGTGTTTGGTACAACAAGTTCTTCTTCAAGCTGTGTTATGTGTTCAAAGAGGTTGTTGCGAGGTGCATAGTGTCAGTGTGGGAAAGGAAGTGTCTAAGACTCTGTGGGCTCTTTTAAATAAGTGGCCTTTGCCCTCGATAGCAGCGATTCCCAACCAGGGCGGCGTGGCACATTGTGTTGCTTGAGAGATCGGCACGGGTGCTACATGCGGGAAATTGTCCGATTGCACTTCATTTTGCCAGAAAATTCCTATCAATAAGAAATACATCTTTATTTAGCCATCTCTGCTAATGACATTTGTATTTGGGTTATTCATCAACTTCTCTGGTTTGACTCTAAATTTGCAGATGCGACTCTGCCAACCCGTCCAGTGGCAAACAGGCAGTACTACACCTTGCCCAACAATGTGACCGCACTTGAGAGAAGGTCGGCGCATCCAGTTAGCATCAGTATGGAGTCGCCCCGCTTTCACCCCCACGCCAAAGGCAAGAACATCCGGCTGGATGGGCAGCTTCGCCGTGCCACTCGCAAGAACAGCTTCTGCAATGGAATCACCTTCAGTCACAGGCCCGTCCATCTCTACGAGAAGGTCGGTTTGCTTCGACTTGTTGCAGAAGTTCATATTTGAACAGTTAAAATAAATTGGCCGTTTCACCGTGACTTCACTTGCACCTACAAATAACTGACATGTTAGCAGAGGCGTTTTCACATCCTTATGTACATCCCTAATCCTGCTTCTGATTCAGGTGAGGCTTCGTCTCACCGGTGTGCACACCGGCTGGAGCGGAGCGCTACGCTTTGGCTTCACCAGTCTAGATCCCAGCGACCTGATCATATCCGACATCCCCAAGTACGCTTGTCCAGATTTGGTGACGCGGCCCGGTTACTGGGCCAAGGCGCTGCCCGAGAGACTTGCCCTGAAGGACAGCGTGCTGGCCTTCTGGGCCGATCGTCACGGGAGGGTTTTCTACAGTATCAACGATGGCGAGCCAATCCTCTTCCACTGCGGCCTCAGCATTGGCTGCCCGCTCTGGGCCATCATCGATATCTACGGCATCACTCAGGAGGTCACGCTGCTGGGTAAGTGTCACGTTTATCCATCTCATCAAGCTTCCTCAATCTGAGCCAATACACTTAGCAGCATTCATAGCACTATTAAAATGATGTACAATACAAGTGCAGTATCATAAATCCTGCTGTATGAAGACAATAATAATCAGGTTGGGTTGCTCCATTGACTTTAATAGAAGTCAGCTTACACGGCTCAAAAAAAGGCACCACAACAGTAATAATATTCGTAAGTATTTGGAATTATTTTGATCGGTAATTATTATCATTATAAACTGTATAATGAATCAAAATAGAAGAATAAATAAACGTTGCCTTTTTTACTCAAGTATTTTCTAATAAAGACAATTAGGTTATAACAATTAAAGCTATATTTTAATTGTACTTACTTAAAAGATCAACTTAAAAGGTCAACTTGAAAGCTCATGACGGTTGAACATTGCTTTGACCGCTGGCACTGCTAAACCTCAGGAACATATTTACATAGTGTCAATAAATACAGAGCTAATTTAAGCAGCTTCCAAAGAGGGCAGAGAGCAGCTGTGCCGCCCAGTTCCAATGTCAACTTTGGACTGGACATATAGGTAGTAGCATCACGGAGTGAGCAACAACATACATGGGCGATACCCAGTCTCCATTTGGCTGAATCTCTCACTCCTTCAACAGACTTTCGCCATTTCTTTGTTGCGCTTCATTGGGCCCCTTTGTGTTTCCTTTTATTTCCATCACCGCCTGCCCTGTAGTTCCCTCCCCGACTGTGTTTATATTCAGTCTGACAGGAGCTATAGCCATGTTTGGTCAAGGCGCCAGATCCCAGGAGCTTTGGTGAGGGGCCAGTGCACTCATCTGCTCTACGCCATCACTAGAAATAGTCATAAAGGAATGGACCGTAATTCAAATGAGACAGGACTAGTGCCAGATTGGTTTACAGCACTTGTGTTACAAAACCGCTACAATGCAGCAGTGTAGTGAGTTAATAGTAAGGAAGGAAAATCACGGGGACGGGAATAAGATGCCCATCGGATTTGTGGAGCTATTTGTATTCAACTGGAAAAAGCCCCTGCTAAATTATGCAACCTGCATTATGTAAAACTCTGTGTAAAGCCAACATTTTGTAGTCGCACAACAGCAACATTGTAGAGGAAAGTTTGCGTCTAAACACACCAATCTATAGAGTGCTGCCACTCATTGGGATTCATTTCCAGCCCTCGAGTTTCATGGCTCAGGCTTTTCCAAGAGACGATTCTTATATCATCAAGTCATGCACTTTTTCTGCCCATACAGAAAGCACGTTTGCCGAGAGCGTTAGATCGAGCTGCCTGAGCGCGGCCCGCCTGAGTGCCTATCTGCCCCAGAGCAGCCACGACTCGGCCAATTACAGCAACAATCAACTGGAGAACAACCAGGCCGCCGCCGCCAAGATGGCCAACATCCAGCTCCATACTTACACTCAGTTCATCCCTTGGTGTTCTTCCAACTCATCCTCCACCAAGCCAGCCTCATCTGCCTCCAGCGGATTGTCCCGAGTGGTCCGCAGCCTCCCCTCCCCGCTGGACGGCGACCTGCACTTTCACCCCATCCGCGGTTCCGACATCATACTGTCCGCGGACCGCTCGGCCGCTTGTATTCACTTTCTGGACAGCAGTCGGACTCTTGTGTTCAGCGATCGGCCGCTGCACCAAGGAGAAACTTTATATGTAGAGGTTGGCCATCTGGGTCTGCCTTACTTCGGGGCGCTCTTGTTTGGTTTGACGTCCTGTGACCCGGCCAGCCTGCACGCCGGCGACCTGCCGGCCGACCCCGAGGTTCTGCTGGACCGCAAGGAGTACTGGGTGGTGCATCGCGGCTTTCCCATGCCGTGCTCCGGGGACGTACTCAGCTTTAGCCTGCTGCCCAGCGGAGAGGTGCATCACGGGGTGAACGGAGTGGGACGTGGCAGGCTGCTTTGTGTGGACTCTTCTCAGGTGCTGTGGGCCTTCTTCGCCCTCCATGGGGCTGTCAACAGACTCAGGATACTCGGTAAGTTTCGAGCAGGATTGTCCCTCCTCCAACACGTGTGGATTCAAACGATCAGGATCGCTAGAAGTTTTTTGCAGAGCTTGCTGATGAGCTGATCATTTGACTCGGGTGTGTTGGAGGAAATCAGGCAGGGTAGTGGCCCTCAAGAACCAGAATATAAAGCAAGCAAAATAAGAAGCAACAAACGGGATCCGTTTCGGCCCCAAAAGTGTTAAACAAGCGTTAAACTAAAAGAGAACAAAGTGGAACGTCGCCCTCTGCCAAGGTTGTTCGTTACAATAAGTGAAAAATTCATGGGGCACTTTATTGTTTTTATGCCCTTCTGTTTCTAAAATGGCCCTTTCCTGCTCTACACAGCATGACGCAAGACACAACCATTTATGATCCTCTGGCAAGGCAATCGTTCCATTGTGACACAAACGGGCAAAGTGAAAAGAATTATTTAGAGGAGGCCACTTCCTGGTACATAGAGAATGACCTAAGATGACGGGACTGATCCATTTTTAACTCGTGGGCGCGGGAAACTGTTCCATCGTGACTTGAACAACAAAAAGAGAAAATAAATACCCCAAGGAAAATAAAGTCATGCAGCGCTATACAATATTTGTGTTTGTTCCTCCATCCATTTGATGGTTGGAAGATTATTTGTGGTTCACCAAATGGTTTATGGGACTGGATCATCTATCATTTTAGGGTTGGGGAAAACATTTCTGGAGAGTAATACAGGAATATTCACAGAGCCTGATTTAACACGCGAGATAAAACTGTTTTATAAGATCCATCTGGAATGGATCCAGTGATATGGCTTTGATCAACTACAATGCGGTGAGCGGACGTTTGTACAATAAGCAGGCATTACAATGACAAGAATGAGTTCAACTTGACCACAAGGTCATTAGAATTGACAACAAGTAGCAATGTTAACTTCATCTTCAGTCATTTGTGGCTGAGCAATCTCGGTTTTTAAAAAGCTCATCTATCTGTTGCAGTCCCAAAACTCCCCCACAAAGTCCCATCATCTGGGAACTATTTTTTGGAGACCCAACATCATTAGCATCAAAGAAAGAGAAACTCTCAAGATCCTAGCAGTTCAAGGCTGAGCGAGCATTAAGTAAAAATGATGCACTTCCTATTCTGCATCTCCGCATACCTCTTTATTATCTTTGTGACCCAGGAACGCAGCAGCCAAGCCCTCCCTCCACATCTCCCGGCACCTCCCACAGCAGCAGTCCAGACGACAGCGATTCAGATCTGGCCTTTAGTGTCAACAGATCCTCCTCTGCGTCTGAATCCTCTCTGGGTGAGAACACTCCTACAGTACATCGTTGGGGCGCGTTATGAATGTATCAGCTCGAATGGGCTACACATATTGTGATTTTAAATATATCCTATGTTAAAATCTGACAATTAGCAAGTAGCGACGGGCGAGTACCGATACCATTTATCGCAAATGGCCTTATTTCAAGGTATCGGTACTTGCTATTGCTGCCTTCTTGTGGCTGTTTTATGATCAGGAACTAGAAATTAAAAGCCAGCCTTATTTCAAGGTATCGGTACTTGTCATCACTGCCCCCTTGTGGCCGTTTTATGATCAGGAACTAGCTATTGAAAATTAGAACGGAAAAACACCATTGTTTTCACACACTGAAAAATTCTATATTCGCATATCTACAGATCGCTCTTTAAAATCATCTGTCATTGTTTTTTGGCAGAAATTCAAAAATCCAGTGTCAAAATCACTAGTGGTTTCAGTATGTGGTATCAGTGAATAGTTGAGTACTCCAATTGGTATCGGTCTGACAAAATGTGGTATCGAACACCCCTGCTCATAACTAACACAAAGGACTTTTTAAAGTACTTTTTCCCAACTGTGTTTTTGAAACATCTCTTCTACGTAGTGACTGCTCCCAGCTCACCTCTCAGCCCTCCAGTCTCTCCTGGCCTGGCCGGCTCAGAGTGGCCCTCTTGTGAAAAGAACGGGGAATGCACCATTTGCTTCGACCAAGAAGTGGACACGGTCATCTATACGTGCGGCCACATGTGCCTGTGCAACGACTGCGGACTGAAGCTCAAGAGGCAGATCAACGCCTGCTGCCCAATTTGCAGGAGGCCCATCAAAGACGTGATCAAAACATATCGGCCGTGATGACTGGTGCTCTCATTCTCTCAGGCCTGGTTGGATGCCAACTGCAGATTAGCCATAAGGACATCATTGTGCCAATGGGATTTTGTATGTTAATCATCTCTCGAGATAAACCAAGCTTCACTGTCTAATCATCTTAACCAGACTGCATATATGAGCGCCTGTATTTTTGGTAAAGAATGATGCGATGTATTATATGATGTACTGTATTATATCCTGATGTTTAATCATCAGTTTGCTTTCTAATGTTGCTACATGTATTCACAAAATGGTAAATTTCTATTGTTGCAGATATTTTAGGCTTTAGTTGGAAAACGTGGATAAGACTTTTAGTGCCTTAGATTATTATTTTGTCTCCGTTTTGTGGTGACAATCCAGGCCATATTTTTTAATGTTTCTGATGGAAAGTCCTGATTTAAAGGCACCCCAGAATGTGTAAGCAGTATGTGGACGGTAAATGAAGTCGTGTTTGGAGAGGTTGTTGGAAATGAAGAGTCTGCTTTTTCACATTGAGAGAAAAATAAAAGTGAGGTAATAGATGTCAATATGTTTTTCGTTTCAACACAAGACACATGCACCATTACGGAAATGGGATTCATTATTTTTTATTGTAGGGTTTTTAAATCTGTAACTGGGTCCTAGATGGGCCTTTGTAATGAGTATGGCGTAGTAACCCACGGATGTAGTGGGTTTTTACAATTTATTTACAAAACCCAAATCCATACGATACATCACACTGACGGAGCAGGGCCACTTTTTAATGGCCCTCACCTAAGACAATTCTAAAATAATATTAGTCAAAACCATATTTTAATCATCAAATAAAAAGTCCGTAGGTGTGAATGATTGCTTTTCTACACGTTCCCTCCGATTGGCTGGCAATCAGTTCTGTGATAGTTTGTTGCCCCCAGCAAAATGAGATACAGTATTTCGTGATAACACGTTAGCGCCCTCTTGTGGTTGTAAATGGAACAAGCCGTTTCAAGCTACATTTAACAGATGAGTTTCGTGATAATGAGCTATTGAAACAAGCCTAGCTTAACGGCAAGTCACAATACTAGAATTATGGGGAAAATAGCTCAAAGGGTTCAGGCCAATCAAAATGGGTTATTTTACAAACAATACTAATAAAATTAAAGTCAAAGTCTGCTTTATTGTCAATTTCTTCACATGTCAAGACATAAAGATCAAAATTACGTTTCCTACTATCCCACAATGACAAGACATTACACATTCAAGTAAACAATACAAAAAGTAAAAATGAGAAGGCACAGACAATGAATAAATAAGAGCAATGAATAAATAAGAGCAACTTGGTGGAAATGGTGCGATTGCGCATACAGCAGACAGTCAGTATAATAGCGCAAAAGTACAGGAGGAGTAGTGCAAGTGGAGTAGTGCAAGGCAGCCATCGTGGCCCAAAAGGCCAGGACGTCATGTAGGTGAGGGTGGAGGGGGGAAGAGATAATAGTTCAATACCAAAATGAATACCCAGGTATGTAAGTGTAAGAATCAGTGGTGTGTGCAGTGCATGAATGTGGGTGGGTGTGAAGATGCTGCCATGTGTCAAGCAAAGACAACTGGAACACAAGACGAACTGAAGACAAACCCAAAAGTGTTACCTGTTGTGAGGAGAGAGCAAAGAGAAAGAATGAGCACAGCACAAACAATTTAACACCACAGGTGCCATCACTCAGGTGGCCCCACCTCTGCCTCCCGTGGGAAACCTCCCACAACAGGCAGGGGAGGGCTGTGACACAATTGAAATAACGGCACATCGAGGGTCAAAGGTTCAGCAGACGAGATAAATTTCATAGTTTTGTACAATTTAACAACATTTCTTTGTTCTTGAAGGCTAGATCTTTTCTACACATCTCAGTGAATCATTTTGACCCAATAGATTGGCTTGGAAATTGGATTCGGGTCTGAAGAGCTGAAGATGTCACAACTCGTCCCCAATCGTGTCCATATTGTCATAGTTTCTGTCCGTGTGTCTGTGTGCTCGCCCCTCCCCTCCTGTGTGCCCATGATCAGTGTGATCATTCTCACCTACCTCTTGTTACCTGTCACGTATTTAAATCCCGTCTGCGTGTCACAACCTTGTTGGATTGTTTCTTGTCTCTTGTCGTTCCTGTGTTTCTCTTTTTGCCTTGGTCGTTTTCTGTTTGCCATCCCGGTCGGTCGGTCCGTTATGTCAAGTCAAAAAGTCAAAGTCTGCTTTGTTAGTTTGCCGGTTCTGTTGGCCTTGTTCCCTTCATCCTCGCGTCCAACTATCTTTTCCCCCATATAAACCCTAGTCCAAGCTGCATTTGGTTACCCTGCTCCTTTCCGATCCTGACGGAAGATGATTGCTATTTTGACAATTTTGTAAGTATTGAACTTGGGATAAATTGAATGTGAATGTTTGGACACAGGGATTAAAATCCTGGTCAGGAGGGTGAGCCCATGCATGGAAAATGTGTGGATTGTGTCAGGAACGGCATCTGGTGTAAAACCAATGTTAAACATCATGCTTGTGACTTGTGGCAACAGCTGACAAGGGAAAGTTGCTTCTTATTCTTAGAAATTGGCTTTTTCCTCGAAGGGGTCGCCACAGTGAAACACCCGCTTTATTCCAGATGATTCGGATGAGAAGTGTTTGGCACAGTTTTTATGCCAGATGCCCTTCCTGACGCAACCCTCTGCATTTACCTGGGATTGGGACCGGCACACGGGAGACAGTGACATGTGACCCCTATGGCTGCATATGGTTCCCTGACCGGGAATCGAACCCAGACTGCGGGCGGTGAAAGCTGCTGAGCCATTTCTTGGTAGCTTTAATTCATCAGTATGGGTAGCTTTTAACCTCTTGGTGGATCAAACCTTTAAAGCCTCAACACAATGCGCTGGGTAAAAATAACCCTGCATTGGCTTGGCCCTTTACGGACCCAGCATTGGGTTAGCTATTTCATTCGTTGGAAGTGTACAGTATATGATTCTGGCAATCTGAAATTATTTATTGTTAGTATTGAAAAAAAAAGTGAACTGTGCAGCCTTATATAATGAAATATTTTAATCTCAGACCTAAAGGCAGACAACAGGATACATCTTCCCCGCCAGGCATGTGTAATGGGATTCATGTGAATTCATGCTTCATGCCTTTTTTAAGGATTATGCTGAAACATTGTTTTTGCTTGCCCATGAATGTTTGGGAATGCATATCTTTTGAAGAAAAAAACTCTTTGAAAGTTACAAAATAAAATATTTTGACTTAAATAACCGCATTGTGTGGCTTGATTTGAGTTTGATGCTCTAACATTCATGAAATCCCAATGTGTTTGTCGACAGTGGTGCTTTATAAGTGGATCGTGTGAGATGAAAAAGTCCATGTAACTTTATCTTCAGGCTTTTCAGATATAAAGATGTCTTTATCAGAGCAAGCACGCTCTCTAGTCTACAGTTTCTTGGGGCACAACAAACTGTAGAAGGCTATTAAAGACGTCAAAGACAGCGGCTACTTTCCCATGCCCACTTCCACTTGCGTTAGAAGTTAGGGCTAGGGTTAGTTTTTTGCCACCTCTGGTTACTTCCGATTTTTTTTTTTTTTTTTTAAATCAACTCAAAGAATCGTTTAACGTTGCGCAAATTGTCATAATTTGTATTTACTACTATTAAAAACCACTTCCGTTTAAAGCAATATTTTTTTCCCCTACAATTTTGCAGTTGTAAGAATCTCTTGTGGACACATGAAGGCGCCATTGCGCGTTTCATATGAAGATCAAGAATCTTTTGAAATGTTTTTAAACCACATACTCACGTCGCCTCTTGATCTGAGGGATCTCATCAGATGAGGGTGGGGGGAGTGAGCGGAGGGGGCTCCGTGGGCCTGTCCGGACGCACGGCGCGCCACACACGCGCGCACTTATAATGAAAGGCGCTCACGCGTCATCTGCATTGGGGAGCGTGAACACAAGTGCAGTCTTTATCTCTATGCATAGAAAAAGCCAACCCCGTGTTGGTCACATGTGCATGAGTGATGAAGCTCGGTCTCATCCTTCCATTACGCACCGGCCCCTCTAAGCAGTACCCCGTTGGTGCCGCGGACTGGAGGACCTTCGCTGAGTTGTACACGAGGACCACGCGGACCCCTCTGATAGAATCGACGACTTTGTCTGCCAATTTATTTCACTGAATGGCGTCAAATTCGCACTATTGCTGCTGGGGCAACACCGCACAAGTCGGAGCGTGCTTTTGCATTCGGACCAGGAAGTTCCAGACTCCCTCCGGTTAAGTCTTCACTCTTTTTTTCTTTTGTTGTTGCAACACTTCACCATGATCGCCGTGCCCTGAGGGGAGATGGATTTAGAGGGAGGGGAGCTGAACGACTCCACTTGTTTGTCCCGGAATGAGAGCGGCACGGGATTGAGCGCCTCGGCCGGACTGTCCACTGCGCTGGCCAGCGTGCTGATCTTTACCATCGTGGTCGACATCCTGGGCAACGTGCTCGTCATCTTGTCCGTGTACAGGAATAAAAAACTTAGGAATGCAGGTGAGATATTTGAAACAAACCTTAAATGATGAGTTCATGCAAAAATGAAATAATCGATTCACAGTACGTGTCTGAATTCCGAATATTGCATTCTCGTTTTGCAGTATTGTTTTATACATGTATGTTTTATTTGTATTGGTTAATTTGCACGAGTGTAAAAAAATGCCAGCCAGTTCCGCCACCAATATCAAAGTCAAAATCAAAGTCTGCTTTATTATTATGCATATACATGCATTGCATAATCCATACACACTCCACGCACTCGGGCGTCAGCTCTCCTGCTGTGAGGATAAGCGCTAGAGAAATTGAAGGGATTGAAATTTATTTCCAAACTCTAGAAGTCCGGTGGGATGCATTATAGCTTAACGTAGGCTTCCTCGACTTTATAATTCTACATTTATCACTGAAATTTGGAGCATATAAAGTCAGATGCATTATGATTATTTAAACAAAACTGAATTCCAGAATTCCAAAAAATGCTGGGTTAAAAACAATCCAACTTCGGTTAAAAATTGGACCGACCCAGGAAGTTGGGTCGGTTTGACTAACAAATTGGGTTGTTTTTATTTTTTTTTTTAAACAAGCCAGAATTGGGTTGTGTCAATTTGACCAACAACTTGGGTTATTTATTTATTTATTTATTAGCAAAACGGCCCAAAATTGAGTCACACTGACCCAACTGGGTCGATCCAATTTTTAACCCAGCAATTTTAAAGGTGTGTAAACTCAAACGCCTGTGGGAAACGGAAGCACGTCATTGAGACTGCGATTGCGAGATTACAATTATTTCTCTAACCACTGAACAAATTCACACGATGTGTAGACTGTCCAACAAGAGGGAATAAAACTCTGGACCACTTGTATGCCAAATTCCAATGTGTGGAAAATTTAAATAATTGCAAAAGAATATGGCGGCATGGTACACTGGTTAGCACATCCGCCTCACAGTTTGGAGGGTGCAGGTTCGATTCCACCTCAAGCCCTCCAAAGTGGAGTTTGAATGTTCTCCCCATGGTTGCGTGGGTTTTCTCCGGATCCTCCGGTTTCGTCCCGCATCCCAAAAACATGCTTGGTAGGCCGATTGACCACTCCAAATTGTCCCAAGGTGTGATTGCGAGTGCGGATGGTTGTTCTGCTCCGTGTGCCCTGCAATTGGCTGGCAGCCAGTTCAGGGTGTCCCCCGCCTACTGCTCAATGACAGCTGGGCTAGGCTCCAGCGCGCCCGCGACCCCCGTGGGGGCAATTGTTACAAATAATGGATGGATGGATAGAAAATAGTATTTGTTTCTTAATTCGTTTTTATGTGTGTATGTTTTATATTCTTATGTACAGCGCTTTGATACACTGTTTTGTTGAAGTGCTCTATAAATTAAATTGAGTTAAATTCACAAGCATGCACTATCCCAGATTATTATCATAGGCTGATGTCTGCTGGGATACATAAAAAATTCATATAAAGATAAATTGTTGCAATACAATTGCGACGATGTCCCAGCTCAAGGAATTGGCTTGGGGGCACTGGAGGTTGGATTACCAATGTGGACTAAAATGTACTCTAAATACTCGTGCTATACAACTCGCTTGCACCTAAATCCTCTCTTAAAAAGTTTATAATCTGACTTAGAAGTCACAGCCAATCTTGCGCTTGACAAGCTGTTATCTAAAGTGAGTCCCTCTCGGTGTGACGGAGTTTCTGCAGCCTTGCCTGACTTCTGTCACATTTCCCCATAAATAATAACAGCCTCTTCCCTTCATTTGGCTTTATCCTTGGTCCACCATCCCTGATAAATCACATCCTTCCCTGTATGAGGAAGGATGAACCTGTAGTTGCTCACAAGCGGCCAAGGTGAGAGACTGTTGCATCGCTTCACACGACATCATATTAGGCTGTCATACACTAGAGGGGTCCCAGGAGCAGTGGGAAGGTGAGCAAGATGTTTAATACACTCAATTTAATGCCAGTTTTCTTACTTCTGAGAAAACGTAGTCCCACAAATGACCCCTTTGGGTCTCTTTCAGGATATTAGTTAAGTTAAAGTTAAAGTCCCAATGATCGTCACACACACATCCGGGTGTGGTGAAATTTGTCCTCTGCATTTAACCCATCCCCGTGTGATTTTAATCCATCCCCTGGGGGAGAGGGGAGCAGTGAGCAGCAGCGGTGCCGCGCTCGGGAATCAGTTGGTGATCTAACCCCCCAATTCCAACCCTTAATGCTGAGTGCCAAGCAGGGAGGCAATGGGTCCCATTTTTATAGTCTTTGGTATGACCCGGCCAGGGTTTGAACCCACAACCTTCCAGTCTCAGGGCGGACACTCTACCACTAGGCCACTGAGCTGAGTTGTCAGGTTCTACAAAAAAAAATTAAACAAATAAAAAGAATAAAATAAATAAATAAATAAAATACTACTACTACTACAAATAATAATAATAAACAACAATAAACTCGGTGGTGCACTGGGTAGCACGTCCGCCTCACAGTTAGGAGGGTGCGGGTTCGATTCCACCTCCGGCTCTCCCCGTGTGGAGTTTGCATGTTCTCCCCGGGCCCGCGTGGGTTTTCTCCGGGCACTCCGGTTTCCCCCCACATCCCAAAAACATGCTTGGTAGGCCGATTGGGCACTCTGAATTGTCCCTAGGTGTGAGTGCGAGTGCGAATGGTTGTTTGTCTCTGTGTGCCCTGCGATTGGCTGGCAACCGGTTCAGGGTGTCCCCCGCCTACTGCCCGATGACAGCTGGGTTTGGCTCCAGCACGCCCGCGACCCCCGTGGGGACTAAGCGGTACAGAAAATGGATGGATGGATGGATGGATGAACAATAAACTCTTGCATGGAAAGACTGACAGTATGTGTTCAGCCTGCTATTGATGCTCAAAGTAGAATCACGATGTGAACCAAAGATAAAAATTATTTTCCATTGAAGGGTGTTATAAAACAAACCATTCATCTGAGGCTGTGATTTACTATGCAGAACAGAACGCCTCGTTTACATAGCGCGGAACTATTCAGTTCAGGTCATTTTCAATGTTTCTTTCATGGTGTCACTTTACCCAAATTTTATGTATCTTTGTCATGGGGTTATTAGCTGCTAGAAATTGCTGCATTGGCTACATAGTAAATTAAACTTAAAAAAAAGAGACAATGTAAAAAAAAAGAGGCTTTGTGCAGGAAAAGATCGGTGGTGTTACGAGTTATCCTTGGTGGCAAATGCAAGGGCTTATTCTCTTTCGACCAATCGAAGGAGCTCAGTGATTGGCTTGTGGCCAGTCTAGGGTGTAGTGTGCCTTTGCAATATGCTCCAGCTCAGCGCCACTCATGGGTTGATTTTTTGCATGTGTCTTTAGACCACTCTCACTTTCCATCGCTGCCCTTTTGTGGTCTCACTGCCACTGGTATGAATCTCGCTGGTAAAAATCCCCCGTTGAGAACCCTTGCATGCATGCGGGTGGGCAGCGAGCATGGCATTCATCGCACACGGCCACCAGACACCAAAACAAGTAGAACTGAGTGATAAG
Organism: Syngnathus acus; assembly: GCF_901709675.1. Lineage (NCBI taxonomy): Eukaryota > Metazoa > Chordata > Actinopteri > Syngnathiformes > Syngnathidae > Syngnathus > Syngnathus acus. The sequence continues at coordinate 11,758,341 of NC_051095.1, read as the reverse complement.
AGCAGTCGGACGGTAGTTTAGAGTTCCCGTATTTTGTTGGTGAGAGTCCCCTTGAATAAACAGGTAGATAGAGATGGAGCAATAGATAGATTCCTGTCTTTTCTTTTCTCTTCTCTTCTCTTCTCTTCTCTTCTCTTCTCTTCTCTTCTCTTCTCTTCTCTTCTCTTCTCTTCTCTTCTCTTCTCTTCTCTTCTCTTCTCTCCTCCTTTGCTGAATGTAATTTGTAGCACTGTCGGTGTCTCAACAATCTCTGCTCTGTTCTTGAGAACCTATTTATAGCATTGGCTTTTTCATATGAATGTTTAATTGTACATATTTCAACAAAGGAAAGCAAAGTCGTGGAACAAAGCTGTACAAGTTTTCTTTGGTGTTTAGTTTATCTCCTCTTAAGCGATGACGTTTTTTTTTTTTATACAGCAGTTGCGGTATAATGAAGATTGTTTAGCGCTGTCGCCTTCATAGCAACAGTGGGCTTGGAATCAGGCTTAGATTTTTGGGGGGACAAAGGCATTGGAAGCCAACGGGCACCTCTACAATTTCCATCCACACTCAGTGCAGTGAAAGGTGCTATTTCCTTTTTTCTTTTTTCTTCTTTTCAATATTTGTTTTATTTGGTGAGCTTTATGAGGAATCACAAATCACAGTGTTGGCTTTTCCCTCAAGGGAATGTTGTTTCTCCTTTTTCCACACTATTTGTGGCTGTATGGGGAAGAAAATCTATTCCAAAGAACTTGTTGCCCACCTTTGTTTTTCCAATCCCTCATTCTTTTCATGTCACTATAAACCTGATAAGCATATTTTTTGCTCTGGGATGCTCCACTTCTATAGGCAGCACCTCTTTCTTTAATTTCTATCTTTACAGATGAATGCTAATCTCATTCGCCTCAGTCGCTTTGCTTGACGTCGTAAACATCCATCCAGTTTCTATACTGCTTATCCTTGTTAAGTTTGAGGGGGAGTTGGAGCCTATTGATTGCCAGTCACTCACAAGGTACAATTAAGAGTTTACATGTATATTTTTAGAATGTGGGAGGAAGATGGAATGCCAGGAAAAAAACACAATCACAAGTCAAAACAAGGGCCAAAACGCAAAGAAAACTTTGGCAATGAAACGAATGAAATAAATGTTTTGGATTTGAATGTTTGTCACATGCGCTTCACGTGACAGCATTAAGAAACAGATATTGGAGCACATCATGGAATCAAATGACCGACCTGTCATGCTTCTTTCAAATGTTGTTTTGTACAGGCACGGCGGATTATTTGCGGTAAATCTCTAACAGAGTTCAAATGTCAGCGCGATTGACAACACTGTTCTCTTGTAACATTTGGGAAGCATTGCATGCCCGAGTCCAAGTCTAATACAATGTCCATCCATCCGTCCGTCCATTTTCTTGTCATTTTCATTTAATGTAAACATGTTGATCAAAACTCCTTCAAGCGCTCAATGATTTGCTACAAAGCATTGTGAGACATTTCTAAAAAGGACTCCCAACAATTCTGAAGCAGTTTGGTACACTGACACATCTGAGTAAAATTATGTCCCAATAGGTCTCCTATTAGACCTAAATGATTTAATATAAAAAAATAAAAAATAAAGCTCCCAGTCTCGCACGTCTTGAAACAAACACCAGCAGTATATTAATCTGTTGTAAAAAGATGTTACGCATAAATGTTTTAGTCTTGCAGGTTGAGCTTGGGCTAAAAATAAATGAAAATGAAATGTGACTTGCAGTCTTAACATTTCTTACATTTGAAGCACTGAGCAGTAAGTACGAGTGAGTGAAATAAAAAGTCCTACATCACAGCCTTTTTATTTTGAACATTTTACTTTACAACAATAAGATGTCGATTTGAATTTGAACAATTATTCAGTTTTAATTTGTATCGTAAAGATCCTCAGGCATTCTCAGGTGCCTAAATGTAAAAGTGACTGTTGAGAGGGGGCAACGTGGCACTGCGACACTGCCAACAGGGTGTTAACTTTACAACATCCCAGTGGGGTTAAACTAACTAAAAATACACTCACAAAAGTGCTCAGAGAGGAGCAGAGGGAACAGATGGTGGAAAGAATGACTTGCACTTGAACCTCCACATCAGGCGCGGGGCTTCATGTAAATTTGGTGGGGGGGCTTTTTTAAGGCGTGTCATGCCTATGCTGTTGTCATGAATTGAATATCCAAACCGGGGGTGTCCCTGAAGGCTTGCGGAGTGGGAGGTTAATTGAGTCATAGACTCAAACCAGGCCAGACATTGACAAATTGACAGGACAGCTCCTGGGGGGATTTCACTTAAAACGCCATATTAAACAAGTCATAATCTCCAGGCAGCTAGATAAAAGATGACATTTTATTTATTTATAATATGGTACGCCTTGAGGAAGATCGAATAATTGGATTAAATCACACCAGAAAAGATAATGACAATCGCATTACGCGGTATTACCAGCTCAGTGGCCTAGTAGTAGTAGTAGTAGAGTGTCCGCCCTGAGACTGGAAGGTTGTGGGTTCAAACCCCCGGCCGGGTCATACCAAAGACTATAAAAATGGGACCCATTACCTCCCTGCTTGGCACTCAGCATTAAGGGTTGGATTTGGGGGGTTAGATCACCAACTGATTCCCGAGCGCGGCACCGCTGCTGCTCACTGCTCCCCTCTCCCCCAGGGGATGGATTAAAATCACACGGGGATGGGTTAAATGCAGAGGACAAATTTCACCACACCCAGGTGTGTGTGTGACGATCATTGGGACTTTAATCTTTATTCGCTGTCCATCCACATACTAAGTACTTGGGTGGATGGGAATAAGCGACATAACGCACTATGGGAATAACTTGACTCTAAAGAAGCTCAAATTGCAATTGTAGTATTTGCGTGAGTTGGAAGCACGCCCACATTCCATCACTGCCATTCATTAATCTGTGAAACATAACGTCTAGCTTCTATAAAATAAGGAGTTGGATTGGAAATCTTTTTTTTTTTAATCTAAAATTGTGAACTTCAGTCACATTTTCCAACTACATAATGTGAATAGAAGGTTTCTGTAGCCATTAGACAACTAATATTAACCATGATTTAAACAATATAAAAAAAGGGAAATAGTCTCTCAGTTCTGCTCAGTGAAATGGGTGAGATCTTCACTAGTTTGAACTCTGTAGTTTTGCGCGCTTAGGTTTGAGGTGAGACCGTGGGCCGAATATAAAATCGAAGAATCATGTGCAGCCGTGCAAGTTGTCTTGTATGTTTATCCTTCCACATTGGTGTCAATTGTGGCTTTGTTTTTTGTTGCGTCTGTCTTTTGGCTATGTGGAACAGATGACACCATGTGTCGTAAAAATATGCCTATGAGTCACGTTATACGTCTGAAAGTGCTGCGGCCCTTTTGTTCGCTGCAGACAAATATATCACCCAGGTGTATGGCTCACTGTTCTTTTTTCCCAACATATAGTATATTAGGAAATATTGTTTGTGACAGATAATCGAGCTCATGTAGTGGATGAGAATCATGCAGTGGCTCAAACCAGGATACAGAATGGCAAAATACAATAATAGGAGCACATTCAACACCTTTGGATGGAGAAGGGCTACCCAACCTACTCAAGACAATCTAAGAAGCTAATGGTACAATCTAAGAAGCAATCTAAGAAGCTAATAGTACACCGACAGTAAATGAGCCTATTCCTCTCATACTAACTTTTTGAGCTTATTCTTGATTGGTGAGTTTCTTCCATTGGCAAAGAAAGAAAGAAAGAAAGAAAGAAAGAAAGAAAGAAAGAAAGAAAGAAAGAAAGAAAGAAAGAAAGAAAGAAAGAAAGAAAGAAAGAAAGAAAGAAAGAAAGAAAGAAAGATTATGGTGTCATCTTTGGTGACTAGTTAGCTGAATTCAAAGATTGGGGCGACTCATTTATGGGAAAGTTCACCTCAATTAAAAATTTGAGAATGAATGGCTTGAAATGACAAAGATCAGCTTCCCCTGTTGCCATACTTTAACGTTGAACATTGCAGTATTATACTTTCCCAGTTCCTAGTATTTACTTTGCTTCAACGGTCTGTTTTCTTTCTGCTGCCCGCGGCTAAGCAATGACATAATTCCAACATCTTACTGCACTATATAAAAAACAGACAAGGCAACACAGTGATCAAGTGGTTAGCAATTACTCTCTTTTACAGTTCTAAGGTTCTGGGTTCATTTATAGGGATTTCTAATGGTACTCTATTTGTTTTATATACAGTATGGAAAGATGACATAAACAGTATCTGATTATTGTATGGTTGTAATGGCGCTTCCCTCTCCCATGGAGATCAACAGTAAAAGGGAAGAAGGAACGGAAACTGTTGTTTACAAATTGAATCACGACACATAAAGTCTTTTCAAGAACAGTCATGAAATTGTGTAGAAATAAACTGCTGCTATCCTCCCAGCTGTGTTTTAGTACTTACCGCATCCTCTTGACAATAAAAGGGACAGACGGCCTGAGTTCAGGCTGTAGCCAGGGCCGCCCGGACAGTGCAGACGCTAACGTTGTGCTGCAGCATGTCAGCCAGAATTTTAAGCTATGCACAATGACAAACGCGCGCAGCAAGTTGAGTGTCACAAACACAAACTGACAGGTTTGCCCAGTGAGCTGACTCAAGAAGGATGAACAAATTTGCTTATTTTTATTTTGACAATGCTGAGCCAAGGCCCGTGCTGTTTTTCTGATGAAACCCTTTTCAGGGTTACTCTGATTAATTGTGCTGCAGTGTTGGTGAATTCTTTGTTTTACATTCACAGTAAATTTCGTTAATTCCAGACCAGCAGAATATGTTAACTTTTGACGAGCTTGACCCGAATTAAACCGCAGACGACCAAGCGCTGCATGCATAGAGCTACAAATGTTCCTTTCTCTTGTTCTGAAAAAGAGCTACTGTGCGTGCAAACTTTTAATGAGTCAGTTCGTAAAGATTCTAGTGCCGAGAACAGAAATATCACTGTCCCTAGTCAGACAACACAGATAAATGAAACATTATGTATCATTAACGACTGTGCATGATATTGATATTGGTTATCAAAATACCTAAAAGTATATGCTGTACTTTTGTACATTTGGTGACCCATCGTTGTTTCCTCACACATGAAAACGCAACTGAGTGAGCTAATGAATTACATACTTAAAAAAAGCAAAAGACAGATTAACAAAGGGTGAGGGAATTATCATAGACTTTGGCAAAACGTGTTTTAATCTAATCAAATGGTATCTACAATTAAACTTGTTTTTAAATTCCTTTTGTCTAACTTCATAATGTTTCATCAACATTTAGATTTGGGACAATTTAATTTATTTAATTTGAGATTCTTTTGCAAACTAGGTGGACGGTGAATATATTAATCAAACAAACAGCCTTTTTTTTTCTTTTTAGGAGTGGGGAAAGGGGCTACGTATGCTTTTTCAAAAGTGCTGTAGATTAAATTGGGACACCACTCTATTAACTGCCTTATTCGAAATGTAATCTGACGCATCTTTACAATTTGATTTCCATTTTATCTTCCTGGCCCAATAACAGCTGCACTGTAACAACATCAGATGTCATTTCTGATGATTCATGCCCTCTGAGATGATCCAGTGTCACGCAACTTCCAGCTTTGACCAGAGGAGGACATAAGAATAACACGCACGACTACAACAATCCATGTTTGTGTGTGTCTGTCTTCCTCCCAAATACAATTTCCTCAGAAATTCATGTGAGAAAAAAAAAAAAAAGGACTAGAATATGAAGGACTGCCATTAATATGCAATTCTGGGACTAACTAGATGTGTGTGCTGCATGTGTTGGTAAATGCACAAGTTCCATTCCTGGTATTGTTTATAATATAATATGGTGTCAAACTCAAGGCCCGTGGGCCAGATACGGCCCGCCACATCATTTTCTGTGGCCCGTAAAGGCAAATTGTGCATTGACTTCATGTGTCAATACTAAAATTGCAAATTGTCTTCACTTTTAAAAAAAAAAAGTCATCTTTTTAAATATTTGAAAAGGTTCCACTAGTCACATTTGGAAACAAATTATTTGTCTTTTTGTTTTGTATCTTATACTGTATATAAAATGAGGCGTTCACAAATTAATTAGGTTGACAGGCATAATGGCCCTCCGAAGGAAACTGTGAAGACGATGCGGCCTGCGACAAAAATGAGTTTGACACGCCCGGTTTATATGATTGCGTACATACGTATAGTATACACACACGCCTGTCATGAATTAGGTACAGCTGCATGAGCAAATAATATCCAATCTGCCCTTACATACTTAATAAAGCTTGTCTCAGCTAATGAGCTGATGACGCACAGAGAACATGTTCACTCCACACAAAAAGGTCGGAGTCGAGGTTCAAATCTGGACCGCAGAACTGTGAAGCAGATGTGCCCATAGGCGGTTCACATTATGGAAAGGACTTCTAGCAACGGTCCCTCTTTAAATGCCAGACACACACTTTTCTTCTCATATTAATTCAGTCCATTTGAAAGTAGAGAAAGAAACACCTTCATCAAGATAAGCTATTTGCAATCCTAATCAAAATCCTGACTTGGTCTTTAAACTGCTATTTTCCCCCTCATTTAACTTTACACGATATGAAGACAACGTCCTCTGAGAATGTGGGTTTTATGACTTAAAAATACCCAATTAGTTTCTTGTGACAAAAATGTGATGTTCACAAAGGTGGGCCCTGAGTTCATCCACAGCTGCCTATGAATATGTTGAGTTAATTGAGCAAAACTTTTTGTGGCATTAAAAATACCAGTTCTTTGTTTTTTGAAGAGAGTTTTTTGTTAAAGCAACCTGTCAAGTCTTGTGTATGTGAAATGTTATTGAATTTCTTAAAGACTCACAATATTTTTTGTTGAATCCAAGACACATTTTCACTTAAGAAACCTTGTGATGGATCAAGTCCAACGTTTTTTTTTAAACCAATGATTTGCTCAAATCAAGCCTGAGAGAGTCTATACTAACCATTTTTTCATCGGATTCATCACCAGGCAATCATGACTGTCCCTGGGCGACCATGTTTCAATGTTTTCAGGAAAAAATGATAAGATAATTCGAGACAGGCTATTGGTCAAAAGCAAAGACACATACAGTATTGAAGAAGCACCAAGTAGCAATGAACGTCTCTGATGTTGCTCTTATGAGAAAGTCAAGGTGGCACTTGTTCACAGGCTTATTCCCCAGGGGATCAGGTCTCTTATTACGCATTTCCTGTCATTTATGGATGTTGTATGAAAGACTTTTGTTGTTGTCCGAATTAAGGAAGCATGCTATGAGTCCACGGTACAATCTTTTGAGCAAAACAAGTCTCAGATAACATAATAGACTCACTTGTATGAGAGCAAGTCAAAGTCAAGATTCCAGACTCACAATTTGAGGGGATCGGGCAGTGTTGTTTGTGATCTTTTTTGATTGATTGATCGATAGAACTTTATTTATCCCGCAGTGGGGACATTTTCTTTTGTGTTCTGTTGTTTAAGCCTCCTCTGTTCCTCTAGGCAACATCTTTGTGGTGAGTCTTTCGGTCGCTGACCTGGTGGTGGCGCTGTACCCCTACCCTCTGGTCCTGATGGCCATCTTCCACGACGACTGGACCATGGGGGACCTGCACTGCCAGGCGAGCGGCTTCATCATGGGCATCAGCGTCATCGGCTCCATCTTCAACATCACGGCTATTGCCATCAACCGCTACTGCTACATCTGCCACAGCCTGCAATATGACCGCGTGTTCAGCCTAAGGAAAACTTGCTGCTACCTGGGCCTGACCTGGGCTTTCACCGCCGTCGCCACGGTGCCCAACTTCTTTGTGGGCTCGCTGCAGTACGATCCTCGCATCTACTCCTGCACTTTCGCTCAGACTGTTAGCTCGCACTACACCGTGTCAGTGGTGGTCATCCACTTCCTGATCCCGCTACTGGTGGTGTCCTACTGTTACTTAAGAATCTGGGTCCGGGTGATTCAAGTGAAGCATCGGGTGAAACCAGAGCAGAGGGCCAAACCAAAACCAAGTGACGTGAGGAACTTCCTGACTATGTTCATGGTGTTTGTGCTGTTTGCAGTTTGCTGGGCGCCGTTGAACCTCATAGGCCTGGCGGTGGCAATAAACCCGGCCAAAGTTGCGCCCATTGTCCCCCAGTGGCTCTTTGTCACCAGCTACTTCATGGCGTACTTCAACAGCTGCCTCAACGCCATCATATACGGACTACTTAACCAAAACTTTCGAAAAGAATACAAGACAATTCTCCTTGCGCTGTGCATCCCACGCTTGCTCCTGGTGGAAACCTCCAGATGTGCCACAGAGGGACTCAAGAGTAAACCCTCAGCTGCTGTAACAAACAATAATGTAGCAGAGATAAATGTCTAGCAGGAATGTTCTCCTGAGGAAAATCGGGAATCCCGTGTTCAACCAGTGCCTTTAGACACGGCATGTACCATTTCCAAATCGTGATGCCATCTGTTTTCTACGGCACGTAGTCCTGTTCACGGCCACGACGGACAAGCAAAAGGCGGACTCTTCCCTGGACTGTTGGTCAGTTATTTGTGATCAAAGCACTGTCAATCCCCTGTATTACCAATGGTGCATATATATTACAATTTGCAGCTCCTTTTGCCAGTCTTCACCCCATCAAAAAAAAAAAGCATCAGCTGTGCTGGTAGATCATCCAAAGACTAGAAAACAATAAGTCAGTTTTTTTTTTCTCCATACATTCCAACACCACAATTCAATTTTACAAATGTGCTACTGACTCACTGCATCTCTTGGCGAGATCCATTATGAGCATATCACTAAATGGAAGAAAAAAATAAAAGTGTGTGCTTTGATCTTTAGATGCAGCATTACTGAGAAATAAAGGTCGCTTCTCATAAATGCAATCCTTTATCTATTCAGTGAGGGATTTAGTCAACACTTGTCTCAGATCCCAAATGTTACACACACATACACACACACACTTAGAATGGCGTGCCCTAGAATATTAAAAGGAAAGTCAACCCCACAATTTTTTCTGCAATATGATGTATGTGACCCCACTAGTCCAAACACGACATTCAGATTTGTATGAGTTAAGCAGCAAAATTCGTCCGTTTTTGTCCATTTCGTCACTAGCCGCCGACTGAATAATGACATAGCAATTGGCACGTCTCAAGCCACAACCAATCACAGCTAAGCTTCAGAAAACTGGTGAGCCGTGATTGGTTGTGACCTGGCAACTGTGATGTCATTTTCAATCAACAATGAGTGGCAAAATTATAGATTCAAGTCAAGTCAAGTTTATTTGTACAGCCCTAAATCACAAGCAGTCTCAAAGGGCTTCACATAGACAAACAATTGACAATTATTCTCAAAGCATCCCCTGATCTTAAGATCCCAATGATGGATAAAATTGGCGGATTTTCAAAGTCAAAGTCAAAGTCAGCTTTATTGTCAATCCCTTCATATGTCAAGACACACAAAGAAACCGAAATTCCGTTTCCTCCATCCCACGGTGACGAGACATTTTGGCATATATATCGGAAATTTATGGGTTGAGTTCCCTTTTAAAAGTTAGAAAGTTACTGAATGTAATACTGCTGTAATATTTCATCCTCGATGCATATAGATGTCAAATACATGCATTTATTACACTGAGAATGTGGACTTCATAAATAATAACTTTCATACTCTTGGACTGCTGTGGCTCTAATCCATTATAAAATGTAATCCCCTTCATGTTCTAATTCAAATGTTGCGTGGCATTTATTTTACCTTAAACAAAGCACACATTCGTGCTTATTTAAAGTCAGGTACATGATATGCATCAGGCAGCCTGTGGTGTGAGTGCGTGATAATGCTTAACTTCCCAACCATCTCATCTGCGGTTCACCTCACTGAAAAGCCCAAAGATGTCTTGAAAGATTGCATCAATGACTCATTTCCATTTTGCAATTACATATTCTCAGTACGTTTTCCCATCAGCTCCATTTTTTTTACCACTAAGCTTGAATGGATGGGGACGTTTATAAATGCCAGCGTGACTCAAACTGTGTTTTGGGTGCAAATGCTGTCACATCGCAGAACAGCAAAATGGCCCAAACCCTTGCTTACAAACTGTAGAGTCAGCGTCTCTGATGTGGAAAAGAAACGTCTAACATGCCAGTGCAAGGTCAGCCACAGATGAGCACCTAAAGGAGCTCCGGGGAGGATGACGGCCTCGGCCGTACCACACCAATGAGTCACAGATTAATGGCAAGGGTCTTCATCCCATCACCCTTTATTCCTCTCATCTGTCTACCTAGACAAATTCCTCCCACTCTCCAATTGCCACAGAGGGTGTCCTAAAGGTAGAATTTAATTTACAGTGGTTCATTCACCTGGCTTCAATGCACATGGGTTCAGATCCCTCTCGTGTGAATGATGGGTCGCTGGATTGATGTATCTGAGATTAACAAGCAACCAGTTAAGTGTGTGGTCGACCTTTTGTGCAATGTCAGTAGCAATGGGCTCCAAGTCCATGTGACACCTGGACAGCATAAGCACTATTGAGAAAAACTTCACCATTCAATGTAAAATGATTTGAAAATGAAATGGAGTGCTACAATTTTGGTCATTGAGTATTCATTAAATATTCATTACAAATCAGATTGTATGGCTACGTTGATTTTTTATTGCTGATAAACCAAAAATAATAGATCTCTGAAACTTTCAAATGTTATGAGAGACTACATTTCATGAAAAAAAAGTTCCTGTGACCCAAAAGGTCAATTTTAAATTCAAAATGTACTGAAATGTTACTAAAAGAAGCATCAGTCTTCTAAATGATCATTGCTGAATTCGCTTTCCACCAATATCTGTTTTGTGAAGATTGACCCAGCAGTTCCTGAGATATACAGATTCAAAGGAAGGTGGGCACGCCCCTTTTTACAAACATTCAAATTTGGTGGGCCTTGTAGCTTCCAAACCCCCGCTCCCGCTGACCTTAAATTGGAGACTTTGCATTGTACCAGCACCATCAACAACTACAGCAAGTTTCATTCAAATTAAAGTTTATTTAAACCCATTGGGTTCGGCATGACATGGTTGTCTGCCTCTCGCTCACCTAAACATGATGAATGTTATAGAAAATTGATTTTAGTTTTGGGAACAACTTTGATGTGCACTTTGTGCATTTCAACTAACTTTCTAGTGAGGGTTAAAAGCATTACCCATCCGTATACAAGCTTGGATTCAAAATTTCTTTGGCTGCTCCATTTGCCCTCTCCTGCGAGGACATGTCATTCAATAAATGCTCTTAGTTGTAATATCCTTGAACGTTTATAACAAAGGCGCTCATGTAAAAAACATTTCCAAAGATGATGGCAAGCGATAACAGAAATACAAAAAAGGTCATTAGTGGGAGATAAGGAGCATTTCCACCACAAGCAAATAGAAAGCACAGTGAAGCATTCCGAAAACTTGATGGCCTTGCAACGATGCAGCTCGTCTTAGCACGCGGCCATTTCTTCAGCTCTCGCACGCCATTGCATTTTACAGCAGCGCATGTCTTTTCCTCTGCAGTCTCCTAATGGATTTGTGTGTTGGATTTAGTGCTCTCTGTGCTCTCATGCATAAAATGCATTCCTACATATCCCGACGGGCTTTGGGGCGCAATCATTCCAGGAGGTTTTAGGTGTCATGGGTTCAAGGAGGCGAATCGGCAAAAGAAATATGGATGATGAACATTATATGCATCAAGTGTTTTGGACTTGGGAACTCTCCATCGGAAGGACGGAGCCAGGATTGGAACCAACGACCACAGAACTGTGAGGCAGACTAGGAAGTAAAGGTCAAAATACTAAAAAATCAAATGTCAAAGTAACACAGAAACACAAGGATCCACACTTAAGTAGGTCTGATTACAAAAACACAGATAATGGATTTTTTTTTCCTGTCTTTCTCATTCCAAGCAGGTTAATTGAAGACTCTAAATTGTGTTTATGTGAATGGTCATCTTCCAACTATGCGTTTTACTGGTGGCTAAAAGCGCAAGTGCAATAGAAAATAAATGTGCCCTGCATAAAACAGAGCACTTAATTTTTTGCAACCATGCTGTTAAATGTACAATAATGCACTCAAAGCGAAGTTATTCTAGTCTGTGACCGTTCCATTCCTCTGAGATTATTTCTATTTTAGCCTGTTGTTTTTGACTGACATCTGAAATAAGATGACAAACGTCAGAGTGATAACAACTTTCCATCTCACAGTCCTTCACAAACAAACCTTTCATTGGGACGTGTATGCGCAGCTGCCAATCTATTCATAGGACGATTTTATCCTAACTCACTAAGGACACGTTTGAGACAAACAACAGGTGGAGCGTGTGCCTCCTCATTTGACTTCAAGCGCGGATGAAATGAATGCAAAAGGACATGGCGGAGGTTTACAGATGGAAGCATGGGAAATTCTATTCACAAGGTCAGAGGTGCCAAGCCAAGAGGGAAACCAACCCATTATTGCACTTCCAATTCTGTACACTCTAATTCTGTGGAGAACATGACCTTTTATTAAGGTCCTATTTTTGACGTGGTTGCTTTATTAAAATTCCTAATCCCACAATAGCGATGAGCGATCATGTGCCCGGAGACGGTAAAAACTACTTTTCCCAAAACTCAATGCAACAAATTGTCGCCCGATTGTGTGATGAACAACACATATACAATAAATTATTATCATAATAAATGAAAGAACAAGTCAAGTCAAATATTGGGAAAAAAAATCATTAATGAACTAAACTAAACTTCAATGAACTGTTAACAATGCATACGGAGCCGACTATTTTTTGCAATAAAGGTGGAGAAGGTGATGGAACTGACTATTCTCATTCATTTCTGATGTTTGCACAGATTATGAAAAACAGTCAGAAGTCAGTCATTACTGACCCCAACATTATTTACCGTCACCTCGTAATAACCACCATTCTTTAATGAACGCTGATAAAATCCTTATTGTCATCGCTTAAGGAACGAAGGGGACTAATCACATCCTTCTGACAGATTTACACTTATCATACTGAGATGATACCACAGTAGTGGTTTATTGTAGAAACCAAAAAAGAAAGATCTGTCATCCCCTCATATGATTATATATATTAATTAACAAAAGTGGAACTGATTATCTAAAACAAAAAAAATACACTGTATCCATTTCTCACTCACATTGCTCATACATTGTAATCATAACAATCATGCAGAAATTAGTATTATTAACCATCAAAACATTGTTTTGAGGAAACAAATGTGCTAGTCAATTGTTAGTTCCGTGAAGTACACATGGCAATACTATGTTCAAAGCCACCTCATCTGTTAGATCATCTACAATCAAAAAACAGAATCATTATTTCAATATACAGTCCACATTCTATTGCACTTCAGTTGTTACTTATAAATATAGATTTCAAGTAGTTCAGCGACAATCAATGTGATTGCAATTCACATATAAACATGTTATGTCTACAGCACAGTCAGCTAAAGGCGCCTGAATGCCGTCTGAATATGGTGCCTCTTGGGAATGTGACACATTGACTTTCATGACATCTCATGACTCTCCAACTACTTGCAACTGGTTCAATCAAGATGAGATTAGGGGGGGGGGGGGTGCTAAAGAGTCAAGCTATAGACTGCATTTACAAAACATTCTCAAAGGGCACCAATCATCGGTGTCCTGAATTAAAATGGAACATTTAAATCTCTGTCATATATAATACTGGCTGGCTTGTTTTATTCAACTTTTACTATTAACTAATGACAACAATAGCTAGAAGTTTTCATGTTTTTTTTTCATTTGGTTTATCATGACATTCATGACAAAATACATTTCTCAAGTTTTAGATTTATCTGTGACAAAGTGAACTTTAGCTGCAGGGGCTTCGCAGACCTCAATTAATGCTCTTGAATTTTTTTCCTGGCAATTTCACATGAAAAGTCTTCTAAATAAAGTCTATTTTATAAGATTCCGCATTTGAAAATACCTTGAATATCAAATTAGAAAAAACACATTCTTTCAATGCAGTCTTATCAAATCCTTGCATTGGGTTCTCTGAGGTAATAATAATAATAATAATAATAATAATTATTATTATTATTATTAATAATATTATTATTATTAATAATATTGTTATATAACAAATACACAACTCTTGATATTGCACCAATCCCTCACTGAATTTCTGTCTCAATGTTCCTCACTGTACCTCAAGCCTGTATCTTCTTTTGGGTTGAGTGCAGGCTGTTTGTTAAATTTTGGGGGATAAGATTTCATGTTTTTGTTTGTAACCTTGAGTAAGGTGGCTCCAGATAAAATGCATTATTTATTTATTTTTACTCCTTCAAAGAAAACGAATAATTAAGTGTCTGCATTGCAATCTTGGGACTATTTTAGAATTTGAATAAAGAACGGTGAAAAGGTGCTTGTGAACGTCTGCTCCCAATTCTCGCGATACTAACTGCGATCTGGTCATGTGATAGTCCCGTGACTTGATGCGGAAGTAAGGCAAAACAAGAAAGGATCTTTTGACCTGAAAATTGCGTATTTTTCCTCCGCTTCTTTTTCCAATAAGCATCACTTCGTTGGCCATCCATACAGCAATGGACGGATCCATCAGCGCGTCATCAGACACCACAGGCGGTCCCCCGCCTCATCTTAGAACGTAAGAAAAGTCCCTTTAAACCCCTCGCGTGTCCATTGCGCAGCGTGACAGCGAAATCTGACTTGTGCGTGCGTGTTTGTGTGGCTTCTTTGCAGAAATGAAGGTTCCTTGGTTTCAGCTCTCAAGACATTGTTGTTCTTCACTATCTTAATGGTCACGCTACCGATTGGCTTATACTTCGCTTCAAAGGCTTACATCTTTGAAGGTGAGATTAGTTTCGCTTCTGTGCAGTGCTGTCTGGAGTTGGTGTTGCTTTTTAGGGCGATATGGGGGAAAAAATCAACACATTCTATCACAACTAGATTTCAATTGATGTTCCTTGATGATTTGTCAGGGGCAAATATTTAATACGTTGCAAAATATTTATTTGTAAAACCCCCGTGGGGACAAAGCGGTACAGAAGATGGAGGGATGGATGTTCTTAGATATACAAAGTACTATAAAAGTTTGTAGTTGTATACAATCCCACCATTACAAGTCCAAGTACAATTAACAGGTCAAGTGTTACGTCAAAACAATTTGCCATTAATTAGATATCAATAGTATTTCTTCCACTGTCAGAAAAGTATTCACTTAGATCTTTTTTTTGTTATTGTTGTAGCTTGCAGTGCTATGGAGTGTATACACCTGAGGCATTTGAAAAAAATCACAACACATTTTGCTAATATAATGTGAAAATCATCAACTATACATTCTAATACTGCACTTAAACATAAGAAAGTACCAAAGTAATGATCTACTAATTCAAATGTATTGCGATTGCACGTTGCATAAGAAAACATACTTAAAACTGTTTTAAACAAAACAAACATTGCTAAACGAATAAATGCATTGTACTTCAATGCAGGAAGGAAGAGATTAGGCTACAGCCCAATTCCTGTTGGGTCATGTTTGAACGATAGATAGCAGAATTCAGACTTTTAATTATCATGAGGAAAAATGTTTCCCTGTCTGAGAAAAGTACTCTCAATTTGTACAGCCTTGGACAGTCGGCATCCATTGACCTTCTAGTGTCTTTTCTTCTCAGGCTCAATGAAGATGTCAAACTCTGATAGCTACTTCTACGCTGCCATTGTCGCCGTGCTGGCCGTGCACGTGGTTCTGGCCTTGTTTGTTTACGTGGCCTGGAACGAAGGCACGCCCAAAGGGAAAGGCAAGTACGATTAAGTAAGGTCTACGCAGATGCGCAAACCTTGGGAAGGGGCTCCTCAGAAGAAGGGCCAGCAGCGGCTAGCACTATCCCAGCAACGTTCAACGAAACGGTTCTGGTATGTGTTGGCCTTGGACTTACTGTATGGGGACTATTGGATGTGATGTTCTCATGAGAAATCATGTTAAAAGGGGGCAGCTTTTAAGAGACTTTTGATTTTCATCCCACATATACTTGCTTGATACTTTGTTGAGTTCAAAGAAGTAAGTAAAGAATTGCAATTGTCTTTTGTTGTCACATTTTTTAACCACGTGTTTTGTTCTTTCAAAGAGACATGGTCTGACGCTTCAATCGTCGAATTGTACAGCGTTTTTGTACGGCTGCTGTTTTGTGATGTAGATTTAGTATGAAGCAGATTGATGTCCTCGGTGAATAAACATGGCAAGTCGATTTTAGTTTGATGTTTTTTTGCTAGATTTTGTTTTACTTGTCTTCATAAAGGTGTCATTATTATTGTTAATTGTAGAAACAAATACTGTTAGTCACGGAAAGCAATAACTTTATTATGAGAGTTCATATTTGTTTCCTAAAAGGGACAAAAAAATCATTGAGTGGGGGCCTGACAGCAATTTTTTTGTTCTCCTAAATAAATAAATCCCTCAAATAGAATACTGCAGGGAAATAGCGGTATTTACCTTTAATAAATCATTTGATACCTATTTTTTGTTCTCTCAAATAAATGCCACCCCGACCCGCAAATAAAATATTGCAGCCCGATAGCTCTAATATATTTGACACCAGTATTTGGTTTTCATTCTCTTGAATAAATGTCACTCCTCAAATAAAATAGTACAGCTGGGTAGCTGTAATTATCTTTAATTAAATTTGGCGCAAATTCAGATTCAAAACAAATTGAAGATTGGGATAAAAATGAACAATACATATAAAAGACAGTCTAAATAATTCAATGATTGATGAATGTTAGAAGTACTGTCCTGTTTATTGAAGTGATGCATCTGGACTGAGAAACATATTCTGTACGTTATAAGTTTAGCCTGCGTTGTTGGTGAGATGCAAAATTTTGACACTAAAGAATTTCTTGTGATTTTATTTATTCTGATTATTTCCTTTTGTCAAGTGACAACAGATTTTTGGACCTAATAAAATAAAATCAATTTTACAGCCTTAATTAGAAGAGCTTTCAAGTTTGTTCCAGCCTAAAGAGGCCAATAACTTTTTGCAGGGAGCTGTAGCTCTCACATGGTGGCAGCAAACAACGCTTTCCCGGTCTGGAAAGACAGTGAAAGCAACTCGGACAAAAAGCCAGACAGTAATGAACATTTTCTGCTTGGTAGAGCGTGTCTACAGCTGCTTCTTTCTTAACTCTGCAAATTTATTTTTTGGGCCACGCTGTCGGGAAGTTGTGGGGGGGCATCTCGAGGTCCATTTGTCTTTTTGGCTCCTGATTCAAAAGCATCAAACAAATCTACTGCAATTGTAAGCTCCGCTCCTGGCTGTTTATCATTTATCACACAGTAACCGGTTGGATGTTTACTCGGTCTGTAATGGATCACAGGCCTGTGATCATTGGCTTTCTCAAGCCAATGATTTAAATAAACACTTCAGTGGTTCTTAATGGTTTTAATCCAGTGTTTTATACGTATTGGTTGTGGCTAAACAGACGAGGAAGCCACTTGGGAATTTATCATCAATATCTACTTTGAACACGCTTGGGAAATGGACATTTCTGTAGTGGCCAGCAGATGTCAGAGCAGCAGCATCTCAGATGTCACTAGAGAACTAAGCGGCTGTGGCCAAAGTATTTACGATAAAGTTAAGTGGTACAGATACTCATGGAGAAAAAGTACGAATTCAATTAAGTAATTGCGAGTAACACTACTTTGACCTTTTTTTTTTTTTTTTAAAGAGTGGAAAGCACAGATATCCTTTTTTTTTTTTTTTAAAAGCAAAAAGCTGTCAGAAAAGCAAATACCTTAAGTAAAAATATTTGTACATCACTAGCCCACTTCTCACCACTGCAATAAAATGACACAATTTACGCGAACACCTGACTTAATGTCCTCGATTAAATACCGACAATAAGATGTTATATTCCATGAAATTCTCTCCAGATGTTTCCTCGAAATCTGGCGTTAAGTACACAATCAATAGGGTGTCCACTCCAGGGCACATTCTTAAGAACTGCTACACTGATGATTAAGTCACATAAAAAAAGCCCCTTTGTGGTTAAAGGCATCATTAACCCAGGAGGGATCTGATAAATAAAAGAGTTTTGTTTGGGGGGAAAACCCCCCTGTAAGATTCAACTTTGACATGCAGTTGCATCAGAAGCAGACTAAAATGAAAGGATGTCTTTTAAAAAGGAAAGACCTATATGGCGATGGTACCCACAATTTCTGTCCACATTATTAGGTACATCACATAATATTCAATAGCTGCACCATAAATCTTTTTTATCCTGATTTGACTTTGCTTATTTTTGACAAATGCCATATGAGCCTAAAATGTGTGTCAAGCACTTGGCGCAACAAGAAAAAAAAAACATACTACATGCATCAAGACATGTAAAATTTAATGATCTGATGTTTGTTTTCAGTAAATTTAGACTGTATTACAACTAAAGCACATTTCCTCAAGTGTTAACAGAAATATTATTATCACACCAGGCAGGAGGCTTTGTCGTCATGAAGATGCTATGCTTTCAACTAATTTCCAGGTTTTTTTGGTGTGTTTTTTTAATACCAGACCCACCAACAGGATTTCCTGGATGAGCTCAATGCGTGCATGTGTTAGTCAAATATATTTTGCAGTTTGTGGGTGTGAGAACACTAATGAAACCACATTGCTATTATTAGTGGAAGACATTAGTTCTTGACAAATTTGTGAATGAGGCCTATTATTTCAACCACAATTACATGGGTAATGAAATGTGGACATACGCAACAATTATGAAAAACATAACAGATTTTTAAAATGTGATCGATCCCAGACATAATGAGAGGGGGGGTCACCATGTGCCTAGACGGCCAACACGCACATGGTTAACCATGTCTGCTGTAGTACCAGAAATGACCTGTGAAAGGCAGTAAAGCCCCACAGGACATCCAGACTACCAAAAAATACAATGAAAAAGAAAAAGTAATGGGGAAAATCCAAGCAAAGGTTAATCTTATCTGGTACCTTCAACTCTGATTCACAATCAGAGTTTATTGCATTTTTTTTTTGCAGTTTATTGTACCACATGGTGCAACAAAATGGAACAGACAACCTGTCAAAGAAACAGAAAACAATGACCAATAGTCTGGCACATCTTGCACAACACCACAATAACACCAGCACCTCCAAGCAGACTCAAGTCCCGCCACCCCTACAGCAAGGCAGCACAAGAGATGCTCGACTCCACCTCTGAGGACATCTCCAGAGACGCATGGTTGGCAACAGCCTGGAAGCAGGAGTGGGAGTCGGCCGGACCCTCCCGAGTCCACCGCTACATTTGGGACCCAGGAGATGGCGCCATGGGAGGAGACGACCTACCACGCCGGCAATGGACCACGCTGAACCGCCTACGGACTGGGGTCGGTCGCTTTGGGTCATCAATGAAGACGTGGGGCATGGCGGACAGTGCGGCATGCGAGTGTGGTGACCCTGAGCAGACCGCCGACCATATAATCAACATCTGCCCCTTATATGGACCACCCTCGGAAGCCAGCCTCTTCGACCTAGGACCAGAGATGCGGGCATGGCTACGCGACACCGAGTTGGACATTTGACGTTACACGAAAGAAGAAGAAGAAGACCAATAGTCTTTAAAACTTTATATTTGCTAAAAAAGAAAAAAAACATGAACCTTTTTTTATGTGCAATACATTTGTTTGAACATTTGTTTGTCATACAAGTGTTTTTGGGTGATATTTTGTAACAAATTTGAGAATTGGACCTCCCAAATGGTCATTATGTGGGTTGAAGTAGTTCATGACTTATTAGCTCCAATGACACTAAACACTAAGTGACATGATTAAGACACCTTTATTTACATAATTATGTGTAAAGATGAATGTCACCAAGTACTTTACAGCAAATAAACTGAAATACAAACAATTCGGCTTTGGGTGATGTTTTTGCTCGGTGATGAAATTATGACACTTTACAAAAATGGAAACTCCTGAGACGAAGCAATCTCTACTCAGGCACGTCCTGGAATTGGATACGGTGTTTTGACCAGTGCCAATTATTTCACAACATTACACTTGTCAACTATGGTGGATGCTGACACTGGAAAAAGTTCACCCTGTCTTAGTTCATCAAGTTCATTAGGTCAGAAATAAACAAATCTTTCCTGTGGAATTAGTGAAGGGAGTTTTTTTTTTTTTTTTTTTTTACATGGAGTGTAAAACAAAAATGGATCAAAAACCTGAGCAGACCTTTATGTCACTGAATTTTTGTGCCATCCGTCAAAGTGATCTCAGTCAGTGCTAGAAAGTGTTCACGAATTAGTTAAAGACCCTGTAAGCAAATACAAACTTTTTTAATACATCAGACATGTTTAAGATAACTGCCGAAAACCTGTGCAAGGACTTACATCTGAGGAGTATTGAATCATGCAGGTATAAAGTAAAACAGTTTTTCACCTTGATTCACCAAAAGCGCAACATGCTAGCTGCGTACATTGCGATAGCCTGTTGGCGTGGCCATGTTAGCGCGCCTTGTTGTCGGCCATGAGTGTGAGAGGAACAGCGAATAGGACTACCTAGAAAGAAAATCTGACTCAATTGTCAGTGTGTGGACTGGGTATTTGACTCTTTAGAGTGCCTTGTTGTCCACCTTAATTGTGCGCATGTACATCATGGTGGGAAGGCTGATGATAAATAGGGGGGAATCGTTTTTATACACTTCTTCACACAATCTTTTAAATCACTCCACTTTGGCAGGGTTCTCTGTGGAGTATCAAATTTAAGAGTTTATTTTAAATTTCGCTTTACAGTGACTTTAATTTCACACAACAATAAAAGTTAGGAAAAACTGATTATAAGTACAGTGAAACCTCCAAAGTTGCAAAGTCAAATAAAACTCAGGAGTGCAAACCTTCATCAGCATACAGGACACGCTCAGCGTCGGCGACCCTTCAGCTCTCGAAGCTTAATTCAGTTTTTTTTTTGTTGCTTGCGTTTATAGGGCGGATTTTTGTGATGGCTCGATATCAGTCATGTCTAAACAGCTACAGCGACGTAGGAAAAAGATCTGTCTGCTCAGTACAATATGAACTCCCCTTCAATCACTCTCTTTCTCCTGTTATAACTCTATTTTTTTATTTTGAGTGTAAATCCACTCTTGGCCAGTAGATGGTGGCACACTTGTTTAATACTGTACGCTTGAAAGAAGAAGAGTGAAAACAGAGCTAGATGAACGTCTCAATCTGCTCCCATCTTCTGTTCCGCCTTCAGCAAGCAATAGCTGGAGGTTCATTCTATAATGGACGTCTTTATGTATTTTGGGCTATGGTAAGTTTGTTAGTATGAAAAAATATAAAGGTATTTGTTTACTTCACACGCGTACAAATTGGTACACTGTGCAAAAAAAAATGTTGTCATTACACTTGTGTCCTGTCAGTATATTAAATGTTTGTAAATATGTTTGCATTATTTTAATGTGTCTTTGATTCCCTTATTAAAAAGTTTCATAAGTGCTATAAAACATGCCTCGAGATTATTTAAATGGAATATATTTTAAATCAGATTTCACTTATTGCTGGGGTGCTCTGGAATGTAATCCCTGCGATGGACTGGGGTGTACTATATCAAATAATTATTTTTCATTGTATCATTCCAGAAACAACATTACCATTATGTGTACTATTTGTTTAGTTTGGCTTTACCTTTGTGTTTGAAAGTTTTATTTTACAGTGGTTTACTTTTCACAATCAGAAAAATGTTGTTTCTATGGAGAAATGATTTGATAATTAGTCTTGTGTCTGACTTCAGAGGTTCCACTGGACTGTGTTTTCTCAAAAAGTGGACTATGTGGCATTTCCTGCATCTATTGTGAATTAAATGTTTGACAAAGTCAGTGTTGTGGACCATGAAAGTCTTACTTGGAATGAGTCGAGCCTGCGCCATGAAGACATTTTTCCACAGAGCGTTCAGCCCCTTGATGTCAACGTCTCATATCTTGAGATCATCTATTCTAGTCTTGTTGTTGCCGTACTTGGCACTGTGGCCTTGCCTGCTCTGCGTGGGTGACCCCGCAGCAGATCCTTGCTTCTTGCCTTTCAGGTCACATTCCTCCAGCTTGCTACCGCTCCTTTCCACCGCCAAGTTGTCCTTATTCTGTTTGTAGGCCGCTTTGCTGTTACAGGGGTGAAAGGATGAGTCGGTGCCCGCGGACAGCGGCGAGAGGTTGTAGCTGGGAGGGCGATGCTCGTGGAAGTAGTGGTTATACGTCGGGCCGAACGGCGCTTCGGTGTCACTGTGCCCCTTGGACATGGTCTCGGGTGACTGGTTCCCTCTCCTGAAGGTCATGCCTTGGCGGCACTTGGTGAAGCCCAGGTGGTAGATCTCAATGAGGTTGAGGAAGAGGGAAAGACTGGCCACACCCAGCATGAAGATGATGAAGATGGTTTTCTCGGTGGGTCGGGAGATGTAGCAGTTGACCGGGTTGGGACATGGCGGCCTGTCGCATGTGTACATGGGCTTCAACTCAAAGCCGTACAACAGGTACTGGGCCACAATGAACCCCACCTCAAAGAGGGTCTTAAAAACGACATTAAAGACATATGTGCGCAGTAGTTCCCCCTGCAGGCGCACGTGTCCTTTCTCGTCCCTCATCAGGGGCTTTTTGTGCTTGCGGGCTTCCACGACGAGGGCCGGCTTGTCTGGCGGATGATTCTTCTCTTTCTCCATTTGCTTCTCCTCCATGCGCACCAGATGAAGGATGTGGCCCAGGTAGATCAGCGTCGGCGTGGACACGAAGATGATCTGCAGCACCCAGAAGCGAACGTGGGAGATGGGGAAAGTGATATCGTAGCAGACGTTCTCGCAACCGGGCTGCTTGGTGTCGCAGGTGAAGCCCGACTGCTCGTCGCCCCACACCTTCTCTGTGGCGGCGCTCAGGATCAGGATGCGGAAGATGAACAGGACCGTGAGCCACACCTTCCCCACCACGGTGGAGTGCTCCTGGGCATTTTCCAGGAGCTTTCCCAACAGGTTCCAGTCGCCCATGGTCTATGTGATTGCGCAACTGGGACTGGTGGGATGGGGAAAAGGCTCTTTAGTACAATTATTCTTAAGTATGAGTATATTATAAAACTTTAAATAAGAGCTTAATAAAATAAAGTGAATTACTTAAATTTAAACCTGTGGAATTCAAAGATGGAATGTAGCAGTAAGTCAGTTATGAGAACAATTAAATTTCAGAGAATTTGAAATCTGCATTCTGCGAGTATAATTCACCCGTCCTCACTTGACTTATTTAGTCCTGATGATATGGTATCAAAGTAACAAGGAGTTTAGTGTCTTACTTAAGGACACTTGCACATGGTCACAAGGGGTGAGGGATGGAAACCACAACCTTTGGGTTGTTGTCGTGCATATTGCACTGTCGATGCAATTGAGTAATCAATTTGGAATATTGGTTCAATTCGCAGCCCTTGTGACCATGCCAAATTGTTCTTGAGCGAGATAATTAACCCCAGTTGTTTCTTATTTTGTAATTATTATTCCGTATTGTGAGGAGAATGAGAAAGCGCTTTGAATACCTTGAAGGTAGAATAGAGCAATACAAACCAAAGCCCATGTAACCATTTTTAAAATAGTAATTTTAGGAATAATCATGAAATAAAACTTAATTTAAGCAGAAAATATCAAGGTTTTTGTGGCCAAATCAAATATTATTCAATACTTAAGTCATTGTAATTGAATTATTTGAGTTGACCTAAGTCATCAGGTATTGGGCAATTAATGTCCATTAAGGCATGACTGAATTTGGTGTCTAGCAACAACATGCACAAGGCCCTGACCTCAACACCCTTCTCTGACTGAATGAAAAACAAAATCCCACAGACACCCTCCAACATCTTGCAGAAATTGTTCCCAGAAGAGTGAAAACTGAACTGCAAAAGGGGGATACACTCCATATTTTCTTCCATTTCAAAGTCTTGTTTGTGTAATGGCAAACTGTCCAAATCCTTTTGTCCATATAATATAGTGTATACAGTGTTACATGACTAAAATAACACAATCAAACAGTTACGGCAAGTATCCTCCTCCTCCTCCTCCTCTTCTAAAATGCCTTACCAAGTTCAGCAGAGCTTACTGCAAATGAGTGTCAAGAGACAGGTTGTTAAAATAAGTGTACAACTTGGCGACTAGCCGACTGATCTATTCCACATAGACCACAACAGGATTATATTTACTTTAAGAGGGTGTATATTTGGCCTGTGTAGACAGGGAAAGGCAGCTTCCAGGCATGATCCTGCAAGTCGTGGCAATGTGACCGGCACTCGGAGTGAAAGGGAACACCGGCGAGAGGAGTTTGAAGATTCGTATTGGTACCGCTGAAATGATTGTCAGTAAGGTCAGCACCGAGAGTGCATTGTGGTGATTTACAAACCCGTTTATAGTACGTCCTCAGCGATTCACCCACCTTGTCACCTTCCACATCCCTTGTATTGAACTCCTATGTGTCTTTGAGGGTCCATGAGGCTGCGCCGCCGGGTCTCAGAACGGGCGTGATCTTTGGGGCCTCTCGGCGATGCCCTTGAATGGACAGGAAAAGCGGATCCCTACCAGCCACAGTGTCGGTTCCACACCGATTGGCTCGGGCGGGCAGGTTCCAGGACGCCTCCGACCAAGGTTCTTCCACTGACCACAACACACTAATGGACAAACTCTCAACCATGTCCAGACTGCCCCTCCCCCTGCGGTTAAATTTGGCCCAGTGTACTCGAATGTAAACTATTTGAGTGACTGACAGGTCAGCTGGCCAATGATTAGCTCAACTGCGTTGGTGTTCCGGCCACAAGTGGTCCTGGTGGCTAAATATAGTGCAAGGGTCTCTCCTATCATTGGGGGGCATGATTTGCAGATGAGTCGGCCTTTGCATCCTCACAGTGGAATGGAAGGAGCAAGAGCAGCAACGATCAGCAATAAAACAAAACTGTTGGTGATTCAGAAATGGTGGTGCCTTGAGATAAGAGTTGAATTCGTTCCATGGGCTTACTTGCAATGCAAAACACTCTTTTGTTAGTAATGAGTGGGAATACCATTAATTTGCCCCAACCACCACCAACCCAACAACCCAAAACAATCTGCATTTTAATGAGGTAAAAATAGCACCCCATAAAAATTGACATAATGACATTGAATGCTGCTCCTACTGTCTTGACCACTTGGGGGCGCTATGACAGACAATCCTACCTTGATGCCATTTATATTGCAGCTGGCCTTGTCTTGCCTTGAGCTCAAGTTGGATTAAAAATTATGCCTCAAATCCTCTGTCAGCTTATCAATATGACACTCATATTAGTTGTTCAACACAAAGAGGATGGTTATATGATGGTGAGTACTATTTAATTGTCAGTCGACATTTTGTTGCTGCACCGTTGGCTTTCACTTTGCTGGTGAATGGTTTAAGCATCACAACATAGATGCTAGAGCTTCGTGTTAGTATTAAGGTAGTGGGGGAAAAAAAGGCTAAGCTGTGGTTGTTTTAAATACACACCTCTTTAGGTTTAGTTGGACAGTAAGCAGTTTGAAGTCCCCTGTTTGAAGAATTTGTCACTATTTGCCAAACGTCTTCTACTGTGACCTCAGTTGAGTCCATTAATGTCACCATACATCATATAAGCACCATACTGTCAATTTCATTGAATGGATTACAAAGTAAGCAACCGGTTTCTAACATTGAGTGTCTTAGTGCTCTGCAAGTGACATTTGTTAGTGGATGCAAACTAACAAATGTCACTTGCATAGCGCTACTGAACTGAGCAGCTGAGCATAATTAGTGGTTTCAAAAGTAGTTTGCAATGCAGAAGCTCATGAAAAACAATATTAGAAAAGTGCCGCATGATGTTTTCTGGCACCACTTAAACAGACTATTTCAATCACAAGCACATGCATGCAACATTTGCAGCAGCATGATTATATAATTACAGAAAGCCTAACTCACTATTATGTATTACTCTGCTGTCGTTCTGAAACATTTTACATCAAGCACCACCTCAAAGAAAACCCTAACTTGGCCCTCCAAATACCCTTTTAATGACCAACATTATACAGTAGCATAGTAGGCTCAAGTGCTAATTACAAACAACACAGAGATTCCTGAAAAATATGTTTTGAATTATTGTAAGCCTCTGTGACGATATGCACCATTCGAACATTAACATTGTGCTAAATTTTGGAACATACCGGTGTAAAAGATTTAATTGAAATCTATTCCACAAAAAATCTGTAAAAACTGTACCTAAATAAATGTTTGAAGACAATTAGTTATAAAACCAATTTTAAAATAATGCACCGTTCTGAATGGAAAACCAAAATAAAATCCCAAATTCTTTTGTGTGCCACTAAAGGAAGCCCGCCTGTCTAAGTCCTCCATAATATGCAGGAAAATGTTTCAGCATGACACTATCACACTTTGGATCAGATCTATTTTGTGCACACTCAACATACACTCTTTTTATACCATGCGTAGAACAAAAACCTGACCCAAGAAGATCCAATACTAGTTAGTATATTTTCAAGTATTCAGAGTCAGTACCGTGCAATGAAATTCTACTCAATTGCAATTACCAAAATGAATGAACATTAAAACTGTGAATGAAAGTTGAACACTGTTCTCTTCTTAAAGACACACTCATAAATCTTTTGCAGACATTTGTCACAAATATACGTTTCCAAATGTCATTTCCTTTTGCTAAACCACTTGAACCACTCTGGTTTTTTATTTATACAGAAACAAAAAACTTGTGGGTGGCTATATAGAACACGGACTATAAAAAGTCTACACACCCTGTCAAAATGCCAGGTTTTTGTAATGAAAATAGGATGCCCTTGTTGTTTTCAACCTTTTTGAGAGGCAAGGTAAAAATAAACTGAAATGTTTTCCCCACGGGGGTTCCAATTTCCCATTTAGCATGTTGGGAGCGTTTTGTTAAAACAAAAAATAAAAGGCACAACGTCGGCAGTTTTATCAAACCCTAACACCTTTTCCCAAATTTGGAAGATTGTGTTATGTATTGTTTATTTGTACTCCCCTTTTGAAAATTAAAAAAAATTCAGTTACTTTGGTTATATTAATGCTGGAAAAATCTTTAGAAATTATTTATTCTTTACATTTTCTTTATTTCACAAAAACCTGGCATTTGAACCAGGGGTGTGTAAACTTTTTATATCCACAGTCTACTGAATTATATTTATAACGGCAATTCAAATTGTGAATCAGTTGGTTTTTTATTTTAAACGTGGACTAGGTCTGATGGTGTACGTGCACGTTCATCCGTCTTCAAGATACGACGCAAATCGCTCTTGTCAGTAAAAAACGGGAAAGAAAAATCTATTGCTGACAGCTGATAATTCCTGAAATAAATACGATACGTTCACTATTTTACACAGCAAATAATATTGTATACCGACTGACATGCTTAGTGGATATTTAGTTGTTTAAAAGGAGACTGCGTGCGACAAAG
The DNA here is from genome assembly GCF_901709675.1 of Syngnathus acus. Taxonomy (NCBI): domain Eukaryota; kingdom Metazoa; phylum Chordata; class Actinopteri; order Syngnathiformes; family Syngnathidae; genus Syngnathus; species Syngnathus acus. The sequence continues at coordinate 11,730,807 of NC_051095.1, read as the reverse complement.
TGTCTGCCTTTCTTTTGTCTCACTGTAAAAAATGGTCCCCTATCAGCTGATTGATTTGATTTTATAGGAAGACAATTTTTGACTCATCCAGTCAACTTTAGACTCTTCTTTAGAGCGGTGGAAGAACCGTTTACACGCCCTGCTGATGAGGTAGATCACCTCAGCCAGGTTGAGCAATACACACACTCCGGACACAGCCAGCATGAAGACAGTGAAGATGGTCTTCTCTGTGGGCCTGGAAACAAAGCAGTCCACAGTGTTGGGGCACGGGTACGAATCGCACTTGACCAAGCGCACCATCCTGAAGCCCGGGTAGATCATGTAGAAAATGTAAAGAAAAGCCACTTCAAAGAGGATTCGGAAGACGATGCTGATCATGTAGGTCCACCAGAGAGCTCCGGTGATGAGATACTTTTGGTTCTTGATGTGCTCCAGCTCCTTGGGACTGTTGCGGCCCGCCCGCCTCAGAATCTTCTTTTCGATGTGGCGGCGATGGGCCACATGCATGCCCACAAGAAGTGCCGGCGTGGAGACCAAGATAAGCTGAAGCGCCCATAGGCGGATGTGCGAGATGGGAAAGAACTGGTCGTAGCAGACGCTGTTGCAGCCGGGCTGTTGGGTGTTGCAGGTGAAGCCGGACTTCTCGTCTCCCCAGACGCTCTCCGCCGCAACCACCAGGACCAGGATACGGAAAATAAAGATGACCGAGAGCCATATGCGTCCGATGCCCGTCGAGTGCCTGTTTACGCCGCTGATCACAGCGTAAAAGGACCCCCAGTTCATTTTCGACTCCAGAGCTGAAAATCAACATTCGCAGTTATAGCTTGACACAATTCGTGAAATCATGCAAAAAAATTATCAAAAGTTATGACATTAGCTTTTGATCCCTACCAGGCTAACGCAAACGGTGTAAGCGGTGCCCGGTCCGAAAGCGACCATCCTAACCGATGAGTGTCAAGGACGACGACAGGAAATGCCAAGTTGTGCGATGTCTATAAAAGCAGGGGCGATGGCCTATCGCCGGCCGTCACAAGACGCAAAATTTTGAAGCCAATTGTGAAACATCCGCTGAGCCACGTGATGCGCTCACCCTCTATTAATACTCAACTCAAACGGACCTGCAGCCCAGTTCCAGATAGACTGCCAAGAAATTCCTCCAAGGAAGCAGACGGATGATTGAAAGAGTTCTATTGTTTTATCAAAAGCCACCGACTCGGCTTTTGAAAAGATTAGCTACGTTCCGATATGGTTGCGATCGAGTTCAGTTAGATGGTCACCTAGGGGACGTGGGCTATAAGCCACACTAGTTCTGACCTCACTGAGAGTAACACAAGCAAATGATAAGAGCATGGGGTTTTACCTTCAGCTGTGATGGTACACAAAAAGTGTACAAAGCAGGAAGAAATGAATCAAAATGTTTTTCTTTGTGAGCAAAACCAAAATGCTGTGTTGAGAAGACCGCACGTTGGGAAAATGCTAATCATTCCCCCGCCACAAGCCTGTGCCCTGCACCGTCGTGGTCATATGGTTTTGTCTAAAGCATTAGCATACAATGGCATTCTTTATTGCGCCGTAACAAGACTCTTTCACATCAAACGCCTCGATTTCCGCCTACCGCCCCGGACTGAAGAAGGAATCTGTGTGGACGGTGGACACAAGCATGCCTCATTATTTATTGTGCTAGGGAGGGTAGCCCGGCTGAAGGAGGCCTTTGACCTGAGCTGCCGTCACTGACAGGTTGCACGTGTCAACATGATGAATGACCTCTTCAACTCTGGACAACGCTTCATGGAGGAACTCTTGAGAGTGTTATAAAGTTTTATAGGAGTCATTCAAAGGTGACATTTCTCAGTTAGCGGTAAACTGTACCTGGGCTTCAGCGACCACCCCAACAATGGAGTGATAGGGTCACGGGGAATAAATGATACATGAGTAAGAATTTGCAATATAGCAGGTGTGAGACTCAATGGGCTCACAGATATTTCAGTGATGTTTCATTTATTTATTAACTTTCTGCCTGTTCACAATTGTCACGGTGATTTTTCTGGTCATTTCTTAACTAGGTTGGATGGATTTTTTGTTAGCGTTGATTTCTCCTACTGCCCATAAAGGCACCATAGCGATCAGTTATTGCGTTCGGAAAGAAAGTACGTGAATGTGGAGCAGACGGCTCTCTATGTGAGTGAAGTTGGAGAAGAATAAAAACACCATTGAAAGCCAAAACTTGCTTCTCGTTGTGACTTGGAGCCGCAACACAAGAATATAGTATTTGTAATTATGCAAGGATAAAAGGTAAGTTTATCAATAATAGTTGTGTTGTACTTTTTTATTTAATTAATATTAAATCTAATTTTGGTTAGATATTTTTAATATTGAAATATTGAGATTCTGCAGTCTTGAACAAGGGCATTTATCAATAATAGTTGTGTTGTACTTTTTTATTTAATTAATATTAAATCAAATTTTGGTTAGATATTTTTAATATTGAAATATTGAGATTCTGCAGTCTTGAACAAGGGCATTTATTCAACACAACACAAAGCCACAGTTCTTATACCACAATAAAATGTGTAACTATAAAAGAATATAAGATATGCTTTTGGAGCACAGCTAAAGCAATTGTAAAAATGCTGGTTGCCCACTCAGTCATCATTAGGCTCAAAAATCAATTAGAAATTCAACAAAAGCAAAACATTGTTCAGCATGCAGTCAGTTAGTGTGTCACTTATGACAATCATGTGGTGCACATTTTGAATTCAAGTCAGTTATGCTCTCCAAGTTTTTTTTCTTCAAACAAGCAGTGGCACATACTAAATTTCAGGAAAACAACAATATACTTTTGTATAGTACTAAACGTTAAAGAAGGTAGAGGATTTATGCAGACAAGGATTTAAGCAGAAACATCGGATCTTAGGTGCAAATGCTGACAAATGGCACGGTTGTGTTGTAAAGCCAATACAAAAACAGAAAATCTCTATTTAAGGATAACCTTCTGCAGAACATTGTCATCACCTATTTTAAGACATTACAGGGTACAAAAATGTAGACGTTCCCACTTTTCTGTCAACTACATTTTCCGCTGAGTGTAGCACGAGATGAGGTACTTCTCCCACTCGGAATCCTGTTTTCTCTGTTGGACTTGAACACGATCTGGAAAGTAAATGACATAGTCAGGACCCGCCACCTAGTGCACCGTAGCCGTTGTACTTGACGTCTACTAGGCGCTAATCACGTGTTTTTGGTACCCACGCCACGTTGATGATTATCTTCTAATGTGCATGTGCGGCGGACAGTAAATGTGTTAAATGATGGAGAAAATAGATTATTTGGAAGCATTATCTCCGACTGTGATTTTGTTTTGTAAATTATCCCTCGGAAAAAAGTACCAAACTTGTCATCAGCTATTAGTGGACATCACCCTGACTTTGATGACAGTTGCGTGATTACGGCCAATAGAAGTCGAATCGCATTCTGAGATGAATTCCTTACTGTTTTTGAGTGAACTAATGTTCTTTAGTTTGCTGTGTTTTGCATGTCCATTCTGGGCCAGTCGCAAAGACAATGGTGGTCCCCTCCTGCAATGCACAAATAACAGAGCCGTTACACATTTCACTTGCAGAAGCAGAATATGTGTTCATGGTTTGTAGTACTGTGCAAGAGGGCAACCACTAGCTCACAGGAGCCATTTTGACACAATGTATCGAGTCCTTAAATGGTAGCTTCCCTAGTATTATCTGTTTTATCATTAGCGTGTCACGTTGCATACAAGCAGTTGGACATATAAATGCTCGCTGTGAAATAAATCTCACATCTCACTGTAGTTCAGAGAATAAAAAACTGACTATATATTATTATCATTAATGCAGTAGTGCAAATACAAAGACTTTGCACAGTACTGTAGGCACATTGTGAGGAAAAAGTGAGACCGTGTCAACGTAACTTTGAGGTTTTCCATTCATTTAGGACTCAGATAATCATATGCTTTTAATTGATGAACTGGCCTCTTTTCACAGGCAAGTACCTCATCGCTCCAAGCTTCCCCTTTTCCAGGAAAAGCTCCACTGACGCGTCTGTGTAAATTCTAGCGGAGAATGAGCGGTTGTGCACCATGGCTTTAAACCAATCGACCGCTTGCTCGGACCAGTCCGTCCCATTTATAGGAGTCACCTGAGGAGAGGGAATTGATAAAACACATGGAGAGATAGATTTATAATTTTTCTTTCCTTTCTCAGTAGCTATCTTTGGCAAGGGATACGGGAGTGACTACTCATGTGGAGAATATGCAAATAATCACGAACAATGTGTTTTGAAGTATGGTCGGCAGACAAGTAGCGGTCTCTTCTGAAACCCCGAGCGGGCTGTTAGAAACTTATTGTCACGTCCCTCCTCTGCCAAAAATGATGAATATCGTGCTTGAATATAACAGACGCTGCCTCCACTGAAGTCTCCCGGATGAGCCAGTGACTCCTGTTTTTTTTTTTTTTTTCCCCCTTGGCCTTGTAAAAAAACTAAAGCAAAACACCACAGACCCAATGATCTGATGCATGGGGAGGACTGGGTCATAATCACTAGACGCTGTTGAAGCTGTCATTTTGTGAGCTGTTTTGCCTGCCGAGTCTCCGCCCTCAGCATGTGGGACAGAAAGCAGAGCAGATTGAGCATCAGCGAATTGACTTTCATCTGAGACTCTGTTGGTCGCAAAAAGTGACTGCGGCTTTATTTTACGCTTCGGTGCTGTTGATTGAACCACATGTCGAAATAACGTCGATCGTATCAGCTCACATGTGGCCTCAGAGCAGTCTTGGCGCTTTTGATGATTGTTCCATGCATGTGGAACATCATGAAGGCGATATTGCTGTGGAAATTATTAAAAAGGAGCAACTCACATTTGCCATTGAGACTTGCATTGACTGGAGCGGCAAATTGCACATTCCTGGGCTCAGCTTCTGGAGGTTATACAGTGACACACAGGCTGTGTCGCCGTGATCCAACCTCCTCACCTCCACCTTGATGGAAGGCTCATCTTCGGCGCCATCACTGGCTTCATCTTGTGAAAAGAGCCAGAACACATGACAGAGTCTCCACTGGGAGGCAACGGACAAGCGAAGTGAGACCACCGAGAACAGGGATGGCCAATTTCGACAATCGCAAAGGGCAGACTTCAACCACCTGATGCAACCTTCCACCATTATGCTTGACTTTTTTCAGATTTTTTTAAAAAATAGAATAATAAATTACCCTCTACTTTACTGCATTGTATTATGCATTGTATTATCTTAGCGTCTGAAATGCAGTTTGTATACCGTATTTTCCGCACTATAAGGCGCACCGGATTATAAGGCGCACCTTCAATGAATGGCCCATTTTAAAACTTTGTCCATATATAAGATATATACATTTGGCCCGCGGGCCGGACTTTGGACACGCCTGCTGTAGTGACTCAATATTGGTCCATATATAAGGCGCACCTGATTATAAGGCGCACTGTCGGCTTTTGAGAAAATTTGAGGTTTTTAGGTACGCCTTATAGTGCGGAAAATACGGTATTTAAAAAAAAAAAAAAGCTGCCTTGCCTTGGAGGTCGCAATGAGCTGTTGTGGTCTGCCGGTTGCCCATTCCTGTCCTAGCGGTTACTTTTACAAACTTTCAACACTAATACATTGACCCACCTTTGCTCACACCACATATCTTGGTCACCTGAGCCCTGCACCATTGTTCTTGCTTAGGGAAGCGGGCGATTACATGGGCTCCGATGTCTGGAATGTAGTTCTGCTCAGCATATGAACTACTGAGTTCCCAGCTGCTTCAACATGAGGACAGAAAAAAAAACATAATAGCAATCAGAAACACGTGGAATATTAAAAAAAAAAAAAAAGAAGAAACTGGGGGAGGGGTGAGTTCTACAAAGAACGGTAATGAACAATAAGGATAAGTGCCCCGTTAAGTTCTGAAAATGTGATCACGGAATCAGCGAGGGCTGTAAAACACTGAGAAAAAGCAGATGGGGATGAAATAACTTACCCAGTAAAAAGCGCCTGCAGCTTGGTGATGGAGTCAACGTGCTGGATGTAGAAGGTGCTTGGACTCACAATATGAGACACAACAACTTCAGGTTCCTCAAACTTTCGCACCTGGAACTTGGGAATGTTTACTGACTCCTTTTGGGGCTTTTTTGGAGAATCATTTCTAGAATTTTCACATGGAAGCGTTAGTGTTGTAGTGATGCGAGCCGCTTCTCCCTCACACTTATCACTTTGCTGGTCTTTGTTGGCAGAGTAGCAGATTGTAACTTTTTCCCGGGCCTCCTCTGTTGTGACAATTGTGTCAACATCTCCAAAATCCCATAATTCAGTCTTGGTCGCGATCACGCAAGCATATGTAAGCGAGCTATTTGACTCGGCACGTTTGAGCCTGAAAATAGGGGCATCGTTAACTGTATCTGCGAGCTGTCTCTTTGGGGCTTTGGCATCATTCTGCTCAGCATGTCGGATTGAAGAGCCTCCACCTTGTGCTTCCACAGATGGCCGAGTGATGAAAAAGTCATCCAGTGACTCCACTGTTTTGGCTTTTGCTTTTAGGAAGTGCAGCAGTTGGGTGGTAGTTTGTTTTTTGCTCTGTATATGTACATCTTCAGGGCCCCAAATAAACTTCGGAGTTGACCCGGCATTGATCTTAGGGCTCCAAATGAGAGCAGCAGGAACAATTCCAGGGTCATCTTGGCATTTCACCTCGAATTGTATTTCTTGTTCTTCAGCGTTACAGCTTAGTGATGAGATGTCGGTGTCAACAGACCACTTTTCAACAGGTAGTTTATTAACTTGAAGCTGGGTAGTGAGGAATCCTGTCAGCCATCGCAAGCCTTGTCGAGCTCGCAGCATCTGGACTGCTGTGACTATGGAAGTGGACATAATGGAGTTCTGCAACATGGGCCCAAACGTGAGTGAGTTTGTGTGCGGGATCCCTCTGACAGCCAATGATTGGCATAGGTTTGTTGTATCCCCATTTTTGCGGAAAGGGTGCAGACAAATCTTAGACTCTATCAGAAGGCAGGGAAGGAAATTAAATCAGATGAACCAAGCAGAGCAGAAAATATTGCCCCCAAAATACAAATATGGGATACATCTTAAGGATTTCATCATTGACTTACCAAATGTCAAGTTGTTCAGTAGAACAAAGATTGTGTCTATGAATTGAAATTTCTCATCTAACGTCTTGGAGACATCATTGTAGACGCTTGTTGAAAAAGACGACGTCAGGAAAACTTTGACGTCTTCATAGACCTTCGGAGAAGAGAAAAAAAAATACTGTTAGGCTCTTGCGTGTTTACTAAATAGTGTCTGTTATCAGTACTAAAAGGAACTATCTGACCACACTTTTTGATCCTTGAATAATTTATTAGATGTAATGAAATATTTTTTTCAAGATTCTGAAAAAGGTTTATATGGATCAATATTATTTTTTCTAATTACTTCTTAGCATTTAACAGTTTAATAATCAAAAGACTAACGTCAAATGGCAATTCATCTGCCACAATTATTGTAAAATATTGGTATCTGTATTGATATCAGAGATACTGCCAATGAATTTGCTCAGTATCGGATTGATACCAAGTATCTGACACGCACAACACTAATAGTGAATCCAATGAATACATGCATTGAAATTTGTATTATAATAAGGGGCGTGTATTTTTCACATATTTTGTCCGTATTAAAAATAGCTTTTTCGTCGTGCATTTCCAGTAGCTAGGAAGTGTGCTCCTATGCGCACCCCTATTTGCACAGATGAAAAATCGTGCAAAGGCATTTAGAATTTCCATCCCTTTTTATTTTTTGTCTTTTTATACTTTGTGTATTTTTTTTGTAATGTAAATAACAAAACCTTAAAATGGCGACACTACATAAACCGACAATAGAATACGCCTACATTGGGTCAAGGAATTGAGACTAAGACGCTTAAAGCTACATAAAAGAAAATAAAAACAAATGTACAAACAACATGAAGGTAAAATCAGGTTTACCTTTCACTCCGTAATCATTTTAATATATATTTTTACGGATCCGTCGGCCACGTAATTGTCAGCTAAATATGAACTACTGGATTGTCATGACTTTACCTTGTTGGTGATGAAGCGAAGCTCTTCTTCCAGCTTGATTCGAGCAGCTTCGAGCAAAAGAACTTTGAAAACAATCTGGAGTTTGTTGGCATTGTGGGAATGAGGCTGCAGTAGCAGAGGCGTCATTGTTGGTGAGGAGTTCATACTCTTAGTAGAAGTTCCCTCGCTCTCAGATAGATAATCTGGAATGGACAAAATAAATCACATGCGTTGACGCCCGTCGTCTGCAGCACCGCTTATTTGTTTGTGATGCATTCTAAGGAGGAGGACAATCGTGCCTTCGGTTAATATTTGGTGGATGTAAAAATGTTAAATCGACACCTGCAAACAATGAAAAGAAGCATGCACATGATGACCGACATTGCTGAGGTATTAGCCGGATGGCGTGCAGCATTAATTTACTTGAAATAGATGGAAAACATTTTATTTTAACGTTCTCCTGCAATGTGTTATTTGCTGCCGTATATTTTCTCCTGCAAGAAGTACTAGGCTTTTGTCTTCTGAAAAATGAGACCAATCATTTAAAAAGCATTCCCACTGTGCATTTGCACCTGCATAACTCGATTAAATGAAACAAATCTTTCAGAGGGGGGAAATAAAAGTAAATAAATAAATAAATAAATAAAAAAACAAGAAAAATAAGATCATATAGTAAACTGTGGATGTGGCTGTGTTTAGATTGAAACACAAACTCAAGTTTGTTAGCAGACACCTGCCACCATTTATAATATCTTGATTGACCCCAAATAATGTTCAGATGTTCTAGCATGCAAATCCTGAAGGTTTTGTGCTGTTTTTATAGTTCTGTCCACTTTGAGGCCTCAATTCCTGCTGGAGTAAAACAGCCCCCCCCTCCCCTCACACACTTATGTGATGATGTATGGATGAGTCTTTGGTAAAGCACATTAAGTATAACATAAGTTACGGACTTAAAGTTCAACCTCGCTTTCATTGGCCTATAACACATTTTCTCCACATTTGTAAAGCACATTAAGTATAACATTTCTGAGTTACGGACTTAAAGTTCAACATCGCTTTCATTGGACGATAACACACACTAACCCCATTTGTTTGCTTTTGTTTAATTGGGCATGGATGGCAAGTCTTTGCAAGTTTATCAGTTCAAGCAAACAGGTTAGTAGATTAGAATTCCAGACTCAATCATCTAAATTCCCATTATTTTATACGAACATTCAATCTAATCCTGTTCTCTTTGCTTGGACTTGTCAGGCTGTGATCCGATTAAGTACCCGAAATGTGAGCTATGCAATTCTATTGCTCAAGAGCATACTAATACTTTTCTGTCATTAATATTGGAATCACAACTAATTAATGGCTTAAGTATCACTGAAAATGAGAAGCATGTGTCTGTCAGCACAAGAACAGGATCGCTTACCACTTATTTTAACCTTATTTGATGATTTTTGCCTATGGCCTCAATTTGCTCCAGCATACATGCTATCCTGGGTAATTTGCAAGGCATTTTAGGTCACAAAGAACCATTTCACATTGATTTGTAACTAAAGGAACGGTGCTATTTTGAACATCATGAGGCATAGAGGGTGTATTTTCAGGGTTTTTTTTTGTTTTAGGAATAGACCCAAACACTTTGAACTGAACTCAATGCACAAACGCCTAACAATATTACTAATGGCCTGCAGGGGGCAATTTGTGCACAAGAATTCTGAGATTAAAAAAAAAAAAAAAAAAAAGAACAATTCCAAGATAAACTTTAGTGTTGGCATAAATGGTATATATCAGAAAAAACTGAATATTATCCAGTTCAGTATGGTGTTTTGAAGTCTAGTTCAACTTTCCACACATTCAACCTGTCTGTTTTTGCAGTGTGTGTGTGTGTGTGTGTGTGGGGGGGGGGGGGGGTTAGCAAAATTACATTTTTTGGTTACATACAATGGCAACAACTAATCAGACTCTCTCTTTTTTCAAAGGCCTTTGGTGAAAGGTTCTTTTAGAGTCCCCTGCAAATGGATCCGGCTCGGGATTATGATCGAGCCGTACTGACAAAGCAGTAAGTGAATGTCGTGCTGTGTCTTAAACTGAAACCATTATGCTGCTTAGAAATATACAGACATAGAAATCTGTTCTCATTGTCTGCATGGTCTCATGCACAAAAGGATAAAGGGGAACGTCAGAGGTTGACCTTTAATTTGTTTGTTTTTAGATACCAATACTTTCCCACGGGAAATAAGACAAATACAAATAATGTGATTGGCTGGCGACCAATCTCACCCAAAGAAAGCTGAGATGGGTTCCAGCTCACAAAAAAAAAAGCAATCCTCAATGGTGTTGACGTATTGCCCGAGTCATAGCAGATTTTGACTGTCACACCATTGTAAAAAGAAGTGAACCGCTGTAAAACATCAAAACAGTGATGTCCCATACTGTAACTGTTGTGATGACACATACTGCAGAAGCTAGCCAGAAAACATGCACATTCCATTCCTAAGGCTTCTGCGACTTGACCTCTAAAATTCCTCTCTCTTGTGCCAGTATTGGGGCTCTTTTTGATGTCTGTGTGATTTGGATGTGCGTTCGTTTCATTTTTTTTTTTTTTATATACAGAAGATTTGGGCAAACTACAAGCTGGTGGCCACATGATCTTTTATTTTACCTGCACACGTATGGATGTTTATACAATAAAGCTTGTCATAACTGGTGAGCAAGCGCTACAACTTGTCTACCATGTTGTTGTTGAAAATGTAGCAACGTTTTCAGCAACAATTTCAGCATAAATAGTGAACTTCTTGAGTATTTTTCCCCAAAAGAAAGTAGCAAAAATGACAGTCGTCCGAATGTTAACAAGGTATAGTTTAATAGAACTTACCGTATTTTCCGCACTATAAGGCGCACCTAAAAACCTCAAATTTTCTGAAAAGCCAACAGTGCGCCTTATAATCAGGTGCGCTTTATATATGGACCAATATTGAGCCACTACAGCAGGCGTGTCCAAAGTCCGGCCCGCGGGCCGAATGTATATATCTTATTTATGGACAAAGTTTTAAAATGGGCCATTCGTTGAAGGTGCACCTTATAATCCGGTGTGCCTTATAGTGCGGAAAATATGGTATAAGTAAGCGGCAGACCCACAAGATTCTCATCAGCCCGTTAGTGACTTTTGGAGCACTGCAAAGCTATAGAATAGTCTTTTCAGAACATTTGCAGTCTTTATAGTTCTTCTGCAGGCCCCACATTTATTTCATGAATGGTACCAAGTTTGGTAAGATTCATACGATTCCCTTTCTGATCGAGGTTGGCACAGGTTCACAGCCCGAGTAGGCGTGGCCAGGTAGCGTAGCCTCACCACCCTTACATTGACTGCCACTGTACTTGTGTTTCTGACAACATGCAAAAATATTAACTGTCACTTCAAAGTGAGAATATTTTTTTGAACCAAGTTTACCTTGAATTGTATTCAGACTGTACAAATTTGTCACACAATTAATGATTTTTTAAGGCAACACATTTTTCGAGTGAACATAATGACCACTATTATCAATACAGCTACAAACAAAATAACTGTGAATATTTGTCCATAGTGAATCCCTTTTACGTGAAGTGAACAATACAGTGAAGAACTTTTCAAATATTCTTCGATAGAGATACCGCTGTCACCGGTAAAGCATTCGGTGTGAGTAATGTCAGGCATTTCAATTCTGGAATTGTTCAGGGCGCTCAGCCAATTGCTGTCACAACAAGTAAAGTAATTTCCACTGAAATTGATAACACCAAGGTGTTCTGATAACGCTTCAATCAAGGAGTAGTTCAAAGACTCAAAGGCGTTATTCCTTATGTTGAGTTCTCTTAGAGGTGAGCAATATAAACTTTGTGGTAAAACATTGAGATTGTTGTTGGATATGTTGAGATGCATCAGACTTGGCATGCAGGGCAAGACCAGCTCGGAATTGGTTACGTTCAATTCACTGATCGTCAACGTCTGAAGCGTTTCTTTGATGTCCTCCAGTGAATCAACTTGCATGGTCATGTGAGAATTTCTAGCTAGGTTGAGGGACACCAAAGAACCTCCCTGGAATGCATTTGCCTGAAGACTTTTTATGTTGTTGTCTTCAAGGCTTAGATGTTTGAGAGTTTTCAATTTTCCAAAGGCAACACACGATGAGTTGAAGTTTGGTTGCCGTGCTGATAAGGAGCTGTACACTTGGCCCTCAGGAGCGCAAGGCTGCACCGCGTTGTCTTGGAGATTTATCGTCTCGACTTTTGTGAGTGCCTTGAGAAAGAGTGGCGAAACAGACACTAGTCCATTGCTTTGCATGTTTAGGTATTTTAAGGAACGAAAATGAAGCTGCCTGTCGTATTCCGATGCGCCGTCACGGCGGACATTCCATGTGAGATTTTGCACGCAGTTAAAACTGAAGTCAAGCTCTTCCAATGACGTGAGAAGGCTCAAAGTTTCCAGCGGAAAAGATGTAAAGTGGTTGTAGCTGAGGTCAATATAGATCAGTGGCATCAGTCTCCAGGTTGAGTGAAGATTATTTTTTCGAATTCTAACGTCACCCTTTCTGACAACTTCATTGTACAAGGAATTAACCTCTGATATCATTGATGCTTCCGAAGTTAATGAACCCACAATATTATGATGCAAATAAAGGTATTTCAATTGGTTAAATTTTGGGACGATTGGGAAATAAAGTAGTTTGTTGTGACTAAGATCAAGAATTTCAAGACTATACATGCGGTTATCCTCAGCAGTAACAAAGAACTCAATTGAATTTCGACTTAGATTTAAATCTTTAACATGCTGTAGTTTGAAATCGCATATACGAGCGAGGTTATTTTTAGCCAGGTTAAGCTTCTCAAGTTTTCCCAGCGGCTCAAATGTTCCTCTGTCGATTGCTGATATCAGATTGTCATCAATAATAATGCTTCTTAGGCCTTCACTCTCTTTGAACAAGTAGCGTGTAAGTCGTGTTAAAGAATTCCCACTCAGCTTAAGTTGCTCAAGAGAAGATTTGTTTCGTAGGTACAGTTTCACCGCTTCGTCCCCCAAATTGTTCAGTGATAAGTCCAAACTCTTAAGTCCACCGGTGGATTGCAGGCCATTGCTGTTTCTGTCAAAATTGTTGTTCAGCGCATTTTTAGACAAATTTAACTTCTCAAGCAGAGCCAGGTCTTTGATAGCTCCTTCAGAGATGAGCTCCAGCTGGTTGCTGCTCAAGTCCAGCTGCTCCAAGTATGGCAAATCAAGGTTGTGCAACCGTCTGATGACATTATTGGATAAGTCGAGCCTTCTCAGTCGTACATCCAAATCCAGAGGGACGGAATCAAGGTTCTGGTTTCTCCAAGATTGCTCCTAGGAATGAAACATTAATCATCATCAGTGCAAAGTTTCAAGATCACAGAGGAAATGACAAATCATGAATAGATATCGCAAACGCTTGAATAAGTTCCTTCCTTTGAGCTTACCTTGGTACCATTATCTCTTTTCCCAGTGGTGTAAAGCTCATGGCCTAGTGACCATAGTAGTAGGAAATAAGCAAACATGTGTCTGACCATGTTTGCTCTGCTCTTCCAGTGCTACCGTCATCCTCTTGCACACCCTTTTTACTGTCACACATCATTAAAAAAAATAAAAAAAAAGGAAGGAAGAAAGCAGCTGTGGACAACAGATAGGCATTGGGATGCCATTTTTAGAAATGTTATCCATGGAGCACAAACAATAATTTTGTATAAAACACCCTTTTACACTAAGAAATTGATCATGTTTTATGACAGGTTAGGTGGACCCGTCCGTGCATGAACATTTTTACACCTATTGATGCAATCTATCACATGGATTTTATACTATTCCACTTCATTTGTTAGTTTTATTTAGAAATCACTATGAATGTACATAGATGCTTCTTTATTGTTGAGATGGGCAAACTGGATTTGTTTTTAAAATAGGCCAGAGAAGAATAAATAATGACACTGTGGAGGTGGGCGGAAGCTACTGACGAGGTAGAAAGAGACATGCTTACACAGACGGAGGTGTTAGCAGATGTAAACAAAGATGATGGACATATTCAACAAGAGAGCGAGAAATCGTAATCCTTTTGAAGGGAAGTATTTTGTTTCAATTTATATGATATTGTATCACTAAAAAACCCGAGTGGGCATTCACTATGTTTTAATTTGGAGGCAGCAGGTTTCCTGCTCCTGTCATTTTTTTTATCAATCCCAAACAGCTCCACTTATCGCATCCTGCAAACAGGCTTCAATGTTATCATCTCATCCATTTGCTGTGTAAAATTAAAACCACCCAGAGGAAGGCTTTTGTGGGCGTTTGGCAAGAATCGATCTACTTGACTGTAGCTGAGGATACAAACGTCTTTGTAGTGTTTCCAGATATCAAAATTGACATGACATGAGTTTTCCTTCAGTTTCTTTCAAGTCAACTTTATGTGTATTTGGAATTGCACAGAAATAGTTGTATTAAGTTTATATGAAAGATGACTTTCCCGACACAACAATCTGAATGTTTAATAATTATTAACCTGCACGAGCTGTAAGGAAGTGTGGAATGTGACTGTCGACAACTGGCAAATATTTACATAAACAGAATGATGGAGCCCAGCTGGCATCCACTAATTTGTATCTGGCCAATGTCAGTTTATTTTTTGTTTGGTTCCATATATATGGACAGTCGCAATAGATTTCAAACAAAATTTTTAAGATTTGATTGAAGGCTAAATAAAAAAGTTATGCGTAAAATTTCTTAAGAGGGTTAAAGATGAATAAAACAATTACAAATTAAAGGATTATTCTTTAAAATGAAGGCTTACTGTATTCTTGGGACAGTAAGGCGGACGAGGTTATAAGGCACACTAGTGTACATCGAGAAAACAAACCAGATAAGTCAAACTTAATTCAACTTCATTTTGACATTCATAGATACAAACAGTTATTTTCAGGATCATGCTAAATAAAATCTCTTTTGATGTGAGGCGGCACACTGGGCAAGGAATTAGCACGTTTGCCGCACAGATCTGAGGGTGGTGGTTCAAGTGCAGGCTCCGGCCTTACTGTGTGGCGTTTCTCTCGTCTCCTCGTACTTGCCTGGGTTTCAGGGTACTCTTTCTGCCTACATTCCAAAAACATGCAAACCAGAAGTCTCAAACATGCGGCCTCTGGGCTATGCTGGATGATATTTTGAGGCCCCCTATTTGACATCAAAGTTGAATATTAGTGCGGCCATTAGTGCGGCCCTCGTGTTTTTTTTTTTTCCAGTGTGCGTGTGTGCGTGCGTGCGTGTGTGTGCGAGTGCGTGTGTGTGCGAGTGCGTGTGCGTGTGTGTGCGTGTGCGTGTGTGTGTTCTTTAATCAATTAAATACGCTACAATAGCTCAGGCTTGTGATAGCTTTCAGGCATATAAGTAAGCGATATAAGAAATGGAAGGATTACAGCCCCTCAAGGGGAAATTTAACTCTGCTATACATTTGTGTTGCACACCACACAGAGAAGCAGATCACACACATACATGCGCAGGAAAAACATTTTTGTTTTTGACGGTTACTTGTGATTTTGACCTCATCTTCACCCTCAAGTCTATTTTTGTCGAGTTTGACAATGATAGGCCAAGCTTCTCGGTGGAAGGCTTGACTTGTTTTGATATTGTGAAATGTTTTTCTCTAAGGAGAGTGTTCTGTTATCATCCACGTTTCACTTAAGTTGTGTTCAGTGGTCTTCCAGATCTTTTGGTGTTATTGTACTAGCCAACGCATTCCTTCCCTATTATAGATTTGGTGTGCTTGGATTTCTCCTGATGCTTTGGTTCTGTTTCACAGCTAAGTGAGCCCTTTCGCTCGCATTGACACCTATTTGGACTATGCGTTGAGCGCTCTCAGGAACGGCTATCAAATGCAAATTCTTCATCTAGCTGTTATCAAGGGAGCCTTCTCTTGACTTGAAGTGCACTGCACGTCTGTAGTACAAGCAACTGTTGAACTCGTCACAAGTGTTGTGGGGCCCCTACCTTTTAAATTATGAAGAATCCCGAGTTATGTTTATGTAATACCTGTCGTTTTCCGCATTGCCGTTTCTATTTCACTCATCATCATCATCGGTTTAAAGTCCGCTTTCCAGGTGCCGCTGGGTTGGACTGGGATCTCGATATGGCTTTCTTCCACCGGGAACGGTCCATGGCCATCTCGTGATTGATGCCGAGTGCCTTCATGTCGGCTGCCACGGTCGTCGGCCAGGTCTTTTTAGGTCGGCCACCGGCTCTTGTTCCCTCTACGTTATACGACATAACTTTCTTCACTAATGCAGGTAATGGCTCTACTATCCGAAACAGCTCTGCCTGTTCTTCTTGATTTAGCCTCTGAGGATATTACAGAGTAGAGTAGAGAGCAGTTTGGATGCAGGAATTCCCAAGGAAAATAAAGAATTTAGAGAACATTTTATTTCCTCACTGTCTGGATCGTCATTAACGTTTTAACTCGACAGCATCCATCTTGACTCAATTAGCGACAAAGCTGTGAGAATAGTTTTCCCTTATTGCGTTCAATCGTTAATATGCTCTCTTGCCTTTTTCGACATACATTTGGATGCTTTTATAGTTTTATTTCGCGTCAGTGACCAAAAACACCAGATGTACTGTACGCGTACCAGGAAGCATAAATCTGATTTCCTTGCTTAGAAATGTTTCTAAATGGCACTAATTTTTGAAGAATGTCTCCGGTGTACAATAAAAGTGTAAAGGGAACACCATATTTTAAGGATGAAGAATCCCTCTCAGCACATCAACTTTAATGCTAGTGCCAGATGATTCCACACATGAGAGAAAGGTAGGAACACTTATGAATCAGTAACCGCAGGGTGCTGAAACATTAATGACATCATTTAGGCAAAACAAAACAGTTTAGTCCAATCAACTCAATTTACAAAAGTATATCCCATTTTTATATACAATATGTACATAGATGTATAAACAAAAGTATTTTTCCATAATGTATGCATTCATACGATAACAACAATAGCACTGTCACAAAACATATCACTGATATTCTGCAGGGATATTGTAGTGCAAAATGTGCCCAAAATATATAGTGCTGTTGCTCTAAATACTTCTTGACTCCAGTTGTGTGGATTTTATGAAAAAAAATATTTGACTCTATTGCGGTTTATGGCAAACCAGAAGTGGGTGTTCATATAGTTAATTTACTTAATAAGACAATGTGCTTTTTGAACATACAAGCATTTAATTGTAGGTTTAAAATTCCTGTTTGAGCAGTATCCTTTGTTGTTCTTGAGAGAATGAGAAGAGCGACTATAAATAGTGACACTTGTTTGATGAGCAAACACACATTCAGCTCATCAAGGCCAATTAATCAGTGGAAGCACAAGCAGAGCAGTCCGTAACATCTTCTTTTCTACCAGGTTGCGATAGTGAGCTCGAGATATCCTCGGCTTCATCACCCCACTCGGTGTCAGTGTTTTCCTGGCAGAGTCTCATTGGGCAAGCCTCTAGACACAGATCTAGCCTTGTCTTTAAATCCAGACACCCTTGGGATGACCTTAGCATTTATCATTTCTGTCCAGCAGATGGCACCTCTCCAAGTCTGACGCTTCCCAGGAAAGTGGTGTGGTTGGTCATACTGATGAGCGTGTCCTCATATACTATGCGAATGGATATTCTCTGGCCTGCACGTAGTAGGCTCACCCCAGCTGTGTAGCAGGTGTTGAACTTTCGCTGGCCTGTCTCAATGCTGCAAGTGCAGCGGAGAAACGGGTTGGAGTCCACCATCACTTCGTAACTGGCGATGTCTGTAAAGTTGAGGTAGTACACCTGGTGAAAAGGGGAGGGATAAATTTCATGAAAGACTGCGACGGTGCCCCCCGAGCAAGATATATTTGGTCCAGCTGAAACAGTCTGGCGAGTTGAATAGTTGACATGAGCTTCCATTAAAAACATTGTACATGGATGGAAGAATAAAATTCAGAATTTAGAAATGTATGTTTAAGAAAAGGAAATAGGGTTTGGATATTGAAAGTGACCACTGAATTATAAGAGTTACGTCAAGGACCGTACTCACTTCTACCTGACTATAAATGAAGTAGACACCATCCAATAGCACCTCTAGCTCTCCAGAGCGAGAGTGCATTTTAAAAATACGGTGATGGATGGACACCGTCTTCCAGTTCCTGAGGATGCCTTCAGAAAGATCTAAACATGACATGGCAAAACAAGAACAAATGAGTGGAGTTCATTGACAAGAGTTTCATAGAAAAATAAATTTTCACAAAGACTATGATCTCTTTAAACTGACACTGTCATTGTACGAAACAATAATTCCATAAGAGGGTCTGGTTGTCAAACTCAAGGCTGGGGGACCAGATCTGGCTCACATCATTTATATGGCCGCAAAGGCAATTTACGTTTCTTGCAAATTGTCTTCACTTTATAACAAAACTGAGATGAGCTCTTGCAATTAGTTTTTTTCACCAAACGCTCAAAATAAATTGAAAAAAATAACCCCAAACAATTTACCGGCTTCTGATTTTAAAACTAGTTAGCCCTGTATAAGTGACAATATAAAGCGATCATCGTCACAGTCATAACGCCCGTCTGAGTAAAACACGATGTAGCCTGCGGCAAAATGAGTTTGACACATCTGGTACATATCAGAAACACCTCCACATAATTGGGTGTGTTTTTCTCCACTATAACACAATAATTATCATCTACTACAACAAGAGCTAACCCACCTTCTCTCACTTGAATGGTTGTTTCCTGCCCTTGCAAATGGACCACTGCAGGCTGAAAAGTAAAGATGTCATGTCATTGACGAGGACACAGATGTTCACCTCACAGTGTTGCGTGGGATCTGAATGTATTTTATGTAGGTGACACACTCTACCTGGAATTCTCTTGTTTTCATCCTATCAGGAACTCCTGCAACAAAAAAAGAATAACATGATGGGATTTGGGCCTATACCGCTGCAGTGTAAGAAAAGATGACACCATTGTGACTCAATCAAAACAAGCAATGCCATAGACTACAGAGCAATCCCCGGAGTCCCTCACAGTGTTCGACATCCTGCATTACAAGTTCTCACTGTTAAGGCGATGAGTTTATTCATTTGGACAACTTGAGCCCCCTTCAAGCGTGGGAACGTGGCTACATGCCGGCTCATGCAGTGTAATCCAAGAACAGAGCCAATACTTGAGTTTGGACTCTTGTGGTATAGTAACCAATCATTTTCTCTTTTGAACTTGGTACCTGCTGGGCCTTGAGCGCCTGGAGGCCCCTGTGGCCCAGGGGGCCCGGGTGGTCCTGCGGGACCCACAGCATTGCTTCCTGGAATCCCTGGGATTCCAGGGATTCCCGGTGGGCCCTGAGGGCCTGGAGGGCCGGGAGGACCAGGGGGGCCTGGTATTGGTCTTTTTTTGCCTAAGGACATAGAATGCAAATTGATTGGCAAATGGCAGAAATCGGTTATTTGACAGTCATGATGTTGAAGGCCTATGACAATCTGCACAACGCAAAATACGGTACACATTCAGCGATTTGTTTATGGTGTGTGGAATCTGGATTACTGAGAGTTTAGGAACATGGTTAGTATTGGATCAGTAGTATGATAAAAAAAACTGGACCAGCAGTCACAAACGTCTAATCAAAAGCACCTATAGAAGACGTCTTGGCGACTGAAGATTTAGCTTTAGAACTTTACTGTGACCTAGATGAGTAACAATCAACAAAAACTGGATATATATTCTAATCCCCCTCAGTTCAACCCTCCTTAGATAACAGCATACCCAGCATTCTCTATCTGAATATTTGATTACCTTTTTTCTTCTCTTTCCTTTTCTCTTTCCCTGTTGAGTCTGGAAAAGAAAAGAAAAACAAAATGAATAAGGTTGAAATCCTCTTTTGGCCAACGATTATCTTAAATTTCATTTCGAGACTTCAGTTTATTCCATGTAGGTATCCTCTCAATGTCGACACATTGGACACTGAGCACTCAAGTTAGTCCTGTGGGTTTGTCTAGTGTAGCAATTTGTAAGTGTGGTTTCACCTCATCTGTATGAACAAGTGCCTTAAGCATTCACAGGCAATGGAACTGGAGAAGATCATTAGAGAGATACTTTATCCTGCCAAAATCCTTTTCTTTGAATTAAGCCCAGATGGAGAATGCAGATGAAAGTGTGTGAATGTGCATGTGCGTTTGTGTCTTTATTTTACAGGCCATGCGCATATGTGTGCTTGTAGATGACGGTGGGGCATCTATGTCAGTTCGCAAAAGTAGCGTGAGCATGCTTCTTTTTTTTTTTTGGTTGTGTAGATGAAGAATTCTTTTCAAAAGGCCGTCTCGCTGCTCTTGTGTTTACCATGTCATTACAACTACAAAGGCCATTTAACCTTAAAACCTCACAGTTTGAGTCCCTTGTGAACATATGGCCAGCGTTTCTCCTCTGGCTACATGACTGGATGCATCCGCATAGATTTTTCTTAACGAGCAACCCTATCTGAAATCTGGTGCCCGTTAGGAGGGCAGAGAACACACATTGACGCGCACACACACATATACACACTTCTAAGGCTGGGATTAGAAATGCCTTTGTCTGTCTAGTATGAGCAGCGGAGAGAGCTGGGAATGATTAGTCTTTAGAGGCTCGAGACTTTACTGATTTATGTATAAAGTCTCAAAGGTGAGTTTTTTCTTCTAAATTAAACACAATCACCAACTCCCCTCCTCCCAAGTATTCAGTGTCACGCCACAGACGTCGGAATGCCTTGTGATCATGTGGCACTTGTTGCTTTCTCTCATGAAACTTCAAAGGCTTTGCTATTTTTTTTTATTTGCATAGCTAACATTCTAAACCCAAAAAACTACGACAGCTAATTCAAATATATCAGCCCATGTGGTTTGCTGTCGTGCCATCGATTATGATGAATCGGTTACACCGGATTTAGGAAAGCCACTAGAGTCTCGGATGATGACTGCCTTTTTAAATGATTGCATGCTTGATTAGAAACGTGCATATTCTTCAAAACTCTGCTTTTTACAAGATCCTATTTACTGAAAGTAGAGATTGATCGATAACATGGAGCCTAATTGCTCAATGGAAATTTCCAAAAGATGTCTTGGGGATGTGATATTTTATGAAAGGGTTGTCTGTGGTGAAATCTATCCGTGAAACTCTTTGCGAGCATCCAAGTAATAATCAGTCCCGTTCTATTTGCTTGCATGCTGCATAATCCCAGTAACAAACGTGGTACAGCAGTTTTATTCCGTAAAAAAACATTGTGAACCCACTAACAATCTGTTTCTAATATTTAAAAGCCATAAAACTGTACATCAGCTTCTTATTTACACTACTGAATCATCTCCAAAGAAACATTAAGTCAGAGGAAACATTCATCTGACAATAACCATCTATTGCCAGCTTGCAAAGGCTGCAGGTGCATTTGCTGTTTTATCCATAGTAAAAAAAAAAAAAAGTTTTGGGAAATTACGACAATGAAATATAACAGGCAAACGCTGGAATAGCACATACCCGTTTCTAGTTGCTTGCCAGGACTTCTTTTCTCCCTTTGAGTTATGCCTCTGTTATCTTCTGTGGCAACGATGTCTCTGTTTCTGTGTGGTAACTGCCCCTAGGAAAGAAAAAAATCAACACCAATTATTTCCCGTTATTTAAGTTCTACAATCAACATTTTATTCTAAAATAACACTTTGCCGTATCTACGGACTTAAGAGGATCATAATTAAGATGTTACGGTTGAGCAGTGTTTGTTCATCACCATTCAAATTTGTGAGTAGGCTGGAATGTTAGCAACACCTTGCAGTATTGTGTAATGCCGCAAAAGGTTGGGGTACCAAGAAAACAAAACAAGCACTGCATACCTCCTGACCAACTTACTGCATTCGTGTGGATTTCAGCGTTTCCATTCTCCAGATTTAGTTTGTACAGAAAGGATGGTGGGAGTGAGGACATTGGTGTATTGCCAAGTTATTCCCACTGGGTCTGTAAGATATCCTGTAACTCAAGCCACCTTTGTCTATCGTTTAGACTCACTACACATCCGCTTCGTCGGGAAGGCTGTGAAACTCACGCTCCTTTTCAAAAGGAGGACATGAATTGTGTTTAGTCTGAGATCATTGCCCATTCACATGGCACCTGGTTCCATGCCTGCAGTTATAGCCTGAATGGACTAAAGTGAGTCAATGAAAGGACTGACGTAGTTGGTGTGAGAGCATCTTTTACAAGAAGAAAACCAGTGGGGAGTGTTCTCACAAGTGAACATGCCTTGTTGCTCTCTGGGTCTCCTCGACCCACAGTCTCGTGAATGCTCGGTGACGTACTGACTTGTGTGTTGACACTTTTAGACTAAATCAACTTGCGGAATCTTTTGAGTTTAGCCTTGGAGTTCAGTTACAGAACAACCTGTCAATTATTTGTATCAGTAGCAAGTCACAACTTTTTTTTCCAAGTCCATAGTGAGTCTTAAACATCCCCCCTTCTGTTCTCGAAGCCATGCTCTAAGAGTTGAATCTTTACAGATTGAGCTGCTGCAGCCTAAAGGATTCAGTAGAAAAGTAGAACTAAAAAGGAAAAAAAATTTCCATACTGCTAACACAACACGACCACCCAATGATCAAGCAAGACTCCAGTCACACTTTATCAGCATAAAGACTGAGAGGCTGAACATCTGCTTGGAGAATATGCAATGGACGTCCTCAAAGCCAGGACACGTGCAGCATCTTAACTTAGTTCAAAAGGTTGTACATAACTCTGTATCATTTTGTCATTTGGCTCTGAGTGAAGTGAACATAATTCTAGTTAACACGATCTCAAAGAAGAGAAACGTGTCTTCCTAGCTGGAAGACCTTTCAGAATCTCCTTTTTTTTATGGTTTTCCGCAGAGCAACACCATATTAAGAAAACAGATGCACCTCACAGTAGTTCAGTGATGCATGTTGATGTCAAGGAGGGATCCTCAAACAGATTGATTTCAATGAGCAAGCTATTTAATTGAATACTGCCAAGAGGAATTTCCGGATCCTTCAAAATCTACCAGCAAGGTGGTCCTCTTTTCAGAGAATGTTTTACATTAAGCTTTGGAGGTCTGTCTCAGTCATAAAGAAACCTGTCTGTACAAACAACAAGAACCCTTGGAAACACAACCAATCTAATAATATAATAATGCTTTGCAACTGCTAACCAATAACAGTAGAAAGACCTAGTCTGATTATGTCTACAGTAAAACAGTGGACAGTTCACAAGTTTTCTTTCCAGTACAAAAGAAAATTCCAAGGCTCATGACTGCAACCTGAAATCATTATTAGTTCACACAATAGAAAAAAAGCATCCAAGCAACTATGCAACATAACTTCATTGATATGAACATAAGGCTGAGTTAATTGATTGAATAAAAAAAAAGTCAAACAGATTAAAAAATATAGTATCGAACTAAAAGTAGGTCCTTCCAAACCTGTGAACTCTTGAAAGGAATCTCACTTGCTCTGTCTGCTGTCATGACCAGCTAACATACATGTCTAACCTTCTGAGCATTTCAGGCCGGTGGAACAGTATTAAGATTGGGCGATTAAGGAAAAACTAATAATCATAATTATTTGTGATTGATTTCGAAATCACGATGAATAAAAATGCTGTTTGTTCAATTACTCAAAACTACCATCATAAACTCATGCCAATCCATCCCTGAACATTTAATGCTTTATTCTTAAACACTCTATTCTCTTTGTCAAGTCCAAAATGATCTTGTAAATATCACGTGGAATAGTCTTGCATTTTCATTCTGCTGCTGCCGCCACACCTTTGCTGCATTCCATCCTTGCACACATTCAAATCCCAAATGAGTAACAAAGTAAAATCTTATATTAAAATAATAGCAATAAAAAATATAAATACTGGCTGCCACTACTACACTCCTGTTGTCCACTTCTGGAGTACACACTTATATGAGACCAAAAGAGTAAAAGAACATAGCTGCGATTGAACTCTATTAATATAAATCGGTTTTCACAGCTTGGGAAGAAAATGTGATTGTTGTTGTATGTATGTGTTCCTACAGCATTTGTGTGCAAATAGTCTTTATTTGAAGGAATATCACGCCAAGAAATCGATGCTAATTTCTTGTTAGCTTGTCAATGAGATTTTGCATTGACTTTAGTTAGCCTTAGCACCAGCGATGCATTTAAATATACACCCTGTGTAACGATTTGTGTTTAGTTTTACAGTAAACTCTAACTGGGGTGTCATTAAACTGTTCGAAGCTTGTTCAGGGAGGGAAGAATCACACACACCGGATGCACTTGCTGCGCAAGTAAGATGGTTGGGAACACACCGTGTCAATCGGCACAATGGTTTTCCTTTGATTAGAATGTTTTTAAGATTGAGGGAATCCAAAAATCCAAATGGCAATTACATTCCGATTAACTGCCTAGCCCTTGTGGCCACTATGGTTTATCGTCACAAAATCCCCCAGATGTTTGCTTTTCATTTGGTACACAGGTGTTGGAGACCCACATCTCCACTACAGCTGTTGGCACGAGGGTCTGTTACCTCTCAAAGAAGTGTGGGTGTGTGTTCAGGCATATGGCATTAAACTTTCGTCTGTTCTGACAGCCAAACATCATCATTCCACATGAAGGTTTTGGCCCGAGATGAAGCTGCAGCCAAATGCCAAAAAAACAAACAAGCTACAGTATCTGCCAGGCTGCTACTAAGGTAGAACTGATGTTTTTGATGAAGTAACATGAAATGATTTCATGAGAACAACTTCATTCGAACATTTATAGTCTTTGTACTCTTCAAAGGAATGCAGCGTTACAGTAAATCAGGAAGACAATGTGTTGGTATGCAAGCCAAGTGCCAACTATTGAGTAAGCCATTTTTTTTCAAAAACGGGGAGAAAATGCTAATAATTAGAAGACTTTCAAATCTTCAAAGCGAGGGGGTTACTGGTGTGGGTCAAAGACACGATTCCCTGTTGTTCTGTGAGGATATGACTACATTTCAATCACCCTGGGGATGTGTATTTTATGATCACAAGATTTGTATAAACAAAGTAAGCAACTGTTTGTGTTTTCCCTTCATTTCCCCCCCCAACTACTGGAATTCATAAACATTTTAAACTGACTGTCAGAGGGAAACACAACTATTAAACCTCAATATGGTCTCACTCTTAATGCCCTCATGTTGAATTCCAGAGGTTATTATCCAAAACTGTAGTATAGTGGAGAAATCAGACCACAAAATTGCAGTTGAAAAGTCGAGGTAAAATTGAGTTACGGGAACCAGATGCAGAGGAAAAACCAATAGGTGCCCATCAGTGTTGCATTGACAGCATGCACTCGATGCATATTGTTGAAGAAATTTGTGCGCCAGAGCCGTAAAAGGCTAAATCCTACAAAAGGAGTTGTCAAATCTCCATAATTCGAATAGTGGAGCCTACAGACCAAAGGTGCACCATCTTTTGCACATTATGTCAACAACTGCGGCAAGGGAAACAAAGCATATTCTGAAGTCTTGACAGGCATTGTGAGTCTTTCAATTTGCAACAGGACCTTTTGTAGCTTCCGACTTATCTTACAGTATGATCAGATTAATAAGTAATGTGTCTGATATTCTTTGGCTGGAACAATGGTCTTGAAGAGTTGGAGCTGAGTTAAGACAATATTTTTGATTCCTAAGATCCTTTCCCTCACCGTGTCTACATAAAATGGATGATATAAAGACGGGAAGCTATGAAGTCCGTCCTAAAATTGCACATATTGACAATATTGCTACCATCTTTCCCACAAGGTTGCAGCTTCATGTAAGAAGCCTGGTGCTTTTATGAGTCTACTGATTAATCCCTGATATTGGAGGCTCCCTTTTACAATAAATTAGATGCTGGTGACAGCCCACCCGGGTACCGCCACAGCATGTACGTTGGACTTGGTGCCCCATCAACCTGACATTTTCATAGCTGCTGACAGGACTCCAGATGTTTTAACATCTGTTTTGTGCAGGACTTTGAAAGCAAACATCTGAGCAGAAGAAAAATGCATACATTTGTTGTGAGATACAAGTCCTAAAACTATTTAATGTCCTAAAAGTAATTACAAGAGTGAGAGGGTCCTGATGTAGAATTCTTCTTCAGATTCAAATATCCCCAAACTTCAGAGGAAGACGTAGTCAGGATAAACACTTTACTGTTGTGAATTGGGCAAGTCTGCTCAACAGCTGGGATTGTTATCGGAGGACATACTACCTGGGTCTGTTGAAGGGAGGGTGGTGTTTGTGTTCATTGTGAGATCACATGACCAAAATCATTATGTAATGACAAGTTGGGTCATGTGTATAGCTTCATACAGAATCCATGACCAACATAGATAAAAAAGAAGATATATTCAAAATGTGAAAATCAATCACCTTTGCTGTCAAAGTACAATTTGGGATTTTGTTCAAGTGGAATGAATGTATTTGAAAAGATATTGGTATTTTCCGGGTTTCTAAACTAAACACACAACCGTAAAATAGGACATTACTACGCATCTTAGAATGATGGGATGGGAATTCTCTGCGATTAGCTAGCTACTTGTTCTGGTTGTACCTGCCACTTGTCCAAGTCAGCTGTGCTAGGCTGCAGTTCACAGCAGAACCTCATGAGGACAAGATGTACAGAAAATGGATGGATGGACAGATGATGAGTCGGAGTAACAGAGTGGCTGTCTAAAGTGAAATGAGTAACAATACAGTTGAGAATATATTCAGTTGTGACATGTTTGAATACTGAGATGCTACGGGTTGCTGAATATATTAGACTTTAAACTCAGTACGTGCTACTGGCCAAATAGTGCCATAACTTAGACTTAGACAGAACTTTATTGTCATTTTGTCAACACTAGGTGTGTACATAACACTACTTATAAATGCTTTTGTACATTTTCCGTACAACCTGCCCTTATTGGGGTCATGGGTAACTGACAACCACACCAACTGATGAGCTGCTACATACAATACAGCCAACATGTCTTATGTCTGGCAAGTTAGAGGTTCTCAAATATACTCCAGTTTCCCGAATGGTTTCTTGTAATTGTGTTTCATAGGAAGCGCGTCATCTCTTGTTGCGTATCTATCTACATTTGAAACTGTTGCGATACTGCTGAAACGCCTTTGATGAAGACCTGAGTAAAAAATCCACAATGAATAATGTTTCGGCCTCCAGAGAAGATTCTTCAAAGGAAAAGTCTAAAAAGCTAACAAGTGCGGCAGCTGCATCCAAACGCCACATGCTCCTGTTTCTCCAACTATGTAAACTGTGGGATGTGTAATCAGAGTTGTTTAATGCAGACATCTGGAGAGGACAGCATCACAGCGCGGTTAAATATTTACAGCTGGGCTACAGTTTTTTACCTCATGAAACGTCCCCATCTGGACTGAATACCAAGCCCATCTTCTCGGATTTAGCCAAGGAAACTTCTCCTTTCGAAAATGGACTTTGCGAAAGACACTGAGACTCTCTCAAGAGTCTCAGCTATGTCATTCATTTCTTCTTGAAGGAAAGTTTTACAAAACTAACACACTCATGAGCATGAACAATATTTAGTAATGTTAGTGCTAGAGATTAGTGTACACTCTGACCGCAACTGCACATTTTATTTTAGTTTATTTGACCCATGCAAAAGTGCTATGGCATGTATTTGTCTCAACGACGCTGGCATTAAAATGACAGGTTCGGAACATTTGGAAATGAAAAGGACACTGACAACTCATTTGTTAATAAAGTTAAGGTCGTCACATTTCTATTCTTTGTCTGCACTGTCGGGCATAAGGGTATTTCAGTTGTTTGTTTTCGTCCCTTGCATTGAATCATCAGGCTAACTATTATACTCCGTGGTAACATTCTACCATAGACCCCTGTTGAGAACTGCCATGTCTCGACAGCTTAAATGGCAGTTTTGGTCGGTGTGAAAAGGTTTCACAAGCACTAACAATGGAGGTATGTAGTGTCAAAGAGAGTAAAATGCCACAAGTGGTGTTGTTTCTCAAGCTATTGACCACATAATGAACATTAAATTGACTGCTGTCTATAGAGGAGAAATGTAAGGTGGAGCTGGCCTCAGTCCCAAGTGACTCATCTAAGTGTCAATGAATGCACATCAAGCCTTAGGCTCTGCACCTGCTCCTAGGTAATATGTTTATTTGGCTGACCAGCTGCTCCCTGCACTTTGACTTGATCTTCAATGCGAAGCCAATCTGAAGCTTCTCCGTCAATTCATTTAGTTAGGAAGGTCGTTGGAAGCAACACACCCGTGCTTGAATATGACTTGATTCAGCTAGAATCAAGTCACAGTGGAGTCCAACTTACACAATCAGGATTTTGGAGCCAATCACTGTTAAAAATGACACCGATCTGATCATTAGATGGACTAATCTATCCAATCTATTCAAACAGCTTGTTTGTTTGCTGTACTCTGCAGCCCGACTCCTGACTCCTCACGACTATGTAGCTCTGCCACTGATGTTGATTGGTTCAGTTCACTGTATATAATTGATAATGGATTAATAGGCTGCCCCCTCAAAATTTTGGGTAGGCCTCTTAGTGTGAAATGAAGAAACATAATAATAATACATACTGTAAATAACATCACATTGGCCCCAGATAAAGCTGACCCACCGGGCATCTGCCTTGTTTGTCAAATGGCCAGTCCAGCCCTGTTGATTTTACATTGAGACACTTTGAAACCGGACCTGATCGTTTGTATTAACATTACAGTGATCCCTCGCTACTTCGCGGTTCGTTTATCGCGGCTTCACTGCATCGCGGATTTTTTCCAGCCCAAAAAAAAAAGTTTTATCATAAGAGTTCTAAAAACATATTTGCAGTGTTGTTCTTTGTTATAAAAGAAGTTGTTATAATAAGACTTCTGAAAACATATTTACAGTATTGCACCTTGTTATAAAAAGTTATTTTAATAATAAAAGAGTCCTAAAATCATATTTACAGTATGTATACTTTAGCTACATCTACATATACATCTTCAAAATGCGCATAGTGCTGCTATGGTAACTTGTGACCACTAGAGGTCCCTGTTTTACCAAGGTTCACAACAGAACGTCACATCTACATATGTTACACACACACACACACACACACACACACACACACACACACACACACACACACACACACACACACACACACACACACACACACACACACGTATAATATTTATATTTTCAATATTTATACAATATTTCCTGTATGTTATTTATACTATTAATGTATTTTTTACATGTTTGAAACTATTATTTGATGTTCTAATAATAACATGCACTTAAATGGTTTCATATACGTACATTGACACAAAAGATGTACAGATGAGTGGGGTGACCCTACTTCGCGGATTTCACTTATCGCGGGGTGGTTTTGGAACCAATTATCCGCGACAAACGAGGGATTACTGTATTTCCAATGTTGTCAGCTTGATTTACCGCCAGTGTCACAGAGAGGCTGGTGTTCAATTTTTTGTCTGTCTTGCGTACAGCAGAAATCAGACTCCAAGGGAACCTGTTCCAGATCCAAATGAGTACTCGTAAAATATGTTTCCAAGCTGCGGCAATGTAGCCCACTGAAATTACAACTGTGCAATTTTCTCATAACATTTACAGAAAAAGAAAGAAAGAAAGAAAAAATGCCAATGACAACTCACAAAAAAAATAAAAACAAAACATACCAAAAAACAACTAAACTGTGTGTGCACCTAAAGAAATTGCTAGTTAGAAGTCTTCTAGTTATAATTTACCTCGGGATCATCTGCAGGTTCGAACCGCGGGGGGTCGGGTGGGAATACCTCAGACGCCGTGTTGCCCGGGTCGCTCCCGGCCAGTGTCAGCAAGGGGTCTCGCTTCTGGTGGATTATTTCCCTTTTGACCTCGGAGCGCAGGTCCAAGTAGCACACGAGCGTGACCGCGTGTAGGGAGAGTGACAGGAGAAATAATCCGAGGAAGACGACGCGGCTGCTCCGATTCCGGCAGTTTGCGCTACATGTGCAGGTCTCACTTGTGGGCATCGTGAAACCATCGAGTGCCATTATTGGACAGGGCGCCAGTCAGATGCGCTTTAACTCGGCATAGTCACCCGCGGCTATTTATTTACGTGGAGACTCATTGGTGCAGAAGCGGCAGCAGGAGCGGCGGCGGCAGCGGCAGGTCGCTGCGAACGTCTTTCAGTCTCTGTAGTGACATTATAGGCCCCGCCCCCTCATCTCTTTGGTATGTAGATCTGTCAAGAGGTTGCTAAATTCGAAATATCAGAGGCAGTGATGAGGCGACATCAAATGGATTTATTGTGTTACTGCAACGTGTTTAACTGCTTTGAGAACACCCCACTCCGTGTTTGTTATTCATAGTGACATGGGAAAATATTTGTGAACACATCTTTGATTTATTGTCTATTACATGAGTGTGAACACGCTAGAGTGGTAACTGATGCCATGCATGTTTTTGTGCAGGCCTTCAATGTGCTATTTATCATTTTTGGCAGCTTGTTTTATGTTACTGCATGTGTGGCAGTAACAAAGGTTCTATGTATGGGGAACTAATGCAAACCTCTGGTGTGAGTGAAAGATAGATAGATAGATAGATAGATAGATAGATAGATAGATAGATAGATAGATAGATAGATAGATAGATAGATAGATAGATAGATAGATAGGTTTTAACACCCAAAACAGTTTTGTTCTTGTCAACTTTAGCAAACGTACAGCAGCCCGTCTATAACTTTACAAACCAATGCATAAAGGAGAACAACATTTTTGCCCTTGATGGATCACCAGTGTTGGTTACTTCTCTGGGGATTGTTGCAAAGTATTTGTCATTTGAACTCAACCATGAAACAATATGTTATATTGACTTACACGGCAGGCACTGAGTAATTGTGCGTTTTGAAGAAAAATAGGAAAATGATGTGAGATGAAAAGCTGCTCCGTGTCTGGGACATATTCTCAGCATGGAGTTGATTACTTTAAGAATGCTAGTCTCTGGGGCAATGTATTGCGGTTCATTTTGTTCAGACTGTCATTGTTTCACTGTCTGTTTCTCATCTTTGTGTTGTCGCAGAACAAAGAGTGATTCTACTCTGTTGCCACTGTAGGGCAGCATTGCCAAGCCATAAATCAATTAAACTGCATATCAGTATCATGTTGAAATTAATCTACAATAAAGCTTCATGAATGAGAGATTGACGATATGAAAAGAACCTGTTTTATGTTCAGATGTATAGTTGCGTGCAGCTGCTCTTTGGAATACTGTTTGAACATTTTCTTTCTTTTTTACAATTCAAGAAGTGGAATCAAAGGCAGAGAAAAGTAACCCTCATCGGGGCTGTGAGTGAATGAGGGCTCAGCCTAAGTGCGTTTGCCACGCTCTCTGACTGAGCGGCACGTGCGACAGGGAAAAGTAGGGCAATCACAATGGAGAGTGCACGCATTCCTGTTTTTTGAATATGACCATATTCATGCAAGTCCACATGAAACATTGTGCCACATTATTAATCAAGTGACTATATTTTTCAGTTTTATTGGTCAAGAGTCAAGGGACACCCCAAAAGAGCAAGAGTGTGACAATTAAAGCTGTTTTTATTCTGAGGCAATAGCAAGCGGGAGTAATTCCTTTTCCATCCGCAGGGCTTCTATGCAGCATGTATAAATGGTGTGCCCACGATCCTTTCTGAGCTTATAACAAGATTTAGCGGCTTTCCATGCCAGATGACGTTTGCCGAATAGATATGTTACATTCTGCCATGAAGGGTTGTGGGATGGGCCAAAGCTCACTAATGGAAGATGATGCTTGCCTTGGTCCCAGCAATAAGGTGCTATACATCATTGTCTTTTGTGAAAATTGTCTAAGAATGTTGAGGATGGACTTTTAATTGCCATTTTGTGAGGGCATATAGAAGTGAAGTGATTCATGGCAGCAAAGCGACTCATGCATTTACCGCAGTAGTCTTTTGTTTCTGCACAGTGGATTGTAGGGTTGGCTTTTGATTAAAGATCGTCTGTAAATTTAACCTTTTCTCTCGCCCCTCCCCAAGACTCTATACACCCTCAACATCGTAACAAGGTTTTGGAGACCGAAAGTGCAAACTTTTGAAAATGGATCTCAAGCATTATGAAGCAAAAATAAACATGTATTTGACATGTTGACGTTATCAGACCAATTTGGTGAAGAGATGAAGCAAAGCAATCCATTTCTGAGGAGTTGTAGATAAAAGCAGCGTAATTCCCCATTGCTTCCACCCACCTGTTATTCAGCACACCGCCTGCTTTCACATCTTCTGATCTATAGCTCATTATGCCGATCTGCCAGCACACAACTTTCCTGTTTCCTTATCATGGTTTGATGATGTATACCAATTCCATTGTTTGATTTCATTTTGATTTCCTTTTTATATTTTCACTAGTCGACGATTCACTGCAGGTCATCTTTTGTATGTTTTTAAATGTTTTTATTAGAGGTGTTCCGATCAGGGTTTTATCCTCTCAATTCTGATACCGACAATCCATGACTGAGATTGGTGATACCGATCCCATGGATTAGCTTCACTTTTTTTTTTGAGCTGCTCACTAATTGTGATTTCAATAATTTAAAAAAAAGTTTAATTGGTTCATCTAGTGTCATTTTTCAACTAATTAATCAGACTAAAAACAACATCACCCATATATATTGTAAATAACTTATCTGTGATGTGCAGTGTTATGGTATGGGGGAAATTACACTGCACACAGGGCAGTCTCTACCCTTGAGATGGCTACACGATGAAAAGCATGAGCTGCAGGTGATCTTTCCTTGTGAATGATACTGAAAGGCATTGATCGATTATGCTGATAATGTATTTTTCCACGGTAATCGTACGATCACGAACCGTGGCTGACGGATGGGAGCACCACTCGATTTTATTATATTTCATTTTTGTTAAAAAACAAAAAGGTGATCACCCAAGTCACCTTGATTAAGACAAAAGATGCAAACCCTATAGAGGATGCATTCTTCTGCTCTAGCTCCGAACCTTCCTAACAGCACAGGCCGCTAACCCTTTCCTGATTTAAATCATATCTTTGCAACAGCAATTTCAATAACTGCAACGTGTCTTCTGCTCTTCCGAGGCATCTCGCAGGATTCTGTGCTTGGTCCTCCTCTGTCAGCCTTTACATTCTACCCCTTGGAAAGATCATCCGTCATGGTCGCCTCTATTTCCCCGGCTACGCCCATAACATACATATTTACACCACCACCAGATCCATCACCTCCTCAGCCTACTCCGTTTTAACCATCTGCCACATTGATATCGGTTCCTGGATGCAAATCAAATTTCTTCAACTCACATGCAACCAATCTGCTTTTGGTCATTGGTCCTCAATCCTTCAAATCCACAACCTAGAAGTAATCTTCATCACCTTCTCCTTTGACAACCGCATCAAAAGCATCACAAAAGCACACCACAACATCCTCTTTGGCTCATCCAAATATCCTCCTTCACCTAAACAAACGTATCAGCATCTCGCAATAATAAAGGTTTTCCACTTCCTACACTGAAAAGGAGTTGAAATATGAGTGTGACATCTTTAAATGAGTCTTTATATATATGCCGAGATGATCTTTATGGTCTCTTTGTTCCCAGAGTGTTCGCCATGATGCTTTTCGGGCTCCTATTAGGCTGTCACATTCTCTCTGCCAGAACCAATAAACAATCGCCACCCATATAAAAGCCTCTATGTCACGTCTAAATCAAGAAAAGCACCTCAGGTGAACCGAGAGGTAATCTAGCCACCAGCCTATCTGTTCCCAGCATCTTTTCTATTTGGTCATACATCACCTGGAATAATTTGCAATTGCAGTTTTGCCCTCTTCATTTAACTTCTGGATTCTTGGCAATATCATTTCATGACAAGGCTCACCCTCAAAGGTCAGCGTTTCATATTGCTCTTCAAGACCAAGGAACTTAAGTCTATTTCCGAAACTGTCAACTCTGCACTTTGTTGCACTCCTTGTTCTTTCCACCTCACTCTCTCATATTCTCATCTTAGATGCCGCCACATTCCGTAAGTCATTGTTGAAGGAAAAAAGTCTGCTTTATGCATTATATTTTGTGTGTGTTCACCTGCACTCTACAAGATGAATGACTTGAGCTCTCAGACTGGGATATGGTCGCAGTGCGTTAAATCTAACAATCACGCTTCTTCTACACAGCTGAGTGGACAAGCACAAAAAATGTGAATGGTAGTGTGAAGGGCCAGCCAAAGAAAATAATTGCTGCCGTGTTCACCAGAGAGAAGAAATAATGTCAAATGCGTTGTTTGCAGCAAAAGAGCAACATATTAAATTGGCCGTGCGGCCAGAAGGGCACGACGGGTTCAATCACTGGAAATGAACTAATTCGTTTTAAAGTGTGCACTTAGACTGCCTCTCTCATTGTGTGTCGGCAACTACACACGAGACTCTCGGGGCACCTGTGACGCTTTTTACTAAAAGCTATGGAAGGCAAGTGGCCAAACACTGGCTAATCAATCTTTTCCTGATTAAATTGCTTTGAGAAGGAGGGACAATGTTTCACCTCTGTTTCTCAATTTTGGTAGTCTTATTGTTGAGGCTTTACAGTGCACTGTGTTCCAATACTCATTCATATTCAGCAGCTGTTAAAAACTAAATCCTCATCACGTGAATGTTTAATCATGCACAAAGGTGACCTTCCTCAGTAGCACTCTTGCTCAGTTTTACTTTGGCTACCGTCATATTTTCAGACTGATCCTCATCTACCTGGGAAGTGCATTTCCCATGATTTTTTATATTCTCTGCTTTCCTTTATTTGGTGTTTTGTACACTTATTTCATCTAGGGCTCCAGAGCACTCTCCTCTTTCTGTCTAAAGAGCTCCAACATCCACACCCATGAAACAATTATGCACATGTGCTTGGCAGAGGTCATAAAATACCAAATAAAAACACGGAGGAGAAAGTCACCTTTATAAGTCTGTTATTGAGAGACATAAAATGCCCTTTTGTTACTGGTGGTTTGTTGTCATGGTTGGTTTCTGTCTGCGAAACATCAAAACAAACAAACAAACCAACCTGCTTTTTGGCGCAGTATTTAAATTCTCTAATGGGGCACAGCTAGCCACAAGTGAGAGTGGAAACGAATACTCATCTGATATGCTCCTACTCATCACCCCTTCCCACCCCACCACCATATTTCACGCTAAAGTGATTGCACAGTTCAAAGGCTCAACACCAGGCAAGCATATGTTATTCCATCTTAAAATAACAATGCAGATGCCACAATGACATTGCACCACTTTGGTCCCAAATGAAATGTGGCATTGTCATGCCTTTGTAGACATGGCTACAAAAATAAATAAAATATCTTCTGATACTACTGTATTTGAGTTAAGTTAGTCTTATAAATTAATCTACATTTTTTTGGTGGATAGTGCACAGCATCTATTCTGAAGCCGAAATATCGATAACAACTTGATGCTCACAGGAAAATATCGAAACAACCTTCTGTAGGCTGGTCTTAGGACAGCTCATCATTATTAGACATGGTTTCTCCATTTTTATCATTTTTACTACTTGCTTGTGGTCCAATTAATTGTCGTCAACAATTTAATTGTGACCGGGCTTCCCTCCATCTTTAAAACGTTATCGTCGGAGAAAAAGGATTCATGGGCAGAATGACACTGTGTGTTTACAACTTCCCGACATTATGAAAGTACCCTGAATACACCACGTTGCTTGTGTAGCAAACAAGTAGCCTGTGTGTTTAATGACACTCAGTTGGAATTCACTGTAAAACTACACACACAACAATAACAATTAGATACATAAGTGTTTGTGTTGCTAATGCTGAAGTCAATGGAGGATCCCATTGACATGCTAATGGCAAAAAAATAGCATTGACCTCTAGAGTGATCATTAGTTTGAACATTAACACTACCTAAATAATCATTCAATTAAAATGCATTATACATAACAGTCAAATGAAAATGTGATATTTTTTCAACAAATAAATGCAAATGTGCTGAATTCAAAAGTTAAATAAAACTGTGCTATACTTAGTCAGTGATTCTTTTACTTACCACAAGAGGGACCCCATGTACTACTAGTCTACCCCACTTTCAGAATCATTGATGTACCCAAAACCTTCACTTCATCGTTTTGACCTTGAAAAGAGCCTCCAACTTCCATCTGTCACGCTGTGATGAGACTTTCCTGCTGACAATCTAAGCTCTTTTCTCACCTTCTATCGCCTTCCCTCCATCTCATTATCTTTCCAAATATCATAACTTATTCAGAAGGCCTTAAAAGGCAAACTATACCCTGACACAGCAATATTCGAGAAGTGTGCCGGTTCATTAAAAAATGTTCATCAAAGATGCACAACACAAACACGCATACGCTCCCCTTCATACTCGCACAAGCTAATTCAGTTTTCTGGGAAAAGTCGCCCCTGTGGTGCTGATAAGTTTCCTTTCGTCCTATGCCGTGTCTTATCAGGGTGCCAGATATGTTGTCTCTCTAAAAGCCTTTTGTCAGAACACCCTCCACGGAATATAACTTGGCTTTAGGCCACACGTGAATGTTAGAAATAAAAAATAAAAAGCCTGATTTTGTGTTAAGAAGCTGCTGACTACACATCTTTTATGTTGTCAAATGTCACATGCTAAAATACATTTCCCTTCTGGCATCCGGCATTTAAATGTTCAGCACCAAGTCACCATATTGCTCACATGTTTTTGTTGAAAATAACTTCCCTGAAGTACAATTGCCGTGTTAAATCTCATATGCAGTTGTTGACCTCAGGGCATCTCAGGATATGTGCGTGCCTGCACCGTTGGGTAACGTGCCGTCGTTAGCTTTATCACACGGCCTTGAATCCCGAGCCTTCATTACGGCCCGCGCATTGTATTTTGAAGGTTAAGCAAACCTATTAAAGTTCCACACACTCCACTGAGGTTCTCAGGAACAACAGCATCCATGTGTATAGCATTTAAAATAGCCCGATGACTTCCGGGATTTAAGGAATAAAGGAATTGAATCCTTGAAAAGGGGTAGTTCGTTGTTACTACAATAGAGGAGGAAGCATCCTACAAAAGAAGATCACGGAATGAGGATACCAATTGCGAGTGAGAAAGAAGCCCTATTAAAAGAAATGACACCGTCATGGTTCAGTGAGTCCTTGCATTGGGCAGCAGTGTGCTTAATGCTCTGGCTGTCAGCCCCATAGTCAGCCGCACCGCTTTGCTTCTCCCAAGGGGAATGCGTGTTGCTCTGTGCTCTCGATTAACTTGCCGCTTATTAGAGCTGATACCATGAAGGGACTCAGCCAACCAAAAGCTCAGATCACCGCAAGAGGACGAGCTGCGCTTAACAAATAACGCCAAGAGTAAATTTTTAGAGCTTCTCAGCTAGTCAAATGTGAAAATACTGCGGTACGTTTTTTGGCTGTGCCCACGTTTGACAGATGCATTGTTAGCAGGCCCTTTGGTGCTGTATGTTGAGACTGAGAAAGCACCAGTCTCTCTGATAGTCTGCTGAGAACCCTGGGGAGTTAGGTGGGGTGGAAAGGGAGTTTTCAGAAACCGCTGAAATGTTACTTTTCACAAAAGGTGGTTTAAGGTGCCTCCAATTGGTTCTTTTCAAAAAGAGCACAAAGAAATATCACTGCCTGGAAAACCGTCACAAGGAATGTCTCTTAAAACAATGTAGCTAGATGAATATGGAAGCAACAAGCAAACTCTCAACTTCGAGTCCTCAAGGTTTGACAGAGAAAATGAAGGACTTGCATGATCTCATCATGGAGATACGTACGAGGATGTGAGGCAAAGGATTGGAATGGCTGTCGGCATTTCCACAGAGTCAGCCATGAGTCAAAAGGACATTTCCTTCCAGCTCTCAGCTAGACCATCAACCAAAAAGATAAACAAGTAAGAGCGGATTGATGAAACTTGACTTCACTGAGATTAAGTAGCCTGACATTACACTACCCTTAGCACCATAAGAACTTACACAGACACCAAAATGGTTCCATAGTTTTATTTTTGGGGCATTTCAGAGACTATACAGGATAGGAAAGTAGCACACAAGTCCATTCAGGGTGGTGATGGTAGGTTGACTCAAGGTCCACCAAGACAACTGGTGACTGACCAGGCTGAGAGTTGAGGCAGAATTAATTCAGGAGACCACAAAACCTCTCAGTTTTAAGTCAATTCAAGTCAACGTTTTAAAAAAAAAAAAAATGTGGCACCCTATGTCTATTGTATGCCCTTTCTACAAATATGACATTATCCCTGTTGAGTTTTATAATTATCATTCTGTCCCCTAGAGCAGCTTACAGTAGGTTATACAGTCTTTCCTATTCATCAAACTTTAGCAGAGGTGGTGCGGGTTGGACTGGAACGTGCCCTTGTCAGGCTGACAAACTCTAAAATGCCACCATTGCCCATGAATGAGCAGTTAAATGCCAGTTAATGCTAATCATCCTTTGTAAAGTGAGTTCACTGCAACTTGCTCCAGGTGTCTGTGTGGCATCTAAATAGATTTTTCTTTGCGGTTTCTTAATTTTCCTCGTTCTTTTAATTTGACAACCTCACCAACAGTCTGTTCACCATGTCGGAGAAATCTCGCTAAGGTTTTCAATGACAAATGTAGTTTTCAAGTTCTTTGACAAAGTCACTGTGTCATCAGTGCTTTTTACCGCCAGCTAAACTGCATTTAATATTTACTGCTGTCAGCAGTTTATTATGGCTTTTATTACTCTGCTAGCTGTTCCATATGTCTCTTTTGCAATGTCACCAGTGTTGTTTTTAACGACCTGTTTCAGACTCATCTTGTCATTTTAGTTTATGTTAGTTTTAGTCATACTCTTCTTAGTCTAGTCAAATTTTAATCGACTTAAAGTCTGGGCATTTTTCGGTAATTTTCATTTTAGTCAGAATTGTCCATAAGTATTTTAATCTAGTTTTTAGTCAATGAAAACTGATAACATTTTAGCCACCAATGGCGTGTTCTTTTTCTTTCGATCCAAATACGTGATAGAGGTTGAGGAAAAGCAAACAAGGTAGGGAGTAAGCACATCATTTCGTGACATCCGTCATCTCATTTTGGTCGACGTAAATTAAGAAACATTTTAGCATAGATTTTATTTTGTCATTTCATTCATCAACAGTTAGGCATTACAGATTTTATGTTATCACGTGACCAACATTTTCGTGGTGTCTTGTTTAATTTCCCTTTTAATTTTTTGTCTTTTTTTTTTTTCATGATAAGTAATTTGATCCTCAGGGTAGATTTGAGTTTTGGTAACCTGTCTTTTCAGTGAGTCTTGGGGCAGAATTAATCCTTTTTACTATTCCACTGCTCTTCTACCATATCCCAGTTGTGTTAGTGGTCTAATGCCTTCCACTTCTTATTGGAAAGAGAAAAAGTCTCCAAAGTTCACTTACTTTAATTTAAGTCTTCTCCTCTTTCCATCACTCGAGACTACAATGGAAATGTTCAAAAGTTCACTCACCATGGAAATTATGTGACTGGAATATGAGAGTGCTAGTTTGACCTAGTTTCCATTCTCGCAGAATGTTGAATGTGCAAAAAAAAAACTTCATGAGCCTGAAAATGAGACACCCCAGCATGTCTTTGAGGTATATGGCTGGAATGAGATCTGCCCGATCCTTGCATCTGTTTGCCACGGAGAAAGGAATTTACATTTATGATCTCCTCTGCTTCGCAACAGCTAACCCCGTCTCATCCCAGTTTCACTTCATGTCGACATTTGCTTTTCCTCTCTGGCAGTCCAGGTAATAGAACCACGGGGCAACCTGGATTCACCGTAGGAAAAGTGATAGAGGTTATAAGTAGTTGATAGGAAGTGTCCTCAGGTTCCTGGACATTTCATAAGCCACAGTGTCATCAAACTTGGCCAAGAGTTCTCAGGTGCTAGACAACCTACTGAAGTTTTACAGTTTGTATTTTCAAAGTAGCTGCCAACATTGTGTAACACCAGATCTTCAGTAACTGCCGTTAAAACATTCTCCTAATTTTTCTGGTAACAACTGTTTCTTTCAAAACATTAAAAGTTTATGGTGTGACTTAATTTTTTTTTCAATAGTTACATTAGCAGTCAAGGTTTGCATTTTGAGCATATGGTGCTAATTTGAGGAGTCTGCTGTTGCACATCTGGTCAGATCTGGGCTGCAATCAAAAGGTTAATGAACTGACCTAAAAGCTTGTGACAGGCTGTGGGATTGCATCAGTCGTCGGCATTATCTTTATGCCAATGCTAAGAGGCCTTGCTCTTTGGCCTTGTGGTCAGTCTGCAGATTTTGAACCTAGAAGATTTAAGTCGGTTCTGATCTGGTCTTGAATCACTAAATACTCTTTGCCGTTGCTACATGCGGTGGCAATTGTGCAGTTGATAGCCGTTAGGGCATCAGTTGCGTGTCCAGATGGAAGGACCCCCAGGAAAAGTATCCCTTCTGTGGTTTGACTGAGGATGGGGGGCCCCTGTTGGGGTGGGGGGCATAGTCAGATGTCTCATAGACGGAAGCTATTAATGAGCCTGGCTGTTTCAACTCTTTTGCTCAGTTATTATCCCGTCTTTAGTTATAAACTGTCTTCAATCTGCCAATCTGTTTGTCAATTGACCAGTAGCGTTAAGTTTTTGCAATTCAGATATACAGTGCAAGCTTAAACAAAAGTTGACCAAATGGTCATTTGACCATCCCAAAATCCCACAAAACTTTGGTGTTAGAACTGCAGTCATGCGTGATGTCCCTCGAGACATCACATCGTAGATTGTACATGTTAGCGGTTATCGAGTATCTCTCGTTGTAGTTTTTCTGTCTTACATCGATTCATTTCTTTTAAACTTGCATAACAAGAATCTTACAGTGGTAATGAAAAATGTGTCTATAGTTAATACAAGTTTTGTTGTCAACAGATCGCCAAAGAAGAATAAAAAACGTTTTCAAAACAAATCTTCAGCCAACCGAGTGTCCAGCAATGGATTGTGCTCAACCTCTAGTAACAACAGTCCCCATGACACATAAGCTTGTAAGTCATAACACGATGACAAATTCACAGCTCCTGAGAAATAAATGGAGAACTTGTTTAAACGGGCTCAGAGATCCATCTGCCAAACAGCCATTCAAAGTGACAACCTGAAACAGATGATACATCTCAAGAGAGAAGGATGTTTGCTTGGTTGAATTTCCAACCCATCCGTTGAAAATCCAGCATTTGGGCTCATGTTGAAGTAATGCA
Organism: Syngnathus acus; assembly: GCF_901709675.1. Taxonomy (NCBI): domain Eukaryota; kingdom Metazoa; phylum Chordata; class Actinopteri; order Syngnathiformes; family Syngnathidae; genus Syngnathus; species Syngnathus acus. The sequence continues at coordinate 11,689,398 of NC_051095.1, read as the reverse complement.
TTGATCTTATGTTGTCACAGGGAGACATGGAGTCAATACAGACTAATAAAATTGCGCACAAAGTGTAAGAATTACTAATCTCTGCCCACTGATTTCAGCGTAGGCACATGCTTAGTAGATAATTTGCATTCCAGTGTTTATTCCCTCCTTCCTCTCACTTATCTAACACTTTCCAATGGAGAGAGGCTGAGTCATATTTAATAGTGGGAAGCCAATTATTGAAAACATGCTTCACCCATTACCTTTGAATTCCTCCACATTGCATCAGAAAATGTCTTATATCAGGGTCCAATTTCGGGTCCAATAGAAACTTTGGACTCCTTTGCTATAGTTGGAGGTCTCCAATATCATAAATTTGATTTAAGTTGTTTTGTCAGAGCAGTAAACCCCCCCACCACAAAATATGTAATCATCTGTATTTTGTCACACGCTCCTTTTTATCTCCCATAGAGAAGCAAAGTGATACCACCACCCTGAATATGCATTGATGATGATTGCATGATTTATGCATGAGAATTATGCCGCCCCGTGACTTTCCCAGCCAAAAGACGTCTTTAAAATTCAGAAATTAGAGCCTTTGTCAGACTTCTTAAAATGTTTATTTTATCTGTGGGTCTCGATGGCTCGCTGGGCCTTTCTCAAGCATGTTTTAACACCACTGCGTATTTAATGTGAAACTGTGGCTTGTTTGTTTGAACACTTACCAAGCAGTTATATAAAACCCGTGTGAAACATGTTGTAAGCTGTCATGTTTCTGTCTGAATCAATTCAGTATTTATTTCGTGCTGTGTCTCAATGTGACTTTAAGCTTTCACTGGCATTACTTGTAATTAGGCTTGCATAATTGCCTGACTTTGCCAGCAATATATGTGAATTCGTAATGGTGATTGATGGTTATATGAGTAACAAGAGTAATGTACGTGGTTGACCTTCCTATGAGCTTGCCTGGGGGTGTTGACCCTTTCATAAACACCGTCAAGCCATCAGTCAGTTTTTGCTCCACTATTACTTTTTTACGTACATTTGAGATGAGTACTTAAAAGTTGCAAAATTTTTACTGCTGATAATGGGAAGATAATTTGATATACATCAGAGATTGAAACAATCGTAAGCGGTTTCCAAAATAAAGTTTTATCACCCAACATATGAAGGCTCATTGACAGTGTGTTTAACTGGGTATTCTATTGGAAGTCTAAAGAAACCTGACATTCTTGAAAAAAAAAATTACGAAGGAAACCTGGCATTCTTGAAAAAAATATCTGTTGTTTGAAAAACATTCATAGATATCAAAATGAGTGCTTCACAAAAATGTTCATCAGGGAAAAATCCACGACACTCAGTTCATGAGTTCATGAACTTTCATTCGTTGAACTCGTTCAGGTACAATGCTACCAGCTGCAAAGCGGCTATTGCTATTCTGTCTGAGCAAGAAATAAGTCTGATCAGGATTTACCGTAACAAATCACCTTTGTTTGTCGTAGGGTAATTATCAAGACAAGCGGGATTGTCCATGATCTATTCAAAGATAAACATTAGAAATTAGGCAGTGAGTCTTTTCTTGCATCGAAAGATCTGCCAAGAATTTTAGTAGTTTTCCGTGCTCCTTAGGAATCAGCAGGTTCAACGCTTACAAAAGGATCAACTCAATTAAATCTGTTTTTGATGTTTGTTTGCATAGCAACACTCTCACCTCTCACCACAGATATGTAGTTTACCAGATGCCCAATTATCCCCTCCCGCACTCCCATTTCTCACCAACTTTCTTCTCTCCCTTTGCTCTCTCGTCTCCCTCTGCTGCACCAGACTGCTTCCATATCCTTTTGACTCCCCAGGCTGAGGCTTATTTAACAAGCACCTGGGCGGCTAGGCTGGGTGAGAATGTGGCAGCTGTGGAACTGCACAATGTGCTCCGCCCCTCTCAACCATGGGAGACTACTCCCAGAGAGGGTAAATCTCCAGATGGGCTCGGTTTGAAGCACTTCAACCTGGGATCTGCTAGATGAGCCCCATACGGGATGACCTAGCATATTTAATTGCTAATTGCAGATACAGTCAGATTAATTACCTGACTGCATTTATTTGCATACTGCGGCAGTCTGTTTTCTTCTTCAGTAGTTTCAATAACGTGAAGTGAGTTTGTACATAATAAACCTCTGTCATCAGGCATGCGCTTTGCGTGATGGCTGGGCTGATGTATTCTTGATTTAATGCTTTTCACTGCACTAACTTGCACGGTAGACGTTACTGTATTATCCTTCCGCGCCTCTGTGCTGACACTGCTTTTCTCCGCATCCCATTGATTCAGAAGACTTGAGTGATAGATGGGTTTAATAAAGACCCCCATACACAACTCGCCCCTACCGCAAAAATGTATTTCTGACAGCCACAGTTTTAGGAGGGCATAGAAGGCCTAAGATCAGGGTCACCTTTCTCAGAACGTCATGTCCAAATCTCACTCAAAATCGCTAAGGCTCCCTTTCACTCTGTTAACACAGTTCATGACTCTTTGCTTAATGTTTTTGGCTTCACAGTTTTTGACATCTTCCCTGACATATTCTCTCTTGGTGCAGCTCCACAGCACTTTGAGCCCAGGCGGTCATCATCATTTTGCTATCATGGCCTCTTTGGCCATAGAAGCGTTCCATTTACTTTACATTTACTTTGACCTCACTTTCTCCGTCACACGAATCGTAGCACTTATTGCTGCTTGGTGACTGCGGTTTGTCCAAGTGCAGCTAAATTACTCCGGTCCCTGGTGCTCACAGTGTGCATGATTTCATTTTGGCTTTGGAAGAATGTTGTGAAACAGTGATAACAGAGGTCTGTTTGCCAGTAATTGGACTAATTAATAGGCTCACAGACGATTCTCTGCTGTGGAGTGACAATGGCAGTTAACGAAGAAAAAAAGAGGAGGAAGACTTAAACTGCCTTGAAGTGAGAACATAAGCCCACATAAAACAGTAGACCCTTTGTGTTTTATTGTCTGCATTTAGCAAAATGAGCCAATAATTACTGTTGTTTTGGCATTTGGCCTTCTTTGCACTCAGATTGATGCCCATTCAGGGATATGCATGAGAAGATTTTGCCCGCTTCATCTTATCCACGGTGACTTCGGAGAGTTAATCTCCGTATATTCTGAATACATACTGATAATAACCATGTACTCCTTGAAACTTCAAAGGTCAAACAAATTCTGGTCAACTGTTGATTCGTTCAGATTTCAAAACTAATTTTCTCAGAGGAAATAAGGACATTTATTTAATAATCTTGTTCCAGGACCAAGCCTTGCCCTTTATGAGCAGAAAATGACTTTTTATTTGAAGCAAAACTTTAACTTTTTTTGTCAGCTCTTCCCAGTCGACGATGCTATGACAGTAATTCTTGCTTTCATCTTTGCATGTCATGAATGTGTGCATGACACAGGATCTGAGTTTGTGATGGGAAGCGCCAACTGCACTTGCTCTTGTCATCAAAGGAACGTCGCACACTGCCTTAATAGTTGTCTTTCACAGCTTTGAATATAATGCACCAGGAAAATTACAAGTGTGTAAAGCAACAGTGACAGACCTCAAAAAGCGGAGCAATTCTAATTGGATGTGTAGAGAATCAGTACAAGACTGGACCAATGTACATAACGAGAAATGACAATAAAGGGCGATGGATGGGGATGATAGGAGCAAGTAACTTCAGCTGATGTGGGCTTGCTTTGTGTCAGCCGAACTGGAGTTAAGATGGCGTTTTCGAACTCAGGCTATATTTTTAGATGCTCCAGACTTGCACATGTTTCATATTTGTCTTGTGTATCCCCTGCTGCTGCGTAAAAATGTAATACCCCAAGTGGAGCTCTTCATTTCCCTTTGTCTCGCTGCATATGACCCAATAAAGCTTTGCAAAATAATCGCTAGTTTGACTGCTGTGACTAAATTGAACAAATGTGTGTTTGCAGCATATACAGTGCATCATAAAAGTTCCAGGACTGTTGTCAGAGAAGGTGTTTCAAATCTAAACTGCAAACTTGGAGTTCTCTTAGGTTAATGGTTGTTGGATGGTAATGTGCTCATTTGGGCTAGTGCAGCAAAGAGAGGGGAGAATAGTCCCTTAATTTGAATTCAAATTGAAACTCTGACCACTATGGCATGACAACATAACCTTTCTTTCACTGCTTTCTGTTGAGTCATCATCAATTGAAAAGTACAAAAAGTGGAAAAGTGGTTCAGCAGTGACGTATTATCATGAAGAATGGGCACTTGCAGACTTGCTTTTAGAAATTGTAAATAAATATGTGTTGCAGACTATTTTTTGTAAATAAATTTGTCAAACTACATTGTGTGTTTTAGTTTGCAGTGTGCAAGAAGAAATGTATTGAGTTTGTCCCTTGTTCATGATTATTTTCAGAAGTTACACGCTGTAGAAAGTTTGTGTCAAGTTTTGTTGTGGTTGAGAGTTGCACCCAGTGGACATATTGCTCTAGTTTGAGGAGGCCCTGTTCCATATACTATAAACTGCATGTACTTTAATTAGTGAGACTGATTACTGAGCTGACTCACAGTTCACAGCAATCAGTTTTGCAAAACAGCTTTAAAGTTTCCATCAACAAATCACATCAAAATTCCCAACACTGTACTTCCTTTATATTCACGTTATGGAAGAGTATTACACAAATTAAATTCAGATGGCGTGAGAGTGCAACACGTGATAGCAATTCATTCAAATTATGTTTGTATTGTTTCACATCCACTATTAGCACCTGGTTGTTTCTGGAACAAATCCGATTTTTAATTGTTGCTGTGGCCAGAGGACTGGCCATTGATGGCTTCAGTGTTTTTCTGTCCTTTGGTGCGGCCATGTTGGCAGTAATTATGTTGCCATCAAAGGCAAGCAATGGAGAACATGGACATTAGTGTAGCATCGTTGTTGGCACGAAGCTCAGAAGGAGTGTGTTGTGTGTATATATAGAGATTGTAGTCTCTTGAACATGTTATTTTTGGTACAGCTGTTTTTTTCTTTGGTACAGCTCTTATCTATGGACTCCAATCGTGACAGAGTTGAAAAAAGAAAGCACGCTAACTAACAATGTGGCTGCACGACTTTTTCTTGGATAAACTTGAAAACCTTCAAACAGTTTCAAGCTCTTTTATATTTAATCACAACATATTTTGTACTGTACTGGATATTTCTAGGCCACAAAAAAAAGTCATTCAATTTAATAGAGTCAGCTGTAACGGGCAATGCCTTTTTCCAATTAGTCGGTTAAAATGACGTGACGTTTAATGTTTTTGTTATATTTAATACATAGAGATTGTGTGCTGTTGCTTTGGGTTTTTATTTTAAAGATTGTTTCTATAATTGGGACCTGATAGTGGTGGTATTAAGCAGTAGATTAAGTCTAGTAAATCCTCTCTGAAGGTCTGGGAACCAAATGCAGTGCCTGCCACGGTTTTATAGTAATATCAAGTAGGCATAATTGGAAGCAAGCAAGGCTTTTAAAAGATAGATGATGTCCTCTAACTCTCAGTCTGAGGTCTCTGAGCACACATTAAGCCTCTGGGTTGTTCTATTAATGAGGACTAAGAGATTGGGCCTTCTCTATTGTGGTATTTTCCAGTAAGGTTTTGATCAAATTAGAGTGCCATTAGACCAGGTATGCTAAAGTTGATGCAAAGGCGAGAATGATTTGCTGTGGGCTAATAGTTTGTGTGGCACCCTGCCCCCACCAAGTTGGAATGTTTCAATCAAGCTTATTTAAAATGGTTTTTGCCATTGCCTCCTCTCTTTTGCCTTCCTCTGGGGGCACCCGCTCACATTTTTTTGCTTTTTCCTGCCTGCCCATGTTTTACCTCAGTCAATCCCCAAGAAGATGACCCGGCCCAAACTGGGGCTAAATGGATGCCATTAATTCAATTGGGGCGCTGGTAGGAATGGTCAAAGACTTTGTCCCGTCGCAATGCTATCGATTATTAATCGTATTGAGCCTTTATGGTCGTGAGGGATGTTCGCCAGCTGTTGAAATATTAACATCTTGGTCTGATGGGCATAATGAGGAACAATATGAAATGGTTACATTTCCAGAGCCAGCCTCTGCATCTCCATCACACAAAAATGTTGGTTCCTTCCTTATTTTGTTTTTTAGTAATCAGCAGTAAAACATGGGTTGGTTTCACCCAAATCAAATCTAAGCACTGAACATGGATACTTGCTAGTTCTTACTAATACACAACAGCACTATTGATCTAAACAACTGCTTTAGATTACTTTCACCATACCGAAATGCTGGGATTGTTTTTTTTTCCTCCAGCTGGCTTCCACTAACTCAAAGTGTCAAATAATTTTTTGCTTATTCAGATTTTGATTATTTTTAATGATGTGTGCCTTTCTTTGTTCAGCTGCCAAACATGCACAGTTCTGGTACTGTGCACTTAAGCAGATGTCAAGTTCTGTTCATAGCATAAAATCACAAAGGGCTTCAATCAACATCAGCACTATTTATGCACCCTTGATCCAGAAGCAGAGCAGCCGTTTGAAGAAGTACAAATCCAATGCAATTACACAACAACATCTGTTCTTTCTTCTGTCCCCTAAAAAAATATTAGAGGAGCTTCAGCACAGATTCCTTAATATTATTATTATTATTATTATTTCTACCGGCATGTTACCAACTTTGAAAGTTTCTCCCATTGCGTCTCTTTTTTTGCACAAGCTCTGACAATATATTCGGTAGTTGCCCTCTGGTTTTAAAATAATTCACACCTGGCACCGATTCCATTTAGTTTTTATGAGCCTTGGACGTACCTTAAAACCATTTTAGGTTGTTTGTATCACAGCCTCTGTTATGTGCCCTCAACCTAGCATTTCATAAATTAGTATTTGGTTGCACCCGCTGAACCATGTAACTGCTATCCTATCTTGATCTGTCCTGGTTGGACCTCCCAAACTACCTTAATCACTCCTTAATTTTCACAGTTATGGACACGAGAAGCACCACTTGGGACTGTCTTAATGTTTTTGATGACTTTTAAGATAAACCCAAGGGCACATTCCTGAATGGCTTCCAAGCCAATCCTACAAACAAAAACAAAAACTGTTCTGCAGAATGGCGAAGAAAAGCTGCAGCAGGCCTGAAGTCAAACACCACTCTCATATCTCTGATAACATTATTAAAAAATTCTGCCTAAAGGCCATGAAGGTTTAGCAGAGGATTATTATTTCAAGGCCTCTGCAAAATGAATCAATCCTTTATCAAAGTCTGCAGTTCTCATGAAGTGTGTAATCAATTTAAACTGTGTTCTAGGCTATCCTGTGACTGTTCTATTAAACCGGGCTATTTCAGAGGGAGACAACTCAACTATAGCGTTTGACACAAAGCGCCTTTGTTTGCAATCGCTTGAAAAATCCCATAAATCAGACAGTGAAACATTTTTCCTGAATTTGAAGAATTTCTAAAGAATGCACGTAAAGGTTCCGTGCAGGAAGAAGGGAAAAGGTTTGACGTTGATATTGATGATCCTAGGAGAAATCATGCGTTTCGCTCTGTGGTGCCTTTAGCTGAAACGTATCAAGAAGTGGTTTGTTAGTGCAAACCGCTTCTTGTGTGTTGTTTGTTTTGGGATAATTTGATTTGATGTGGTTGCCTTAAAGTGTCTTATATCCAGGTGCACGCGGGATACAATCATAAGTTAAACCCCTCAGAACAAGGCACATTTATCCACTTTGATATGACCGTATGGTATTGATGGGCGGTCTGACCATGTTCCAAGTACGTTTCACACATGATGACACAGCTGAATCAACAAATGACGTGGTAATGTTTTTTTAATGTGCACATCAGTTGTTTTAAATGAAAATGACATATTTACTGATCGTCCCTCCATCTTTGTGGTTGCAGTGAGTGTTTTTAACATTATACATGAAGTAGCATCTTTAAATTAATCATTAGCTGAAGCCTTGTAACTGAGACAATCCAAACATACAGAGCAAGCCAACGCAGCTTTTCAAGTGCGAAATTAAATTCTTGACCTATGATCATATGTCACTACATTAATTGTCATTCTGTGCCAATTGTATATTTTGGAAGTCAGCTTTAAGCCGCATCAAATGCAATATAAATGCTTGTTGCTAAGAATAGTAACTAAGAAATGCAATTTCCAGATGTGAATTCAGACTGAGCTACTTGTCATTTCTGTTTCGGAATATTTAATAACGTTCTGCATGACTACATTTTGTTCTTTTTCTTCCCCATCCAACAAATCCGGTTCAGTATCAGTAATCATCCTTCACACATGCTTTTGAAAGCCATAAAAGCAAGAAGGGCTGAAAGTGATACTATAACAAATAATATATAGACATACTCTTAGGAAGTGGAAGGAACTCCTTTGACCATAAATATAACTCTGAATGTCCATTTACTAGAATGTCCCAATGCTCCAGGCCAGTGCAGTCCATGTCCATGATAAGTACCCCAGAAAATTCGCAAAGGAAACAAAGTAAACAAATACAAACCTACTGGATTTTTATAATGTTTAGTGCATGTTTTCTTGATTTGAGAACCCCCCCCACAATATTTCATCAAAATTACTTGGTGAGTTAATTTTATTCCCCTGCCATGTCCTTAAATCTACAATGTGGCCGTTCCTGACAACAGATGCCATGATGAACAAGGTCAGCAAAACAACAGCAATGTTAGTAGTCGTTATGGAGCACAATGATGACCAGAAATGTCTCATTATGTTCCTTGCCTTTGTGGTGTACTGAAAATGATCTTCCTATAATCTGCACGGGATCTGAGTCAGACCTTAAGTACTCACTGTCTGAAGAATGTCTGTCTGGAGTGCCAAAAGGTGCCTCTGTGCCAATATTTGTTTTTATATCTCATTCTGCCCTCCTCTTCCTTGTCAGAGGTTTTACAGATGATCTCCATGTGTCCTTTCTCTACATCTTTATTGTCTATGGTCATTAAAAGGTGCTTCAAAGAGTTCAAACCTGAATTCCCAAAGGTACCGGCATGCTTAATACTAAAGACATTTAAAGGTGAAGAAAGAAGAATTTATCTTCTTTGCTCCCGGGATCCTCTTCACAATAATTGTGATGGGAGTTTTGGCTCTTTACTGTAAGTTCGGCTCGGTAAAAAAAGAGTAGGCTTTTAATGCGCTGAAGTGGCTCCTCAAGTTGATTGATGTAACTTGTGATGGTCTTAGCAGAATGAATGCTGAAGTCTATGAAACCACTTTGTCTGGCAATTTACAGAAAAATGCATCCAAACTAATTGGGAGAAGCTTCAGTTTATGCATCAAAACATACTGCCATCACAGAAAAGGATCTCACCAGGGGGAAGAAAGTGGAAGGTCTTTAACTGGCTAAGTCAGTCACCAGACTTTAACCCTACAGAGCATACATTTTCCCTCCTGAAGAGGAGACTGAAGGGAAACTAACAAGGACTGAAAGAGACTGCAGTAAAAGCCTGGAATATTATTTCAAATGAAGAATGCAACAGTCCGGTGAAGTGAGTCGTTTTTGTCTTAGGTCATAGCCATTGCATTTTCCTTTGAAATTAGCTGAAAATGTGGTGAAAAAAATAGGGAAATGGAACGAGTAACTTGGAATCTTATTCATTGTTTCTTGGAAAGAGCGCGATAAGGGCGGTTGACTGCATCTTGTTGAAAATTGAAGCAGCTAGCAGACTAGAAAGCTGTTTTCTTGTGATGCTAATCAAAGTATGACACATCCTTTCAGCCTTTTAACTTTCCTCTGTTTCACACTTTCTTGACTTCCTTCCTGAACACGGTGGCAGAGCCCCTGTTAGATCAGATTGCTTTTCACAGCTACAGACCCTTTTAAGCAGCTAGGTAGAAGAGCCAGCTGAGTCTCACAATTCAAGACATGCAAGGACTATAAAAACACACGCTTGGTGTGAGATCATTACCGTAGTTGTACTCGTGGCGGTAGGGATTAAACTTTCCTGTTGACGTGATTATGCTCCTTTCTTGCATCTCACGTTCGTCATCAAATTGCCGGTTCACTTCTGGTTTGTCCTTTTCTGTCAAAGTGCTAACGCACAGCCCGCTTTAATTGGGGAGTCAACAATTTCCATTGCACAGTTACATGGGGGCGTCATGCTCTGCATTGGTTCTCAACGTTGCAGGTATTATAACGAAAATAATGAGAAGACACAAGAATCTGAAGTGATTGAGAGCAAAATTTCAAGATTTGTCTGATGCTGTGGCAAAATGGACCCACAGATGAAAGAATTCATTTCAACACAATGACCAGAGACGAGTGAAATTACAGTTTGTCTAAATGGCTCTAAACTTGAACCTAGCAGTGGTTTAACACAAACACACGACACGTTTTTAATGTCATATGAGGGCTCTGAAATTAAACCGCAAATCTTTTTCAAAAAATTATGAGATTTGTTGTGGTCTAAAAAACTATCCCTTGATTCCGTAGCAGGTTTTTAAAACACCAGGGTAGGAGATCACAAAGTCAGATGAACCTTTGAACGATGCTTTCAGTGTGTGGGTGCAAGGCAGGTTTGTGAGACCCAAGCAAACACTGCTCACTATTGATCCAAAACAGAGGCACACAATTTCCTTGTCTAACGGCTCAATACTGGACCATTACAGGTAAAAAACCCTCAAGTGTATATTTGTCTGCTGGAAATAGGCTAGTTAACTGACACCTTATCCACAGCTTGTTGGAGTTATTTAGGATCATGAAGTCATCTCGTGTTTTTTCCTTTCCCAAAAGATACAGCCATGATTAAAGTACAATAGCAGTTTGAGCTTCAAATTAAAAATGCACCTCATGAAGGCCAGCAGAAAAATATAAGCAGTTATTTATTCATTGAGGACATTTGGTTGCCATGACAGTCGAGAACATGTGGTTTTTTTAGTTTTAAGACAAAGAGCCCATCAAGAATTCCGTTTTAAGCCACACTTTTCACTGTTGTTTTCGAGACACTGTAAACAAGCAGACGTTAGATATGGGAAGCACGACTTATTTGTAATGGCGTGATTCTACAACATCTACAAAATATCGCTTTGAAGCTTTATCTTTTTTGTACCGTGCAACCAATTAAAAATCAACAATAGGTGATGAACTTACCTGTCCAACAAAAAAGCTGCTAATTCTGTGGCTGCCTGGGGCCGCTTTGCTCTTGCCCTTTTTCACATGCCCAGTTTCTCACAAATAAAGTTGGGGATCTGAGTTTTATGGAGGTGGTTATCACATTATAGTTTCAGCAAATCTCCTGAAGCTCAAGGTTTGTACTATTGGTTGCTATTAGAATATGAAATCTACAGATTTAATTGTGAAATGTAAATGCAATGTTTTCGTAACATTGTAGTGTTTGCATTTGTTGAGAGGAATACAAACATTATTTGTATTATTACACTGACTAAACTAAGGTCTGTTCCATTACATACTCTCCCTTGCCTCCTATTCAAGGAAGTTAGTTTATTTTGGCTGTTATTTTGTGGCATTACTGGCATATGAAAATAGTGACAGAGACAAGTACAGGAAAGACTTGCGTTATTCTGACATCCACGTACTATTCATCTGCTACACAAGCTCGTATTGCAATGAAGAACTTGATTCAAGAATTCATTTATGAAATTGTCATCAACCTGCTATTGGCATCAGCCAATCCCACCCTTTTTTTTTAATTTAGAAATTAATTTTCCAAGTGTATGAGGTAAGCCAAAGATAGCTTGGTGAAGTTAATATTGTGGACTCGTGTAGAAAATTAGAATGGATGACTCCACTTTGATGTGGACATATTGCTTAATGACACAGACATGCAACAACATCTTTCTGTACATTTTATTTACAAAATGTATTAAAATTCTCTGTACAGCGCCTCACTAATGAGGTTCAGTAAATTATGCATGCATCTCTTGCTCTTTTGTACCCACTACAATGCCTGATGGTCTCCCAGAAAGACGAGCGTTACAAAAAAGGAAAAAGGTAAAACTGATTAACCAAAGAAAAATAATAGAAACAGGGCTGAATTTCTAATCTAAGTTCAGTTTGTGAGTTGTAGGGCTCATCAAGCATCACATGCATTTTTTGTTAAAAAAAAAATCATCAAGTAATATAAATAGTTTGTGTTGAGCTAAACACATTTCACCTGTTTTCTTCACATTATCATTTATTTTTTTTATTTTTTACATAAACTATTTGCCCACAGCTTCTGGTGATTTAAATATCTTCCTAAAAATCCTATGGAATCACAGCCTTTTTGGGAAAGTAATTATTACAGCAATATGGACATGTGCTAAGCTTGCAGAACCACCTTGGCGCAACCTTTATTAATATCAATTCATGTCAATGATTTATTTTTTTTTTTTTTTTTTACAATGTTAAATCACCAAATACTTATGCTCCTGAAAGAAAACCAAAGTGAAAAGCACAATTCATTTTCAAATGTTCTTATGTGCAAAGAAAATGGTAACATATTCCACACAGTACAGTTTGAAAGCTTTGACTGGTATCCTTTACTTAGATTCAGCAGTTCACCTACAATTGGTTTAGCTTTTGTTGTAGGGGTTCTACTTCCATCACAGAGAATGTTGAAGCCTTTAGGAGGGGGCCGGGGGGTGGCAACCTTACGAGGATACTTGCCGCACACACACACACACACACACACACACACACACACACACACACACACACACACACACACACACACACTCGCGCACACTCGCGCACACAATTTAAGCATGGCAACCTTTCTTTGAATGACACACATACACACACACACACACACACACACTTGGCAGTATTAGAAGTGCGAGTCATGACCTGGTTCTGTGGCGTGTGTCAGCAGCACCAAAAGAGTACAAACAACACACTCTGAACTGTTTTAAATGGCATTTTAGGGTGATGAATCAATTAATAGAGGAAGGGCCAAGGTTCATATAAAAGTTAACTGTGTAATAATCAGTGTCTGGCGATGGTGCACTGACAAGATCACATTTGAATATGTATAACGTGTGAAAACCTGGCAGCAGGAGAATAGTAATCTGCTTTTACAAGAAACCAATTAGTCCCGTCATCTAAGATTCATCTTTTGGCACTTCAAAGTGTGCTTAGGGTTGCAAAAGTGATGGCTTTAATTCTCTCACATTACATGTATTCTCTATATGTACTGTATATATTAATGCGATCGCACTGACCCTCAATTCTTCACTTTTGTGTGAGTTTCAAGAAAAAAGCAATATCGTTGAGAATGCGTTGCATTGATTGGACTTTTCTATAAGGCACTGAGAGGAGGGAAATCGGCTCTTCCCGTGACCAGTCCGGTCGTGTCGTCATTGCAGATTATCATCCGACCCAAAAGGATTTGGCTCCATTCTCGTAATCCTTGTCCATTCAGAGATATTTAATCACATTTGCACGGGACGATGGAAACATTTGCGAAACCTGTGTCAGGATACAAAGCAAAATCAAATATGGAAAGGGAGAATTACTTTGTATGATTGTCAGACGATCTTGCATATCACAGTGAGTAAATACAAAGACAGATTATATGTGTCCAAGATAGTCACTTGTGCAAACAAGATGTCAAATGTTTTGTGAGCGCCAATATATTATCTTAGAGAGATACAGATCTTACATGAACAAAATATAATTAATATGCAGAATTTTAGCGGCCTTCGGCACTGTTTGCAATTATGATTAAAAAAAAAAAATCAGTAAAGGGCCGCCTGTTATCCAATTATCAGCACACATTTATGTCTTATCTCAATGGGCTTCATTATGCTTTAGCTTCCAGATCTTAATTTTTTAATAATATCAAACAACAATATTAAGACTGAAAAGCAGCAATCACAGTAAAAGCTCAAGTAGCCACTTGACGGTTCACTGTGAGCGATCATTGTGAGGAGGTGGGTTCAAAAATATTTGCAGGGCTCTGGTGCACGTCCGTGTTTGACTGGACAAAACGTGTAAATAACCCAATTAAAAACAAAACTAACATTTGAAGCTGCGTATTTAACAGTGTTTACCCGCATTTGTGCAGTGGGCTGATTGCTTTCATGGGGAAAGCACGGCTCTCAACGGGAGCTGTTTGTCGTGAATACGGCTGGAGTCAATGCATCTATTTAATAATTAACATGTTACTCTACTGACAAGCTCACGCATGAGAATCGCTAGCCTCATATTGCAGCTCTAAAGATCATATGTTAGAATGCTATTCGCTCCATCTGTAAACCATATGCACCGCTGCCAATGTGCTTTTTAATATGCAATGAGAGAATGCAATTTCTGCACACACTGTGTGTGAATGCTGAAGACGAGGCTGGATTGAAAAAAAAGGCAGAATTCTTTGAAATGTAGAATATGAGACTACCGTAATTTTCGGACTATAAGTCGCGGTTTTTTTCATAGTTTGGGTGGGGGGGCGACTTATACTCAGGAGCGACTTATATGTGTTTTTTTTTTTCAAAAAATTTCAAAAAAAAAATTAAAAAAAAAAAAAAAATGAAACCGCGATAAACGAACCGCAATGTAGCAAGGGATTACTGTAATTTGAATTTCAAGTGACGACAGCAGCGCGAAACCATCTGCGTCACTCCAATTCATTAAATCCATCAATCGTCCTTTGTCAACAATGCGTGCGCGCCGCTGACGGCTTTTGCACTTAAAAATATTCCACAGGCCCATATAACGATATATAAATTATATATCAAATAACTATTATATAAGCAATAATGTTATCAAACCATCTGTGCACTCTAAATCATTAAATCCATCGATCAAATTCCTCGTCCTTTGTCAACATCGCCGCGCGTGCGCCCTGACGCCAGCCTCGTCGTTATTCCACAGATTTACTATATAACTATATTGTAGCGTTAACAAAGTTCAAGGAAAGACGTGGGTTTGGTAAACGGCTCTTTATTTAACAAAACAAACTTACAGGCGTGTGGCGGCGTGGACGTCCAGCCACGAAAGGGGACGAGAGCTCCATACGATAGGACCGGGCGTGCGTAGAAGCCATGACCGAGCTCCATGCACCGTCCTCGGACAGCCACCCGGCTGAGCGCCGGCCCTCGACTTCCATCCACGGAGCTGAAAGGCAGCTCGGTAGAGTAGGACCGGGCGTGCGTAAAAGCATTGTCCGAGCACCATCCACCGTCCCTGGACAGCCACCCGGCCGAGCGCCGGCGCCCGACTTCAATCCACGAAAGTGAAAGAAAGCTGGACGAGTGACGCGCGACGTCGCGCTGCTGACGTCAGCAGCGCGACGCGACGTCGCGGTCGCGCGTCAGCAGCGCGACGGTTGTTTACATAAAGGACAAAGATCGACTCGTCCAGCTTTCTTTCACTTTCGTGGATTGAAGTCGGGCGCCGGCGCTCGGCCGGGTGGCTGTCCAGGGACGGTGGATGGTGCTCGGACATGGCTTCTACGCACGCCCGGTCCTATCGTATGGAGCTCTCGTCCCCTTTCGTGGCTGGACGTCCACGCCGCCACACGCCTGTAAGTTTGTTTTGTTAAATAAAGAGCCGTTTACCAAACCCACGTCTTTCCTTGAACTTTGTTAACGCTACAATATATATTATCTATATATAGTAGATCTGTGGAATAACGACGAGGCTGACGTCAGGGCGCACGCGCGGCGATGTTGACAAAGGACGAGGAATTTGATCGATGGATTTAATGATTTAGAGTGCACAGATGGTTTGATAACATTATTGCTTATATAATAGTTATTTGATATATAATTTATATATCGTTATATGGGCCTGTGGAATATTTTTAAGTGCAAGAGCCGTCAGCGGCGCGCACGCATTGTTGACAAAGGACGATTGATGGATTTAATGAATTGGAGTGACGCAGATGGTTTTATTAACGTGTTATTTATGTAATAGTTTTTTGAATAACTCTGAATTTTACGTCAGGGCCGTTCTCAGCTCTTAGTTTGTGTTTATGTCACGTTAGCATAGCTATCGTTTAGCCTGTTGTTGCTCGTTCATGACTGTTCTTGGTGTTGGATTTTGTCGAATAAATTGCCCCCCAAAATGCGACTTATACTCCGGAGCGACTTATATATGTTTTTTTTCACTTTTTTGGGCATTTTATGGCTGGTGCGACTTATACTCCGGTGCGACTTATAGTCCGAAAATTACGGTAAGTTGGAATGGTTTCAAATCAAAATGTGAATTATTTCTTGATTTGGTAATTTTACTCGAAACATTTGGGTATGTGTTTGTAATGAGCCAAATATTTGAACATGGAATAGTTTGAACCAGTCAAGAAATGTGGAATGTGTAAAGTATTCAGAAAATTAGTCGATTTGACAATACTTTTCAAAATGCCCTGAATGAGCGGGACAGTTGGAACGGCTTTGAAAATCAAATTATGGAGAGTCTCTGTTGTTGAGATGCATGAGTCCAGCCAATACATGGGTTGATCAACAACAATAGCCATTTTGTAATAATTTGTTGACTACTGCTATTAAGCGGACTTTTTTTGAATACTAACAAACAATAGCCGTCTGTCAGTGCACTAGAATAGATTTTGTGTGATCTTCCACGGTGGAAGGTTAGAACTGATTCTGTATTTCATCTAGTCACAAGACTATATCTTACAAGGAACAAATAATGGCTGTGGTTTTTATACCTAAGTGAGCATTTATGTTTGAGTTCTTCCAACATGACATCTGAAACAACTCCTCGAACAGCAGCAACACAGGACCGCACACGTTTGAATAATTTAGTCGAACAGATACGACAAGAAGCTAAATGATCTCAGCGTGATGTGGATGGTAAAGAAAGGTGACTTACCTCTAAATTTTAACACTCTCTGTTCCATATACATTGTAGCCTTCTCTGTATGTGGCAAAGTTCTGGGTGTTGGTTGGGGGAGTTGGCTTAAAATTGTGAGCACTCTTGGCCAATTTCAGCCGTTTGGTTTCTTGCCGTGACTTATAACAGAACTCTATCAGGGCCACCATCATGGCCAGCCCAAGCCCTCCAACCAGAATATAGAAGACTCCAGCCACATTGCTTAGGCTGAGAGCACTTGTCTTGTCCTGCGGGAAAGTCAAGAACATAGTTAAGCATTTTGTAGTGATGCGAGTGTTAGCAGAACAAAATTCAGCCTGATCAATAAATCTGATCTGGTAAAACTGGTGCAACTGTTAATGAATTATTAATGCTAACAGTTACAAGCAACAACCCTAGAAAATCTGTTTACTGTTCAATCTGATTGATTTTCCTCAAAGATAAGAACGTCTGACTTTCCTTAAAAAGAAAGAAGCTGGCTATTGAAGTTTTGTCTTTAAGTCTAGAACTGCTCTTGACCATGTACGGAAGCTGGTCAGCATCGCTTAGGTCGACGGCTCTAACCATCCCTGTCTCCTTAGCGACATGTACGTATAACTCTTATGGCAACATTGTCATACAGTACAGTCAGAGAAGATGATCAAATCAAACCATTTTGCTGCTGCTTACCTACCGAACTTATTCATTAAAAATTTGTTCATAAGAGTTTTACTATTTGCAGTTTAACCCCCCGAGCATGGACAGATCAGGCAGCTTTGCAGCAATTTATTAAGTGAATCTCAGAGGGTTAAATATTGAGTGTATTACATTCCCTGACTTCTTGCGGCATGCCACCTGAGCCTCAGTTCAATCGCAAGCGTAAGCATTTGTCAAAGTTGTCACATTTCGAGAGGCTTTGCCCATTCCTCATGCCACAGGAGGCCAACAAATCTAATAGACACAGCTCTTTTGCAAAGTAGTAATAACACAAATAAATCAAATTTTCATTAACAGTTTGGTAAATAGAAACAGCAGCACAATGGTCAGTGTCATGAAGTGAGAATGAGCATAATTAGCATTTGTCAACAACTGCTGTGATTCACTTAAAATTGCAAGGCACTCTATGGTCATTTCCCCATTGGATTATCATTACGTAACAGGTTCACATTTCATGTGGTGTAAAAAAAAAAAAAAAAATTCTATGCCAAACATTTGGGGGAAGGGGTGCCTTGTAAAGCCACAATCCATATTACAATTAGTGGCAGGTCCAAAAAAGTAAATTATGTGCAGCAGATTAACACAGTGTGAACTATCAATGTTGATAGAGGTTTGTCTTGCATATGAACAGTAGGTCAAAATGCAATTTGGAATCAGTACAAAAGACCTGCAGCGACTGACCTTACTTCCAGAGTCCTTGGTTCCACATTCACCCTTATCGTACCACCATTTGTTTTTCAGCTTGTCTAAGATGCCTTGTTCACTGAGTTTCAATACTGCAAGGTTTACAGGAGTTCTTCACGTGGGAAATAACATAAATAACATTATATTATGTTATTTTATGTTATTCAACTTGTTTACTACTTACATCTTTTACAAAGCGATAAAGCAGGGTTCCTGGCCACGGCAACATGACAGAGAGCAGGCATTCTACCTATCACCTTTATAAACCCTTACCTACAGAGCCAGGACCTACCCATATCGCTTTGAGTAATCGGCAGACGCTGTTACCATGGCGACGAGCAGGTACTTACAGTACGATCTGCCAGTCTCTACTTGGGATAATGTGAGGGGGCATGGAAGAGTCTCTGAACAGCATTCAACAAGATCAGTTCAAAAGGAGCTTTGTCTTAACAAACACAATAATACTTGCGTGATTTGCATTTTTGCTGTCCACAGTATTGGTTTCATTTTATGATTTTGATGATTTTGTCATGAGAATTGGTGGTGTCAAATGATCTATTATCTATTTGAGAAAGTACAGTATGCTTAATTCTTCTAAATACATGAAAGAAATCCCCTTATGTCTGTCAACTGCATTTCCCCAGTGGGACTATTACGGTATATTCACGATTACTTTATTAAATAATTAAATAAATACATCCATAAATGCCTTTACACTCACAAAACTAACATGTAAAAGTCATGTCTACTTTGAAGACTCAACAACCTGCTACGCACACAACATGTGAGCTACCATGAGAAAAAAATTTATGGCAATTTTCTATTCTTCTAATTTTCGGTTTGTAGTTCATGATAATAAAACAGCAACAAAATGTCACAAATAGCAATATATTGGAATAATAAGGCCGGTATTGGCACCGATACCGAGTCCTGGTACGCACCCATCCGTCCTACTAATCAAAGAGTGGCTGCTAACCAGTTCAGGGTGTCCCCCGCCTATCGCCCAATGACTGCTGGGATAGGCTCCTGCAGGCCCGCTACCCTCATGAGGAGAAGCGGTTCGAAAGATGGATGAATAAATTAATATACATCTTTAGTGAGTGTGAATTTCTGGTTCACTGGTGCATGTCCCCACAGTGCATCGTCAACTTTTCTCTCAATGCTCATCAATATGTCAGAAATGATCACCCAAAAAAAGTGTCTGCAAGACGACTCCCTCTCCATCTTCACTGCATAACGTTAATTATTACTTGTCAATATTAAGTTGATGTGTATGTTGCAATACAGTTGTCAACCCAAATTCATATCTGCATTGTATAGTGTCGTCAACATGACATTTGTATTAACACATACAAGTACGAGTCAGTCGTGGTTCCGCTCTAGCTCCCTGGTGAAACATGAAATACAAATTGAAAGGAAGGAAAAAATGATATCGATAAATGAGTGACATAACTACTCCCTAGGGGAACTAGGCAATGCATAACGCACCGAGAGAAGATAACGCCACTGTATGTGTCAAAGACAAATCTGAGAAACAGTTTGTGATGACCCGAGCATCGTTTTGGCTTGTGGAGACATTGATTAACAATGCAATTACCCTTTAACATGCTCTGTGTCTAAAACTCAATCTCGACCTCACTGTGTTGTGTGCTGAAGGGCAAGAAACAAGTCAGTGTATACAAATGTGTGCATGTGTGTTTGTGAGAGAGAATGGAGACGTCTGTAGAAACCACAAGCTGTAAGCATGATGCAAGCAATACACTGTGAGGATGTAAGTACTCCGGGGCACACTTAATGGGGCCTCTCTGATGAATCCTGAAAAAGCTAAACAACCTGGCAAATGGAGCACATACCTGAGTATTTACACACACACACACACACACACACACACACACACACACACACACACACACACACACACACACACACACACACACACACACACATTTATATATATATGATTTTATATACATATATATATATATGATTAAATTATGGCTCCTGAGCATGTTGTCGGTTAATGAGCTTAGCGACATAGCATCATTAACAATGCAAATAGTGCAAAAATATGACTCAAGAGGGAACCTTAGGAGGGGAATAGTTAATCTATGCTTTGGCTTTGATTTATGGCGTGGCTTGGGGACACATTATGCGCATTTCCAGCCCTACTGAAGCTGTTCTGCATGACTCGCTATGCAAGAACCTCCATATATCTTATAGTGACCTTTTCCACATCTTTTGTTTGAGTAACACTTTCTGAAAGAAAGAACCGCTTAACACATCGTTGTCTTTTTTTTTTGGTTGGAGTCATAACTGGCTCCTCTACTGTGCAAACAATGTCGTTGGGAAAGCCAGTAATAAATTTATGGTAGTGATGGTTTTCCACAGTAATAAAAAAAAAAAATATATATATATATATATAATATATATATGTATACATATATATATATATATATATATATATAATATATATATGTATATATATATATATATATATATATATATATAATATATATATGTATATATATATATATATATATATATATATATATATATGTATATATATATATTCTAAGAGTTTAAACCGTCAACGATAGTATAAAGTAGGACATGTGCACTCCATGAGAGTAAATCTCAATTGACTTTCTATTTACATAATTTCTGTTGTGCAGGCAGGCACTCCGTAAAAAGCTAACCCACTGTCTTCCAGACAGACTGAGTCCTGCTTAATTGCTAATTGTGGTCAAGGCCAATCCATGACAAATAATGTTAAGGGTGTAATAACACAGCTGTGGTTCACGGAGCTTTTCAGGTTGCATATAATCCAACCAATTACTTGACCTATATCATCCTATTTGAGGTGACAGCATCATTTGTCTTTATATTGACCTGCAAGCTAAAGACTATAATGCCGCTGTCCCATATGTAATGCAGTGAATGAAGTACCATACAATTGCACATCATCTGAGCAATGTTATACTTAGTTGTCATGGTTGGGCAGGGTTTAATAGTTGCATCATTAGTTTCTGTAATGGGAATATCATTCATCATTTAGCCACGAAAGAAGATGGCAGGGTGCGATCAAAAGGGTCAATGCCGGGTTATTAATGAGCTCAATGGTGGAATCAGACCAAAGGTATTTCATTGCATGATCCATTAAAAAGAAATCACAAGCCTTGAAATGTTAATTAGAATTCTCACGTTGCAATGTGCAATGCTTAGTCCCCTCAAGACGCCGCTGTTCCCCTTGCTTTGCTGATGGCCTCCATGTAGCCATTTTGCGACTGGGAATGATTGATCCCATTGGTTCAATTAAACAAGAGCCATCGTTCCCAAGACTCCAAAACATATGCTAGAAATGTGAACAACTTCCATGAAAAATATTTAAAAATTGATTCATAAATGTATAATGTATCAGATTACTAATTACATTTCCAGAATGCTATATGAACCTAATGTCCCGGATGAGATGAGCTGCCACGCAGATCTGTAAGCATGAATAAAGACCGGCAAACTTTCATAACTGCAGGGCAGCTTATTCACGTCATAAATTGATTCATGTGCACTTGTTGTCACTAATCTCCTGTTTGCTAAGCAGGGCTCCTTTGTTTGAGCTGAGGTGTTAAACCGTCCGTTCAGACCATCAGTCAATTTGGTGATGTGCCGTAGGGCAGCAGCAGGTTGTTTGGGGTGGACATTTGGTTCGGTTCTGGTTGGGTTGCTATAACAGCCTTGCCGATTACTCTGCACTGTAGTACCCGATTGTGGTGACATCGAGGCTGACCTTGGAGTCACCTCCCCCGCTGCCGCACTCTCCCTTGTCGTACCACCATTTGTTTTTCAATTTGTCCAAGAGGCCTTGCTCATTCAGTTTTAAAACTGCCAGGTTAACAGCATTTCTTGAAACGATAAAACATAACTTGTAAGAAAATGCACAGGTCCGTGAGAAATCTAATGCAAAGTAATGGGTGTACCAAGCATTACGATAGGTCAGGGTAGAAAGGCTACCACTGTAGCAGGGGGCCTACGCAAAGAATCTGTTAATCAGAATGTTCTGGGAAAGGACAAATTGCGGTTTAAGAATTTCAGGAATACGGAGAAATAAGAGGTCCACTTAAGGTAAAGACAGTGTTAAATCTTGGAAAAGGTGGCAAGAGGGGTTACGTAGTTTAGAACTGAAGTGTGCGGGATGGGGACACTTGTCATTGAGAAGAGAAGAAACAACAACAAACATCATGCAATTAACATTTGTCACAAGTGACAGCACAGCTTTTAAAAGGCTAAATTGAAAAGTCATCGAACCGTTAAATTAAAAGTGACAACACAACAGTCAGGTAGGACGGAAGGAGAGATGGAGAAGGGGGGGGGGGGGAGCAACAGGAAGACATAGAGAAACATGAAATGATTCTTAGCTTTAACTCTATGATACGGATTTGATGAAAATAACCCTATCACGTGTAGAAAAATCCTTTGAAAGACAATGAGCGCGTTAAACCTTTGTATCCAAGTGCATTAAAAAGCATACTACCGTTACCTCTGTGTCCATAAAAAAACAAGGAGAGGATGAGAAGAGAATGACAACAGGGGACATCAGGGTAGGTGGAATACTATAACAACATGGAGGATATTGTTATATTATTCCACCCACCTTAATGCTGAGCCTTTGGGCGTCGCCACTCCGTAGCCTTTGGAGTCGAGGTTCCCACCCACTTTCATGGTGTCGCAGGGCTTCCGCTGCTCTATGTACTCGTTCATGGTGGACTCCAGGAGAAAGGCGAACTTGCCCTTTGACTTTCGTACCCGGGCCACGCCATCGGGTGTGGTCTTAACAAACACAGAGGGCTCGGCTGATTTCATGTACGACCACATCTTCTCGTATACGGCTATTTTGGATCGCTGTGCGGAAAAGAACAAAAGAGAAGAACCAGGTTCAGAAAGACAAAACTCATTCATGTGCTGTAATGGATTTTGTGGCATTTTGAGCTTTGTGATCACTCGATTGAAAATGGCAAACAGAAGTATTAAGACATCCTGTAAACCCACTGTGATATCTTGAAATACTTCTGAAAAAAACTGCTGTTGGAGTTACTGAAATCACGAAGCACAAGAATTTACAAAATCCATTGCCTTGATTGAAGCCCTCCATGGCTTGTTGCCATTTTCATTTACCTGACTGTCTGTTCCATTTATATGTGCAACATTACAGGTCATGCAAACAGTTTGCCAACATTTAAAGATTACTGAATGTTTGAATTTGTATTTGTAGATCTCTAACATCCTGACTGTGGAAGGCATCATGCGAGCGTAGGAGAAGGCTGGTTACTCATTCACCAGAAAGCCCATCACAGACTTACTCAGATGAGCATATTCCAAGTGCCTTGGGTCAGGATTAGCCAGCCAGCAAAATCTGGGTGAGTCGACCACTATCTATGATAAACATCAATTAAATTATTCAGTGGTGCTGGATTTGTTTTGGCATAAGGTGTTTCACATATTGAACAAATGTTGGTCATGAGCAAGTTTCCTGAATGTGAATATGTTTTTGTGTGCGCTGCTCATTTGATCCAATTTAAAAATATATGCATGGTACTTTCAAAACAGTGTTGGATCATTTTCAAGAACTGGCAGAATCAAAGCAGCCAAAAGCTTTAAGGGTGGAGGGTGAACAAGCTGTTGAGGAAAGAACATCTGTCTGGAATACACATCAAAGTTATTATAGTTAACGAAAACTAACAAAAACAAAACTAAAATAGAAAATACACTTTGGGTAGTGAAAATGATTTTTAATAATTTTCACAATTAATGGCTGGGCATGCTGTTTTACACATCCTCGTTAAAATGTATTGGTTTACACTCTGGCCCCTTAATTCAGCAATGCTTCACATACTGTAGCTGAACTGCATGCAGCAAGCTAGCATAGGATCAATTCACACCTACGCCATTAAAGGTAATAAAAACCAACAAAACAATGACAACGAAAATGAGAAAAAAAAACTTCAATCAAACAAATCCCAGCTGACATAGGGCAAAAGGCAGAATACACTCTGAACTGGTCACTAGCCAGTCGCAGGGCACATATACAGATGAAGAAGCAAACACATCCACGTGCACACCGCCACTAAGCGGGAAACGATCCCACGCTGCCCGCACACAAGTCAAGCGTGTGCACTCCTACACTAACAGCAACCCATATTGTACATATTAAAAAAAAAACTATAACTAATGCTCAAACTAACAAACTAAGATCATGACATTTTCCCAAAAATAAAAAAACTAATAAAATCAGTCTAACTTATTAAAACTAATTGTTGTTAAAAAAATAAGACAATAGAAAATAAAAAACAATTATAATGAAAAATCTCAAAACTATTTACAACCTTTATTCACACTCACTATTCTCCCTGGTGAAAGGCGAGGGCACGCACGCACGCACGCACGCACGCACGCACGCACGCACGCACGCACGCACGCACGCACGCACACACAAAACCCAATCTTGATGATAATCATTATTCTGACCCGAGTAAAAAAGTCATTAGCCCGCCATGGAAAGAATTGGTTCTGTAAATTTCAGGTAATGAAGTTAAATAGAATATAAACTAGAATGATTTAACATGCGTATTGAGGTTTGTCACCATGCACCATCCAGACCAGACTCATCAGTGTCCCAAAAGCCCCCTTAACAACAACATATTCATCTCTAATGCATCTCTATTAATAAACAAATGCATTAACCTTGACCTGAGGAGAGTGCTTTACCGTCTCAATGTAATCTACAATTTGTTTGTAGGCATTTGTCATAGAGCATCAGGCTGAGGGTGAAGATGAGATGCGACAGCAGCATAACACAAATTAAAAAAAAAAAAAATGCCTGCATGATGAATGTCACCCCGCAAAGATGAAAATGCTTCAAGTCGGGGCATTGGCTAGTGTGGTTTAATGCAAATATGATGGATGGGAGGAGGTCTGGGTGTTGGATGTGATGTTTTTTGCTGACAATCTGGTTATATGCGCTTACAATTTACATGTGTCAAACAGCATTGAAAGGACGCTAGTTTAGGAGACGATTTCCCCAAAGACCGCAAGCTCATCTGCTCGGCTGCAGAAAAGCTCCGCCTCCTTAAATGAAGAACAAAGAATGGATCTCGGCATTGATTACTGACGACGGAGTGTGCTGTCTTAGTGCTTTATGAAGTCAATTCATCAATATCAGACCGAGGAAGCGGCGCGACCAAAATCTAAATAGGCCGATTGCATGGCAACTAAAGTCTTAACAGGGCTGTTCAAAGGGGAATCAAACAGAGTGAAAAATACAAGGAGAGTAGCCTGGGTTGTTTTTGTGATTGTGGATTTCTAACTCAACAATGGGGCAAATTTCACACAGGACTTTGTTTGACAAGGGAGTCACAGGGAAATATTCTTTCGAATTGTTTTTCTTCTTTCTTTTTTTTTTAAGTGTGGCAAATTATCCAAATTTAGTTTCTGAGTGCCGCAGCCAGTTTCAACCTAAAGCAGATGTAAGCTGAGTATGTCTTCACAATTGTTTTCTCATTCATCATATTCATGAATGCTTTATTTTGCCAGCTTGGGGATACGCAAACAGATATGATATGCAAACAGGACTCAGTTTTAGGATGATGTGGTAAACTAATTGCTGCCCAAAATGCCTCTCTCAGAGCAGAGGGAGTTATTTTGGAATAAAAAGTGATCTATGAAAGTCTTGTGGTACAATAGAAGAAGGGAAAACTTACTTTATTAAAACTATAGTGTCTAGTTTTAAATCCACCCACCAGACAGTACTTTAAAACAATAAAGCACTGAGTTGTAACTTCAACAACAAAAGCAGAATTTATTTTGTATGCAGGTGTTTGGCATCAAATATATATACCTCCTGATTGTGAACAAGTGTGGGAGAACTCAGTGTATAACCCAAGGTGATATATGTGGATCTGTTGCTGAGGTTTTTTACATTAAAATGAGTACATCCTTGTTGATAGTTTTAATAGCTCCTTCCCCTGTGTTCATATTTTGAAATATACCCATAAAGAGACATTTCCCAGT
The DNA here is from genome assembly GCF_901709675.1 of Syngnathus acus. NCBI lineage: Eukaryota > Metazoa > Chordata > Actinopteri > Syngnathiformes > Syngnathidae > Syngnathus > Syngnathus acus. Next base: position 11,663,178 of record NC_051095.1, on the reverse strand, counting down.
GGTAGTTGGACATTTTGTTGGCCCAAGATGTTCAACTTGCCTGAATATAAAAGTTATTTAACGGCACAGTCAAAATAGTAACAGTCCATTCCATTCTAAATATGTTTCATTGATATTGATTCCAAGTTAGGAAGCTCTCTCGGGCCTCTGCCCCATGAATGTTTTTATTGCAGCCTGTTTATTCATTTAAATTCTTATTTTGCCACAGCATTCTGACTTCAGGCTGTCCTTACCAAAATCCCGTCTGCATGTCCAGCTTTGTAAATTCTGCTTCACGGTCTTCCCCTCAAAATTCCTACTCTTTCATTGCATTGCGGTATGACCGCAATACAATGAAAGAGTAGCAATGCAATACTCAATATTCTCCATGGACTACCTTTGTGCAAAGACATACAAGTTGAGGCTCTGAGTGGTGAACTTATGTCATGCTATGTCCTGAACTCCAACTGACACATCTTTGAAGTTTGTCCCTGAGGACAAAGCTTTGCCAGAGGCTACGCCTATCTTACAGTCGTCTATCATTACTTTCGATAGCTCCCTTTTATATGCAAACAAGCTGTAATCTTTATAGAAGCTCCATCAGTCAATACTCTGCCGAAACACAACGTGACAAGGGCTCAGGGAGTTGTGTTACAAAGCACCGACTGATTGCAGAGCAGCCTCCGGATTCCTGGAATAAATTGTCTCTTCTTCATGCAACTCTGGCTCGAAGCAAGTCTTCGCCGCTTCGAGAATCTACTCATTAAACCTTGTGTTGGACCATGCAGAAGCTGTAATGTCTGCGTCACAATAGCTGAGACGTGAAATTGATTTTAATGCTGAGCAAAAATGCGTTGGTGACTGGGCACATGTGGTTGTTCCATCTTTATCATACCTGCGCATCAGTATGATGCATGGATTTTGCCCTTGAGACTTGAATGTAAAATTATTTTAAGAGCAAGAGAGGCTTCGGGCTTATTCAAGTCAGTTATTGTCCTCTTTTCATGGTCACACTGTTAAATGAGGTGCATTAAGGGTCTCTGATGGGCTCTTCCTATTTTTTCACATAATTAAGCACCGGCTTCAATCTATGATCGAAGCCACTATTACGCCACGTATACCAACGCATGTGCATTTCAAAATGTAAGTAAACTAAGTTTGGTGATAGGCCCATCAAAGCTGGAGTTACACTACATGGTTCAGGTGACACATCTGGTTTCTTGTTCCAATGTAGTGTGAGCCTGACAAGCCAATGACATCTACGTACGTACAATCAAATGCGTTGCTAAGCAAACCACACAAAACAGGTAGACACACAGTCTGTGTGTGTTGGTGGTGTTGGTGGTGGAGGGGGTGGGGGTTGTCATTAGAAGCAAGTCCTTGCTAAGGACTTTAGACTCTTGAGGATATGAGGGGCTCGACTTTATCCCTTTGTGAATACAAATACAATCTTCTTTCAACATTTTGTTTCTGCATCTTATATACAGTATATTTGAGCTACCTCTTCTTCCCAGAAAGTGTTTCTGCGTCAGACAGGTGAAATCATCAAAAATTTATATCTCTTGGCATCACATGATTAGTTGGAGACACTGACATTTCCAGCTGGCTGATGCCGTATGGATCTCATTAATGCAGAGTGTAGTTTTTCCATGTCAAGCCTCTACAGCTTTAATTAAAAGTCACTCCGAATAGCAGTTCAGACATGTCATTTTCTGTTTGAACGCCGGGTTGTAAGTAGGACACCCATTCCAAAGAAGCTGGGAAAACCGTCACTTGGAGACCACTTCTCAGATATTCCGAGAGCCTGCTGTGTTGCCATTGTCAGGTTGGAAACCTAATCTATAATTAGCATCCATCATCGTTTAGATATAAAAATACAGCATATATATATATATACTATATATATATATAGTATATATATATATATATATATACTATATATATATATAGTGTTCTTTTGAGAGTTGCCACATTCACATCCCGTGCATGTTTTGCCAAGTTTGTCTTTGTAAGAAACATCCATTTTCAAATGTCCTTTTAGTGTTTTACACAAAAGTAAGTTGTCCTTTATGTGAGGAAAATGAATATTTTCTTTTGAGCAGCTAGAAGGCTGTTTGATTATTACCCTCTACCTTTCATTGCTCCTAATTCAAAAGATTTCACAACTGATGTTGCTGTCAACAGCAGAAATATAAAATGAATGCCACTTCGAAAAAGAACTGCTGCAAGAGCTATTGCCTAGTGATCATGCGGTTTGCTTTTAGAGGCTATTGCAGGTTCAGATTTTGGTAATTTACAACTTAATTGACCTTCTGGTGCATTTGGCCGATGGACATATTGCCCATCCCATCTGCAGGCTTCTTCAGACAGCTCAGATTGACCTACAGAATCGTTCTTCATCATGTCCAATTTGCCAGCCATGGCCAGCTAACTAATTATATTTCATGATCTGACCTGTCTGAGTCTGATGTGGGAGCTTGATTAGCCTTCTGCTTTTATCACCTCAGAGTCTTCGATGTTGTTATCACACTTTCTGCTGACAGCCCCACTACCTCAAGGTTGAACACGGCAGTTCTGCCGCATAAATTTCACATGTATGTCAAAAGAATTTGAGAACCGCTTCTGTCAACACATCTGCTATGCAGGTCAACATTTCCACACTTGAAAAAGCTGAAAAGGGACTTCATTAATGGCCTTGTGTGTTTTTATGAGTCATCAAACCTGACAGTAACATAATGACGTGCTTTGTGTGAGAGGTAGCAAAAGAACTACTCACCCTAAAAAACTCTTTAGTGGAACCTGAGTCCAGAGTGCCATATGCTATCTCCGTCTGCTTTGCCAGATCTTCGGCGCTCTCTATAGGAGAGACCATCCTCTCCACTGTCAAGAAGGCAGCCAGATTGGCTGTGTAGGATGAGATGATGATGAGGGTGAAGAACCACCAAACACCACCGACTATACGGCCTGAGAGAGACCTAATTGCAGATTGCCCATGATATGGAAAACAGAAAGAAATCATTTAACAACACATGAAAGACTATCTAGCATTATGCTTGTGTGACTTTATTGTATACGATACTTACTAAAATGTTAACGTAAATCACGTACCTGATGCAACTCTTATACTTTGAAGCATTCCAGGTACAATTTTTTTTAAGGCCTGAAGAAGGCTATACCATCTCAAATTTGACTTAAATAAATTTGCCAGATTTTCGGCGCTCTCTATATTGATCTGGGGTGAGGTTATATGCCTTGATATATACCTTGAAACTTAATTTTAATTTTAGATATGTTGAAAAACTGGCCTGTTTCTGTGCCAGTTTGATTCTGCTCCAGTGCACAAAGCAAGGTATGAGTATGATATGTTTAGATATGAAAAGAGAGTATGGATGTTAATCCTATCAAACACCACATCCGATGAACCACAACAGCCTTTGTGAGCAGCAACTTTTGTTTTAAGGATGAATTGATTCTGATTCAGGCCTTGATTATGAATTGAAAATCTGTAAAAAGTTGAGGCTAATTCTGTTTTTTTATTTTATTTTTTTATATTAATTTGTCAGTTTGGTGGTCGAAACGTTTGTCTTATTGTACCTTGGTTAAAGGTCGGTTAATCAATTACAAATGTTTTAACTCTTCAGGTCCTTTAAATGAATTCTAAATGATTACCGTAATTTTCGGACTATAAGTCGCACCGGAGTATAAGTCGCACCAGCCATAAAATGCCCAAAAATGTGAAAAAAAACATATAAGTCGCTCCGGAGTATAAGTCGCATTTTGGGGGGCAATTTATTCGACAAAATCCAACACCAAGAACAGACATGAACGAGCAACAACAGGCTAAACGATACGGTATGCTAACGTGACAAACACAAACGAGGAGCTGAGAACGGGCCTGACGTAACATTCAGTTATTTAAAAAAAACTATTACATAAATAACACGTTTATAAAACCATCTGTGTCACTCCAATTCATTAAATCCATCGATCGTCCTTTGTCAACAATGCCGTGTGCCGCGCCGCAGTTCAAATTATTCCACAGGCCCATACAACGATATATAAACTATATTTTAAATAACTATCACATAAACAACAATATTATCAAACCATTTGTGTCACTCCAAATCATTAAATCCATCGATCAAATTTCTCGTCTTTTATCGATCGTCCTTTGTCAACAATGCCGTGTGCCGCGCCGCAGTTCAAATTATTCCACAGGCCCATACAACGATATATAAACTATATTTTAAATAACTATCACATAAACAACAATATTATCAAACCATTTGTGTCACTCCAAATCATTAAATCCATCGATCAAATTTCTCGTCCTTTATGTCATCCTGGTGACAGAGGTCATGTCCAGAGGATATCGCGCTTTAAAGTGTTAATTACTTTATTTGATTTTTTCTCTCTATTTTTCATGTTTTGAATATGTTCAAGATAAAGATATCAAAGCATGTGAAGTGATCAACTATACTAAAAATAACATGTGAAGTGGTCAACTATACTTGTAAGTAAGTGATGTGTTAATGATCAAGTAAAAATTTGTGAAAAAAAACATATATAAGTCGCTCCTGAGTATAAGTCGCCCCCCCACCCAAACTATGAAAAAAACCGCGACTTATAGTCCGAAAATTACGGTACTTAAATGACCACTGACACTGACCCACCTTGGGGAGATGTCACAGCCCTGCTGCATGAAGGCGCCCAAAGAGAACCAGAGAGAATTGAAGATCCCAAAGTCATTGGGAGGGTCAGGGGGCATCTGAGGGTCTTTGGTCTCATCCTGTTCCTCGAGGTTCCATTCGTAAGGACTGAACCGACTGACCAGGAACAGAACCACGCTCACCCCAATATAGGCAAACACTATACACATCCAGATCTCATAGGCCAGTGGGTCCAGGAAGGAGAAAACGCCGGGCTTGGACTTTTGAGGCTTCTTTATCATAATGGAGATGCCCAAACTCATAAATGGCTTGGAAAAGTCTATCACTTCCTCTCGAACCAGAGTAATGGTGAGAGGTGCGACAGCTATATCTGCTCTCTGGAAACAGGAACATGCACAGTGATCATTAGTTATGACCTGCATAAAATGTCATGCGTGCACATGTGAATTGCTGCAGCTGAAAACTTGCAAGTAAAGGAGAAAGTCATTGCATATTTTAAATCAGTTATCTAATAGAAAACAGAAGAACAGACATCTTAAGGCTGGCTGCAAAACACACAAGAAAATAATACTTTCCCCACGGCCTATAGATTTGAATGTAAAAAAACAACATTTAATCAAAGTGAAGTTCATTTGGTTGGAAAAAGAAACCAGCATTTAGACTATAAGAACAACTCAGGAAAAAAAGCTCGCTTGCTACATGGCAGTTAACATTGTAAACAAATGTTGTCTAGTGACACATCATGCTAACTTGGCATTCTAAGCGTTCACTACTCATACTGCAGCTAAATTTGCTAATAACCCTTGGCAAACACACTTAGCTCACATTGCTTGGTATGGTGACCCAAACGTGGTCATTTAGAAGAGAAACGTGAGCATAGGAATTATCAAAACCAAAATATATCAGTATATGTGCAATTCATTGAAATTTTAGTTCTCTAATTAATGCGAGTCATAATTTTAACAGCAACATTACATGCTCTCAATTACAAACAAGTAATGAGCCTTATGAATTCTAAATGATTTGAGAAAAAAATGTAACATTTCAAAATAAAGTAGCTTCCCTTTTAATAGACACAATTTTTATGAAAAAACGCACACATTTATAGCCTGTACTGTTCATAATTGACATTTGGTTGTGAAATTGACAAAACATCATCTTGTGGCAGACTGAAAATGTGTACAAGGTCAACTGCGAAGGAGCACAAATAGACCCAATAAATACCATTGTTTTCTTTCCCCTGTCAACACACCTTTGTGAGGGGCCATAACCATTTAATCCTCGCGCAGCCGTAAGCAGCGCTCAGTCAATGGCCGAGGAAATAAAGCAATAGCAGCCCCAGGCCTAACCTTTAAAAGACAACTAAAATCTAATTAATTTAACGGTCAAAAGGTCAAAATGTACACAACTATTAGTCTCGGCCCACCTGCTGTAAAATTATGGGCTGGTAAAGACCTGAGGGTGTCGGGAAAGATCTATTTTTCTCTCTCTATCCATAGCACATCAAACCATGCAATCTAGCAGGCTGATGGTTGGGAAATTGAACAGATGAGGAGGCAAAACCCCTTTTGCATTTTGTATTGGGCTCCGATTCAACTTTTACGAGTCACAGACGGACATTGGAGGCATTGTTGGTGTTGCAAGAGCCTGAGCTCTGTCAGACTTGAAACATGGCGTGACCCTTTGCTAATGTGCGAGCCTCAACCTTTATAGAGTACAACACATATGGATCTTGTTGTCTCTAACCGCGAGCCACCATTTAACTGTTGATTTTGTCATCCGTGAATTTACAGTGTGGCATATTCATCATACACATCAAACACTGAACACAATTACACAGTCACTTCAAAGGGAAACAATCCATCTCTCATTGAAGTGATTACACAGTGTTTGCCATATGGACTCGTTGTTTTCATGTACTTACCTTGCTTTCGCCTGCAAGAAAGGAAGATTTGTAGGCTAAGCAAGACGGAATAATTGCAGTGAACAGCACTGAGAAATGATTTCATTTTCTCCGTCTCAAGATGATCACCAACCCTCCCGTGCTTGAGGCTGCGCTGGACAAATTCCAACAAGACCGAGCAGCATTAAGACTTTCTAGCGGGCAATAGCCGATGAGTTGTTGGTGATAAGCTTGAGACAGAAAAATGAGATCTCCTCTCATGTTGAAGTTCCTTGCAAACTGTCATGTAATCAGTGAAAAACGAGGCTCCCAGTACTCACCCCATAGACCAGTTCACCCACCATCCCGTTCCACGCCTTGGTCTCGGGGTCTCGGGCTCCATACTTCCCATCCATTACTATAGACAGTTTGTACTTAATTCCAACATGTTTGGCAATCTCAGATGCTAAATCGACGCAGTAGCCTTCATATCTGTCATTCCCCTCCAGATGCATATAATTTTTCTTGTACATCACATAAGGAGCTTCCTGTTGGTTCAAACACATACTGGTTTACTCACCGCTTGGCACACATTCAGTTTAATACACAGCATTATACACAGCATGCGCTCATTTGAACTTGTGCTCTCACACTCACGCACACATTTAACATACTACATACTAGACTCATTGCTATTATCCTCTTCCATGCAGTCATGCAGAAAGAGATGATGCATTGCAAATGCACATATATGCTCTGATAACAGCAGCGTGGTGCCGTGGACACGCAGCTGTTATCAAGACATGGAAGCCAGCGCACACCAAGCCCAATGCACGCAACCCAATTTGAGTGCAACTCTGTGGAATCTTAAGGAGGAGTGAAGGAAGGGAGAACATACTTAAACTGTTTCCACCAGCTGATACTGTATTTTATTGTGTCTCTGTCCTGACAATGTCCGAGCTGAACCGGTCCAGTTTTCAGTAACGCTTTGTTGGTACGACGGTTGTAGCGACATGCTATCTGGGTATTGTCTGACAGATACGTGTCTACATACGTTTGTGTACCATGGAATGAACAGGAAGCATATTTGTTTTTTGCACTATAGTGTGTTTCTCTAGGATGTTATGCTATGGTTCTGGTGTTGACATTGGTGCTTTTTACATAGCTGATGTAACAGCCTGATAAGGCTTTACAAATATCTACCACGGCAGGCCAAAATGAATGGTATCACTTGGTGGAAAACTGTCTTTGGGGTATGTTTACACAACATAGTTTTAAAATGTTCTTCTTGCATCTGGTGTCAAAAAGATTCCTTGTTTACACAACCTTGCAAAAACAACTAAAAGCATCCAAAAACGTATGCACGCCACGGCGAAGCTGGCAATGTCGATTTGTAAAGAAATTGTTTCTGGTCTTGGCCGCCACTGTATTTTGAATCTCTTTTGTCAGCATTTGCGGGGGCTCAGCCAAAGCTAAACAACTTTTTACTGTTTTGTGTTAAAACCAATGTTGTGCAAATGGCCCTTACTGTGAACAGAAGGGGAGTACAGAGAAGCATAAAGGGCTGGGGAGTCATTAGACAGGCAAGGTCAGCACAGTGGTGGCTGAGGATGGGAATGGGGATGGGTTTCACAAGTAAATGCTAGTGACAGGAGAGAGATCAGAGTGCCCAATCTTATGTCAACATATTCAAGATCATTGCACCACTGTGCACTTAATGGCTGTTCCACCCCCCTAAAAAAAAACACTTTAAGTGAACACAAATAAAATAAGCTGTAGCTTTACAGAAAAAAATACGCAAACCCACTCCCTGTATGAAGGAGTTAGCGCAGGAGCGTGCTAGGTTTTCATCTCCCTTTCAAAATGCTGGTGCAGCTTATCTTTTCTCTTCCCGAGCACATCATCATTAACAAACAATAGGGCTGCTCAGGAGAGCGGGCATCGTCATTACAGCCGCACGCAATTAGAGTGCAAGTGGGAAAGCAATGGTTTGTTTGTTCAGTGCTGAACACATCCCCTCACCTCAGAATCTGCCAAGCCTTTCCCCCAGTTAACGCATCTTATCTACAGACTGAATTTCTCATCTTGAGATTTCCTCCTACTGAGTGGTGAGCTTGACTCCAAATATGTGCTTTTCATTTACAGCCATTGTTCTCCGAAGGTTTTGTGTTACAGTAATTTCTTACCATGTAATTATCATACAATTACCAAATGAGAGTTCAACACAGAACAAACGGAAGGAGCAATAGAAGGAAAATAACAATAACAAGGAAGAAATACCACAACTTCCTATTATTTGGCTTTTCCCAGCTCGGAAAAAGACATGGCATTATCATCCTGAGGTCATTCCTTCGGCCAGTCGATCCCAAGTGTCATTGAACATTTACTTGATGAGGACAGACAGGTCTACTTACGTATGTAACTGATGGAGTCAACCATTATTATTGATACCATTATTGTGATGTCACTGCTACGACAGGCCACTGAAGTATGGAAAATTAAAATGCTTTGACACCCACACGGATACAGTTGAAACACTCCCCCGTCACGGGTCGACTGTTTCAACATGTAGTGAGTGGATGGAAAGCAACACAAAAAAGATGTGGTTCTACCCGCCCAGGACAGAATGTATCACTCATTGGCAATCAACACCATGACCTTGAGTGGGAGAATACGTGAAACATTTCAAACAATTTGGAAAGTGTACCATAATAGTAGTGACCACAATCGTTCGGTTTTCCACTGAGGAGTCGTTGGTGACCTGCGGATCCATTATATTTACAAAGCGTGTGAACTCGTTCCAGTACCCGATCTGTAAAGAGAGAATTTTGATTAGTGCTGGTGCAATTACGAATGACTACATGGACAACAAACCTGACAATTACCCCAACCTGAAAAGGAAAGAAGAAAACAAAAATAATAGTACACTATAAATAAGACTTTTAAACGATGGGATTAACATGTTCACTATATTTATTAGAGCAGGGTTACTTGAATCAGGTGTGTTGGAGGAGGTTAACATGTAAAGCATGCAGGATAGTGGCCCTCGAGGACCAGATTTGGGCATCCCTATATTAGAGGTTTTAATGTAACAACTTGGAGGTGACCACAATTATAGATTTCATCTAACCAGGTTGAAGGTTGTCGACGTAAAAAAGTGTCAGTATAGAGAAACTGCCTTAAGTTTGTGAGGACATTTCGGTGGAAATGAAAATCTCAATGTTAAATGGAATGTAATTCATAACTTATTCAGTATACATTTGTATTATGAAACTGCAACAAATGTGTTTCCATATAGTATAAATCTATAATCATGAATTTAGTATGGCCCTCGGAGGGCCTCAGAATAAATGCAAATGCTGCCTTAAAAAAAGTGCCCATGCTTGGTTAGGCCATAAGGACTATTGTGCTGAGTTCTTTAAAATGATGCATTTCCCAGACGGTTGCAGCATATACCATTATGGAAACAAATGAGAAGAATGTTAAAATGTGTGTGGTGCAGCGATGTGACTAATTAATTATAACATTCAAAATATGCCATTAACTCATATATTTGGCCGTGTTTTTTTTTTTTTTTTAATTCCACGCTGCAACTATTAAATTGCTTCCCTGCAGTAGATAAGAACAAGGCAGATAACTTAAATCCCTCCCACTTTCAGTCTCCCAGGTTTTATGGTAAATAATTGATATTCCGCCCTGTGAACTGCATACATACTTAATAATTTAGCATATCATTCCAGTGGCTGTACAGTTTCTTCTGTGAGACCCTGCCATGGTAGTTACTCTGCATTCTGCTGTACAGATGCTAAACTCACACCAATGTCAAGTGTTTGTTTGCCCATCTGAAATAATGGCTGCTCTGGCTCACGATGAAACGCCTTGCATATGTTGCTGCCAGTGTTCTAACTGTTGTTGGCTCAGATTTTCACATTCGCATCTGGCCTCCATTTTTTTCCCCTCCCGTCAGATCTTTAAAGATTTGGGCCAGGCAGGTGTTAAAAAGAAGGAGAAAATCATTTACACGCCGAGTAGAGGTGCTAGAATTTGCTGGGGCTGCTGAGAATGTATTGTAATTGTTTGCGTAGTGTTAGACACCTCAAATGGTTTATTTCTTCCTGTCTGCATGCTCATGGGATGAGAGTCATGGAATGAGACTCATGTCATGGAGTGCTGGTCCAGAGGCAAAGTCCTGATTTCACCCTGAGTGGCTGGGACACATGTATCAGCCCCATACATCACTCGTGACAGTCGCAGCTTGCAGGCCTCCTCCTCTCGCTGCTGCTGGCCTGACTTGGCCTCACACTCCTGACAAACTGCTGCCCAACTCGTCTTCTATGCCCTCGCTGCCTCGCATTCACCCTGTGACCCCCTTCCCACCCTCCCCCTCATAACCCCCACTGCATCTCTGCTCATGGCTTCTTTTTTAGCTGTAGGGGTAGCGTGATGCTAATTGAAGTGTGAGTTTTATAGGCCTCAAACGCCGGCGGTGTAATCATGTGTCATATTGGACCCGATCACACTCACGAAAAATTCACAGCTGTCTCTTGGAACTGGGTGAGGTTATGAAATAAAGCCAGAGGTCATTATATGTTATAATGTGAATGCACGACTGGGAATTACCATTTTAAAGGCGAGTCTGAGAAATTCTCTGATCTCTTTTACAGTAAGTGGTTATTTGAATGGTAATTACTACCAGAAGAGGGCCAGAAATCATACCTGCACAATCACATGACATAGGAATACTCTTTCATCTTTCATGGTGGGGCACTTTAAGCAGTCTGATTGCAGGCTGTGCGTGATTTGTGTGCATTCTAACACTTGTCGTACCTCACAGAGCTGCTTTTCAACAGAGGTAGACAACTGAAGACTGCTGCTATTCTCATGACACGGAGAACCCTTAGCATTTCAATAAATGTAGTAAATAGCTTATTTGAAATTGTCACAGTCTTCCAGCACAATACACATGCATGTTTAAACATGCTCAAACATGTGGTCACCATTCATGAAGTCCAATTTGAAAGTTACAGTTCTGATGATCAACCCTTGCTGTGTGCAAGCATTTAGGTGTGTGTTGATTGGGGGTGTGCATAATAACCAATTAATTTATTCATTGTGTAGAAATAGGTTTGATTACTTGATGCATCTGAGTCAGAGTTGAGTGAATTAGTTGTAACCAGCATAGGCGCAGTCGACTCACTCTCAACTAGTTTGTGATCTGAAGAACATAATTTAGCCTACTCAATTGAAATTCCACTAACTTATGTTATTAATGGTGTTCCTCAAGGTGCCGTTGTCGGGCCCCTTTTGTTTATAATCTACTACTTTCCTCTTGGCCACATCCGTGCTGTGAATTGAATGATACCCAGCTCTACCTAGCCAAAAAAAACACACTACCACCCAATGACTTTTCCGATTCTTTTCAGGAAATCAAATCCCGGGGCGCACACAACTTTCTAAAATTAAACTTTAATTCAGACCAAATTGGCAAGCAGGTGAGCAAAGTTAGCACAATAGTAACTCTGCATTTTTTTCCTTTGTTTTGCTTTTTTGTAATCATTAAAGGCTGAATCCCACTGGGTGCAAAGCTTTGCCAATGTTTGTGAAAGTAGTGACTTGATTTTTTTTCAGGTCATAAACTAGGTCACAAACTTTGCTACTTTTGTAAACACTCGCAAACCTTTGCTGCTAAGTGGGTTAATGGTTTACGACTGTGTTCATATTGACCCATAAGATCTAGTAAGCTGATGCTAGCATTCACTATTTCCAAATTTATTTATGTTCCTTTTATTATTATTTTTTTTTAAATTTCCCTAACCAATGTCTTTCCTTAATTATTAATGAGCAAAAACAATACTTTCTCCTCACGTTATCTAAAATGGTGACGTCCTTTGTTCTTACCTTTCTTGGCCCACCTAATTTCATCTCATACACATCTATGGTGTAGTTGGTTCGACGGCCATAGTTGTCAAACTGGATGTTGCCTGTCATCCCCTTCACTTGGACCTGTCATGTGGCACACACAGACAGAGATCACTTTGCATATATAGCTGATATGACAGTGCTCGTGTCCTTGGAGCTATTGGAGTGTGCACAGTCTGTTAATCAAATGATGAACTGGATTCATTTTAATAAAAGATGTAGTTTTATGGTAATGAGGGTCTGAATTTGAGTGAGCTCTGCACAAAGATATCTGGCGGCAGCGGCAGCAGAACAGCTCCACGCTCGCTTTCCTTCTTTATCTCGCGCTGGTTCACTATCTCTCTGCTTCGCTTCTTCCAGTTTTTTCTTCACTCATTCATTTGCCCCGCTCACTTGCCATCTTCCTCTTCCTCTCGTCCTTCCTCCCCTACCGTTTTCAGAGCTCTCTCGATGTCGATGCCTTGGCTCCAAGGTACAGCAGGATTGGCAAGGCAGTCTCCGGCGCTGCCGCGGCGAGAGACGTCCACACGTTGACGCCGCAGGTAGCGGAAGGCCTCTGCTATTACCAGGATGGCATCATGTGTCAGCGCTGAAGTGTACTGTAATTGAAGAAAAAAAATAACACAGGCGGAAACAGAGCGAGCTTGGGTTGCTGAACTATGTACGGCAGGGAAGCAGATCAGTTTTCTTTCCAACACAGCAAGTTGGACTGTCTTTGTCATTTGTCTCAAATGTTCAAAATACCTAGGCAGGCGATAGAACTAAAAGGTTGTTGGTTTGACTCCCACCTCCCTTTTGTCCTATCCTTAGGCAAAAGACTGATGACTCGGTGGCTCATGAACCTGAATGAGCATCTGGGGACTGAATGAGAGAGCTTTGAGTACTCTGAAGCCACACGAAGACCAGATAAATGCATTTGTCTCAGCAATCTAATCAGCCAGAATTGATTAGAACTTCTACTTGTGGTCAGAATCTCTTTCAAAACTTTTAGTGCATAATTTGCAGGAGGCCAGCGCATCGATATGGGATCTTATTCCCTACGCACGTCCCCTTTAACTTACCCTGACCTTTTCACCAGTGACGGCTTGAGCAACTTGTTTTTTTTGGGGGGGGGACTGCAGCAGCATGACAAAATCTAATTAAATGCCATTCAAAATCCATTTCTTTCTGGCTCATTGTTTAATTAGATGTAAATTGAAGCTACGATATAACCTTAGTTCACATTGCTTATCGATATATTGATTGTTAGAGGGATGCAAAGTAGAGAAAATAAAGAGCAGAAGGAAAACATATTGACAAAGGCAAACAGAGGATGAGCGGAAAGAAAAACCACGACAGAGGTAACTTCAGAGGGAGCGATCATTTTACTTTGCATGCGGACTGAAAGGCCTTCCAATCAAAGTACCTTCAGAGGAGCATTCCTGGCTTCTGGGAATTCTCTTTCATCGAGCCGCTCCCAGCGCTGCATAAACTGCTGCACAATAGGGTTCTCAGGGTTGACTATCTGAAACCCTGAAATGTTGGCTCCTCCAGCAAAGACTTTGTCCAAACTCACGTTTGAAAATCCCTGAGACGAGAGAGAGAGAGGGAAAATGGGGTTGGCAAAAACTTGTATAACTTGCGTTTCTTTGAGTTTTTATTTTTTTTAATTAACAATGCCTGAGATGAAACACTACAAATTTATTAGCGTTATTAGCGTAACAATTTAACAGAACCAAAGGTTGTAACGTAGTATAGTGGCGCTTCAGAATGGGCTCACCTGGAACCAGTCACAAGGAGTCATGTCATTTAACCAATGACAAAACTCCTTTCCACTCTGTTTTTCTTTGTGTTTGGGACATTTTTTATTTGAAAACACTGTGACAGTTGGGCTGGCCCCTCAGCAAGTTTTTTGGTGTACTGTCCAAATCTGCCAATCCTGGTTAACGCAATGTTAAACAGAATTGGCAGATACACCCAATGCCCAAGTATTTGGGATGAAGAAAATCAAACAAAACTTGGCTTGGACAGTATGTTGGTACGCTGGTTGCCTAAAAATCAATCAGAGTGAAATATATATTTTGTGCAACTCAGTAATGTTTGTTTGCTTCTTCCACTAAAACCTTTATTTCCATTACTTCTTTTTATACCTCCCAGTTTTCTTCTAATTTACAAAACCATCAGAGGTACCTAAAGTGAAAAACCCTCTTTTAAATACGCAATTTAGCAGCTGCTGTTGGATTTTTAGTGAAACGTTGCAATCTCAGTAGCTCATGCATGCCACACACACTAACAGCGCACACAAGTTGTTCGAGTGAACCCGAAATTTAACAGCCATACTATATAATTTTTGGAATCTTAGTAAATCTGGCCTAAAATACTTGGATTAATAATAAATCAGACATGTCTCTTTATGCTTTAGAGACATTGGCAGATTTGGAAAATATCTGTTTGTCACTTTCAATCCAATTATTATTTCATGTATCTAAAAAAAAGTTTGAAATCTGACCAGTTGCCTTTGCAGCCATGAGAACTGTATAACCACAATTTCAATCAGGCAAAATATGAGGGGGATCACTCAAACTTGTCCAAGTGAACATTTCTCCTACCCGAGTGAGTGGACTGCAGCCAAAAAGCTGTCCTCCACAGGCAATTGAAAAACATTTCCTGCGATTTCCTCTTGCCTGTTGGGCTATCTATTTTGCACAGTCAAATTTACTAGAATTTGCACAATATTGTCTTTCTGCCATATCGGTATTGATAAGTTAATGGGTAAAATGTGAACCATTTAATGCATGCAAGTCTAATGTGTTTTGGGCGTGTGCCATTTTGGAATCTCTGTGTCTGCATACAGCAAAAAGCAGGCTCCACGCCCTGCAGCGTCTCAATTACTACTTACAAGATTGGACAGAATGTAGTGGTAGCCGCGACTGTTCTTCCCCAGGGCCACAACCTATTGGAGAAAAACATGAGTACAGTCAACCATTGATGTTTCGAAAAATAAGAGTCACATATTTTATAAGCCACTAAACAAATAAAACATAATTGCTGCAGGTTTTCTAAGCACATTGTCTTCAACTGAGGTGAAATATTACCTATGGAAGAACAAAAGACAAGTGGCAGAAATTAATTGTGGTGGCGCCGATAATGAGCGAGAACCACATCTTTGACTGTTCCGCTCACTTTGAAGTCATAACTGAGGTGCCACCGTTGGACAGAAAGGAGAACTAGAAAGGTAGAAAATGACATGTTTAAAGCAATTTACAGTGAGACAGAGAGATGTACTGTGGATCCCACTCTGCTTTGAAAATAACACACCTTTGCGGCATAAAAGCGCGTTTCAACCCACGCAGCCTGTCTGAAAATAGTAAGTGCTGTTCTACGCCTTTCCATCACACTGCTACCAATTATTCTGCTCTTATGCTACATTTTCCTCCCACTGTCGATTATTTTGTTGATCAGTCTGACAGTCGCGCTTCATGTAGTCCAGACACTATTGCAAAACATAGTATATATGCATAAAAAGCTGGACAACAGCCATACAGGAAAATACAGTACTGTGCATGACTTCTGTGTTTTGGTTTTCTTTTGCCCTATACAGACAGTGCAACGCAGGTGTGTAGCAACATTAGCGTGTTTGCGTTCTTCTTTCTTTGTCATGACAACTGATGAGCTATTAAACAAGATATGGACTAAAGCAATAGGACCCTTGACCGACCAAGTTGAAATTTGCAGCTTCAGTATAACAGTTAATTTTTTTTAGGGTCAAATTTATACAAGGTAACGTTGCAGAGGTTTGAGCTCTCTTCTACACAAAACCTTTCCAACCATACATTTATGGCAGGGTTTTCCCAAACTGTTTTAAGACTGACAGAATAAAATATGACTCAGTTTTAAGCATAAACAAGCTTGAGAGCAAGATGTAATGCTTTGTTGTTGGTTGATAAGGAAAACTGCACAATCAATTTCCATGGAGCTTTGGGCGAGGTAGGCAAATTTAGCTCGGAAAGAAGTTTGAATTTGTGGTGGAGAAAATTACTAAGAAAAACATTGCGAAGCAAGGCAAATGTATGTTTATCTTTTGCGACTGAAGTGTCCGCGCACTCCAAAAGAATCAACAGTAGATTCCCATCTGTCCATTCATAAAGTCTGGATTTAGTCTCTAGTCTCTAACCAAAAAAGTGCCAAATTGTTTTCTAGTGAATTTTCACATTATTCCGGATTGCTAGCAACAAAACCATCCTTCTCAACACAGAAGAAAAAGTGGGCCCTCATTTATTGCGGAGGTTAGATTCCGGAAGCCCCCCAGAAAGATGGAAATACACCAAGTAGCTTTGTACAAAAAAAATAATACAAAATGCAGGTCATATTTTGTCACCATCGTCACATCCTATTCTGTAATATCTGTGAATTTTAATGATTGTACATTTAAATGTTGGGGTCTGACCTTTTGAGTGACCTTGGAAATGCAAGAGTAGACCTGGTCTTGTTGACTTAGAATAGCGCTAGTTTACCATTAGCAAGTCTGCATATTGGGTTATTGCTAGTGAATGAGCTGATTACATCTTTGTCTTCTGAGTGTTTCTTCAATACAGCAATTGAAAGCCACCGGTGCCTGTGTCGATCTTTGACCACCTTTGGAGTTTACAGTTCATTCGAACTAGCGGTTGTAGGGTAAAGTAAATTACCCAGCATGTTTAACCTTTTAACCATAGATGTGCAGTTGCTAAGCCAGTGGACAGTCTGTGCCCTACTGAATGCCATTCTAATATGTTTGTTCTCGTAGCTGAGCTGGAATCATTTATATCATGAGACTATCCTACCATCTTTTATTCAGCATTAAGTAATTTCACCTTCACTATGCTGCGTTTGATCTGACCCGTAATCTCTGGAATAGTGCAAACAATTTAAAAGTTGCCACGTCTTTAATGGGGTACTCTTATAAACTTAACAAACCGCTCCCCTCTTCACAACCCGTTCACCCAGGACTTAGCGTTAGATTTTGCCGGAGAGCAGTGCAATTGGGGAAAGCACATTGTTCACTGTCAAGTCGTTTGGGAGGGTCAGTGTTCTGTGACAACTTCCCCATCGTTATGGCTTTAAACTCGAAGCACTGCAGGATGTCAGACCGAGGTGGCTATCAGAATCCATCAGTGTGCATCTAATGGCTCTTTTTATAATGATGCATCCACTTTCCACTGTAAATGTTCATCTTCTTTTTGCTAGAATCCTGCATTTTATCATCCTAACCTTGATTTTGGCCATAAGCCTCGTCACACCTGCCCTGGAGCGGGCCAGCCAAAAGTCCCATCCCACTGCCAGCCCGCAGCTTGCTGTCTGACTTGCAGTAGTGGCACGCGACGACCTTGGCATGGAGCATAGCCAGCTTCTTGTACTGTCAACTCATTTCATGAAAGACATTGCTCACACTGTATTACTGTATTGACTGTATTAAAAAAAGAAAAAGAAAACAGCCACTTCGGGGAACAATAAACTATCTGCTAATGGAGTAAATGAGAAAACTATTATCTTTTTTTGTGCTTTCATTTGAGCATTGACTTTGTATTATTATCAAGGGCGGAAGATCAACCTTCAATTTGTGAGAACACATGCAATTGACATCTCTGCCTTAGCAAACCAAATGCAATTTTGGTCCTCTTTCCCTTAAAATTGTTGTCTTCTTCCAAAAGAGAAAGCTAATTTAAATCCAGTTTACGCTGTCCCCATTCTCCCTGAATCGATTCCTGTTGCGTTTAATACACACAAACACAAACCTGCTAAATCATTATTCCCTTTCACGGTGACACAGGAGTAACGGAAAGGGTTTTGTGTGTCTACCTACTCTATAATATAATTCCTCTTTTTCATAGCAACTTGAAAATTGATCCAACAGTCCTGTCTCCTGGAATTTTCCCTAAAAGCCCAATGACGACAGACAAGCAACTATGACGACCTTGACTTCACCCTCATGTAGGCTGCCAGGCACACAGAGAGATCTAAGTGTAGAGCTACAGCTTCACACGCTCCTCTAGCGTTGACCTTTTCAATGCCGGCTGTGCTGCAAGACAAGAAGCAGCTCTGATAATGATAGCCTCCACAGTGTTTGTACAGATCTCACACACACCTCTTAGGCATATGGACAAGGACCTACAGACACATTCAAGCACAGGAGTCTCCAAACATTTTCCTCCAATGGCTGCATACAGAAAAATAGAAAGATTCAACTGCCACTCTTAAATGTTTTGACTTTCTATCAACAAACATGGTACAACCGACTGACCGACCAACCAACAACTCAACCCATCCCAACCAACCTACATTTACATATTGTTAATTTTTTGTGTAACGTTGTTGATATGTTCGCAAATCGGACTTTGACACTAAGCAGAACATGCAGTAAACACTTTTAGTTTCTGAAACTGAATTATCCTGACTCTCTACAGTTATTATACTGTCATTATTTTAGCTGTAAAATAATTGTCTTTGCATATCGATAAAAGTTCGTTATTAGTAGCAATGGTAGTCACATCCCCCCACTTTTTTGACCACCACATTTCTAACGGTGCCCACACCCACTTCTTTTTTCCAATATTATTGCGGGCCATGTCGCAAGTTATTTTTAGTATATGCTGTGTAGGCTGTACAAAAAATGAACAATGGGCCACAAATGACCCCAGGGCTGTAGTTTGGACACCAAAGTATTATGAGGCTCGACAATTTGTATCTCATTACAGAAGGTAGAAATGTTCCTTTTAAAAGTATTTTCCATGTGTTCTACTCTTTCACTTTTTTAATTAAATGACAAAAATAAATGAACTTTTTCTATAATATGTGAATATTTTGGGAGTCACCTCATTTGTATTACAGATGAGAGATCAGTGTTCACAATATGATGTGATAATTGTAGTGCTACAGAACATGATACAGGAGAAGCTCATATACTGATACAATCATCTCTGAGATGATGAAACATAATTTGGTCAATTATAAAGCATGATTGCTTTCAGTTGCTGATTCTGGTATCATTTTAGCACTAATTTGTAAACCTTCTGTGAAAGCTGAACTATGATTACTTTCGATGTCTGCATTAAGAAATATGGTCTTAACATTTAATACATAATGGAAAATGTATTACAATTACCAGAAAAAGAACCCAATCAAAATGATCCGTTTTGATTAACATAGTCAGAGAGGTATTTGTTTAACAATCATTATGGTGGCTGTAATCTAAAGTAGTTTAGAAAAAACACTTTATTTTACTGAGAGTTGTTCCTAATATGTTGCAGCATCATGTAGCTAAGTAAAGGTAAAATGAAATAAAAAAAAGACACATCCCAAACATATGACATGCAAATGAAGAAAATTCTAAGGACTGCAGTTTGCATAACGTTTTTTCTTTAAGAGCGACAATTTGATGGATTTAAATTTCCATTGTTTCCAATGTATCCTTTATGAGGGATTTGGAGAAAAAAAAAAACATTGGAGGTTCAACTCCAGTTTGACAGTAGTCTCTGCTCCGGAGGTCTTGCTACGTTCTATTTCACACAATGAATTGGAGATTTGAGACCTTCGGTTCACTTGTTCAGTGTCCCCAAGTGAAAGTATTAGTATGCTTTGGCTAACGGCCATTGGTAGTAAGGTGCTTTTCTGTGAATTATGCAGGGTTGGGCTGTATTCTGAATTCCAATACAGCTAGAGTGCGTAATAAAATCAAGTACCATCATATTAATGTCACTTAATTTAGTTTAATTACTTGTGGATTACTCTAATACCAAATATGATAATAGAGAAAATACATTAAATACCAATAAAAGGTATTTTTATCTATATTTGTCTGCATGGGAGTCATCCATTTCTGTGGTTATGATACAATAATAATATTACGCCTAGTCAACTGCAAAGCAACCTTTTTTATTCCAGTGATAAGTTTAGCAGTTTAAATTTATAGTATGGTGTTTGAATAGTAAAGCAGTGGATGATTTGTGAAACAGTTTGTGAAAAAGCAGCCAGGAGTGCAGCGGGTAAGTTGGTTAGCAAGCTAGTTTGGAAGCTTTAATTTTGCTTTAATTTTGTCATAGTTCTAGTCAGCATTTGATTTTTACTAAATATTCATATTTCTTTTCGTAACTCTGATAATCCAGTCCCCCTTGTTTATAACCTAATTATGTAAAGCCGTTCGGTTACTCCCTAAGCATGGCATTAGGACATGCAATATGCCCATGATTTAATAGACAATGAATCCATACAATATTGCTGTCATGTGCTGACTGCGATCCAACTCCTGAACATTTCCTTACACCCGATTCATATTCAGTAGATTGTCATGGCTGAGATATGAGATCAATTTGAGACTTGATACCTCAAGGCAATGAAAATAATGAGACACTCTCATGAGCGCACTTTTTTATGTGAGCCTTTTTGAAGCAGCAAGGTGTCCTTCTCCTCTCTCGGTGAAAACGGTCGCTGTGATTTTGCTTTATGTCGTGAGCAAAAACATGCTCTGCTTCGCAGACTTTAGTGTCACAACACTGCGTCCTTGGCACACGCATAAATTGTCAGCGAAACATTCTCAGCCCGAGGAGTCAGCAGGTCTTTTCCTTTTTGATGATAACGCTATAATGCCGTTTAATTTGAAACACAATGGCAGTTACAAAAGGCCTGCCACAGTCAAGAGTGGTGCCAGGAATTTGAGCGCAGTAATCACATTTTTGAGCAGAAAGTTGAGCCATATTTCATTCAGGCATTCTGCTTAGAAACCTGCATGGAGAAGAATACAGCTGTTAAACTCATCAAGATTTTCCCCTTTGGATGTTTATTTAACTAAATGTCATGATTTAGTGTTTGCTATTTTTTAATATACATAACTGTTTAAAAGTTGGGCGAAGAGCTTTGTAAATGTTTTGAACTCCTGTTATATTTCCATGAAATGTAACTATAGTCTTTCTCTGCTGGTTTCAGCCAAGTAGCATGCTCCATTTTGCCTGACTGGTTTCAAGACATGATTTATCTAAAGTTAGATGAGCTATTTCTATGTCCATTCCTCCACTCAACCATCTTCTATATTTTATAATAATCTGAGTAGCATGATAGGAAGTCTTCCCAGATCGCATAATCACATAATCAAAAGGCAAATTTCCTCTGAGGCTTTTTGAATATTGTTTGTAATTCCAAACATATACTGATCGGCCACTATATTTGGTACACTTGTACATTCGTCTGAGGCAATAAAAAAACTGTATTCAAACGTCTGCCTTTACAAAGTCAACCTGCCTTCTGCCAAGACTACCAAACTCTCAACAAGCTTGACTGATTGACTGAGAGATACTATTCCACTCCAGGCCAGTAGGTGATGCTAATGCACTTCACAAAGAGCCTGATTTACGAAAGGTTTGTGCGTGCAAAACCGGGCTCAAAACTTGTGCGTTGAAACTGGTCGTGATTGCCACACACTATTTTTTTCAACCACGGCTCCCTCCGCTGGATCTAGTTGGTCACGGCCTCATTTGGCCCAATGCAAGTAGACTGTAACTGAAAAGGGAGAATACGTTGCTGTGTTTGCACTTTTATCCAGATCCTCACCAAAATATAATGGCTGGCGTTAGCCACCACATGTGCAACATTCTGTTGGAATATTTTAGGAAGATTTTGCTTAGTCACACTGACGAACCAATTAACAAATAGTTCACATCACATTTCCCCTTGTGCTTGAATATGTAGGTTGACATGATTTATTTTTGCGGCTGCATGAGCAGACTACAATGAGTAATACACTTGCCCGATTTGTTTATTTGTCTTCCAAATCCCTCCCAAAATAAGATTTTTATTATCATCACAATTTCTTATCACTGTCAGAGAATAGAATGAAATTTAAAATATTTCAGATTGTGAGAATTGCCCGTGTGTTTTCTGTGTAGAGAGGGACAGCGAACTGTCTCTGTGGGAAAGCATAATGACCGCACTTTATGCCTCTGCAGGCAGGAGAAGGGATGTTGGAACAAATCCCCCGATGCACCGCTCAAATTTCGTTCTATTTCCATGAATCCTTCTCACTTTCTGTATGAAAATGCAGCTTTGGCAGAGTGAGCTCATTCCCTTTCAGTCTTTGAACAGCTTGTGCGCCCTGGGCCTGTCCCAGACGCTTCATTTAAATTTATTTATTTATTTATTTGTCTCTCCCCCTCGCCTG
Source organism: Syngnathus acus (assembly GCF_901709675.1). NCBI lineage: Eukaryota > Metazoa > Chordata > Actinopteri > Syngnathiformes > Syngnathidae > Syngnathus > Syngnathus acus. The sequence continues at coordinate 11,640,563 of NC_051095.1, read as the reverse complement.
CTTGTCTTTACACTGGCGATGAGCAGGCTGTTGCCTCTGAGCAAACTCCGGTAAAGAAATCCCAGGAGAGAAGTGGGCCAGGAAGGCACATAACAGATAGGAGGGAGGCTATATGTGAGCAATCTCATAGATGCATCAGATTAGTCATGCCTTTATATATGGTCGAACACTGTACTCACAAAAAGACCTATTCATTTTGACGAATTATCATTTCGATCAGTGTAGCGAGACAGCAGATGCTCAAGCATGTGTGCAGTAAAAAATGTGTTGTGACTCAGGGAAGGACGGCCGTTGCATTAATTTCTCTGCAGTGCAGTGTATTGATGGGGAAAAAGTCCTACTGGTGATAAATACAAAGTGGTTGTTGTTAAGCACTAAAATGGTAATGACACTGATAGCCTCCCCCTCAGCATCCCAAAACTCGAGTGTTGAAACTTTAGTTTCCAAAACAAGATTTTGCCTTATGCAGCATTATGCAAATATGTTTCAGTGTGTCTGTATGCCACTTCAAGCTATAAATAAAGCTAATAAAATTGCATCTGCTGACCACTGATTATACAGCAGCATATCCATTTGAGCTGAATAGCATTGAATTTTGTCATTGCTGTTATCCATGCAAATACCAATATTTAAATATCACAAATCTAAAAGACTGGCTGTCCTCAATTTATTTGGGTACATAGATGTAACATAATGAGCAAATATTTGCACACTCACTAACCACCAGGGGCGGAGCAAGACATTTTTCAGTGGGGGGGGCTAGTGTGACAACAGTTCATTAAGGGGTTGCCACAAGATCACATGTATGACTTCTGCCTTGGCTACACAGCGCAGATAGCTGAGAAATAAAAAAAATAAAGAGGTAGCTAATCTATCCTTCTATAGGTGTTCATTTTATGTTACTTCATGCAAAATGAAAATTAGTACACTATAGTTAAATGCAGAACTATGAATTTAGCTGTTGTATTTGCCCCGCCAGCATATACATAGCTAGCAAGCCGATTGTCACGTGTGCATGTTTAATATTTTGAAGTGTTGAACGCTCTTAAAGTTCATGTTTACAAGAATTTTAACATCACAGTTCTTAACTTATTTGTACGTTTATATATTCAGAATGTTAGAATGTTACTTGATGGATTTGCTATGGCGTTCCCCATAAAGTAAACTTCCCAAAGACTTTGTCACTGTCGTCCGTGACTTTGGCGATTGAAACTCTTCATTTGTCCTTCTGTAAGGACAATCATTAGTTGGTACAACTACAACAGCAGGTAGAAGCGGAAAGTTTATGTAACGGTATGAGCAAGTGTCACATTGGGAGCTATTTCCCAGATAGCAGACGGCCAGTCCCCGTTTTAATGTGCACACTTATGTGCCTCAATAGGGGGCCCGCAGCGTGGAAAAGTCCCGCAGCTTCCCTCAATTCCTGTGACTCATCTGCACTGGTAGATTATTTCAATTAAGCTAGGACAAAAAAAAAAAAAAAGTTTCATGCTGAGGTCATCTGATAAAAATGGGCCAAATTGGGTTTACTGCTGTTATGGAGGTTATTAGAGCTTTATCTTCCCCTGTGCTAGAAAACAAAGTTGACCCAGTATGATGTACGTAGCCAGTGAGGGAAAATAAATGTATAAAGTGGGTATTAAAAAAACAAAAACAAAAAAAAACATCCTTAGTGGAAGAAAGAAAATCATAATTTTAGATGTGGCAATCCTTAAATTATTAACAATTACACAGGCACACTATAATGCACCTTCACGATAGTTAAAAAAATCACCAAATTAATGTTTGGAAATATGACTCTGCGAGACTCGTGCAAGTCAGTGAGTGGATTTGGTGAAGCCCAGAGGCACTAAAATGAATGTTAACAAGCGCGATCTAATTTGTTAGATAACTGCCTTGGAAGCGGAAGCAACGGCAGCAAGCACGGGAGAATGATGCAAGATCGTGCTTTCAGGTCTAGTGGACAAAAAGGAAAAGATTATTTGGGCTTTTTAGGTTTTTTATTTTTCATTTCAAAGAAGGATTAACTCGGCAACGTCATTGGTGGTCTCTTCAAAATAGCTTCACATTTTTCACTTTAAGCTCTGGTGCAGCTTCAAACACCTACAATGCTAGCCATCGGGCAAATTTACAGTCTGGCTTAGTGGGGGGGAAAAAAATATCAATATAATAACCCAATTCTTAACTAGCCGTTTTAAAACAAAAAAATCCCAAATCAGCAAAGCTTTGTATTGTTATTTATTTGTCCAACCAAATTGTTAGTTAGCAGGTTTCTTTCTTATTTACGGGGATGATTAGAAATGAATAGAGAGGAAGAAAATAATTTCATCTCTACTCAAATGTATCAAGATTTATAGAGCGCGTTCTTGTTCTGTACATGTACCACCCATTTGTTGCGCTTTACAGCCACACGCCAGTTGACATCAAATATAATGTGCTAGCTTAGTTCCCTAATAACAATTGCCCGGTGATTATCATCAGCCAATTTAGTACAAGACTAGTATTTGAAACATTTGGGTGATGATAGTGTGGTGCTTCACTTCTCTGATATCGTCAAGAATGTCTTTTAAGATTACAATGCAAGGGCTTGAGCCAAACCCCTGGTAAATCAGTTAATTTACTAAAAAGTGCTTCCCAAAACTTTTATCCACATAGTGCACTTTTGAGTGTGCCGTTTTCATTTTTTTGGCAGCATCGCTTGCCTGATGCTGCTGCTACTGAAAATGATTACAAAGCAACATTCCATGTTAAGCAATGAGTTCAGAAGGAATTTTATTAAAAGAAAGTGTTCCTCCTTGCACTAAAATACCGTTAAAGTAAAGCAAACGAATAAAAGTGGGCAGCTTCAAGGATGTCGCAAATGAATGGGAGCAAATACTAATGGGTTTGTTGGCCTCCTCTTTTTACAACATCTAGTGATTGAACCTTTTTATAAAACACAGCCACAGAAAAGTTTGCATCTTTTGTTGTCAAGGTAATTAAACGACCGGAGCGTGGCTGTTCCGGTAATACGCAGCCTTCGGTGACTGTGGTGAAAGCTCACCTGCTCTAATATGCTGTTGATCCTGTCCACCTCACAGTCGATCACAAAGCGCTTTTCCTGCCTCCTGTCCATCTCCTCGATGATGCGTTTGAACTCTGCCGCATCCGTGGCGCTGCTGACGGAGCGAGCGGTCACCTGCCAGTTGTTGGCCACCGCTGCCTCCATGATGGCCTGCAATATTGAAAAGCCTGGAGAGAGAGGGAGAGAGAGCCGTGACCCTGAGAGTTAGACAGTGAAGAGGCTGTCACACTGTAAGAGTTTGCCAGGATTGAGTGGCTGCTAATTTATTCTACAGAGGTTTCCGCTTGAATCCAAAGGTCAAAGGCCATCTCATTACAATCTAAAATAGCATTCAGAAGTCCCACTAGAATATTGTATGGAGCCCGGCTTTGTGCGGCGCTGGCGATGTGTGTGCTGATCTGCATTTGCATATTGAAAAGGCAATATAATGAAGTGAAAAGAGGGAAATTATATCTCCATATTATTAAAAGATCAGCGGGTGATGTTATTGCACTTGGCAATCAATTGAATTACAGCATTTAGCACAGCGACATGCTAACGTTGACACATCCTGCTGAGTGTTCCCTTGGAGCATTGTTCCGGCTCATATTGAGACAATGAAAGATTTATTTAAGATCTGTTATCTTATGCAAAAGGATTGTGAAATAGTTTTGTTTAACAAAAGTACTGTGGTCAAATCACACACTTAGGTAGCTGTCGTTTCTTTGATATATAAATATATATATGGTATATTTATTCATATATTTATATACATTTATATGCATTAGATTTATTCATATATTTATATACATTACATACATTTATATACATTTTTTTTGCCACAGAAATGACATTTGAAAGCAGTGGTCAAAGTTAATATCCATCATTATTTTTTCTTCATTGAGAGTTATTTTTCCACAAGGCCTTATCTCAGTAAACAGGCAGCCTACAAATAACCTCAGAGACCACAGCAAAACAACTTTCTCCATTTCTCTGATTTTCCCTCTTCTTTGAATTCCTCTTGAATGGCCAAGTAACCTTTTCTTAAGAAGTACTGTACGTAAGCACTCTGAGACAGTGTGTGTCTGCCCTTCTGATGTGCCTCCTGCACGGCAGCAAATAGTCACATCCTCAGCACATGACCTTTTAGTGAGTATAGCCGAGACCAACTCGAGAGTGTGTCATCCGTCCCAAAGAGCAAGGGTGCTCCCTCTGGAGATGTCCACCTGTCAGGGCTCAAGGTTATCTGGCAACTGGTTGTCAGCTCATGAATGCACTGAAAACATTTATTTATTTATTTATTTATTTATTTATTTATTTTTTAAGGTGGGTTAGCACAGGTGAGCTGAGCTTGTATTCCTTTGGCAATTTCTCACTCACAGCAATTGTAGAAAATTATAGTGGACGGAGCTTGTTTTGACAAGAATTTACTTGCTCTTTGGGGACCACATTGTAGTAATGCGATGCAATTCAAATGTTTTTGTGATAGCACCAAATTACAACCCAACATTGGTCTCAAAGTACTTAACATATGAAGCAGATCTAGAAACTCTCTATTCACACATTTAGAGACCAAATAAACTCAGTCGAATATCGCGTAAAAAAATCTGTATTTACTGAAGACTTGAACCAATCTTTTTGTCTGCGTGATACTCGCCAATGGACGTACTATTAGCTCTTAGGAAGCTACTGTTGCTTATTTTCTTCCAAGCTCAGCTTGTGGCAAACACGAGAGACGTCATGCGCGCTTTGATCGAAACATAATTATATGAGCCTAATACTCTTTTACTGGCAAATTGAGACTTCAATCATGTTCCTCTTTTATCTACTCAGTTTCAGATATGTGCAACAAGCGGGAGTGAAACACATGCCAACTCTGCCTTGTGCCAGAGTGTGATGCCTTTTAATTGGAGAATATTTTTTAGTTTTTATAATATTGTTATTTCATGTTTTAAGACCTTGTATTTCAACACGGGGTGTGTAGCAACTGTCGATGGGTCACAATGCAAGTTTGACAATACAAAACTCCACATTTTGACTGAAAAATGCCTGATAGTGAAGCGAAATTGTCTGACACTTTTCTGAAGTGTCACCCATTTTCCATGAGCGCGGCGGCAGCAGCGACAGCGGCAGCGGTCTCTCATACGCTGCACTTCCACCCATCTGTGTTACCTAGCGCCAAAGTTGCAAAGTGACGATTTGAATAACACGGATGCATTATTCATTTTCCCGAGGCAAACGCTCAGAACCTCACCAACCTCAAGCCAGCTGGAGCGCATGGCAGGCTTCCCGGCAATAAAAGCTCCTCACATTAAGAGATGTCATGCAGTTTAACTGGGTTAAAATGCTCTCTGGTGGCTTGGGAACCATCGAGTGGAGGGCTGGTGTCGGCAAAAAGATCAATGAACCATTATCTTCCTTATAATCACGGTGTATGACTTGATGATTACAAATAAAGTAAAAGCATCATAACAGACTATGAGCATGTATGGCTTTTGTTAGCTTTACTGCACCATACTTAATACGGATTTCTATATACTCCTTTAGCAAGGAATAAGAAATCCTGTAGTGTGTAAAATCTCGAATGCGAAGGAAAACGATACATTATGCAAATTACCCTGAGCATGGGAGTTTTATCAATGAGATTAGGATCACACAAACCTTTTATTTTGAAATTGCTGATATTTTCCTCTCTACCTGCCCGTGGCCAGCCACAAACCCTGCGCATGTGAACAATTGGATTCATTGAAGATTCAAGGAAGATTCCATGCTTGCCTGCTTTTACATTTGTATGGAAATTAGCAGATGGGATCTGGTTAGAAGTAAATAGTCTGTCAAGGAAATGATTACTTTTAGTCCCATTTCTTTAAAAGTCAGCTCTAAAGTTAGTGCGCCTTAGGCCGACTTTTAAAACCTATAGAATGGACTAAACCCCGAGAGCTCTTTTGACCACAGTCAACTGTCTCAGTCTCAAGAATACAGGAGATACAACAGATACATTGCTTGGGTGAACATGTAGTCAGTCACGCGTTGAATCGAACATGCTAACTAACCATGCAAAACCACCTGCACACAAGAGTATCATTCATTATGTAAAACAAATGAGCGCAAACAATATCAAATCCAAAGGGTTGAAAAGTAAATTATTTTTTCAGTGTGTCAAAAACAAGGACTGTGATAACTGTAATTGCATAACCACAGGAGCCGCTGATGTTTTTTCCCCCCCACACAGTGCAAGCTTGTTTCCTTTGTCCGAGCATGCAAACTTGTCATCAAAGTTGAACCAAGAAGAAGCGTGGGCAGGCGATATGCGTGTGTGTCTAATCCGAATGTGTGAAGGGGCGCATTTGCAATGAAACTTGGGAGTTGAGTTGCTTTCTAAATCTTCAACACCCACTTGGTGTGCTCGAGTGCAGGCAGACGCCGCAGTGAAGGGTGGAAACTCAATCGTTTCCTTTTTAAAACGATATCCCGACATTGCGGCATGCAATCAAATCCCGCCTGAGCCTGACGACGCTCAGCGTGCGTATAAATCAGACTTGTTGTGGTGGAGAGTGCCGTCCTCTTCTTTGCCCGTCAGTCGGATTTGAACAGGATGAGTTCTGAAACGTCACCCGTGGCGGCTCAGCTGTAATTGAATTGCATCTAATCTCATTGCCCGGCTCCTCTGGTTCCCTGCTTCTCATTAGGGCCGGGTGCAGGGTGTCACAGGCCTCCATCTCCTGCGCGCTCGCCTTTGCGATCCTCTCGCATATCGCTCAGCTGACCTGGGCTAACGAAGCAAATTAGAGAAGCATATTGCACATTTCTCCAGGCATACACTTTAATTGCAACATACTGTCAGCGTTTCTAGCTCCACAACTATATCAATGCAGAGAGTACTCGAATCTGAAACTTAATCGCGCGAATGCAAGATGGATGCAAAGTACGTCAATATTTTATTTTCCTCACTTTTGGAGGGGATGTGCTTCTTTGTCAACATTTCTCAACGGATTCTCACCATTTCAATTTTCAACATCTTCCGAAAATGTAAAATTTTCCCACAAATTTTCTCTGAACAAATTTTCCATTCATTCCCAATGACACATTCAGCGTAATAGAATAACATCATTTGCATTCAAATATCAAACTACTATCATTCCACGTAATTGCATATCTTTCTGTCAATCCATATCATTCAATTTCATTCCACGCATTTCATCAACTTATGCGCATTTCACATCAGTGCCATTCTCAATGATTCCATATCATTCGATATTATTCAATATCATTCCATATCCTTCCATATGGTCCCAGGTGAACCAGTTTCATTCAACTTCATTGCATATCATTCCACATGATTCCATTTTGTTTCATTCAGCATTCTGGCATTTCTCGTTCATCAATTGATCAAATAAGAATGAGCAAAAAACAAACATAAGGGCACGCGAGCTTGAATTGGTTAACCTCCAGGATTCCGTAAAGAATGAAAATGAAATGCCCAGCTGGTCATGACTTCAATTGTAAATGCAGTAGCTCTCTCCTCTTAACTTGACAATGCACAGCAAAATGAAGGTCTGTGAAAGGGCGACACAGCCCACTGAGCACTGTCTAAGGTCTCAGAGAGCATCAGGAACAACTAAATGGAAACTACAAAGATAATGGCTTGGCCTCATAACTGTGGACTTGGCTTGATAACACGTTTAGGACTCCATAGCTCTAAAACAGGAGGCAATTTACACTCTGGACTCGGGGACATTTACAGGACCACACCACATGTGCTCTCAATTTCCTCAATAGATTCTGTGTATTTTTGGGAGGAGAAATGCTTGGGGAATTCATATTGTGAATAAAAATAAAATAAAATGGGGTGAAAATAGTGACATACAATGAAATTAAATCAAATCCAATTGGGGGTGGGAAATAGCCTTGAAATTAGCATTTTCAATTTGCCGTGTCGAAGCCAAATGGTTCAAAGTTATATTTTTGCACAAGGCACCCATGCTGCTACTATTATTATTATTATTATTATTATTATTATTGATTACAGAATCCCTCCTACCATCATACAACATTAAATTTGCTTTCATATTCCCAATGATGCATTGTCTCGTCTTTTGAGCAAGCCAAAATAAATAGTTACTCTGAAACACTATTTGGAGCTTGCTGACAATTTGCCTCCTGGCTAAGTATGCTCAGAGGATTCTGTGAGGATCCCCCCCTCCCTCTCCCCCCTCTGTTTGCACAGTGGAAGATACAATCTTTGGCTTCGTAAAGCCTTTATATTGTCTCTCATTAGTCATTTGGCTTTGGCCCATAGGTGTAAGTCTAAAATGATGGTTTGTAGTCTTAAACACCTCGTAGAAGGCTACTGCGATTAAAGTCTGATGGTTGTCTATAATTGAGAATGTGGAAGTGGCTGTAAAAGTGTGGCATTTAATGTAGGGAGGTGTTCAAGAGGAAGACATACTCTCGACTAGTTTGCTATAACAAAGGCATTGTGTGTTTTTTTTTCACAGTTTCAAACAGTCATTTTAAAAGTCATTCAGCCTTAGAACCTATCCCGACTGACATACGGCGAAAGACAGACTACACCCAAGACTGGTTGCCAGTTAGTCACAACTAAAGACAGACAACCCATTTTCCACATTATGTCTCATGTAAAAATTATTGCACCAAGGTCTGCAACTTCTCCTGGCATCCCTGCCAAGTGGAGAAAAGAGCTTAAGTCGTCTGGAGGAGTCGGACTATGAAGTGAAAGGAAAAAGTAGCGGAAAAAGTGTGAAGCCAAGACTTTCATGTGGTGTTTACAGTGAGTCGCGAACCAAAATTGTTTGGCTGCCAAGTGTGCTAATCAAAAAGACAGCACATGTCAAATCAAACAGAAGCAGCGTGTTGCCGGTATCTTTCGAAGTGCATACATGCAGAGGGGAGAGAACCATCCACCCACTGATTCAGTACGACGCCGCCATCTCTCTATGCCTGCCCCTGTTTTCCCTCATTTCCTTCTCGCAGCACATATCCAAGGATGGAGCATGTGAGTGTGTGTGTCGTACGGACGCTGTAGTGTGCTGATTGTTGCAACCAATCCATAAGTTAGGCAGAAATGGAAAGATCTGTGTTTGTCATGGGCATCTACGTATATTCAATGTGTTGTTTCCGCCACCCCCGTCGTCCATTCAGCAGTGCAATATTCAAACGAGCTTTTGAACTTGGTGGCTGGAACGTAGAGGAGGCTCCCAGCAGTGATTTTTATGGCGGCTGAAGCCAGCGTTGAGTAGGTGGCCGAATGGCTTTATTCCAGCTTCGCCTGTAAAAATTGGAAAAGCATGGTGCTTTATTCTGTCATGCCTGCGACAGACGACTCCCTCGATCTCATGTTTTGAAAAGCACTAGATGTGTTCTTAATAGTAATGGTAATGTAATGGTGTGGTGCTCCTTGCAAGTCAAACTCAATGAGTACAGGAATGCCAATTCGGCTATGATATCAGTTCATGTGTGCAAAATAAAAAGAAACACTAGTGATCCGTGGCCTCATTCATATTTCTTTTTTTTCATGTGCATTATATGGGCTCGCTTGCCGTGCCCTTTCTTGTCGGCGTGTCCGAGCTGATTTCATTCCTCTGATGCATGCATAATTTAGTTGTTATGAAGCAGGCGTGAAGGAGAAGGCCATCAAAGCACACGAATCATGTGTTTGTGCAAAGTCTCGACTGGGATTGGCTGATGAGCCATTACGGTAGCTGGGATGAGACAGCAAGCACAAGGAAATGTCACGTATCCTGCACTACAGCACATGCCTATTACTGTATTTCACGTTAGAAAATGCCTTTGGTTCAATGATTATATTCAACTTTGAGAATTGAACGCAAAACTATTGCCTGAAGTCTTATAGGTTGAATGGATTTGCTAAATACACGAGGGGCACATAGAAGTAATAGGTACTATAGTGATACAAGAACGATCAAATTCTGGCATTACAAAGATTACTGTATTGGCACATTACAATCTAGTTTGGTATATGCCACTATAAGTGCTTAAAAGGCGACATACAAAGGAGGAAGAAAACGAGAACAAAGCTCAACATTTTGCTGTTAGATATTATATGCAATTAATTAATTTGTGACTGTATTGATTTGTTGACACGGATTTGCAGCGAGTGTACACAGTAATAGTCTTTTGTGTAATAGTGATAAAATAAGAACATGGTATTCTCAACATGACTAGTTTATCAACTTTCTGACATTTACAAAGTGAGTATTCAAGCATTCAACAAATACGTATGGCTTGCTTTCATTGTTTGCCTAGCCTGCTAACGTTGCCAAGGTTAAGGTTTAGTCATTCGTGTTTAGTTGTCATACACGGTTTGATTGATATTTTATTCATGACCTTGTCAATATTTTGAATGTATTTTCTATTCAATTTGTAACAAACGACAGACAGACAGACGAATGGACTGTTGGATGGATGGATGGATGGATGGATGGATAGATGGATAGATGGATAGATGGATAGATTAAAAAAGCAACAACCAAGCAATGGAAAGTGGCCAGCTTAGTTCATACGGTCGCCTTGTTTACAACACTTCAAGCAATGGCAAAACAGTGCGATCAAATTATAGCAGAGGCTTGATGTGTTGGGCCATCAAAGGCATCCAGGAGAGTAGAGGGAGCCATTTATTGCTTGACTGTTTAAGCAACATAGGCAACAGTCTCTGGATGGCCAATTAGAGGCTTTGTTGAAGAATAAGGTGTAAGGTTGCCGTTTGTTACAGTCTCTTTGTATGATTGCTCTCTTTCTTGCATTCCATCTAGCTTGGTAGTAGAAAAGTGGCTAACTACACGCGGTCATCCCATCCTCCTTTTACTCAAGCCTCTTGGCCCTGTTGGCACATCTCACTGCCAACTGAGTCTAGACAGATTGGTCTTGTCTGCCCGTTCAACAGCTTTTCAATAGCATGAATGGATTCTACATAGCCATGTTATTGGTGTGGTAAGCACAAACACGTTTGATCTGCTTAACTGTTCGTGTGACTTAGAAAGTCAATCATACACAACTCAGACATATAAGAGACTAGAGCCTGACCAATTTTTTTTAAAAAACAATTTTTAGGCCAATGCTGATTTCGATATTGGGCAGAAATAAAATAATTGTAAATGTTTTGTAAATCATCCAGATTAAGCTTTGGTCAGACATGCAAGGGCAGACAGTCATCATCACACCCACAAATATATGTACAATATACTTTACGTTTTAGTAGCAGTACACTAATAATTCACGCTAAGGATGGGTTTTGAATCTTCTCTATTTAAGAATAGGAAGAAGTAGAAGAGGAACATTCTGGAGCCATGCATGTCCTTTCCTTCCTGCCCATACCTTCTAAACATTGTTGACAATTCCATGATAAATTAAGATGACTATATTTACCTTTATAATGAAGTAACTACTTCAAATTCAAGTTGAACTTTAAAACAATTGTACATCATAGTATTAATCCTTGAGTGTTTTACACTGAGCTCCTCTGTCTTGCTGCTTTCGTTTTAATGTTAGGTCCTCAGATAAAACTTCATTTGGATCCATTTGTTTTACAATCATTGTAATCATTTTGTCGCAATGACAGAGTAACAGGCCAACTGGTTGGGGTGCCAATCCATCAGAATTATCACCTCATAATAAACTTTTCCTATTGTGTTCCTAAACCTCATATGATCAATACGGCCCTTTATTGTTCCGAATGGGCTTGCTCGAATGCACCGAGCTGCAGTGTGGGGGTCATTGGAAATATTGACAGAGTGAATGAAAGAAGTACCTCGGGGTTATTTCTGCACTGAATTCAGTTTCCATCTGGCAGATTTCTCTTCAAAGAACACTCAACTTCCCAGCACTGTAATGAGCTCATGACATTGAACACTGTTTCAAGTGCAGGTTCACCTGTCGAGCCGTTAAATGATGGAAGTAAATTAAATGGGTCTGTGTTTGCTGTGAACACAGGATCATTTCCTTTATAGCTGCACAGTACAGTTACAGACAGAATATCGACTGATCGGGGGAGTGGTGCAAAGAAGCCACAACATACGGGAACTGCATAACAGTATCCGCAATGGGCCATGGAGGGACAGGTTCTGCCGAGTCACCAACTCTTACTCAAAGGTGCACTACGTTTTGACTCCCAGGAATTCTAGTATGTTCTCTCCCCGTCTGCCATGTTCTGATGGGAATCTCTAACATTATTATGGTCTATCATCTTGCAGGTTTGGGGCACATTTGTCGTGGGGGTGGGGCGGTATACTGCTACCATGAAGTTTGTATGCATTCTGGATGGATGGCCAAAATGTGCTTTATAATGCCACAGAGACGTTGCAATCTGGTCGACAACTTCAAATAATTCTCAAGTCCCAGTCGATGTTTACACCAAATATGAAAATGTTTCGTGACCATCTTGAGATATCGTGCCCACAGAAATAACAAATGAAGACAGCAATTGACTTGGCTGTTCCTCGTGTATAAGCACAAAGAGGATTTATATTAATTTGGTCTTTCTCCAAAAGGGTTGTCACAATAACAGTAACAGTTCAGCCATAACTGAGTAATGATAACCCGACATGACAGGCTTACCAGGGTATGCAATTGTTTTACTGCAATTGGGTGGTAATCAGTTCTGGTCTGCTCGACAAAATCCAATTACCTTTTGATTTGGAAACAAGTTTTCCCGCTTTCACCTTCATAAAACCTTTAACAACTGTGAGGTTTAGGAATAACCCTACGGGCAACATTTAAGTAATATTTTTACATTCTTAACCATTATGCAAGTGTAAAATGAACTCATGTTTTGACATTCTTTCCACCCCCACCCCCTCAATGTCTGATTTGAGGTTGTTGGCAAAAATTCCAGAAAGCCAAGCTTGAAGATCCTTGAGATCACTCAGGGTATAGCACTGGAGTCATGACACACAGAACATACACTAAAGGCATAAAGGACAGCGTCAGGATGGTGGAAAACAGAGTGTGACTCAAGAAACGGTGTGTGACTCATAAATCAAGTTGCGGTGAGATTGCTGAATATGGGGTTGATTGTGCCCAGAAGAGACAATAATGTCTGTAATCACCTGTCTCTGCTGCACAGACCTGGCAATTGTGTGACCACACTTGACCACCCCCACAAAATCTAGCAGCACCCTTGTCAGCATCTGTGTTTTCAGGGGAAATTGGAAAGGATGGCAAAAAACGCATCGAAAATTTGCTTTGTTGGCGATCACGTTATAGAGAATGTTAAAGGGTAGGTTTATTGGGATATTTACTCTGTACCCACAAGCAAATCTGTCAACTACTCAAACTAAGAGAAACATAGTCCCAATTAAGATGAATTAATATAGAAAGTCTTACAGAGCTTCAATTTGCTTCCAGTCCGGCTGCTTCATTACAGCATCTGCTTTCAAACAGCAGTCTGATATTGGCATTTGAAGCACAAATTTACTTCTAGTACATCTAAGCCTGACGCATACGAGCCATCACTCTGCGGATCTGAGCTACACTAAGGCCTAAAAGCCTTCTGTGCCGGCCAAATAGTAGCACCAAATGAATAGCACGGCTGTAATTAATCTTCTCTATTGACTGAATAAAACCTTTCAGTGAGACTCGGCGAGTGAACGTTATTTATTATTGCTCCTGTTTTCTCCCTATTACCGGAGAGTTGAGAGAATAATTGAAAAGTCACTTCTGTTATTCTGGATGATCAAGGCTTTTACTAAAATCACACAAATACATTGTATCATAGGATTTTTGTTGTTGTTGCACATGATGTAAATTGGGGCTATTTGATGTGAAATTCGAACAAGCCAATGTATTTTTATTATGTATTGTATAACTCTTAAAACTTTCTCTTTAATAGCTGTAAAAAATAACTTTTAATAAACATAATATGATGGAAACTTGATTAAAAAAACACAATCCAGGATTCAACAGACAAAAAAATCTGCATTCCAGTAATAAATCATAGCTATTTAAGTCTCTTTATTTCAGAATGTGACCCCAATTAGACACAGTGCCTTTTATTGGCCGTCAACAGCGATGTTTCCGACTGCTGTCATCATAGATGACTTACAGTAGACTAGAGCAGGCTAAAAAGTATCAGTGTGCCGACCATGTTGGTAGTGCTGATGTTCCCATCAAAGGTAACGGCACAACATTCCCTGACACCACCCCCAACAAATTGTTTTGTACTGTGTTGGGTGTTTTTAGCCCACAAAAAAATATGCTAAGGGATGACCCCTTTTCCCAATCGGTTCCTTAAATCAAGGTTCTAAACAAATGTATCATTTGATTACTGATTATTGGAGGACACGCAAGAGGAATAGTTTGTGTGTCACTTTTCCCTCGTTTAAGCAGAAGTGCGTGTCCATAGGAGCAAGGGAGCTGCATTTGGTGATAAGAAGAGGTAGAGGCTCTCTGACACATCTGTCTGCTTGATGATCCAAATGTCAAAGCCCCCCAAAGAGCTGGATGGAGTGCATCAATAAACGACTTTATCCCCTCCTGGGGCCAATGTCCTCCCACTAATAAGGGATCGACTTACACCACTGGCAGTCAGGATCGAGGTAAAAGTAGCTTGGCATTGCCTCTGGCACGGGGGGGGGGGGGGTCCTCCGGTGTACACCGGGAATTGTCTGTACACAGGTAACACACGTGCCTACTGTTGCCTTAATTGCTGGACTGAATCGTGTTTTGTTTCCTTCTTCTCGCGTTCCCCTCCCTCTGATACCCGCTGGTCCCTGCACTTTCTTTATACTAAGTGTCCACCATCACTCTCACTTGGCCACTTTTCCAGTCTCCTCGTCCCCTACCTCCTATCCGAGCCTGCCCTCAGACATACGGAGGAGGCAAAATGGAGGGACGGCGGCTGCGGCTCAGCAGCGTCGGCCGTGCTGAAGGACGTGTGGGTTGCTCGCATCCGCAGGGAAGAGCCGATGAGTGTTCTAGTCAGAGTGACCCTAATTAACCACGCGTTATCTGCAGGCTGTGCGCTGGATTAAGGCCTTCAGCTGAGAATCAGACTTGAAGACCCAAAGACAGACTTCATATCCTGCCTCAAAGCAGGAGGAAGAGGGGCGGGGTTGATGAGGTGAAAGAAAAGGGCCAAAGAGAAATCCCGATTGCCTGAAGCTTATCTGCCTTCTATTAACGAGCAAGTAAACATCTCAAATGCATGCAAATGTGTGAAGACTATGCCGATTCGCATGTTTCCCCACAAAGACAAAGACATAAAATATCTTAGTTTGTCGTAGGATGAACATGTTACCTCCCCCAAGTTTCAGTACGACGGGATCATTATTCTGTTGTGAGATAATGAGCTCCTTTTTTCATTTGACATTAGAAATTCCCCTGAAATGAACACTTCAGCTTGTTGACAGGCCGTCCTAAACGTGAGGCACCGCCGCATTAAACCGGAGTCTATTGTCAACAAGGCAATTCAATCTGAGAACAACACAAAGCCTTCATTGCCGCAGCACAAAGCACGGCAGCCCCAAGCAGGCAGCGCCTGCGATTTGGGAAGGAAAACATTTTAGCGGCAGATGTGACATACCTCATTTCCCATGACAGACGAGCCACTATCAACATGATTAAACAGAAGATTAACTGACACAAACCAGCCAACTGTTCCAAGTACCCAAAGATTATTGCTCATGAGACACCATTTCTCCAAGAGCTATGTGTTAATACGAGCTTCTGATTTATTTGTACTGATTTACATAACATAGCACTACTGTATACATTAGTGCTGTTATCACTTCAAGCATTACAAGGCTCTTAGAGAGTATTACGGGCTATCCTTTGCTTACCCTTGTGTTCAGATGCTATTCTAAGGCACTGCAACATTTATTGTGTCTTGTCACTGTTTACTGTCAGAAATAGGGGGACGGCAGTCATCCATATCTGCCACCCAGTGTATCATCTAACCTTATGCAGGATTCATTTGCAATGCAAATCATGTTGATAGTGGCTCGTCTGTCCTCACCGTGTTAAGTATGGCCATGCCATTCAGCAAAAGTGCTGTTACTAAATGTAATATATTAATTAAATTAGTGTTTCAATTACTGTATACAAACCAAATGTCAAATTGAGTTACATATTTGTATTCCTGCTTATCTTAAACGATCTGAAACACTGACACCTCAGACAAAATCTAACGAGCTCTTCAATTCAGTTTAAAATACCTCATTGCTGTTCAACATAGTAAAGCGCCTAAAGAAATAGTCTGTATTAACACACTTCAAGATGCCAGATGGACTCTTCTTGCTTTTTATGACAAGTTGTCTAATAGATTTGTTAAGCAGTGTGTTGCCAACCTGTAAAAGTCAAATGTCAAGGGTATAACAGCAGTATCGTTGAACGAACCACCACAGTGACAAGACATTGTGCCTCTAGGGAATTTTTCATTTTTTAAGTCTGCAGTATATTTCACGGCTGTCTCTTACCTCGGTCTGTGTCGTAGAGGTAGACAAACTTCTGCCACTTGTAGTGCGAGATCAGACTTAGGACTGCTCCTCGTAGCGCAGGACGCATCTGGATGACAAATTGCACCTCGTTGTCGGTGGGGTAACTGGGCGTGACGAAGGAGGTATGCAGCGCTCCGCAGAAGGACGTCAAGGTGTTCATGGACTTTTTGTCGTAGAATCCGAAGATGGCATACACACCGCGGGAGAACTGGGAGCAAACTGCAAGAAAGCGAAGATATGCCGGAGAACCAGAGGGTTAAGGCTTGTGTCGGCAAAATTCGCGTATGCGCATTGAAAAACTTGCGCCTCATCACTTCAGGCACTAAACGATCGATTGGATCATTTGAACTTCCACTAATAGCCAATTAAAGCTTGATGTGAATCCGAATGCCCCTCAATACAATTGATAAGACTTGACAGCATACCCTGGCTAATATGCATTCACAAACCGGGTTACTCATATAGTCTTTCTGCTCTCATTAATCTTCTGTTTTTTCTTAAGGAACACCTTCCAAAGCCCAACAATTTCTGCATGTTTTTCCATCAAGAATCCTGAATAATTCACAGATAAAAATGTCAAGCTTTATAATACATCTTATTTTTAATAAAAGCAAAAACAATTTTCGGATCCCTTTATCCACACCTTCTGTCATGAAAGTAGTATTTGTACCCAGGTAACAAACCCAGAACTCCTTCAGGGGTTTTAACATGTGACACATGCACATTCGTCTGTGCATTCATCATGCACTCCAGTGGGTGATGAATGCACACCACTTTCAGTCAGAGAAGATCCCATTGTATGTGAAACCTCGCCCTAATGGTCCCAGCTACAGGTGTGCTTTCGTAGCCTTTCACCAACCGCTGCTCGCTTAGTCTGATTTACTCTCAAGTGCTCCCTCTGGGTAATGAAGCATCCCTAGCAGCTGTAAACACTTTGAATATTTCACTACAATGGTCGGATGTTGGGAAGGATCGTTACTTCGTGTCACATTAAACGGCTGTGTTAAACAGGTGCCTGATTTTGCTGCAGTTATCCGTTCGAGTTACGCATCAAACGGTACACAAGTCTAAAAACGGGAATCTGTCATTTCAAATATTGCACACTTTGTGTTTTCTGACTATATTGCAATTAAGGCTGAACAATTTATTGAATTCAAATCGACATCAGAACCAAAGTTTCTACAGCTTAAGGCATATCAAACTGTTTTGATACGATTTAATATTGAAGCCAAAATCCACAACGTTGGTCCCAACTAAAACCATATCACAGTTGTGTTGTCGTGTTATGTTCTCTGTCATCATTGCGTGATCTTACCATAAGAGTCATTTGGTAAATATATTTTTTAAGAATATTCATTTATTTGGGGATTTGAGAGTACGTATTTATTCTCATAAAATCCTGCTAGACGTGTTGACAACTTTTTAAAAAGACAAAATGAACGTCATAGCACTGTATGATTTTCAAGACTTGAAAGTTTGCTTGAATGCATTTTAATGGCCTTGTTTTTAGATTCATGAATTTATTGTCTTTTAGGAACTTTAAAGCTCTGTGGAAACCCTGGCAATAAATAATGATAATAAATAATGACAAAGAATAATTTTTGTTTGACAGTAGCCTCTATTTTACATATGCGTAAATATATACACCATGAAAACTTATTTTAAATGATATTAAATATATAGGAAAATAATTGCAATTAGATTTTTCAAAATCATCCAGCCCTAATTGCAACAAAACCCAAAGCCCTCTGAATGATTTCATGCAGGCAAGCCTTGTTGTGTCTTTCAGTCTGCACGCAACATGCTGATACTCAGGAGAACACGACAGAGCTCACATATTGAGCTCTTTAGCGCAATTACTTGTGAATGAAAGAACCAGTTAGTGGCGGGATTTGCCTCATCCTCTCTAATTCCCTTCCCCGCCTATCTAGCTCGCTGCAGACACCTCGCCCAAGGTGCGGCACCTGCAGCAACACCCGCATCCTGTTAGTGAATCAACAGATGGACAGCAGTATTGTCACTAAGAGCTGCTGTTATCTTCTACGGTGAATGGAAGCCAGCAGTTTCCTCTGCTCCCTCTTAATTTAGGCCAGTTCTGACACAGAACACGTCCCAAGGGACCAGGTCTGGCGGCATCTTTTTCCCTCGATCCAGCTGTCCTCTGCTTATTAGGTTCAGCTCTGAGTGAGGCTGATCTTCAATAACAGATACTCTATGTGATATGGCACTGAACTCCCTTTTCGGTGTCACAGTCTTATTGTAGTGGAAGGGTTTGCGATCCCATGAGCAATAGTGTGGGGAACAATGTTCAGAGGCGTTGTCATACTCTGGCAAGGTTTTAAGGGACTGAGAAATGAGCTCGTCCATTTCGGGGGCAGACACACACACACAACAGCCGGTTGCACTGCTCAGAGGTATTAGGATGTCGGGTTTTCTACCAACACTGTACCAACCAACACTGGTGTTGTCATGAATATACTATATATATATATATTATATATTTAATTCCTACTCAAATGTTTCTTGTGTTATTTACTAACAATATGATTGAAAAACTGTACTAGTAGTGCTTGCAGGTTTAATTGCTGGCGGGTGCCTTGATACCCAACCATTGCGCCCCGATGAAAAACTGGCTAAACAATAACTAAAAAATAATAATAATGTGAGAATTTAATAGTGTGTTAGGTAAGTTCAAGTAATGCTCATGGTCACCCCACTTTAAGCCAATGAATTCATCTTTTTAACTAATACAAATGGGGTGTTGCTTTAAATGGGCTTATTTACAGCTCATCAATCTTCATTCCAATTAGCCAGTTTATTTATTCATAGAAGAATTGTTTACCAAAATAATCAACTGCAACTCCTCTCTCGCACACCTGCTTACTTCTGAACCATGTTGAACTTGTACCTCATCCACCTAAACATCATTTGGGATATATAGTAAAATAAGCATGCCCTACTGCTTAGACTTCAAGCACCATTAGTGTACCACTACATACAATTAATGTAAGCTGTGCTATTGATTTTCAATGAAGCTGGCGTGTGAAGAAACCTTTTGTTTTCTTACTTTTGCCCACTAACAAGCTCCACCACACGCTGGGGCTTCACGGGTGTCGGCATCCTGCAGACGGCATTAAAAGTAACTTTGGAGAGCCCTCGAGGGAGACTCGCTATGCTGTTGATCACTAAGCCTTAAGCAATGTGCCATCTTGTCTGTAAGAAAAAAATGACTACTACTTTAGCCAGGCAACTCTACCCAAACACTTGCATCAAGAGCAGTGAGATCATTATGTAAATTGTAAACATGCTGCAGGTTCTCTTAGCTCTTTTGGAGACATACAAAGCTTCTGATATTACTATAATGAAGACTCAGGTGTGAGAAACAAGCTGACAATTGTCCGTAAGCACTTTTTGTTGTGAAAGCTGTGGGTCAAGCACACTTGTTATTCTACAAGTTGTAAGAATATTGCAAAATATTAACGTGAGAATGGCCGCGTCCATTCGACTTCATTGGAACTCTTTCAATAATGTTGATGTTGTCGAGGGATGCTCATATTTACACCTACGTATGAACAATTTAGAGTCTTCAGTTAATGGGAACATTCTCGTCATTTTTTAATTTTGAGCGGATTGGGTTAGTTTTACCCAAGGGTGATATAACCATTTTGACCCATGCGATTGGATTGGTTGATTTAATTTACCCCTTGTTGGATAAAAATACTGAGCAACAAATCCTCAACCCAAAGTGGTGGGTAGGCTATATAACAAGTCACTTTTAACTTTATTCCTCAACTCATGCCAACTGCCTTCTTGTAAAAATCACTATTGGCTGAATTCAAAAATCCACACTGACTAGTTCCAAGTATGTTGAGACATCTATTGGTTGCTGTGTCCAAAATTTATTTTCATGCTGACTAATGATCAGTCAAAATGCAACGTTTCTCAAAATTCTCAGTTCACAATTCCTAGCCATTCTTCAAAGCTGTAGTGTTTTTAATTGATCAACAACTACGTATTTTTATGTGATTTTCAAATTTAAAACAAGTGTCTTTTCAAACAATTTTCTTCACACTGTTACTTCCATGTATAGAATTTTTGAATTCTTAGTAGGAAAGAAGAGCTTACTACTGATTTTCCTATATTAATAATGAGAAAATATGCAACAAGGCAATAAGCCGTTACATATTTGCCCACCGGGAGGGATTTGAAGTTTGCTGTAAAATGAAAAGTTCACTGAAGCACCACTTGCTGCTAAATAACTGGAGTAAGCCGCAAGTTTAATGTACTGACTTGAACATTAGTTCTTACATATGGAAATTTCTGGCTGGCTAGACCCAAAGGGGGTCTGTATTTATGTATTTGTTTCCATAAAATCCTGAACTTTCCATCGCCTCTTTCTCCTCACCTTTATCCCCAGTCTTTATCCTGACCTCTCCTTTTGTTGTCTGCCTTTTGCCTCAGCCATCTGCTCCTGCCCTGCAGCAAACCATCTCTTCAAGTGTGATTCTCTCTCTTTCGCTCTCACTCTCTCTCTCCCTCTCTCTTTTGACCTGAGTCCCTCTCCCTCATCCGTCCTTCCACGGTCTCCCTCCATAATATCAGTTGACTGCATCAGCTAAGCAAACTGGTACCGGACTCGTGGAGAAAAAAAATAGAAAAAACAGTGTGCATTCTCAGAGGAGAGAGTGGCTGCATGAAGCTCATCCCTCATGGTGATTAAATAAAATTGAATGAGTTGCCCGTTGAGGGAAAACACAAAGGCTGGAACTGTCCCCACAGCTCTGAAGAAATCACAGTGTTTAGTCTAATCCGATGATTCCTTGAGTGTCACCTTGAATTTCAATAATAGCATATTACTGAGACAAGCGTGCCCGTGAATGACGTCATAGTGGAGAGATCTAACGACTCAAAGAACTCTTTGCCTTCTTGCCCATTCCTTGGCCTCTAATCTCATTTTATTTTCCTTGTGTAGCTAACTGCTCCTTTGCCGCTGCAGGGAACCAAGCGTCCCATCTCCAGTTCACTGGTCAAACACACACAGTTGCGCCGCCCTCATTGCCTTCCATAATCAGGACACACAGGAGTGCTAGAGGGATGTTACATTTCTGACGCATCACTTGAGTTGACTGGCTTGCTGGAATGCTAGCTCAGATGGATACGCGCTACCCTGCAGGCACTTTGAGCTAATTCTAGAAAGAAATATCTTTCTTGAACTGTATTTAGACTACGCTAACCTTTTGGTTTTTTTTTTTTTGCATCGCCAAGGGGGAAGGGCAAAGGTCACTAAATGTCAAAGATGATTGTATCTTTTTAGCTATTTTCTTTTGTCATAAACGGCACATTACAGTTTCCATTGTGTGTCTTGTGAGCCGTATATAGCGCTTTTACTCCCCCCTACTCTTATTCCAACTTTGGGACCTGCCCTGAAGAGGGGATGCTGTCAGGAGCAGATAGCTCCTAAGTGCCCTTGGGGGGTTGCATCAGCTTTCGCCATAGAAAAGTGCAGCGCGCATCAAAGTGTTAACTCAAATGGTAAAGCCGCATTGAAGCCGCCGTGAAACATTAAAGAGAAGATGTCACTCGTCTTGCTGCATCAGCCTCTCCATATTTTTTTTCAATATGTATATTTTATGCATATTCATATTTTCGGAATTAACTCTCAGTGAACTCACTTGATAAGAGAACTCCCCTGTTTCTCTCATGCTTCCAGGGCAATTGCAATTAAGGACTTGAAAAGAGCTGTTGAAAATAAGTGTTTATCACCCTGGATGTGACAATAATATTTCTTTGAAAGACAACTATGCTCCTAAAATGCTACCAAAGGCTTTTATGAACATAATACTGTGCTCACTCCCAACTAATTACACAAATGCAGCCTCGCACATTCCCGTTTCCCCACAAAGGGGTGCAGAAAATTGTTGGAAACAATTAGTTCATTGATAGGGGGTAAATGATTAGAACAACACACACACACACACACACACACACACACACACACACACACACACACACACACACACACACACACACACACACACACACACACACACACACACATTCTTGCATTTTGGCCATGTGCCAATTGAGTTCTGTTCATCTTGTATCATTGATGGATTACAGCAGCATCGCTATGATGTAGGGGTGTAACGATTCATCGATACACATCGATTAATCGATATAATGCTCTACGATTTATTGGCATCGATGCTAAACGTAAACATCGATTTATATCGCCGTGTTTGACCTCGGACATTAGACGCGACTTTATTTTGAAATCCAGTTCATTGTTGCTTGCTTCCTCTTTCCGGGAGCAGTACGCGGCGTGCTGTGTTGTGAGCAGAGCAGGCACGTGAAAGGGGAGCCGACAACTACGCGGCTCCTGGGCTGGTGCTATGGCTAGTGTCCAAGAAGACGAGGAAATTCGCTCCCCTTTGGGCTTCAAGTCATTCGTTTGGAAGCACTTTGGATTCCAAAGAAAAGATGGCTCAACGGACAATTAAAATTATTGTAAATAAATAGTTCAGTAATGTACTTTAAAGTTAATGGTATTACAAAAAAAGAAAGAATATTCATTTTTCTTTACTTATATGAGAAAAAATATAGGAATTCGATAAAGTTCAGTGTTAAAATAAGCACTTTGTATACTACAATACTCTTGTAATTTCCTAAATAAAGAGTTTGCAGTACCTTGTTGATTTTGCGTATGAATTGTTATAAATCAGGATATTGTTCTATATTTTTTATTTTAAAAAAATAAATAAAAATAAAAATATCGATCGTGGAGCACTATATCGTGATGTATCGTGAATGAATCACAGCAGGCTTTAAGATATCGGCAATAATCGTATCGTGGTCCTTTGTATCGATATGATATCGTATCGTGACAAAACCCGCGATTTACACCCCTACTATGATGTCATACAATTCATGTCGGTCACAGGTGTCAAACTCCAGTCCTCGGGAGGCCGCATTCCTACATGTTTTCCAAGTTTCCCTCGTTAAACACACTTGATTCAATTATCAGGCTCCTGCAGAACGTGAGGATGAACTGATCTGTTTTTCCTTGGCCTTGTAATGCCACATCCACAATGGGAATTGTAATTAGTCAGCTTCTCAGCAATACTTGTGATGTCAGCTCCACACAAAGAATTGTACGTAGAGGAAACTAAAAAAATGTGCTTATAGAAAAAGTACACTTCACATACTGTGATCACAAGTAACATAAATTAAATAAATCGATGTTTTTTTTTAAATATGTGGGAGAAGTGTTAAAAAGTGGATTAATTGCAGTACTATAGTGGTGAAGCTTCCATAATTCCCAACCAAAAATGTAATCACAATGTCATAGTAAGAACCCGACAAAAGGTCAAGCGTGTCAGTTTGTACAGTATATTGTTGTTCTTCACAATCACTCGACTTCATTCAACTATCGCCTGCTTTCTCCTTGCACCTCTGTGGTTTTCCACTTGGCCTCTTGGCGATTGTGCGCCGTACTTGGGAGATTGCCCGGTAAGCAATCCCAAAGGGAATGAGCACCTCTCAAGCCCATCCTCTTGTGACAGGTATTGTCACCTTCAAGGTCTTACTGTCGTGCATTGTTTGACAAGTGAACAGCAAACAGGGCCGGGAGCCGAAAGCCCGGGCCAAACAAACCTTCTATTGGCGATTTCTTTAATCCGCGTTTTGATACACCTTGTTTGACTGACATACTCATTATGCAGGAGCAAGGGGGCAGAAAGTTTAAGCGAGAACATTGTCGAAACATGATGGGTATTTTAAAACTTTAGATAACGCTGTTTTATTGATGGTCGCTGTGAAGAAAATCATTTCCAAGGGGATTTGATGCATGCAAAAATTTCACGCAGCGTGCCCTCCTCTGCAGTATGTCGTCTCCTTAACACGTGCAATTAAAGACTATCTGCAAAAGCAGATAAGAGAGGAAAACCCTTGGCCATCTCTTTTTTTTTCGAGGCTGGTCGATGTAAAGCGAGCAAATAACAATCCCTACTTGGTCGAGCTCATGCTGTTCACCGTTTGCTGCAATGCAGGGGAGAGAACAGGAAGAGTGCTTCAGGCCTTGTATCATCCAAAAAAAAAAACACATCTCCCGTCACACATTCTGGGAGATTGTCACAAGAGCACTAGAGAGGGGACAGCTGCTAAACACTGACCCGGTGAGTACGCCTGCGTGCATTTTTAAGGAGGATTCACCCGTGTATGAAACACGTAAGGCTTATGATATTCCATAATTGGATTTCCCAGAAAGCTGGTGACAAAGTATCTCACACGCCACTAATCCTCCCAATCAACTTTGCGAGCCCAAGGCGTGATCCTCGTCGCATGATGAATATGGAGGGCGCGAGCGAGCACAAAGCGAGGAAGAACGCGCTGACCGGGGATGGAGCAAAACTGTGATACGACAGGAAGGGACAGTCATTAAAGAGTGGCGACGCGTGCGGCTTTATCTGCATAGCTAACACTGACGCCAACGAGACGAGTCACGGGGAGGGCGCAACAGCGTCGAGGGCAGCAAATCCAAAAGGTCAGCTGAACTCAAACGTTTGAATGCTCGCTGTCACATGCGGTCAGGGCTTCGGTCAAATAATGATCCGCTTTTGTTAAATCAACTCAAACGGATCACGCTAAGTCTTTGTGAAAAGTGCTTTTTTATTAAAGAAAAATAAAAGGACTTGCAGCCCAATCAAATATATGACAGTAATTGCTTAGAAACCAATTCAACTTGACTGCAGGGGGGCTGGTCTCGCTCGGGTAAACATTTATGGTGATATTGCATCTATAGAGCCAGCTTGACTTGACTTGTTTTGAATTCAATTGTAAACATCAAGAGAAAATACCTGACAGCTTGTTCTTGTGCCTACTTGGATGATCCAGGGCCATAGTTTCTCATTTTCCCATGTCAAAATGCTGGATTCTTTTTCTGTCTCGCCTGTATACATCAACCTCAATGTTGTTTTCGAGGCTTACTCCACATATACTCATGGATTTTTTTCAAATCCAAGCATGTTTCCCAGTGGTACTACTTCTTGGGTCTTGACCTTCAGTCCAGAAATAAACTTCTTAATTATCCCTGGTTAATGTAACTTTGCCTTTCTTGGAATAATGTATAATTACAGTATGTTGCACAATAATTAGCTTACTTTCACCAAGCAGATCTAAGGCTATTGGGATGGATGGATGGATGGATGGATGGATGGATGGATGGATGGATGGATGGATGGATGGATGGATGGATGGATGGATGGATGGATGGATGGATGGAAGAATTGGGTGGGTGGGCAGGATGGGTCGGATGTGTGGGTGGGAGGATTGTCGGGTGGATGGGTCGGATGGGTGAGGTGGGTAGGGTGGGATGGATGATCGGATGGATGATTGGCAGGATGGGTCGGATGGATGATCAGCATACACCACATTCCTTTTTATTAAATTTATTGACTAAAGTGTAATATTTTGTTCCCATGGAACACAGTTGTGCCTAATTGTTCACTGATATTTATTTCTTCCGTATCAAAATATGTCTGTAAATGCCGTACACAAAGTGGTTAAAAGCACCCATTGCAAATGAGTGATACTTTGCTTATTTTAGCTGCTATGCTAAGTCATGATTTAATAAGAAGTTTACTGTTACCGTAAATACTTCAACACTAGCATTCATGAACTACTTTAGGTTAAAAATTTGAATCCAAACAATTACTGTAACCAGACAACAGCAGTGAAAGAAAGACCCTTTATCCTCTAAGGTTCCCAAAAGCGCTGATGTGCAGTTTCCATGTGGACAAAAGGCCAAAAGACATAAAACATAAAAAGCTATGTAATCTATGAGGACTGGGACTCCGTCCTGCTTGCTAAACCACTTTTGGTTTGTCATTTTCTCTTTTGCTCATCAGCATAGCAGTGCAGCAGGGACTGCTGAATTTCCATATTTCTGTGGCGGTGCAAAACATGTGAGCACAATGATTCCTGACTTGTTATTTCTGTCCCGAGGGATTTTAGATTGGTGTGTCCAACGTGAGAAACTGAGGGGCTGTCACACAGGATCTGTGTGAGTGGATGATCATCAGCTACTTGCTTTTGCTTAAGTTAGCCTTTGCCAGTGGCCTTGCTTATCAAACGATATGTCAAGATATCCTATGAGGGGAAACAGAAACAGTCACTGATTAATTTGCATGGGGAAGCCTGATTACAGCCAGGGTGGCGTGTAAAGAAAGCAGACTCTCCTATCTCCTTAACATTCTATGAAGAACAATTGACAAAATCAAAGAGGACGGGAGATGCAACCAGTTGTTTAACCTTGAAGACATCACTTGGAAAAAAAAATCTTCACAGCCACAATCCAATTCAATGCCACTTTTCATCTTATTAGCACCCTTGCTGAGACAGTACTCTGTCCCTGAATGATAAAAGTAAATGCACAAAGAGGGAGAGAGAGAGAAAACAGAGGATGGCGACTGAGCTGTAAGCTATTCCAAGAGACCAGTCAGTCAAAGCTTTCAATAAAAGCTCACTCTTCAGCAAGTTTTCCACAAAAAAAAGTTTAAAAAAAAAGTGTGAGCTGCACACCGGGCAGCGAGGCAGAGCGCCACTGAATTAGTCGTCACAGAAAAAAAAAAAAAAACATTTGGCAACTCTTCGTGGCTCAGCAAAATATTCTTTCATTGCAAAATAAAGCTTTTGTCTACTGTTTTTCTGCCATGTTTAAGAATGTCGTTTGAGTTCTTCCATATAAACATTGCAGATTTAATCCCCTACCTCCCCAGTATGCCACAAGTGACTCACACTTGACCATAAGTATGATTATGTATTGACTCATTTTTACAGAATAAATTTGGAGGGCTGCAGAATCAGCTGTGATGCGCTTTTACGCCGGTGCCTATATATAGCATAAAATAATGTTTTATTTATGACACAGCAGGGGGGAGATTTGCAGCATTACAGCGGCACGGCCGGGCGTGTGGGCAAGATACATCAATAAAACAGAAATATGGCATGAATAGGCCCAAGTAAATCAGCAAGATTTATCAATGACTCCTCAACTGAAAAACACATTGAAAAAAGTTCAATTCTATAGCGATATGTTTGGTCAACTGGGTGGTAATGATCATCAAGGCCCCCGTAGAAGTGGAAAAAATGGTTCCTTCAGACTCCAGTGTAACTACAAAACACTTTTGCAGTGACGATCATTTTATCATTTACTGCCGTGATGAAATAAACCCACGTAATAACCGTTTACATTTCCAAGTCAAGCACTGAAATAAAATACAGATTATCCCCTTCAGGATATGCAATCAATTATTCAATGCTGCAATCAGCCGCAAGATTAAAAGCATTGGCAAGTTTAGTGTGAAATAGAAAATAAGTATGATACATTTCCCTTTTAAGATGATTTTTTTGTTTGGCCTTTGCTCTTTGCTGGCAGAGTCCAATCGTATGATATTTTTCAGAAATATCAACATGACAGAATGACATGCCATGACAGAAAATGTAATTATTTATTTTATATATACATTCGCACTCAGTTGCTCAAATGAATTAGTCTTAAAGCATCCAAACTTCTATTGCTTCTTAACTGCAGGATGACCGAATTGCTGATTAAATGACCGCGTTGCCCGCAAAGAGTAAAAGGGCTTGATTGGCGTCTCCATGTGCTTTTAAGGTACAAACCTGTCGAAGAGGCAAACAAATTCGTAAAATGGAGTGTGAAATTTTCCCTGGCTTCCACAACCTTTGGCTTCCTTGAGAGCTGTTTTCAAACTCATGCTTGGTCGTGCATCAATTGCCTAACGGGAATGGCAGCTCTGCAATAGGCAGGTCCAAATACTGTGTTGTTTGAAGACAGTAAGTCGGGCTCTGTGCCCTTCATGGTGCTTGCGCAGTGTGCTGGTGGGGGGGCGGGGTTCCTGCTGTATTTATTGTCGAGGCACAAGGTGAAAGGTTTGTTCTTTGAGGAGCCTCAAATCAAATGATTACCCGAATGTACGGTTTTGCATTCAGTCCAGCATCACCATGCATTATGTGGTGGCTATCGATAATACTCTGTTGTTCCAGACAGAGCTTTACAAAATAAGGGAAATGCCATGTGAAGAGAATGTCTAATCCAATTGAGCTGAATTCAATGTTGAATAAGTGAAGTCCACGTTTATGTTTCATGAAATTTTGGATATGTTGAAGTTTTACAGACAGATTTATTTGCATTGTTGTTGTAATCTGCACTTTTGTTATTTGTTACTGAACAAAAAACAAGCAGAGCAAGACAAAGGAATCACAGAGGAGCAAGAAAAAAGAAAACGTAACTTTTTTCTATTCTATTATTTTCTTTGCTGTGAAGTGATGGCTTCAAATTAGAAACTACAGACACCTTTCTCACCTGTCAAAATATGTCATCTTTGCATTTGAAATACTGTACGGTGTACAGACAAAGTTCATATGAGAGCCAATTTTAACTCTAAAGCTTGTCTATAAACCTTATCAATATACATATTCTTACAGACGTCGTGTCTTGATGAGCATATGAGAAGTTGGAGAAGTATAATATATATTCTGTCAGCCATGCAGAAAGTCAACATAACACCCAAAGTCAGTAGGCAAATGTATACGTTTTGGGAGCAACATACGAATAATGCACTCTAGGCAAAATAATAGAGGAAGGAAATGGAACAAATTCACACAGAATAATGTTCTGTCAGCACAAAGCCAAACTGAGTTAGCAAATGAATGTATACATTTTCGTAGCAATGCAGTCATAATGCACTCTTAGCATGAAATTCAATCTTATCAACGTATAGAAAATGACTTTTTTCCGTCGTGATGTACTGACAAAATAAGTTGCACAGAAAAATTATGGAGATGAATCCTTTGAATTTTTATCATCGTCATTTACCGTCCTGAAGTCATTGCACGCTGTGTGCTTAATATTGAAATTATCAATGCCGTTGAGCAGATGGGAATGTAATGAAACTTTTTCAAATATTTGCTGAAGCCTCTCAAGGACATGTTGTTTGTTGCAGACAATTAACAGGAAAAACCTGTCCAGCATGATTCCATCCCACCCGGGTGCAATCATTTTAACTTATTGCAGTTCTGATTTGAACACAACAGCAAGATTCACGGTCGGACCAGAATGAAAAATTGTTGAATTTCAAGGCAGGCAATTATATTGAGAGAATATAAACTTAGCCAAATGACTCCTCCATTTGTGCACGAGGGGCTGAACAATTAATTGAATTCAAATTGACATCTCTGCAGTACGATGCAATGATTGATAGAATATTGTGAAGCTGTCGTGGTGAACATTTAAAAGACTGCAAGTCAAAGTGATTAAAAAGTTACCACCTCTAACTCAAGTAGACTCATGCATATTTGCATATTTGACTTTATTTTAGCTTGATCCATATTGATAAAACTAATGGATTGATGTAAAGTAAACCAAATTTATTACTGGTGGGTTTTTTTTTTTCAAGTGTTTGTTAAACACATGAGAAGAGGATGTTGAATAAAATGGTATTAAATTGCCATACTGAAAGGAAACATGCATTTAAATTGTATTATGTACAGTCATATGAAAAGGTATGGGCACACATGATCATTTTCAAGATTTTCCTTTATAAATCATTGGTTGTTCGGATCAACAATTTCAGTTAAATATATCATACAAAGTGATATTTGAGAAGTATTCATAGGATTTACAGAAAGTGTGCAATCATTACTTAAACAAAAGTCGGTTGAGTTTGTCATTAATCATGTGCATCGGTCAAATTCATGTTGTGGACGTTGAGAAGGATATGCGCTGAGAGCGTCTGTAAACTCTATTAAGAAACTCGTACAATATATGTTCACCAACAGAACAGCTGGTCACTTCCCATCCCCATCCACTCTCTTATTTTGCCTCCTCTTGACACACAACTCGGCCACCAAAGTGTCACGTGTCCTTTTTCATCATATTCTAACACTGTCAGGCCGTATCTGAGCGACTCTTTCCGCCGGGGACTCTGGAATGGATTCGCTCCAAACAGCCCTTTCATTCTGCAGCTGCAAAGGATTAGAACTCTGTCATGAGCCCAGATAAATTTGCCTTCCTGATTTGTATTTGCATGACACCAGAAACAAAAGCCATGACACCGGCATAATGCGGGGATAAAGAAGGACATTAGGAGCTGTAGCCAACGGTTGATGATAGAACGCTGGAATATTTCAACAGACAGTGGCTGGACTCGCGTATGAGGTCCGCGGGCCAAGAGCGACTGCCCACAGGTTTTAGGTACCCATGTGTGAAATGGCAACAGCACTCTGCGACTTAATCATTGAAGGGAAAAAACAGAGGAGGGTCATGGTTGAGCGAGCACATCATGTTCACTTAATTCTCACTCATGGGGATAGTCAGCACTGAGGACAGAGAATTGCGGTAAGAACCATGTCAAGCAAAAACACCGCCGCAACAGCCACATCACATCAAATGCCTTTCCCTCATTCAAACACACACACACACACACACACACACACACACACACACACACACACACACACACACACACACACACACACACACACACACACACACACACACACACACATAGCAACATCCACTATATATATACCGACTCATTACTTCTGTTTGGCCAAACTGATCATGGATCTTAGGAGCAAATTTGCACAGATTCATTGCGTGAATGTTTCCATTGTCAATCGATATTGTCATTATGGTTTTAAATCCAATCCATTTTTTACCACTTCAGGGTCAAAGGTGACCAGTTGCGGATAGTGTCCATTCCAGTCCATCATAACAACTAACTTTTGTTGGGGCGCAATCACCAGACGGAGATTTGTATATATAGTTCCATGTTCTATCGCCGTTGTCACAGACTAGATCTGGCTAACATCGCCATTGTCACAGACTAAATTTGGATAAAAGAGGTGCCTACGTAGTGGCCATGTTGCTAGGGGCGACGTTCCCAACAAAGGCAATGGAACGCATGGACATTAGCGTAAGGTGGGTGTAGGTACACTAATAGGGATAAACGTATCTTTTCTCGTCATGAACGCATCTCTCAGACATGCCATGTAGATTTTGGTGCAGCATATAGTATTTGTTTTTTGTCAAGTCCTACAAATTTATGGCATCCAATTGTAATGAAGATGAGAAAGGAAGCACACTAACCTTGCACCAACTACACGCTATTATCCATTAGGAAAAAGCAACTTAAGTTTGGATAAACCTTAAAAGTTTTGAAGGAATATAATTCTGTACTTTATTGGGTGTTTTAGACCATGAAAAACAGTGATTCAATTCAACGGACTATTGGTTTTAACAGATGACTGCTCAGGCCATTAGTCTGTCAAATCGTGGTTCCACTGTATAACCATTATTTTTAATGCTCGATACATATAAACGCACATGAAAATCTTCATGAAAATACAAGGCCATCAAATGGTATTTTAGCCAATTCTCGTAATCTTGGCCACCTCCATTCATCAATCAGCAGAGTAGATTTACATTTACACTTACGTTAGGGTAAATCTACCCGTATGTTCATGATAACTGCATAATTTGATTGGTGCACTAAATGAACTCAGATCACACAAAAGATGAAAAATCGAAATTCCTCTTTGACCTTCATCTAGCAATCGCGGCAATAATTGAATTTGTTTCACCCTGTGTTGCATCTTTCATTTTCTCCCCGCTCTCAGCAGCAAAAGATTCTCACAAGTCTCTTCCAAATCTTGCAATATTAATAAAAGTTCAGGGAGTCATAGGTTGACTACGCTCCTTGCAATACGAAAATATAGTTATTAGGGTTGCTGTGTACCAAATAACATTGTGCAATATCTTGAAATTTGTGCTGATGTTTTTTAGAGAGGCGGGGTATTTTGGTTGATTTTGCAGGAGAACTGCAAATTTTCACTCGTTTGATGAATTTCTTCGCAGCAGTCATGCAGATGTGATGGAACCATTGCATTCATCGTGGCTCAGTGAACGATCAGAATTACATGGGTGCGTGTTATGCTTCGAGAGACATGTTTCTCGTGCCCGCAGAAGGTTAATGTTGCAGTGTCAACAGCACTTTGTGCCGACACGCCCTCCACTCATCAGTTGTAGTAATTATTTGCAAATGAAGCCCTGTCTCCAGAGGTGTTGCTCTACATGATAAGTCTGATTAGATAAGTTGTCTTCAATATTAAGCACATCTTTTTTTTTCCCGTCACTGGGAGGAATATGCTAATGCATGTTTCAACCTCCGCTCCTTTAGTTGTATGCTAGAATGCCCATCCACTAGTTTCACAAGGTTATGATGCTTCAGTGGCCCGGCGACTATGAACTGTCACAAGCAATCAGTTCTGACGGAGCCCTCGTTTCTGCACAGACATGCAGCTTTGGCAGCGTTCTGCTCGCTACTGTCTCTTTTGGTGCACGCCAGAAACGTGGAGTTGGAAGCAACTGTGATCCAATATTTATTAAGAGAGGGTGCATTGTTGATGTTTTGTATTCAGCACAACACTGACTGGTGTCGTTTTCTTTCTTGATGATCTTTGGATCAGGAATTATCTGCTACCACACAAATGTGGAGGGGAAGTAATAAACAAATGATAACACAGTCCGAGGGGACAGAGAAGATTAATGATCTTTTTTATAATAATAATAATAAAGAAAACAGAAGTTTTCATAAGCTACTTGACCTTGGTTGGTATGTTGACAGAAGACGTGAAAACAGTTTCGCTTTTGGACCCCGTGACACCAAACCAATGAAACCACTTTAGATGAGGCACTGGAGGCAAAGGATTACGATGTGTAATGTGAATAGTCAATAGCTAGACTGATCAAGAGACAAGAGCAGAAAAAAAGGCAGACTGCAGCATCAATCGTCTTTGGAAGTTTTTTTAACAGCGCCAGGTTTACTTTTTCTTATACAGGTTTAAGGCTAAATGGCATCCTGAAATGGAAAATAATCTGTCACAAACAATATGTCCTATTCTCCTTGAGAGCTTTTGCCTGATGAAAGCATAAAAATCGGAAAGGCGATAGGCTGTGCAGACAAATCCCTTATTCCCCGATGCACCCGAGATGAATAGCTTGAAACGGCAACAATGAGCCCCCATGTTGATTTTATTTCAAATGTGCATGCACCACGTGAATGCTCTTATCATGCATTTTCTTTTTTATGATTCCAAAGAAAAAAAACTCTTAAAGCACATAAGATTCGGCACATATCCGCTTATGGTCCCTCATAGTGTTTATCACTGGTCAGCCAGGTCCTTCTCTTCATTACAAAGCGGCCCAGATATCATCTTCAATAATGGAGCCCAGACTTGTGCTGTTGTTGTTGACTTATAGTTCATAAAGCAGCACATTATTTGAGGGGCGCTGAGCACATGTGCAGAGCATAGATGGGCTGTCATGTTGTATCGTGCCTACTGATGTAAACTTCAAAAAGAAAAAAAAGGTCTTGATCTACACCTTGTATTTGTGTGTTGCCCATAAAGCTAACATATGGGTCAGTGTAATGCACATTACTCTTAAATCTTATGTAAATGCAGGAGTTCTTGGTTAATAGTACTGTAGAATTCCATTCCTATGGCGTCGATGTAACCTGAATTCCTACAATTTCAACACTCATCTATCACAAACGTAAAACCTTAATTGCAGTAGATATTATGATCTCTGATTGGCCATAAATATGAATCAATAAAATGACTTACATATTGGAACACCAAATTTTAAACTTTTAAAACTGCTCTATTACTATAGTTCACAAGGAGGACCCCGTGATGACTGCAGGCTCTGTGAAGCGATTTAATGAATTTAATCATCAGTGTGTCCTGACACTCCATCCGTAATCATTTTGCCTTAATCCCTCTTCTCACTGGCACTTTCTTACATCTGGTCTACAAAATTGATCTGATAGATAAAGAAAATCAATAGGAAATTCAAAGAACTCACAAGATACTCACAAGCCACTAAAGATGTACGAGTCGAGATTAGGGAGATTATTTGAGATATCGTTTTAAATATACTATATTAGCAGTGATGTAATGGTTAGTTCCACTTACATGCATACATGCACATACATGGTTCCAACATGGCCTCTCGCCCAGTGTTTGAGGAGGACACGTGGAGATCGAAAGCAAACAAAATTGAGCGAGGAAATCTGTTGTGTTACCAAACAGCATCTGCCAGAGTGACTGAGTCCAAGACAAACACCACTCAGACAGAAACTCTTCTCCTCAGGTTGACTTGAAAAGGCTCTTTTGAACATTTCATTAAAAATGAAAATTGTTGAACTTGCCTTTCGGTCTTTTTTACATCTTGATTTCCTGAATCTATTTGCAGCATCTGCCTTAAAAATGCATGTGTGCATGTATGGCAAATGTATGGCATGAACATTAGGTCAAAAGAATGTTCCACTTTGAGATTTACGTTCTAGCACGATCCCAAGATTCATGTTACATTGAGCGCTTTAACCCCATGTGGCCAAAGCTAGTAGTGCAAGTGGTGTAACCATCCAAGCAAGACCACGCTACTGCAAGGCTTTTAGCATTAGCAGCTGTCTGGCGGCTCTGCTCTCATTCATACGGAAGTGTGACACGCGAGTGGATTCAAGACTTGGTCCTTTCTGCAGGCCTGGCCTCCTCTTCGATTGGAACTGTTTTGTCAATATCCTCAGAGGGACATTACCCTTCGCACCCCATTCGCTACAGCTCCAGTCATCCGACGGCCAGCAACTTCACAAGGCCCTGGAGAGCACATGGTCATCAAACCGTCATATTACAGATGAGAACTTCACCTTTGATTTTACTGCACTGTCACGGTGCTCCATTCCATAACGCATTGCCACGCATCATTACGATGTCATAGTATTGCAGAGCTGTGATTTAATAGGACTTTGGAGTTTTAGTTCATGGCTCAGTTCAGCTTTTGATGTCATTTCGGATATGTTAAAACATCAGATCAAGATGTGGAATGCTTGCTTTGGTTTTCTATAAGTAAAAATATCAATATACACCGAGGGCAAGGGCTGCCTGAGCGTCACCCCATGGTATATGAATAAACTGTCGTAATTATTATACACGGTAAAGACGTAAATGTATCTATGTGTAATCAAATGGTATATAATTATGCATACATACGATCGATTTAATTGTAAAATGTTGCTTTCCCTTGATTGTGTGCCTCCCTTTTCTGGGAACTAAACTGCTTGAATCTGATTGCTATAAGTTTATAACATGTAAGCACCTTTATTGGTTTTGTTCTGTTTTTGTAAAAAAAAAAAAAAAAAGGTGTAAACTACTGGCATGATGAAGGGCCCGTGTAGCTTAACAAGTTTTGCATAAGCTGCTATCTACTATAGACTTGTCACAACAACTTGCAGTGAGAGCAAAATGCTGCAATGACAGTGACCCTTTGAGAGTATCTTAGGTTCACTTGCTATATCACAGCCAACTAAGTCAAGATAAATGAAACATTTATTATCCTTCAGCCTACAGGGGTATTTATGAATCTCCACATTACATACACAATAGCCCGCATAAAAAGGCATCTCATATCAAAGCAACAAATGGTGTAGTACATACCGGGCTGGACTAATCAGTCCAGTTTCGGTCCAGGAAAAACAGCAGTGCTTTAATCTTTTACAGAGAGTACGCTTAGCAGTTCAGCTTTTGCCGTCAAATACATTATAACTAAAAAAAAAAAACACACATTTCTAGCTTGTGGTCCATAGTTTCATAATAATTCCCTAAATGTAGTGAAAGTTTAATTTGGTCTTGCTTTTGGTTTGGTCTCAACTTCCCTCCTTGACTTGCAAGCGGTAGTGTTCTAACTATGACCCATAAGTCCATATTGGAAATTGAGGACATGAGAAATCAAGAATTTTATACAAAAGAAACACATTCGGATGAAACATATCTACTTGAATGGATGGAACATATTCTGAAGCGCTCTTCACCCTGGACGCGCTGTAGTTTTTTTTCAAAAATTTGTTGTAGACACACCCTCCTTGCTACAAATGAGAGGAGTTAAAATTCTCCTTGGTAAAAGAAAAAATAATGAAAGTCCATATGAGCTCTGAAGAAATCTGAAGGATGCTGAGACAGTGGTGCACTGCATCAAGCGCATCTTCGCTAGACACACGCTGTTACAGTTTGACTGCACCAACATGCTGTACGAGTCGTGTCTGCATTGACTGGCCCTGCACATGTTTTTCGTTATTTGTCCTAACGCACACTTGCATATGCACAAGCCTGCATGTGTGCCCATAAACAAACCTCCATCTGTGCCTCCACAGCTGAACCGCAATGGATCGGCCGTCTTTCTCCTCAGTATTGCCCATTCTCTTTCTTCTTCCTTCCGGAGTCGTCATTTCCATTCACACACACTGCAACGGCATCTAACCCTCTTTCAACCACCCCACCCTTTCTTTTTCCCAGCTTCCCCTGCCATGCTTCTTTGGTCACACCTTTCAAATTGAGTTACAGCCCGCAGAGAAAAGTGAGGCACTACAACAATCACGGGAGAGGCTTGTGTTGACCACAACGTGTCTCTGTCAGGCTACACACTGGGAAAAAAAACACGTCTTCCTGTCACTTTGTTAACCATCTATTTACGCTGCAACAAAAACAACTCCAAACATGCAGTGTATATATGTATGTGAGGGACACTGCTCACAATTATTTGAGTGCCCTGTCAGTACAGATCAACGGCTGATGACGATTTCACATACCTGACGCCTACTTTACCTTGATTAATTATCCAGTTATTATTCCAGGAGCGCAGTATTAATCAGAACTGTGTTTTGACTAGTGCTGGCTCATACAATTTGTTTTTGCTTAAAATATTTGGGGGTTTGGCTCCTCTTTAAGGTTGTGTTCATTGTCAGAATGATGGTGGCTGCAAGCCACTGAATATTCATTACTCTCCTAATGCATTGTGTTATTAGCCAACACATTGCAAAGCTGAAAGCTGCTGCAGGAAAACTGTTCTTCCTGACTCTTAATATTTTTTCTGGCTCCCTAAACCTTTGGACCCTGACACAACCCCCAAGAGAAAATGTTTCATCTTGAGAATATTTCTCACTTATCATCACCATAGATCATCCTGAACACATATTGTGCAAGCTACACAACATCCGAGCTGAATGCAGCAAAAGTAATAAATGATTCTGAGGCGCATTGCTTGTACCAATACCGCAGTATGAACGTCTCCGGGCTGTGTTAACCACATTCCTCTCTTTGTTTACAATGAGGCATTGCGCTGCTTTCCTCGCATCTTTGTCCTCTTTCAATACAATCACTTGTGTCATCTAGTCTGCGTCGGTGTTCTTCTGCGGCCCGATCATCGGAAGTTACTAAAAGGCTGAAGATAGTTTGATATTGGTGAAAAAAAGCATTTAAGAAATTTTCTCAAAGGGAAAAAATGGCTGCAAACCATTAAGGAAATGACAAAATGAGGAAAATGAAGATGAGCTTCAAGAGCAAAACTGCAGAATGCGCCTTTGAGAGAAAAAAAGGCGAGTAATCGAGTAAAAAGCGTGTCGAGGAAAGGTGCGGGAAGAGCTCGTTGTTCTTTCCGCCCCAGGTGGAAGAGGATGAGTAAACAGAAGAGAAAAGGATGGCGGGGTCATTAAGTTGGCTAGCCGTGACCATCAGCAACATTAACGCTGTCCGCTGTGCTTTCTTCAAACTGCTCCCCTTTTGCTTTGAACTCCTCTTTTCTTCTCTCAAAGCCACCCTGACTCCCAGCTAGCGCCGCTATTATGGAACCTGCGCTGGTAATTACACATTTCCCAATTTCTGATGTCGCTTCAAAGCAATGAGCCTTTCCACCAAAGCAAACCGCAAAGCTTGGCTACAAAGCCGAGCCTTTAGGATAACCGCTGCCACACATTTGTTTGCTGCCGGTCACTAATTCAATTAATATCAAAAGGCTTTCAGCCTACTTGAAAGAAAATTGTCCTGGCACTCCGCCTTTATCATACATGTGAATTCTAATATTTCCTCTTTGCAAAGCTAAGTTTAATTTGACTCACTGTAAGCACGTCTCTATTATATTGGTTTTAAAGGATGTGCTAGGTTTTTTTTTTAATCGATTGAGCAGTAACGCTTGCCTCCAAATGGATTAACTCTCCAAATCCACATAAACGCTTCTTTCCTAACGTCTTTGATTGGATTGCCACCTCATGAAAATTAAATGTACTATGCTGTGTTGCTCATAAAAGGTCTGAATCATGCGCAGGGAGCTATTGACGACAGAGGAAGTTTGAGCATCGGATTAAATACCGGTGACAGCTTGCACAACAAATGCTGACAAATGTAAAACTCAACGACACAGGAGTTCTTCAGTCAGCCTCCGAGGCCTGCACGTCTGCAGATGAATCTCATTTAATGACCTGATTTATTTCATTGTTCTTTCATTGTCTTGGAAGAGACAATCTGAAGTGCTTTGGAATGTTGTTGACTTTGCTTATCGCGGCTCGCGCACGTTTGACAATTTAGATCGGAATCTAAACTGCGTGCCTTGCATATTTGGAAGTGCATATTTCACTCAGGTTTAAACCGGGGTGCACACATTCTGCTACTGGGCTGAATTTTACTATCCTGTGGTGTGGTGTGTGTTAAGAGTGATTTTTGTTTTTTCCCTCCCTGATCTGTTCAGTAAACGGACAGGGTCCATGACAGTAAATCTTTGAAATCTACAGTAAATATTTCTGCTTGTAAATCTTTGCGTGTGTGGTCAACGCCGATCTTGGGATGCCATGATTACGACACAAAACAGCACGATAGCCGATTAGGAAGTGAGCTGAAGCTTGCGCTGTTGCCAAACGCAACTAGAGCAGCAACTGGCTGTGCTGAGTCTTTGAGAAACGTGCCTCGCCTCGTACCGCAATAAAAATGTCAAGAAGCGTTTGCAACCACATTGTGGTATACTTACTAAATAAGCTAAAGCTAGCCAAGCTTTTGCTGTTCCTTCTTCACTTCTATTATTTCTTGCATTTTGTATTACCCTTCCCACAGTTTTGGGGATGAGACTAATGATGGTCCGTCAAGATTTCATTCTGTGTGATGTGTTGTGTTCAGTGATGCTGGTAGCGTATTAGAATTTTTTATATAAATCTGTCTCCCAGTTTACCATATCTTGGATTCCACATATTGAGCAGGTTAAATAAAGGGGGGGAAAACACTTTCTGTATGTTTTAAGGGTTCGGGTTAGTCTTTACACTTACACCACAAAGTGCTATCCAATTAGGTTGTGATATCATGTACTCTACTGCGCAAATTTTGATCCATTTATAGATATTAAAAAAATGCTATTACTGCTATTACTGAGTGTTCCAGATCCAAATGTGTGATTTAAGTATGACCACAACCTTCTGTTATATTTGAATGACCAAACCCATT
Organism: Syngnathus acus; assembly: GCF_901709675.1. Classification (NCBI taxonomy): domain Eukaryota; kingdom Metazoa; phylum Chordata; class Actinopteri; order Syngnathiformes; family Syngnathidae; genus Syngnathus; species Syngnathus acus. The sequence continues at coordinate 11,600,648 of NC_051095.1, read as the reverse complement.
TTTGATTTAAGTTGAATTTCAGTTTAAATTTCACAAAGGCTGCTGCCATTTTTACATTTCGGTTCTCATGGACCAGCATAAAGAAATGAAATGTAATCTGGGCGCCGAGCCAGGAGTTGTTTGGTGGTTTGCCATCTACAAAGAAAGAAACAAAAGCTGTACACGAGCCAACTGTTAGACGTGCAGCATACTGTATGACGTCAGACTTGTTTTGCTAATACTATAATGGCCATAAATGACTCCGTCTATGTAAAATGTTTCTGTACGTATAGTTTTTTTTTGTTTGTTTGTTTGTACATTTGGCTGGGAGATATCAGACTACTTCCTAGTTCATGGAGAATAATCAATACTTTGAGACGCTTTTGCATTTTGTATTTGTTTAAAAAAAAAAAGAATGGCCAAAAAGATACAGTATTTCAAAAATGTGAGATGTTTGTATGATACTGTAAAGGTGGTATTGGACCTTGGCATGCAACTTGTAAGTAATGCATCTCTGCTTGGTACACTTTACTGGAGGTTTTATCAATGTCACGATCTTGAGCAACACAAACACAACCACAGGATCAGTGGTCCACCGTGCTGATGCTGAACGTTTTTTTTTTCTCTTTCCAAATTATCAAGTGACATTTGATTGTCATGTTTCTATTTTTCTGCATTTCTGACAGATGTGGGGCCTTTAAAAGTAGTCGTGTCAAACTTCACAGTGTCGGTGCGTGTGAAGTTCAAGGCCGTCCTAAGACAGTTCTCTTAAAGGAAAAGCTTCAACATGGCAGCAAGAAAGAAGAAATGGGCCACGGCTCCCAAAGGAGCCCCATCCTCTCACCAAAGCTCAGTCTGCCCGTGAATTTAATTAGATTCCGATATCAAGCCTTTTCCCTCCTATGCTTCCATTCCTCTTCAACGTGCGTGAAATTGCATGGTACTATCTATTATTTATTCACACTCATTTGCTTATTGTTTCTGTCGGAAGCCTTCGTTTGGGTCCACGCGGTTCAGCTGCTTCCGATATGATGCTCTACTTCATCTCCCTCACCGCTCTGGCCCACCTCCTCTGCAGATCAACTCCGTAGCTGGTCGGGTGGGAGCTATAGATTTTTTTTTCTCCCCCCTTTTGCCCAATGACAGCACGGTGAGGTGCTATGAGGGCTGGGTGCTAATGAGCTGACTCTGCAATGCTGGGGAGATGCTCTATAACACCGGGGGAGTGAGACGATGGAGCGGGCGGAGACTCAGAGGGGCCATTATGACCGCGCAGCACAGGGGTTAGAGGGATGAAGGAGCAGGCGAGGCGTTTTGGCTCTGAAAGGCAGCCCCATTCACTCGGCTCATCTTTTCAAATGACATCCCCAAATGTCACTCTCCACTCCATTCCTTTCTCGTTTATCCACTCGGTGTCTGCTAATTGCGATTCAAAGGGGGGAGCTTATTTGTCCGCTCTGCACCATTCTGTATATGACCAATAAAAGAGCTCATAAAAATGCTCAGAGCAAGGCAATGCGTGTCATCCTCTACTGTTTTATATGCTCCTTATCTTAACCCTTTCTAAATCAATTATATGATCAAGTCTAACCAACATACATACTGCAGGGCTAGTATGTGTACATTGTTGCCAGGGGAACTTTCTGTCCAGCATGCCAGTCACAGAATATCGTCACTGTAACCTCACAACATAGATGCCTTTAATTGGGTACATCATTTATCAGTGCTGAGTGTGCGCGTTTGGAGTGGTAGCAGCTTACTCACACGCGTGGGTGACCGAGAAGCTGTTGGAGGACTCCAGGTTGTCCACGTTGTAGTTGAGGTGGAAAGGCTTCTCGGTGGTGTTTTGGTTAGTGTTGTAGAGTTGCACCGCAAACCTGAAGGCGCTGTGCTCCTGCACCGTGGAGCGCATGAAGAGACCCCCTGCAAGTGGGAACAACGCGATCGCACCACGCGCGTCACTTTTAGCTCTTTATGAGTAGATCATCGCGCATTTCAAGACATTATTATTATTCCATTATTTCAACCAAATGCATTTGTGGATCATTTCTGCCGCGCGTAACTCGCTCCATCCACATGTTTTGTTTAAATCCAAACAGTTCAGTAGAGGGCTGCAGCATTCTTTATTTAAACACTAACTTATTCGGATATCCTCTGCGCACATTTTATACGGCTAAATAAAACCACAGATTTCCATTCGCAAATCACTTACCGATATTAATCTGATTAGGAAATCCCGCGGATGATGTGTCGAGCAGCCACAGTAACAACAGCACCAAGATTTGTGCCATTTTTGCCACCAAGAACCTCTCTGTTCAACTCCTTGGGAAGAAGCTAGGCAAATACATATGTTCGTTCGGGAAGCTGGCAATGGGAATCCAGGGGACAGATGATGGTCGCTCACAGTGCACCAATAAGGTTCATTGAGGTGCACTGGAGAGAAAGCGCGACGGAGAGAGAGGGAGAGAAAGCGCGGAGGAGGAGGAAGGAGTGCGGAGGAGATCTGATTGGACCAATGTTGGTCAAACTTGATGTGACATTAAATTAAAAGGCTGCAACCTGCCACTTTACGACAGCCTGGAATAACCACCGCACTTGCCTGTATTAGACGGCCAATCAATAGGAAGCACTGCAATCTGCAATCTCTGGTGGCCAATAGCTGGCTCCGTGCCTGCGTGACCATTGCATGGTGCAGACGCGCGTTACTTTTTTTTTTTTTTTCCTCCATTCAAGGTGGTGCTATAGTTTGGCTCATTTAGTGTCCAGTTTACTGTGGCATTTTTATGATATAAAATCAATGGTGGGGCAATATCTGCTTTGGCAAGCTAAATCCATCCATCCATTTTTGATAGCGCCTCACCTCATGAGGGTCGTGGGCGAGCTGGAGCATATCCAGATGACTTTGGGAGAGAGGCAGGGTACATTCTGGATTGGTGGCCACACCATCTTTGGGCATTTAAAACCAAAGAAAACTATACTGCATGCTTTTGTTAAGAATCTGAATTCCCAGGGTTTATAAAAAAAAGAAAAAAAAATGCACAAAATATGCCACATTATTTTTCCCACTCCACGTGTTGGGTATATGGGGATTTTGAGCAGTTTGTGTTATTTTTACCTAGTTTTATTTGACCCAGCAGAATAGGCAGGCTAAAGAGCTGAAGCGGGAGCAGGTCACCTTATTTTCTGTGTGTGCTTGAATTGAAGTCACTTTGATGTAACATTCTTAGAGAATGTTGGTGCTGAACTTCAGTTGACTTTGGACATGGGCATACAGGCGCAGCTAGGCAGATGAAAAATGTTAATTCAAGGTGTTAACATTTAGTTCAGCCTCCACTGATAAGACCCAACAATAAAAGGGCGAGTGAGTAGTAACTGTTAGCAAGTACAAGTTACACATGCCATTTAAATTGGCAACAGACATTATAGGAATCTGAACAGAATTCTCGTTTGGTACATTTTGTACATGTACCTTGGTAGACATACTAGATCAACTACTTTACCCATGTTGAAAATCCTTAAATGATCCATACAATACATTAAACAGCCTGTGCGATTCTACAGTGGTGAAAAGAAATCGGTCAAATATTTATGTCGAATGACCCAGTGATCATAAGGAGACATTTCTTTTCCAAAAGGGGTCAAAGTTGACATCCTCTCCCACAATTGACTTGTTCCCAGGGGAAGAATCTATGATCACATCACATTGATTCTTTGCTCTCCGCAGATTCTCTAGCAGATTGACAGGACATCACATTTGTGACCTCAATGGTCCAAGTCATTGTGATCCGTGTCAGTGTGGCCTTTTGATGGTTCTACTCTGATGTTTCCTCACAAAGTGCAGGATAATGATACATTGGGGTTTGTAGTTTTGTTTGATAAAAACACAATGCATAACTCATCAAGTCTCATTTCAGCTAAGTGAAGCAGAAATGAGCTAGTCATCGCAATGCGTTGCTGGTTCGCCGTGTCATCCGGCTAATAATGAAGCATTTGGGGGGGAAAAAAAAAACATTTAAGGAATTAGACCTATTAGGGGGTCTGCGTAATTGAGATAAGACAGAGATGCAACGGAGATTTGAAAACGGGTGATTGTGCAACATTCTCAGCAATTAAGAAACCCCAGCCATGCTGCATTATCGCCTCAACTCGACCTCTGCACAAATCCTATTTGGAAGCGAGCGTTACAACCATAGATGCAATCTACTTGAAAGCCAATAATTTTGGTGTCTGTATTGTATGAGGGGACAAAAACGGTAGCTGAAAATGTGCTGTCTTTTTCTCATGGTGAGGTTGAATCCTCAAGTATTGCAGGAACGTGAAAGACAATCAATAGGATATATTTTTATGAGAAATTGTTTAAAATACAAGATTTGCCGTAATCTTTTCTTGGGCTCACAATGAAGAAAAGCACCAAATCAAATTTTCTTCTTAACTTTCCATTAATTTTAAAGGCTTGCCCATTTGTTTTAAAGTGCTCTATAAATACAGTTGAGTTCAGTCGAGTTGAGTTAGTCACCCAAGCTTAAGTTTCTGTTCCGATTAGATTGTTCTGTTATCATTGGATAGTAATGATGTTGGGCAAGCTGGTGCATTGCAGTAACGCAGGCTCAATCCCTGGCTCCAGTATTGTTCAGCTTAATGAAACTCTTTTGGCAGCATGCTCCCAGCAGCATTGGAGTTTCCGACCGGTCGGGCAGAGTCTATGTATGATTTGGAGGTGTGTACTGGTGAGTCAATGCTCACTCAGAGGTCCTGAACAAATCATTGGGAATGGAGGGTGAGCAGAAGCGTGTGACTGCTTCAAGCTAAATTATAAGAGAAATAATCATCATCAGGCGGCTCGGTGGCGCACTGAGTAGCACGTCCGCCTCACAGTTAGGAGGGTGCGGGTTCGATTCCTCCTCCGGCCCTCCCTGTGCGGAGTTTGCATGTTCTCCCCGGGCCCGCGTGGGTTTTCTCCGGGCACTCCGGTTTCCTCCCACATCCCAAAAACATGCTTGGTAGGCCGATTGAAGACTCCAAATTGTCCCTAGGTGTGGGTGCGAGTGCGAATGGTTGTTTGTCTCTGTGTGCCCTGCGATTGGCTGGCAACCGGTTCAGGGTGTCCCCCGCCTACTGCCCGATGACGGCTGGGATAGGCTCCAGCACGCCCGCGACCCCCTTGGGGACTGAGCGGTTCGGAAAATGGATGGATGGATAATCATCATCATATTAGTTATTAAATATAATCAGAATTATGGGATAGACTGAGCACATGTCAGCTGACTTAAGGTGGGAGGAGGTGCATACCGTGGATAGACGATTTGACAAGAATAAAGCAGGTTGAGTACAATTCTGGCATTCAGTGATTTGTCAACAACAGCAGGTGTTTGGGAAAATGCAGCAGTCTGTCGATGATTACTTTGGACTAACAGGCTACAACACATTGTGGACATATGTCTTAGATCAGCAATGATGACTCAAATCTAGCGCAACGCTGTTTTTTTGCCAAGTTGTTTTGCTCATGCACAACTTTTGATTTTGCATTTTAGTACAACTGAGCTGAATCATGACTTACTTTTACCTGTTTTTAGTATTAAACTTAGGGACGCTGTGTGAGTGCATTTGCCACCTCTGCTGACAAGTAGTCGCTACACAGATGGAGCCAGCCGAATTGAAACACGTGTCGGCCTGGCAGTCGCCGGCAAAGATCCTCCGGCGTTTAATCAATGGTGCACAGTGGCGCTCTTGCGCATATTCTCCCAACCAACTTCTACTTTGATAACAAGCGACAACCCTGGAGTCTTAACTGCCTTCAATATGAGTCCATTACTTCACTTACAGTTACCTTCATTGTACTACCTCTGCTTTTGGTACATGCTTTTTCTTTTAAGACCTCTTCTTTTGGTATAAATGTTGCAAAAAAGCCAAAGCCCATGTGCTCACAGAATTAAAGACTTGCGAGGTACATTGAGGTCTCCTGCAACATCACGCACTGGCGATGGTTCAAACTCCTTGGATTTATCTAACTTTGGAAGCATGTTTTGCTGTCCTCTCAAATCTGTCATTTTGGCATCCTCATGCTAGAGTCTGGCTGGAGCCACCCTAATTTGCGGCAGTTTCCTGTCAAATGTGATCCTGCGTGCTTTCTGCACACATTCATGGGACATTTTTTCTCTTTCGCATTCCAAAGACTGTAGAACGTCCAGTGGCCCATGAAAGCAAAACCATTTTACATGTTTTGATTTAGTTAACTGTCCAGAAATAGCTGATGATGCTGGGAAACACCTGCCCCATGATGGTTACCAACACTTACTGGTGCTCGTGAATAGGCCAGGCACAGAGCTCCCATCATTACAACAACTAGTCATTGTAATGGCTCAATAGTGAGTTAGATATTGAATCATTTATTTGTATTTGTTCGTCCAATACATTAAAGTGACCTGAATGGTGGGCAACCTGCTTATTATTGATTAACCACCAAACATCCAGTCATAAAAGTATTGCTTTTATTGGATTTATTTCATACAGAATAAAATACACATGCTGCCACTCAATGTGCATTGTGTTAGATGGAGCATTGTGCACATCCCACTTGTGACAACACGTCCACATGCCCTACATAAGATATTTTCATATTTAAAGTGCGCTCAATTTTTCTAATAGATTTCTTCGACATTCACAAGTCTCTGGAAAATTCCATGTTCCATGATTTACAGCCATCCTCACACTTGAATGAGTCAAACCTTTTTTGATAGTCGCGCACAAATTCCTATATCATGCACGGTAGATGTGTCGGCAGAATGTAGCCCTTAGCGCACAAGCTGACGTGGAATCGCGCTCTCCTTGCTGAGAAATTAGAACTGGTCTCCTCCAATAAATGAGAGCGGATTATTACTGTACAAAAGATGCCATTAAGCAAGCATGATGCAGCCAAAGCCAGTGTTATTTAGAGAGCTATTGCATGTCGTTCGGTCTTGGCCAGATGTTGGAGCTTCGTAAGAGACTCTGAAGAAGCTTCTTCCTCATTCTGTCAGCACATCCTTCCATAAGAAGGACACTGGTCTGTGGAACCATAGTCTTTTACCATCTTTGAATAGCGCATATTTACACAACAAATCTAGGTGAATAAAACAGTACACAAAAAATCCCCATTGGCGTAAACCGTTTTAAAAATTGGCTTTAGAAACTAGAGGCGCAACATTAGACCACAGTTCAAGGAATGAGACCACTGAGGACAGCAATTTCACAATCTCAATACTGTAGCGTGTTACAAAAGCATCGCTCCACAGCAAACACTGTGAGAGTGTGACGGAGGCCATGTTATCAGCTGCACAGGCCGACACACTTCACTCTCTTTGCCTCTGGCTTTGCACCGTCACAAACATGGGACCACAGAAGTCAGTGCAGCGTGGCATGAAGACATCTTTACCGCATGGGCTTTGTGCTACATAAAGGCGGAGGCCATGAACGACATTACAGTACACATACACGAACATATGGGGTTTATTACACGTTTTTTCTTTTTTGGTGAAGCATTTGATCAGAGTTATAACTATCCAGGAAAGGAATTAAGCCATATCTTGTACTAAAACAGCTAAAAACAATATTGACCAGTCAATATCTGCCATTTAGCAACTGAATATATGTACTGTGACCTGCACTGCTCCATAGATTTCCAGTCCCTCTGTGAGCATGTTTGACTCTTAGATTAGATTGTCTTTGTATTGCTAACCTCAATTCAGTCACTACATAACAAACTTCAATTTTAATTGGCGCCACAAGCCATACAAGTTTTAAAGAAAGGAGTTATACATCAGAAAGTGAGTGCATGCTCATGAAATTTTATTTCGTGAGCATTCAGTTTGGTCAATCGTATAAAATCAGTATTACTTGCAGCAACCAGATTCCCCCAAAGGTACATCACATTTTTGTCTGTCTACCTAGAACGGAGCTAATTGGGTACGGAAAATGGGGGCGAGCCTGTTGCCTCTCTGAATATATGCTAAAATATACATATAAAACGTCACCAAAACTCTTTCTAATTTTTATTGGACCAAGTTCTTCTGTTTTAAATTCACCTCTAAAGTTTGAGGTGGATTACATCTACGATGGGCATTTTCTTTGTATAGTGGGAGTCACCTTTTGGTGTATTAGTCTCGCAATGACATGGTACTGTATACACTCTACCTGTAGCTCATCTCATCTTTTCATTCACATCCAAGTGTATCCTCTTCCATATAGTCAGACATATCAAGACTGGGCCACAGGGGAGGGAGAAAAAATGGGATTAGGTCACATGCAACATGTCATGTAAATGCATCCTTAGTCAGTTTAAATGTATAAATTAGAGTTGCAGAATTTTAATGGTTGTGATTAGAAAGAAAATGAAAGCAGCAGTAAACACCCATCGTCTAATATATCCCCCATCCCATTCGCCCTATTGTATCATTTCCATAACAGCAGAAGGGAAATTCTCATTGCCTGCATGCCTAATTGGGAGGAAAACCAACTGGTTGCTACAGATAATGGGAACGGTGATCCTTTTAAATAATTACCAGTGTTGACTGTGTCGCATTACCGGCGCTCCCATGATAGATGCTCCAGCTATTATGAGCTGTTACCACAACGATGCTAACGTAAAAGCGAGATCAATCTTTAAATATGATGATATATATGCACGTAAACACTAGCTTTTAAGGTTATTCCCCTATTGCTACATTTGTTTTTCTAACAGCAAACACAAGATGCATTAAAGGTACATAAATTGCAGTGACTAATGGAGACAACAGCCCTCTTGGTAGATTGAGGAAATTATAAATATTCATCACACATTCCGCATTTAGTGCATGGCATTATCCTAATTGTATTTCCTTTGATTTCCAAAATGCTGGCTGCATGAGCGCGCCATCCAAGGTCAGGTATTACACCATGATAAATGTTAAACATCCTCCAGATATGTTGCTGCTACGCTTCTTAGTAATGCACTCCACATCCCAGCAGTTATAATGAAACATTCAGTAGCTGCGGGTATGAATATTGCATGTCATTAATAGATCAAAGAATCAGGAGGTCAGGAGATTTCAGAAGTGGTATGGCATGTCGGTCTGTATGCGTTGTTGCTGTTTGTTAGCCCCGCCCGTGCTGTAAAGCTTATTTTCTTCCATACCTGAATTGCTAAAATCAGAGTAGATTAACTAATTAGGCCTAGCATTGCTTATTTACTGTATATAATGCAAATAACACTAATATGCCCGAAGACTACAAGAATCCATGAGCTTAAGCAATCTTGCACTGTCAATCAATACAAGATTGGATTCGCAACATAATGTCAAGTCAGCCATTTCTGTGCATTCATTTTGCAGATAAAACCGTAATCAGGCTAATGTGTTTGTCTCAGCAGAATAGTTGGCCTGCGCTAGTTAAAAAAAAAAAAAAAAGCACGCTGTGAGTGAGTCCGGCGCTTTGTCGTCCATGATACTGACAAGACTTTTTGCGATGAGAGTCAAGCACTGCAGAAGCATTGACTTGGAACATGACATTTAATGTACATTCTCTACATATTAATAGCCATTTGCATATTCCCACATCGCGTGCTGTCAGCGGCAGCAGTGGGTAGCAAAAGACAGCTGAAAAGTTTGTTCAGCTCAACATACTAATAGAACAGAAATGATTTTAGCATGTGTGCAACGCCACCACCAACCTGTAAAACATTGCCTTCAGCCCTTACAGCAATTTGCATGTCTGCTAATGTGTGAATCATATCACATACAATGTGGAAAGAAAGGAGCATCATAAAGTAGCAATGTGATTTCGACACGTTAGAATTTTAGCCTTGTACGGGTTTACTGGTGGATATAGTGAACTGAACCTTGTCAAAAAAATCACAGAAGGAACATTTCCTGGAATGCCTAATGTAAAAATTAATAGTCAATAAATGTATTACTGTTTCCAAGACCTGAATGAAAGCTGCTCGGAGGATTTGCACGTACAGGAATTCAACTCTCTATAGTGTGACATATATATGATTCCAATTTGCCTTAAACGATACCAAGTCACAATTAATCGACAATACATTCCGCATGATCCACCATTGGATATCTGCAATGACCAATTAATTGATGAATTGATTCAATAGCTCTAACCAAAATAGCACACAAAAGTAATTCCAAGCCAGTTGTAGTGTTTCCCTTTCTCAAGTGGCAAAAGGCTTGTCTCCCTGCACACAAGGTGTGAATTATATATTAAGCCAGACTGCAGATGCGCGGCAGTGCATTATTTACTGATAGCAGCAGAAGAGACACAGATGCTCTTGAATGTTCAGGGTGCTCCCGACAGCTGTACAGGTTGTTTAAGAAGACTTGTATTCACTTCATCAGAAGTTCATGGAGATTAAACATGATGCGTGATGTTCTAACAGATGTCCTCATCCTGTGAAAATGGTCAATTACAGAAAATGAATGTTTGAATGTTTTTGTCAAAATGCTTCAATAAGCAAGTATCAGTTTTTGTCAATTATTGTCAACTATTTACAGTATATAGTATAGAAAAGAAAATCAAAAAAATGTACTTTACAGGATCTCGAACTGGCAGCTTACACAGCTCTCAAATTGGATCTGATTAACATGTTAAGCTGTACCTAATGTTTTGCCCTTTATGACACGAGTGGTGCGGCTTCGCTTGTATTTTTAACATCACATTCTGGTGACATTTCCATGACAAGCTGCAGGTTTTAGACAATTCTCACATCACATTTCCCGAACACCACATTCCGCTTAAGAATCATTAAATTTTCACACATTTTCTCCTTTCTTTTAGAGGTTAAGTGTACTAGATGTGTCATCACAGTGATGGAACTCGTCCTGACAGAAAGCGTTATTGTGCAGCCGCCCTCCCCTTTGCATGGCATGTACACATATGTCCTTGCAAAAGAACCCTGATGCATTTCCATTTATTTGCTGAAGTGGTGGCATTTGGGACAATAAAAGGGTTCTTTTATTGGACATGAAAGCTGATTATTAGTAAAGACAGCTCGAGTGGGGACGACAAAAGCAGCGGAAATCCAGAGAAGATAGTTGGATTGATTTGCCTAAGAGAAAACGAATGGCCCTGTCACAAGGTTGGAGGCTTATAATTTATCCCATATTGGCTAGCCAGTAAACCCCAACTGTTGTTCAATGTTCAGCAGAGATAACGTACCTCATTCAGTCCAAACCTTATGACAACTTGTAAATATTATGAGCAATTAAATCATCAGCAGGTTACAAAAGCCGGCACACCTGGTTCATGAGGTTCCTCAATATTAGCGTTTGTCTCCTCTCACTCCTAGAGGTCATCAAGGTCGCCTATAAAGTCATATTTCCAGAAGTCCATGGTACTCTTATTTTAGCACCCCCATCATCTGACATTTCAAAATGTTAATGTCTACAAGGGCTAAGCTAATTAAATGTCTTCAAGATGATCATGCTCGCAAATATAATGTCACCGCTAATGTCTTGTGACATGACTCCTCCCCCTCACATAAACACGGGACATTGGGTGTCATAGAAGTCAAATGTCACTGTTTTAGACAACCGCGCCTTCTCTGCGCTCACTTGGCAGTATTATATGTGCAATATTATATGCAGATTCGTTCCAATCAGTCTGCCATTTGTCCAGCTCTTGCTTTTATCGTCTTTCACTACCGAATAGTTTTAGAATCCATTTTTCTTTCAACTATACTGTACTATACACTAATTGGCGAGTGTAATTCTGCAATTTGGAGATGAGGTGCTGCCTCCACAGGGGATAGTTTTACTTTGTCTTCATTGGGGCTCACTTTTCTTGTTAGATTTTGGACTATTTGAAAACAAGTAACTGCTTGTACCACATCTCATATTGTTTGTTGCGGTTGGTTTGTTTACTCTTTTCCCCCCTATTTCATGTCATTAGAAATATTTTTTTTCTTCGCAAATAAAATTTGCTTCCTTTTGCATTTGAGAATGAAGTCCGAAATGAAAATGCTACATCTGAAATATGTCTCCAACTCAAATTTAAGTGCTTAATGTTAATAGTTTTTTTTCCTCAGGGTAAATGGAGTCAAGGGTCATAGTTGATGCTACATATTTTTTGCCAGCGCTGTAATTACCTGTTTTTTTGGGTAAAATCTTCCCTTTCTGACAAAAGGAACTGTTAAGAACAGTGAACTCTTTACTAATCATAGTGACAAGAAGTTGTGGAATATTCTTGTTGGACATGAATTTTTTTCATCAAATGACTGGTGCTTGTGTATGATTTATGATAGAGTTTGGTGTGAGAGATGGAAGGAAGCTCAGGGGAAAGTAGTGTCTAGTGTTCCATAACATAACACACCTAGTACACACTGAACGATGGTACATAACTGTAGAGTGCAAGTAGGTGTTTAGCAGAATGGCACGATTCATTTTTATCTCTACGTATATTCACATGCATGCATGCAGTAGATGCTCATTGAACTGTTGTGATGGTGCTGAAGGAAATCGCTGATTTTCTTGTAAGGGAGTAAAAACTATTCGTATGGGAAAGGAGATCTTGATTAAATGTCAACATGTTTAGCTGCCGCCTCTGAGTTCATCATTTTCAAAAGCCAAGTTATTCCTTAGTGCACAACCTGCTTTGGAAAAAAAAATGGCTTGAAAATGAAAGCAATTGGTTTTTGCTCCCAACTCTACAGGATGCTTGAAGTAATGTGTAAAAGCAAGCTGCACTATGTAAAGTTTACATCTTCTAGTCAGCATTTTGCAGTGTTAAAAAAGCAATATTGATGATTTAAGATAAATGTAAGCCTTTGTTCCAATATCTACTGGATGGGTTCCTGATGTTACTTAAAAGCGCATCTAAAGAAACCCGTTCACACCAAAATTATATCACACTGTAAGTATAATCCATTGTTTGTGCATATGTCCTCTTCCAATGTATTTATAAACAAACACAAGCACTACTTTAATTAAGTATTACAATAAATTATGCCAGATTTTTCATAAATAAATGTTTTGTTCTCATAATAAGCTAACGCTGAAATGAAAGCAAATTAACTGAGTTTTTTTTCTCTACTTCAGTTACAGATGTTAATTTACTAAAGACTTTGCAGTTTGCACTTGCAAATTTTTAACTACTGTAATTCCTGGACTATAAACCGCACCCAAATATAAGATGCACCAAGTAAAATGTGGGTAAAATCCTGTTTTGTTTCTATATAAGCACTGGACTACAATCTGTAGGTGTTTTAATGTTTAATTTTCATATGAAAGAAAATATGAACAAATTGTACAATATCATCAAAATCATGAAAAATCCATAGATACGCCGCACTGGACTATAAATCGCAGGGTTCAAAGCTTGTGCAAAAAGTAGCAATTTATAGTCTGGAAAATACGGTAATCACTACGACAACGTCACACAATTCTAACATAAGCATGACCATAAGATCATAAGTGAGATTACAACATAATGCAAACATCTAGGACATTATCACTACAGTTTTAAATATTTCACCACAATAACATGGATGCTTGATGTGAATAACAAATATAAAAAAATTCAATAGTCCAATTTCAATATTAGACATTACTTTCATAGGTGCTTTTCTATCTTAAATTCACTCACTGGAGTGTCATTCAGTGCTCTGTGTCTTGTTCATGTACACTCTGACACATAGCCAGAACAAGCCAGGAACCATTCAACAAACCCAAAGACGACGTGCTCTAGCAAGTTCCTCTTCCACTGAATGTTAAACAAGGAACCGTCAGTAGTTGAGCTGCTACGTCCAGCCGCTCCCATTGCTAATCTCCCATTTCTACAACTAACCCCTTCAATCACAAGTTTTCAACTAATACAGGAAAGAATCAGGATCCTCTTTTCAAATATTCAGGTGATGAGATCACATAGTTGTTTTTTTTTTTTTTAAATCCTGTATAAAGAACCCTCAGTCACATACGGATCCTCGCCTTGTGTGGTAACTTGTCAGGCTGCTGCTATAATTGGCACTCAAAAGGCAGTCAAGCAAGCGATCTGTATCAAAAATATATATCTAGACAGGTCATTTGTAAGACCAAACCCGGAGAGTTCAAATGAACGAATGAATGAATCTCAGGCAAGTGCAGCCAACAGTTGTGTCAAAATGGTATCCATTAGATTGGCTTGATATTAGTTTTGTAAAGCTAGAGTAAAATAAGAAGGACAAGTATCCTGTGCGATTTCTCCTTGCAGTGTGCAGGTTGACTGCGCTTCCATCAAAAAAAGACTGAGTGGAGCAGTGAGTAGAGTTGCCACTTATGGGACACTTGTGAAATCTGTCATATGGTGCTCTTGGCGGGAGCACTAGGTTTCAAAAGAACAGGCATGATCAGCCTTTCGTTCAAAAGGCATTTCGGAACCATTACACGTCCCAGATGCAAGGTGTGAGTAGAAGTGCTTACTTACAAGTGAAATGAAGGCTTACAAAGGACTTTTGCCCGTCATTATAAAGTGGAACCTATGTGATGGAACACAATTTGTTGTAATTAGTTTTGAAAAACTATGTTCAACACAAACTAATGAAAATTAGTCAATTACAGTAATCAGTTCATGTCTCAACATTTGAGATTATTAGATGTCATGCAAGTTAGCCATTATTGATGGTAAACATAAAATAAACAAAACATGCCACCTTAACTTAGCTAACAAGGGACAATGAATGGTAATGCTGGAGTCTTACGTATTTAAAATTGTGTTAACTTCACATACCTTATCCTTGATGACTTGTCTGATGTCAGCCAATGAATTTGAATTTAGACAGAAAATACTCTGTTCAGTGCTTTAGAGAAGAAATGTCCCGTCAGGTATTACAAAGCAACAACTCAGAATGGGACAATCACAACTTCAAATCCCATAGTTAGTGACTTTTCTTGAGTGATGTCTGACTGTTGGTCTTTCTAGTGTAGACCAGGGCAGTCAAAAAAAAAAAAAATCATTGGGTCAAAAATAACATTATACAGGTTAAATGACTGAGCCATCAACATGGGTTGAATATCACTTTATTATGCGCGTTTATTTATTTATTTATTTAACCCTTTATTTATTTATTTAACCCCGGAAGTTATATCAAATTAATAGCCCACAAAACTCTTTTATGTGGTTAACTGAAGACCCAAAATGGTGGATCTGTCCCTTTTTGATCCCCACTGGGTTATTTTTTTTACCCAATTGTTGTAAGGATATAAGCTGAAAACAAAAACTAAAATTCAAGTGCATACATGCCATCGTATTGGCTTCTTACAGTGGCCAAGTCTCATGTTCCCCATCTTTTTTCATCAGTCATCATTTTCTCTTTGGAACGGAACATGTACATCAGTCCTGCTTGCACCTGGAGGTAAATGCATAGCAGGGTGCGTACAATTAAAATGCAACTCGTGCGCCGGCCACTGCCGCAGGGATGTGGGTTGATGTATTCCCGGCTGCTTCTCTCTGCAAGAGGAGGAGGAAGGATCTGTCAGACTGGGTGGACAATCCTCGAAGTGGGTTGCTACAAAAATGCCATTTTCCCCGTCTCACTTGGCTTGTTATGACAGGCAGCCATTATTTCAAAGCAGTTCATAGCATAGCAAAGCAAAGATGGATTCGGCCGTGTTACTACCAAATATGATGACTATGTTCACATAATACATACCATTTTGTGCAGCTTATGGCCCGTTTTGAAGCTTCATCAGTACTCATTATATTTTTGTGGAATATTCTACCAGGCACTCTAATTGGTGTACAAGTTGCATATTTTGGAAGGTTCTTGGAGCAATCAACTGAAAGAAAGTACAGTATGTGTGAACTGCTTGCACCAAGTCTGTCATGCATTTCCAATCTTGCTTGTGATCTGCAACCAAGTTTCAGGTAATTTACTGCCTTATTCATAACAATAGGGGAACCAATAAGCTCTTAAATCTACAGGAGAATATAATGTGAAAATACTTTTAAGTTCCATGAAAAGGTGGGTAGGTCAAGGTACCATTGCGGTGTGCTGATTTGCAGCAGAGGTTTTGTCAAGGTCACATTTATTGTTCTGCCAACGATCGAGGGGTTTAAGTCACCACACTTTCTTTTTCAATGGAACAAAGACGCTGACAGTGATGTCGCCACGGCATATGATTGACAGTTCAGTGGTGCAGGAAACTAACAGGTACTAACTTGATGAGACTGGAAATGGGTCTCAGAGCTGGTGTAAGTCGTTGATTACCCAACTGCTTTGAATTTATGGCAAAATACAGCCGTTTATTTACAATTCAGAAGCTGGAAACCTCATTTGAAACTCCTGAGAGACTTCAGCATGCGTCTTGTTTGGTGTCATCGACTAGGTTAGAAGGAAATATACACTCATCTTAAAACCCTTCTAGTGCCACCAATAAAAATGCTATGGCTTGTTCCAGTCACCAACAAAGACTTAGTTTGTCTTGTTTCTGTATTATTAAACATGTCTGAATACTGAACTAGTGAAGGACCCATACTACAGGGATGCCCTGGGCTGCTGACGTTCCATGCTGCACTCCTGTTTGTCTCAGGGTTTTGCACACGAACACACATAAACTCAAAATAGCAATAAGAGATCTGAACATCAGGTTTTCACAACCCTAATGAAAACAAGCAGTAGAGAAATTGGGTGGATGCATTTAGTCGCGTTATAGAGTAGTTAAGGTCTCATTCTATTTGTAACGCAGTTGTGAGTGCTAAAATGTTATAACATTATGCAGCAACTAACAGTAATGATGGAGGAAGTTTGAGACTGGCGCTAATTCATTCTCTTTACACTGTTTCCTACGGGAAGAATGTGGAAGTCAACCTGCATCACAGAACAGAGGTTATACTCCAGTCTAATTGCCGCTGCATAAACAGAAGTAATGAGAACGGTCATTGACACAATTACTTAAGGAACTGCCAAGGTGCCAAAGTGCAGCCTCACAGAGATAGAGTGCTTCTGAGAACACAAGCCCCATAATGATCTCTGGAGGCCTGAGAGGATGAACAGCCGAGATCGTGTTAGGCATGAAAGCTCCATCAGACATCCAGACTTCACAGGCACACTTGCGCAAGCTGATCTCCTCCTCCAGCGGGGATAATTGCTTCATCAACCTAGCACCATCCTGACCCTCCCGGGGACTCTTTGAACAAACTCTGTATTTGAGTTAGACCACTGACTTCTTTTTCGATCATTGTCTACTAGTTAAACTCCACTTGTTGAGGTTCCCTCCATCCATTTTCTGTACCACTTGCCCTCATTGGAGTTTCTGGTGAGCTGGAGACTATCATAGTTGACTTTGCGCGAGATTCAGAGTACAACTTCAACTCGTTGCCAATCCTAATTTTCAAATTAGTGCTAGGCTTAAATAATCAGGGGTAGCAGATGAAGGATTGTGGTTGAGGAGTGGTTTCCAATTGTCCACTTGAAAGCTCAGATGAGCATCCATGATGTGGAGACCCTAATGCTCAACCAGTACAGCGCATCCATCCATCCATCTTCTGAACCGCTTAGTCCCCACGGGGGTCGCGGGCGTGCTGGAGCCTATCCCAGCCGTCATCGGGCAGTAGGCGGGGGACACCCTGAACCGGTTGCCAGCCGATCGCAGGGCCAGCCGATCGCAGGGTACAGCGCATTCAAAGGGAATTAGTGAGGTCAGCTGTGACTAGTCCAACAGCAGCGCTGACATCCCTCTCCCAGATCCGCCGGTTTGAAATCGTCTGGGAACAATGGGTTACACCTACCTCTGTGCAGCAATACACCGTGTGTCACAAAAATAGAGCCCAATATGTTAAAGTTTTAGCCAAATTAAGGAATATTTGATTGGTGGAAAGTCATATTTACTAAAGTAATAATTCCTATTGTAAGCGCTATTGCAAACAATTACAAATATGAAGGGGCTGAATGGTTCACACATCTTTTTTCTTAAGATGTTTAAACTTTCCCCAAAACATGCTGTGAAATATTGCTTTTGGTGTTTATCAAATGAGGTCTTAAATTCCAACCGTAGTGTCTGCAATCTTAAAGTCCAAGTGACTAAATCCTTATTTTTATTGTGTCTATTTAGATGGCATGCTATGGAGAAATGCCCCCTTAAATCGACTCAATAACAACCTGATTGATATAGGACAGAAAGCCGTAGAGTTTATGGACTTCAAGGGGAAGCCGGCAAGGGAATCGTGATTTAAGTAGAAATAAAGGAACATATGCTACGAACGACTGAACAGAAGGAGGATGATGGTGTCATGAATATTGGCTTACGGTGGCCGAGTTAGCAGTTTTATATTGGTCTTTTTCAGCAATGCAACTTTCTGCGTAAACGAACTATCTTAAAACACAATGACTATTAAGTTAAGTCATGGTTTTCAAGCAAGCATTTGATTGGTTTTGATTTAAAAGATGCAAGTGCATCGAATCAAAACGGTGTTTCACTTAAACATACATATATCACAATATGTATGTACTGAATCATTCTTTACTGGAGACATATAACTTTGAAGGAAATGCCACGTGCTGACCAGTTCATTTCTGTTTATGTAAAATGACGACAGCTAATAAATTGCATAATCGAATTGCACCACTTGAAAATCGAACCGTTCTTGAACCCCATGTATAAAGATACGTATCAATTTTTATTCATTTTTTTCCCTTTCATTACTCCCCTTGTGTTTCAAAAGATTGTTTTGACTTACCTCTGGGTTTTGTAGTCTTATCTTCCATTTCATAATCATATCTCGTAGCTGTAATTTCAGTTACAGTATTTGTGAATGCAAGTCAAAAGAGCTTGTGTTGGGGACAGATAGCATATGGAAAATGTTTTGAGAAATATGTGCTCGAAGAAGCCATAGCACAAAGAAATGGCACTCTTTTCGACAAAGCTGTCTTGATATGCTTGTTTACGACGCAAGTAACAGCAGATTAGGATGTTTCTGCATTCCATTTCAACGAAGAGACAACCTATTTCTTTTATCCCTGCCTTGAGCTTTTAAAGCACTCACTGCACTATAAGAACATTTGCTGTTTTCATCAGGAATTTTCTTCATTATTGCCATTTTCACATTCAAATTGGGCAAACAAGTTGCTTTTGCCTATAGATAGGGTTCCATAAAAACGATGACCGCTTTGTTGACACTTATTTTGTTGTGAAATGCAGTAACGACAGTTTTCACAATAGAAAACCTAAGTTCAACTGTCCATTTTAAAAATATATTGGTTTGTTGAAATTTTGATTTCACCCACTATTTGTTTTACGGTGTTTTTTTTTGTTTGCAAATTGAATGTGCATTTTTTTTTTAATTTGATGAAATGTTTTATTCTTCAATTGGCGATTTGAGCAGTGATTAAGATAAAGGGAGGACACGTGTCTTTGTGCCACCACTGTTGATAGACCGGCGGGACTCAACAGCAGGCCTGAATGTCTTTTGTCAGTAAATGAGACTTTAATATGTTGCACCATGGAGATGGGGCGTTCAGTGTGTGGCCCCTGCTGTTGCCTTCATCAATGTCGTGGCACACATGGCGCTGCTTGAACCAACTCTCATCTCAAGCAGCTGTCTGAAAGAGCACAAATCTTCGACCAAAATGGTTCTCTCACAGGTGGCCACCGAGACTGAAAGGTCAACATCTTCATGTTTCGTAGACACAAACCCACATATTATATTAAAGTTTCAGTATTGTATTGTAATTGTAATAATCTGTAGTGGATTCAAACGTAAACCAAAATACAGATTATTTTGCGTCCATCAGACATATGTCTTTCTACGTGACTGTGGCAGTCCCCTCCAGCTTTGTTTCGTATCAGTCCAAGAATGGCTTCCATCGCAGTCTTTATCAAACTTAGTGGCGAGGTGATGCATGGATCCGAAACGATCCTCAGTATCAATCTTACAAGCCTGTGCTTGGTGTTGCAGACAGGCGGCTGTGAATGACTAAATTAATGTAATACAGTTATAAAATGTCACAGAGCAAGCTGCTCACCCAAGAAGTTCATGTGTGTAGTGTGCATTGATAACATTTCATGGTCCTTTGCTTGCCATACCACATTGAAAGATTCAGAAAACTCACTATGATAATTATTTCAAAATTGTAATCATTCTCGGGAATCCAACTTTTTTTGGGGGGGGCGGGGGCGTACCCACATGTCATATTGATATTCTGCACCTTAGCACGGTTTGTGCTGGTTTGGGTGCCAGTTTTACTTTTAATCAGTTTTTGCACTTGAGTTTTGTGTACTTCAATCACACATATTGTGTAAGAAAACTAGATTACCCTTCTTTTCGTTTTGTGTGGGTTTCAAAGGATTTGAAACTTTTATGGATTTGCCTGTGATGATAAACAGTTGAATTTAATCCCTTCTTCCTTTCAAGAATCAACATAGCTGGCATTATGCCGTGCGCTTTGAAAGTATTGTTTGTCTTTGTTTTGTCTGCTGCTGTGGCTGTACTTCCAGTATTGCAAGGAGAACATTCTGTAGTTTACTTGATCATATTATTGGTCGTGGGGGGACCTCGTCTTGCTCCTCTGTCTCATCCACCAACAGGGAGGTGCATACAGTTTGGGCCAGTTATAATGGTTCACAGTTGAGTTTGAGGAAATTGGGTTGAAGACAGGATTTTATTGCAATGATAGTGTTTGGCAGGCTTGAGTGAACAGCGGTGGAGATTGCCTTTTTTTGGAGGGGGGTGGAATGGTGGGCGGCAGAGTGCAAATAGCGTTTTCATTCTGTTGAGGAGCCTCGAGAGATCTGTAGGCTAAAGTGAGGAGGACAGAGGACCAAGATAAGGTCAAAGGTTGGGGGTGGAGTAGAAGCGGTCGTGGCTAAAAAAAATCCTCAAAATATTGTGAGGACAAACGGTGCAGAAAATGGATGGACAGACGGACGGACACAGATGGGTGGATTATTCAACTTCTATCAAACTTCTAATTTAAGACTGAATTTTTTTTTTATCTCTGTCTTCAAGTTGAGTAAAATCTCCCACAGCAGGAATAAACTTCTCATCCATAATGACTGCAAATGATCTTGGTCAGTGATAAAGCAGTGTGCTGTAATCTCATTGGTCCATCAATGATTTGGTTATTATCAGATGAAATCGCTGAAAAGTTGAATTGCTAGCAGCACCGCCCTGTGCATGTATAGAAACATGATACAATATTTCAATAGGAATATTGTGTGTCTTCATGATGGGAAGTTGTATGACGTTCGCCATAGCAACACCTCCAGGCAGTGATATTTCTCTTCACTACAAAGCTGGTCCTAAAATAGATTCACCACTCATAAGAATAATAATTTGCCTTTCAGAGGTAGATCATATATTATTGTACAGTTACATGAATAAAGAAGATCTATAGTACTGTAAATCTTTCTCACACACACACACACACTCTCCCCGCCCCCACCTCCCTATCAAATATCTGTAATTAGGTTCTCACTGGACCGCAGTGTCACTATCACTCAAGTAAGATTGCAAATTTAAAGTCAACAGATAAAGTGTAAAACATATGGATCGGGCTTCACTTGCTTCCGTTGATGAATGGTATTAAGAGACCCTCTTTCACTTTGAAGGATTATAGTGATGTTTATCTCTAAAAAAATGGTTTGTTCTTTTTCACTCCACAATAATGTTCTGCATGCATGTCTTCATTGAAACATTAAAACATTTGTGTGCAAGATAAAAGCATTATATTGATTTCAAAAAATTGCTTTTTATTGGATTATATTCTAACTATGTATATTGAGAGTATAATTGATTCAAAGCAGACATTTTCAAAAATGCCCACACTACATCTTTTTTATCAATTTACAAAAGTCCACAATCATAAATATCTGCTTGTGCATCCTTGCCAATTGAGTGACCTAATCCACTAAGGGTTGGAATTGGGGGGTTAGATCACCAAATGATTCCCGAGCGCGGCACCGCTGCTGCTCACTGCTCCCCTCAACCCAGGGGATGGATCAAAATCACACGGGGATGGGCTAAATGCAGAGGACAAATGTCACCACACCCAGATGTGTGTGTGACGATCATTGGGACTTTAACTTAACTTAACTTTTGTGACTTTTCAACCCCAAGCAAATAGCTAAAAATACATCCACTTTATCTGGTGTTAAAGAAGCCTTATGGAGACTAAAACCCCTCAGGGATGTTGAATCTTCCGCATCCAGAATGCAAATGAATCGCCTTTGCACAAAGCCATGAAATCATCAAACTATATTTGGGGTACATTGCTTAGTCTCCAAATCTTGCCACCAAACCAATCGTCAAGTTATTCCCCTTGAAGGACTATTTATTTAGTCAAGGCCAAAATAGGAGGATGGATTTCATTTCACAGTTCATACTCTCAATGAGATTAATAAATAAAATGGTGTTGAAGGGTTAAAAAAAAAAAAAGGAGGGCAATGTAAAGCTGTTTGCGGGAACGAATATCTTGGCACTTTCATAAATCATGTCCATCCGT
This sequence comes from Syngnathus acus, assembly GCF_901709675.1. Taxonomy (NCBI): domain Eukaryota; kingdom Metazoa; phylum Chordata; class Actinopteri; order Syngnathiformes; family Syngnathidae; genus Syngnathus; species Syngnathus acus. The sequence goes on along the minus strand of NC_051095.1, from coordinate 11,578,237 downwards.
ACACAGGGAATCAAGCAGAGATTTTGGGGATTTGGTTTGATGATTTTCACTGTCAGTGGCAAAAATGGCATAATTTGAAGACATAATTTCGTGACAAAACTGTACTCTGCATTCAGTATTTCAGTTTATAGTGTCACTTATCTACCACATAGTTTGTGTTTTATCTTAAATCGTCTCAGTGAAATTGTATGCAGTATTTGGTCTCCCACTTGGCCATGTTATAGTTTGGCAAATTCAATATTTGCTTTGCCTCTTAAAAATAATAAATCAATAAAAATCAATGACTTGCGAAATGGAACAAAAATGAGGTCTTCTGTATTTTGCCAAGTGACCCACAGTAGACGCTTCCAATATACTAACCGAAGTCAGACGAGCATGCTTATAGTCACCCATAAAACAAAAAAAATGTCTCAACCACCAACTTGAGGAAATTGATTTTACAGCTGATGCAGCACTTCTGTCTCACAGAAACAATTTAGAAGCAAAATCAATTTTAGAAAAGGAGAGGAACAGCAAAACTGGGATTGAATGAAAGAAAAGAAAAATTGATGTTCCAGGGATTATCGACTCCTATAATAACAAGTATTAATAATAACTGGATTTGGAAGACTATCTCATATACTCGGAAAGTGCAAAACAGCAGGACCAGAACATAACACATTTGCATTTCGGACCCTGAAACCACTATGGAAGTCACAGGCAGTCCTATTAAAAACAAAATCTGCATTTTCAACACAAACATAAAATCAGTCTTTATTTATGCCTGTGGACATGCACCACCATAAAAACATCTCACAAAAAAATTCAACCCTTCAGTAACAGATGGTTTGAAAAACAAAAACTTGGAAAAAAACATGTATAAGAGTCCATGGAAACACAAATCAGGAGACAAAATTTGGGGTTAAATAAACCACACACTGACAAAAACCAGTAACAAACCTGGCTTGAACCTCACCACGGCTTGAATGGAATTAGAATATCTTTTGGTTCCATTTAAGTTTCAGATAGTCGACATTTGTCTATAATTGATGTTCAATTAATTGAAGATGAGTCACACTTTATATTGTGCCCACTTCTGTATGAAACCAAGGATGCATACCTTGTGTGTGCAATAAAGTAGACTTCATCCCAAAATGAATATTGGATTCAGGGCCTTTGTGTAAATGTCAGCAAGCCTCCCAGCACCTGCTAAGCAGTCTAACTGCAATCGCCACAGAGATGCTGCTGACCATATGGCTGCTGTAATTAATCACGGCGATTAGGTTTTGGCTCGTCCGCCATGTCTGCACAGTCACTTATGTACGGTAATAGCGCAACCCTATGAGTAAGCACTTCCCCTGGCTTTTCATTAGCGTCGTTAAGGTCAACACCACAGTGGAAAGCGTTTTCTTTGGGAGAAAAAATGGTGAATAAATATGTTCTTATCACGTTGTAAATACCTGACAGAAGCCCGCTATGATAATGGAGACTGCGAACAAACAAATATTGCTTTGGTTTCACTATTAAACTTGATTGCAACCCAACATTTGATTCAAACGAAGTTTAGTTATTAAAATTTTACAAGTGCTATTTTACGTCTCTCTCTCTTTCTCCTGACCGCCCACATTGTTTATACGTATTCTAAAACACTTACACAAAACATTGATTTGAGATTCAACTGTCACAGTATAAAACCTTTAAGTGTGCAGAGGGAGCGTTTTAAACATAACTTATTGATAATACTTTTAATTGCCTTACAAGTGTTGAAAAAAGTTAAATATTTGATCTAAATATTAATATATATGTTAGGGCCTTGGGGGTGAGTCTCCTTTCATTAAGACGGAACAGCCGACAGCTTTCAGTGAACAGTAAATGATCCCAACCTTATTGTCCCCGCAGCCTGACTCTACTCTCACACTCCCACTTTACGAAACATGTGAATTTTGATTACCAATGTGCTGCCGGTCTGACCAAGCATTCACACTGTGCATATTTTATGTAGCAGAGATTTTATGGGACATGTTCTCTGCATTAATTATGAAACACAAAATACGGTCTTTAAACGGCCCTTTAGTTTCCTTGATTTCCGATGTTTTGGTAAAGAGTGATGAACCGTCTGGGAATGCTTCCCTACACGTTTCATAACCTTTTTACTGCAGTGTTTACAGGGGGATGATTTTTTGTATGTTTTAATTTTTTCCCTTCATTTAACTTAAGCCCAGACTTTAGAAGTGACCTTTAACAGCAGAGTGCCCTAAGCCCTCATTAGTATGCACTGAGCTGTCAGAGTATGCGTCACCTGCTGTGTCGAAGGGCACCATACTAATCGTCCTTGGGATGACTAAAGCTTGGATTATGACAACACGTTTTCACTTATAGAAATGCAAAGATTGGCCCTTCAGAACTAAAGTAAAACACGGAGTCAGAGTGTTGGAAGGAGGACCCCGGGGGGCTTGAAGGGCTCGCGCTCGTCCGCTTACGAGTCTCACCCCTCTGCTGCTCTTTCACCCTAACTCCAGGAGCGATAAGATTTCTGCTCCTGCAGCTGTGCTGCTCTTGGGCGTTGCACAGTGATAACAAACCAGTGAGAGTTGAGCTGTTATCTCCTTGATGCTGACATTCACCTCATATTCTTGCTAACATGCTCAAAAGGTGCGATGCTCTCGCCGGGAATACGGCAGGAAAGCACGCGGGCAGCAACACAAAACAGACAGGACCAAGAAGAGCAATCACAAATAAAGCATGTGAGTGTGTTCATTTGCTGAGCCACAATTTGTGGCCGTTTGACAGGTCAATTAAAAATGTACACTCAGTGGTCCTCTTCAGACAGTAATTATTGTGCGCTGCTTTGTCAGAAAACGCATCAGCTATATATTGAAGAGCTCTGACCTTTCAACCTTTCCTCGTGATTTGCTTTCGATTTTTTTTTTTTTCGAGTCGTAGTAGTAGTAGTAGTAGTAGTAACGTGCCTTCTAAAGTAGACAATCTCGATCCACATGAGAACCCTTTTTTCCTGCTGTCAAACGCATTTTGAATCATCAAACCTTGGATAAGCATCAACAGTTGACTTGGCCACATGTTCGCTTCTTCAATACAATGTGCCATTATTTGCACAGCTATGTGTGCATTCTATTTCAAATAACCACTAGTCTAAATGCGTGGCTCTCTTTTCCAAAATGAGCGAACAATCTTGCATTTATCCTGTGCTAAATAGTTGTTTTAACAGTGAACTGTTATGCTGACATTCAGCTCTTGTTGTTTCTCAACATAGCTACAAAACACAAATAACATTAATAATATTAATGTTATTTACTCGTATATACTGTATATTTTTTATTGTAACTATAGGCAATAAAATGACACTGTTTGGAAAATAAAATAATAACGGAGGTAGAACTGTTTTGTATGGCAAAATGTAATAATTTGCTTTTTAAAATGCTTATTTGACTGTCTTGTAAAGCAATGTAAATTTCCAATAAGTTTCTAACATGGTGCTGTTATCATGTATTTCATTATAAGCAGGCTGGAGGCCAACTCCAGCCCTTTCTTCATGGTTATCTTGGTCGGTGTCAAGCACGACTGCCTGATTATTATCGACAAATTAAAATGTAACTTTACGATACCGAATAGCGCTGGATAGATAGAGCCCAATATTATGAGATGGATTAACAAGCACAAGTGGGATTATTCCATATAATAGTGTTTTATTTTTTAATTTTATTTCAGTCGTCAATGTACCTTGTTATAAATTGTAACAATCTCCACCCTACCTATAAAGTCGCGCCAGCCTGTTCAGGCAGCAGTCGAGGCGAGAGAAGAGTATATGCCTATACATAATATTTAACACACAGAGTATACTAGTTCTAGTAAAATATATTTGCTTGGGCAACATATACATACATTTCCATCATGCTTTGCTGTCTATCAGGTGCCTGTCTAAGTCCAAAATGTCTTGCCCGATTTTTCATCCCAGTCCCTCCCTGTGTGGCACGTGGGTTTAAATCCTGGACATTTTTTTTAAACATTAGAATGAGGAAAGACACAACTATTCTTAAGTCCCTCCGCACACCCCTTTTGTTTCTAAAATGTTGTTTGAACCAAACGTAATGTGAGACAAAGTTCTGAGACACTTTGTTCCTCTGAATTAAATTATGTTGTACAATAAAATCGTTGGCACTCCATAAGTGCTGGCAGTAGAAAGGGTAGGATGTACCTTATCTCTGACGATACTCGCCTGCACATTTATGGTGGAAGTAATTTGCATTTTAATTTGGAGCTTGAACTTGTGCTTAATAGAATTAAACTGTGAGCGCTTTGTGACCCCCTCAAAGTCCTGCAAGTAGCAAAGGTGCAGAAGTACTCAAGTTTGTGTGTCACGAGCTCAACCACATTTGAGATAGGCATTAATAAAATGTGTGTGTGTGCATTTTTATTTACAAAATATATATTTTGTAATCAGTGCCCGTGCAGTGGACTTTGTGTTTAAAAATGTGTGAATGTTTTTCTGTAACCAGGGTTGGGCTTCAGCACCTCGGACAACTGACTCTTTGGAGCCAATACATTTTCACTTGGGTGTGTACTTTACTGAACCAGACTTCCATATAGTTATGTAATTAATACACTTATTAATTGCTGAATAATGTTAATACACATTTTTCATAACATTTCAAGTACCTTGTGGTGTTGAGAGACAATTTGGGGTCACAACCAACCAGTTTGGAATCACTGCTCCAGCAGGCAAAATACTATTCAGAAAAATTGGAAAAGCTTCGAAAGGAATCTATAGTTATCAAAGATAACAACATTCTGCGCTCAAAATAAGGCTATCTCTAGTGTGGAAATCACACGTCTGAAGTAACAGATGGTCGTTACACGCAGTTACACTTTGTAGTTGTGGCTTCTCAGCTCCTCTGCCAGGTCGCATTGAATAGCATTCCTTCTCAACAATGACAAACTGACACGATTTCAAAAATGTTCTCTGGCGGATGCTGCCATCCTCTCAAAAAGCCAGGCCCCCAAAAAATACTGCTTTGTTTGTTTTGCTGAAGGAGAAGCAGCATTCAGTTCAATCCGAAGGAAAAGAGAACGAAACTGGTAAACCCTGGATCTATAATTGGAATCTATGCTCAGATGTGGAAGACATTCGTGGATATAGCATGATAGATATTTGCTTCCTCTTGGTGCTGAATGGAAGACCAGAGTGCTGCTGCTATTCTGCTTTGCATAGGTTCCACTATAGGAAGCCCTCATTTGATAAATCCAGATTAGCATCCATAAGGTATTGAAATCATTCTGTTAGTTCAAGTGACCGTTACATTTAAACAGCAAGAAAACATACAATTATTATTTGAATCAAACGTTTAGTCCATTGACTCCCAAGTCATGCAACTCTCATTGACCGATCCTTTATTAAAGACACCAATATGTGGCAACCTGTGGTCCTAATGGGACATCGAGCAATTATGAAGCAAAGCTCAGCATTTCCAGTCAATGAAAGTATTGATTTGTATTCAGCTGTGGGGCTAAGGGGGGAAAGGGAGCTCACCTTTTGGACAACAAATCCTAAGTCTGGTGAATTTCTTTGACAAGCCAGTTACATTTGTGATGAATCTGGTCCCAACTTAGACAAATGTTTCAGTAGATGAACAAGTCTGATGTAACACTGTGCGATATCCATCACTGTCATGCTATAGAAAAAGGGTGACATCACCTTGGAGAAGCTAAAAAATATGTGGTCTCTCTGAGGTCTCCTTTACTCTTTTCTGTTTGGACATCTAGAATCACCAGCCTTTGACAGACTCCATTCAATAAGTTCGCTGACACGTGTAGGAGGAAGGCAGAGGAGGGAGATGACTGCAGAGAGAAACAGATCTATGACATGGTGATGTGATAAGATGAATCACTATGAAGAGTTTGGCCAGTGAGAATGTAAAATAATAAAAAAGTGGCAGGGCATAGCATATGACTTTACAGAACGACTGAGACACTCAGGTCAGTTTTGCAAATGCTACCCAGCCTTTCATAATTTAAGATTTCCTAACCAATGCAGAGAAAGTACCTGCACTGACAGTCATTCTTTCCATCCTTTTTGATATTATATTAATATGATGTTCTGAGCTACTATCACCATACCACTGTCTTATTATGTTAAAGACAATAAGACCACAGCAGAGGTCCAAATCTGATGTAATGTTTTTCCTTTGGTTGCAAAGAGGATGAGACTACAGTATTTCAATAACATTACATCCAAGTACTGCACTCCATTCATACTACCGTGATCAACACATTCAACATTTTTAATAATGAATTAATTGGTAATTTGATTATCCTCATTATTAATACCACCTTTTTATTTATTCAATTTCTCTTTGTTCTAGTTTCTGATTAAAACAAATCATACATACGTAAATATGTAGTCATGATTGAAATCCAGCCATTTAAAAAAAAAAATCTAATTATGATGCGTTGAGGGACTTTCAGAATTTAGCATTTTGAATAAAAAATGGAACGTAATGAAAAATCTGTATTGTCAGTCATTGTTTCCCAATAGGATATTCACAAGTAATGTACTCTTGCACTTGATTATGAAAATAGAGAGACTCAGTTGAACTTTGCATCTAAACCTGAATTGTGGTTCTCTCAGCATTTTTTATGTGCCAGATAAGTGACTCGATTTATAAAAGTTGATCCTATCGTTGATTTACAACATCATGACACGTCTCATCTTTCCCACTCTACTCTTGTGAGAAATAAATTGCAATTTAAATGCCTGTTTACTTTTTGTCTGCATTTTATAGCAAAGTAGCTTGTAATATCACAGAAAAGGCACACATATTCCTCCATTAAACTATTTATAGATGCACTTGTGCAAATGTCAATATTTCATGCTGACACATGTAAACCCTGCTGTTTCATTAATAATTGTTTTTGCAAAGATTGTCGTGGCTACAACAGTATGCAGAGCAACACGTAGGCAGCAAAACACACCTGAAACCCACAAAACTCTTGCAAAACAACAAGAATCATTCAGAAACGAAATTGAATTGAAGTGATATACTGTACAGTCATCGTTTAACTACCAAGCTTGACACAGCTCACGTATCAAGTTGCTTCTGATAAACTGGCTACACTTGAACACATGCTGTAAATAGCATAATGTGCACTTAGTATTTGTATCTATCGCAAAGAAATTACATTGCGCTTGCATGTGTGGGTAGCGTTCTGTTAGAGTGGTGCTCACTCTAACTTATCTTGCAAGAACCACACAGGAGACAGTATGCCCTTTTTAAGCATTGGCAAATGGAGAGCCATTCGTCGCTGTGCGTACAGCGATGATCGAATGAGGTCTGACTCTGGCCTCTTGCAAGAACATTTTTATTAATAAGAAACAGGGTGGGGGTGAGAGTGGACTGGATGGAGTTGAAGCCCTTGACCTCTAGTCAAAGCATAGCAGGGGGTGTTTTACGATGTTGTGTAGGATGGGACAAGCTAGGTTATTTATTACAGGTTACATTCCAACATAAGCATAAAACTAATCTAGCTAGGTTATTCATTACAGGTTACATTCCAACATAATCATACGATCAAGATAATCTGGAAAAACCCTGACACATTCCACTTTGTTTGGCCCAGTTTTGTCTGGAAGCTCAGTCAGTTTGGGAGATGCCAGTCTCTTTTATCCATATTTATGCTAAGAGTCACAAGTTCAAGTTTCTGACAAAGTACAAATATATCCCTTTATCTTTGGTTGTTGCCCAAAGTCAGCTGGGATAGGCTCCTTCACGTGCACGATGCTCGTAAGGATAAGCGGTTCATCTGGATGGATGGATGGAGGGATGGAGAATAGATGGATTGTTCAACTTCTTTTCAATTAATACTTTCATCTTGACTTTAACGGGTCCTAGAGTAGGTATTGTTTGAGTGTTATTCTGCCCAAAAGTATATTTTTCTGGGATGCTTTGGTCCTCGTAGCCAGAAAAACAATCTGTTGCAGTGCTGCAGCAAAGTTCAGAAATCAATACGGAGCAGACACTGTAAATGGATAGAGCCAGTTTGCCCGTCTAATTCCCTTTATCATGATAAAGAGGGTCGACTTAAGTTGAAAGAACAATGCCTTGAGATATTTGCGAGATCAGGAAAGGGTAAACAACTACATTATTTAAAAATAGAGGGACAGATTGTCAACATAATTGAGTATAGGATGAAAATCGTCTGTTCCAGGGTGGTGGACATAAGACGTGTGTGTCAAACAAACAAACAAACAAACAAACAAACAAACAAACAAACAAACAAAAAGACAACCAATAGTTTTAGCATAAATAACAAAGGAGCAGTGAAACGTGTAAATATTCTTGTCACACAGGTGTAAAAAGCACCATTAACAGTGACCAATAAAACGCAATAGCACCTTCATCCCTGTTTTCAAAAAGGATCCCTTTGAGTTTGGGAAAGGAAAAACAAATCACTCAGAAGAGGTGAGGAGGGAGGTTGCTACGGCATGGCGATGTTCTTCCTAGCAAGGAACTGTAGGATGCTCAAGGCACAACATATCCTACCACAACACTTGCCTCTTGTCCTGCACAGAATAAAGCAAATGAAGGTTAAAACCTGTAGTTTGTTTGAAGAATAATATCTTTTGTGAAAACTCTTGTGAAACCTTTCTCAAGAAATTTCTCTGAAGCCCGAGAGGTATCAATGTGTTCTGATGCACAGATTTGCAATGTGAGAGTGTCATATGTTTAAAATACTGTTGCTGTTAAAGGAAACCTAAACAAGTTGCATCTCACACACACAGTGGCGTCAACTCATATCTAGTTTTACCGTTTGTTTAACTTAATGAGTTGGGGAGAGGACAAAACAGCATAAAAGTAAGGTTTTGCAAGATATAACGTTATGTTATGTTATGTTCGTTTCTACCACGAGCAATGACATCACCTACTACTTCTGTTATAAGGTGCTATCCCAAGAATGTTTTTGTGAGATACAGTGCCAATTGAATAGTAACAAATACCCTGAGAGATTTGCTTTTAGTATTCCACATCAGTCAGCCCTTATATATTTGGCAATTATTTAATTTTGGTTTAGCGCAAATGCTAAACACACTTCACACAATGTACTTTTAGTCGCAAATGCGAGTGATACACTCACACTGTCGAGCCTTGTATTAAATCTTTTAATCCTCTGAGGCAGTCGTACATAAAATATTAACTTTCTCAAGCGGAAATTTTGTCTGAGGCTATACTTTATATGAGATAATCATCCACACCTTCGAGCACAATCACTTGCCACTGGAAAGTTCTTCTCTTCATCTGACACGCAGCACTACACTGGACCAGCGGCTAATTATCTTGGCCCAGTATGTTGATGAACACCATCGTGCGAGATGTTTTTCAGCTGTCATGATATTTTCCGTGTGTGTGTGTGCATGAGTGAATCTATGTGTTTGAAACTCAATTACATGCAAGTAATGTTTGGATAACCGCACCAGCGCTACCCTTGGGCCATCTCTGAGAACATGGCTCGCAAGATGAACTTCATCTCAAACAGCTTATCGTTATAGCCGTTGCATTTGTAGTGCGCGTATGCACAGTGTAATGTCAATAAAATGTACACTCAGTAATGCTGAATTTGTCAGGAAGGAGCAACATTAGAATGTGCCACATGGCAAAAGGGCTCGTGTGTCAGTTTTATTACATTTCCAGCAGGAACCTTGAAAAGAACAATATGAGCTTCGACTAATATGATAAATACTTAAACACGTGCAGTATTCAAAGGGTCAGAGCAGATCCTGACTCTTTATTTTACTTGACTGTTTTAATTGCTGAGGTAAAATTCCATTTTCACTCTGCTGTGTTCATGTTGTATGCATCGCACGACTGCCAATCCTAAAGTGTGAGCCTCAGCCGCCCACAACAAAACCAAGCACACAGGTTTCCGCTGTTTAACCCAGTTATGGAGTTATTGTCTTATAAAGGTTTGTGCAATCATCACCTTAAAAATAGGATGATTCACCGTTTTAGCTGTTGCCAAATTTATTTCCCATACGTTTTGTACAAAATGTAATTGCAGGTTTATTGAGGTTGAAATTAGGTGCATTTATAAAGCAACCATTTACCTACACTTTATAGTGTTGCTGCTTTTATTCACCACCTTGAAAAGCTGCTATACAACTTCAAGAAAATAAGTAGTCAACATTTTATTCTGATGGAATAAAACCTTTGCTCCAAAGACGCCCAAAAACCAAAAAGGGGTGCATTAGTTTCAAAGGAGATCAGTCATGGAGTAAATGATGTCCTGTGGCACGTGTCTTGAGAGCCATACTTCACGGAAAGGCCTTGAAATGTCTCAAACTGAGACGGATGTTAGACATGTCTATGTTTTCAACAATCTTTTTACTATTCGCAAATTATCTGTTAAACTTTCCATGATTTCACTGTTGTCACTCACTAGGATGAAATCACACTGTAAATGTTTGAGCAAGTTGCAGTGACTATGACGGAACGATTCCAGGCTTATACGATCTTTAGTGTCTTACCTTGACAGGTTGATATCACATGGTACCTATTTTGCCCTTTGATCCACTGCTAAAATTATCTACATGCACACGAACATCAACCATACAAAAACATCCAGTGCTCTGTGCACAGCCTATTCATTGTGAGACAATGAAAAGATTATACATTGCTGGGACTTAATTCAGCGGCATATTCTCAGCTTCTCATCATTTTAAAGATATTTCATGTCACAGCAGTTGAAAGGAACGTATTCAGCCTGTGACAACGAAGCCTAACCAACCACATTCTAAACCCCTATCCATGATCACCTTGGAAAAACTAATGATAGTTTGGTGGGAGTTTGATGTGCTGCGATATCGACTTCCGGGTGGCTTTGAGGAAATTCAGCATCACAGGGGGAATGGGAGGGTTGGGCAGTGCATCATCAACACCAAGTATACAGGCAAGGGACATTTTGAGTTGGGTGGACTACCCCAAAAATATCCTCACTGAGATTGGATATCATTTTTAAATCACAACCTGAAGCGTAAATCTAGCCAAAGTTTGAAACATTCCAATACAATGTTTTCCCAAGTCCCTCCCTAAAGATTTGTGAAAATGACACCTGCATTCTCAAGTGTTACTATGGAAACTCTGAGAGGCTAAGCCCTGTAAACAGATATCACTGATATCCCTTTATTTGGGGAAAAAAATCCCCAGGCAGCAATTAGTTGAAAACGTAATCTGAGAGCAATGAGACCATGTACATGTAAACTCTCTGCCAGAACTTGACAATCGCAATGAATACGTTTAAAATATTTTGAACCTAAGGGACAGCTTTTCAAAACATTTCTATACCTCATCACCTCAGGCGTAATGTACAAGCTGCAGGATAGGGTCAGTTTTTGAACTCAAGTGAAGTGGCTGTCTTTTTCAAAGAGAAAAAAGCCTCCTACATATTAAACACAGCCTTAAAGTGCACTGTTAATGTTAGGTGTTCCCTCTGGTGCAGCACTGTCAGGAGCATCTGGTTCATTTCAGGCAAGAGGGGCAACATTTCTCTTTGCATGCAGATCGGCTCGGTGGCATAAATTAAAGGTGCAGCAGCTGCATGTTATCTCAAGTGCAAGAGGGAATGAGAATACCATTAGTTCTCACCAGAATGCATTAAGGATCCTGATAAATATCAAAAGTAAAAAGCGGTTTAAGGGTTGATTAGAAAGTTCTCATCAAAACCTCAAAATATCATCTTACTAATAGCAGAGTTAGTTCAGTCTTGACTAATTTGTGACTTGAATACGAACAGTTGTGGCAGGTTAAGATTCACCCATTAACTTTGTGTTACATTTCTGCTTCCTGGTGGCAAAAAAGGCTTCAGAATTTAACAGACAGATTTGTCTATCCCATTGAGGATCCGTCCCCCTTTCAATACCACTCATGTTCAGGGTCAAAGGTGAGAATACTCACGATGGCATCTATGTATAGGTATTTTAAATGTTGTCTCTGATGATACTTGTGTTAGTAAGAATACTTGCCTCAAAGGGCGCCATTCAAACGTATTGATTAAGAGCGGAACTGCTATGTGAATATGTCCAAAGCAAAGTAAGTGCTATCTGTTGGGTAAAAAAAATATTTGATCATAATTCTCAGGACAAATATGCTTAAAAGTTGCAATTTATCAAGCTATCAAAGTTAAGACTGTTTGGCAACGTTTAACAGTCTTACAGTTGTGTGACAGAACAGAGATGCAAGGAGGCCTTTTCGTGACTGTTGCATTATGCGCGGTCATTAAATTTAAAAGCGACTGTTTGTTTTGACCATTTTAAAAAATGCGCTGAGTAAGCATGCCAGATGAGTAGGTCTACCATGTGTGCTGAGACATGCAAAAATATACACAGTGAATTCAAAAAGGCAAAAAAGCTACATGCAGTCTTGCAAGACTCTTAAATCTCGGGAGACTTTTGTGTATTTACTGAGAAGTATTAGTCAGCATTTAGTATTTTTCTGTGATTCCATCACAGAAGCGTAGCAGTGATAAAGAAGCAAACTGTGATGACCACCAAAGCAGTGCACACTGTCTCTTTCCAGTTACTTAGTTCAAAATTGTTAGTATGACTATATTTTAAAAAATCCAAACCATCCCATGACCCAAACACACAAATTGGTCTTTTACTTCCTTGAGTTAAAACATCTCCAAGATAAGCGAACCTATACTTGTATTGTGATGAATAATAGAAAGTACAAATCATCTATCAAAATTATAGCAGAATGAATGAATGTCACATTGTCTCTTGCACAGAATTTTTTTTTTATTCACATCACATCATTAGCATCGTAGATTATATTGGGACATTTTGAAGAGATGTGAAATGATTTGGAGAGTTATAATGGCCTCACTAAATCTATGCAAATCTTTTAAATCTCTAACCCTTTTTCAGACACCATTAACAAGTCAGAGGGTGGTGCAATAATGGCGTCGGCTTGAAAAATGAGCGCCGCAGTTGTGGAAACACAAAGACAATTCTTCAGTACCTAAAATGGTTTTCTTCAACTGACAATTCCTGCTGATTAATCAACTGATAAGGACATGGCAACACGACACAAAATCCTTTTTTAGCCCAATTACAACAACAGTCAGCAATCGGCAGCTTGGTGACGAAACGAAGCCATTCTTAATTTCCAACTGCTACAAATGCCAGAACCCATGGCGCATGGAAGAGGCAGATAAAGTTGTTATTGGCAAATGTCCTTGGTGCGAGCGAGTGCGCGCTCAGTAATCCTACTGTGTCATTAGTCTCCCAGGACCCTACGACTCTGTCCTACTATCACAGGCTGCTCCCATGTAGATAAGGCAAGCGCCATTCACCCTCACGTCTACTTATTGCTAAATGAACTGCTTATTATTGCCCCTTTTATTTAGACACACTTCCACGAAAGCCCTAAAGTTTTTAATGCTGGACTTTATCCTAACATGTCTTAATTTTCCGTTAAGTCCGCCGGAAGAACAACATTGATGTCATCAGCTCTGCACTAAGCCTTAATTGACCGCAAAGTAATCAGGTATTGTGCGCTTTGCAATTTCAATTCCACACTGGCCAACAAAAATGCTACCCTGACAAGCTTTACATGGAATTCAAATTACTTTCAATGTATGCTGTAATGTAACCTTTACAGTATTTCATTCATTTCATTCACATTTTTCTGGGCCATTATGGCAGCAGCTCCCGAAGTTGCACTATACTATGATAGCGCATCTAGTATCTTTACATTCAATTCAAATGAGAATTGAGCATTAAATTAAAAGTAACAAATGAGGAAATTTACAATTTGAAGTCAAATAAGGTCTGAGGATATTTTTTATAGTATAGTAGCTATCATCCATTAGAATTAAAAACTAAATTTCACACATTAACACTAGCAACAATTTGCCTGGCTGATTTTCTGTCAGTGTTTTACATTGATGACAGCTTTGAAAATAAACAAGTGAAGGGCCATGGCCTCATGTCAGCTGCCCTGCCCACAGGACATGTTTAGAATACTCTAATCTTTAAAAGAAGACACACACCAGCTTGCTCCGTGACAAGGTACAGGTTTAGAGTGATTCTCCCTCGGCCCTGTGGACGCATAGCTTTGTCACCCGACTGACTGCTTTTGTTGATCTTCAGCAGGAACAAGGCCAAATTACATACACTTCTCCCTTCAATTTGTGCCATTAGAGCCATTTCCAAGGCCCTTCTCTTGCATCCGTTTATAGTTTTATTGTATGTGTAGAGGGCCATCAAATATATTTTCTTTTTGTGTGTTTATCAGTGGCATATGTATATCGATCAATTTATCACCTTGGCCTATCACAGCAACACATAATACATTATAAGGCTGTGACAGCAGGTTGCATTTCACTGACACAGCCAACTGAAGGTGCCACTGAATCATTTCACTCTCAATTCAGTCCATTGTCTGAATGTTTTATTTGTATTCACGTATACCAGCGATGTTAAAGTGCAGTATTCATATGTTATTGTATATAAACACTTTTGCCGTGGGCTATTATTTAAGTTGACCTTTTGAAACGTACTTTCAATGGAAACAAACACTGTAATGATATGTTCCACATTTCAAAACACAGCTTTAAAAAGTAATGTACGGAAGTAAAATATTGTCATGGTGGTATTTGGCCAGATACACAAAATGCAGTAGTTTAACAGAAGGATTTTTATTGACCTTAGAGAGAGAACATCAATACTGACTTGATATTATGGAACTAAATTTGGCTCCATAGTTTAGCTAGCACACACACACACACACACACACACACACACACACACACACACACACACACACACACACACACACACACACACACACACACACACACACACACACACACACGTATACATGTGATGCTTCAGTACAACCCGAGAACAAAGTTCTACATTTATATGACATGTTCACATTCAGATCTTTAATCAAACCTGATTCTCAGACACTGCAGTGGGCATACTTTGACTGTCAATTCCCCAGTATGAATGTAACTTGGACTGTTTTGATATCCAAGAATTTGCCCCTGTGGGTTTAATTAGAGATGCAGCTGCCAAACCAGACCCTATTGAGAACCTTCCATGTTTCATCCGAGCACATTCCTGAAGAACAATAATTGCTGCGATGTCCCACCCACGCAGTATTGGGCACCGGGCCATCAGATCTAAATAAATAAATAAAATAAAATAAAATTTGAAATCAGAACTAATTAACAAAACAAAGTAATAATTAAGAAATACATTATTTGGCCTGAGACAAACGAGAAATCTTGCTGAACATTGTATTGAATGTGGTTGTAAGTAAAATCCTTCATCATATCTTCATTAGCATTTACATTCAGCATGACCTGACTATACCTCCTAAAGGACAAGCTCAGACAAAATCAAGGTCAGGACATAAAATGGTTTGTTTACGATTTTAATTAGTAATATGTAAACATGAATAAATTGGTAATATGTAAGGATAATGCGTTTTTCTAATTTCACAATCAAGCAGACACCTAAATTATCATTTTTAACAAAACCCTAATCAAGATATACAGTAATCATCAGATGTATACAACTCAACCATCCATCCTCTATACTGTTTATCCTCACCGCGGCCGTGCACGATTCACATAAAATATATGCAAATGTAGCATTCATTCATTATCAATACAAGTTACAGATCCTACTACTACTACAGCATCAGTCAAAGGAATACAAAATGTGTCAGTTGTTACTAAAATAGCTCAGTGCAATTCCTTGAGTTGAATAAGAAAGAAAACTATCACATGCTAACAATAACACCAATGCTATTCTTTACTTATGAAGGGGAACGTTCTGGTCCTCTCCATCACTTTCCCATATTATACCAACACAACAATGAAGGGTCAGGGGGAGAAAGAAGCGGGTCTGCAGCTGCTATCAGTTGGGCCCCAGGCCGACTTGATAGCAGGACAGATGAGTGTGGTGGCAGTGAGGCCTCTTGCCGACCGGGAGCTTGGGCATCAGCAATGAGATCTCAATTACTCTGTTAAACTGTGTCTGAGAACATAACCTCACTGTTATGTCATTGTCAGGGGCTTAATGCTCCTTCGTATGGCCACGCAAATCCTAGATTAAGCTCCTGGCTGGAAGATCTTGTTCCGGAAACTGCAGGGACAAAGTTACTCTATGGAAAGTTTAAAGAATGCAAAGAAAGCCAAAATGTATAAAACCACCGTATACGGCTATATGATTCACTTTTGCAGGAATTTAATCTGCAGCAAAGTCATTGTCACAGTCATCAGTAAGAATAAAATCAAAACAGCGGGCGAAATCCATGGTGACCATCCAACAACAGTCCTGTTAATAGAGCAATATCGCGGTCAGAGAAGCATTCAAAAATCCATCCACTCAATCCATCCCCTCATTCGCTTCCAATTATCCTGTGTAGAGTCATGGGGATTTTTAAGGATTATTCTAAAAACACTGCAGCCAAAGGTCATAATAATATGCAGACATTTAATATGCAGGGATATATTAGCAAAAGTCATTCATCTAAATGTCTTCTACAATCTCTACTCCAAAGAGAGAGAAAGAGAGACAAAGCGTTGTCCTTGCTCAAAGATAATACGGGGAATTGTAACCATTGTTGAATTGTGCCTTCTGTGCTGCAGTGCACCCCCACCCTGGCTTGGCTGCAGTGTTCCTGCAAGAAGGGGCTTTAAGGCTTTTCTGTCCTTTCTCTCTCGCTCTCTTTTTTTTTTTTTTTTTACTCACAGCTGGGTAAAGCGTTTGGCTGAAATCCATTGTGTGTTGCCCACTGGTCTTAGACTATTTTAAGAAGAACGAAATTAAGTGAAAAGTTGTCAATTTACATATTTCATCTGTAGGATATCTTATTTTTACATTGTGTTCACGTAGAAATAAGGATGCCACTCTGGAGTCTAATAGGCTAATATTTGGTAAAGGTCACTGTCTTGAAAACAGCAATTTTGTATTATGCTACATGTTTACATACAATATATGGAAGTATATCATCTTATCTCATATGGAAGTTGATACAAAGTTGACTTGAGCTTTCAGAGCATGAAAAAAATGTATACAAGGAGGTGAAAAAGCCAGGTCATAAAGTGAGAATCTTTTGGTTAGAAGGTTTAAATAAGAAAAAAAACCAGCAGTGGAGTTTGTAATAATTGCATGAAATGATCAGTGACGAGTGGTTAGCACATTTGCTTCACAGCTCTGTCTTGGTGTCCAGGCTGCGCATGGAGTTTGCATATTCTTTGTTTGCTCATGTGGCTTGCTTTAATATTGCAGAAGTGTATACGTTAGGTTGATTGAAGATGTATGTGTGAGCGGTTGTCTATGATTTATAGCTCTAGAGTCAGACTGGAGTGATTTAAAGAGCTCCAGCAGTTTTCTGAAAAAAATAATTCAAATTCATTACTTTGGCATCTTTATTTTAGTAAACTCTTCAACTTAGACAGTTTTTATTTCTTTTTACATTGATCTTGCATTTGTGTAAACTTGGATGCAGCCCAGCAATGTCTGAGCACAGAAATGTGTCATTGTATCTAAGATCAAAGTCAAAAGTCAAAGTCAGCTTTATTGTCAATCCCTTCATATGTCAAGACACACAAAGAAACCGAAATTCCGTTTCCTCCATCCCACGGTGACGAGACATACCAGTAGGCGACACAAAACAAAAACAAGAAGGCACAAACCATAAATAATAAATAATAAATAAAATAAAATGAGCGATGAATAAAAACAGACCAATAACCCATTGAATATGAGGGGCAAAACCGAGCCAGTGAGCATACAGCAAGAACAGGACGCTACGCTGAAAGGGGGAGCGAGTTCAGGATCCTAACAGCCTGGAGTACGAAGCTGTTGGAAAGTCTGGTGGTGCGGGAGCGCAGGCTCCTGTACCGCCTCCCAGAGGGCAGAAGTTCAAACAAAGAGTGAGCGGGGTGACTCACATCACTCACAATCTTGGTCGCCTTGCGGGTGAGATGGGAGGTGTAAATGTCCTTCAAGGAGGGGAGAGAAGCACCAATAGTCTTACTAGCCGTTTTCACAATGCGCTGCAGGGCCTTCAAGTCTTGGTCAGTGCAGCTGCCACCCCAGACAGCAATACAGCTGGAGAGGACGCTCTCAATGGTGCCGCGGTAAAAAGTAGTCATGACGGCCGGAGGAGTCCCCGCTCGCCTGAGTTTCCGAAGGAAGTACAGGCGGCGCTGGGCCTTCTTCGCCAGCGACGCGGTGTTGGTGGACCAGGAGAGATCCTCACTGATGTGCACCCCCAGGAACCTGGCGCTGCTCACTCTCTCCACCACAGCACCGTCGATGGTCAGCGGCAGGTGTTGGGCGTGACCCTTCCGGAAGTCAACGACAATCTCCTTGGTCTTGTCGACGTTCAGCAGGAGGTTGTTGTCCCTGCACCACGCGGTCAGAAGGTCAACCTCCAGCCTGTATTGAGTCTCGTCTCCCTTGGTGATGAGACCCACCAGAGTCGTGTCGTCAGCAAACTTCACAATGCGGTTGCCGCTGCAGGTGGCAGCGCAGTCATGCGTCAGGAGGGTGAAGAGCAGCGGACTGAGCACGCAGCCTTGGGGGGCCCCTGTGCTCAGCGTGATGCTGGCGGAGATCTTGTCGCCAACACGTACCACCTGTGGCCTCTGACAGAGGAAGTCCAGTAGCCAGTTGCAGAGGCCGGTACTGAGGCCCAGCTTGTCAAGTTTGCTGATGAGACGCTGCGGCACAATGGTGTTGAAGGCAGAACTGAAGTCCACAAACAGCAACCTCACATACGAGTCCTTCCCCTCCAGGTGGGTGAGGGCCGAGTGGAGGGCAGAGCAGATGGCATCCTCAGAGGACCGTTTGGCTCGGTACGCAAACTGGAAGGGGTCAATGGTGGGGGGGAGAACTGACCGGATGTGCTCCAAGACAAGCCGCTCAAAGCACTTCATGACGATGGGCGTAAGTAAGATCATTCCAACCAAAGTGAATGCTGGACATGCTTGTTGGTAATTGCCAGGGATGTGAAGTTTTTCAAATTAATGTCTGATCGATGATGACATTTTTTTTTCTCTGATAAGAGTTCAAGAGCGTGATCTCAAATTCCCGCTGTTTTGTCAAAGGCCGATGTTTATCTTCAAAGCTCAGATTAACAAATCAAAGACAGAGAAAGATGGTGCCTCCCGATAGGGTTTGACGTGGGTTGAACTAATCCGCGTTGACAGAAAGTGTAGTTAATATGTTATGTCATGCGCATCGGTATGTGCTTACCAAATATTTTCTAATTCTAAGGCAAATTCACGAGTAATCACCTATTGCGATTTGATTTACTGATTTGAGCAGCAGCACAAAAACCTTTCTGCGTGCCAATTCTGCAAAATGCCGTATGATACAAAAACACATGCTCTCATCCTATTCTGAAATAAACTTTAGCAGTTACATTTTTACCAGCACAGGGCAATTCACACTGCATTATGATTTATTGTATACAGGTCGGGAAGGTCTTGGCATGAGCTAGCTAGTGTAAAACATCCACAAAACAAAGGTCCGGGAGTCAAAAGGCGTCAAAGTTGAGCAATTGTGGTCAGCATATCACAAACACAAATGATTCTGACCAACAGCAGTTTAAAGGGAAGTCAACATTTTTCATTCCAATAATATTTTGTATGCAGCACCACTAGTCAAAACATGATATTCTGCTTAGTATTGGATTTGGCCTCAAATAATGACCAATGGCAGGGTAGCTTGCGGACATCACATGACCCAACTCAGAAAACAAATGAGCAGCAACCCTCTTTTCTTTGTTGACAAAGACAGTCGGCTCAGTTTTAAAGGTGAATATGTGCTTGTTATAAATAAATGCAGCCTGTGAAATTAGAAACCACAAAGCAACCCAAATAAGTTACCACAAATGGAAACTACCTGGAACATTTGCGGGGTGCTCTGACATTTTTCATAAAGAGATACAAAATAGTAGACTTACAACGGCCATAAGGGAAAACTGCCAAATAGGTTGTTGCTATTTCCGTGTGAGAACATTGATCAGCCTGCCAAAATATGCTTCAAACAGATTAAATGGAATAAAACAGCATACTAGTTTTAAATGACGCTTATATGCCGGAGCAGGTCACTTCATTCCCAATGCGCCCTCATTTCAGTTAACGCTCTTTTTGAACCGTATGGCAGTTTGATGTCAGACCGAGCCATCTGTTCCATTAATGCGTGATTGACAATAAAATAATATTTCCAAAGTTTTGAGCTGGGGCCAAGACGACCTGTCTGATCCGTTAAACTGTAACTGCTGGCAGAGAACAATAGGGTTTCTCAACGAAATGTTAAAAAGCAGAAGGATCAGCTAAAGGTTTTATTGGCTGTTTGGAGGTGAGTCTGACATTGCGTCAATGGCGGTGTATGATGTCGTTGCTTTTATTTCTTCCAGCAATAGTGTGACGAGTCACGAGGCTTTTTAATCCACTTGACGCAGTGGGTAGTTTTATATACAGTATATTTTAAGTGAATAGTTCTCTGTAGTTTGTTGTAGCCATTGAGAAAAACATTTCTCCATCTGTATTGTTCTTTAGAGAATAACACTCAGGGTAGTGAGCAGCAGGCAATGAAACACTGCGATTACTTATTAATGTGGTTACATTTGTTTTTACTTTGGTTTGTAAATTTAATTGAATACAGCTAGATCACTTACATAAAGTACAAACAACCTACGCTACAATTATTTCTGCTCACTCAATCATGATAAAAATCAAGACTTTATGTAATATTGTCATTTTTCAGAAAGCTTATATAGAAATATTAAACATGTTGAACAATAGCCAGGATAACAGTGACGGCTTAAATTTATCTATCCGTTCGTCTGTCCGTCCGTCTGTCCGTCTAGCCAACTCTTTTTCTTCCAAGTATCTGGGGATAGGTCACAGGGACAAAAGACAAGACTTGGCTCTCCCCAGCCACTTTGAGCAGCTCTTCCATGGGTGGGGCACTCCCCAGCTCTCGCTCCCGGTGCGACGTGCCCATAACACCACACCAGGGAGCCATAGGTCGACTTTCATCTTAGCACCTTCTTCACCACAGGAGACCGATGAAGAGTCTGCATCGGGAGAAACGATTTGAAAAATAACGCCAAGTTTACCATATTTTCCGGACTATAAGTCGCGCCGAAGCACAAGTCGCACCAGCCATAAAATGCATAATGAACAAGAAAAAGACATATATAAGTCGCATTGGAGGAAAAGTCATATTTTTTAGGGAAATTTATTTGATAAAATCCAACACCAAGAACAGACATGTCATCTTAAAAGGCAATTTAAAATAAAAATAGAATAGAGACAACAACAGGCTGAATAATTGTACGGTATGCTAACGTTACATGACAAACAACAAAATGAGAACGTGCCTGACGTAACATATTAAGAGTTATTCAGATAACTATAGCATAAATAACATGCTAACAAGTTTACCAAACCATCCCTGTCACTCCAAATCACTAAATCCAATGAAATCTTCATCATCGGTGTCACTTTTAAACAACTCCGCTATCTCCGGAGATAGAAGATGCAGCCTTCCTCTTCTACGTAGCTTACACCAGACTCATCGTCAGATGCAGTTCCAATTATTCCACAGGTCTAGAGTGCCCTCATGCAGTTTAGTGTGTAAATAACATGTGAAATGATATAATAATGTGTTGATAATTTCACAAACAAGTTGCTCTTGAGTATAAGTCGCACCCCCAGCCAAACTATGAAAAAAACTGTGATTTATAGTCCGGAAAATACGGTACATGCATTTAAATCCATGATTTGGGAGTCAGCTAAATGGTCTAACATTTAATATGCGTATTGTTGATCTTACATTGTGTCATTGTTGGTTGCTTCAGTACGCATCTATATTAAATGAAGGAAGTCAACTGGAATTAGGCGAGTAGGCCAGAAGCGTGAATACAGCCTAATACCAATTTGACCAAGCATCGTATAACTGAGAAAATCTAGTCTAAATATAGCCATTTTACTAAATGATACGATCGCAACTTTTTGTTGTGCGTTAATACATTTCCTTTAGTGTGTACGGTCAAGTGGTTATAGAGAGCCTAATGACTTGTGACAGCTCAAACAAACACAGCCAAGTGTGTAAAATGGGATTCAAAAATGATGACAAGCACTTTCTTGTCATCTTGAATGAACTATAATTTCATGCTATATTAAGTATATATTGACCAGAAGTAAGAAAACATTATCTGTGTGCACAACTGCAGCCTTTTAGGCATGGAGATCTTCATCCATTTATTGTTTCAACATATTTCTGAAAATAGAGAATGAATGAGAGAAGGGAAAGAATGTGATAGTGGTCTGAATCATTGAGATTTTGACTTGCGACCCGTGGACTGTCACCTACTTAATGTGGATATAATACTCCTGACACGTCTACATTGCCTCACACGTCCATGATTAGATTTTCACTATTTTGCATTTTAATCGCTTTTTTACCATGATAATTCAGAATGTAGCAAAAATGTATTGGACCACAATAGGAAGAAGTTAAGGCATTATGACCTGTTATTCAGTGTAGTGACGTTTAAAAAACATATCACACAGTGATGACACTGATGGCATGCAACTCAACTTGACTTTTCACTCAAAGGCGTGAAGGTGATTAGATATGTGCTGTGTTAACATTTTTCTGTTTTCGTTAGAATGAACGCCAATGTCCTTTTTTGAAGGCCAAAGTGAACATTTGGTGACTTTCAGGTTATCATAAAAAAGGCTGTTACAATTAGCATGCGTCCTTTCCAAATTAATGAAAGATGTTATGCAATACTCAATACGACGCTATAAAGAATGTCCAGAATGAAATATTTCTCTCCAAGCACTTACAGAGTATCATGTCAGACTAAAATTGATATTAGTAAATAAGAAAAGAATCCTGGTTTCGCATTACTCACAATAGCAATAGTTATGTGTATGCAAGATTAGTTTTGAAAACTTGCACTGCTCTTTAAATAACATTCCAGTGCACACTGTAATGCTGTTGTAAGCCCAGTGAAAATCAAAACAAAACAAAAACAATTGCCTTTGCTTTCCAATATAACCTCTGGTTGCCGTTCCACTTCGGTTCACTTTAGCTCAGAATGGCGCTGTGGGAAGAAGACATGGACTGATAATAAAATTACATTATAAATCGTTTGATATTCATACACACATGTATGCCCAAACAACACAAAGAAACACGTTCAGCTGTAAATCTAAATGACAGCAAAAGTGGAAACCAGTAAAAATGGTCTAGATACAGTACCCCAGAGGCGTCTCAGAAATAAAGTTAATTCATTGAATACAGCAGGCAGTGGAATAATGTGGTGGTTACCCAAATTTAAATCAATGGGGTGAGAGTCAGCAAAGGCCAATGAAACCATGCAATGTTTGATATTTGTGATATTAATTCATATCTCTTTACTTCAATGTCGCGGCTGGATGCTTTTAAAACTTCTGGCATCTGTGCATGTGGAGTCATATTTGTAAATGTAAACAAACAGTCATGTTGGGTGTCATTTAAAAAGTATGCCTAAATAAACAAATTAAACATTGTATATAAGTAACGGGAGTCAACAAGCAACTCTTAGCCTTTTTTGGCACTTGGACTTGTGGTGTATATCTAGCCTTAGTGAAGCATATTGATACAATCATGTACAATGTGTTCCAGCTAATTGTCAACAGTGATAAGATGTTTTTAAAAGGCCCAAAGGCTGCATATTATGCTGGCTATCATAGTTAGTGCTGGTACCACAAGAGAAATATAGGCAATTAGCATGCAATATTGAAACATTCCAAGACATAGCAGCTGCACCTGTACACCTGCCTGGTTAAAGTCACAGGCGAGGTGTAAGCCACAGTGGCAGTCCATGGCTCAGTGCCCTCTGGTTGCTCCTTGTTATCCCCAGGTTTCTGCTGTGCTGACAGGTAGGACACAGGCCAGATGGTCAGGACTTAGCTTTTACAGGGCCACTTTGACTGCTGCCATACAATGGTGATAACATGTATGATTTATTGTGAGTCAGCGCTGAATACTTGAGCAAGACTGCAAAATGGGCTCTTCTCAAAATGCCCAAAGTGTTATTAATCCGCACCTTCACAACTAAGGTGTTTCATTCTATAGCTTTACATTTACAGGTAAGATTTAGAGAGAATATTATGTAAGTAAAAGGTAGGAATTAGTGCTGGTATACTGAGGTGTTTTTTCAATATGTAGGTTTCATAGAGTAGCCACTAAGCTGCCTTTATACTATGTAATGGAACATAACCCAAGTACAGTAATTCCCCCTCTATTGCGGGTTCCAGGTTTATTTCTTTATTTTTGTACTTAAAAAAACATTGGCGTAATTCCACTTTCAACCACAAGATAGTGGCAACCTTATTTGTTTGATTGAGATGGTTTATATATATAGTATATATATATATGCATATATATATATATGCATATATATATAGTATATATATAGTATAGTGTTGAAATGTGTTTGTCTGAAGATATTTAAAGAATTTAAGAAACAGAGTGTCGTAGATGCTTTAGCAATAGCGCAGATGCACAGCAAGGGATATCATTGTTTATGTTTTTCTTTTGTGAGCCTTGATCCTCCAAAAGAGCAAGAATTCCATTTCATATACTTGAATTAATTATTTTCAAAATTCCCCTTAAAAATATGCTTCACAAGTCAATGACTACATTATTAACTTGAATGATTGTCTTATTCCCTCAAAAAATACAAGGTGAGGATATTGAGGGCCATTACTTATTCAATGAACCTCAAGTGGGTATTCACCTTCCTATATAAGCCTGAAAACAGAGTTTTCCTTTTAGATGTATTAATAATAGAAGAAGCATCAAGCAACGCTCTATCTGGACTCCTGAGACGAGGTGGTGCCTTCCTTGAGAAATGAAGGAAATCATTGGCATAAACCAGCCCTAGGTCAAACTCATCAACACGTCTAACATTGATGAAGAGAGATCTGACTGCTAATGAAGGTGTCCTTGACTTGCAACCACCCAGTTAGGTTATCTGTCCTGAGGATCATTTGAGAGCAGCTTACAGTTCACAGTATTTTTTTCCTCGGTTTTGATTTGTGCTGAATCTTCCTCGAATTGTCCTTTCAATTTGTGAATGATATGTTGAACAGGAGTGGAGGAACGGGGAATGAACTTAATGTCCTTGATTGATTTACGGGGAAACTTTTTAGTAGTTATTTTTCTAATACTTGCTGTAACTGCTGTATCTGTAATTAAGCAGAATAATGATACCTGAAAATGAATGTCAGATTGTGAATGCACAGGTTCTATCTTTTGCTTCCAAGTGGTACGACATTTTATTCTTCTACCTTGTAGCATAGATAGATAAACAAAGATCTATTTGTAGAAACAAATTATCCAGGTACTACCATCACACCGCTAACGTGCAAGTCCACCCCAACAGTTCATATTTTTTAAGTGAAATTGAATCACTGGTTGTCAGCATGCCATATGGTTAAATCAAAAATAAATTCCACACAATCGACCAAAATCGTATTTTGTTCCCTTGCCATTTTGTATGTTGCTTAACCCCCCTCAGCCCCCCAACACTAACCGGTAGTATCGTGATGAAAAACATACTATTATTACTCTGCCTTGTCTCTGGCAATGTTTTAGCTTGTTGGCACACAACTACAGTAAAAATAATGATAAAATGAACTGCAGTCAACCGTGCTCATTTCAAGACCATGTGATGATGTTCATCATATGGGTTGTTTCCCGAGTGTCCACAAGGGATGCCCATCTCTTGAGGGCCACTCAGAGGATTCCTTGTGTAGAAGGCCAGCAGAGCGTGTGATATTTCCCATGGGTGCTTTTACAGATAGCTATTAATAGGTTGAAGGTACATCCGCCATCCCTCAACATCTACCAACCTACACCCAATCACAAACATCCATTCTCTGTTCAATCGGTGAAAAGGTGTATCACCAAAAAGGTTCTCTGAGAGTAATAATTTGTTTTCTTTTGGTTAGCATGCTGTTCATCTAAAGGTTACAGGCGTGCTAACCATCAGGGACAATGCTAGATATTTTTTAGTGGGGTGTCAAGGGTATCTCACTGGCCACTTGCTGTCGACTGAAAATGATATCACAGTTTCGTCACTTCTGCCAAACTATCACAACCACCACGTAGCTATGCCATGCAGAGGAGGGTACAGCACAGGGAGTCCGCGGTTCATGACAGGTTTTTGTTTCTTGGGCAAAACCGAATTGCAATAAGTACGACTGTAACGGCTCCTTTTTATGCCACGTGATGACACCGCAAACACCGCAGGCACCCAAACTATTTTTCTGCTTATCATTTGTGACCTCAAAATGCTGTCTTTTGTTGTTGTCATTTCTTGCCACTTTAGCGGTTATTTTGTGACAGCATACCATTCCCACAAGATAGCGGGTAATTTGTAAGAAAATAAATATACCTTGTAATGTGTTGCTCCGGGTCTCTGTAAACAATAAGCTTGGCTTTGAGTCCTTCTACACTATCATTTGAATAGCGCTCGATTGGTGGAAGTCCACCCCCTATCAACATATCTAATCGTACGACAGTCTTGCAATCTGTGCCATAATAAATGGGTACTGAAAAGTGGGATGGTTCAGGTCTGATATTTTTGGACTAACTTAGTCAAAACAATCAAGGCAGCCTGTTTATGCAGCAAACCTGTGTGTCAAGTTCTATTTTGTGTCCAATTGGTTGCTGACATGTGAGCTATAAAATATTTATTAATTCATCTTAAAAAAAAACCCACTTTTTCTGACTAAATTGTACCGTCTTTTTCAATGTTATTTATTATAAAAGCTAATATGGCGAGCGATTTTTTTATTTGCTTAGCACGCTGCATAAGAATATTAAAATAATAACAAAAAAAACCTAGAAAGCCTCCTGAAATATCGTCAGTGGTGGGAGACATGATCCCAAATGCTTGTGAAAGAATATGAGCACAAAGGAGATAACTGCAAACACGGAGCGACAGAACGGAAGGAAGGATTAAT
Organism: Syngnathus acus; assembly: GCF_901709675.1. Lineage (NCBI taxonomy): Eukaryota > Metazoa > Chordata > Actinopteri > Syngnathiformes > Syngnathidae > Syngnathus > Syngnathus acus. The sequence goes on along the minus strand of NC_051095.1, from coordinate 11,551,186 downwards.
CACTGCTACCCCGCAGCTTTTTTCTCCACAGACTAACTCTGCCGCCTCTGCCCTCTTGGAGTCAAGCCAAGATCACGGCACTCTTTTTGCATTTCACCTTCCGTAGCCCACGCAACATGACCAACGTCATCCTGAAGTACTTTGAGATCGCTTTATGAAAAGGCTTTAGCATCGCTTATATGTTCTAAAATGACCTTTGGTTGGAATGACATAATGTGCCAATAAATAACAAGAGCTATACCATTGTAATTGGCCCCAGCTGGATGCTCCCTCACAGTTAATGTCACCCGGTGTCTTCTGCTCACGTCTTCTCTCTAAACGTCTTTTGTGCTTTGTGAGTAAATTCCTTCATTAAACGACAATTGATTGGACATCACCTGGCCTTTCAGTCTCGGCTTGCTAATGGATAGAGTTGTATTCGTCTGCCAACTGACCCGTCGTATGTTTGGCATTTACATAAATCTCACAAATTTCAGCAAATATCAAATTCTGCCATGCCGGTGAAAAGTATCCGTGTGAAGACTCAGGAACTTTGTCACAGTTTTTTGTATCTGTCTGCTAAAAACTCATTGATGTCATTCGGAGGTACAGTTTCCCAACATTCTACCGAAGTACGGCTCTAATGTCTGCACTCACACAATAATTATTCATCGTCTACCAGTTTAAATGTAATTGATTTTTCAAGCAGTGCATTTCTGCACGTTGCCCTAAGTTGACAATACTACTGTAATTACGTGTTTAGATGAACACAGTCATTCCAACCAGTTTTAGTCACTGTCTCGACTTTTTTCATTCATAAACATGGAGGATTCAGATTTTTGCCTTGGGGTCTAGGTAAATCTGTGCCAACCCAAGTCCTTGAACTACCTTTGCCTGAATCCTTGATTTTAATTGACCACATTTTGGCCTGGATTCACACCGATGCACTGTATGTGCTCCAACATGGTGCACACATTGTTTTTGTGGATGCCAAAGGCTTTTCAGGACAAACAATTTCATCACAGGAGGATCATAACATGAGATTCTGAAGCAGCAAGATGGGAATATTCCTTGTTATTTATGGTTTGTTAATGGATTTGAAAGAATGAAAATAATACCACGGTATTGGTCTTCCTTTGGCTTCCTGATAGGAACGCAAAAATGATCTGTGAAATTTTGACACTCACACAGACACGTCGACTAGATATATACTTGCACAGCTAATAAATCATAGCACCATGCAGAGAGCACAAAGGATAATGTCTCCTTGTCGAGGTCGGTCAACACGATGATTGAATCCGGTGACTCGATAATTAAGTTTATCATTAACACAATAAATCTTGCAATCAACAGTCTATTAGAATTGATACACCAGCTGATCATGGCATCGGTGGAACTTTGCTGTGTTTGTCGGTAATATGCCAGTAATGACAATGTTAACCTTCGTGTGCTCTTGTGGAGCTTCAATTAAGTCTGCATGATTGCTCATATTGTTACTGCATGTAAATGAGTCTGCAGTCTTTATTCTTTCATTTTTTCACTCTTCATTGTTCAAACAAGTCAAACCAGAGCAGTGGCAAAATTGTTATCATGTTACCTAAATGCTATGAAAATGTTGAGGCATTTGGTATTACCATCGTTAAAATACCACCATAGTTCACTGACTCCTTTTATCAGAACTTATCTTGTCCCGTTTTTCATGCAGAGTCTTTCAATTTTTAGCCATACAGGAGCTTGGAAAAGCAATTTGACAAAATGTTCTGACCTATTCCATCATGTCAAACCAACAAGATAGTTATAAGATGTTAACATTGTTGTCTATTGTATTCAGTGACTTTACTGAAGCTGTTGTCTCTTGTTTATTTTTTTTTATAATTTATTTTTTACAAAATAAGACCGCAGTTTTTACATGCATTATATGTCCGTTGTACTTAAAATGCAATCATTTAAATTTCTCTGGTGTCATGGAAACATACTGAATGAGCCAAGTGTCACATTTCGGTTAAAGTCAAGTTAAGACGGTGAATCCTAATCTTTGATTAAGAATTCTATTGATGGTTTGGAAACCATTTTTTGATTTAAAAAAAAAAAAGGGAAATGAAAATAAATGGAAGAGGGTTGGAGTCAGGAAGGGCTTCATTTAAAAAAACAACAGCAGAGCATTATTCAAAAACAGCAATCCAGAATAGGAACAAGCTGGGAAGAGCAATTCAGAAGCAACTCGTTTTCAATCTCAATAACAAAGAACTGCAGCAATGAAAAGTTTAACTACTTCAACAACTCAGTGTTTTTCTGAGGAGGCCCACCAGCTATTATTCTAAAAGCTAAGAAGCATAAATGTAGCATAAGCAACACTTTATTTTCATGAATCTCAGCATTTTCTTTTACATTTCCAAATGTCCCATAACTGATGAGCTCTTTTTGGAGAAAGGCCACAGGCAACTCATGTGATCCTTGGAGGCTACCCTGATGCCCGCTACCAGCGCCATGTTGTTTCTTATTGGTCTTTAATGACCACTTCCCTGAAATGCATTAATGTGAAATAATAATGAAATAATAACATAAAGAAACAGATAAAAGAAACATGGCGGGCACTGCACCGACGTAAGATTGTCTCAACTAGGGTGAATCATTTTTATGCTCTCTGACAGGTATGTTGGCATTATTCAAATAGGTTTGGTGGTTGAATTCTTATCTCAGTGGAAGCCAGGAAATAGCTCCACCAATTTTTGAATGTAAATGTAAATAAACACTGCGGAAGGTACAGGTTTTACTCCCCGAGCTCTTTTGTTTATAATAGATACTCGAGCTTGTATGCAGGTGCAACCTGTGAACAATACAAACATGCCAGGGAATTCAAACTGGCCTTAATTGCAAAATCACATACAGTGTGATGTCTCTGCAGTAATCTCCACAATATGGGGAAGCTTTAGATGCTATTTATTAAGAATAACAATACATAGAGGTCCCACAGCTCACAGGCTGTGGGAGGCCAGGATCACATCAGAATGTGCTTGAATTACTCAGTTTTTCGTTTTTATTAATTGTTCACCTGTTCATTTTCAAATGTATTGGTATAATGTATGCCAAATGTTAAAATATAAATTTAATCATGCCCTGTGGCACCCTGTGGCATTATGCGTAAAATACGGTTTGTTGCATTTAGCTTACAAGTGCATTTAAATGTATATGCGAGTAGGTTTGAATGAATTTAAGTATATTCAACACTAATGGTGAACATGTACGTCTGACTTGTGTGCGGGCGGCATGGGATTGATTCTCACACAGTGGCGGTGTGCATGTGAATGTGGCTGGTTGTTTGTCTCTATATGTGCCTTGTGACTGGCTGGCCACCAGTTCGGGGTATAGTCTGCCTTTTGCCCGTTACCAGCTGGGATAGACTCCAGCATCCCCCACGACCCTGAAAATAGCTAGATGGGGATGTTGAAATGTACTCGCAAATACGTTCAAACACACTTGCAAATAAACGTTCTAAACGCCAGTGCATTGGCTGGTATGTTCCGCACGTAGTATTTGCCAGTCAAAATATTTTTACCTCGCATTGGCAGCGCCACAATTGCATATGCACGCTCTTGAAAATCTTTCTATAGCTGGTGAGCTTTTCTCACGCTTTATTTAAATTGCCACTTTGAAGGCACCCCACCCCGAATTGTACATCCTCAGGGGCTTTCCTTTCATATATTCCACGATATTTTTGCTATGATGAACATTTAGACAGTATTGATAGCTTTTACTGCATATGTAGCTTTGTTCTTGACTGTGACGGCTATACGAACAATCACAAGGAGTCAGCACCAACCATAAATGCCGAGCTGTGACAATCACTGCGACTTCTCGGCTTAATCCAATATAGTAAAGCAAGCGCTCGTTCAAGGACAAAATGGAAGACGGATATCAGTGAAAACTGTGAAAATCATAGAAAATGTTACACCAATAAAAGGGCAGACAATAGCGGCATTTAAGCCAGAGGACGTTATTTTCATTAATTTTCTAAAGAGGCCTGTTTGGTGGGTGTGGAGTAGGACAGCACGAAGGGGTGACTCCATATACATTTCCATTCTTACCCCGTCACGCTTGCTTCAAGGCAGATTGAGGCCTAAACCCATCAGCGCATTATTATTCAAGTAGGGCGGCTGTCTGAATCAAGGACTTGCGTATTATCAGGAAAATGAATTGCCGGTTGTCACCAAAGATTCAAAGGAATTTCTCATGACCCCCACCCAATGGTTTTTATTTGCTTATTTATCCAGTGTTGTCATGGATTGCAAACACGCATTCCAATGTACTGCAAAAGGCACATGAGATCTCACAGATGACTAAGGTACAACAAACACCACAGGAGTACGGTAACTCATCTTTTCTGAAATATTTTGCTATTGCATTGTCATTTTAGACATTGGTCTGTTTGAAACTGTGCAAAATAATAGGAACATCTCTCAGGCCCGTTACAAGACTCTAAAACGACTGTAAAAATACATCACCATCTCCCGGGGACAGATTCTATCAAAATGACTCATTATAATCCTCACAACGGGAGGATTTATTTCAGTGATACTGCAGTTATCAAGGTGCACCTTATAAATCTACGTCGCATGTGAGTTTTTATCACATCTCCTAGCTGAAATGAGCAGTGGGCACCTTGCTGCGCAACTCAGTGGGTGGCAAAATGTTTTCCACTTTCCCTGGGAGAGAAGACATGGCTCTAAAAGTAAATTGTAAGTGGGTGGCTGTGCTTTTCCGTCCCTTTTCAAGGCTGTGCCAGTCTAAGGTTGAAATAACAGTGCCACCCAGTGGTCCAATTCAGCCCACAGACCCAACATGAATTCTTCACTAAGTCGTGCAATTAATTTACAAGTCAGTTGGTACATCATTAACACACTATAGAAGTCAATGTACCATCATTTTAATTATTTGACCAAAGTTCACTCCAAGATATGGTACAACCACAATAAAGCAAGACCTTTATAGTTGGTGGACATTTTAAGGCATCTGAAACCGGTTTGTTTTACCTTTCTGATATGGTTTCTCAATGAAGTCTTGAATTTTATATTGGTACACATGAAGTTTTAAGGGTTCAGTGGTGTAAAACACCGATGCAAAATACTCTGTGATCTAACATGGTAGCCTTCATCATGGATCATCATGGGTATTATATTCTGACTTGTCAGTCTAAGTGTTCCACAAAGAACACATTTCTTTCATGTTTGGTACACAAGCGCACATTACGGAGAATGTTGTTGTTGATAAGTCATACGTATATATACCGCTTGTCCCCACGGGGGTCGCTGGCATACTGGAGCCTATCCCAGCAGTCATCGGGCAGTAGGCGGGTGAAACCCTGCCAGCCAATTGCAGGGCACACAGAGGCGAACAACCATTCGCACTCAGACCTAGGGGCAATTTGGACTGCTCAATCTGCCTACCAAGCATGTTTTTGGGACGTGGGCACACGGACAACATGCAAACTCCACAGAGGGAGCGCCGGAGGTGGAATCGAACCCACATCCTCCTAAGTGTAAGGCAGACGTGCTAACCAGTACGCTACCGTCATGTAAATGTATATTATGTGTAGTACTTATCAAGTATTAACAATCACACCCTTAAAAATGCTGCATTAAAAACAACCAAATTTGGACTAAATTTTTTGGGTTGTTTTGTGCAAAACAACCCATCACATTGAGATGTTTATTTGCAACCAAAGTTAGGTTAAAATTGACCCAACTTCCTGTGTCAGTCCAATTTTTAACCCATCATTTTTAAGGGTGCACGACAAGAAGACAATCACATATTTAAGTGAGGAGACATTGATTCTGTGGTTCCCAAATTTAGAATGAATACACTCTCAGACTCGCGCTCTTCCTATGTTTCTTATCGTACGCGCCACTGTGCACTGTATTGTTGAATGGATGATAAACGACCACTGCGGTGAGAGCCGGAATGAGCTCTCGCTGAGACCACACCGACGGCGGCCTTTCAACACCTCTCCAGAAAGATTCATTACATTAATTAAAGTCCTGTTTTCGCTGGTGTCCAGCCACTTGAAGTCCCCCTATTGCAGTCATTCCCGGCCTTCAATAGCAGGGCTAACCCTGCTGTTTAGTTCTCCTGGCGTGCGGGGAGCTTAAAGATGGACGTGTTGGAAAATCAACTCCACGGAGCATAGTGGGAAAACAAATTGGTTCATTTAAGCATGAAAATGATTGAGCGAAAGAATGAAAAACTCAGAGCCAAGCATTTATCAAAACTGTTTACACGAGACACAAATCCCTCCCGTTACATCACTTGAAAACGGAACTTGTTATTGTCACAATTGATCACAGACGTGATAATAACAAATATATTGAAAAAGAAATCTGTCCGGATAGATCAAATATGTCAACGTTCATTTCTATGGAGATGTACAACCAGCTGGTGGAAATAGATCACAAGGAAAAATTTTAGAAACTCTGGTAGAGTAAATGTAATATAATATCAGTGAGCCTTTAAGTTTGACCTGCTGTTATAAATTACCAAGGTTTAGAATATATCCTCTCAATCCGACTGCATATTCCTTCCCAAAAATTTGGCTGGCCGATTGAATTGAATTACACGACCCAAGAGGTTTACACTTCTTAACTGTAGGGCAGCCTTGAAAATTCAAAATGTGCCGTACGTAATTAAAGATTAAAGTCCCAATGATCGTCACACACACACCTGGGTGTGGTGAAATTTGTCCTCTGCATTTAACCCATCCCTGTGTGATTTTAATCCATCCCCTGGGGGAGAGGGGAGCAGTGAGCAGCAGCGGTGCCGCGCTCGGGAATCAGTTGGTGATCTAACCCCCCAATTCCAATCCTTAATGCTGAGTGCCAAGCAGGGAGGCAATGGGTCCCATTTTTATAGTCTTTGGTATGACCCAGCCGGGGTTTGAACCCACAACCTTCCAGTCTCAGGGCGGACACTCTACCACTAGGCCACTGAGTAATCTCATACATAGAACAAATGATATCTTCTGACTGATGCTTTTATCTCCATCTCTTTGAATCCCTTACTTGTTTGCACTTTATATTGTAAATATCTTGTTGATGTTTTGAGTCCGAGCCGGACATAATTTGTCATTACAACAAAACTATGCATTATGCATCATATTACTTTTTGATACTCTTAATGGCAGAGTTTCAGTTGTCCGAAGTGAGCCGTAGAGTTGAAAGACAAACTTTAACTGGTTTCTCCACCGATGTGACAAGCCCATGTGATGTGTTTTCCCATCACAGCTGCATTGCATTCCAGAAATTTGTAGGGTTCATGTCAACATCTCAACACGTAGATCATGGTTTAATCATCAGATTTTTCTCTGCTCTCAGTTGTCTTTGACCCAGTCTTCATGACATGAAATCCCAGCCCACACTTGCCCAGGGAGATGATTCTTAAAATGAGGTTTTCGTATACCTGCATTTGTCCTTGGCTTTTTCCACAGCCAGCCCACGCACGCAAGCACTCTAGGGCCCGAATCCATACAAATTTGCATGGCAGGCCTATAAGCCTGGCTGGCTGGAGAGACGATGATGAAAAGAGACTGAAGGTCGAATGAGAAATGGGCGGCAGTGACTCTGCCTTAAGTGCACAGTTTCCAGAGAGCTCTAAACATTTCAGCCAAGAGTGAAATCAACAGCAACAAAACCAATGACATACTGAGTCATTGTGGCAATTGCACTCAGAGTGGGACAGAAGATAAAAACACATGATCACAGTGTGTGTGGAGGGAAAGCTTTACTGGAACAAATTGCACAAAAGACACATCAGTTGATTTTAATTCTGATCCAAAAACTACAGTGGATCTTCTAAAGTTACCCCCAGCCTCTCCCTTGTGATCTCACAATTTGGATTTCAGGAAAAAATACTTAAATGGAGTTCTTGTATTAGTGTAGCTTCTAAGATCTCAGTTAACAAAGCATTGAAGGGCTGATTATTTCTTTGGGTTTTCGAGGGGGGGGGGCGCAATGAAGGATGTGGATCCTCGTCAGCTACATACAGATTCGGAAGCAGGTTAATGTGTCCACAGTTCCTTAGCCACACCCACAATAGGGGAGTGGCGTTGCCTATCAAATGTCGATATGCTACCATAATATGTCTTAACCGGACCGAGTGTGCTACTAAGAGTGCAAAGAAACTCTCGTGCTACGTCGAGGACTCTGGCAAGGGTGTAGAGTTCGTCCGCTGTTCCGCAGCCAGGTTGTCCAGGTTTTGCTAAACCTAACCATTAATTCATAAATATGACTACAGATATTAGATACTAAATATATTATTATTATTATTATTATTAGACAAGTGTGATTGTATACACGTGTATGTTTTGAATGTCTCCTTGCTGCTTTTTACCATTGTTGCACGTTTTCTGTGGGAAGTAGAGAACAACATAAAGTGTCAATTTAAAACCTTGGCACTGTAACATTTGCCGCAGAAAATAATTGGACATTTTGCAAGGCTGTGTATCGCTGCTATAAATTGCTTCGAGTGAAACCAGCCAAGCAGCGTTATCCTCAATGGAAAACCATCTCACGGAAGAAGTTGTCACCTTGGGGCCGATCTCTTCTCACGACTGACTGACTGACTGACAGCCTTCCCGCTGTATTGTCTGCCTCGCCTCCAGTGCTCACTGCCTGTCTCCATCTCCTTCTTCCCCTGTCCCTACAGTCTGTTCACATTAAACTGCTCCGTTAAGCACCTCTGATTCTCAACACGCTTCAGTTACAGAAGCCATCACCATCTGCCTGTCCCTCGCCTTTTAGGAGCGAGCAAAAGAAAGTGAAGGCAATGGTTCTTCTTCCACACCAACGGTGATTGATCTGGACTCGTACGCACGCTTCTCATAACCTTCTCTGAATGAACGTGGCGAGGGTCCTTTCAGACTGATTGGGTGCTGGTTGTGTTCAAGTACAAGGTCAAGTACAGAGCAAGTAAATCAACGTGGCTTAAAGTTCAATATTTATCTCCTTCCTTTCCGATTCCAGGAGTGTAATATTTCATATATCCTTTGAGTTACTTCATTTTGTTTTTCAGATTCAATGACTTTTAATTTGTGGTAAGAGCAGCTTCTTTTCAAAGTCAAAGTCAAAGTCAGCTTTATTGTCAATCCCTTCATATGTCAAGACACACAAAGAAACCGAAATTCCGTTTCCTCTATCCCACGGTGACGAGACATACAAGTAGACGACACAAAATAGAAACAAGAAGGCACAAACAATAAATAATACACAAAAAATAACAATATAAATAAAATGAGCGATGAATAAATAATAAACCAATAACCCAATAAATAAGAGGAGCAAAACTGAGCCAGCATGCATACAGCAGACAGTAAGCACAGCGCAAAGAACAGGACGCTACGCTGAAAGGGGGAGCGAGTTCAGGATCCTAACAGCCTGGAGTATGAAGCTGTTGGAGAGTCTGGTGGTACGGGAGCGCAGGCTCCTGTACCGCCTCCCAGAGGGCAGAAGATCAAACAAAGAGTGAGCGGGGTGACTCACATCACTCACAATCTTGGTCGCCGTGCGGGTGAGATGGGAGGTGTAAATGTCCTTCAAGGACTTTTGATTTTACCTTTGGGGAAAATACATCATTTTAGTTTGGTTCTGTTAGTTTTAGTGTTAGTTTAATTTATTTACACAGTATATGGAGCATTAGCATAAGATTTTTAGAAAAGGCACGTGGTCCTCCCAAGATATCAAAAATTCAAACAATGCATACAAAAGTGGCATTGTATGATTTTGGAAAATGCTTTATGTGTCAATAAAACTCAAACCAAATAGACTGAATCATAAGAAATGTGGCGAACACCGTGGCCCCTGATGCATTAGATAAGCCCGGTCAGAGTAATTACAGTGGGAGAGTGCTCAGACCGGCTCGAGAACTCTCTGAAACAAACAAATAAATGAACTGTGAAAGAAGCCAAATGAAGACAGCCAAATAAAAAGCTTTTCTTAATAGCCTTCGTCTGCAGAGAGCCTGTCCACTCATTTATTCGCAGATGAGATGCACTTTGTGCAAAACAGTAGACACAGGTCCTCATCATTTAAACTGTATTGATGATTTGGTTTTGAGCAAGGCCAGTGTCATCATTAATTAAAGGTAATATCAGATTATTCGAGCGCTTAATCAAGCAAACAAATATGTTTTCCATTCTCATTAAGACTATTTCCACCCTAGTAGCATGAGACACAGTTGTGTAATGGTGTGTATATCCCAAAGTAATTGATTGGATTTAACCCAGAATTAATTAAGCCTAATATTTGATGAATATCATATGACCTGCTCATGTCTCACTCAGGTGGAGCCAATGCATCTTTTTTGTGCCACAAGGTCAATGAAGACGTATCAGTTTAAGCAATTTGAATGTCATATACCAGGGGTGTCAAACTCAATTTATTCGCTGGCCGCATTGTAGTCATACCTTATTTCGGAGGGCCATTATGACTGTCAACCCAAATAAATTTATGAGCACCTCATATTATGTACAGTAAAAGCTACAAAACAAACTGACAAATAACTCGTTTTCAAATTAGACGAGTGAAAACTGGTCAAATATTTAAAAAAAAAAGATATTATTAAAAGTGAAGACAATCTGCAATTCTAGTAATGATACACGAATTTGATGCACAATTTGTCTTCGCGGGCCACATAAAATGATGTGGCGGGGCCTATCTGGCCCCCGGGCCTAGAGTTTGACACCTGTGTCATGTACTATAGAAAGTAAAAGACCTTTTTGTTAAATTATGTTTAAATAATAATAATGATGATAATCATGAATCATAGTTTTGAAGCGCAGTACAGTACAGGTAATCTGAAGCATAAGCTATACGGTCATGTACTGACACCTGGTGGGTAAAGTGTTCCAGAAAAAACAAATTCAGTGACGCCCCCTGCAAAAAAAAACATTTTAATTCACCAACAATATGTTGATCTACATGTAGACTGTGATTTATTTTTAATTAGTTGAATGTAAAATAAATGGGACTGCATCTTGTACAGTAGACTCCAAACATCTGTCAAAACGGTTACCATTTTCAGCATACAGCTAATGGTCAGAAGGTGGCAATGTCTGCTCACGTTTGAAATGGCCCAGTTCCGCAAATCATGAATGACTGAGTGAATAAGACTCATTAATCTTCGTGATAGATTCAGTGAGTGGGATGCAACACGAGATAATGACAATGCATATTTATGAGTTTCCTCAGTCATGAATTTGATAATCCAAGCTCATCACATCATACACAAGCACACACACACACACAAACACACACCCCTCCACTTACAGTTGGTTTGCCTTCATTACCTCAAAGCATCTTTGGGTCACCCGCTGCATGACCTCTGACTCCTTTAATTTCCTGTGAGCGTTAATAGCACAGGCTGCATATAGAAAATGATAATCAGTTCGTCTCTCAGGCTATCCATATAATCTTGTATTAATAACTAGATGAACATTCATCAGAATGAGAATCAACTTTTGTTGCCTGAAGTTGGGGTCACTGGTTGGTGTCACAACAGTATACTCAGAAAAACACTGCAGAGAAATTGAAATTCTACACACATTTAGCCCGTTTCCATAAATGGTCAAAATGCATTATTGTATAAATCAGTCATAGTAACCATAAATAGAGATGTGCAAATGAATATGCTAAAAAGCTGTTTTGGATTCTTTATTTGAGCTTTATTCATCCAGGTGAGGCAACTGAGGACAAATTCTCATTTGCAGAAATTGCAGGGTGGACCTGACAGCAGCAGACAACCGAGAAGGTTTAATGCCAAATAAGTTGACTGTCTTCTTTAAGATGAATTCCCCTCTGCCCGGTTGTTTGCTTGTTTTCATCTCTTTTCTCATTGACTAAATTAACTCCAATTATAACTGTGCATAAACACTAAACTTAAGACTTGTTTAATGTGGAGTCGAATGATTGCAGTCTTACAATATTACATTAGCTGTAATTACTATGACCATTTGGAGGCAGTTGTAGAGAAAACACCCGCTGTAAGGTATTATAAGCGCTTTCCTGGAATCAAAGAATCATTACAGTCTGCAGCAGCAAGTGTCTTCTGTTGCCTAGCAACTCTAGCACTGGTGCCGGCTAATGCCGGCTGTGTGTGAAGGTAACTCAGGGGGCAAATCTCCCTTCTCAATTGGTCGCATAAAGGTGGGCAGGGTCAAACTTGGCTAGCCGACAGCACTTGTTTTCCTGATTGTTGTTGCACTGTGTTGTTTAAGCGGGAGCTCCCTAGGGGGTGAGTGTGCCGCATTTGAAATAAGATGAGGCGATATAGTCCAAGGACAACATGTCAGAGTAGGCAGTGATGGGAAAGTAACATTTAGCTGCTGACCATGGAAGGCTTACAACCTCTCCCAAATGGTGAAATTAACTCTGCTTGCCACCTGAGCTGCCGTGTCCCCGGGCCAGGCTGCTCTTTTAAAGTATGAAAATGCGCTTTGTTGATAGCGGCCGTGTCTGTTATGTGTAATTGCGCTGGTTGCTCCTCACGCATGTGAAATGCAAATGCCTGTAGCGATTGTTATTCCTTTCCCAGGTTTCTTGATTCTTGTCCGTCACGCCTCACTAAAACAATTCCACATCGCCGCCAGCAGATCAGCTTCTCGTCTTTTCTTCTACTCTTCATTAAAGTTTCATGGCCGTTTTTTTTTACTTTGATAACATATGCATATTGCATGTCATGCTCGGAGATGCAGGTAGCGTCACAGAGGCAGGAGAACGTCTAAAAGCAGTCAAATGTGTTTTCCACCGCGTCTTTGTAACTATAAACTGTCATGTGCAAGTGCAGGTTCGCCTCGCAGATCTTCGCAGATGTATCGCTGAAGGTTATGAAATGCCTTGACACAATTTATTGTGATTTTTGAACTTTTTCAACAACACCACTGTGACAGATATATTATTAGGTGTGCTACTATGCTGGTTTAAATTTCAATAGCTTGTCACACTCTTTCCCGCCCCCACTGACAATGACAGGTTATCTGTGCAATCTATGGTATGCCACGTTTGATAACAAACAGAATGAAGAATGAAATATTGTGTACACAGACAGATTGGAAAACCAATTTTGACTCTGACACTATATGTTCATTGATTTTAATCACATTTTCATCTTTTTAACATATACCCATCCACATTCTATTCTGCTTATCCTCATTAGTGTCATGGATGAGCCAAAGCTTAGCTCAATTGACTAAGAGGCGGAGTACACCCTAATCTGATCACAAGCCAATCACAAAACACATATCGAGATAGACAAACATTCACACTCAAACCCACACCATCACTGAGTGGGAACTCATGGAATGAAATCAAATTTATTGTCATTGAACATTCAGGAGAACAGAGAAAAAAAATTCACTTCACAGTTACATGTCCAAGAGACATAAAAAACAATGACCAACAGAGGAAGACAAAAATAAAGTTATCACACTGTGTCCTGATTTTCTGAAAAACAAAGAAGGAAAAAAAAACATCTCAAAGTATGGGGAGGGGCACAGTGTAGGTTTTGGGGGGGGAAAAAAACAACCACATGAGTAGAAACATCATCCCATGCTACCATGCCTGGAAGTCGAGCTGGTAAACACCATCAGTGACTGCCACCAGTCAAACAAACCTAAAATGGTGAATGTACTCGATATCTGGAGTCATGCATTATTCACCATTCATACACACTTCAAAAAATGTATCCCGGATTGTGAATAACAATGAAAGTTAGTCTTAAGACCTGATCACAGCAAAAACACACGTCTCATGCCACATTTCACCACAGAATCAAAACAAATCTGATTTAATCGATTTGTCACTGTATGATCTAATGACAAGCTTAAATGTTTTTTTTGTTGCAACCGAAATAATACGTTTTTGTGGTTTTTAAATGGTATTAGACTGGAAAAGTATGCTATTATGGTGATCTAATAGATTTTTTAATAAATTCAATGTATGTTTTACTCAAAAGCAAGCAATTGATAATAGAATCTGTGCAATGTTAATATATCGATGATCACTTTTTTTTTGTTTATCAGTCAAAATACGTCGACGGCATCTGACTCCCACCACCAATCTATCTGACTGGCAATAATCTCATCATTCAATGCAAAATATATTGTGGTTACAAGCTGAGTCGAGGACTGACAGAGTAGTTTCTCTTCCAATCCTTTCCAGCTCAGTGGTTAATGTCTTGGCCTTGGTCTCTTTTCTCTCCTTTTCCACTCTCATTCCCTTTTCTCGACGCTTTCTGATGCATTTGTGCAACTCTCCTCTAGCCCCGAAAAAATTCACTTTGTCACATAGGGATGCACCATTTCACACGCTAAATTTTTAAAAAGTGGAACTGGGAATCCTTTCTCAGCATGCAATATCCATTAGGGAGAAAATTATTCATATGATTCCCTTGCATTATTGATCTATTAATGAAGAGAAATATGCACACCTCTCAGTATCTGCATTGTTACCTGCCAATACTGAACCTCTCAGGAGTTCAAGTTCCCCCTTCATAAGCGACAACTCTAGCCTCACTGCATAATGTGGAAAGAGGAATGACTTTTGATCACGTAGTAATGGGATTTAAAGTGCCCTCATCCCTCCATCACCTCTGCACGATTCACTTCCTGGAGGTCCCATATATCTTCCTTCTAGAGGTTGTTGGGGTCCAGCCTCTGCTTTTTACTACACATTTTCTTTATTGTGGGATTGTCAACAAGGTGTTTTGGTCTGGAGGGCACACACACACACGCACGCACACACACACACGCACGCACACACACACACACACACACACACACACACACACACACACGTAAATAACGCCGAAGTGTACAAAAGCTTTCACTCGTCCTCTTTTGCAATGTCGCACCACCTGAATGCATCACAAACCACCACCTTGAAAGGTTGTGAAACAAAGCCAAACAGAGTCAGGGTGTAATTTGGAAAGAATAATCTCGTGTTTAGAGGACAGTTTCAGCCAAGTGAAAGGCTTTAGTAGTGAGCGTGTTTGGCTGTGGAGCTCTGTTGGGTGGGGTGAGCAGATGGAGACTTTGCAGGTGGGAGAATGTGTTGCCGGCACAAGCAGGGAGAGGAGGAGTCGTATGTCAGCTTGCTTGGATGCAATCCTCCGCAGGGTTTCGCATAGAAACGTATTGAGGTTCTGAAACACACCTGCACAGACAACACTAGACATGTTCATGGTTCAGTGAGTCGGTCACTCATTTTCCCACATCCATGCAACAGATGAACGCTCAGTTGGATCATATGAACGCGCAGTGAAGGAAACCATGGCAGCCTACCCAGGACAATGGAAAATCCAAAGATGAATGCTCCAAAGGTGGTACAAAATGTTGAGAGGGATTTTTTATGTGATGCTATTCCTAACACAGAAAAAGGAAATGAAGGAAGATAAACATAGAACCGACAAAGCGAGCATTGAATAAAGAGCACTGCCTTTTAAAGTCAGAGCAGCAATAACAAAAATAAATGTAAATAAATAAAACACTTTAATAATTAGTAATGTCACTTGTTGACAATATTGTTTCGCAAACACTTCCCCTCTTTGTTATGCATTTTTCAGGAAAGCGTTAAAAGTGCAATTGTGTCAATAACTCTCTGACGCATCCGCTGAATCAAGCTTTGGTGTTTGTCCAGAACAGAACCTGTTTTGAGAAACTTGTCACGAATAACATGAATTGCGAGACTTGGACGTTGGAATGATGTGCTTACGAAAACCTCAAAGCCGAAGCTGTCAAATGCTGATGGCCTCACGTCTGTCTGAATGAAAAGAATTATTTAAGATTATCTACAACATTTGGGGTTTTTGGCATTGATTTGAGTTTAAATGTGATTCATTCATTGTAGAGTATTTCCTGTCGGGAAATGTATTTATCATTTTAGAACGAAGGAAAATGCAATTTCCGGAGTAATTGTGTGTGAATGCTGAATGAAAAAATATGGAATATTGTGGAATGTTGTTGAACAGATTTGAAGCGCTGTATATTGGTTACAAACATGCAATATACTTGGGGAAAATGTAGATTTTTTTTTTGCTACCTGGGATTTGTGAGACTGTTGAAAATTGTATCCTGAATGTGAGCTGAAAATGTTGAATTTTGACGAGGAAAGATGTGAATCTTTTGTTGAGAATGAATAAGGAATATTTTGGGAAAATTTGGAATTTTGGGAGAGCTGTGATTGTTGTGATGCTGTGAATTCTTGTAATATGTTGAATGGTGAGAATCGGATAACAAATGTGGAAGAACAAGCCTGACAAAAAAGGGATGACAATAACTAATTATGTGAAATCTTGGAGAACAATGTATTTGTGAATGCTCCACCAACCAATTTCATGGAAAAAAAATGTCATTTTTGGAAGTTGTACTCTACAAAAAAAGAAAGCATGGTAAATTATAATACATGAAGGCGGGTGCAATCACATTTGACAACAATTGCCCGGATGCTTTCATGTTTGAAAATTGAGTAAAATCCCGTAGACATTGCAGCAGCTGACCTTTCACCACAAATAAACAATTGCACCAATGCTGCTGGTTCTTTGCAGCCCACAACTTTTACAGGTCAGGGGGAGTAATCTGATTTAAATCTGGATACATAAGCCGACACACTAATGCTTTTGGCAGGACTGTGTTGTTAAACAAACAAAAGTAAAACATCAACAACGTCATTTATTAATTGTATATTTTTTTAATTTTACTTGCGTCTCCCTTCCTGTCGCTCTTTGCAATAGCATCAAGCTGACCCTTACCTTTTTCCTCACTTGATAAATAATTGAAATGCACTTCTCCTTTGATATGGACTTTAATGCTTTTTCCTCAAACCTTGGAAGGCTGCTTCCATAAGTGCTATTCCCCTGCTGGATTTAGAAAGTTTAGAGTGCACCATTACAGATCAGACACTCATATTATTGTGACCTTTTTCAGATTAGGTGAGATAAAGTTTTTCTTTCCCCACCCAAAATAATAAAAACTGTTTATTGTGTAGTTATTCACCGCAGTTATCATTACATTTTTGGTCATGAAAACCAGTCATGATGTCAATCTATAGACTTCAAATATTAGATGAGCCCCAGAAAACAGAGATGGCAACAATCGTCTTTAACTTGATGGCCACATTTTGTTTCTATCATTGTGATCCTGTCATTATCAGCGTTCAAAAGTGCTTGAATATTCTCTGCTTACTCGGGTTGCAACGATACAGACAACCCACAGTACAGTCAGTACCTCTGTTTTTGCGCCACAATTTTTGGTATCGCTTCAGTACACCTTTGTTTGTATTTGTTCGTTTTTAACACTTTTTTTCTGTGTAAATATTGCTTTAGTTTGTTTTTCAGCAGCATTTTTTTAAAGTTGGAATTCATTTAATTAATTAATCAAGTGATTTAAGCCTAACCTCAACCCTTTCTAACCCTAACTCCTAACCGCTAGTCCCTAACCTTTACCCTAGTTTGAAACCTTAACACTAGTTTTAAGCCCTTCTGTGAAACCCCAACCCGAGTTCGAAATGCTGACTTCAGTTTGAAACCCTACAATGAAACTAATACCCTCACGCAAACCTAATTCCTAACCCAACCTTAACCCTAACCCCTCACCCCTTACCTGAACCCCTAACCCTCACCCCTTACCCCAATCATTAGCCCCAAAACCTAACCCTAGTGTGAAACCCTAACTTTAATTTGAAATCCTACTTTGAAAGCCTAACCGCAGTTTGAAACCTCAACCCTAGTTTTAAACCTTACTATGAAACTCAAAGCCAGCTGTGTACAGTTAAATATATCGGAGACAAAAAAACAAGCAAGATCCTGATCTCTCTTGGGTTTTGGAGCAAAAATGTCCAAAATAGCGGCTGCACTTTTGCAACAAGCAAATGAAAACCTTAATTTACCACTCCCAACGTGACCAATGACATGCGGACCTGGTAACTATGCACCGACCCGTCCCTACAGTTACAACAGGCAACGCAAGAGCATGAGCGGCCCAAGCACAACAGCAATTGGACATGACCTCATGGACGGAGGGCTTTTTACCAGCTTGCACAGGCACATACACGATGGACTGGAAATGGATCTGTGGAAAAGTACCGAAATCCCGCAGTACGTTGGCTGTATACATAGTTCAATGCAGAGTCGACCCAAAAGTTCAATATTATAATACCCTTACCGTTTACTTGGCCACATCACGCTTGAAAAGAAGGTACTTGTCTCAACGATTCTTTTTTCCGATTAAATGGGGGTTTTGGTTGATTAATTTCATTTTCAAAGATGGGCTGAACAGTAATGGCAGAGTGTGAGAGACTTCTCGTATATGAGTGTTCAAAAAGGAAAGATCCAATTCCATGGAAGACAGCATAATCATTGACAATGATCTCATGACTCAGTTAACATTAAAAAATGCAGAGTCTGGCTGCCAAAGTAAACAGTTCACGATTTGCAGTCGATTATGTCATTTAGTTGGCTATAGTTCTGAGTCAGAGCATTTTATTAATCAAACCAACTCCTAGTTGAAACACAGGCTAAATATAGTCTTACTGCCAGGAAGTTTTCCCAGCCCACCTATACAAAGCAGGACCTACCTAACCACCTCAGGGGTCCCTAAGGGGTCATCAACTGGACTTAATCTCCTAGTGACAAGGTGATAGCAGGAATTTCAGTCTGTCTTTGAACAGAAAAAAATTGCCCACACAGAATAAGAACTGCTCGGTCCTCTTAAACATTGCCAACTTCCTCTCAATGTGTCAGGCTACTGATTGGCAAGTGGACGACTTTCTGGGTTTACCATCTTCTTCCTGTCAGAATGCAGGAGCCTGCTGCCCTTACTTATTTATTTATCCCCATTACGCCGGCTGGTGCATAGAGCAGCAATAAAGGTTGTCCACTTGCATCTGTCCTTGGCGATCTTTACTATGGTCCACCAGCTCTGATGGTGCTTCTGGAGCTCTTTCGCTATTGTCCTCCGCCATGTTTATTTGGCCTTCCTTGCTTGCTTGCTCTCACGAGTGGACCTTGTTGAGCTTCACATGACTTGTTCAGACACATTACCAATTGATACGTGCTGATAGTACTGCAAACTGTACTTGCCTGCAGGCTGGCTCTGATCCTTGCCAGGCCACCTGAGAACTGATTCCTACAGTCTCTTTCACCTGCTTATTATAGAGCTTTGCTGATTAGGTTTGACTCAGGTTATGGACAGGTTTTCTCGAAAGCAACGGTATCTCTTCTCCTGCAATCTACATTGAGTGGCTACTTCAGACTCCCTTTCTGAGAGACGGTTCTGTGACTTTGGCTTAATCTTCCTTGCCCAACCCGCATGCTCATCATACATACGTATACAGCAGTCTTGTTGTTAATGCTGCTCTCTGAAGGATGTGGTGATGTCATCCCTATGGCCTCTGACCGCTGGAAGCCTTTGTTCTGATGACTGTTCCACTCCTTTCGTGCCTCGATGAGAATATTCTCAAAGGCTGTTATGAACAGAATGGGAAAGATAGAGACTCCCATGGCAATACCTACCTCGAGTTGATGCCAGCATGTTGTAAATTCCTGATGGTCTGCAAAGTACTTGGCTAAGGTCTTTGATGTCTGGGATGTAGAAGACCTCCCAGGCAAAGTTAATGAGCTGGTGAGAGAGTGATCCATATTCATTGGGAAGGTCCAGTCAAACAAGGTCACGCTCTTGCTTTGTCTTCTATATGGTTTCCCGTAGTATGGCCGAGTACTTCACAAGCCCAAGAAAGCCTGGTACGCCCTATGGCAGTTGGATCCATGAAGCCATTGCTTATAGGGTCATTGGTCATCCTCTTGGTCATGATGGAGATGTTTTTATTCAGTGACAGCCAGTCCCACAATGCTTCTGAAATTACTGATTGTTCTAGAATTCTGCTGTTTTTGAATGAGGTCTGTGACAGCTCTTTACCAACAGAATGTTTTTGCTCAAGAGATGGTCTGCAGGATTACCTTGGTCCCTGGAAAGGTCTTGCATTGCCTGCATGTGGTATCATCGGGTCCTGGAAACGAGGCTGCTTTTGCTATCTGGACGACAAAGGGGTGTTGAACTTCCCAGTGTATGACTTGGCTGGATTGTTGACAGTCTTGCTGTCTGAAACAATTTTCAACCTTGGCTTTGCAACTTTCCCTTTCCCACTCCCCTTGTTCTCTAGCTGGTCTGCAAATGCCGTCATTTAAAATATTAATTTAAGAGGGTATATAATGTTAGCATTTGAATAATTGGTAATTAATTATACAAGCTGTCCAGAAATTCACTCTACACAATTCATTAAAATTATATTTTTATTACATGTTTCAATATTGAATGCTGGAGGTAAATATCTATTCTACTGTACTGTGTTGCATATTGAAGTGTGAAAAAAGTGATGCCCTGTATATTGATAAAGCAATAAAATAGCAACACGCAAAATGTATTACTTTTCATTAGACTTTGGATGGATTTTGCTTATTTATTTATGTAGTTAGTTAGTTAGTTCGTTAGTTAGTTAGTTAGTTAGTTAGTTAGTTAGTTAGTTAGTTAGTTAGTTAGTTAGTTAGTTAGTTAGTTAGTTAGTTAGTTATTTTGCATACAGTTGAGGCTGTTCCTATCCTTAAGAGTCAGACTGTGAAACCAGCAAATTTGAAAATTGAGAGAAGGGTCAAAATTCAAGAAAAGAAAAAAACACCTGCCAAACATCCCAATATCATATGTACAGTAACTGGGGGAAAAAAACACATTGAAAGCGTCTTGCCTGTTAAGCGTACAAAATTATTTCAGCTCAATAACGTACTCCTCTGTAATTATTTTTCATTTACAAGTCTGATTCATTCCTTTATCAATATGTTGAATGTTTAATGGTAAAAAAAAAGAGACAACTTCCCATCTCTTCACACCAAGAACTGGTAATTTGATGGATTTAGCACCATCAAAAATAATCTAGTCTATCATCACTGTTGCCTGAAAATTTTGTTCCACCGCCTCGTAACTTCATTAAAACACGACTTACACACATTTTCAAGACGGCGGACTGCCAAAGGACATTCCAAGACCACATTTTGCATGACAACACCCACACACATCAAGCTAAAAGCAGACTAACACCACCAAAGGTTCTTGTAGTGTTACAGACCAATAAAAAAGATGATTGTACAAAGCAATCTTATCATCTGATAGCAATGAGAACAATAAGAAATCTGCATTGCTCTCAAATCAGTGATAAAAACGGTTAGCCCAGGAGACTGCCAAAGGGGTGCAATGTATATACTGTACATGTGAAGAAGGCTGTGAATACATTTAATCTCTCTAAAACGTTCGATTAAACCTTAATACCTTGTACCATGCTGTGAGAGCTGGATTGAAGAGCCATGACCTTCTGTTCATTTCTCGTGCGCTGTGTGTGCCAGACATCCATTAAGATATGAAGAAAAATTTGGAAGGTACAATATGTGAACAAAACAGAAAAAACAAACTCACCAAAAGTTCTCCACGGGCATTGTTCTGCTCATTCCAACTCATTGAAGACAATTTGACACTATTTGCATCCAGGCAAGAAAATGTGAAATAGGAGCAGCGGCAGGACACATAGGCCGAAACTAGCAGTAAAAAAAGTGATATTCTGTTGAAATGCTAATTATTTGGGCGGTTTTGTTCCAGAGGCATGCAGGGTGAAATTGGCCTCTAAACACATTGGCATACTAATGTCCACCTTCTGCTCACTCCGGAATAACCACAGCTTTATAATTGACTCGTAGTTCACAATGGCAACGCATACATTTGCATCAAATCAAATTCAGAATTTCAGCGACAACTAGTTGAGTTGCAGTGTGTGTGTGTGTGTGTGTGTGTGTGTGTGTTGTGTGCGCGTGTGTTGTGTGCGCGTGTGTGTGTGTGTGTGTGTGTGTGTGTGTGTGTGTGTGTGTGTGTGTGTGTGTGTGTGTGTGTGTGTGTGCGTGTGTGCGTGCAGTGTGTGTGTGTGCGCGTGTGCGCATTGGCTGCAGGTGTAAAGACAAAAGAGATTTGTCGCATTGCTAATGCAAAGTTGAGTAGTGAAATGAATTTGTTTTGAGGATGTGGTGCTGCTAACCTTGACAAGGTTCAGCAAATTGGTTAGGTTGCTTTGTCCTGCAGCTATTTTTCTTCTACCCTGTAAACAGTGTATTGCATGAGATCAAAAGCTACAAAGAGTGTATGAGAGCTCGAACTGGGGGAGTAAGAATGAAAGCTACACTATAAAATGGAAACCAATCTGTTATTATTTGAAATAATCATGAATTACCATTTTAAATGCATTCAGTGCAATGAGGGAGAATTTTAAATAAAATGGAGAATACACTTGTATTTTAATATATTATAATGGAGTGCAAAACATAACACTTGGGAAAGATATTTTTCCTCCAAACGTATTGAAACAGTGAGGCCAAAGTCTGTTTTTCAAAACCACTGGTGTTTGACGCAAAAAGATGAAAGAGACAACCTCTTAACAATCCAGTCAGCTACATGAATTTTAAGATAACATTATCCGTAGCAAAACACCACATTTTTGGGAGCGTAAAATCATTGGAACAAATTTGAATACACTGCACCAGCTGAGACTGTTGTGAATCTGTTGCTTGAAATAACACGTGTTCTGAGTTGCTATCATCAAACCTTTACATTCTCTTGTGATGGTTTTCCTTATTTTAAACAAAACATATTTTAATTATTTGTCTTGAGGTGGAGCATGTGGATTACTCAACCCACCCTCCTCGTTTGTACAGTAAAATACATGCTCGATAGGGTTTAAGTATGGAGATTGATTTGGCCAGTCAAAAACCTTTCACTTCTCACCCTTGATGAACTGCTTTATCATTTTGGTGGTGTGTTTTGGGTCATTATCTTTCTGCGGGATGACGGTTTTCGCAGTCCATTTGGATTCATATTTCTCTTAATTAGCAGACAAAATGTTTCAGTTGACATCTAAGTTCATTTTACTGCTGCACTGATCTGTTGGCATCACATCAATGAAGAGTAATGAGATCGGCCCAGAAGAAGCCATGCAAGACCGAGCCATGACATTACCTTTTCTGAATTTCACAGAGGAGCTTCTGTGTTTAGCATCATTATCATATTTTTTTCTTTCTCAACGCTTTAGCATTTCCATCAATTTGGTACAGGTTATTCTTTGTCTCTTCGGTCCATAAAACTTTCTCACAGAATATTTTGAAGCTTTTCTTTTTAATTGGTCAGTTCTATCCGAATCGTCTTGCTCAGGAGTGAGTGTTTTCTATTAAGTCTTAAATAGTATAAAAGTTTATTGTATAAAAAAAGAATACAATGATTTTGCAAATCCTCTTCAAGCTATATTCAAATTATTACACTACAAAGACGAGATATTAAACATGACTGATTTTTTTTTATACTAATTTCTCCTAAAAGAGACATAATGACTCCAGGGGGTATCTTGAGTCTTCACAGCCTGTCAGCTGGGTCTTTATCTTGACCACAAACACCGGTTATGTTACATGAAAAGGTGGGATGAAATCAATCAAGAGGTGGAAATGCCAGCCTCTTTGATGCAAGAGCAGGGCCGCACATGTATATGTGTCTTAGTGAGTCAGCTGCACAATTGGCATTCAGTTGAACTCCCATAAGGATTTCAAGCAATAAATATGTAAATCTGAGCATGAGAGCCACTTACACATAAACAGACAGCAAGCTGTATAACATTAGCGCTTCCTCAACCGGTGACTCTTTACTTAAGACTTTTACACCTCAAATTTAAATTTCTGATCTGTGGTATCCTACCTAGCTCTGCAATGAAAGCAATAATACATAAGCATAAGCTGACTTGATAATGGGTAGAGGCGAGAGTGAATCATGTGGGCACATTAGATTTTTGCATGTTAGATTTAGCATTTTTAAAATGCTTGTGCTAGGGAAAGACCAGCCCAGCCCTCGGCACTTGGCACAAAAATATCCCTAAATCCCCACTCCCACCCTGGGCAGTGACACGTGCTGTGACTAACCCTGTTTCACGATTATGACGTTCAGATTATTGTACAGAAAAGCATGTCTAAATATGCTCAGTGTGGTGCTAAACATTCATTATTACATTTATGAGCAGGCATCAACAGCTTGAATCCACCTTGTTGTTAATAGCCTCAATTTGGTGTGTACCTGAAAATGAGCCTGATGCCAAACACACGAATCAACCACATCCTGAGAGCCAACCCAGATAAAGATAGATGTTTATAATAAGGAAGCATTAAAAAGGAGGACGTATGATTTAATTCTAATGCTTAGCATAACATGAATTGTAGTTAAAAACAAAGATGAAATTCTGAAATTACACCTGGACGTGAACATTTAATTTTAAAAACAGCTTGTATGAATTGAATGTAGTCTCCCCTCTTGAGTCTCAAGTGCTAGCATTAGCACAGTATAGCCACGACTGCTATGTTAGTAGCATAACTTATTTGTAATGGAGTGCTACCATAAGACAAAATAGTATCGCTTTGGCAATTTATTTGAGGGGATTGTATAATCAATTAAAAATTAAAAAGAGGCGATACGTTTTACTGTGGAGCCAAAATGTTGCTAATTCTGCATAAGTTTCCCTATACTTTGCTTCTTTTTGCTGGTCTAATGTCCAGTTGTTTGCAAATGAGGGATGAGTGTTTTCAGGAGATGAATATTCCGCTATAGTTTCAGCAAATGTCCTGCCACCCAATGTAACAGGTCTTTTTTTCTTCATTCATTTATCTGTAATTAAATAGGTGTGTCTTGACAGTCATGCAGAAAAGTGTGAAGTATCTCCAAATAATTCTGCAGACAGTGCCCGTTTCTCTGCGCTTAAACTCGGATTTGCAATCTAAAGGTTGAAGGGTGGGAATAGTGCTGAGCATGAGGAATTCTGCCTGGCTGAGATTATTGTTACAGCAGTCTGCGTAAAATACCATAAAAGAAATAAACAGATCAAGCAAAATAAAACAAGGCAACCTCGTAATGTGTCTCCATTGGTTACGTGAAGTGCTCTGCAAAGAACTCTTAATGACATGGCAGAAACACTTCATTATAGTTGATTAAGCAACA
The DNA here is from genome assembly GCF_901709675.1 of Syngnathus acus. Lineage (NCBI taxonomy): Eukaryota > Metazoa > Chordata > Actinopteri > Syngnathiformes > Syngnathidae > Syngnathus > Syngnathus acus. Next base: position 11,526,114 of record NC_051095.1, on the reverse strand, counting down.
GAAAAGGAATTCTAAATACTTAACACGGTTAACTGATTTTTAATGTACAATATATTTAAATGGAGAATGAGAAGCTTGATTCTGAAACAGAATACTTTTAATGTCTTTTTCTATAACGAGTGAGGATGCAGCGGTAAATGTGCTGATGGTTTAAGATCTTGCCGTCTTTAACGCTCAGCCTGGTGATTGACCTGTGTAGGATGTTGCCCCCACCCACCTCCACCCCAACACCCACCAGCTTGTCTTAAAGATATTGAATGAATATGTGTGTGAGCACGTGTCGATAGCCAATGAACATTACTGTCATCAAGCACAACTGCTTGTTGCGTAACTGCATGTCTGGTATGTGAGTTTGTACGTAAACATCATCATCGGTTTAAAGTCCGCTTTCCAGGCGCCGCTGGGTTGGACTGGATTCTCGATATGGCTTTCTTCCACCGGAGATGGTCCATGGCCATCTCGTGGTTGAGAGTGCCTATACTGAGAAAATTTTTGGAGCAAAACTTTTTACAGTCGGATGCCCTTCCTGACACCAACCCAAGGGGAAATTGATTTTCTTTAGGGGTTGACTCCCTTAGCCCATTCCTCTCCCGAGGAGCCCACTGGGCAGTGGTACTATTTAACCCATAGTTGGGGGCTGGTTCGTGGGCACCAGGGCGTGTCCACACACCGGTGGGTCTGCGTGCCGCACGTCTAGGGGCCAAACCTCCTCCGAGTCCTTTGTAGTTTAGCCTGGGTCCGTATTGTACCCAGTTACCATGTGTCGCCGCGTGGAGGCACTACATAGGGCTTGCTGTTAGAGAGGCTATGTACTGGCAGGGAGAGACTTACGCACTCGGCTCTCTCGTTCGCGGACTGCTAGCCAGCGGTGAGGGTTGACAGTGAGAAGTGACATGCACTGGGCACTCCACCAACACACTAGACGCATCATAACAACCCGACTTGGTCTTATGAAGTCAGACACACTACAACTGTGCATAAAGTGCATCAGTAAAGCTAGATGCAAGACTTTGGAGCTACCTATTATATTTATATTCAATGTTATATAACAAATCAAAGGAATGGAGAATTTGTTTGCTCAATAGATTGTGAACAGCATATTGTTGGAACGGTATTTGTACTAAGTGAGAATCTGACAGCTTTATGAATATACTGCACTTTTATAGTGAATACGCTTGAGCCTGTCACTGATTATCAGTTAAAAGAAAGGAAATAACCAGCAAATAAATAATAAAATGTCATCATGAGTTTTGCGTATGTGCACAAGCTACAAGCCTACTAGTTGCTTTCCTTCATCAGATATTATGAAAGTTAACGGAATTCTCCCAAACTCACATTTTGCCAAATCTTTTGAAACCGTCAGTACCACCTGACAGTGGTAGGTGAGTAGTATGAACTGTGGGAAAAAAAAAGTCAGTCCAGCCTCTAATTTGAATTGTCAGAAACCATCACACCTGAGGAAATCCAACCAATTACTGATAGGAAAAGCATTTTACCCAAAATGCAGTGTAACGATAACAGCGAATGTTATCATGGCACACGAAAATGTGTTTTGACATTGTGATGTTCATCCTGAGGCATCGATGTTACTCTCCAGTAATCATCAAATCTCCACAAGCCCCACATTCATCTGCTTGCCTCAAAGCTGACACTCACCTTGAGAACAAAATTGGGACTTGCCTGTGCTTACCTGCCCCATCACTCCCCCACTGTGACACAATGTAACTTGAAATTTGCACATTATCCCCTTTTTCATCGTTCAATTTTACATTCTTTCAGTAACGTAAATACTGATGCATATTTGTACTTAACATTAACTGAGGAGTTTTGTCAGTATGTTTATTATTGTGCTTGTTGTTTCATTAGCTATACCAGAAGAGAATAATTCAACAATTGCAAACATGAAACAAAAATCTAAACTGTGATAATCAGCGCAAAAAATCACTTTTTAAAAGTGGGCCGCATTAATAAATAACATGATATTAATTCTCTTATCTGATTTTTCCAACCTATGGGGAATCGTTGCACAGAGAACGGGAACGAGTTCAGCAATGCCGCTTTTGACAGTAAAACAATGAGCATTTCATTAGTCATAACAGGAATAAAAAAACATTGAAAAGCTCTTACATCACCACACCTTCTCAACATGCAAATGTGCCATTTTTTTTTTTCTTACACAACCCCTCATTGAGGGGGAAAAAAAAGTTCCTTAGTGTTTATTGCATGTCTGTCCATTCTGGCAAAGGATTCCCGTCAGTTTTTAATGAGTGCCTTGGGACTGAGCATGCTGGCTCTTGTACTGATTACAAAGGCCTCCGAAGCAAAGTCAAGGACTTGATTGAGAAGGTGTTGGTGACCCAGTTCCAAGACACAAGGTTTATACTTTCACATACTGTCATTGGTCAAATCAAATAAAGGCTCTCCAGCTGGTTTTCATGCCCTTCATTTTTTTAATACCTGGGGAACAATCACCGTTCTGCTGTTAGTCCTCTTTTTAATTTGCAATTTGCTAATCCCTTTGTGTTCACTTTTCTATCAAAGTACGTATATTGTGTGACTGATAGCATCCTGTTTATCAGACTTTAGAACACTAATCGAAATACGTGGAGATATACAATGGACAACTATAGAATACATAAAAATCTTTTTTTGCCCCCAGGCTTCAAAATATTTGTATAATTGTAAATCATTATGATTTTTCAGTTTTCCTCAATTAGAGAGCAGATGGACTGCGTTATTCATCCATTTTGAACATCTGCATGGAATTGTCAATATGCTTTGCCAATTTAAATCTAACTTTTGTTTCCTAACGGAAATGTAGTGATTTCCCTTAAGTGCCATTTCATATTGCTTTCCATTCTGCGTAAGGGTAGCTACAGCAAATAGTGTTTTTCCCTCACTTTGTAATATAGATTAATTTGAGTTACTGTCACAGTTAATCTATACATTGCTGGCAAAATGTTATCAAGTCCTTATCTAAAGTGGCAGACACGCAACAACGGCCCTGTGTTCCCATATTGTTGTTGAGAATATAATCTATTCGCACAGGTAATGCAAATAGAGCATTTTCACTGTTGAAAACAATATTATCTTTTTTAAAAACTTCCATATTGAGACTGTTTTAGCATCTCCCAATTTGCAGTAGCTTTATAAATGAATAAGCAGTGTAGTTATTTATGCATTTCAGCTGTAAAGTTTTAAATGAATAACTTACAAACTAAATAAGCAAATAAACAAGCAAATAAGCAAATGAATGAATGACTAAATAAATAAATACACAACATGTTAATGTCTTAAGGCAAAAAACAATCACCGGCACCATCAAGTCAACTATGTTATCATCTACGTATTGTTTATGAAGGGCCGGTTCAAGTCAATTTTAAAATATTACATGAAGAACAAAAGCACAAGTGATACTAAATATAATGAAATTTGGTACATTGGAGCAATTCTTCATTTGCTCTGGAATACATTATTTGTCTTCTGAGGGGTTTCTCTCAGAACATATAGCAAGGTCTTAATGAGTTAGAGTGGGTTTGCAGTTTTTGAAAATGTATTTAAAAGCTGAGGGCAGTGGTGTGGGTAGCAAGTTGACAAAAAAGCAAATGACCTCATCAATTAGTTTCATGTTGACTCAACTATCATTACCTTATCGTGGACTATAAAAATTCTGCGGAATTCACCCACTTAGAAGCACATGAAAACAATCTGTTATGACTGTTGCAAGTGCAACCCCATCCCATCTCATGCAATGGACTAATCCATACTGTGCTAGGGAACACTTGATTGAGGAAAAGTGTAGCAAAACAAAGTTAGAAACTTGAATGATTTTGAATAATATGGAATGATATTGGTCAAAATGTGTAATATGTTGGTGAAAAGTGTGGAATGATATTGATAGATGTGAAATGGTGTGGAACGCTACTGAAGAATATAGATGGATGTGGAATGATATTGGTATAGAAAATGTTCACTAAGTTGAAAGATATGGAATGATGTGGAATTGTATCAAAAGATATGGTCTGATTTTGAATGACAGAATGGTGTGGAAATATATTGTTGAAAAATGTATTGGACATTTTGGCATGTGGGAATTCCTGCAATGTTGAAATAGATGTGAATTGAATGAGCTTAACATTTAGAATTTTGATGAGAGTCTGAATGTGCCATTGATAATTAATGGGGACTCTTTGGGTCTAAATGTGGATTTGTGGGTAAACCCAATTTTCAAAATAAGAAAAATAATACCTTTATGCTGCTCATTTTTTGAATATGTTGAACTTGAACAATGTAAATGGGATACATTTTGTGGACGGCGATACACGTAAAAAAGTGGGCTGAATGATAATAATAATATTAAAAAATAAATTAATAATAATAATAATAATAATAATAATAATAAGAATAATAATAATATAATAGGGTGGCTTGGTGGCGCACTGGTTAGCAACCTCTGGCCCACCCTGTGTGGAGTTTGCATGTTCTCCCCTTGCCTGCGTGGGATTTCTCCGGGCACTCCGGTTTCCTCCCACATCCCAAAAACATGCATGGTAGGCTGATTGAGCAATCCAATATGCCCATAGATGTGAGTGCAAGTGCGGATGGTTGTTCGTCTCTGTGTGCCCTGCGATTGGCTGGCAACCGGTTCAAGGTGTCCCCCGCCTACTGCCCGATGACTGCTGGGATAGGCTCCAGCCCGCCCGCGACCCCCGTGGGGACAAGCGGTACAGAAAATGGATGGATAATAATAATAATGATAATAATAATAATAATAATAATTCATGTATGAATGAATTCACACGATAATCAATAATTGAAATCAGAAGGTCCGCGCACATAGTTGGACAGCATCGATCTGCTGTACTTCTTTTCCTCACGTATGATGCGTGTGCCCTTGGTTACCTAGTAACTCTCCTCTCCGGCTCCAATTGGCGCTCGGGAGAAGGCAGCGGGGTCGCGCTGCGCGTTCTCGCCAGGCTGGCTTTGAGCCTCGAGTTGAGGCGAAAGAGCATCCTCTCCAGAGGCAGGCGAACTGTGAAGGGAGAGCTTTCTCGCCGGGAAACAACTCACGCTCTGGAGCCACCTTTTTGGAAATGACGGCGGGGCGAACGGAATGAGACTTGCTGCACTGGAGGCTTATTTCTCAAAGAAATAAAATTTTGAAAAAAGCCATTTGTGGGATTTGGAGTATACCCACGTAATTATTTTCCATTTCTTTACTGTAAAGGCAGACGCGCGGTTATGGGGGGATTTACATCTGGATTGTGCAGGTGAGATATTTCCTGACACTCATTAATGGGAAGCTTGTGGACTATGTGTCTGTATTATTTGTGGGAGAAAACTAAGAGCCGAAGTCATATTTTTGCAACGCTCATTACATTCTACTTCTCCAACCCATCCCTGGGTTTGAACGCGCTGCCCCAACATAAGAGATGCATGCACTTGGACTCCGTTTTTTTTTTTTTTACAAAGAAAAACACCGACACAAATGCGACGTGTTCCAGCACCCGCCAAATAATGCTGCGTGTCGGGATGTATGCATGCTTTGTGCTAATTGTTCCCATTGCGAACACTTGTTACTTTCAAAAAGACAATGCGTGTGCGTGATGGAGGAGTGACGCACGAGCTCCCGCACAAAAAAAAATAAAAAAAAGACTGCAGCCACATGAAAAAAAGCACATAAGTTCAAATATGCAGTGGTAGCGCATCACTATATTTAGGGTAATTTCCATAAAGCATTTATTTTGTTTATTGAACATTTTTATCTCCATGTTGAGGCTTCCTGTTAGTTTGTTGTTAGATAAATAGCCTGCTCAATTCAAATGCCTATTTACAGGCATGTGGGATATGATTATTTAGAGATAATCTGCCTCTATGAGCTGGGATTAGTATATTTTTATCAATTTGGGAGAATCAATGTATTATTTCCATCCTCATCATTTGAACCCTCTGATCGAAGGATCCAGAGAATAATTCACTTTTTGCAATTCTTAAGTTAACAAAAGACAGGTGCATGTTGCTGAGAATAGACTAGAAGAAGAAGAAGCTGATGCAAGTTTAAAGGCAGTGCGATGCTGCAGGCTGCATGTCTGTCTATTTTCTTACTCCTGGAGAAGCCTGGGCACAACAAGCTCAGTATGCAGAAGCCATGGCACACACTCAAATAATGTAGCTGAGAGTAATGGGTTCCAAACTGGAAACGAGCGAGTGAAAATGTCAAATGCTCTTTGTCATTGTGATTTAGGTGAATGAGCCAAATATGAGCAAGTGATCCAGCCTATCCTATTAGACCATTATTATGGATTGACATTTCACCATTATCCTTGGTCAGCTATTAACTTTCAAATAGTCGATGGTTATTATATAGTAGTATAAAATGACCTTGTAAAAATGTTAAAATCAAACTTCTGCAATTTTCATTCTTCAACAACCTCACTTTAGATGCCTTGCATCTTTGCACACATTGAAGTTATACCTTATCTCTTTATCACATTTATTTTATCTTATGTTATTTTCACAAGTGCTCGGACTTATTGGATTAACCAAGGATGTCGATGACTTAATTTCATGTGACATCATGTGGAAATTTATTTATTTTGGTATGACAAAATAAAGTCATTGAATGATTGTATTGTTCAATTTTGAGGAAACGAAATTCCTTGTATCTTGGGTAAAACACCTTTAGATATAACTATAAATCTAAATGACTATATTATAATAACGATAAATGAAATAAATGAGTAAGAATGTAAAATTAAAACATACCAAAATAATATACTGGGAAAAAAAACACACCTCTTTCTGAGCGTTTTGGCCTCTTAGGGGCAGTGTGGTGGCATGCTCTATTTACACAACATGTGTAATTCTTTTTGTTGTGTTTAGTTTAATAGTAAACTCCAATTAGGGTGTCATTAAACAGTTTAAAGGAAGCTCAGGAAAGGTAGAATATCATTTGCTTCACACCCACTTATGCAAGCAGTATGGTGCATTCAGGGTTCTTTCACAAAGTTAGGAACTTGAAAACGGACTGCTTCAATTGTTTCGTTATAAAGATCAAGAGGAGCCAAAATCGAAATCATGATTGAAATTTTGATTTATCGTCCAGCCGTAGTTTGCGTGATACTGTGACAGTGTGACGCATCAGCGAATTATTGATCATCTCCATCAGAAAGAGGTTTTTGTTCACCATATTTTGTCATTGAGTCAAATAAAATTTTAGATAGCAGAAATACCAGATAGAGGTATAAGTACTCTGTATTGAGTGATCAGAGCGAATACTCCTGTTAATATTGTTTGGATGTTTTAATATAAGAATTATTCAGATGCTTCCAATTTCCCCCTGGTCATTTAGTCTCAGTGGCGGTCTGAAATAGAGCTTTTTTTTTTTTTTTTTTTTTTTTTTTTATACAGTCCCCACTTGGCACCTCGTTTTTACATTCTTTGACTTTGACTCTTGCATTGTCAAAAATCACATAAGCTTCATTTACTGCAGACAAGGCAATCTCTGTTGAAGCTGTCGTCGAATAAATGCCAGGAACAGAGTCCGCCGATTGTGTTCATTTTCTAGACAGATTGTCCTTCAGTGGACTGGAAGGGCCGGGCCATCAAGAAGCAGTCAATGTGTGATCCCTGACAGGCACACAGGCTACCGCACTCCTGAGCACGCTGATACGTTTCATAGTGCAGTTCAAAGTGTGCACTTGTCAAGTCAAGTCAAACTTATTTATATAGCCTTTAATCACAAAAACGTCTCAAAGGCCTTCACATGGCCACAGTTGACAATTATACTTGTTTACATGAGTCCCTACAAGGAAAAACCTAATGAGCCTCAGTGTGCTACAAAGGTCAGCACGGCCTCATTCTTAGCTGAGCAGTTTGTATCGGCCTGATGTGACATAGCGGAGCCACTATTGGTCTCTGGCTTTGTGCACTTGTGTTTCCGTTTCAACGTATTATTGCTCCCCAATCCACTTGTCTGGAAAGGATGATTGTGGGCACGTTGTGTTTGCTCGAGTGCAGATCTGAAAGTCAGACAGTGGGAGGGGGGATAAGGTTATTTAAGTTTTCCAATATTCTTCATTGTGTTTGACATGTTGTCTTGAAGATGCAGAGGAGGAAATGAATAATTTCCCAATTGTATACGGCTGACCAGAAATATGTCCGAGTCATGTTTGCCCTATACCTATGCAGAAGTCATTCTTTTGGCACGGCTTTCCCCTACTTACATCAAGTGTAACGCAGTGCAATGTAGGTAACTCACACTACCTTGCAAAACTATTGAAAAAGAAAGGCATATTTTTTTTATTTTGCTTTAGACTAAAAATCTTTGGGTTTGACTCCTGATGTCATTTTTGTATGTTTGCTCATAAAGTCCTCTGCAGATGGTTGATTGTAACAGCTTCATTCCTGCCCTCTGAAGGTTTTTACTGATGTCACTGACAATTGTTTTGGGTCTTCTTTACAGCTCGCTCAATGTTCCCCTAATCAAGTGCTGTTTTTTCCGTTACCTACCCTTGCAACATCTTTTACTACAAGTAGCTTCTTTCTTCTTGAGTGAATTTCAAATGATTATATTGGCTCCAATCAATGTTTGGACAATGGCTATGTTTGAGTTTCCCTCTCTCAGCTTCACATTTACTTGTTTTTCCATTATGCATAGCTTTGTGGTTTCTTGTCGGTGGCACTCGTATTTAGCATAAAAGTAAATGCAAAACCTAAATCTAAATCTGTAACTCAGCAGAGACACTCAGCCTAATTTGACATCACTGATGTATGAAGCAGCCGCGTACCTTCGAGCCACTGGCAGAGACAACTAGAGATAGTAACTGTCATTGTAATTTGTAGTTTAGCTGCTTTGGGTTTTGCATTTGATTGCTTAATAATTGATTGTTGAAATATATTAATGAATTTGAAATAGTTTGCATTGTGATACTTCTAAAATCTATTATTTCTTCCTCCCCAAATAGATTTTACTGGTGTACTAAAAGGTAATGTGTCATCTCTTAATAAGATGGGAAGCAGTAGAAGACACTACGTTGTACTAGCAAAATGGTTCTGGAACAAAAAGGGGCCTCAAATTAGCTCCAAATAACACATTTAACACAGATTTGACATTGTTCATGGCCCAAAAGCATTTCCCTTGACTAACAGGTTTTGCCTGCCAACGACCAGTGTCTGCTTAGCAAAAATTATTTTGGACATCGCCTGCTCTACATCTAACTACAAAGCAGATGTCACGCAGTATGTCGGCATTTGCTGCTGGCCAAAATTGATCATATATTTATTAGTGAAATTAGCCATTTTACACATGACTACAACAACAAAAGTGTGACTGGTATGTCCTGGTCAGTTAAAATCAGGAGTGTAATAAGATATGCACTGGCACTGAGGAGCTATTTTTGATTGTTTTTCAGTTTCGAGATTTAAAAAATGCATCACATACTCTTTCTGTGATGCAGCGAGATGTGGTTCTGCAAGACAAACATGACAGCAACAGAAGGAAAGCCTTTACACGAAACTGAATTGCTGCAGTTTTCCTTTCCACAAGATATGAAATTGTATACATTGATAAATTTGATGTTCACTTCTAAAAAAAAATCCTGTGACGTACCTCTTGACTAATTACCGTATTTTCTGGACTATAAGGTGCCGTTTTTTTTCATAGTTTGGCCGGGTGTGCGACTTATACTCAGGAGCGACTTATGTGTGAAATTATTAACACATTATATAGTTGCACGTGTTATTTTCATACTAAACCGCAAGAGGCTGCTCTAGGCCTGTGGAATAATTGGAACTGCAACTGACGATGAGTCTGACGTAAGACAAGTAGAAGAGGAAGCGCTGCGTCGTCGACATCCGGGGTTAGCAGAGTTGTTTATAAGTGACACAGAGGATGAAGATTCCATTGGATTTAATGATTTTGAGTGACCCAGATGGTTCGCTAAACTTATTGGCATGTTATCTATGCTGTAGTTATTTGAATAACTCTTAAGATGTTACAACAGGTAAGTTCTCAGTTCCCCGTTTGTGTTTAAGGAATGTTAGTATAACGTACCGTTCAGCCTGTTGTTGCCTATTCATGTCTGTTCTTGGTGTTGGATTTTGTCAAGTAAATTTCCCCCCAAAATGCGATTTATACTCCGGTGCGACTTACATATGTCATTTTTTTCTTTATCATGCATTTTATGGCTGGTGCGACTGATACTCCAGAGCAATTTATAGTCCGTTAAATGGTTCGCTAAACTTATTGGCATGTTATCTATGCTGTAGTTATTTGAATAACTCTTAAGATGTTACAACAGGTAAGTTCTCAGTTCCCCGTTTGTGTTTAAGGAATGTTAGTATATCGTACCGTTCAGCCTGTTGTTGCCTATTCATGTCTGTTCTTGGTGTTGGATTTTGTCAAGTAAATTTCCCCCCAAAATGCGATTTATACTCCGGTGCGACTTACATATGTCTTTTTTTTCTTTATTATGCATTTTATGGCTGGTGCGACTTATACTCCAGAGCGATTTATAGTCCGTAAAATACGGTAATTAACCAATCAGTCACTTAGTTAGACACCAAAACCAAACCAAATACCATACCAAAACATGATGGACATTGGAAAAAGCCTTAGGAATTTGTGAATTTGATGACATGCACCACATAATGTATGTCCGCGCAGCTCAGAATCGGTCTACCTGAGCCTTAATCAAATCCACGGAAATCGCGATTAACCAACTTAAACTTACGTTTAGCTGGTCTAAAATCGAGGCTACTTTTGGTCACCAAACTGCCAAGTACGTCAGAGGCGTGCAATAGTAGTGCTATTGAGGCCTAGCACTGTCTACCAAACTCACAAACACACTAAACTCGACTTGCCCCGGAAACAAAAAAATATATATAGACGGGCCGGATTTTCTGACGAGTGCGCATGCGCCCTTCTATGAAATTAGGACCTCATGTCTCAGGCAAAAGTGACATCCTGACCGTTTGCTTTTAAGGATCTCTTTATAATCCTTGTTATTGTGGTTCTGATTTGTTCCTCTAAATCCAGTCTGAAAATGCCAACAAGTGACAGTAAATCCATTATTAAAAAGATGCACATGAACGCGTTCGTTTCCTCTGTCAATTCACCAACGTCTTATCCTACCAAGCAATCGTTAAGCCCCCTTTCTATCTCGTTCATTTACTTAACACGGAGTAAGTATTGTGTGGATCTGGCAGGACACAGAGGCCGGAGCCCGTCTAATTCATGGGATAAATTGGTTGAGATAACGCCTGAGTCAGTACCTCTATCCTTCCATAGATCCCCTGGGGCTGGCTCTTAAGAAGCTTAGTAAAAGCCCGTCCTATGCAGACATGACATGGAGCTGGCTAAATGGACCATGTTGGAGTGTCTTCCATCAACCTAATATTCATATATGGGTCAACCTTGCTGACTGTTATCCTGTCCCCTTTATTTATTCTTTGCCGTGATTTCAGAGTTTGAGGAACTCTTGGACATGTGCAAAGGATGGAGGGTATATGAGTGAGGCTTTAATACAGCATCAGCTGACAAAACAACCCGCTCATAAGAGCACGCTGTGGAAGACCATGAGTCTGTGCTACCCCATCAAGAATGAATGCCGGTTTACTCGTTTTAAGTGAACGGGGAAGAGCTCCCCTTGAGTCACTGGGTCACCCACACTTCGGAAACAATTAGCAGCTTCCTCTCTGGCCGCCTTGCCGCACTTCTTTGCTTCCTTTTGCTTTCCAGTTGCACGCTTTCCCCCTTAATTTTTCTCTGGGGTCCAGCAGCGTGTCGACTCCACTGTTGAGAAATTACAGAAACGAGCAGGAGTGGCATATCCAGCCAGAGCTACAAGAGGCGACGTCAAGTTCCGGTGATGTATGTGTGAAGCGTGGCGACAGATAGGACACCAGTCTTGCGGGTGTGTGTTAACCTCATAATGCTGACAGATTACAGATTTAAATATTTTAAATCTCATAGAGCACATGGTGCTGGTGATGAGGAGTGGGGAAATGACTACAGTAATGCCAGAGATTAATAGAGATCTTTCCACACTCCCACACTCCCTCTTCATCACCATTGGTGGACCAGCATTAAAAAAAAGAATGTTATACAATCTTGCATTGAATGACATGCACATAGTGTAGTCCCTTCTTGTAAATGCGTATTTTTACTGCCGGGTTTCCTCTGCAGTTGTGACTTTTATGTAGTTTTGTCAACAATTTTGCAGCAGCAGCAAACATATTTTTTCTTTGCAAGTCATTTCTATTTCTTTCATTTGTGCAAGTAAAACATAAAAGTTGAAAATTCCATTCTTACAGTCTGTCACTTTTATCAAACACTTAAGGTGATCAAATGTAATCTTAGTCATGACAGAATCAATATTTAAACCTAGTGCAGTGTTAGCAAAATGGTTATTTTACATAAGAACATTTAGCTGTGAATTGTGTTTAGTTGGGCTCACTGGACATTTGTGTCCACTGCCACTCAACATCATTTTAGCATGTAAATGCTATGTTTTGCTTTACTTTACTAAAATTGGACAGCATATCAAAATTCAATAGTGTGTGAGAAAAATTGCTTTGCAGGTTACTCTGTAAGATTCAAGCACCAATCTTACTTTTTGTATGAAATAATACAAAAAAATAGCAATGTGGTCCAATAACATGCATCCAAGACAGAAATCTATTCCTTTAGTTGGTTTTCAAGGTGTGTGTTTCATCAGACAGCAGCGTGTACCATCTGTCAATATACATTATTAGTTAAAGTATGCCCTCCGTACCTTCCTTATCAGTATTTACACTTGATAATATAAATACGTCTTGGCAAAAATATGAACTTGTAAGTAGCACTTAACAGAAGTGCTACACTTTAGGACTTTTGTTGTGAAGTCAAGTCGAATTTATCTATACTATAGCACTTAATCAGAGAAACCAATCAAAGGGCTTCACATGCCCACAGTTGACTAATATTAATGTTCTGGTTGTTGTTCTTTGTTGTTTTTGGCCACTGGGAGAACCTGCTGAACAAATAAAAATATATGTGTGCTATAAAAGCACGCAAGTGTGAAAGCTCAATCATTGTTGCCTCACATAAACGGACCTGCAGTTTACACAGCACAAAGTCATTCACAGGTTTGTTTAACCTTAAATGTTCACTGCTTTCTGGCAGACTGATCTCAATGAAGTGGAATGTCAGCGTAGAACCATGTATAAATTTTACAGGCCATATTCACTCACGTAATACCGAGAACCCATACAAGGGGTTTGACATATCTTCTCTGTTTCTCACATTTGCTCTCCCTTGCAACATATACTGGAACCATTTTCACATGAAAAAAACATCCCAATTTAGATTTTTGTGATTGTATTTGTGAGATCTAGAATGCTGTTGTTATTTTTTGGTCAAAGGAACCCAAAGAGCAACACTCGTGAAAGCGGTCACTAATGGCACCATGATTTCCAATGTGGAGGCTTCATAAATGTCCCCCAATGACACTGTTAACGACAGGTGTCAAACATAAGGCCAGAGGCCGGATCCGGCCCACCACGTCATTTTCTGTGGCACGCAAAAGCAGATATCAACATTCATGATCCTTGCTAAAATCTGTACCAAAATTTAAGATTTGCCCATATAACAAATAACGTTGAGATGTCTTTCAATGACTTGAGCAATACTACAAATTATTTTGTCTGATTAGCAATCCATACAGCAATACTACAAATTATTATGTCTGATTAGCAATCCATATTCTCTTGGTAATAAGACCTTTAAACCTGTATTGGGTGTCACCATTTAAGCTGTTAACTACTACCATTTCTACTAATTTAACTACAAAGTGGCCCATGATAATATTGAGTTTGAACACGTATTGGGTTTGGGTTAAAGTTTGAACTTTAAACATGAATTGGTTGTCATCACTTAAGCTGTTACTACAAAGTGGCCCATGATAAAATTGAGTGTGACACCCGTGCTGTAAACTCTGAACCTTAACAGTATACCTGCTTTGGGATCGGTTCATTCCAGTGCTTACAATGTAGACCGCCTCCTCCTCACAGCATTCTATTTATATCCCTGCAGTCTTGATGATAGCTTTCTGATAGCTTCTGAGAATCGTTACATTCCTCTATCAAGCCTAGAGCCAATCTGTCTACTTCCACCTCCTGCTTCACAATTATAAATGTACTATACTCTGCTACACACCATGTAATACGGGTTCTAGAAAAAATACTTATTCTTTGAATGATAAAAGAGTTACATCCTCAATGGATTGCTAAAACATCGATTCTCAATTGCATTTTCTTTGGCTTGTGGTTTTAACTATTCTGCCACAGAGCAAATTAAGTGCAAAAATCCTCACGGAATAGAGTTTATTTGACCTAATATGTTCTCTTGGCTGCGGCTCATTACATTGATACAGATCCCAATTCACCTGGAAATCTGGGTCATTACAGAAATAGCCTGGTGGCTTAGTCCCCCTAGATGGCAGCTCTGATGAATTGGTGGCTGTAGGTCACGATGACAATGGTTTGAGTAAAAGTACAGCCTGGCAGTTGGCGGCTTGGGAAAGTTCACTTTTTGAAGAGTTTGGGCAGGGTGGGCGAACTTGTAAGACTGAAGGGATCTTCGAAGCACTTAACTGATCCTCTGGCCAGATTTAAGTGGTTTTGCAAACACTGGCCACAAGATGTGCTACAAAATCTGTAATCGTATATGCAGAAGGCCATCAGTGTGTACGAGCGTAGTCTAAAACACGTGACATTTACTCACCTTGAGCCTTGTCAAACCTGTTGTGTCTCTTGAGGGATTACAACCTGAAGGTGAATTTGGCAATATCAACTCGAGGGGTTTAGCTCTTTCAGGGGCTTTTGGGCCCTCTATGAGTTTGAGCTGCTCCCATAAGTACAGGTGTCGAATGACATAATGGTGGTAGACAGCTCAGTCCTGAACCTGAAGAGCAAAATGATACGGTTGGGATAGAAATGGTTCTGCGAGAGTGGCAGGAATGGAGAGCGGATCAGAGAGGATCGAGAGTGGGTACAAAAAGAGATCAGTTTGAAACAAAACAAGAGGAAAGTGATTAGGTTGGAAAAAGCTTTGCCTTCCTGACAAGTCAGCTCTTCACTGGGGGAAAAAGACAAACCAAACAAAATATTGCCAGTTTGTTTTATTCATTCTAAGGACAGCTTTAGCTTTGCTGCATAGTGAGTACAACGAGCAAGCAGCAGATACAAAAGGAACACTATGCCCGAGTTTTCTACTTGTGGGGATTTTGATTGAGCCCGATCTCGTCGCCATATTGGAACACACTAAATGATTCAACGATTTCTGACAGTCCTGAATTTGCAGGCATTCTAATGTTTTATTCTCTTTAATCACTCCAGTCTAAACCTGCCACGCACACATTTCAAACTCTATCCAACTCTCAACTCTAAAGCAAACAGTGACAATTACTGTTGGAGCATCTCGGTTGCCTGGCGCCCAGCAATACGTAAACTAATGGGATGTTTATTAAGATGACATTAAGCTTGCATGCTTAATATGACTATCTCAGACATTTTGAGACACTTTATTCTTCTTTGAGACCAAAGCAACCGAACACGACTACTTTCTTAAAAACACCGGAAGCCAAGTCATTAACATTAAATTGCATTCACACTCTTCATTCACCTCCGGGTTGATTCTAATGATACCCATGTGATTTACCAGGCAGATCCCTGATCAGTGTGTAAAAGCAATCCAGAAGTGACCTAATAAGGCATATCGTCGTCTTTGTTCCACAGTATGTTTTGAAAGGCGCTGCTCGGAGACTCGTCTAAGGGAACCTTATCACAAAAGGCGCTGGAAATGTGACATATTTCCACAGGGATAATTGTGTTTTGTACCTCTGAGGCCCACTCTTCCTTCACATTGATGCTTTGCTGCACACCCATGATAAAAAGCTGCATCATATTTAAAAGTCTCTAGTCAAATTGAAACATCCTGAACAGAGAACTTCAACTCAATGTTGTGCACCGTGTGAACTCGTCAACTGGGGTTGATTCTGGATCCTCAGTTTCCCTTTTAATCCAAGACACACACCCATACCCACGCCGAACTAAATCCCGCTAGAGATAAAAAGCAAACAAAAGAGTAGAGCATGCACAGTGGTGAATGTCTGAATGGAGGATATTCGTGTAATCTTGGGGCGACAGGGCTGACTCCAACCCAATTCAGAACCGCTGTTGCAGAGAGACGACCAAGGACAGTAGTGTTCTAAATCCCTAGTAGAAGAGAAAAGTAAAGACAAACAGTGTTGCAATGAAACAACGGCCAACCCATTTATCTGAGCATCCCACACAACCCTTGGCCCAGATTTATAGCTGTGCGCATCCACAGCTACCAAATCTTCTGGCAGCCTCTGACAGAGTTATTGATAAGAAAAGCAAGAATCCCACCAAGGAATTCCAAGCTCATCCTAAAACATGAGCAGCCCTGCAATAGCTCATACTTGTCCACCACAGGCTTATGATGTATAACATAATGCACCATGATCACGCTTTAAATTGGGAGACATTGTTCCTCATTGATTTTGCTCTATCTCTGAAGTAATCCAGCACGTATTTCATGGTAAGTGGCGGTACTGGTTTATAGATCGGTGGACAAAGCCCGGTCTTTTGATGAGCATGCGATGCCTCCGGAGACGCAAGCCATTTGTTATTCTATCAAGAGTAAAATGCCTTTTTGAAAACAAATAAAAACAGGCCCCCGCTAATCATTAGACCTGAAGAACTTAATCCAGCACAGTAGCTCTGCTCTACTAGAAATCTTTAGAATATTTGCATCTGGCAAATAGGAGGTTCTTTTGTTTGCATACTAAGGGCCAGACATTGTAATTTGCTGTCGCAGCCTCACTCTGAAGTATGGTGATTACAGTCATAACAATTACTTTAATAAAAGAGCATTGACTATAATTGTAAATATGTTTCTTCTCCTTCAAGTGACAATCTATAACATTATGAAACGACTGAATAAAAAAGATTAATTGTATACTGTATTCTTTAAGTACGTGCTCACCGACGTCAACTGATGAAGCAAGAACATGTTCATGAGGCAACCTCTTAAAAGACTTGCACATGCCACGATTTGGTTTTAAACAGCCTGTCTCTCTGTTTACCTCAGAAATAAGTATTTATAATAAGGAACATGATTCTGGCTCTAAGGGCTTTGTGTTTAGTGTCAATGAAAATTAAGGGGAAGCCTTGTAGCCACATTATATTTTACAGCCAACATGTAGGCACTTTTATTGTTGTGGTTGCTGCTTTGCACAAGCTCTGGGGCTCTTCAGTAACAAAACGACAATGGCCTCGTTGTTTAATCTCTTCTGCATTCATGCCTGGTAAAAAGCCCCCTCTTTCCTCTCCAAGCGCCAAACTCGCTCTTGTATCTGTATATGCACAGCTTGGGTTCCGAAACATAGTTTTCAAAGTGCCAGCATTTAGGGCACAGTTTGGATGTCAACATATGAATGAATAAATAATATGCCCTTAAGTTGGAATGTTGAAACTGGATGTGATCCGATGTGACTTTTCGTTCAAGCTGGTTAACTCACAGATGTTGGAGGAAAACATTATTTTTCCTTCATTTTTTTAATGAAAAACGCTCTACCTAAAACATACCCGGCAGTCCTCCAAACGAACGAGTCATTTGATTTTCCTCAACACACATTTTCCGCCTTGATTCATTTAATTTCTAATATTTGAAAGTTGTAGATGTGAGGGTTTTGTAGCTTTAATCTGGTTCTCAGTCTTGTTATTACGGTAAATGTCAGTTAATAATTTTCATTTATACACAAAATCAGTTGTGTGTCTTGTAAAAAAAAAAAAAAAACCCTACAGAATTAAGTGGTTATAAAAGTATTGTACTTCATTCCCCTCTTTTCAGTGTGGCCTATGTCCAAGAAACACGCACACGGTCAAAGCATCTGTGCACCAACAGAACATATTGCCCTGTATATGGTACAGTATGTTCTGGGTTGAAGATTAGGAGGAGGAATACAATCCTAGATCTGCGTGTGCAGTTTTTGAGGAAGTGCACACAACCTGAGGCTAGATTTGCCTGGAGTGTTTTGGGCATGGCCTACTTCTCAGCATTCAGTCATTAGCGTTGTCTTATACTGGCTTTAAAGTAGAGAGATGGGATTTTAATTCATCCTTAAAGCTCCGTATGCAGGATGTTTGTGCTGCATTCAATTCCTCAGTGAAAGGAGGTCAGCCACCATTAAGAGCTGCCGATGAAAATTGCCTCTTTACGTTAGACGGCAAGAGTTCATGGATTTTAGAAAGTGGTGAGTGTTGGTACGAATGACCATATGACCTTGAGATCTCTCAGGCCAGTAAAAGGATGCGTGCTTACTCGCACAGTGGCCTACTCTTGTCTCATGGATTTTGTCGAGGGTGCGCTTGAATAATGTTCTGCCGGAGACACTCTAAGTGCAGCGTCTAGGACTCTGGCGTCAGCAGTAATGTTAGGGCAACCTCTCCTCTTTGTGCAATGGCATAGGGAATATTACGGCCTGATAACAGATGAATTACGATGCCATTGTCAGGGAACATGGAAGTATTTAGTACCCCTGTGTGTGAATGCTGTCAGTCAAGAGAATAAAACAAGAGGAATAGGCCATGTGAAATTTGGTTGAAGCATCTCTCTCCACAGCTGGACTGGTGATACGTTTACGCCAATTCAATTGAATAACGCTCTATTGAATTAGGATCCCACATTTATCATATACTGTTCTGAGCTGAAGCCCGCACCACTTTTTGGGATGAAGGTAGGTACGGCTGCTGTTGTAAATGAACGAGAGTGTTTCGTCAAATCGAGGGAGAGAAAACACCAAGCTGCACGGTAACAAAGGATGCATTACCTAATAGATTTGGCAACAAGACAGAGTTCAGGGCGCTCTGATAAAGCTAGGTTATAGTACTTTAATCAATCACAAAGAACACAAGCCAATTTAGGAAGAAGCCTGACATTCAAGATAGGCTTTCAGATAGGATTAGAAATAGTAAATTGAGAGTAGACATATTTGGCAATGAAAGCCGGAAGGACTGTTGTGATGTGACAGTGGTCCGTCCTCCATAGGGGATATTATGGCATGTCTGTGACTACCCTACTTTATTTTATATATTAGCAAGAAAGCTCTAGTGGCGTCTGTTTGCTCCCTGCCTTCTGCAAAAGGGCAGTGTCATTTAAGATATCCACAAGAGCTCATCTGGATTCTCTGGCATGACTAATAATAATATCCACAATCTGATTGTGAAGCGGTATAAAGCTACAGCCTTTTGTATATGGCTGCTTTTGAAAATGAACCCACCCCCATTCCCCCCTCCATACACAAACAAAATGGATTTGCATGCTAGTATAGGTCAAAGCAACAGGTGGCATATATATATATAGAGACAATTATCTATTCATTAATTTTCTACGCAGTTTATCCTGTTTGGGTTTACCTCAGCCTATCCCATCTGAAGTTAGACACTTTACCACCAAGTGGCAAAGTTCAGGTTGGAGCTCAAATTAAGATCAGGCTCTGATTTGATCAGGCTTTCCACAATCACTGCATCTGCGATGAAAAATGTGAGACAGCCTTTAAGTCTCCAATGAATTGAAGAACCTAAATAAATGTGACGCAATGAAATGTATCATCTTCTGACGCTTTCTGGAAACAGGAAAGCATGCTTTTGCATGTGTACTAGAAAGTGTAACAATTCAGGGTGGCCATTTTGGGAACCGTCACAACGGAAATGATTGAAGTGATCTGAACAATAGCACCGGATGAAAGTAAAGATTTTGGGCAACAGGCACAAAAAGCCATAGAGTGGACATATTTTTAACCAATCAAAAGCCTATTTGTGGAAAACAATAGCACTTTGGTGGGAAGCAGTGAGGTAGTTATTCCTAAATAACTTAGAATATGGCATATGGTATATCATTACTTGCTGGTAAATTTTACATCACTATTTTTCCAGTAACATTTCCTAGAAACACAAACTGTAGACAATAGATTAGCATGAGACACAGATGTACATTTTCACAAGCTCTGGTCTGTTGCTCATGAACATAGTATTTGAAACGTTAAAATGGACAAAAGTGTTCAAAGGCCATATGTATGAAAAATTACAGGAGCATGCTTTCATAAGCTTCCCCATCACCTGGCTTCAGATTCAGCGCGGTTTTATGAATGGAACACAGAGAAGTATTGTGATTGTGCTGGGTAAGAGAGGCGAGTCAACTATGGTGACTGATATCACCTCACTAATCCCTCTGCGTCTCTTCCAAAGCCACCTGGATGCTGCTTTGAGTTTGCTCCTAAGAGAGGGTGTTGAGATTCAAATCACAAATCAAATCTCAGACACAGCTGCCGGCGTTAAGGGAAACAGTGTATGGCATATATTTTCTTCTATTCAGCTCCTAAGTACCTCTTCAATGGCTGATAGAGGTCATACGGTGCAGCAAGTGTTTGTGTGGCCATTGTTTCTCGCCAGTGTTGACGGTCCCCTTCACAGAACGACAGGCTCTGTTTTTGTGTCGCGGTCCACGTAGTCATCAAGTGTAGCTTGAATTGCTGCTGACCTTTAGTTAAAAGCACATCATTGTTGGTTCAGAACTTAATTACGCTCCCATAAAGTCCAGACATCATGTGCAGTGGGCAGACCTCATTTAATCTGTTGTCATTAGGCCACATCAACCTTCCTGTGTAAATAGGCCTGCTGCACCGTTCATAATTAAGCCGCTTTACCCATTTTTGGGTAACAGAAATATGGTTGCTGCAGGTTTGTTTTCCTGCCTGAATTGCACTCATGTGTGTCTTTGAAGCCACGAATTAAGAAATCCAGCTTGTCACACAACAATACACTTTGGCAGCCCTCACTTCTGTGCGACTAGCAACCCTTTTGCATGACAAAAGCGCTTTCCTGTTCCTGTGCTGTTTGGCATCTGTGGCTGCTTCGCTTGGAAGCCAATTGGTTGTGGTATTTGAAAGGAAACATGAATATCTGTTGTGCTTTAATGTTTTCATCGACCCATCACTTAATATGTGAACTGTTACTCTGCATGGGTTAGTTATAACGGCTGAAACGGTGCCGAGTGCATTGAAAAGAAAGGCAAAAATGTACAGAATCCATCCGATTAATTATTGTAATTAATTCCTTCGCTGGAAGTCAAGACCAATGTTTTAGAAACTTATTCTGAAAACTGAGGAAATCCTTATTTCCAAATATACTGTGTTTGAAAACCAGGTGCATGATGGTGAGTTTAGTATTTTGTATAACTAGTCCTGGAACTTTTCTGACCCACTTTGTATTACCCATAGTTAACTAACCTATGAAAACCGCTTTTGAAATTTGACATCTAACAATTAATATTTACTGTACACATTTTTTAAGTACAAAATCAAATCGCAAATCAACAATAGTCACTAGCTTTCAATCAAATGACAGTAGTATGACCTGGAAAAAATGGAAGCTACATCAGCTTTAATTTTTCTTACAATTACATTTCCAACGTCTGATGGTTGGACTACATACCACCGGGTTGTTGCAGGGTTTTTCCAGGCCGAGACAACGAGGCGCTCTAAAGTAGCCATAGTTTGCCACTGTTTGCACACTGGCTGTCAAGGCTGACTTCTGTAAAACATTCCCCCTTCTTCACTATTTTGCCTTTCCCTGCCTGACGTATCTGCACTCAGGCGACTCGCCGAAAATCAGGTGCTCTAAAGCAGCCCACAGACTGTCCAAAAGGGAGATTTATTCCTACCTATCTACACGCATGTCACAATCGTACCGGATGACCGCTGATGTGGATGAAGGTGCTCAAGTTATTGTATAGTTGGGGATGTCATGAGTCACTGAGTTGGTTTTACGGCTGAGTCATTCGAGGACTTTAAGTCAAGAAAAGTCTGGAAAACTGGCAAACAGTACAGTTCATCCCTCCAGAAGTGAGTAGTACATCGTTGTAAGTCTCCGCACGTTTTCTGCAATTATCTTTTATGCAACTATCTATTATGTATGACCATTTACAAACAGATCTCTGAATTCATTTAGCAGGGTGTTCAAGAACCACAGGCTTCTGACCGAGAACAAACTACTGTATTTGGCTTATTTTGGCACCATACATTACCTCGCTTCAGAGTCATTTAGGAGGGTATTACATTTCATAGCATAGCTCGACAGATTTTCTTTCACATTCTGGTGGAAAACTCATCTCAATTTTAACCCCAACATAAAAAAAAAAAACATGATTCAAAATGCAGTGGGGAAAAAGCAGTGACTTGCACGCACTCAGTGTGGAGCTTCAGTGGATTTTTGAAATCATGTACAGTAAGTGTTCAGGATGATCAGCTCTTCAAAGGTTTCTATGGTTTATTACCATAATGTGTTTGTATTCTGGGCTCTGAAAATAATGGTTTTGTATGTGAGGGTATTGTACTATGTACAATATACGCTCTTCCTTGTAGGGAACCTGCCCTTATTTATCAACATTACTGCAGATAACATGATTCATATGATTCTATTTAAATTTACTCTCTGCTATTTTTTTCTATTTCACATTAAATGACCATCACTGACGAATGATATTAACTCTGTAGATGTTCATTGAGGCGAAGGACAACTGATCAGTCTTTAACACATACTTCAATAGCAGCCACACGGGCTGATGTCATATAATGCATTGCCAATGAACGTGAGACTGTCATTGGGCGTGATCAACTTCTGACCTCAATTAACTTGCAGCAAACCTCCTAGTTCAGCTCCGTGTGTTTGTGAAGTGTTAATACAGCTTCAAGAAAATGGCGTCCCACCTATAACACAGTCGATGCACAGCGATATCCAATCAATGCTCTGTGCTCCACATAGTGCTAAGCATTACTTAGAGTGAAAGGTTTCAACTTTATACCAGATGATAACCTCATTAATCTTGCTCGATAATCGATCAATGTGATTTTAAGTGAGGTCTCTTTTGCAGGCAGCAACTATCAGTACAAATGGGTTTGCGAGCAAAGAGTGCAGCATAGGTAATACACAGCAAGTGGCTGTCATAAACATTGATTTGCTCTTCATGTGTAGAGATGTGCCGTTACTACTCCATACACTTGCAGGATTTTTTATTAGCTATGAATCCCAGAAGAAAAAATAAAAATCCATGCTCTTTCTGCTGTTCGCAAGAAATTGATGTCAGGCTTCCATGTTACTGTCCTCACAGCAGTGAAGAGCAGCGTGACATATCTACACAATTCTCTTTTGCTTTATTTATTCTCGCTCCATGACTGCTATGACCCCTTTTCATAATATAGGATGATTAGATGAATGACTGTAAAAAGCAGAAAATTGGCACAGCATTTATTGACAATTTGAATTAGCCAACACTTGCGTGATTATAAAAGCATTGGAGATGTAGCTCATTTGAAAACACAATAAATAAACACACTCAATTTCAAACCGCTTTCCGCTATTAAGTGCATATTTTATACACTGTAGGCCTGGAACAGGACTTGGTTTTTTTGTATGCTCTGTACAGTACATTATGCCGCTATGCACTGTGTTTTTTCAGTTTGGCACTTGGGATAAAACCAGAATCATGACTCGCCCTCGAAAAGAATAAAACGGGAAAATATTGTGTCAATGTATTTTGCGTAGCTTCATGTTAATACATCACCATATGTTGACATAAAATGTGGTTGTAAAAATATATTTTTTATGCCCCAATTAAATGGTCGGATCTTTAAGAGCTATTTTTTTTTTTTGGCATTTTGGGTGCCTTTTATGAACAATTTCACTGCATTTAGTGACATTGAATAGCTATTTGTTTTGACCATTTGTTAAGGATAACTTTCTTTGTCAAATGAAACGCATGATGGAACTAATAATGTCTCCTCACTTGCAACCTACTTTCTACCTCAGACTGCTACACTGGTGTGCCAAATGTCAGCCCGCCTCAGTCTTTCACTTTCAACCTCACTATACAAGACATAATTGATTTCCATAACAGTCTACTGAACAGAAAACTGTCACCACCAAACAGAGATATGAACCTAACTCCCAGCACCATTACATAGTAGAACCGAATTTAGGTCAAATTATCAACTTGGAGCTGACCCAGACACTTCGGCAGCCAATGAGTTCCGTAAGAAATGCTCATGCACTCTGACAAAGGCATAAAAACCACTATGGTTAAAAAACAAAGACTATTTGACTTGAGGTTAAACTGGTGGCCAGAAAGTGTCCATTTCTCGAGGTGCCACGGCATCAATTTGTGACTGATTGTAAGAATCGCTGAGCCTTGGAATGTCACAATTTGCTTCAGTACAAACACATTTCCACAATATTATACTGTACTACAAAATTTCCGTGCAGTATATTCATCTGAAATTTGCTTTCTGTATTTGTTTTTAGTCGATATAATATTCAGCCTGCACAACAAATTAGTGAATTAGCACTCGTGCAGGCTGATGGGAAAACTATTTGTTTTGCATCTACCAGTCATAAAGCAAATTATTAGGGAAATTAAAATTTTGACCTCATGATGGTTCTGGATTAAATAGACAGGAGATCCCTTAAGTCATTAGGACTAATGCTCTGGAGACCAGGGCATAATTGCACTGTAGCAATTTATCTTGTGCAGATATTACACTCAATCAAAATGTTGGAATGACCACATTTTTCGAAAGTTGTTATGTTGTGCACTCACCACAACTCTTGTACATGCACATCTATTCTGAACCAATGCTGAAACAGTTTTCTGTCTAAATTTTGGGCCTCACTGATTTTTTGATTGACATTTATCAACTTGTGTTTTGAGTATTTCAATTGTACAATATTTAGCCAAATGGCCTTTGGGTGTCACATGACACCCCCCGCCACAATGTGACCTTTACACCTTCATGCCGACTACCACATCGGTGCAGCCACCATAGTGTTAGTACTCTAGCTGTGCATTTGTTATTGTCATTGACTGGGTCATTTTTGACTAAACTACTCATCATATGGTCATTCTTTAACTGCAGCTGTGTTAGCAGGAGGCTAGAAATAGCACTGTAAACAATTCATCAGGAGAATGGATCCCATCCTGCAGATGGCATCTGTGGGAGCTTCGATAATGACTATGCAACGTGTTAAGCCTTAATGTGTTTACATAGGGCTCGACTATAGACGCACCTAATACTTAATCCTGTGGTTCCTCTAAGAATCCCTGTGGGCTGCTTGAATGATAATCTACTTTCAGTTTTTTTCCCCCATCAATGTTGTACTCTGCAATGGATCAATAGGAGTTGCAATGATGAACTGTTGGAAATGTATTTGTCTTTTTTTTAAACACCCCGGTTGTTTTCCTTCTAATTGAGTCTTGTAGCTTTGGTAAATACTCATTCTCTGTCAGTATTCCTTATAGCATAATACTTCATAAATTGTGTCTGGCACACACACACACACACACACACACACACACACACACACACACACACACACACAGATGGAGACGGTCACTCAAGAGAAATATAGATGTTATACAGCCTAGAGTCTGCTTGAAATTTCTTGATCACATCTGTCCAAATCATTGAGTCCAGGGGAGCTAACAGTTGTTTCAAGCACCGTCAGCACCTAGCAGTATGGCCATTATTTATTCGCTGAGCAGCCATGGTGTTCATCTCAGTGCCTCGTATCTGTCTTTATTTGTCCCACTAGGATCAG
Source organism: Syngnathus acus (assembly GCF_901709675.1). Classification (NCBI taxonomy): domain Eukaryota; kingdom Metazoa; phylum Chordata; class Actinopteri; order Syngnathiformes; family Syngnathidae; genus Syngnathus; species Syngnathus acus. The sequence continues at coordinate 11,500,398 of NC_051095.1, read as the reverse complement.
TGAAATCCATCCGTGTCGCTGTTCATCCATCCAACCAACTGTCCACTTCCAATACAGCTCAACCTGATCAGGGTTTGGCTCTCGTACATTTGGGGCACTCTGGACAGCTCAACCTTGGCTGCCACAACCTGATCACGTCCTTTATAGTTCTTCTTCACAACCAAGCCAGTTTCACTGTGATGATTAGCAGTCAGAATGTGCCGCATCTCCGTCCTTGATTTCGTGCCAAATCTTTTTTAGATATAATGACTGCCGAGTTTCCATGACTCGAGAAGAAAAATAGTGAAGGCGAGGACTTGTGTGCCCCCACCCCTGCTGGTGTAGCGTCCCTGCTGCCCAGCGGGAGCTCACTGAAGCCGCGGTTTGGTTTTGACACTCTGATGTTATTCCGCTACATGCCGGTCTGTGTCCTTGATTTGAAACGGTGTGTTGTTGTTAATCAGTCCAGTGTGCCAGTAAGAAGAATGCTTCAGTGCATGCGTACTAACATTATTGATTTTGCTGTTTTAACATCCATGTCGGCTTATTTGAATGAAACACGTGTTAGCAAATAATTTATAGATATGTATTCTCTTTAATATCGACACAGGGAGGCCAGAGAGCAATCCCTTCATGATTGAAGCAGCTCTCAAAGCGGTGCCCTGGCTCTCAGGCTTTCTCTCAGTGGCGCACATTGCAAGGCGAGATGCTAAATTAAGTTTTTGCTGTTGCCTCTCACATTTTAATGAGTTCAACAGAGGTAGCATTCTGATTCCTCTGGTTCCTGTCCTTCTGTCTCTTGTCATTTGTGTAATGGCACATCCAGCCTCGGTTCTTACTAGAAGCGTTTGTAATCAGTGATTACACACTCTCAGGTCACATTGGTTCACTTCATTTCAAGTTAGATGTTCCCCAGGACTAATGTGGAGGTCTTTATTTGAGACTAGCTTTTATAACAACAGAGTTGGGAGACTTTCAAACTGTATTCACCTACAACTCCTTTTGTCCTGTGTCTATTATAGCTTTTCTCCAAGGGTTGTGGAGGCGTAGGTGTACTTTCACTTTGCTGCAATTTACAGAAGTCTATGTTGAACCTCAAGTTTAGAAAAAACATTGTATTTGTGGGGATTTATACAGGTATGAAAAGTTGACGCGTCCTGTGTGGAGGTGGTTTGACTGCTCTGTGGAACCGCTGAGGTTCTAACATCTGTTCTATGATGTTGGTCAATCATTACTTGGAAAACATTCTTTTATGAGTGGAAAATGGATGAGGTGGAATGTTATTATTTTAATTGGAGTACACTTCAACCTCCAGTACACCTTTCTGTCTTTCTTATATTGCCATTCTCTGACCGCCCTTGTGTCGCTGAACAGTCCAAAGAAAGGTAAATACCGTATTTTCCGGACTACAAGTCGCTCCGGAGTACAAGTCGCACCAGCCATAAAATGCATAATAAAGAAGAAAAAGTCGCACTGGAGTATAAGTTGCATTTTTGGGAAAAATGTATTTGATAAAATCCAACATCAAGAACAGACATGTCATCTTGAAAGGCAATTCAAATTAAAAAAAGAATAGGCAACAACAGGCTGAAGGTACGGTATGCTAACGTCACATGACACGTAAACAACGATTCAAAGTCAAAGTCTGCTTTATTGTCAATTTCTTCATATGCCAAGACACACAAAGAGATCGAAATTACGTTCCCACTATCCCACGGTGACAAGACATAGCTAACTATAGCAGAAATAACATGCTAACAAGTTTACCAAACCATTCGTGTCACTCCAAATCACAAAATCCTCTACATAAACAAGGATGTAAAACACAAATCAAAACAAAAACAAAACATCTGTAAATGAAAATTGCAGTTGAAATGAAATGAAAAATGAAATTTTGTTTATTCAGTTGATGTTTTTGCGTTTTGGCTGCATGCACATGTGGGTTGTCTCAGAAGTTCAGTAAATGTGGAAACAATGACCTTGGATATAATTCACTTGGTAATCAAGCAGATTATCAGATATAGGTGCTATATCTGAACTGGGCACTTCCAGCTGCACTGTAAATCAGCAGTAAAGCTTTACTGTCAAATTTATTTTATAACATCTTACTTTTCCCCCTTTACATTCTTTCATCAAGAATTTGGCCCTTGACTGAAAGGCCATAGGTTCAGTTGCCTTGGCTGACATTGGTACGTATAAGAGTTCATGACCCAATTCACAGCTGAGGTGCCCTTGACCACAGCCGATAACTCCTCCAATTACTCCCATGTCACCAGTCCAATGTCTCTTCTAATGTGCCAAATGGCGACCAGAAAGATCTTCTGTATAAGCAGGAATTGGACCGGCAGAATGCGGAGTGGAGAATTTGGGAGAGGGTTTCTTAATGGGGTGTACTCGCTTGAGTGTCGTGTTGCATTAGAGGCTAATAACCTCCCTTAGATTCAGCACAACACCCCGCCTCCCTTCCCAGCCCGCATCAACCGCCCTACTTGTATTTATTACGGTCGGCAAGGCCATGGTGATGAGACGATCAATATTTCTGGGATGATGAGGGAGAACCTGTGCGGTCTTTGCTTTTCCCTCTGTTTCTCCCTTGGCACTGCTTCAGCAGGTAGAGATCAAAGCACAGAGGACTTCTGAGATGGTGTTGGGGATGGGAGGGGACGGGCGAGACTGATGAAGTCCGTGCTACTGTGTGTCCTCTAAACACACACACACACACACACACACGCACGCACACTCAATCAGACTGTCCTATGTCCTTGCTATGTCCAGATTAAAAAGTTTGACCCGATGCTTTTTATCTCAACCAGAGGGGTTTTTCTCTATCCTGTTGCAGTTGAAATTGAAACTGAAAATCAGGTTTTCAGACACGGTGACACACAGCGAGGCTCCATCATGAAAAGTATCAGCTACGCTTTGCTACTGTAACTGAAGAAATGCAAAAAAAAATTATTTATCAGCGTAGAAAATATCTTCTTCATAGTCTTTGAGGTGTGCCAAGATGGCTGTGCAGATGGATTCAGGAATTTGTTTTTTTTTTTCTTTCTCAAAAGGCACCACCCAAAGTAGAAACAATTGAAATACAAGCATTTTACAGCTCTTACTTTTATTGCTCTGTTCTCTTTTAACAGTGGCCTCCATGCCAAGCATTTTTTTAGTGATTGTGTAAATGTGAAATATTATTTGGGCTGCACTGTTATAACTCAGTGAGAAGGGAGTTCTAAACCTAAAGGGAATTCATTTATCATACAGTTAAAAAGTAGGGGTTTTTTTTGCCTCCAACAATCTCACATTTTGAGTAGTCGTAGTCGCTTAGACAACAAAATGGAATACACGCGAAATGTATTTGGAAGGTATACCGTATAGAGCTTGAAACCCAAACTCAATGCGGTATGATAAATTTACTGTACTTGTATAGTCAGAAATCAAAGTAAGGTAAAAAGTAAATCAAGTTAAAAAGTTGTTTCACCGCTGCGTTTATCACTGCACTATTTTTACTGCTGTTTCAGGTTTTTGCTGCTCTCTTGTTACAGTAGCTGTATCAAGGAACTTCATGCAGTAATAGTATCGTATTCAGATTTTTTTAATCACAACACCACATGAATAAATCAATATAGCCACATGCACATTGGTATGTTTCCGAACTATATAGACATGAATATAAGACTCATAGTATAGAGTTGTAGCCTGACATCTGCATGTACGTATGTCCTATGAAGCAGCAGCAGCACACTTGCCTCTGATCAGTGTGCCGCTCGTGTTTCTGCACCACAAAATGGAATTGCACTGCTCTCCTCTGCTTTCTCTGGTATGGCCTTGGGCTGCCATAGTTAGCCACAGACATTGGGGAAGCTCTAGCATCCATTTTCCTTCACTTCAACCATTAAACCCCTCCTCCGGGATCCTCCTTCCATGACCGAAGCCTTACTAGCAAAACCACTTCAATCATGTTGACCCGACCTAGCCACAGAATTGCATCACAGACACCACCATCAGTGGTGCTGATCCCTCATCCCAGCTGAGCAAAGAAAAAGAAAAAAAACACAGCGCCCCCAAGAAGCCTTCTATCTTCAGTCAGGCTGCTTGTGCCTCCACTGTGGGTGTTGCAGCTGCTTCCACGCAGACAGCGGAGCAGGTGCAGCTGGTCACTCGCTCACACTTCCAATACATCTTCACTTTTGCTGATGACATCATGCTCATCTGATGACACATCTGGCGCAGACTCTTTTCCTAATGATGTTCCCATGGACTGCAGTTGACTCCATGAGCCGCTGAAAACAGTCAACAAACACTGCTGCCATGCCTTGATGCTCATGAGTATATCAAGTGGCGAGAGCTACTTCACCCCTCCCCCGCTAGTTCACACTTTGGTGGAAATAATTATATAATCTCTGTGAGAGATAGCAACTTTGACGCCTGAACAAGCACAGCTTCTGGAAAAGGAAACTATCCTTCTGCAGTGAGCAAAGTACATGGAACACCCCAAAACAGTCTTATGATTCTGGCTCTGAATTCCCCATAATATGTAATGAAGCTTATCCCATGAAGCTTACCGTAAAGCGCACCATTATTATTATTGTTACTATTATTATTATTATTATTATTATTGGTAATAACTGTGGTTAATTAGGATACAGCTAAATTCACAGTACATTGCCATAGATTCCACCCATTATCAGGATTGTGTCGTGATGTAAAGGAAATAAAAAAACTTTGTATATGTGCTTATAGATCAATAATAAAAACCTTCCGAGAGACTTCAATGTAGAATTTCAAACCATTTAAGACACAGGTGTTAAACTGTTTGTTTTTTTAAAGTAACTTGAACAATAATTGAACAAACCTGTCCTCAACTTCTGATTTAAAAACTAGTCATACAACATTTTGTTGTGTTTACAGTATGAAGAAAACAATGACACAATGAGACATTTATCTGGTTTCACCCTCTTAAGGCTAGTATTGCCATATTGTTATTGTGTGCCTTGTCATCTTTGTGGTCCTGCTGCAACCTTGATTTATCTTAAGGGAAAATAAGGAAAAATAAAGATGATTCAGATACCTAACCCGGTAACTGGGGACAGCAGTAGAGTAGGTGGGAAAACTAGGTTACCACTTGCTAAATCCTAAGTATCAAGTGTTGGTGGATGTGCTCGTTGATTCAATAATCTCAACAAAATATGTCTTCCAGGATTTTTGCCTTCCCACCGTATTGAGTCGATCGACAGTGTCACTTTTCTGGCAAATAATCCTTTCCCAGCACTTAGCCCCGAGCAATGGATGCCTCTTAATCCACAGATTGAATGTGAGGGGACTTTACATGTATTTTCAGTCAGCAGGTGCTCTGTGTGCATAAATTGCAAATCATAATAGTCCATCATGTGCACGTCCTTTATGTAAGAGTTGATGACAATGGGCTCATCTGGAGCATCGTCAATACGTATGGATATATGCTTGAGCCACAGCTCCTGCAGATGGGAATAATAACCCAGCGGTAAGAGCACCCCTGGGAACATCCATGTTGCTGATGCATTATAAATCATTCAAGCCATCTTTTTGAAAGCAATATCCTCTCCTAAATGTTGACTTTTCTTTGTAGAGCAAATGTTGTAGGATGATAGAGGTGGTGGGGGCGTGGGAGGGCTAAGCTGCAGAAATTGAAAATTGATCAGGCAGTGTGTGGGAGGGTGATATCTCAGGCACTACAAATTTACCCTGAGACTTTTGGTTGGCATTTACAGCAATGTCATGAGAGGAAGCATCACTGCCTATAGCTACATCCTCCTCTGCCCCTATCATCTGGAGCAGGAGGGAGTTTGAATCTAAATTGTTCATATCTGGACCAAAGGGAGAAGGGGAAAATGCTGCATTGCAATAAGCACAACATGAATTTTTTACCATGTGACTGTGTATGCAGATTTTTCTTTTTGTGTTAGTATTGGGAGTGGGACTACGTGGGAAAATGGCAGTTGGTGGCTGCCACAAAATGTCATTACCATTATCAAATACCTCATGACACAACGTCATGAAGTTAATTACAACATCTAAGTCACTTGATCATTTGGTCCAATGGTACTTGCAAGAACTTCTGTCACGTTTTTGTGAGCAGTTTTATGTCAGCACACGAAAGCAGCCTAGCAGTCAATAAATATGAGGGCCTTAAAGAAGAAGGAAGCACACCGGTGAGCTGTCAGGAAACTGTCATTAATTCTCCTGTCTTCTTCTTTTGCAGCACGGGATAGAAGATCTGACAAGTGAGGAGAGAGGACTTCTCTCTAAGGAGAGGAGCTGAAAAACTTTCTCATCCTCTACAAGCTGCCAGGGTCCAGTATATCACCCCATGATTGGCCTTCTCGTGGCTGGAATGCACATCTAAGCTCCGGCGCAGGAACATTGTATGTTCGACGCTTGCACTCGCTCTCAAGGACCATGTGGTTTTCACCGAGGAGAAGTCGTACCCCTTTGCAGAACTGGAAAAAATCCCACAGTTGCCCCGGGATCGCCTTGTCCTTGTGGCTATTAACGTTTTGCTGGTGCTTTGCGACAGTGAGGGGTCAGAGCTACCATCCCACCGTCAACACGCAGTATGGTAAACTCCGAGGGGTGAGGGTACCCCTGCCCAGTGAGATCCTTGGCCCGGTGGACCAATATCTTGGGGTCCCTTACGCTGCCTCACCAGTTGGGGAAAAACGCTTCACGCCCCCTGAGCCTCCTTCCTCCTGGTCAGGGATCAAGAATGCCACCCACTTTGCTCCGGTGTGCCCCCAAAATATTCACAACGCCGTTCCAGAGATCATGATGCCCATATGGTTCACCTACAACCTGGATATAGTTACCACTTACATACAAGACCAACATGAGGATTGTCTTTATCTTAACATCTATGTTCCGACAGAGGATGGTGAGTGTGTCTCGCAGTCAGGATGAAAGCAGTTCTCTCCGCCCTCTCTGTCACTTCTTAACCTTTTTTTTTTTTGCGTGTGAGCATGACCTGTCGTCTGGCGCATGCTGTGTCTGTGTCAGTCATCTCAACCTATCATCTTTAGTCTTTTCATCAACTCTCCCCTTCCATGTCACTCTTAAATGATCCTCTTTTGATGACTAAACGACTTACAATGACAAAATTATATTCAAAGAAGGGAGACATTGGTTGTGCACTTTCCTACCCTCACTGTCTTGACTGTGTCGGGGATATTAGTGCTAAGTAGCTTGCCTCATAAGTGAATGATCTTGAAGGTTGGTGAAATGCTCTGTCTGGTACACGAGAGGCCTGTGGCATCAGCCGAACCTATGTAAGACCCTGAATTTTCCTCTTCACATGGAGAGCTCATCTAAAAAAGATTATGGGAACCACACATTTAAATTTGGCTGTTCTGAATGGCCGCTATTATGGCACCAATAGAAAACTGCCCAGGAAAATGGGTTTAACCTATAAAGCGCTCACCACTGATTCAAATGATTCAAACTGACATGACTTCAATTTTTGATACCGCAAAATGGCGAAATCTGACCAGAAACTCTGTGGCCTATAATGGGTCTTAAATAGAAGTGCATGTGAATATGGGCTTCCTGTGTCCCAGGATGCAGCAAATTCATTCCACCACTTTGGAATATTTCTGCAGGAACACCTACTTACTTTTTCAACAGGTCCTCTGTGGTTCTTGTTGATGGCTCGAGTGATGGGGTGGGGGTGGGTGATTTGGGGTTTGACAGATTTGTTGCATGTTACTTGCAATATTTTCCAGAGCCACCTGTTATTTTGTAGTTTTTTTCCCATTCATTTTACAGTCAAAAGAATATCCAAGGAATGTGCCCGGAAACCCAACAAGAAAATGTGTAGAAAAGGAGGTAGGTAAACAATCCCACATGTAATGAAATGAAATGAAAGAAAAGAAAAGAGGAGGGCGGAGCATCCTTCCAAAGTTGCCATTATCAGCATCAACCAAGACTCCCGGCAATGTTCTAATGGTGATGAACGCAGGAGCTACATCTTCCTTGACAGCGATTGTGCTGCCTTGCATGAGGCTGTGCATGCACTAGTGTACCAAAAAATAAATTTAAAAAAAGAACAGTTCATAAAACAAATGTTGAAGCTTTGTCGAGCATGTCTAAGAATTACTTGCATCTTATTTTTGATAGAACTGTATTTGGATGATTTTTATCTTATTTATTTTGATCTTGACTGGAACTGTTGATTAAATCAGCAAGAGTTTGTTTTCGTGAAATTAGACTGTCAAATTTTAACTTTGTATGCAAAGTAATGCTTCGAGTTTATCTTAAAGTACAAATTCTGACAGCACTTTGGACGCAAGCCTATTTCTTCAAATAGAATGCTATGTGAGGAAGATTGATCTACTCCAAGTCTTAACTGTTATAGAATTGCTATCGGTCTTTTGAAAGAATATATCACAAGTCCAAAAGTGCACTACTTGCTAATAGCAATAGAGCAGTTGATTTATCTAATTTCAATTACTATGCTTGAAGAGAACACTGTGAAAAGTTGATACATTCATGCAGATTGCACACTGCAGTGGTTGAAATGGGTTTAGGTTTTATGACTATGTAACTTGCCATTGTTAAATGAGGGTGTACAGTTCTTAGAGAGTGAGGGAGAGCCAACTCATGCCATTGCCGTGTTTGCGTCATTAGGTCTCATTTTATCCTGCACAACAAATTCAGTCAACTGGGAAAGGTGAAAAAGACTTTGCGTTATATCACAGCAATTCAGTACCTTACTAAATTGTTGTCATGCTTTTAGCACTAATCATCAAACATATTTAATGTATTCAGAAACAAATAATGACAGTGTCTTGAAGAAAACCAATTGTGACAAAATATTGATAGTTTCCATTGGCGAACATTGTCATGCTAGACTAATAAATTGCAAATTTGGTAATGTCAGGAAAAAGCCTATATCCCACTGAGGGCTGAACATTTTCAACTGTTGGCAAAGGTAGCCAAATGTGCGTTCACGTTGTGTTTGACAGGGTTCGTTCAAGGTCGTAAATGCTTTCAAAACGTCCGTCAGATGTTCGTTAACAGATTTAGTGATTTTCCTTGTCCCAAAGAATTTTAAACATGTTCAAAGGTCCGTTGTGACAAGATAAATCGAAGATAACATATGGTGACTCTTTGGCCTACATTAGCGACCTTGAATTAACCCTGGAGAGAAACCAACATTGGTTGCCTTCGAAAACACTCACAATGTTCGCCCCTAAGTGGAAAAGGGGCTTTACCATTCTGCTGAAGACTAAAAGGCACTGCATATCCAGAGGCAGTATTTCTAAGAGGATACTCAAGAAACATTTGTCAAGGTCATGTTTTTGCAAAGATGTCCAGCTCATAGTAATATAACAGAAAGTTAAAATATCCATACATTTCACCCTGAATGCTCACGAGATCATGTTACTTTTGAATGATTGGACATATTTACTATTTGAATTGGGTCATGATATTTTACTGGCAATAAAGCTTCACTGTAGCCAGAGATACAAAAACAATGACACGTGGAAACTGCAATTTCACTTTATACGCTCGTTAAAAATCACAGTGTTTTGTAAAAACACACGGCTAATTCACAAAGTGTGCCCTAAAGGACTTAACAATTAGCCTTTAGACTGAAACAAAGCATATCTTGCTCCACATGAATGAGTTGGCTCCCAATTTCCATAGAAGCAATTGGCAGCGTGTGGCCTCACTCTGTGCACCCATACATTCTACTTTGGCAAACCAATTTTATTTGAGACAGGCCCTCTAGGCACTTCTGTTTCAGAATTAGTCCCAGATGTGGAATACACACAGAAATATCTCTTTAATATTACCATTCCTCTTGATTTTTTTTTTCAATTATCTCCCTTAGGTTCAATAATGGGGAAATGGTTTTATTATAAGTTTCATATATTAGTTTTGTGACACAATATTATGAGAAAAGCCGGTTGTAACATTGGCCCCCTGTTGCCATAAATATTCAGGGCATCATTTACTCTCAAACTCTCGCTTCATTTTAATGACACTTTAAAAAAGAGTCTAATCTAATCGTCTAATCTTGTTTTATGTAGAATTAGCGGTGCTAATAAAGCAGAATTTACTATCATAGGTAATGCAGGAATTGACCTATAAAGCCTACGTGCTTCCAAAAGGGGAATTACAAAATGAATAGTTGTCTGAAGTATTTACGATGAATACACTGCATTGAAAATGCAACTTTGATTTTACAATGATGACATTTAAAGCAAACACTAAATTATTACTAATGGGGGAATTCTGTTTCGATGGTTGCAAAGCAAATGAAGTGTAGTAGTCATACGCGGTGCTAATAACATTTTAATTCCCAAATTTGAGAAATCTATAAATACGGTTCCCCCGGAGGAAATCATGATTAATCCTCAGAAATACGATAATATGCTTGTTTTTCCCAGCATCGGGCCTCTTACCCAGCATGAAACACATTTCTTGCATAGTGATGCTCAGCAAATGACAACTAAATAGCTTCATGAGCTTCACGTTTGGTAGAGGTGCTGCTTTAGGATACTTGTTCAGGAATATATAAAGTAATGGGCTTCCAATAAGACTTCTTGCATTATTCTTCCTTGTGGTCCCGTACAGGTTGTTCCACATTTTTCTGATTTATTCGAAGACATTTAAAAAAACAAAAATAATATATGCCTTCTCATATTATACATTATTTAGTGTTGCTTGTAAATCAGACATCGACGCTGTTTGGCAAAGTTGCTAGAACTAAATCTTTAATGTTTAGTACAGCTAAGCGATGACTCAGATATCATTTACGACAGAAACAAGAGTCTTCGTCGTTTGCTTTAATAGCCCGTTGCATGGTGAGCAGGTTGCCACCGAGGTTATGTGGAGGTGCTCAAATGTGCAAGCGCAGCACTGTAGCCTTCCTGCCCCCCCCCCCACGCCCCCCCCCCTCGCTGATAATTATTACACAGGGCACCAGAGATGGTGGTCATGTTTCCAGTAGTGTACTTCAACGCACATTTTGAAATTACAGTAAAAAGCATTAATAGACAAAGAAATATTGGAATACGTTGGAAGCCAGGCTGCATTTACGTTCCGGCATTACTAACTAACATTAAGAAAATGCAGCAAAATCAACACGGCTATAACTTACATAGTACGTGTCAAGGATAAGATAACCTGTAAACAGAACGAAGGTTCGCATCATCTGATCCGAGCCTGCAAATTATAATTGGATTTTAATGAAGCTCTCATATATATACATATATATATATACGTATATAGTATATATATATATATATATATATATATATATATATATAAGTATAGGTAATATATATATATATATATATATATATATATATATATATATATATATATATAGTCTCAACACTTCTAGCAGAAAAATAAATATAAAACTATACATTATCTACATTCTATATAATATTACAAAAATAGGTCACCTTGCCATGACCCAGCGGCACATCTTTTTATTTCATTGAGTTAGAGTGTTTGGAGACATGAAGCTTCAATTATGTGGAATAAAAACGTGCATAGTAATAGGAATAAAGGAAAGGATTTAACGCAGAAGAGCTTTTGAAGAAGACTATCACTCAATATTCATAAAACATGAAGGCAAAAACAAAGGATGAGCATATGAGTCATTGATTAGCAAACTAAGGCCAGTTGGGATTTTTGGTTCTGACACTTAAAACCTTTCTTGATGAATTCATTAATGCACTGATCCAAACACTAATGCAGACTGAATGATGAGGAAATTAAAGAACAGTGTGTCAGGCTGTGTGAGGGGGAGGAGAGACACTAAACTCGGAGCTTATCTCTTCCAACCAACTTCAATTATTCACATATTGCTGGTGAGTTGAAGCATACAGAAATCCGGTCACCGGTTTTCTCAAAATTAAAATATTATATATAATAATTAAAATTGGGATCTTGCCGTCTTGAGACAACAACATTTAAATTGCTTTTCGCTTTAAGTTGATGCAGTTTTACAGTGTAAGTTGTTCTGCTGCAGTTTTTGAGAGCAGGTTGTACCTTTAAAAGAATAAACATTATCGAAAGTCTCAACCTATTGATCTGCTTCTCTTGAGGCAGAGCTGCACTGCTAAATTTTGTATACAGTACTTTTTGTCATTTGTTCTCTTTGTAAAATATATTTTGACCTCAGGTCTCTCTCATTGCGAGTGTAAAAACTGTTCTTAGTGTTCTTCTCAACAGCTTTTAAGAGACACTCATCCTTCCCGAAATTAAGCACTCACTATGAGTCTTAGAGAAAAGTGCAGCCATATCAATGCTACTACATTTGCTTCTATTTTGGGCCCTCCAAGTATCTTTTCTATAAAGGCTGTGGACTACTGCAACTAATACTGGTGGCAGGGCTGAACGATTCCATCCAAAGATTTGCAAATCACCCAATTAACTCGAAACTTTGGACACTTTTCAGTTATGCTTGGTGTTGGGATGCAGAGTATGAATGCTGTGAAATACATCCAATTCTGCTTCGACCACAGTATGTCTTCTCATCGCAGCCAGCAACACTCAGTACACAATAATCTGCCGGTTGGCCCACTTCAACATGCCAAAGAAAAAGAGGGAAAGGCAGAGGAAGTCTGTGCAGCAAGAAGAATGGGTGAACATTTCCCAACATGACAGTAAACATTGGCCTTTGTGCTTTGACAACAGTCAATGCCTCCCTTTGAATACGACAGCAACGAGCTCTATTATTGAGCCGGGACACTCACTGACCCAAGTTAGTCCGGTCATACTGATTTGTGATGCAAGACTTGACCAAAGCAGGAAGTTCGCACTTAGAGCCCCACCGCCGTTTTACTGTTCGCTTTTCACATTAATTGCTCTATTCTTTGAGTTTAGACCAATTGAAGTGAATAGAGAACACGTATACACACGCACACAAACACAATCAGTTGCCTCTGGTATGTCTATTAGCTTAGTCAAGCAGCCTGCGGAAATTTTTTTCAATTCTCTTTGTTTTTTCATTAATTCCCCAATTTGTATTAGTTATCTGTACACGGACAAAAACGTCGATCATTGCTGGTAACTGATATCAAAAGGAGTGCTATTGTGTGGTGTGGATATGTATGTAGAATGTCTATGTACTATATATCCATATATACGTGTATGTGTGTATATAGTATGTAGTATATATATATACACACATACACCACGCAATAGCACTCCTTTTGCTGTCAGTTATCAACGATGATTGATGTTTGTTATGACACCAACAGTCTTGTAAGATTTGATTGATAATACTGATGTTTACAAGATTATATACCTTTACCTCATTTTATATTTAGAATCTCGTGGTACTAACGTGCCTTCTTCCACATTAGACGGGCAGGCAAGATTTTTTAACCCGATTTTTATTGGTTTTTACTTCATTCTTTTGAGAGCAGCTGAAGCACAGTGTGAATTTTTGGCTGTCCTTTACGGCAGGATTACAGCCTCCTTAACCTTTCAGCTGCGTTCTCCATCATTCGCTCTTACGTGTCCCTACCAAGCTGTTCCTTAACCTCTCCTCTGAGAGCCAGATTGAGGGGGACGTAGACAAGAGAGATAGCGCGAGATCACAGACAGAAGGAGATACAGATCCGGCCTCTCTAAAAGAGGAAAATGGCTACCTGAGGATTAGAGACTGACTATAACTCCTTCAAATTGTCAAGCCTGCAACATTTCACATTTTCACAAAATCCCATTCCACATTCTAACCTTTCTGATATTTAACTCCGAGGCTCATCTGCTGTCACGGAACCTTTTTCCTTTGCAAAGGCATGGCAGTTAACATTCAGCCCTTCTTCTATGTATTGAGGGAATGGTTGATTAATTTAATAAATCTCATGAGTCTTCCCGTATGAGTAAATTAGTGCATGCTCTGTTTTTTTCATGAGCACCTCCAAGGCAAACTCACTTTTTGTCTGTGGTTGCACCCTGCTAAAATGTAGCATTTTGCCACACTTGATGTAACCAACAAGTCAGGTTTTGCTTATTTGAATCTTGATCAGATGATTGTGACAGGATTCCATTTTCCCTGTCATTAATGATACTAGCTATCGTTACCCATGGAGCCTTAGAGATTGCCCATGCGAACAAAATCCTTCATTAGTTTTTGGAGTATCACAAACGATCTCACGTCCTGTGAGTTTCAACCTAGAAGCTCAAATATCGTCTTGTCCCCAAAGTCGCTCCTTATTTGGGCATCATGTTAAACTAAAGGCCCACGTTTGACACATACAGGCTCACCCACACCATGATTTATTGTGACAGAGGCTACCCTGTCGACACCTGCCATCCAATCCATGCCTGTCTGGAACACTAATACTCAATAAGCTTGCTGTTATTCACCCCCCTATCATCAACACCAGAGGAAGCTAAAATAACAGCAATAGGCCATCAAAAAGACTGAAATCATTTTTTTCGAATGTTAGTTGTTATTTTTCTAAAACATTTACCCATCTAACAAATTTAAAAAATGACGATCGAAAAGGAGACAGACAGTTACAGTGTAGCACCTGTCAAACACAAAAGCTTTATTGTCTCAAAAAGTAGTGTTAAAATTGCTAGTGTAGTTTTTGGAGCTGGAAATTCAGATCTCTGGAGTTTGTTTTTATTTTACTTTTGTTTTTATTTTTATGAAGTGCTCTTTGTTGTTTTCTTCTTCAACTTTTGCACATCCACACAGACTCTTGAGTGCTTTTAAACATCTCAATGTACAACCAACAGTCCATGGCCCCTTACTTACGGCCATATTGGCGTTTTTACAATTTACAATAGCCTGAGAGCATTCACATTTACCCGAAAACTCGCACACAACCTGTCCGGCATTTCATTTTCAATCTCATATACAAACTCATGCAGCATGTTCAGTTCACCGAGATACATAAGTTGGCACATGGAGCAATACAAAGGTCTCCACCCTCTTGCACTTTGCACTTACTGAAATATTCATGACTCTGCAATTTACATTATGAAATAACTAGCTATGGTCACATAGGTAGAAAATGTTGGTTGTTTAAATGCTGTTTGTTACCAATGAGGATTGTCTTTAATTTACATTGTTAATCAGTTAGTTAACGAAATACATTATATATGTATAATATATAATGGGCAGAACATAGTAAACATGGAATGCTCAAAAGCCTCAGAGCATAAGTGAGTGTGGTCATTATCTAAAGAACCACAGAAAATGATTTGTTTATTTATTAGCTTTAATCTGCAAACGAAAAACACAGTTGAGTTATAAACTCTAAAGTGTGTAAACGTTTTTATGGTACACCATAAAACAGCAAGTCATATACGTTGGCTTCATTGGTTGACTCACTGAAGGCCACTCTGTTTGCAAAGAAAAGTATATGCATACCAAAAATAAGTGTCCACCAAGAACATTTCTGTGCAGGAAAGCAAAAAAAAAAAAATAGACCTGAGCACTGCAAGTTTATATGGTGTTCAGGTGCCCTGGAGGGCTTGCACTTGCATGCGGCACAAGGACAACATCACATTACCTACCGTGTGGGGCGCAGAGACAACTTGCTCACATTAACACGTATACGTGATACCCACAATCTCTTGTTTTATTCAAATGTAGCCACCGCTTGGGAAGCGGAAAGCCTTGCTCTTGCTTAGGCCTTGTAGTTTAAAGCCTGATCTCTTGAGCATGTTCATGTCAATTAACATGTCGTTAGCCAGTTAGCCCGTTGTCTGCCACCTTTGTTTTTTCAGCCTCCCGACAATCTCGTTAACATCATATGCTGAGTTAAGAATAGTTATGAAGTGCGTTTCTGGAGAGAACAGGAATTCTCCAAAGTATCATTTAATGGCACTCAATATAAAAAAAAAAAAACTGAATTTTAAGTCTAAATAGGAGAACATGAATTTGAATAAGAGCTCACTTATAATTCAATGCAATGTTATTTTTAGAATTTCTCCAAATTGTGGAGCTTATTGGTGCTTTTAAACTTCATTCCTTATATTGCTGAAAATGTATAAAAATGTTGAATGTTCTCCATTTGTTACAAAAGGTACTTTCTTTCTTGTATTATGTATTGGCTGAATTGATTTTGTAATAGTGTCAAAAAACACCATGTTAAGAAGGAGTAACAGTACCACTGAAAAGAAAATGGCTAATGTGTTACAATTTGTAATTTTCATCACATGCTTTTTGTGTGACAGAACGGTTTAATTTAGGGGGTCTAATGTGCCACAATTCTGAATGACGTCATAACACATAGATTTATGCTGATAATATTGCTACTTCAGTCCTTTTTTTGTTTTTCAGACAGATAAATAGAATTATGTTCTATTAGGTAATATTGCAATTTCTTCAATTTTTTTCTCATTTTACAAATGTTTTCTTGTACTTTTGACATCATTCTCATATTGTTCTTTTTTGTATGGCACTAATACTCCTTTGTACCCGATGTTAATGAGAACAAATATACTTTAGTTTGTTTCTTGTGATCTCAGCTGCTGCTGTAGAAACTTCAATGAAATAATTCACAATGTCCTTAGCATTGTTGCTTGCTTTGAAACATGCCTGTTCCTCTCTATGTCTCTTCCTCCTTCACCAAACAGGTGCCCATGCAAAAAAACAGAGTGAGGATTTATCAGACAACGACGGTGATGAAGATGAAGGTATTTTCGTGGTTCACCAAGAAAATGCATGGTTATTCAAATTTATTTCTTTGTCTTCATTTAGTGTTTTCTTTTTCTCATAATGAACCAGTGTCACATTACAATATTAAGTTATTTATTCATTTATTTTCATTTCCAAGTGAATGAATGTGATCGGCATTTGAATTCAGCCACCGTTATTACGCCAAAGTCGAATGAGATCAGGTGGCAACCTAGATAGTCGCACTTAACTCATATGAATGTCTCATGTTGACAAGGTGTTGTTACAAGGCTACAGGTGCCGGTAAGTGACCCCTCTGGAGGTGTGGTCAGCCACCGTGTTTGTGACGACGACAATTGCCAAGAGGAAGCGAGGCGGCGGTGTCATATCAGCCTATTCAGCAGGTCTTCCAGCAGATTTAGATGAGGAGAGGCGGTTCACGAGGACCGCTGGAGAGGATTAGAGGCGAGTGGTGTTAAAAATGGAATGTTACTGCTCAGCAATCGCATTGTTCACTTTCCATATTTATCTTGTGATATTCCAGGCTCAGGCTGGATCTCTTGGTGAGATTAGAATGAGAGATGATTCTTGTGCTGCAACAGAAATGTCTTAAGTCCTGGAATGTGAACCAAACCCTTGATATCATCCGGCTTTTGCCATGGTGAGCCATTCCAGGGCATTTGAAGCGAGCCTGGTGTTGAGTATCGGGATAAAGTGCTGTCAGAAATTGGATTTTTATGCAGTGTGTTGGCGCATTTGGCGAAGAAGAGGCTAGTAAGAAGTGACCTCATCAAGGCGGAAGACACCTCAGTTTGTGATTTGACATCTCTTGATGCCACACTTTCCTTCAAATTGCTGACACTGGTTGAATCTGAAAAGAGACAACAATGCTTCTAGATGTCAATCAATAGGTTTTCTCATCCTGACGGCAAGGTTCTTCAAGCATGCAGTGTTGTGTCACTTCAAGGTATAGCCGCAAGCGTGTGCAAATGCTAGCCCGGAGTCCCATGGAAAATGCTGACGATCGTCGATCCGTTTCTCTGGCACGTCTCAACGCTCGTGTTTGCATTGACTTGTTTTCTAAGCCATGCAAGACTATCCAGAATGAAACTGTGACATGTCTATTCTTTACCGAGCGCGACTAATGCTATTTACAGAACAGCACCGTACAACACACAATACCAGACCAGGGGAATCTCTTCGGTAGCGCTTTAGCTAATGCCTGTTACGGCCATCAATCCCTTAACATGATCGAGAAGATTTTCTTTGTTCTGGTAAACATGTCTTTTTGCAGTGTCAGCCTGAGACAGGAAGACGGAAAGAAGACATTTTCAGGGAGTCCCTTGTTTCTCTGTTATTCGCCCCCTCTTGAAAACAAGCACCACTCACTGACGGATGGATTTGAACACGCCACGGCACAATCCAAAAATTCCTCACAAGCTTCCTTGTCTTTTGCTCAAGCATGCTATTACTGCGGGTAATAGCGATCACATTCTGGTGAACACATTGCGTATGTCACTGAAGAAAACGGATTATTTTTTTTTTATGTTAAAGGGCAGGTAGAATAAGAACGCACAGAGAACTCCCACGCGGTCACTCCTTGCTGATTCACCTCTCATCCACATTCTCATTCATTGTGCAGAGCTGCCGTCTTGTCTGGCTGCTCAGCACTTCCATCGCTCAGCCCGTGCATTTCTATGCCACCTTAGTTGGCTGTCTGCCTATGTGGGGATAATTCCCTCACTCCCCCTAGCTTTGTGGTATCTCCCCCATGTTATGAGCATTCAGGCACGTACTTCGGATTCAGTCGTTTACAACAAAAGTAGAATAGCTGTGTATGTGTCTGTAATGTTCACTGACCTAATAAATAAATAAATAAGTAAGTAAGTAAATAAATAAATAAATAAATAAATAAATAAATAAATAAATAAATAAATGTTTCTTATCTGTTATCTGGATTCAAACCAAAGAGTGTTGGCTTCTTCCCTGATCAGTGTAAGCAGCCTGGCTAATTTACATTAGCAAGCCATAATTGTTGCGTCACATACCAGAGAGGCATACTTTTGTTATTGGAGGTGTTGTCGTATTGTACTGACCAGCCTGTACAGAAATGCACGTACCACTATTGTTGCTACTGCTACCTTGCAATATATTCATTATATATTGCTTGTGTCGCATCACAAAAAACTAAACCACACCTAAAACCTGTCTCATCCAACAACCTTATATTTTCTCACAAATGTTTATCAAACTGTGTTTTAGGCAGTTCAAATTAGAAGATTTAACTGTATGTGATAATAATAAATACACATTCATAATATATGTACATTCCTTTTTGAAAGCAAGCGCTACTTCTGCACTGATTAATGCAAAGGGCTACCAGTTTCATTAAACACATCTGAAAAAACTAAAACACTTGCTTAAATTACTTATTTATATACAGCCCTGTGCGATTGTGTGATTGTGATTACTGATGGCGATAAATTTCAGTTTGATTTCTCGATCAAGCATGTGCCAGGTTGCAATACACATACATATAATACAGTAAATGGCGCTGAATGCAAACCACCATTGTACTTGATAAAGAAGAAGAACATGGTCACATGCCTGACAACAGCCAATCAGAGACGACCTTTTACTGATTCGGTTCAGTTTTGAGTTGCCGAAGTTGTAAATTGCCAACCGCCACAAAATGCCAGAAGAAGCACATCAGGTTTCACACATGGAAAAGGCCAAAAGCATATAGCCTTTTTGACAGAAGTAAATGTAGAGGAAGGTAAACAGCAAAATCACCTGTTGAGATACTGCACATCTTTCTGTCTGTCTGTCAGTCCCTGAGGCTTCCCCCTCTGAGCATCCCTGTCTGTTTCTCTTCTTCATGTCTTTCGGGGTGACAGTCAACCCAGTGGCACCGCCACAGTCTATTCAAATTCCTCCTAGGACTCCCTGCGGCAACATGAGTGTGTAGGCCAAGTCGTCGTGATTTACGCTGTCCCACAATAGATCCAATTTTCCAGAGGCCGTTATTACACTGCAAATAGGAAAGTGCAAGTTTCCAGTCACCTAGCTGCTATTGTAAGATAAAAGTGGCCATGGAAATAAAGGAAGCAAGGTTAAACACGGCTTCTGTGTACCAAGTTGCTCCCGCTAATGAAAAGTAAATGCGTCTGTGAGTCCGTCTGCCTGCTGTTTGGCTGCAGCTCCAGTCAGGAGGGAGGCCGCCACTGAGAGTGTGCGTCTCAAACCATCAAATAAGTAAAGCATGCAAGCACTAGAAGGCATAAACAATACTTGCTTGCAAGCACCGACAAGGATAGGCACACAAACACAGAGGCTCCCTGTGGTTAGAGTACTGGGGAGCAGAGCCGAGCTCCACCTGCCCGGGTATTATAATTAATTCCATTGCACAAGGATAACTGGATGCCCATATAGCGCCCCACCCTTCCCCGACTTTTCTCAGGCTGCCTGGATGAAGAATGCTGAACCGAATTGGGGAGTTATTGTACACCATTCCCGCCATCCCTATCTTTCTGATGTGACTAGAACGAAGGCTCCTATCCCAGGTCCAGACGTGTTTACATGAAGATAGTTTTATTTCACTACTACAACTTGTATTGTACGGTTTTGTTAATGCCAGACAAACCAGGTCAGTAGCATTATGTAGTCATCGTCGACGTAGCGTAGTAGTTATAATTGAAAAAATATGTTGGAACAGGTGCCTTGACAACATAGCTCGCCTTGATGCCCCTCCTCAAACTGTCTCGCACTCACTGTATTTTTTTTTCCTTTTCAGAATAACAAAGAAAGAATAGCCCAAGCATGTTTCATGTTGCATTTTATTTTTCAAGGCCCAGAAATGATGTCCTTTGCAGCCGCACATATTGCACATACCAGAAACTGTTTCAGTCTTCACCACTAATTCTATAATACATTTGTAGTTTATTAGTGCTGTAGTCAGTCTACATTACATACAATTTTTAATTTTTTTCTGTAGAATGGCTCAAGGACTAAAACAGGTCCAATAATATACTGGTAGATTTGACGAATTGACTCACCTCAGGCTCTAGCAGCCCACACTTATTTTTTTTCCATCTTGCCCTTTTCCCACAAGTGTCAAGAAATAATTGGTGAAGAAAAGCACGTGGACATAAAATCTAAAACCTGCAAGACCGGTCCATCCTACACATGTCCATCACATTCATTTCATCTGCATTTTTGTCAGTCGTGTGAAACCAGTAAGCATAATGCACATCAAAATGTTTTGTTCTTTTTAGACCGCAGGCCCACCGTTAAAAAACTTTAACAGTTTTTCTTTAAAGGAAATCTGTTTAGTTTGTAACCTTTTTCAAATTTGTCACCTTATAGCCCCCGAAAACCCTTTTGAAAAAAGAAGTGCTTTTATCAGCAATTCCAACATCCTACCTGCTTGTTGCTTTTGATTTAATCTGTTTTTCTAAGATGACACCTTTCAGGTTTGCTTTGGTGACAGAAACCCATTCTCATTTGATTCTGGTGGCAAACATCTGTCTGTGTGTGTTAGGGATTATAGAAATAGCTACGGGGAACTTGGGGTCCCCTCACATTATTTTTCTCAGCCGTCATCTCTCCTTGGCTCGACTCTCTTTTCTATGCAACACATCACACCAAGCTCACATTTTGACCACAAGCCACCAGCCAAGCAGGAAGTCACCTTCACCCAAAGGTCATTGCTGCCATTACTGGCGCAGTAGGGATGCAAAGATTCATAGAGGAGGCATTCACTTTCACACTTCTTTCATGTGTGAGCATCCCTGCCATCAGTTTTTTTTTTTTATAATCTACAGGACACACCTGAGTTAATCAAGGAAATGTCAAAAGAACGCAGTGATTGTACCAAAATGAAAGTGAAAGGTAATGATGGATGCCATCCTTTCGAAGTCAACTGGCTCGTGACAAAATTGTTTTTTTCACGCTCATGCTTGCACTTGTTTGTGTGAGAAAAGAAGAAAATTTGTTACAGCGTGTTCCTTCACTTTAGCGCTTTTCCCTCTAAGGGCGAGTCTCACACACACACACACACACACACACACACACACACACACACACACACACACACACACACACACACACACACACACACACACACACACACACACACACACACACACTCACACACACACTCACACACACACAGACGCAGAGTAACTCATTTGATGTGGATGAAAGGGAATGGAAGCAGATATTCTGTGACATTCCAAATATTGTCAGTGACTTGTAGAAGCTGTATAATTTGGTGTAATGACACAAAATGTTTTGCAAGCAGCATCACGGCAAAGAGACAAAAAAACATGCTGCCATATTTAAATTTGAAAACAGTCTGTAATGGACTTGTCATGACTGAAGTGTGAACCTTGTCCTGACAAGAACATTATAGTAGGATACGTGTCATGTCGCGCCACATCAGGACACTGTCACCCAATGGCTCCCCTCACCGTCGCCCCCACTCGGCATCCACGCCACCACAGTTGCTGGCCACTGACAGCCGTCGTGTTTCACAAAGTGCTGAATGCCAGCCACACGCTCGCCTCTGTTCTGTGCCACTCCGCTGGATCAAGGGTTAAGGTTGCCCTCATAACATACCAGTGCAAACATGCCCACAAAGTTCAAGATATCACAGTGTAAGCTAATCGAGGAGGTGCGAACGGGACTTTTATCTGACTGGCCCTGGTCGAGCAGGCATTAAATTATTAGGTCGACGGGGGTTTGAGGGCGGAGGTGTAATTTCAGAAGACTTGCCCTCGTGAGGTTAAGCGGTTTGGATGATGGACAGATGGATGGACATCTTGTATATGTCGGGGCATTCCCCCATGTTGGGGAAAAAAGGGAAAAAATATTTGTGAACTTCACATTAGAAGTGGCTTCAGTGTGATTATAATATAACGTTTCACTTACAATTCTCATTACATCTCAGTGCACAGAGGACTAGTTACGAATGCTGGTTATAGTTGATGTTGATATTAACTGCTATCTGAAATAAGCGGCCCGAGAGTGTGAAAATGTTTTGTATGTGAGAGGGAGTGTCATTGCATGTTTTGCACAATAATTCATTTTCTTTCCTTCTGTTTATTTTTTAATGTTTTTTTTTTTAATAATTATGCATGGCGTTGTATTCTCACAGTTCTAATATGTGCATTAATGAACTCTCCTTTTCTTTTCTAGCACCGAGCACACTTGCTAATGTTTGATGTTATATATTATGTTGTCACGAGTTTTATTAAGGAATGGTCGATTACATGTTGATTTGTTTGCCTTGACACAGATGAAAGAGGCAGGAGGGGCAGTTTTCTGACGTTAACTCCTGCTCTCAATCATCAAACTCCATCTCATTGTTTAATAATATTCCCTTACATCAAAATAATGTTTTAAACAGTCCATGACAGTAGTTGACACAATTGGGTAAGCATCGAGGTGTTTATACATCAGTGTGACTCCGCCCACATTAGATCAGTAAACAGTACTGAAAAAATTGAGCTGAAGCATCTTATGTCACACTCCTGAAACAGATTGAACTGTTGTCATGGCGACATGATGAGACTCAACAAAAGATGTGACCGATGACATTGACGTGACTAATTTCTGTTGTGTTTTTATTTGATTTTTTTCTGCCCCTTGCTCCTGCCTCATCCCCTATGTATCTGTGGTACATTTGTTTGCTTGTTTTTCCTTCCCATTTCCCTTTGACTCTACCTCCCATGTTCTCCTTCACACATCCTCTCCTATTATTGTTCAGCACACATGTGCACGGAGAGGTGTCAGTTGTAAATCACATTTCACTCTCGCCCTCCCAGATACCAGACCAATAAAGAAAAGCCAAAGTCAAAGCTAGTACTGCACATGCGGTCAAATGCGAATAAACAAAGAGACAATGCGATTGAGATTATGTTAAGGCTGGCGTAGAAAATGCATCTTGTGTGCATATTGACGAGCAGCGTTTGCAGATGTAGATAGGGTCATCCAGGATACCGTTTTGAAAAAGTCAAATTCGATTTCAACCTCTTGTTTTGTCTTGTTTGTTCTTTGCTTCTCAATTTTCTTTCTTTTTCGTAACTGTATCCTTTTTTTTTAGTCGGTCTCTCACGTTCTTCGTCACTTTTTGCCCTTTGCGCCTCTTCTCATTCGCACCACTCTCAGACTGTAGGGGGAAATGAGAGAGCTGGAAAGAGATGGGAGGAATGCAAGAGGGAGATAGGGTCGAACTTGTGATTGAAAGTGATACAAAGTGAGGGAGGGGGGCTGAAGGAGTGAAAATGAGAGTTTCTTGAGCTGTTGCTAGCCTCTCACTAATTTAGAAGACTGCTTCAGACAGAGCCCCCTCCCTTCCCTTTCTGCCAGTGAATGTGTTTTATCTGGCTTAGCTGTCATTCCAGCTGGCCATCCATTTCTGGTCTGGGAATAAAATAAATAGCCTTCAATGTCCTGCACGTCTGTGCAAACAAGTTAGTGAGTGCACACAGGCCCATGCTTAAAAAAAGAAAGAAAGGATGTTGTGTAATTAATGTGTTTTTTCACCGTCAAGCCAAATCAGCCCTTCTCGGTTTGGAAATGTCAGAGTAGCTTCCTCATAGATATGAAGACTAGAAGCGTGCCGTGAGCCAATCTGAAATGACGTCACCACAGGACGTCCATTTTTAGACAAGGCTGGTCGATCACTGCGAACATTACAGTCGATGGAGTACGGACTTCAAAATAATACTAGGTTGCTCAACACAATCTATTTTCAATCAACCTGTATTGTTGAGTGAACGTCAGAGATTATTGGCACAAAGAAATATGCCCCAGTTTTCCTCCCCCAAAAAATGTCAGTCTGAATCACAGCCACCTCACTAAAGTTTGTAATAAACCAATCTGTTTGTAAATCCATCAAGAATTACAAGAATTTAATTGAGTAAATCATCCAATTTACCGCTGACAACAGCACAACGCAACAGAGCAGTCCTCTGTTCTAAGATGGTCGACGAGTGGCGACGCTGTCGACGCCGCCTTAAGCCATCTCGCCTTTGCGATAGAAAACTGAGCTTCCTCTGCTTGTCCTCTCTCTTAATAGCTTCTCACTTGCCCATGTTTGGGGAGTCTGTGAGCTTCCTGGAAAGCCAAACACGAGCTTAATAGTTTGTAGAGGTAAATTAAATGTCGTTTGCAGCCGGGATGGCCAATTACTTTAATAGAATCGAAATCGGTTTAATGAGCTGACATTTGCATGCAGGAGATGCAATCGCATGATGCATCCGTGCCAGTCAGCGCCGGTATCTGGGAGGTGAAAGTCAGTTTATTTGTTGACCTACGTGAATGTGAACCGAGTCACCGTGAGCGTCAGTGGGCGAGCATCCAATGTGAATGTGGTAACAATGGCCGCTTTTGCAGACATACGAGACACCGGGGCCAAGCCTGTGATGGTCTACATCCACGGGGGATCCTACATGGAAGGGACGGGCAATATGATTGATGGCAGCGTCCTGGCGAGCTACGGCAATGTCATCGTCATCACCCTCAACTACCGCGTTGGAGTTCTTGGTAAGTTTTGTTTGTTTTTAGCCACATTGTTCGCATTTATGGAGTTGCTGGGATGCCTGTAAAGCAAAGGGAAGATGACGCATGGGTTGCTTTTGAGGAAAATTGGATGATGATTGTGTCGGTATGATGGTCAGAGAGCAATGACCCTATTTCCTCACACAGTGGCCAGGGCTGAAACTTCATTTTATTATATCAGAATTAGAACCATCTTTGTTGGACAATTATGCCATCTATAATGTTATCTTGCACGAGACAAAACTCCATATATTTAAAAAAAAAAAAAAAAAAGTAATACAATAGCGTAATGAAGGCTAAAATAAAAAGAGGCATTTTGGGGAAAAAACAGTAACACAAACTAATAAAAACCTCTATAAAAATGAATTAAATCAACCAAAATCATTAAATAAAAATAATAATAATAATAATAATAAGTGACAATTAAGTAACATGCACGTGTGATGCGATAAAGTGATGCGATAAAATAAATTTTCAATGCCAGTAAATATGACATCAAGAAAATCATCATGAAATTGTGTCCTTGTTGTTGATGGTTCAGATTGACTCACAGATAAATCCTTTTTCAGAAATGCTTTTGTACCTGCACGCATTTGTGTGCGCGCATGCATGCATGTGTGCGTGTGTGTTGTGGGGGTGGAAGTGGAGAGAGCCAGAGAAAGACGGGGAGTTAAAGGAAAGAAGTCAGCTCCATGGTAACAGCTGCTTGCAACACAAAATGGAGTTTGTTAGCACACTTAGCTTTTTCATCCACCAATCAGCATGAAGATCATTTCCTGAATATTTTTTACACTGAGACAAATAATTTACACCATTAACTTGAAACAAAGTAGGATTGTTGTCCTCTGTAAATTTTATGTCAACGAATCAGAGCAAATTGCAGCCATTTATTGACAAAGTTCATCCCGTCAAATTAAAGCAAACCACTGTAGAATTTGCACAAGAGGCTCAATTGTTACCTCAATAAATCGCAGAGTCCATGTACTGCCTGTGCCATGTTATTTACCTTGTGATATTTACCAGAATGTGCGGCAGCGTTTTAGCAATGGTACTGGAGACATTTTTGTCATTTGGGATACAACACAGATGAAACTATCCAGTATAATTAATGCATTAAACTGGACTAGATTAGCCTAGATGAATTCTTAGATTTGAGCAGCACTCTGAGAGCAGTATTAATTTAACAATATTTATTGTGATTTTAGTTTTCAGTGGGAGGCATTTTCAAACAGAATAATAGAAAGATATCTCAGCATGATGTGGAGCAAATTAATACTGCAAATTATGACAACAACTCAACTCCAATTAGTAGCATTTGCAGCACATAATTAGTATCATTATCATTATAGACCAGTGGTTCTTAACCTGGGTTCGATCAAACCGTAGGGGTTCGGTGAATCGATCTCAGGGGTTTGGCAGAGCCTCAACTGCGGAGGTCCGAACACACCTGATTTATTGTGTAAATTCGGGATGACGCATATCTGAACTGGTCTCGCAAAGGCAACAGCAGAAGTCACACTGATTTGCAGGTATGTAATTTGTTGCAAGTTCATGCATTGTGTTGGTTTCGTTCTTTGAACAAGGTGATGTTCTTGCACGGCTCATTTTGTGCACCAATAAAAAACATCTGTCTTGAATTTGAAATGTTTCACTAAAAAGGGGTTTGGTGAATGCACATATAAAACCGGTGGGGTTCGGTACCTCCAACAAGGTTAAGAACCACTGTTATAGACGCTTACTTTTTTTGATACAGCACTGATATTGGTTGCCCTTACGTTGTGCAAGTATACCTAATGAAGTGACCAGTGAGTGTAATGGAATGGTAAAAGAATGCAGGCGAGATTTATACAGTATGCAATGTAATAATAGCAGAAAGATTGCTTGCAAAGTCTTTTGTCCTGCTGACCTTGTTTATTGTGAAAATGAAATGGTTGGTATGTGGAATGGGCGCAGCTCTAAAGGTGTTACATGAAAGAGGAGGTTGTTGACTAAGTGTTGCTTTAACATAAAGGACAATGAGTTGCATCTCACATGCATGATGTTTAGTTTTGTTTCTACCGCATTCTATCGATTTGGCATCCAGTCATCGGACTGCTTCTCTGATATCTTATGATCTTTCAGCAGAGTTGATAGAGTAGCCAAATTTTCTAGTCAAGTAATTAAAAAAAATATATATATATTTTACCTTTATTTATCCAGATGAGGCAATGTTTGTTTGTTTGTTTGTTTATTATTTTGCATCCCCATTAGCTGTCATAAACTACCCTGACGTCCTTTTCTCAATTCACATGCAAAATAACGTTTTGTTATTTTTATTCATATGCAATGCCGATCTGGCTAAAGTGCACCTAGTGTAAGAGTGTAGTTACTTTAGAAAAGCATGACTGGAGTAAAGATAAAAAGTAGTTCTCCAAATAATAATTTGAGCAAATATTTGATGGAAAGCTACTCAAATACAGAGTAGCTGCCAAGTAACATTTGCATTTAACCTCTGGGCAGAAATTTGATTATATTGAACCTTAAACCGGCGGCTCGGTAGCGCACTGGGTAGCACGTCCGCCTCACAGTTAGGAGGGTGCGGGTTCGATTCCACCTCCGGCCCTCCCTGTGTGGAGTTTGCATGTTCTCCCCGGGCCCGCGTGGGTTTTCTCCGGACACTCCGGTTTCCTCCCACATCCCAAAAACATTGGCCGATTGAAGACTCCAAATTGTCCCTAGGTGTGAGTGCGAGTGCAAATGGTTGTTTGTCTCTGTGTGCCCTGCGATTGGCTGGCAACCGGTTCAGGGTGTCCCCCGCCTACTGCCCGATGACGGCTGGGATAGGCTCCAGCACGCCCGCGACCCCCGTGGGGACTAAGCGGTTCAGAAAATGGATGTATGGATGAACCTTAAACCACATTTATCAGCTATGCTGACATCTGCTTCACAATTTGAAAACAATATGAGTTCTGCCACCTTGCAACTTTACCTTCAGTCCACTGCATACATACTCCCTGATTTATCTGAGTGCGCACAAGCCTTTCTGCAGAGAGGAACATTAACAGCGCTAATTCGGTCAGAGGAAGTGCAACCGGCATTGAGATGATCTGGGTTACTTTTACTCCACATAGCATTACATTTTGCAAACGTAGACCCAGACAACCATGTGTATATTTCACAATTGAAATGAATGTAGATATTTTCATCAGATCCAAGATTTTTTTTGGTAGTGTTTCCATCTGTTTTCTATACTGCTTATCCTCACTCGGGTTGGGAGTGAGATGAAAACTATG